>NC_135489.1:11452938-12702938 GCF_052094955.1 Ictidomys tridecemlineatus
CATAATTGATGGTTCAGTGTATTTATATTTAATTCACCAGACTCTGAACAAGACAGATCCTAGAGGGTATAAGTAGACTATCAACACAACCAAGCATAACCTTTTATAGCCATCATACCAAGTCAGTATCTCTGCAAAAGCACATTAGTAAATCATGAGTTCAAGTTTATGACAACCGAACTGGTGGAGGTGTCCTTCAAATCCCCATAAGATTGCAGGATTAGAGGCCGCACATAGTCAACCCATAATCAATGACAATAATATGCAGTTAGTTTTGCCACAGGGTTAGGTTAACTCTGCCACTCTATCATAATGTGAACTCAAGAATTATGGACCACAACCAAACTCTCTGATCTATTATCCTGATTATTTTATGTAGATCAAACCAAGTAATTAAGAAGCAATTAGGACACTGTAGCCTTAGTGGTATAAACACTATGAAGACTCAAAGTGTCACTATGTATTCAAAATATGTAAAGACCCAGCTTTCTGAGCTGAGAGCATTTCACTTTCCAAGTTTGTATAAATGTATGTATACACACATACCCACACATATGTAGGCATGTATAACATATAAACATATGATCTAGTACCTACCACCATGGAGAAGAAAGGACATCTGGAGTCATTCTGACTTTTGAGAGGCTACATGTTCCAGATGAGGTTACTTGTCTTCCCCAAAGAGTCACTGAAATAAAAAAGCTGTCAGCTTTGCTGAATGCCTACCAGGTAGAGAGGTTCTGTAGCAGTCTAGTCTATGGTGCTAGCTGTCCTACTACTTAGAGCTTATGTCCCAGGAGGCTCAGTATTTCATGCTTCCTGGAAAGCCATAATCATGAAAGAAACATGGATCAGTTAGACAAAAGTGACTTGGTCACTTAACTGCACACAGCCTCTCTGTCATTGGCTTCTCCAGTTTGCCACAATGACCACATGAACAATGTACAAATGCTGGAAAACTTTTAGTGTGGATTCGCCCTGTCTGGGTTAGTTGCTGTTCTCACCAACTACCCATCTTTCCATCAACAGCGATCAACATTGAATGCCTGGTTTCCGCCATTCAGTGAGAACAGCACATCAGTCAGACTCGGTAAGTGGAAACCTGCGTAGCATCTGCTGTAAGACCCAAGGGATCTACGGAACAACAGAGGAAGGGTGGAGAAAGGGCCGAGGACACAGGGCCATCAGACCTGCTGCAACCTGAAACTCAGAAGCTGCCCTGCTCATTGTGGTGGAATAGCTGTTGATGGCCCCAGCTGAAGCATCAGTTGGAAGCCAGACCCTGTGAGGAAAGAGTCTTTCTCCATGCTGCTTTATATACTGAGAACCAGATACCTTTACATGGAATTATGTCTCCAAAACATGGACTACGAAGGTCGGGCACCCAGGAGAGGAGCAGGAGAAGCCACAGTGTCCTCCTGTGTGACACTTGGTGCAGACGTGAGGACAGTGAGAGTGGCATGGTCAGAGCATTAGGTTCTCTTTACTTTTGTCTTCCCCCAGCAAAAGAAGCTCTCTAGCCCAAGAGGAGATACTCCCAGAACGTTCACAGACATGGAGACTGGGCACCCTGGGAGGACACTGGGTGTGTACCTAGGGACTCTGAGTTTTTTCCTAATCCACCTCTGAGCTCTGTGGGCAAAGATGCTCATTTAAAAAAGAGAAATGCTTCTACTGAACACAGAATTTTCATTGAAATAAAACCTGTAATATTCCCTGAGCAGTTCAGAGTCTTGATGTCGAGGAATCTCCAGGAACCAAGAGGGCTCATCACACTCACAGAGTATTAAACTCTAGTCTTCAGGGGGAAACAGGGGTGCTGTTAAACGGTGGGTCCCATCTCTATGTGAGCAACCAAGAATGCCAAACTGGTAGCTCTGATGGAGAAAATTTCAAACTGACAGGAGAGGACACAAGAGGATGGATACCAGTTGTGTCCCCCAGATATTGCTATAGTAAGAGCATTAATCGCTCTTACATCTTGCATCCCCACCCCAGCAGGAAGAAAGACTCACTAGATCAAGAGGAGAGACTCCCAGAACATCTACAAATGTGTAAATGGGATGAACTGTGATAGTGACATCAATATGGACTCCAAAGTCCATCCCAGGAATAAAAAAAACAACTAGCCCCTGACTGTGCTATACAGAAAGCTCTCTGCTGCCAAGTTCAGACTGGTGCAGGTGTGAGGGCCCAGATATCTTACCAAAGCTCATGAGACCTCCCACTGTCTGCAGCGTGCCTTCACACACACTGGCCAGTAATCCTATTGCATCACAGTTGGACCTCTGTCTCTCTCAATCTCTCTTTCTCTCTCTGCCTAGCCTGCTTCCTCCCCTTTCCTTTCACCCCATCTTTGTGTGTTAGTTTTGGGAAAACTTAAACTGCAGCAGGATAAGGAAGAATAAGAACAGAGTACAAGGGGAGCAGCGAAGGATATTTAAACAAGTTTAATTTAAACATATAATATCTAAACCATAAAAGTACTAGAGGGAATCTGAGGATTTAAAAAATATTTTTATTATCTTTGGACAGAAAGGTGCAGTATTATGCAAAATCCAAAGCCATAAAAGATTAATAAAATCAACTGTATAAAATTGAGACGGAAGTGAAATATTCATAGAAAAAGAGCTCAACTGAATAAAATACAAATCAAAAAGGAAAAAAAAATCCTCCCATGTCAGAGAGAAAGAAGGTTCCTACTTTATATAGAGGTAGTTCTGCCCATGTAATAAAAATAATAGAGATGCATGATTTGAGAAATCCTTGGTTTGTCTTGGAAATCTTGTTCAAAAAGAAAGAAAAATGTAAGGGCTAATAATGACTCTGTGACTCCTGCATGACTCCTACCCTCACCAACAACTGAAGAAGTTGTTTTTCGGTCTGCTCTTTTTGATAGTCACTTGATCCACACTTGATGGTAGATTTCTAGTAAACAATGAAATGTCTGGTTTGGAGCTCAAGAAAGCCTTGAGGGGACACACAGTGCTCTGGGTGGAATCTGTGGTGTGGTCGCTAGAGTTAGGTCCTGGCACCAACCTTCCACAGCTCAAGCTACTCAACATGCTGTGGTGTTGAATCCTCTTGCTTAATATGAAAACATTACTTGTCATATTGTGATTTAATAGATATAAGCACTGAATGCAATATGCAATATGTAACAAGTTTAAGGGAAAGAGAGACTGAAATTCACAAACTACAGTCATTTGACTACTAGAACACACTGGTAAGAATAAGGCAGAATGAGAAAGGGATAATTCTGAGTGTGGAGGTACTTAAAATTTTTTTTTTTTTTTTTTAGGAGAGAGAGAGAATTTTTTAATATTTATTTTTTAGTTTTCGGCGGACACAACATCTTTGTTTGTATGTGGTGCTGAGGATCTAACCCAGGCCGCACACATGCCAGGCGAGCGCACTACTGCTTGAGCCACATCCCCAGCCCCGGTATTTAAAATCTTATGGAGTTTCTGACCCTCTTGAATATTGAGAAGAATAACAAAGCAAGAAAAATATTGGCAAATACAATACAAAGAACATGGGTGATGAAGGAGCGAATATTTAAGTGTCACTGCCTTGGAGTCTTTAAGTAATGTAAGCACAGAGATGTGTTTAGAGGATGGAGTAGTTATGTTATTCTCAGTATTTAAATACACAACATCTCCATTAAGAATCCAGCCACTTTTAATAACAGCATGAAGCAGCATCTAGGAAGGACCATGGAGTCTCTGAATGATTCTATATATTTCCAGGCACCTTCTTTCAGATACTCACACTCCTGATCCCCACAGGAAAATTTGAAGATTAAGTAAGAAATGGAAAATTTAAGTGAAATGTCTCCTCATGACGTAATTAAGAAATTACATTCACTGCTCTTCAATATTTAAAGAAAATACCTCACCTGGAAATAGAAGTGGACTTTTAAAAATCCAATTGCGAGATGTTAAAAGCCACCCCCACCCTTAAAGATTCTGGAGAAGCTCAGGACTTAAGACGTGTGTGCTTCACGACCCTTGTTTACAGGTACTGAAGCGTGATGCCTGTGTCAGAGCCTGGCAGACATGTCCCTGGGGCTGCTTGCTCCACTTCAAAGTAGAAAACACCATTTTAGAACTTTAAGAATTACATAAAAATTTCCAGTGAAAAGATTAATTCTCCCTATGTACTTAATCCATATGAAGTAACTTCAAAGCTATGTTAATTTAACATTTTAAAATTTAAGATAAAAGTAATATTTTGTTAGAAATATTATCTTCAATATGAAATTTTCTTGATTGTTCTTTCTCCATATATACATATGCTGTTGTTCAATGGTATTACATAATCATATGTTTTATGTTATTTATATATCTATACCATATCTAACCATGTATTGCCATATAACTATATAACTATATGTAACAATGTATTTATGTGTGAGCATATCATTATATGTAATGTGATTATTTATTCTGTGGGTAATTTGTATTTTATATATTTTATCCATTTCTGCTCTGTTTTCTTTTAGTTTCCCTCTCCTTACTCTTTTAATGACTTTCAGAGTTGAAAGCTTAATTCATTTCTAGTTTTAATTTGTTAACAAATACTTGTCAGGATGAAGTTCCCCTAAAAATCAAGAACCCATGGCAAATATCTATGTATGAGGTACTCATTTAACACAGTTCTAAATAACTTGCCATTTACATTTAGAGGATCCTTTTACACTTAGTTATTGTCTTTTTATTTATAATTTTCTGTGCCAAAAATTGAGAGGCTATTTATTGACAAAATTTTCTCTTCTCCCTAGAATACAGCTAGATTACATTTCCATATCTGCATTGCAGTTAGAAGTGGAGAACTGGCAAACAGAATGTGAAGAATGACAGGTCTGTGTTTCCCTTTTTCAGGCTGAGTGTGTAAAAATCTCTCGTGTACCCTGCTTTAATTTCCTATGACTACTATGTTACAGCTCATGCTCAGTGATTTAAAACAATAGAAATGTATTCTCAAATTCAAAGAATAGATTGCCAAAATCCAAGCATCAGCAGGGTAGGAACCTTCTGGAAGGCCTGAGGGATATCCTGCTTTACATCTCTTTTCTACCTGCTGGTAGGGGCTGGCAGAGCTGTCTCTGCAGCCATGGTCAAATGGCATTGTCCCCGTGTGCATCTCTGAGTGTCTTCTCCTGTACCTAACCAATCATGTTGGCTTAGGACCCAGCTTAATGCATTATGACCTCATCTTGACTACATCTGCTACTGTATTTCAGAATCAGGTGACATTCATGGGAATTGTGAATCGGGGCTTGAATATATCTTTTAGGGGAGACAAAATGCTATGTGACTCTCAGCTCCCTGTGTTCTGCCCATGTCTGCTGCTTGATGCAGGAGGATATGGTGACATGGGAGGCCCTTGTTGAAAGTGGGGAGTGAGAAGTTGTATTGTTAGGCTATGTCATATTCTGCATAGTGTATGATAACATTCCGCACTTTTAAAAATTTGTCTATGTTTAATTTTGTCTCTTTGATCTGTTAGTTTCTCAAAAAAGTTATAGAAAACTCAACCCTTACATTTCTAGTATTGTTAATTTTTCTTTGTGAATGTTTGATTTGTTTAAGAGATTTGTATTCTCTATTAGGTTACAAATACTTATAATTGATTTATCTGTGAATAATGCACATTTTATCATTACGTACTTATGAGAATTAGTTAGTTGGTCTTATCAAAGGCTAGTTACTCATTCCAGCTAGATATTTGGAAGTGTTTTGCTTTTGCAACTTCTTTAAGTAGGACTTGCTTTGACCAATGAAATGAGTGGAAAAGCTTAATCACTAGAGCAGGATTGTTCATGTCCTCTTCTACTACTGGAACAAAGGCTGGAAAACAATCTCAGACTTAAGGAAAGCAGAATGATCCAGTAGAGCAAGTCTGGGTACTTGGCAAACTTACATTCTCATCCAACACATGTTGGGCCTGTAGATATAGGCAAGAAATAAGTTTCTGTTGGGTTATTTCATCATACTGAAATTTGGGGATCCTTTTAACCTCAAGTGCAAAATAGTGTAAAATAGCGTACCACAAACGTTGTAATAGTTAACTTTTCATTGACATGATTACAGTTTGCCTTAATTCTACAGCATTCTCTTTTATCTATAATATATCATTTTTAAAATTTGTATTGTCGTGGTTTGAGATTATCATTTTATTTTATAGCCATTACTCATCATGGTATGTTAGCATTACTCTTGAGAAGGAGTGAACTTATCTTTCCATGTTCCAATTTAACATCCTATCCTTTGAGGATAATTATTTATGATTATCACCAATGTTACATTCGAATTTATTTCTACCATTTTTTTAATTGGGCTTTCTGCTAAGCAGTGGTCTTCTTTTCTACTTATTTCCTTCTTTTGTCCTCATGCTGCTATTTTGAATACATTTCATTTCATTCCTATTATATTACAAGTAGTAGATTTTATATTTTTGGATAAGAAATTTTTTCATGTTTTTATTTGACCATAGATTATTCAACACTGTGTCAAATTGTTAGGAATTCCAAAGATTTAGGAAATAGAAAATAAAAGACAAGCATTTTTTTTTCCATTTGGAGCAAGAAATCAGATAATGACAAGAAAATAAACATATATATATATAATGTTATATATATAACTATATTTAATAAATATAGTTTCCTATTAATGACACTTTTTATTTCACATTGTAAAGCCAAATGTTACTATCAATATTTTAGAGGCACTGATATACTTGTTATTTACATTTACAGATTTATGTCTTTGTCTCTATATATCGTTTTCTTTCTTTCTGTACTCATATAAGTGTGTATGTGCATTATTTTCCATGTTATCTAGACAAATGAATCCCTCGTAATTGTGTTTAATAATTCTTATTTTGATTTATTTTTCAAAAAGATACATAGATGTTATATAAAATATATTATGCTTCATTTTTAATGACAATTTAGTGGATTATAAAATTTTAAATTGGAAATTCTTCAAAGATAAAACTATTTTTGTGGGTTTTTCTTCCAATGACAATAAATCCAATGTCACTGTGTTTTAAAAACTGCTGTTTTTCAAATGCAGTTTAACCTTTAACATTTAATACTGTTATTTCAGGTATAGAAAGTGAAATTTGATTACTATTTTCTTATTAATGTCATATTTTTATATAGTCCCTGTCTTGAGCATCACAGATCCATGAGAAAGTAGAAAAAGAAGGAAGGAAGGAAGGATAAAAGTGTCTGCTGCAGTTTACCTAGTCATGAGCTCCTTGTATGAATGTCACTTTTTGCATTTCTCCTAGTCCTTTCTTTAAAAATGTGTCATATAGTATACATTACCAAATAATCCTGAACATCTAATCCTATTGTCTCAATTTTAGACATCATTAATGTCCTTTCTATGGGAGATAAAGGCTTAATTTTCCTATCCCCGCCCACTCTGTATTAAATTCATTTTTCTTACTCTCTTTAAATAAGAATGAAAAAACTGGTTAAATCATTATGCAAATTTTACATGATTGTTAATTTGTAAATACTATTCACTGGTACAGAACAAAATATGTTTTCTAAATATTTATTTTCTTGGGTAATTTTCTCTTACATCCTTTCCATCATTATGTTATTTTTTGCCTAGTTTTCTGTGTAGCTATAATGAATTCATCTTCAAGTCTTAATAACTGAGAAACTTCAGTCAATACAGATTTCACATTGAATACTTTACCAGATCCATTTTTATTTCTCTCGGAAATGACCATGTATGACACAGACCTTGTTCTTTTTCAATATAAATTATTGCTTTTTGAGTCAGCAGCAATGTCATGGACAAAGTCATGAGCAATTGGATTTGAATGCTCCGTGAAAGTTCCCAGTACTTCACTGTTGGCTTGCTGTGGTTTCAGGTTCCCACATATTCTTTTATAATCTGGAGCATTTTAAATGCTCGCACTTGGGGAGCATATTCTACAGTAATGTCCTGGAAATGGTTACGTGTGGAATACTTCGCACTTGAAAATGTCTTTATGCTACTAGTTGAGAATTTTACCAGTATATTTTATTGAATATTTAATGTGTATTGATATCTAGACTGAAGGCTTTTTCCCCTTTAGAATTTTTTTTTAAATATTTACTTGTTTTAGTTGTAGTTGGACACAATAACTTTATTTATTTATTTATTTTTATTTGTATGTGATGCAGAGTATCAAACTCAGGGCAAGTGTTTGCACACACAAGGGCAAGTGCTCTACCACTGAGCCACAACCTTATCCCTCCCCTTTAGGATTTTAAAGAAATGTATTTAATGACTTCTAACTTTACATGTAGCATGTTTCTTTCTCCTGTCCCCAGTCAAGAATCTGTAATCTTTTGAGCAACTAATAAAAAAAAAAAAAGAATCTCCTAAAAACTGAACCAAGGCTCTTTGATACTTTATGATAGTTTTTGGCTTTCCCTGTGTTTATCTTTTTGTAAAAGATGACCTCTGGTCTCTATGGAAAGTGGAATCTTACCTATTTCTGTTCTGGGAAGTTTTGTAATGTTATTTCTTTTCAAAATTATCCTTCACTTTCCTTTTCCTTGAATCTCATCTACTTTTTTTGGTATTTTATCTTATATTTATCTTTTTATTTTTAATTTCTATCTATGAGTGGAATTCTTAAGCTTTATCTACCCATTTGAATTTCCCTTTTACATTTCCAATTGTATAAACACATAACTTGATTTACCTTCCATCACAAATGCACAGTTAGTGACTGTTAAAATTTCAATACACATATCACATATTGGAAGATGCTGTTTTTGGTATGATGACTTTTTCTGTCACCATTATATTAAATGTGTAAAGATTTCTAATTTGCATAGTACAAATTCAGATGCGGCACATTCTTAACTCTGATATTTGCCTGTTCATCCTTAAGTGTCAACATGCCCTTCTGCTTATCCTTGGTGCTGCAGTGTCTCTCATGGTGAAGGCAAATCTCCACCCACCCGGTCTGGTCTTGTTTTCAACCTGCAATTTGCTCATCTTTCTAATCTATATAATTTTGGCCATGCACAGAATACATCTTCCCTCACCTACCAGTAGATTTTCATTCAGTTATGGAATGTAGTTCAAAGGCCTGGATAGTTGGGTCGTGAAGAGTCGTCTACATCTCATTTGTATGTTGAATATTATAACCCTACAACCTATAAAATAAATGAAAACACATCCCTCCCTACATCTAAATGCAGTAGTGGAGTAGTAACTAGAGAATTGAATGCAAGTTCACATCCCAAGAGGGAAAAACAGGAAACAGAAAACACTGGTAGTTTAACATACTCTAATCTCTGACCTAGATGTTGGGCAACGTGCTTGGTAAATCCATAGCACAGACAGAATCTCAGCTCTACGGAATGCACTCTTTTGTTCATGGTCCTCCCATGGGCCTTTGGGTTGACCTCGGGATGGCCTTCTTTCTTGATGGTTTGCTATGTGTGGCCATCTCTTAAATGTGAATGAAAGAAAGGTCTTTGAAGGAAGTACTGAGCTTTCAGGATCTGAAGCCTGCAGATCCTGAGCAGCCCAGGTATTGATTTGACCTTCCACAGGAGATTGAGGACCTGGAGAGCTGTAATCTCAAGCCAGCAGGAGCCTGCTTCAGGTACTGTGGAGACTGCTTCAGGGACCCTTACCCTTTGGCTGTGGTTTATGCCATGTGATGCCCAGAGGGTATTTTGCCTTTCTTTAACAATTTAGCAGACTTCATTAAAATTCCTGATTTCAATGAGACAATTCAGAATCCTCACTTGTGAGTACCTTGTATTTCTACAAATTATTGTCATATGCATTGTATAGACCTGGTTCACACCTCATCCTTGGGAACCTCAAAGCCACAGTTCTACATTCTTTATATCCTCTCACATCTTTGTTCTTTTTCTTTTCTGGCCAGTAGATGGTTTTCAGGAATACTAAGTTTGTTTTTGAGTGTGAACATGTGTGTGCACTATCATTATTGTTAGAGGCTGAGGCAAAAGCCCCAAAGCTTCGCTCATTTCACTGTGGGGGACATCATAGTAGCCATGCTTTGTTTATTTGTTGTTATTGTTTTGTTTTGTTTGTTGTTTGTTTTTCTCTTAGTAAATTAGATTTGTAGACATGCATAAGAATATTATGTATAATGTCTATCATTCTTTATAGTAATTTTAAAGTATACTCTAGATGATTATAAGATGGATTGCCAGTATATAGAGATAAGCATTTAGTCCAGGAGATAACATGATCATGAATATAACAAAAGATAGAGTTAAAGAGAACAGAAATGCGTGAAGAACAAAAATGAGATAAGCAGCAGCCATGGGTGCTGCACTCACATCCCTTTACAGCTCCCTTCAGTTCACATACATCTGACTTCAGATGTTTGAGAGCATTTTCTGGAACTGAATCTGGGTTTATCACCTTGAGATACGGCTTGGATTATCCAGGAATTGATATCCTCCCAGGAGTATGTCTGCACCAGGGAGTTAAGAGACTTGGCATACATTTACTCCAGCTTCTTCAACAACTGGGCCGGAAAACTCTATAGCACACGTGTTCTACAAGGATAATTGTGCAATACGTGTATTCTACATTACTAGGCAGTGGATACTCACTCTCATTGACAATGTGCTTGCTGAAGGACTCTGCATTGCCTTTATATGTTCATTTATATTCCTCCTCTCCTGTGCCTACTGTCCTACTGAGGGTGTTCTTTGCAGTCAGTCACCTACAAAATATTCTACACTTGGCTAAATGTAAACACTTGGCTATCTCAGAATGTACTTGAAGAGAACATAAATTAAGACAGAATATGATAAGGAGAATAATGATTAAACTCTATCTTGTTGGGGATTAGAACAGATTTAAAGTTTAAAAGACCAATGACTTAAAGCAAAGATAAATCCCAGGCCCTTAAGGGTGTTTGGGTGAGCACATAACTGCTCATATTTTAGTAGTAGGAAATTCAGTAGGAAATCACCATAGGGAATTTAGCTCACTAGGAGAAAAAAAAATTGAAAGCCAAGATTTGTGTCACTGGATTGAAAAGTTGGATGGAAAAAGAAAAATATAACAACTAGTTGAAGCCATTATCCTTCAGCTAAAATTCAAGCGACGGTATAGTACTATTAGTAAATAAACTTCAGCCACAATTAGAATTCCACTGTTCAATGCTGTTCTAGGGAAAGATTTAAATCCTAGGACAAATAATACACAATAACATTCTAATATCAATCAAGGTGACTGACACTTTTTTCCCTTCATGTTTCATGGTATAGAAACTCTGCTTAGATTCTCTTAACTAAAAATATTGTTCATAATCAATTTTAAATCTTTAATAATATATTTATAAAAATATATTTTATGGGCTGTAGCTGTAGCTCAGTGATAGAGGGCTTGTCTTGCTTGTGTGAAGCACCGCGTTTGATCCTCAGCACCACATAAAAATAAATAAATAAATAAAATAGAGTTATCATATCCATCTACAACTAAAAAAGTTTATACATATAAATAAATAAATAAATATATATATATATATACATGTATATACACACACACATATATATATAAATGTAAATATATATGTAAAATGAGCTCCCTGATCAGAACAAAGCTACTTAAGAGGCACCTTCTTAGAAGATTCATAATGAAATTGTTTTAAATTTACCTTAGTATTAATATTGGCTATGATATAGTTTTGGATACAAAAATTATGCAGAGTTATTAGTTTAGCACCAGGTAAGAATATGAACACTTGAAGTACATAAAATCAGAAAAGTTAAACATAAAGAAGTCTTTATGTACCGCCCAAACTCCCAAGATCACAAAACCAACATGAAGGCAAACTATGAAACTTCAGAAGCCTAGTAAAAGTACTTCACATAAATAGTTAGGAATACAACTCTTTTGTAGGTTTAAGACATAAGGAAATTCAGAACATGATTTAGGTGCAGCAATATGTGTACTTAGAGGTTCTATTGGGAAGACATTGTCAGTCACTGATTCAGAATATGTTGGGGGTGTCTAAGGTAAACCTTGTTCAATTCATTAACATACATTTGGCATTTTCCTACAGAGATTATTTCAGAAAGCCAACTTATTCTCTGCTAGATTTTTTTTCATATGGAAAAAAAATTGTCTCTGCAAAGTTTAAGGAATTTCTTTGTTTCAAGAAAGAATTAGGATTAATATTGCAGCAGGATTCATATTCTTTCCATCTTGCATTTCACTGTTTGAATCATATTATGATAAATATTATTTAACAACTAACAAGGGTTTAAGGGATATTTATTTTAATTATAGTATTTGAAAGACAAAAAAACAACCAAATAAATGTCTCTGTGTATATAATTATAATTTAAGCATTTATAACACAGTATTGAGAAACTAAATAAGATACAAATAGTAATTAACTCTAATAAAACTACAGTAAAATACTTTTGCAAAGGTAAGGTAGCAGGCATTTCATTTAAGGGTCACAAGATTTAATATTCTCAAAAATGGGAGTAGAATTTAAATAAAATATGCTCATTTTCTTTACCCTCATCTGAACATAAAGGAAAACATTTTTCCTTGAAAAAAATCATTTATGATAGAATTATCAAGAAGTTTTCTCTCTATTTAAATATAATATTTACATATATGAATATATGTAAAGGTACATGGAGAAAATACAAAGCAGGAGACTTACTATCAAAGAGTAATAATAACAAATAGAATTATACCAAGTAGTTCAAGAGGCATGCCCAACAGAGCAGCAGGTTTGGATTCAAGCCATCAGACAATGGATTATAGAACACATGGGAGGCAACCTTGACCTCAAAATGAGGCTGCCCGCCAACAACAACCAATTATTTAGGATACTATTGTAGATATGAAAAATGCAAAATGGAAATAAAGGCTCAATTGCTTGAAAGTATGCTTTTAAAACAAAGCTTTCCAAAGTGCTAATGGCTGAAATATCACACTGAAAAAGTCAGAAATACATGGGATGGGAGCACCTACAAGATGATTCAAGTTTTTTAAAGATGAGAAGGAAACAAATAACTCTATTATGTTACTACCTCTACTTCTCTGATTTAGAGAATTCTCCTACATTGAGATTCTCTATTCATAGTAGCATATGAATACTGACCTGGAAACTCAGGTACAGTATCTGATTTCTTCACAGATCAGGCTACTTCAGGGGATAAAAAATTTAATTAATTGATTGTGTGTGTGTGTGTGTGTGTGTGTGTGTGTGTGTGAGAGAGAGAGAGAGAGAGAGAGAGAGAGAGCGAGAGAGAGAGAGAGAGAGCTTGCATCCAGGATCCTTTTTATAATGTCTCATAATGTGTCATGTGTCCTAGACAAAGGGACAATGAAGAATAGGATTTACAGCTGGGATTTTTCAGAAGTTGTACCTTGATGCCATGAGGGTTTATATTCAGAAGGGGGACCCTTCACATGGACCCAAGTGCTCACAGCCCTGGCCAAGCTCCTCCTGAGAGGTGAAAGTACTAGGAAGCATCAATAGCAGCTGAGATGACGTCACACAAGGTTAGTTTGGAATACACCAACTGTTGCAAGGAGAAACAGGGATTTTTGACTCCCTTTCTTACACTTCTCTGCTCTAGCTGCTTTATGTGCACATTGCTTTCTGAGCTTCCCCAGCACTTCAAGTGTCTCCCTCACATTGCCTCTTTCCTGAAATTTTTCTCCCCTGGTTGTGCACTTGGTCTGTTCACCTTTCATTCACTCAGGCCCTTGCACAGCTGTTACTTAAAAAAAAAAAAAAAAAGAAAAAAAGTCTCGATTTGAACATACTTTTTAAAATAATGACTGTTATTTTTAAATTTTCTTTAAAGCTCTTTTACACTGTTTCACTTGGTTATTTCTATTTTGTCTCTTCTGAATATGTTCTGCACTAGGACAAGATCTTTCTTTACCTTTATTAAACACATCATCTCAATATTGTACAGCTGCCTGGCATATTGAGCAGATGTTGGTATTCCTTTTGTTGTTAAATGAGAAATACATAAAAGGTTCATCCAGTCACTGGAAAGGAATTCAAAGGTGTTTTGATGAGGTGTTACACTGCTCACTAGGCCCAACTCTGTACCAAATAGCTATATTGAATATTATAATAATGTGATATCAATCCTTTGATAAATCCTACTTGCTACCACTTTTTTTAACAAAGCATAATTTTAGTCGAGTTCCTCACCAATTTTTAGCAAAAAAAAAAAACTTTGAAATGCCAAAGAGTAAATATTTTTTAAAGAAAACGTTACATGATGACATCCTCATTTTATTTGGTCAATATGTGAAAACTCTTACGTGTAGAGGGAAAGTTTAAACTGAGCATGGTGTCAGAGCCCTATCTTGTGTGCTGAGTGCACATCAGAATGAGGGGGAAAATTAGAAAAAAATTAGCAAATTTGCTTATCTAAATTTTATCTAGCCAGCAATTATGTTGAGAATTTTACAAACTTTCCAATAAAAAAGTAAATGTTAGAAAAATGGATAAAATTATATTCTCCAATTTTTTTATTAGTTGCTCATGACAATACAATGATCTTGGCATATCATACATTTGAATCAAATGGGGTATAATTTCTCATTTTTCCAAGTGTACAGGTTGCAGAATCACATTGGTTATACGGCCACGTATATACATACAGCAATACTAGTGTCTAGAGAAATACTTCTGAATCAAAGACACAGAAAAGTCTGAAAAGTTTGAAAGTACAAAGAGAAACCAAAGAAAGGTGTCCTAGCTATGTTAATATATAAAAAAGTATTTAAGGTAAGTATTTCTTAGCAGAGACAAAAAGGAAAAATTTATGTTAAAAATAACCTTCTACTATTAAGATATAATAATTATAAATATATATGGACCTTAATGTAGCTCCTGGAAATTTAGGAACAAATAATGATAGATTAAATGAAAAAAATAGACACTTTTAAAAGATGTAACAGACATAATCAGAGCTATGAAAAGCAGAATAAATATTCTTCTCATGTACACATGGAGTGTTCTCTGCCGAAGTCTGGCTTGGCACAAATCAGGAGCCACTTGTCAAAAAGAAACTAACTTTATTTTTAGAACTACAAATGCCAAACAAAACAGCTCCAGGGAAAAACCCTCAGAGCCCAACTGCCACCACCGGCTTCCACAAGCCTCTCCTCTCACCCACCTCACCACCTCCCACAATCCTCCTGCTCTTGAGGCCGATTGGCTGGGTCGCGTGGGCGGAGCCAAAGAAGTCCCCCAATGAGCAGCTCCGTGGAGGAGCCAATCAGCTAGATGTTGCTGGGGCTGCCGTGAGCCAATCATCAGCTGGCAGTCTGAAGGGCAGGGAAACAGCCCAATGAACATCACCGCAGAGGAGCCAATCAGCTAGATGTTGCTGGGGCCACTGTGAGCCAATCATCAGCTGGCAGTCTGAAGCTTGCTGGCAGCTGGAAGTTTGCTGGGGCCCCTTTGGCTGTGGCTCTCAACAGTTCTCCATGACAGATCATAAGACAAACAACAAAACAAGTGTGGATACATTTAAAAAGACTAAACTCGTATGAACTCTTTTCTCTGCTTGTGATTGAAAGAAATCAGAATCTGATGAGGAGGTAGGTGGATTTGCTCTGCCGTTTGCTCTCACCAGATTGCTGCTTTGCTACAGGTCTAGCTGCAGTGGACCAACCAGTCATGGAGTGAATTGTATGAGAAGATGAGCTCCAAACCCTTTTATTTTGATAATCCCATAATTTCAGATATTTGTTAAAGTGATAGAAAATTGACTAACAGAAATCAGTAGAGAAGAAAATCTGACAAATTTACCAGTATGTGGAAATTCAACTATAGACTGCTAAATAACTAATGGTTAAAAAAGAAATCACAAGAAAAATCTGAAAGCTCTGAGATAAAAACAAAAGCTAAAGCATGTTCAACTTTAGAATGAGCAAAAGCAGTGTTCAGAGGAAAATTTGTAGTTGATAGCATACACACACATATGCATCCCTATGTCAGCATACATACATAAATAGATAAATATTATATATAAATTAAGACAGACCTTGAATCAATAACTCACTTTTTTCTAGGTTTCTATGTTAGGAAGCTGGAAAATAAACAGTAAACTAATCTCAAAGTAAGAGAGAAGAAAATAATGAAAATTGGAGCAAAAAAATTTTGAAACAGAATAGAAAAAACACTGAAGAAAATCCATGAAACCAATAACTATCTCTTTGAAAAGATCAAAAAATTTGAAAGCTTTTATCTAGACTTGCAAAAGAAAAAAAGATTCCAATTACTAAAATCAATGATAAGAGATGGATAATTGTAACAGCCTTACTGAAATAAAAAGAACCCACTTGTAAACATAAAAGTGCCCTAAAAATAAAGTATACTTAATCAATTCATTCATAAAATGAAGTAAGACATTTTCTTTTACACAAAGAAAAGTACAGTAAGTACTTTTGTACTTTTAACTAAGTAAGTTTGTTATTTTTAATAAAGTAATAAGTGGCTTCACTGGTAAATTCTCTGAAACATTTAAAGAACAAATAATAACTATCCTTTAGAAACATCCCCAAAATTTCAGAAGATGACACATTTCCTGACTTACTTTATAAAGCCAAGTTACACTGGAAACAAAGTCAGACAAATACATCACAGACATATATGCATTCTGAATATACACATAATAATCCTTAAGAAAATACCAGCAGAAAAAATCTAGCAACATATGAAAAGATCACATACCATGACCAAATGGTATTTATTGCAGGAAGGCAAGACATTCCATTTTTTAAAAGTCAGGAAATAGTAATATAGTATATTTATAAAACAAAAAATAAATAAATAAAAATCACATGAACATCTCATTAGATATATAAAAAAGTATTTTACAAAATCCAGGCTTTTCATTATAAAACATTCAACAAATTAGGATTACAGGGAGGATTCTTAACCTGGGAAAAGGCCTCAATGGAAAGCCCACATCTAACATTAAATATTTCCTCTGGGATCTGGAACAAGGAAAGATGTTCATTCTCACCAATTCTAAATTGTACTGGAGGTTCTAAACAGGGAAGGTAGGCCAAATTAAAAACAAAGAAGTAGAACCGTAACCATCATAAATGACATGATCTCATTTATAGAAAATCCTAAAGAATCACCAAACTAAATAAAAACACTTGCATTGCATCCTGCCTACATTTGAAGACACAGGAGGGAATCCAGGGTCCTAGGCTTTTGTGAGTCCATATCATGGAAGAGGCTACATAGGAACACATTGCAGGGTCCTCCGCCTGTTCTTTTTTATATCACAACGTGAGAGAGAAATAAACCTCGAATGTCTTGAGTGAGAGTTTTGCTATTGCCATTGTTAACTTGCTGAATAACCAGCCTACACAGGAGGGCCTGGGTCCACACTCTCCATGTCCTTCCTCCATCGGTGGTTGCTCTCAGCCTCTTCCTGACCACTGACCCTTTGGGACTACCATCTCTTTTAATCTTTGGGGTTTGAGAGGGAAGAGGGAAATTCACGAAGCCTGTTGGCACAGAAGGAAGTAGACAACTCATGTCTTTGATGTCCCTGGGATCTGGATCCCGAGGTAGAAGACAGTTAAACTGAGACCCTCCAAATAGTCTTGGGCTTGCAACTGTGAGAACTAAGTAAGGAAGAGGGAAGCGTGAATTTTCTGGGCACAATAATAGTGGTGGTAATGGATGGGAGCTCAGCTGGGGTAAAATGTCAGAATTCAGATCATCCTGCCTCCTTGGTGGGCAGGAGCAGGGCAGGTTTGGAACCAGGGAAGGAGGGTACAGACTTACTTTTTACTGCACAGGATCCATGTACATGTATGTCCAATCTTGACTCAAAGTGGGCCACACGGATTCTGTCTGCTTCCTGTCATTTCAGATTCCAAAAATACTCTCCTGCTTTGCTTCCCATGAACAAAATATAGCCATTCTTTTAGAGTCTCTGCTCTGACCTCTGAGTGGCAGAACTGCTGGGCTCACAATCACACTCCCATCCCTGGCCCCTCCCCCGCTGACTCCTCTCCAGGGGTTTACAGTTCTTATCACAAGATCCTTGACTCTGCTTTACCTCCCCACATCTTTTTAAAAAAATTTTTTTCTAATGTAAGCCTTTGATTCACAAACATGTTAGATGAAAACATAAATGAGCAGCGTCTATAAACCAGAAACTCCTCTAAGTGCTGGAGAGGCAATAGTAAGCAAAATAGAAAAAAAATAGGTTTTAACTGTCTTTATATTCTATCAGAGAAACTATGCTGCTCCCTACATGAAGATTTGGATTCTGGACCTTCAGCTTAAATAAGTTAGCATTCGATTGAAACTAATATTCTGTACACTTGGGAACATGGGCTGTACTTCTCTTCTGAGAGGAAAAAATAATAATTAAAAATATTTAAGCATAGGGAATAATCGCTGATGTTTATTGACATTTAATATTAAGTATACATGTAATGAGGCATTAAGTCAAAAAATATAGGGGGAAAATAATTATGCCTCGAATTTAGACTCAAAGGTGAAAAAAGACCATGAACAATTTGGACCTACACTGGAATAATAGGAAGAAAAAATTATTATATTTAAGAAGGAATAAATTGAGGAGAAATCTGAATAAAATCCTGAGAGAAAGCAGATTTCAAAAATAGCCTATCTGCTTGACTTGACATTTCTTATATAATCCATCCCATGGAGGCTGCTGGGTGTTGTCTTACACAAGAACAGTTTTCAGCTGGAGAAGCTGGTTAATGCTTAGGACTATACATAGATGAGGTAACCTTGCCCCTAATTTTGGATCCTTTTCTCATTATGTATCCAGCCAAGATGGCTGTTGTGGCAAAACTATAGTTTGAAACCAGGAAGAATGGTTCTGAACCTTCCACATGTTATCCTCAAACTTGCACAGTGTGATCTGCAGTCTTTGGAGTTTTATCCACTGGAACATTTAAGTGTTGATGCAGGTCCTGCCTGAGTGACATCAGGTTCCTGTGCCTCTCTGTCTCTTGGTCTTTCCTCCACCTCCTCCCCACCTGCCCAGCAGTCTGCTGCAGGTTTCAGTGTCACCAGAGGTTCCTCACTCACTGCTCAGGGTGCATCCCAGCTACTGTGAATGTTGACTTTAACTGATCTATGAAGTGCCTGAAGTGCATATGCATTTCTCAAAGAAATGATTTTTTCCTATATGTAGATGTCACATCAGTACATTTTAACTACTGAAGTACCATGTTAACATGTGATCTGGACATGAATCTGTGTGAAATATGCATGTTATGTCAGAGACTGATACCTAAGCTCTCAACAGGATGTCTTTTCATTTAGTATGAAGGAATGCACATCCTTTCTACAGACTTACCAACACTACAGTGCTGATGTCAGGACAGAGGCATCTTATTTAGTGATTTATTTGAAATTAGGGTATGTATGAAAATGAAAGAATTTGTTTTCCTGAGCAAACAGAAGGGAAAATATGTAAAAGCCTTTCAAAATCAGGGTTATTATGATTACTATTCATCGAAAGCATTACACAGCCCCCAGAGGTTTTTATATGTCATAGATATTGTGCATTAAATTAGGCAAACCTAAATGGTCTGACATAAAATCAACTTTTAGAACTGATTTTTATTTTAAGATTTTGAAAAATATTTTGGTGGCCACAACTACTTAAAATAGAGCTATTTAAAATATTTGGTAATAAAATAAAATTTCATAGGAAGAAAAAGGACAATCTCTTTGAACTTCTACCCCAAGGAACAATATTACACAGGATGTGAAGTTCTTAGTGATTTTTTATAATGTACTGTGACTCTGACACATTTCCATATTGATGGGTTTCATTGTATGAAAGACTTAATGAAGATGTTGCTGACACATCAAGGATCATTACCAGGTCACAAATGGCTTGTACTTTCTGTACTTTTGTCCTTTCTTTTATACTTCAAGGTATTGTACTCTGTATCTTACAAAAAGTATACAGTCACTTCTTCAGTCACATGCCAAGATGCCCTCTTAAATCCTTCTCTGTAAATAGATTTCACACTCAAGTTCAATAATAAAATTTTAGAAACAATGAATCAGTCCTGAATGGCTGATACCAAGTTCCTTGTTCAATAAGTCAGAGGTATGGCATTGTTTTCAAGTACTGGCAGCGTTCCTATATCAACCATAAGTGCCCCAGATGGGTTCCTGATTCTGTCCTCTAGAATTTAGTAGCCTGTGCTGAAATACATCTGACTTTTATGGAATCTGGTCCTATTTCCCACCATCAGCATTCCATTCATCATCAGCTCCTGCTGTGTCCCCGCCACCTGTTTGCTCCATCTGTGCTTTTTCAGTAACGGTTGCTTGCATCCTTTCTTTGCTTAGTTTTATATCTATTCACTCATTAGCTACAAATGAAGCCTGTTGCTTCCAGTCTGTCAACAGTGTATTGGGAAACTTCACTTCATTTTTCTTATCACAATCTTGTAATACACAGAAATGGATGAAACCTTTGGTCTTTCATAAACTTGCAATGCCCACTGACAGCTTTGTAAATTAAATATTTACAGGCATGCAGTTGGTTCAAAATGAGTGCAAACCAAGGCACACTATTGTGCCTTGAGCAAGAGATGGATATTTTTAAATGCCTGCAGTAGATTATTAAGAGACCTCCAGTGGCATAAATGCTTTCATAAATTATTTCAAGCACTACAGAGATAAAGTGCAGGTTTACCATATTTTAATTTGAATTAGTCTTCTCTCAAAACCCACAGATATATATATTTTAAGCCTAATCAGTGTTCTTTTATTTCTGATAAAAAAAGTAGATATATGTTAGATTGAATAATTTTTCAAATATAGTATTAAATACTTCCTAGATAAATTTTACAATCACCTGAAAGTAGCTATAACTGTTTCATGATAGCATTAACTTATACATTTATTTGTTTACTTGATTATTTAGTAAAAGTGCATAAAATTTCTACAACACGGAATGTGTTGGACGTCTTCAGAATGGGAGCTCCCAGGTTATTGAACAACAGAACAGAGCTCAGGGTTTATGAATACATGCAGGCTCTGCTCTGAAGGAGCTATCCATGGAGAACAATGGGGTCCCAAAAGGGGCCTGATTTGCACCCATAAAGAGAGGTGTCTGTGATTTGGGCAGGGAGGGAACTTTTGCTCCAGAGATTTTAGTAACAGGAGTATAAGTGGCTTAGTGAGGCATGGTATCAATGCTTTAAACATTTACATACTTTGAAATACGAAAATGAAAAAAAAAATCCTATCACTCTTTTGAATATACTTTTTATATTTATCTTTTCCTTGTGAATTGATATTTTCCTATGGGTAACGACTGGTTTCATAATTTATCAATTATCTGTTTTTACTATTATAATCTCATGTCAGCCCTAGATGCTCACTCTTATTTGTTTTATCATCTCTTTATTTCTCCCTACTTTAAACTTTTTTTTTAAGGAAACCATTTGAGTACTTAGTGAACTCACATGAGAATATGTGTGACAGTATAAAAGCCATGTGTCTTCTCTGGATACCTCCACATAACTTCCGCACACACACTAAGCTCTCTTCCTGGGGAGATTCTGCCTGCCTCCTTTTTGGGTCCCTCTGTATAGCAACTCACTCTCAGAAGTAAACTGTATCTAGAATTTTGTGTCTAACTGCGCCTCATTATTTTAACTTTTTTAACCATGTATGCAAGCATCTGTTTCAGTCAGCTTTTTCACTATTCTGGAAAGACCTGGAAAGAACAATTTGAGGAGGATAGGTTTATTTGGGGACTCAAGGTTTTAGAGGTCTCCATCCACAGATGGCAGACACCATTCCTTGAGGAATGAGGGGGAGGTGAAGTATGTGGTGGAAGAAAGCAGCTCAGAACATGGCTGTCAAGAAGCAGAGAGAGAGCTCTGCTCAACAAGAATAAAATATAGACCCCAAAGAACCTGCCCCAGGGACGCATCTCTCCAGCCACACCCCACCTGCCTACAGTCACTACCAAGTTAATCTCTATCAAAGGATTCATGCACTGATTAACCTAAACTCTCCTAACTCAATAATTTCATCCATAAAATTTGTTCGATTTTCTCACACATGAGCTTCTGGGAACACCTCATATCTAAACTATAACAGCGTTCCAGCACAATATATTATATACCATGCTTTAGAATTTTAAATAAATCATACCTTATTAAATTTTCACAGCTGTGTGATATTCTTTTTTTTTTCTTTTTACAGAAGTTGTGGTGTCAATCTTTTGACTCAACAGTTTTAGAATGCATTTCACATTTATCATCATTCCAGTACAGACATGTACGGTGAAACTGCGTGAATCTGTGAATATCTTGTTTGCCTTCTGACCTTGGCAATGATTTAGTTTCTCTGGAGTTCCACTGGTGGTGTTTTTGTGTTTACTATCTATGAATCAGAAGGTAGCTAACAATTTTGTAAACCTCCCAAGGCTTTTAATTGGAACAGAATATTTACTGGGGGTCAAGCATTTAGATTTATACTAACATCACTTGGGTTTGTTTTTGGCAACTTTTACAATGTGCATTTTCTTCTACAATAATTCTCTTTTTCTTCTAGAATTTCCAAAGGCTTACTCTATAATTTTGAAGTTATAATTTTTCTTTCGTTGCTGGATTTTCCAGATACCATAAGCTAGAGTATCTTACCTCCTTAACAGGAAGGCATGAGGAAAAAAGAACTCAACTCTTGCTAACATTACCAATTTACAAGATATTTTGTCCAAAGATTTTAATCTGTCATGGGTTTTAATCCTACACATCAGACAAAATCATTGGTTTTATTTGCTGAGTGAATGCTTATTTTGGCTTATTCATGCATTTTCCTAGAATCTTTGATCATTGTTCTTTCTTGCAATCCTAAATTTTGGGGATCATATTGCTTTTTTGGCATAGTAATTCCTCGACATTTGAATCCCAAAGTATGTGATAACGTCTCTATGGATGATTTGTGGGAAAATATTATATTTTATCTGTATTTTAATTCGTACATTTTGGTTACACATACAGGTGGTATTCATTGTTGTTTATTCATACATAGAGATATGCAAATTTGGTAGAGTTTGTTCCCTAGCACTTCTCCATTCTTTACCTTCCTCCCTACTGCTAGGTCTGCATCCTGTGCTCTGACAATTCGATTTTCAGGAGATCTGTTTTGTCATCCTGCACCCAACCTCTCTCTCCCTAGCTTCCATGTATGAGAGAATACATCCAACCTTTGAGTTTCTGAATCTGGCTTATGTCACTTAGCATGATGCTCTATAATTTAATTCACTTGCCAAAAAAAATGACATAATTTCATTCTTCTTCATGGTTGGGTGAAATTACATTGTGTGTGTGTGTGTGTGTGTGTGTGTAAACATCACATTTTTCTTTGTGCATTTGTCTGCTGATAGGCCCCTGGTATGGTTCCATCATTTGGCTCTTGTGAATTGCAATGCAATTAGCTTATTTCACAGTTTTTCATGAAAGGTTTACCTGGTACAACAGTCTAGATTGTTAGTTAAATTCCAAGGTGGTTCTGAAGGTATCTCTCGATTGACATGCATGTATATTTCACTCCAAATCCTTAGATGGTAAGAAAACTCTCCATTCTTTCTAGCTGCTATGTCTTTGGGGAGGTATATTTACGGTTTTAAGATACAATAGATTTTTTAAAACCAAGATCCCCAAAATACACTACATAAATAAAAATTCTGATATTTGATCACATTAAAAAATTTCTATACTATGACTACCATAAAAGCAAAGCCGCAGATGGGAGAATTGGGAATGCCTCAAAGTAGAAAATGTTAGTATTCAGAATACACACAGAAAATTGACAACATTTCAGTAAAAATATGGAAAACAATGCATTAGAAATTTACCAAAAAAAAAAAAAATCCAAATGAAGAATGAAGATATTAACAGGGTCTACTTCCCAACTGACAAAATGAATGCAAATTAAAACAATAACAGACAACTACTAAGAAATTTTTTTTAAATATATGAGGTTGCCATAAATTGATAAACAGACGAAGAAAAGAAAACCTTGTGCATGGCTATTCAAATTTTATTTATTTATTTAAAACTTTTGCTGCTCTTGTGATAAGAAAACATGAGGCTAACAATAAAATTTAAAGTAGCATTTGCAATACAAAATACAGTGTTGTTAGCTACAATGTTCTCAGCAGATATTGGACCTTTTCATATATTAAAACTGAATATTAATACTCTGAGGGGCAATGCCACACCTCCCCCTCCCCTGGCTCATGGCAACTAATGTTCTCCTCTCTCCCTCTGTGGCTTTTCTGGGCATCTCCTTCAGGGCAATCTTGGTGTGTGTCCGTCTATGACTGGACTTTCACTGAGATTCATGTCCTCTCCGTTGGTCCCCATAATCACATCTGGATTCCACACTTTTTAGAATCTGGTTTGTATCCCACTGTCTTTATATGCCACATTTTGCTTATTCGGTGTCTGCCAGTGGATGTTTACTTTGTTTCAAAATCTTACCTGTGTGTGAGTAATAGTGTAAGAATCATGGAAATGAGATCCTGACTTCAGTTCTTTGGGTTATCAGTGCAAAACAGGACTATTGAATCTTGTGATCGTTTTATTTTTAATTTTTGAATGAAACGCCATACTGTTTTTCTGGATGCTATTTATTTTATTGATTTCTTTTGAAATTATTACAGATTACAGCGTATTTATAAGAAATAATATAGAGAGATTTTTGTATAGTCTGTATCCAGTGTTCCCCTTGAAGTACACTATCAAAAGCAGGAAAATTGCACACACACAATTAACCTCTCTTGTTCAATTTTCCTCACTTTCACATATTACTGTGTGTTTGTGTGTGACTCTGTGCACGTGTGTGCGCGCGCGCGAGTGTGCATGCATGCACAGGTGTACGTTTAGTTACCTATAGGTTTATTTCAGTTATAGCCTGACATGTCCAAGATCACAATTCTATTACCACCAAGGTTGCTTGTGTTATCTCATTATAAATGCACATTTCCCTCCCACCCCTCAGCCTTCACTCTCTTGTCAGAATCGACTGGCTTTTTGTGAACTTTTTGCCAATTTTTATACAAAGGAATCACATACAAGGAATCCTATCATATATGACCCCATTGGATTGGCTTTTGTCACTCAGCATGTTCCCTTGAGATCCATCCACAACATCGTGTGCATCAATTATTTGTTCAACTTTTATTATTTAGTAAGTCACCGTACAGATGTAGCACAATTTATTAGGTTTCAAGTTTGTCTTGTTTTTGCCAGTCAACAGTTGAAGGACCTTGGGGTATTTCCAATGCTCGTTAATATGAGTAAAACTGTCCTGAATATTTGTGAACATGTAAAATTATGCTACTTTTCTCTGGGATAAATGCCTGGGGTGCAGTTTCAGGATAGCATGGCAATTGTGTATTTATTCTTATTCTGCACTACTCTCTGTTTGCACCCTAATGTATGAGTGATCCAGTAACACTGGACCCTTATCAGCATTTTGTTCTGTCAGTAATGTTTTTCAAATCTTATTTTAGCCATTTGTGTGGGTATGGGCTAATATTGAATTTCCATTTTAATTTGGTTCAACCTAATGGCCAATGATGCTTAGCATCTTTTCTGTGCTGCTTTGCCTTTTGTATATCTGCTTTGAATTCCGTGTTTCTTGTGGCATGTTCTTTATTTTCTGTTTAAGACACTATGCTAAAGTTGGTCCACAACAATTTTCTCCTTTTAAAAATCTCCAGGACAAAAATACATGCACAGATCTACGTTAAGGTCGGCCTTCTGATATGATGAGAATCAGTCACCCACCTGTTCCTGTGGTCCTGGGCAGTGCTAACAGTCCTACCACACAAAATACTTTGCAGGGCCCAAAGGCTTATGAGTCTGCTTCCTGAGGTCCTCTGCTCTATCATGTTGGCTTATGGGAAAATAAAGATTCCTTATGTGGATGCAGCAGTCCTCAAAGCTTAACTGAACCAGCACCCTAAATGGAGAATCCAGCAGGAGCCCAGGGGGCAGGATTGGCCTGCTCTGCCCTCACCCAGCAACAAGCCCTGTGTGTGTGGGAGGGGTGACTATCTAAAACGCCAGAGGAGATCTGTAATTGACAGAGGCACTCAATGTGTTCTGGTTTTAGACAAAACAGCAAGTACACTAAATAGTAATCAAACTATTATTGAAATTTCAAAAAAAAGGCACAAACCTTGGCTCATCTAGTGATTAAACATAATTATTTATATTTTTCCTATTATTGAAAGTAATCTAAGATAGTTTAGCAAAACCCACATCTTCCAGAAATGACTGTTAATGAAGACATGATTCTGTGAAATGTGATTAACTTATGTCAAGACTGTTCTGCTCTTTAGCAACAGACCCTCCTATTACACTGTGTTGATTTTTAAGTTGCTTTAAAATTATTCAACATGGTACTGAGTACTATATCATCTGTCTTCTTTTTTCTCTCATCTAATAGTTTCAGTAAAAAATAAATCACAGAATCAAAGCATAAACCATCTTATTTTAAAGTTTTTGAGAAAGGCATTCGTTGTAAAGATTCAATGCATTCTAAAGATGTACTCCTTATAAAAACATACTCTTAGTTAATGAATTATTGTTTTAGCCAGAATCAAACAGGAGTAATCCTGAGGCAAAGATTCTTGACAAGTATCAGCCATTCCTTGGCAAACACCTGTATTTCCAGGTTTCTGTACAGCATAACTTGTTGAAACAATCCATCTTGTGGACATGAGTACCTATCAGGAGATGCACAGAGAAACTGAGGACCATGTTGAATCATCTTAAAGCATCCTAAAAGTCAACAGTTTTATAGAAGTGTCTGTAAAGGGCAGAATATTCTTGACATAGTTAATTAGATACCATAAAATTATAACTTCAATTAAAGTTCCTTGTGAAAGATAGCTTAGATGACTTTCAAGAACAGTGAGGAGTATTGGAACTGATCACCATTTCAAACATTAGATGAATTGCCTGTGCATTTAAACTTATTTCAGAACAAATAGACCATATTTCTATAAAGGGATACTAGTAATCATTCTAAGTTCTCTTTTGGAAAAGTAAAAAAAAAAAAATAGCCATGAAGTTAGATTTTAGACCATTTCCTCATCTCTCAAACACAAAGGCATGCATGGAGACTGCCCTTAAGTCCCTTCTGTCACCTATGGTGCATCCGTATAATAAGCAAGAGAAGCAGAGAGTGAGGTGCTTTCTTATCATGGGAGGTCTCTGTCTCCTTTGCATAAACATTGTTTTCTTTTTTCAACTGGTACAAAAAAACATCTATCAATCCCCCCCACCACCCCACCCTCAGTAGACTGTTTATAGCTATTGTCACAAATGGCCACTCCAATAATTTGTCTGCAGACAGGTCAGACAGGTCATTTAAGTTTCTCATGGATTTACAAAATAATTTAATGACATCAGACTCATTGAGGTACCCAATAAATGTTAATCTCTGAAAAATGTATTCATTCGTCAGACACATTATTTTTTGGCTTTCAAATATTTTCTTGCTAAATTTAACTGAATTAAAATATATAATTCCATTTAGCATCCTATATATTGTTTTTATAATTACTTTTTTACCTATGAGGAATATATATGCAACCTGGGGGCTCTTTACCTCAAGCTCTTAACAAGACAGACCCACTTTTCAAAGATCTATATCCAGAGCCCTCACTCTGGATTTTAAGCATCTTACATGATCAGACTGGTAGCTACCTCCCAAAGTACACTTCTTGACTGAGATCTGTATTTATCAGTGTGGTGCTGTTTTCTCTCCCCAAACACAGTCTATTTAGATTTTTAAGTATCTATGCATTTCTTTTTTTATTTTAAAGACTAATGATAATTGTAACAAAATATGAAATAATTATATATTCCTAATGTGATAGTGTTGTATTTTTCAATTGTATTTTACTTTGTGGAATTGATTTGCAAATAAATGCATAAAATGAAGCAAGGACAAATGATTATCCCTGAATCAACTAAGTTTCAGTGCTTTCTATAACTTGGCTATAAAAGTAGAAATGCCTTGGGTATTTTTGCAAACTGACAAGTTATTAAATATGTTCCTCAATAAGAAAATACATATAATCCTTAATTGTTGGTGAGATGGTGTTTTCTATCAGTGTCATTGTCCCAAAGACAAAGTAGTTTTCATAAAACAAGATTTTGCCAATTTTTTTCTGTATTGAATATGGATTATTTTAGGGGAAAAAAACCATAAACCTTACTTCATAACTTAGATTCTAATATTGTTCAAAAAAATTCCATGTCTTTGGGGATAGAAAGAAATGATGCTAACATAAATTTATGCTATGAAAATTTTCCTCTAGTTTTTAAAATTCACTTAATCTGATGAACTAAATAAACCCCAAGCTTTCTTGTTTTTATTTGTCAAGTAATCATTTTATTTAAATGAATATATTATTTTTAACATAATGTACATCACTATTTATTTCATCACTGCTGGTATTTATGCTTACTGAAAATCTATCTCTAATGGAGAATTGAGTCTGAATGTTCTCTCTTCCACGCATACATTGTTTTATCTGTTCAATATGTTTTCAGCCAATACAGAACCTAGCAATGAGGAAATAATGATCAAAACTATAAAAAAAGCTCCTGAAACTTGTGCAATGTACTTTCTGTTGGGCAGAAGTAGTAATAAAAAAGTAAACAATTTTAAACAAGATAAAAATCTAAGAATAACTAATATGAAGGAAGGAAACCTGGTGATATTTTTGAGAGTCACTAAAAGTATTGTTATTTTTTAATGTCCCCATCAAAACTCACTTGGAAATTTAGCCCTTACTGTGATATGTTGCTAGGGTAGAAACTGAACATGACTACAGTATCTGCAGGTGGAACCATTAGGAGTAACTGAAGTGAAATACTACCATAAAGTTGGGACCCTGATCCAGTGAGTCTATGGCTAAGTAAAAGAGGAGGAGTAAAGAACTGAGCTGGTATGTACCTTGCTGGGTGATACCCTGTACCACCTTGAAACTTTGCAGAGTGCCCACCAGCAGGAGGACCTTGCCAGAGATGACCACTCACCTTTGAATTCCCAGATGTTACAATCCTGAACAAATAAACTTCTATTCTGTATAAATAACTTGGTTGGTGGTATTTAGTCATGGCAGCTGAAAACAGACTGAGAAAGGCATCTAACTTAGGTCTTGCGCTTTTTGTAGGATTTGATAATTGAGCTGAGATCCAAAATTATAGACAGCCTGCTGCGGGCACATGTGGTTGTGTAACTCCTGGGGTAACACAAACAGAGCATTCAAAAATTTCTGTTGGAAACAGGACTGTAGATCAGCTAATCAAAACAGGAAAATAATGTACATCTATTTAAATACAGAACTCCTTCTAAATAAACATTAGAAATGCACCATTTTTTTCATAGAAATTTATGTAAACATTATCAACCTTGACAATGTAAAAATAGTAATTGGAAAACAGATTTGAGAAGCTGGGATGGAAAAACAGGAGAAAGCATAAAATCAGTCTCATTTCCTTTTCCCTAGGTAACAGTTGATCCACAAGTTTAAAAACAAAACACTAAATTTAACAATGATCAGTTTTCACTAGGAAGAATTTAAGAGTACTAATATCATCATTTTAAAGAAATATTAATCATATTTAGCTATTTATTGCTACAGTTTTTCATGCTCAGTTAATACAAAGTTGAAAAATTATAGTCAAATTGAAGAGTATAATCCTATTTTATCCTATATCCTACACGTATGTGCAGATATTTTTCTATTTATTATCTATCATTCTCTCTTATTTTCTCTTCCCATGTATATGTAAATATCTACACAAAGTGATATTTTAATGGGAATGCAATTTTCATGTTAACATGATGATAAATATTTCTAAATGCCTGGATTTAGGTACTACTAATTATTTTTCAATGTTGCGATTTTTAATAAGTATTTATAACTTACATGAAATGTTCATACTCTTTTTTTTTTTTTTTTTGGCAGTACTGGCAATTGAACTGAGGGGTCCTCTGTCACTGAAGTACATCTTAGACCTTTTTATTTCTTATTTTGAGACATGGCCTTGCTAAATTACTGAGGCTAGCCTCTAACTTGGGTCTCTGATATTAAAGGAATGTGCTCCTGGTTTCATTGTACTTTTCAAATAAATAAGCATTACATTACCAATGTCAGCTTTATGCTAAGACCGTTGTTCAGAAGTTAGGGCCTTCCTTTCACTGGAGCTCTGAGAATAACCTTCATTGTTAAAGTCTGTAAACAAGTCAAGATGGCGCCTGGCATTTTGCAGAGGGAGTGGTTTGTGAAGTAACGCCAGCGAGCCATTAAGTGTGGAGATTCCTAATTGGTTGACTGCTGTATCTAGTTTATGTTAATTAAGATAAGCTGTGGGGAATGTATATATCCCCCTCCTGTCCTCAATAAGGGCTCCCACTCCTGCTATATCAATGTACACAAGTTCCTCCTCACCCCCCAGGTTATTTTGCTGCAGCCGGACTGTGGCACTTTATATAAGTGGGACCTTGAAGAGTAGATAAAGTTCAGTGAGAAAAAGTTTTACAAGCAAAGGGTCAAGTACCAGTGTATACAAATAAGATTTAAAAGTGTGTTGAAGAATGGAGAGTCACAGTAGTTTCCTGTAAAGAGCTGTTGTTTGATTGGCAGAAATAGATGGGCTGATATTAACTTTGAATGATTCTTTATTGGCAAAAACATTTTTTTTTAAAAAATCCAGAACTCCAGGGATTCAAGATTCAAATTTTCCTGTAGGTTATACCTTTGCAGAGAGCGTGAGCACTGACGCTCCTTTATGACCAAATTAAGAAACCACAAGGTATCTTTCAAGAGATGCAGCTCCACTGAATATTTTCAAGGAGAAAAACCAATCACTCAGGGAGACACTGTGGGGCCACTGTCATAGCAGAATAGATCACGGACACCACAGAGGTAGCTGGCACTGTCTATGGTGGAGATGAGGAGGAGAAGAAACCCTGGCTGCTTTGGAACCTGACCTATTCACAGATTTCACCTGGAATATCTTTCCTCCAACAAATGTGAGTCAATTTAAGTTTCTGACACATCATTAAATCCTTAAATGGAGTAAGACCTGAGCCTCTAATAGCCATCTTATATTCTACTTAGAGATGGCATGAAGGTTTTGATATATCCCAGGTCTTAATATGCAAAGTGGTTGAAGGGCAAAAGGAAAAGTGTAAGTTAAAAATTTCAGTGCTAAGCCTCACTTTTCTGAACACCGAGGTATTATAACTGAAGAAAGCCAGAGGATACTCCAGGCAATAACAGCACTTACCTGACGCACATGTGCATGTGTGCCTGAACGTGTACAACTAACCGTGCTCACCATGAACTCTCCAGCTCCACTGTGCCCTTGGAAGGTGAATATGAAGGACTCATCAATCGCACCCTTAGATCCGAGTCCTTTAGCACCTGGCTTGGAAACCACAGCTTCTTTTCCCTTGGGAACAAGATCAGAAAAATGGATACATTATATTGATTAAATAAAGATAGCTATAATAGGGGTAGCAAGACAGAGAAAGTGGGTAAAATTAGAAAGAGAAAAGGACAAAAAGGAGGAAGGGGAACAGAGTAGGATAAACAGAGAGATTATTTCTAAGTAAAATAGAGAGATTATTTCTAAAATATTTAATGCTTTTAAAGTCACCCTCCAGTTTCTTTTCTAAATCACATGCACTCTAATAAGACACCACTTTGGAAATGTGGTGTGCCAAGAAATTAAACATATGTGGCAAAAGGATTGCACAGCACCTGCAGGAAATGGTAATGAATCAAACTTAATGCTTCACTCAGATTCTAGTAATCCAAATGCAAATGGCGTGAAATGAAGACAGACAGTATGCCACTCTGGGTAGTTTGTGAAATGGGAGAGAAACCCCAATGAGTCTGAAGTATATCCATGTTTCATCTCTTGATTTTAGAGTAAAAACTGATTGGCTTGGCTGTCTGAACCAGTTAGAGACTTAGGTAACCTTGTAAATCACATATATTTAGTGATTAAAGAAAGTCATTTTTTAAATTGCTCATAAAATATGCCTTTCCCATCTCTGAAATGTCTGTCTACACCTCTCTAGGATGTTAATCACTTTTAATCTGTCTGCATGAAAGAAAGTGGATACAGATCTTAGTGATCGCAAACGTCGAGTAATTTTCTTATATCTACCTCAACCTCAGAATGATTGTTTTGAGACACAGGTCACCACAGGAAATATAGAGGGGCCCCAGGGAATGGAGTAGAGCCTTTGTCAAATGAAAGCCTCCAGAGAGCAGGTTGACTTCACAGCTCAGCCTGAAGTACCCCAGTACCCTGCATGGGGTCCTCCCCACACTCAGAATCTCTTAGATCTGCTCCATCACATTTACCAACACAAGTCTACAGGTGGAGCGGCTGTTTAACACATACCTATACAATGAGGGTGTGCTGAGTATTAGGGGTTTGGGTATTGGACTTCTCAGTGTCAAATATTCACAGATGACAAGTGTTTCCAACTATAGCTGTTTCTGCCAGAGACAGTTCAACATGAGGCAGGCTGCCTAGTTTCAATATTAGTAAGTGTTTAAAGAGATAAATTAAACACATATTAGTGTCTGAGTGAGAATTTTATCCACATTTGGGAACCATTGTGGAGAGGACTTCATTCAGAACTCAGAAAAAGTGAGCATCACTCTGAGTTTTTGCAGGGTCTCAGTAGAGAGGCACCTACTACTTCTGACATTGCTCAGGGTTTTTTCTCTAACTGAGGGACTTAAGGCAACTGAATGGTTTACCTCCTCATATGAGTTGGTTTGGTGGTCTTCCCTGTATTCACCTGTCATTGTCTCAATGCCTAGGTGACACTCAGCATCTTATCCTGGACATCTCAAGTGTGTGAATCATGTCATTTTTTTCCGTGTCAGTCTCTCATGATATATTGTTGATACTCTGTTACTCAAAAGATGCTTGCAGGACCGGAGGCATGGCTATCTCCTGGTTGCTTGCTGAACTTATAGAATTTAGGAAACACCCAAATCCACCTCACTGAATTAAAAAAATAATGCAAGATTCCAGGTTGTTGCTAAAAAGCATCAATGTTTAAAAAATAATTCTCTCTATTACCACTCAAGGGATATTGCTAAAACATGAAATTAACAACCCATTAAATTTCAATCACTCCACCTCCACCACTTACACAAAGCAAAGTCCCCTCTACGTAAAATGGGTCTCAGGTGTTTCTAGTGAGCATCATCTTCCACTTCCCATCTTAATATTCATCTGCATTTGTAAATAACTAGCTTTATTTTATTCTTTCAACACATCAAGCTTGCATTGTTTTTATAACTTTAAGAGCTCACCTCCAAGCTAAATATTTCCAGCCAAACTATAAAGACAAAAGTGACCTAGAAACTGATACTCACCACCAATTTTTCCAATCCAGTCCTGAGTCCACTCAGTGACTAGCTGGTTAACTCTGCATTTGCTCCATGAAGGTTCCTTCCTTTATCCCACCAATTCCTTCCCTGCAACTTCAGGTTGGCAAATGCATGGCTTGTCTTTTTTAATCATGACTTCTAGTTCCTCATTCTTTTGTTTGTTTGTTTTGTTTTGTTTTCCTGATCCATAGGTCTGGTGATTTATTTTTCTTGCTTTGGGATCAGAATTTACACCTGTGAATCTTCCAGTGGATGGAGCTGACTGGCCATGGCTCCTGTGCTCTGCTCTGCCCCTAGGGTGCTCCAAGGCTAGCTCTCTGGGACAGTGCCCAAAGCTTTTTCGCAAGTGACTCTGACAAAACTTGGCTTTTTCAATAAAGCTTTACAAGGGGTACCAGTTGCTTGAAAGGTATGAAGGAGCTGATAGGAACAGAGGCCTCCACTTATTATCCAAAAAGTAATATCTCAACTTCCAGAAAAAAAAAAAAAAAGGTGTTCCCATTCCATGAGAACTTGGAATCCTTCCTCCCATAGCATTCTGGCGTTGCTCTTCTCCTACCCTTAGGAAGTCTTATGGGTGCTCAGACCTCATCCTTACGAGGTGAAATAAACTATACTACTTATGCAAAGACAAAATTCATTATCGAGTAACATTGGCTTTAATTCAGTTTGAATCAGAACAGGATGTGAACCAGGAAATTTGGCAAGTGTGAAAGATACGTTCCATTAGTCATCGCACTAGTGACTTCAGTCTAGCTCAGGACCAACCAACTCGGACAATTTCTTTTGTTCAATGTAGATGCTTCTGCACATATAACATCATTGGGTAAATTAGAAACAAAATTTAAAAGAGAATTATTTTTTGGATATGCATCCCATATTTTATTTATCCATTTATCCACTAAAGGAGACTTAGATTGATTCCATGTCTTGTCTGTTGTGAAGAGGGCTGCAGAAAACAGGAATGCAGTCATCTCGTCGACATACTGATTGTCCTCTTGGATAAATACCAGTAGTGATAGTACTATTTGTTTTTGAAGAATCTCATTTTGTTTCCCAAAATGGCTGTGATAATTTACATTCATACCAAGGGTTTTTGTTCCTCCACATATTTGCTAGTAGTTGCTTTCTTTCCTTCCTTCCTTCCTTCCTTCCTCCTTCTTTCTTTCTTTCTTTCTTTCTTTCTTTTTTGATAGTAGACGTTCTAATATATAAGAGATGTCTCTCTGTGCTAGGAATTTGTAATTCCCAGATGACTGGTGATGGTAAATTCTTTTTTATATACTTGTTGGCTAGTTTTCTTTTTCTGACAAATGTTTATTCAATTCCTTTGCCCATGTTAAATCACATAATTTGATTTTTTCTCATTGAGAGCTTTGAGTTTCTTCTATAGTCTATAATATTACCACCTTTTCAATGCACTGTTTGTATTTTCTTCCATTCTATGGGATGTCTCTTTACTACATTGATTTAATATAATGTAATTTGTCTATTTTTGTGTTTGTTGCTGAGCTTTCAAATTCTTATCCAGAAAACCTTTGCCTAGACCAATGTCCTAAAGAACTGCTTATAATTTATTTTCTGGTGGTTTTATATTTTCTACTCTTACATGTGAATCTTAAATCCACTTGAGATTATTTTTGCAAGTAGAGGTGTAGTTTCAGTTTTCTGCATATGGACATTCAGTTCCCCCCACCCCCCGGATTGAACCAAGGGGCAATTAACCACTGAGCCACATCCCAGTCCTTTTTTCTTTTTCTTATTTTTATTTTAAAATTTATTTATTTATTCAAATTTGTTATACATGGCAGAATAATGCATTTTATTCATAGTACACATATAGAGCACACTTTTTCATTTCTCTAGTTGTTCACAAAGTAGAGTCACACCATTCATGTCTTCATGCATGTACTTAGGGTAATGATGTACATCTCATTCCACCATATTTCCTACACCCACATCCCCTCCCTTCCCCTCCATCCCCTTTGCCCTAGCTAAAGTTTCTCCATTCCTCCCTTGCCCCCCCCCAGACACCCCATTATAGATCATCACCCACATATAAGAAAAAAAATTCAGTCTTTACTTATTGGGATTGGCTTACTTCACTTAGCATGATATTCTCCAACTCCATTCACTTACCTGCAAATGCCTTGATTTTATTCTTGTTTAGTGCTGAGTAATGTTCCATTGTCTATACATACACAGTTTCTTTATCCATTCATCTAATTAAAGACATCTAGGTTGGCTCCACAATTTAGCTATGGTGAATTTTGCTGCTATAAACATTGATGTGGCAGCATCATTACAGTACGCTGTTTTAAGTCCTTTGGATGTATACTGAGGAGGGAATAGGTGGGTCAAATGGTGATTCCATTCCAAGTTTTCCAAGGAATCTCCATATTACTTTCCATATTGGCTGCACCAAATTATAGTCCAACCAGCAATATATGAGTGTGCCTTTTCCCCACATCCTCAACTACAATTATTGTTTTTTATATCATTAACAGCTGCCATTCTTAGAGTAGTTTTGAATTGCATTATTCTAATTGCTAGAGATGTTAAACTTTCCTTATATATTTGTTGATCAATTGTATATCATCTTCTGAGAAATATCTGTTCAGTTCCTGGGACCATTTACTGATTGGGTTATTTGGTTTTTTGATGTTAAGTTTTTTTTGAGTTCTTTATATATCCTAGAGATTAGTGCACTATATGATGTGTGTGTGATAAAAATTTCTCCCCATTCTGTAGGCACTCTCCTCACCTCATTGATTGTTTCTTCTGCTGAAAATAAGCTTTTCAGTTTGAATCCATCCCATTTAATGATTCTTGATTTTATTTCTTGTGCTATAGGAGTTTTGTTAAGGAAGTTGGGGCCTAATATGACATGATGAAGATTTGGGCCTACTTTTTCTTCAATAAGTGCAGGGTCTCTGGTCAAATTCCTAAGTCCTCAATCCACTTTGAGTTGAGTTTTGTGCATGGTGGAGAGAGGGGCTTAATTTCATTTTGCTGCATATGGATTTCCACTTTTTCCAGTACCATTTGTTGAAGAGGTTATCTTTTCTCCCATATATGTTTCTGGTGCCTTTGTCTAGTATGAGATAACTGCATTTACGTGAGTTTGTCTCTGTGTCCTCTGTTCCACATCATTGGTCTACAAGTGTATTTTGGTGCCATTTTTGTTATTAATGCTCTGTAGTATAGTTTAAGGACTGGTATAGTGATTCCACCTGCTTCACTTTTCTTGCTAAGGATTGCTTTCACTATTCTGGCCCCTTATTTTTCCAGATGAATTTCATGACTGTTTTTTTCTATTTTTATGAAGAATGTCATGGGATTTTGATTGGAATTGCATTAAATTTGTATAGTGCTTTTGTTAGTATGTTCATTTTGACAATATTAATTCTGCCTATCCTAGAACAAGGTAGATCTTTCCATCTTAAAAGGTCTTTTTCAAATTTCTTTCTTTAGCTTTCTGTAGTTTTCATTGTAGAGGTCTTTCACCTCTTTCATTAAGTCGATTTGCAAGTATTTTATTTATTTATTTATTTTTGTTGAGGCTATTGTAAATGAAGTAGTTTTCTTAGTTTCTCTTTCAGTTTTGTCACTGATGTACAGAAATGCCTTTGATTTATGAACATTGATTTTATATCCTGCTACTTTGGTGAATTTGTTTATTAGTTCTAGAAGTTTTCTAGTGGGATTTTTTTTTTTTTGGATCTTCTAGGTATATAATCATGTTGTTAGCAAATAGTGATAGTTTGAGTTATTCTTTTCCTATCTGTATCCCTTTAAGTTCTTTCATCTGTTTCATTGCTCTGACTAGAGTTTTAAGAACTATGTTAAATAGAAGTGGTGAAAGAGGGCATCTCTGTCTTGTTCCCAGTTTTAGAGGGAATGCTTTCAATTTTTCTCCATTTAGAATGATGTTGGCCTGGGACTGAGCACAGATCACTTTTATAATGTTGAAATAGGTTCCTGTTATCCCTAGTTTTTCTAGTGTCTTGAACATGAATGGTTGCTGTATTTTGTCAAATGTTTTATCTGCATCTATTGAGATGATCATATGACTCTTTAAGTCTATGTAATGAATCACATTTATTGATTTCTGTATATTGAATTGACCTTGCCATCCCTGGGATTAACCCCACTTGATCATGGTGGACTATGTTTTTGATATGTTTTTGTAATGAATTTTCCATAATTTCATTGAAAATTGTTGCATCTATATTTATTAAAGATATTCATCTGAAGATTTTTTTTTCTTTGATGTGTCTTTGTCTGGTTTTGGAATTGGGGTGATATTGGCCTCAGAATGAGTCTGGAAGTGTTCTCTCTTTTTATATTTCATGGAATAATTTGAGGAATATTGATTTTAGGTCTTCTTTGAAGGTTTTGTAGAACTCAGCTGTGAATCCTTCTGGTTCTTGGCTTTTCTTGGTTGGTAGGCTTCTGATGGCATCGTCTTTTCCTATGAGATGAGTCTTTTGATGGCAGCATATTGTTGGGTCTTTTTTTAATTCAATCTGCTAGTCTATGTCTTCTGATTATCACTCAGGGTAATTACTGAGACATGGTTTGTATTTGCAGTCATTTTTGTTTAATTTTGGTATTTAACTTGACTTTGTTTCTGCTTTGATTTGTTTTTTTTCTTTTATATAATACCTTCTTTTGCTGATTTTCATTGTTATTTTTCATTTCCTCCTCATGGAATATTTTGCTGAGGATGTTCTGTAGTGTAGGCTTTCTAGTTGTAAATTCTTTTAACTTTTGTTTAAAATGGAAGGTTTTTATTTCATCCTCAAATCTAAAGCTTATTTTTTCTGGAGAAAGGATTCTTGGTTGGCATCCATTTTCTTTCAGAGCTTGGTATATGTTATTCCAGGATCTTCTAGCTTTCAGGGTCTGGGGTGGGAAATCTGCAGATATCCTAATTGGCTTATTACTATATGTAACTGATTCCTTTCTCATGTGGCTTTTAAAATTCTCTCCTTATTCTCTATTCTAGGCATTTTCATCACTATACACCTTGGTATAGATGCTGATTTTGTATATTTGGTATCCCATAAGCCTCTTGTATTTGATTTTCCAATTAATTCTTCATTTTTGGAAAATTTTATGATATTATTTGTTGAATAAATTGTTAATTCATTTGGTTTATAACTGTAATGCTTTCCTCTGTCCCAATAATTCTTAAATTTCACCTTTTGATGTTTTCCCATAATTCTTGAATATTGTGCTCATAGTTTCTTACCATTTTCACCATGTGGTCAATTTTATTTTCAAGATTATATATTTTGTCTTCGTTGTCTAAGGTTCTGTCTTCCAAGTTATCTAACCTGTTGGTTATTATTATTGAGTTTTTAATTTATTGTTTCCTTTATTTCAAGGATTTCTGTTTGTTTGTTTGTTTTTTCAGAGCCTCTATCTCCTTATTGAAGTAAATTTTTGCTTTCTGTATTTGCTTATGTAGCTCTTTATTGAAATGATCTTTTCCTGTTTGTGTTTGCTCTCCTATATCATCCTTTCATTCACAGAACATTTTAATTATGTACATCCTGAACTCCTTCTCTGTCATTTCTTCTGCTGTGCTGGTCATGATTCTAATAATGTCATGTCTTGCTTTGTTTGGGGCATTTTCTTCCCTTGCTTTTCATGTTGTTTGTGTGTCTTCCCTTCTAGCACTGAGGATGTGAGGTGTCACAGTTTTTACCTTATAGGCTTATAGTGTCCCTGCAGGGTTCCAATATCTCTCCTTTAAAGGGAGATCAGTGTCAACAGATCCCAATACAAACAACATACAGTCTTAAACCAAATAGCTGCTATTAAGATGTTTACGGTTTTGTCACAATATACAGAAATAGAGAGTTCAATTTTTATCTACAATATAGACAGTAAGTTTGCAAAAGGGTCTACAGTTTCTAGTGGTGGACAAAGAGAGAAACGGGGATGGGGTGTAGGATGAGATGCTAAGGAGGTAGGAGTGAGAATATAGCATTATTTGATCTTAAGAAATGTGAAAAAGGAATCTAAAGAAGTTGGTTAGTAGTAGGAAAAAGAGAGAAAGTGATTTTGGGGCGACAAGTGGGAAAACAATAGAGTAAAACAAACAAACATAAAGATTAAGAAAAATAATAAAAATGCAAAAAAATAGAAGTTAAAAGAATATATAACACAACTATCATATGCCAGACCTCAGTAGCTTAATTTATGAAAAGTACTTGGCTTCATAAATGTTGGAGATATGAGTGCAGGAGAAGAGAGGAGAAAAAAGAAAAGAAAATTTAAAAAGGAAAGAAAAAATAATTCTTGAAGGAAAATGCAAGGATTGTTTTTGTTGGCGTTCAGTGTCTTTTCTGCTTCCTTTCTCATCCAACAGGGGAGGTTGTCTGTTGTTTCCTGGTATCTCCACCCTTAGGATGGTGAAGGTTAATAGGGTGGGAGGGTTGGTCTTGGGGACAGAGTTCCTGCATGGTATAGCACTTCCCAATTTCTGATGGGAGTCTCTACCCCATGGATCTCCTTTGAGGCCCGCTGGTGCGATGTGGGTTCCTGGTCTTATCTCCTTATGTAGCCTGTACACCTCACAATTCCTGGTTTCTAATTTCGTCTCTAAACTCTATCTCTTTCACCTCCTCCTTTTCTATGTCCCAATCAGTAACCTCTCTCTCTCAGAGTCCTATGGACTGTGCTCTGGGGCCCAAGCACCTGTCACACTTGTTGCAGACAGCTGTTTTACATTGGGCGGTTTAAGACCAGGCTTTGCAAGCTAAGGACTGGCTAAGTAGCCACAGGCACTGTGCTGAGTTAGTGGCTGTGGGTGAGAGAGGATAGTTGAGGACTTTTGGGTATTTTGATATTATTTCTAGGCCCCATCTAGTGTCCCAAGCTGGGAGTTGCCCCAACTAAAGATGGCAACAATGGTGTCCCAAGATGGAGACAGCTGTTTTCAAAGATGAGGTGTCAGGTCAGGTGTGTCCAAGTGGTGACATTTTCAGAGATGCAGCTCTGTGGTGTGCAGTTTTGAGTGGGCAGTCTCAAGTCCCTGTCCAGTGTCCCCAGGTGCAGGTTACCATGTGTAGAGGACTATGGCAGTTTTGGGTTGCAGTGTCCCAAGATGGAGGCAACCAGAGGAGACCCAGGTTGGTAGATGGGTGTCCACCCGGAAGTGGCGGCCAGAGTTTCTGCATGTGGACAGTGCCCAGGATTCCTCAGGGGGTGGGTGGCCAGGGGTCCTGTGCAGGTGCTGATGCCAGTGGGCCTGTTAGGGAATGGCTGCAAGGGGTCCTACATGGGTGAGCAGCCAGGGGTTCTGTGCTGACGCTAAGCCTGGGGACAGCTTAGGCACAGTAGCAGGGATTCTGCATGGGAGGATCAGTGGGGGGTGGGTCCTCATATCTTGTAGAGAAACAGTATTCCCACTGCTTAAGTCCCAAGTCACAGAGTGACACTTGCTCTCTAGCCTGCCATCTTGGATCTGACATTCAGTTTTTCTACAAGCACTTATTCAGGCATTTGTGACCATGCGGGTGAACCTAGAGGGTATTATGTTAATGTATGTAGGACAGGTATAGAGAGGCAGAGACTGTGTCTTGTCAGTCACTTGAAATGCATTCATTTAAGAAAATATCACACTGTTCCCCAGGTATCTGTACAAATGTTATGAGACAATTGAAAGCGAAAATAAAACTTTAAAAACATTTTGTTGTTTATCTGAAATTCAAATCTGAAGCAACAAGAAAAAAGAGGAAAACAAAAGGCGCCCCCAGTTTTTTAAGATAGCTTATTTCCGTCTGCTGGAAAATTGATACATCATTCTAATCTCCCATTGCTGCCTTGATAAATTATCAGAAACGTAGGAGATTAATCCAGAATCGTTTATTAGCTCACAACTGTGCTGTTCAAAAGTGTGTGCCCAGAGTAGCTTGGCTAATTTCTCTGCTCTTGGTCTCACAGTGTAGATATCAAGGAGTCACCCTGCAGAGCTCCTGTCTGGAAATTGTAGAAAAGATCTATTTCTAACCTCATTCAATTTGTTGGAGGAATCAAGTTTCTCATGGCAGTTGAACTGAAATCCTTCTTTTCCATGGTTTCTATCAACTGCACTCCCCCACCATTTTCTAGGGGCCTCTCTTTAGTTCTTGCATGTGGATCAGTACAACTCTGGCCCAGGGACCATACACCTAATCTTTCTCATGCTTAGAGATGGAATTTCCTTTTTGTTGCAACTTTCTTTCCTATTCCTAATCATACAATTCCTGAACTATAGTCAGATACGTTTTCCTGCTTTTAAGGTTCCTTGTAAGTAGACTAACATCATCTGAGTAATCCAGAAAATCCCCTATTTTAAGTTTGGTAAATGTTTATTTCATAAACAAAGTCTATTTGGCGTGTAACATAAGATACACAGTTTCCAGAGGTCATGAGCATTTTTGGAAAACGAAATTCTTCCTACTACATTTCTTGACCTATTAGAACAAAAAACAGAATGTCAGAAAATTTTTGAATAACTAAATAATTATATTATAACTAAAACATAAAAGAAGCCCCCTTACATGTTATGTAGTCATTAAGTTAAGCCTTATGTACAGCTCAACCGTGCACATCAGCCCTAAACTCCAGACAATTCAACAAAGTCTTAGATTCACCCCTGAAGCTAAGAGGGTTGGGGACCTAATGCAGCCTAGGTTTATGTAATTATCTTCTATTCTCATGCCATTTCCCAGAATAACTTGGCAAATCACACAGCTAATAAATGACAGAGCTAATATTTGAACTTAAGAAGCTTTCTTTTCACAATGCCAAACCATGTGACTCTGCCCTATGGCATTAATCGTTTTTCTTTTTTTCTTTCAATGAAATAATGGTCAATAGTGAAGTAATAATAATGTCAGCTTTCCAAATGCACTTTTTATAAAAGGTCAGTATTTATACGGATAGGATAGATACAATAATGCTTTATGAAAAATCCATCAAGAAACTAATAATTAAATCAAGTAACATCATTTTTCCAGAGCTTACCGGTAGAGTTTGCTCTTTAAACTCTTTGAAATTGAATGGCATGTTTCCATTACACAGTGTTTAGAATACCAAAACATTAGGTAAACAACCCAACAAATGAGGTCATTAGAAAGCAGGATACATAGATGCAGCTAACAAGGGACAAACTCAATAATACAGCACAAATTTCTTTATTTCACTCATTCACAATACACCAATTTTGCACCACTGATTCTTCACTAAAATGAGGTTGTCCCCAAAATATGTGTTAGTTTTCTAGGACAGAGGAATATCCTGTTATGCATATTAATAAGTATGTTTATAAGGAGGTCATCAGCATTTTTCTTTTTGGTAGAAAAAAAACTGAACAAAGGGGAGAACATAAGAATTGATGCTATCCCTCTACTCCCAGTTATAAGAGAGAAGGAATTAGATGAATAACGTAGAAATTATTATTACCAGTGAGCAATTAATGGTTTGGGTTCCCCATTTTTCTCTGAGTTACAGGATCTGCTTGTTTGTGCCAGGCAGTACCTAAAAACATTGAACTTTTCAGAACTTTCTTTTTTTTTTTTTTTGCGGGGGTGGGGGGGTGGGTTTGGTAACACCATTCATTGGTCTTATTAAAAATATCAGCCCATGGACTTCTTCAGATCTTCCCAATGCTTACACATTTTCTTATATGATATTTTAAAATATCACATTAATTATATCATCATTCATCTCAACACAAAAGTATTTTACTACTGGGAAACTGCCAAACTCATCATGGTGGATACAAATTTCCAAACTTCTAATTCTTTCTATGTATTGCTATATCATACTACTGCAGAAAAAAAAATAATTAATTTCAAAATCTACTGAGCCCTTATACACTTGCTTCTTTTCATGGCTCTATATATAGTAGATAGTGAAGAATTATACTGGTGGAAGGGATTGCAGTTAGTTACTTGGTAAAGTCCAGATTCAGAGCCACATTCTCTGCAGAGCCTTCTTGAACTCTACCTCCCCACTCCTGGGTTTCCCCAAACATACAGCCTTTTTTATTCCCTCCAGGTGCCTGTCATTTATATGTACTGCTCTTAAGTCCTATTAGTTAAAAGAGATGGAGAATATGCAATAAATTAGAAAATAGGAGAGGGGGAAGCTAGAGAACAGTACAATCACCTTCTCCTACTAGATTTTGTGACTTTTAGTGAGGCCCTGAGGTACATCTTGATTTAGCACAGAACCTATCAGAGAGCAAGAAGGAAGAAGCTCAGTAAAGGCAATAATTAAGTCCTTTCTGTCATCTTTCACATTGAGAAGCAAAAAGTCTTGACAACAGTTATTTGTAAGAAATATTCTGAGTGGACAAAACTCAGTCATGACTGAGTTTGTAGTCCTGGATGACTACAGTGAAGAAGAAGTCATCTCTTCCTGTCAAACATGCATGAGCACAGTCAGACATAGGGTCTCCATGAGTTAAACAAACAAAAAAATATCTAGTGGCAAGGGGAACAGAATTCAGGTGTTTGGACATTAATAATCTTTCAGCAATAGTACCTTGCTTTGTCACTAAAAGTAGAGGAAGTATTTTCAGAAAGCAAGCAATGGTGTCTAGAGGATCTAACACTTCCAAATCATTTTTATTTACATATTTTTCCATTATTTCCTTAAAATTAACATTTCTATAAACCTTGGAAACAAGAGAGACTGTAATGTAGTAGCTCCAGGAAATGGCATTCTGAAACACCTCAGGTGTTTGCTTCAGCTGCCTGTGCATATGTTTCTGCAAGTTGATGGAGAGTTTTATCTCATCTGCAATGCTCTAAGGATCTGACAACCCGAGAAACAGGAGAGTCAGAGGTGTTTTACATTGCAATAAGTTTATTGTCAACTTTTTCAGATTGCAAACACCTTTTAAAACTTAGGAAGAGAAACAAGGCAACTTGTATGTTATAAAAGTCAAGGTGATTTGCATTCTTCCTACTTACTTACCTTAAAGTCCGTGAATATCACACACAAACACATGTTCATGTTGTTTAGTTTAGAATACATATTTACCATTGAGTAGGTCAATTATCACAAGATATTTTAAAATGTATTTTTAAATGCAGTTTAAAGGGCACTCTTAAAAAAATCCCAGCATCATTTTAATAGTGACTTTGTTAAACTATACCATCCTAAAATTTGACATTGTAGTGCATGAATTAGAAACACTATGGAACATGATTTATTAAGGAAATAGAGAAATGTTACGTTGAAAAAACTTATGTTTCCTAGGGTTTCTATTCTATTTGGCAATAATATAGTTTGTTATAATTTGTTTTCAATACATAATTTGGTAACAACTTTTTTATCAATTAATACAATCAGCAATTGTTTAGAGAAATCCTTTTTTTTTGGTAGGACTGTATATTGTATTGAATTTTCTTTCTTACTGCATATTATTTCAGATTAAATGACTGAGAATTGTGTTTTAGTTTGTTTTGCTGCTTGTACTTTCTTTTTATTAGAACTCTTTATTCAGATAAGAGAATTCCTTTTATAACCTTCTATATGTTTGAAAAATTAAGTGTATCACAACAGAGCAAAAAGTTGAGATTTACTCCATGTAGTGGAAATGAACAATAAACTAAAGAAACAAAAACTAATGAAATTTTAGGAAGGAAATACATAGCATGGAATTATACTGACTGAGAGGGAAGGTGCTTTGGGCTACCTCATAGAACATGTTCAAGGAAACTTCTCTCTGACAACTTTATATTCAATACGGAAAATTGAGAATAAGAAGTGACCAGTAATAAAAAGAAATTGGGAACGAGTATCTTAATCCCAAAGAATAAGAAAAAGAAAGTACATTATGTAAGTGAATTATGTTCTGATGAGAATTTTCTGATTTACTCAAGTACATCTATAAAATATCTAGAAACCTACCTACAGCGCCTCCCTCACACCCACAGATACAACCTACCATTACACATAAGACCACAAAAGCTTGGAAAAATATTGTAGAGACACGTGTTCTTTAGAAGATTTAAAAAACTAAGACATTTTTTCAGGGAAACAAAACTTCGTTTTTGCCAACTTTCCCAAAATTTCTTTAGCTATGAAGTTCCCCAACATTTTGAAAATTATTACAGGTTCAGATCTGAGATAAGGCTCTTCTAGGGTGGGATTTGGGAAAGGAGTCATGGTAAAAGTAATTTCAAAACAATCAAATGTATAAAAACGAAATGAACCAGCTGAATCACGTCACCTTCTGACTGTGAGAGCAGAACATGTGAAGGAAACAGAGGGTCCAGGGGAAGACCCTGAAATACCTAGGTATTCATTCTTTGACTCCATGGAACTTGGACCTGAATCAATCTCTGCTGGTAACACATCTAAGGAAACAGAGAAAGCAAGCTGGTGTGCCTGTTGTCACCATCATTGTCATCATCTTCATTTTGACTGTGTGAATGCTTCTGTGCCAGGTCAATTCAAAGCAGGAAGATTTTAATAAAAGCAGACAAACTTTGCTACTCTACAGTCAATCAAGTGCTATCAAGGCCCTGCTGTAGTCACCCAGGTTTACTCTCAGGCATTTTCCCACTGATACATACCTCCTGGCTTAAGCACCAGTTCCTTCACTTCTCTCTTCTTTCCTAGAACATTGCAACCATTCCCCCAATCTTTACTTCTAATTTTTTTCTTTCTTAAATGTATCCTTTACCAGCTTCCAGAGTCATGTTTTAAAGATGCTAATTTGACCAATAATTCTCTTCCTTTGAAACATCTTGTTGAAACTGAAGTTTTAGATGAAACTGGATTCCCCATGTCTGTTCAAGAATGGGGTTTGTGCAGGCTGCAGCCTTCACCAATTTCCTTCTGAGTTCTTATAAAATTTCTAAAAATTATTTATTTATTCTAATTTGTTATACATGAAAGCAGAATGCATTTTAATTCATAGTACACATATAGAGCACAATCTTTCATCTCTAGTTGTGCACAAAGTAGATTCACACCTTTCATGTATTCATACGTGTACTTAGGGTCATGATATCCATCTCATTCCACCATCTTTCCTATCCTTATATCCCCTCCCTTCCTGTCCCTCTCCTTTGCCCTATCTAAATTTCCTCCATTCTTGCCATGTCCTCCATACCCCATTCCCATTATGGATCAGCATCCTCATATCAGAGAATACATTCAGCCTTTGTTTTGGGGGGGATTGGCTTATTTTACTTAGCATAATATTGTCCTCCAAATCCTTCCATTTACCTGCAAATGCCATGATTTTATTCTCTTTTAATGCTGAGTAATATTCCATTGTGTATATATACCACACTTTCTTTACTCATTCGTCTACTCAAAGACATATAGTTTGGTTCCATAATTTTACTATTGTGAATTGTACTGCTATAAACATTTATGTGTCTCCATCACTATAGTATAGTGTTTTTAAGTCCTTTGGTTATATAACGAGGAGTGGGATAGCTGGGTTAAATAGTAGTTCCATTCCCAGTTTTCCAAGGAATCTCCATACTGCTTTCCGTATTGGATGCACCAATTTGAAGTCCCACCAGCAATGTATGAGTGTAACTTTTCCAAATCTGAAGAATAAAATCCATGGACAATAACAGAAGGCAAGAGTAAGCACAGCATGATGTATTTAAGTGAAAAGAGACGAGATAAAACTCTAACAATGTGGAGGGGATTTGGTAGCTGGATACCACTTTTTTTTTTTTTTTTTTTTTGCCTGTGAGAGTACAAACATAGAGGCTTGTATGGTTTTGGAGTATGATCATTGACCAAAATCTAAGTTAAAAAGCACTGGGAAATAAAAAGAATAGAAGAAAGATCAGTCAAGTACACGACAGGAATGACAGTAAGGGAGAAGGGATGGGATAGGGAAAGACAGTGGAATGAATCTGACTTAGCTTTCCTATATACATATATGAATATATCGCAGTGAATCTTACCATCACATACATCCACAAGATGCTAGTTAAAAAAGTTTTTTAGAAAAACTATAAGAGCAGAAATATTAGTAGACACAGGAAAGGGAAGAGGGGGAGGGAGGGAAAGGAAAGTAGCATGGACTGATTTAAAACAAATTATATTCCATGCTTTTATAATTATGTGTAAAAATGAATCTTATTGCTATATATAACTAAAAAGGACCAATAAAAAAAGTATTCAAAGTTCTTGTGCTATGTCAAAGGACTAAAACTCAAAGGATAAAGAGACTTTGAGTTTGAATCTTCCCTGTAACTCACATTTTGGGTTTATCCCACCTTACATTTTTCAAGATTTTGTAGCCGAGAAGTTAGCTGGACTGTTTCCACAGGTTATCCTCATGGTGTGGTCTTTACATATGAGCAGGACTGAATTTGAGCCCATTCTCTGAGTGCCTGACCATGTATCTATTGTCTATCTATTCTTATCATTGTCACTTAAGGTAAATCCTCATTCTTTATCATGTTACATTTGTTTGCATGAGCCCCCCGTGGGACACACCTCTCTCCTCATCCAGTGACTCCAGGAACTCTGGACACGTTTCACTCTTCCTTGTGCACACACCTCTCCTGCTTCTGTGCTCCCATCTGCTAGGAACATACTTCAGGTCTCTTTTCCCTATCATTTCCCAATGTAGCTTATCTCTTCTGACCTATCATGATCACCAGCAGCATTGTCATTAATATGTACATTGGTGGGTTATGTAACAGATCCACAGGGGTGGTACAGTGAATTGATTACAAACCAAGCTCTAGCTGCAGACTCTCTGTTCAAATCACAAATCTATCTTACTTAACTCCCATTTACCTATGTTTCTTGACTTGTAACAGGGGACATAGTATATTTTCTAGATAAAGATGTGTTTAATAAATTAAATAAAATAACCACACAAAAATTTAGAAGAATACTTGGCATGTATTAACAAGTTACTATTATTTTGCTAAATTCTTTATATGCTTTATTCTGTTTCATCCAATTATAGGCATGCAATTGATTGATCTTTGCAAATGAGGAGGTTTAGCACTTTCCCAAATGTTAGGGTGATTATGTGGTAGATAGACCTAGGTTAAGAACCTGGATCCAACTAATGTCAAAACTTGGGCCTGAAACTTCTTTATTGTCCTTGAGATAACATTCAGTTTTAAGTTGTTTCATGCAGAAAATGCTTTCTAATGTGTTTGTCTTCTTGACTTCTAAAAGCTTTGACCATAGCCTATTATTCAGTGCATCAGTAGAAACTGAACTATAATTATCTAATTGTGTGACTGTCTCCATCAAGGATATTTTAGTCTTGAGAATAAGATTAATGCAATGTTTTTTTTTCTTTTCTGTGCTCTCCTCAGATAATAAAGCAATGTACTTGTAGTAAGCAGTCAATTTACTATTTAAATTAATGAATGGATGAAGGGTTTGATGAATGAATGGATGGCTGGTTCAATAAAGTTATCAGGAATCAGCCTTCAGGGTAAATGAGGAGTTTGTTAAGGGTTGTGTGTGTGTGTGTGTGTGTGTGTGTGTGTGTGTTTGAACTTAGCATAAATATCTTTCTGTAAAAAAATACTACCTTTTCAAGTTGATTTATGAAATGTTAGTTATTACAGAAAACGTTTATTTTTATATGAGCTTGTATTTAGCTTCATTACATCTATATAGAAATTACCCCTAACGTTCCCCAGAGGTGTACAGTCAAAACAGAATTTCCATTATATTAAATGATAATTTCCTGAACAAACTCAGGCATTTTTAAAAGAAGACTAATTAAGGTTCTTTTTTTCATTTTTAACCTACTTCACCTACTCTAAATAATAATCTTTTATAACCTTGCCAGTACTGTGAATGTTAACAAGCTTAAGAGTGAAATAGAAATGGAAACCTTTATTCAATAGTGGAAAAATCTAATACTTTTATAAATTAAAAACATATCTCTCAGCATAGTTTTCTAATTATATTCAGGCTTTTTATAAAGTAAGATGCTCTGAAAATACCACCAGTTACATATTATAAGTTGGCTGCACTATATTTTTTTCCTCTGAACTCTGTTGTCATCAGTTCTATTTTTTATCTACATACACTTCCTTATTATGAAAATTAATTTCTTGAATTTCAACGAGAGGGCATGTTAAGTGAGACAATTCAGTAATGTTAGCTCCCTCCCTTCATTTCTGACCTTGATAACGTAAAAATTCCGTACATTGGCCAGTTTTCAATGAATTTTTGATGCCTAATTAATACAGACATCCAAAAATGTCATAAAACAATAGAAGTTTGCAGAAGTACTGTATTAATTCACTTAGTTACCAAGTAAAACATCTTTTCTGATCAATATTTCATGTAAGACAAGGAGCATTTGGCATAGAATCTAACACCCTAAGTGGCTGCCGTTGTCAATGGCCTTCAATAAATCTGAGACTTCCTTAATGAACATAAATAAGTTATGGCACCTGCTCTTGATTTCTTTCAGGCCTTGTCACCCATGATAATAACATTATTTCATTAAGCAGAATGATAAGTTTGAATACTGCCTAATCCAGTGCAATAATTATTTTAAGTATACAACTTTATCAGTTACATATTATCATATATAATACAGATATTCCTGAGATCAATTTTTGCAAAGAAATACTTTACATCCTTTAATCCAACAAATAGGTATGTCTGTTATAACACTCAAGTCATGTATCAGGAAAATTGCCAATAAGTATACACAAAATTTTTAAAATGTTTATATAGATAAAGGTGGAATCAAGAAAATGTCTCCCAATATTACTGCAGCATACTATACAACAGTGAGAATTAATGAACTACAATTAGACACATCAACATGTGTCTCAAATAATAAGCAGAGCATCTATGCACCCTGGCTGGAAAATGTATACTTTCTATTATGGCCTGAGTCCTAAATGTCTCTCAAAGATTCACATCTTGCAGGTTTGGTCCTCATGGCAACAATGTTCAGAACCAGGGCTTTGGGAAGAAGTTGGGTAATGAAGGCTCAATCTCATCTCATCGATGGATAACCCATTGATGGATACATAGCTGAATGGACTACTGTGAGGTGTTGCAAACTGTAGGAAGCAGCACCTACTTAAAGGGAGTGAGTTCTTAGGGTCATGCCCTTGGGGACTATTTCTCATCCCCCTCCCCTAGCCTCCTGGGCTCCTTAAGCAATTTTGATTCCCACATGCTCTCTGCTATGATGTTCTCCATCAATGAAGTTGATTAACAGTAGAGTCAAGTAATCATGGACTGAAACCTATGCAACTGCGAACCAAAAATACGTATTTTCTCCTTTTAAGTAAATGTTCTCAGATATTCTGTCACAGAAATAAAAAACTGACTAATATATGCCTTTTCAAACAGGAAAAATATCATTGGTATGAGAAATGCCCGTAGCGCTTGTTTCTGAGAGGGACAAGACTTCAACGAGGCAGGAAGCACTGTGGATTATTAGAATGCTATTTTCTTGACCTGAATGCTGGACAGGTATGCACACTTTGAAAAAACTTCTAGAACTGTACATCTTTGATCTTTGCACTCTGTGCATATATGTTATATTTTGAAAATGTATTATAATACATACAACTAGCTCAAGAAAGAGGCATCAGTTAATTTAGATGTTTATAATAAAAAAACTTCTTACAAGTTAAGAGAAACAATATACATTTTATATAATCATTAAACTCCTTTGTCTGTTCTCTTTCAGAAAATCCTGTCTGTTAAATACCAAGTGAACATTTCATACCACCTCTTCTGGATTTTTGAGATATACAGTACATTATTGTTATATATATTCTACCTTCTTGTGGATTAACATAGCATAACTTCTAAGTTCTACCTAATTGCAATTTAGCACCATTGATAAACATTTCCCTCCTCTCCACTCTCCCCAGCCTCTGGGTACCACCATTCCACTCAGATGAGAGTAGTTAAGGAGACAGGTATTTAAACACTGCACAATGTATACATATGTCAAAACATAACATGGTTCCTCATTATTGTGTATAACTTTTTTATGCCTACTGAAAATTTAATCAACTAAGGTATTAATGCTAAGAAAAGTGATAATATTTGAAACAAAAAAACTGTCATTCAGAAAATAAAATGAGTCAAATATGTAGAAATTAAGAATCATATTTCAGTATTTTGTTTATCGACTCGAGTACAAACAAAAATTGTTTGTCCTTATATTATTATGCTGAACTGCAGAGATATGAGATGTCTTTCTCATGTTCCACCCAATTAACTTCTAGATTAGTAGATTGACCTCATTTTATTAGAAAACAAATCTTTTTATGGTGCATTAATTTTTATATTTTGTGAGTTTGCATGTGATTTCTAATTAATTCCTCATAAATGCACTGACCTACTTTTTATTAAATGACATATATTTAATGTGTTTACTGAGTAGCATTTTTACAAAGAATGATCTAAAAAACAGTGATATTTCATTGAATTTACTTTTTAAGTTTGCAAGTAAAATTTTCATTTAAAATAATTCTTCTTTGAAAATATATTAGAGATTTAAATATGCTTACTAAATATTTAAATATTGAGTCCAACAGTAAATGGCCAGACTAATAGCAATTTTCTTCTAGTAGAATGAAGAAAAAACATATAAAATACATACATGTATGTATATTATCCACATATATTACATATGCATTTTGTATTATATTGACAAGGTATGTTAATAACTAGGTAAGAATATGCTCATCAGGAATGGTATTATCAATGATATGATGTTTGTGACTCAATTTCTAGAAAGGTCTAAGTTTCCAAATAATTTTCTTTGCAGAATTTCAGGAGGAAGAGACAAATAATCTCAAAAATTTCCATCCACTTCAGAGATCATACAGTTGAGTTAACATGGTGAAACCAGTTTCTTCCATTTATTTATTTTCAATTTTGAAAATATTAATTTTATTTAATGCAGTTGTAATTGTCTATTGCAATTTCATGTTCTTCTTTTCATTATGTACTCACTCTTTTGTTTATATTAGTGACCATTTTGCCCAAAATATTTTGAAAATATTTAATCAACATGCTGCTAAAGTCAAGAAATCACACAAACTCTATAGGGATCTCAAACATTTTTTTTTAACCCAACATTTATTAGTGTTTATTTTTCTAAGGTAAGGACCTACTTTTTAGTGATAGTACTGCAGATTAAAGTTCTGACTCATCTCCCAAGCATCCATCATCCATAGTTCATCATGTATAATTTCTAATTTTGATTTCTTTAAAGTGTTGTGTGAGTGTGTGCAATTTGCCCTTCAAAAGTTGTGTATCACAACTAGTTTAACAATTTTAAAATCACTGTCATGGTTTATTATGAATTTGTAAATGCTTCAGCCTTTCAAAAATAAATAATTTTATTCTTTATATTTTTATTTGGTTCATATAAGATTTAATCATGTAATCAAAACAAGAACAGCTGTCATAAGCAATTTTAAGTACAAATATGAGTAACTTTCCATAACCATCCAAAGCAAATTCAGAGAACAAAGGTCACCAGCATGTTTGAGAGTGACCCTTGAGCCCTAAAGCAGCTGGTCAAAGCCTCTTTCCACTTGCTTTGCAGAAGAAATGGAAGGGCAGGTTGATCCAGTGAATCATTATGCCAAGGTCAGGTAGGACTAGTTGCAACCTAGCAACTCATTTTCATTAAAATCCAAATTTGTGTTTCTCCCTTTGGATCGGAAATGTGACTATATTGCCCTAAAATATGTCTCAAAATCCTAAAAGGTTAAGGCGGATTTTATAAAATCTTTACGTCAGCTCCTGTGTCTGACAGATCTGTTAGTGTTAAGTGAGTGGAAAATTGAGAATCACCTGAGAGTCAAATCCATGTTCACCAATAGGTTTGGCTGATTCTGTCATCTCAGGGATTGGTCGATTCTGTCCCCACACACAGCAGGGTGAGAATCATGACCAGGCCAGCACAACTCTAAGGAGACACTGCCAAGAGATCAGTGTGCTCTGGAACACTTCCTGCAGAAGAAAACCTCTGCTCTCCTCCTTGTTTGCCCTTTATACTTCTGCAGATAACAATTTAGAAGACATAGCCAGAGATGCAGCCACATGACATTCTAAGGAAACACTATCACAAGGTAGTACTGTCTGGTAGTTAAAAAAAAAAAAAAAAAAACTAAAGCAACAGTGAAAACACCACAAAGTCTAAAAACACATTTTAAAATATTTGTATGTTGTCAGTATTCTAATTTGCCTAAGACCAGAGAAATTGAACAAAATGACAACATTGCTACATACTGGCAATCTAGAGATATAACCTTAGTAGACTGCAGATATTATAAATTAAAAGTAGAAGCAATATCCACAGAACTCAATATGTAGAATAAGGCTCTAACAGGATTCTTTGCAAATCTATGCAATGGTTCTTTCACGATATAATAAATTTCTTGGGTATTTGTTCTTACCATCTAGAAAAGAATACCTTCATACAAGAAATTCTCTTTCCTCTGAATCTTCAGTTTATACTTTAATGCATAATAGATGCTTGTTTGCATAAAGAAGAAATTAATTCTTGGATATCTTATCAAGACCTTCAAGGACAAACCTGTATCTGTTGAAAGCTTAGTAATGCTATTATGATATTCTAGGACTTTCCTAAAATGATGAACAATTTATGTGAAAACTCATTGTAGACTTGAAGAAAATTTAATCATAATGTTTTTAAAATTATATGTGTGTAAAAGTTCACACAAAGCACTCATATTATCAGTTCTTATAAAGTAACAAAACCAAAATAACTTCAGAACTACAAATAAAATATAAAGTCAATCAAACAACTTAATATAATTTTCAAAATAATAATTTTAATAGAATTTAATTTAATTGGTTTGATAAAAGCATTCAATTTATTAGTTCAATGAAACATTAATGTGATTTGTTACAATTTAATCACAAATAGCCTTTTGTATTATATATATATATACATACACACATATATATCTGAGTTTTAGATTTATTTTGCTTTCAACTTTTAGTCACAGAGAGTTATTTATATTAAAATTATTTTATTTCTTCTTTACAAGGTCATGTTTTACTATTAAGCCATATAGCATTGAAAAACCATTATTTCATGAATAAATAATTTTAGGATAATAAGATTGCATATGTAAATGAATTATGAAATTATTTAGCATAAAATATAATTCTTGTACTCACACTTTTCTTGTAAAGGTAGGTCTTACTTTTTGTATTTTACAGATGAGGAAACTGAAACTTTTGGGGTTTGGTGGAGCACACTCATAATCCCAGCTACTCTGGAATAGGAGGCAGGAGATACCAAACTGGAGGCCAGCCTGGGCAACTTAGCAAGAATCTCTCTCAACATTTAAAAGAAGAAGAAGATGAAGAATGACTGGGGATGCACCTCAGTGTTAGAAAGTCCCTGGATAAAATCTTCAATAAGGAAAAAAGAACATAAAGAAAACTAAGACTTAAGAAAGTGACTTAAGTAAGCTAATAAGTGCCTAAACTGAAATTACAAACCGAATTATTTGACTCAAAATGGATGTTTTTTATGAGTAATTCTCTGTAATATCTTGATACTTAGCTTCCCAATATCACACTGCCAATGAAGAGTAAAGAGCTTCTGTCTGTAAACTTTGAAACCAACACTCGTCTCATACACTGTCTTCTGATCTAATTTATTTTATAGTACTTTTATGGCAGCTGAGTTATGAATATGCCCTTTCTATTTGGTCTATTTATTCTCATGGAACAGAAATTATTTCCTAATTTTATCTGAAATGACATTTGCAAATAGGATACTAGAAATAGTGGTAAAAGAATAAAATAATCAGCTTTTGGCAATAATGGAAAATGTATTTAAATTTCAGAATATGTTTCATTACAAAATGGTAACATAAAATATCAAAGCACACCAAATAGCCTTTTTGTTTGACTTAATGCTACTGTCATTGGTCATCCACATGACTTACTAAAGTGTATAATAAATATGTAAAATTTGAGATGAGAAATTTACATAGCATCTACTATGTTATGTCTGTTTCTATAACAGAAGTCAGTGTAAACATATGCCAAACAGTGGTTGAGTGTGGGTATAATTTTTATTACTTTTATTGAGAAGAATTAAAAATTCTCAAGTGAAAAGAAATGAAAAGAGAAAATGGATTTCTAAATAAGGCCAAATAAATTTATAGTTCAGTTTGAGGATGTGTGAATGAATCAGGTAAGCTTGCATGGAAGTTTAAGGATAAATGAATGAATTCATGAGTTCCCATTTTATATAACATGCCAAAGAGGAAGAATTATAGTCTTAAGTAGATCTAAATATAAAATAGTTCCCAAGAAGATGAGAAAGTGGGATGATAAAGTGGGTTTAAAGGAAGTGAATGGGAACAATCAGGTGTCCAAAACATGGTCTCAGATGCTTCATCAATATTATCTTACTTAATGGACATAAAAAGAGAAATTAAGATTTTTGTGATGTAGCTTCATCTCACTAAAGAGAGATGGTAGAAAAGTATAAAGCATACAATCAATAGTAAATGTACATAATATCTCCCATAGTTTTTGTTACAAACTACTTCCCCTTGCCTTTCTTTGTTTATAGTGTAAAAGACTTGTGGAGCCAATGTTTCCTAAGGGCCGGGATTCAGGATTAGATGTGATCTCTAAGACAAGAACTGTGAGCACATCCTTGTATAGAGATGGAAGATAGGCTGGAGAGCAAGGCACTGAAGAGGAAACCAAGTAAGACAGGATCAGAGGAAGACTGGGACAACCAGGAGCAGAAGCAAAGAACAACCATTTTAACCGAAGATACACAAATTAATGAAACTGTGTTTTAAATAAATAAAATAGAACCCTTTGACTTTTATCCTCACTCTATTAAAATCATTTTACCCTGATCAGTCCCATGTCCTGGTAATTCAGGTCTTCTACCATGGCACATTTCTGGATTTTACAGATTTCTAGTCACAGTTTGAAGGACTATTACCTCTGACTCTCAGTTTGTGACCCAGATGTCACTATAGGAAGATATGTTAATCACCTCATACCTTTTTCTGTTAAAACCTCATCATATAAAAACATTTTAAATCTCAGCCATACAGCCTTTCTATGAATAGAAGCTAAGCAGATGACAATATTTTTCCTTGCAAATTTTTGGCAAACCACTACCATTAGAAAGCCAGGAAGCAGAGTTCTGAATGTATTTCATGCCAGTTCAACCTTGTTCTTCTTTTTCAGAGAAGTTAATCTTGCCCTCGTTGTTATTATAAGTCTGTGTTTAAAAGGGTTTTTTGAACTGGTACATCACTCATTATACAATTCATATTAGAAGTAAATCTAAGCTTATTATTGGTAATTTAGGGGTGGAAAATTTGTGTTTTGAAATATTATTGAGCTCTATGCCACAAAACTCAATTAAAAAATTCTGCTTTTGTTATTCATCTAAAGAAATACTCCAAGGGTCAAAGAAGCAAAATGGTTCTCTTTGGAGAAAACATACTTGATGCCAATTTCTGAAATGCTTGCCTTATATACAGGTAGGCTGGAAGTTGGGTAAACAGAGAAGTAGGTAGTTGGGGTGGTGTTATTTACATAAGCTTCCATAGGCAACAGGATTCCATAACCCAGGTCTCTTTGCATGATTATATTTTGTGGTCATGTGTCACAATAAAAATTAATTATAATTCCCCTTTCCCTTTTCCAGATAGCTCAATTATTTTTCTCTGAGTTGTCCTTTGCAATATACAACGTCATTTCATGAAGGAAGAGTCACATTGATTAAAAAAAAAAAAAAGTATATTTAAATAACACAATGCCTCAGTACCAGCGATTTAAGAGACCAAAAATGCAAATAACGTCAGAAAAACAACTGAAAAATGCTACAAATATATAATTAAAAGGCCAATGTTTCACTACAATGTATAACTCAACAAATTAGAGTTTAACTGATTAAAGAGCAAAAGCAGCAAAAAAAAAAAAAGAATTCTACTGAGAAGTTATTTTTGTTTCTTTTATATTCTTGTAAACTAAGAGTTACTTGCTAAAAATACTGTGACAAGCTTGACTGAATTGAGGGCCATGATTGTTTGTAAAGAATACAGTTTTGTTATTAGTAAAATTCAAAAGGATGTCTTTCGTGGCTGGGTTGCCAATTATTTAATTTTCATTTGATTCTAATCCTCAATCCAATTTAGCGTTCATCAAATTGGCAAACAGCATAATTAATAAGGAAAATAAACCACGACAGTCTATTTACATAGCATGCAAAGGAAAAATGGCCAGAAACATGCTAATTTGAGCCTATATCAAGGTTTCAGAGTGACATATCATGATGTTGTTATTTAATCATTTTAATCTGTATTCACTATTCCCATTATCCATAGGATATAGTGATCTATCTAGGTGATGGCTAGTGGCCCAATTCATCAAATTTGAAAATCCAAGAAGTGTTCTGTCGTCAGATTAAGAGATGAAAACATTTGTACAGGAAGTTGTCCTTGTTGGTAGTGCTGGGGATCATGAATCTATTACACCACAAGCACAAGAGAGAGACTTAAAGAAAGAACAATCACTGGTTTATGTCGTTTGTACACATAAAAAAATTAAGGCAATGCATTTGTCTGACATTGGGATCATGCTCAAGGAAGCTGGGTTTTACAGACTCTAACCGTGTAGGTAAATAAGGCTTAATAAACATTTGTGAAATCAAGTTAGACACTAATAAGAGAAAGAAAGTGATTCAAGACTACAAAATGTGTACTGGTGTGTTGAAAGTAAGAATAGGAGATAAATGAGAGGGAGTAATTACTGCATGCATAAATAGGCAATTGACTCCAAGGAGCTCTAGATTCAAAATGAAGAGACATTGTTGGAACATGAAGTAGATCAGAGTCTGTTCATGTTGGGATGTAGCCGTTAGCACACTGGTTTCCCAATGCCCAACTGCAGGGAAACAAATCATTATTGAAACATATGCATCCAATTGGAAATACATCTTTGTGACCAGATCGGGCACTTGAATACAAAACAAAGCTGCTGTCAATTGCTATGAATTCATGGCATAATAACAATAATGCAGAGTACTGAGCATTTGGCCACCGTTCCCCTGTTGTGTGCTTTAAGACATCTTCTTTCTCCATGGGTAATGTAGAAATGCTATTGATTTTTTTCTTTGAATTCTATGTAGATGACCTATACTTACTCAGTTACTTGTGGGGGTGTTGGATGACCTAAGGTCATGCAGGGAAACAAAGCTAGTGGAGGAGGATTCACAGCTAAGAACAAAAATGATGAAATCATTCTGAAAGCAGGGTTCTCTGTAAACCTGGGACTTAAGAAGTCCCTGTTTTGTTCAGGTTTCATGGGAGCATTTTGCTGAAATTGCTGAAAAACCTTCGGAAATCTACAACACTAGGTTTTAAAAATCCATGAGTCTGAAACCTGTGAACAGAGCATAACTTCTCACCAATAATGGAATTGAAAATGCCCAAATCAAGTATAAAGGAATGTCTGTCTCTATAACAGCAGGAGGGCTGAAAGTATCCATAAGCCAATTAGTTTCTCTGTGCTGTAGATTTCCTTTGCTTTGCTATTTCAACAGCTCATTACTACATTAATGAATATTATGGCTTCGGAGCCGGGCATTTGTACAATTGGTGATAGTCTGACCTCTCCAAAAGTGAGCACCTAATTACTTCTTCACATAGAGTACAGTTTAAAGGTTATTGTTCATTCTCTAAGCCCATTATAAAACTTCTTATTGACTCACCTGGTTTTAAAATAACAATCAGGGTTGCTTGTGCTTAATTAGTAGATCCCTTTGTTACTAAAATATATTTGAAGTATTGAAAGCTGATCAATCTCTGTATAGCAATTAATTTCCATGTCTAGTAATTGGTTATTAGGCCTGAGAAACAAAAATGCAAATTTTCAGAGTTGTACGACATGTACCAGGCAAATAATATTTTTGAATGAAATTATGAAAGCTGAGAAAAAAATAAATCATACAAAAGAAAATAAATTATAGTTATTTTGTATATTATAAAATGTGATTGAAAATATAAAAAGTTTCTATAAAAACAACAAAAAAACTGAATGGGAAATTCAAGAAATAAATAGCATTGTGATGTCAGTTATTTGGGTTTTTCTAATTTAAAAAAATTACTATCACAGAGTTTTTATTTATTTTCTTTCTTGAAGTGTTACAGGGCTTTACACATGCTATGCAAGCACTCTACCCTGAACCACAAGCACCCTGCTCTACTATTGCTTTTTCTTTTGATCCTCTTAATTTGAACCATATGTATCCTTTCATATCGACTTACTTCTTTTCTAAACCAAAGGTTATGACAATATAAACATTTGGGATTGTTTTCCTATAATTGTTAATGAATATAATGAAGAATTCAGTGTAATAAACCACTTATCAGAAATTAAAGACCATGTCCTTTTCTGAAATACTTTGTATTAAAACCTTAAACATTAATGAGTAAAGTAAAAATGCTGAAATGAAATTTTATTTTTTTATTACCATAACTTTGAAATTCTTAAAACAAAGTGCTTTCTACATCAATATTCAATCTGCTTACCTTGGTTTTTTTTTGGCATTCAAATGATCTGTGCAGAAGAGTACAATTTTGCTGACCCCTGGCTTACCTCCAAGCCTTCAGAGTTAAAGGAATCAAGTCCAATTGCAGATTTCGAGTCAGTGGCCTTGAACCAGCTATCGCGGTGCTTATTGCCTGACACATCCATCAGGCACTACATGTGACTGATTGGGCTGTTTCTGAGGCTTTGGGACTGATCACCAGAGTGAAGGATTTTTCCGTCTACATTAAAGCACAAAGTCATTTTAAAGGCCAATTTTAGAAAGGTGAGCAATAACTGTCATCAACAACTAAAATTTTACAACTACTTGAAAAGTGGTGCAAGAGCCTCAAATATGAAAAGAAGAACAGACTTTCAGGTGGCTGTCTGACACCTCTCCTTCCTTTACTGAGAGTTCATTTTTGCATTTATTAATATTTATTAATACATTTAATTAAAGTCTCTTTTTATAATGATAGCTTTTCATTTTGCAATTTTAGCCTGATGTTTTTCCCCTGGGGGAATATTGAATACTTTCTAGAGTAAGGATATTTTTATAAAGGCTTGATTTTTGCACTATTTTTCAAAACTGAATAAGATCTTCCTTTGTTTTAATTATTATTATCTATCCTCAGAAGTCAAATCTCTTTATATTTGACAAGTTCAAACAGACAGAAGGTTTGCACAGTTCATGTAACCTGGCACAAAACATTCAGGTTTGCAGCTCCCTCTCATAAAAAGTAGGTATGTGGATGAGGTAGAGTAGAATAAAGTACCATGCTTCCAGATCTTTCTGCAAGAGCCACCTGTAAGTAAACGTGACTGAGCTGACTTTTATCTTAACTGTGACATTTTGGTTTTTCCCTATTTTCATTGTCTTATTTTTTCTTCATTTTTCTCAGTTTTCATTTGTACACATTTATTTTGAAACTCACTTGTATCTGTAATTTTCATGCCAATCAAACTGAAAGACTATTTGTAATCTTAATATTTCAGATTTTAAGAAGTTAAATATGGAAATATTGTAGCAATCATTTCATCATAAAAGTGTAAATAACAGAGAAGGAAATACTCTACTCACACTGATTCATTAAGTTATCATCATTAAATGAGTGAAAATGAGCTGGATAATTAAAATGAATGATAGTTGGACTGCTGAGTGAAATAGACATGGGTTTGGAGCATGGATATAAATACTCTTATTGACATCTCAAAACAGTTTATCTGCCTTACTTTTACTGTCTCCTTCCTAAAATGAGAAATATAGTCATGAATGCTATATGGTATCATATATGTAAATATATGTATGATATATATATGTGTATGTATGTATGTATATATATATATATATATATATATATATATATATATATATATATATAAAGTATCTGGTAAGGGGGGCTGGAACACATTTAGTGCTCAATAATTGCTTCAACTTTAATTCTTCCCAATAGTTTTTAAACAAAAGATATTTTTGTTCTTATTTAATCTATAACATAGTTTATTCCATAGGCCCTATTTAAAATATAAAATCATAAAAATATTTTGAAATGGATATCAGTAAACTAGTATAGCGAGTGTTGAAATCATCTTTATATCATGTTTAATTTGTTTATGCAGGCTAGAATATTTATATATGAATATAAGACATGTAAACATATATACACTCCTTAAAATTATATGAAATATGTATATCAGAAAGAAAGTATATATATATACATTTACTCAAAAAACTATTATCATGTGATATTTAAGTTAGCCTGATTTTATCCAGACACAACAAAGAAATCATCATTGAGGAAAATATGTGTTTGCACATGAACATTTGCAAAGATAATGACTTCACATGTCACACTAACAGTAATTTAAATTCAGTTTTTAAAATTCCATTTGTCAATATGAATCTATAGGATAAAATGTCCACTATTCCTTAGCTAGTAAAGAAATCTGATAATCATGTCTCAGATGGTAAACAAATGGGGTAACACTGCTTAAAGTCTGTGGAAAATAAATATTCCAGGTTTTAAGAAGATTATTGGAAATTCTGTTTATATATGCATAAACAATTTTAAAAGAAAATTATTCAATTCTAATTTGATTCAGAAAAGAAACATAAAAATAAAATGATTAAAAAATAATTCAGATTTACATTATTGAAACAGTATGTAATTAAGTCCATAAATATAGAATTATACATTTTAAAATAGTATCTTATTTCAAACAGACAATTCTTATTTATAGGTATTTAATAGAAAATTTGCATGAATATGGAGCTGCAAAACTTCTATATATCTTGCAAAGTAAGTTTATAAAATACTATGTGCGGAATGGTCATTGAGTTGTATTTGGATCAGTCATTTATTTCTATTAATAATCAGGCACATTTCCCCTGACACTTGTCATTTTAATTGAAAGTCACAGAAAAGGGATGATTTAATTCTTAAAGTACAAAGGAGACCCAAGTATTCAATTGAGGTTGTAAATTTATTGCTGACAGGATTTAAACCAAGTTCCAGAATTTTGAAAAGCTACCCCAATTATATATGTAAATCAGTAAAGCAATGATCACTAGGTTTAGGATTATTATGCATTTAAAAATAGTTTATATATGAGAATATGAAAAGCAATACAAATAACTTTATCAAAGGAGAATGAAATGATTTTTTGTTTATATATTTTGTGTTCCTTCCAAAAAAATAAGCATAGAGAATAATAGTTCAATATGTACCCTCAAGAAAAAAATTTACACACACTAAATTCTTGAAGTTAACTTCAGAAAAACACAGTGGGCTAGAATTCAGACCACAGGACTCCAAATCTGTATTTTCCACAATTTTTTTGCAAACCAAATAAATCAAGAAGAAGCCATTCAATGTTTTTGAACTTCTCTTCCTTTTGTATCACTAGATAACTTTTGGACTTCACTCTTTTCTTTGCATCTATAAAAGATAATGAATGATTCCTTAGAGTTCACTTTAAATCTATAATAATTTAAATTACTAAATTATAAAACCTAATAACTTAGCCATGACATGAAAGAAATCTCTTCTGCCCTACTTACATCATAGGAAATTCAAACTTTTACTTAGAAGATCTGGAACATATGCCTAATATTTCCTTACAAAGTAGGGCTCCTTTATTTGTTTGTTTACTTTACCTTTGGAAATGGAGGTGTTTTTGTCCAGCATTCTTACACTTGCCGGAAGAGTAGCAATCAGCACACTCTTACATTAGTTTCAAAATCGTGACATCATTCTTTCCCTGAGTTGGTCCTGGAAGTCCATGCATGCCCTGTTGAGTTTGCATTCTGTTATAAACTCCTGCTAAACAATATTCAAATAAATCCAATTTCACACTGCATGTTATTTCCACTTACTGCAGTACTTTAGTTATGAATGCCTCTTTCTGAATTGAACTGAAATTTCATTCTTAGAATATTGATGCCATCCCATCTTACCTTTTAGGAACTAATTGTGTCAATCATTTTCCTTTATGCTCCTTCTTTTAACATTTCTATTTAACAAATACCACAGTGCTAAATACTTATGAAAAACTCAGCAATTAAAATAGAATTTATTAGGGACTGGGATTGTGGCTTATTGGTAAGTGTTTGCCTACCATGCCTGAGGCACTGGGTTCAATCCTCAGCACCACATTATAAATAAATAAATAAATACAACTAAAAACTATATATTGAAACAAATAACAAAATTTATTAGAAAAATTCATACTATTATTTTGTCCCGTCACCTATACTGTCATTTAAAAAGCAATAGTACTTTTAAAAAATGTCCCATTAATCTCCCAATACCTACTCTGAAGAATGGTCTCTGCTTATCAGTGGCCCCTTCTGCCACAGTCCTGTTGAATCTCTGGAGACCAGGGTCCTCTGCTGCCACTATTCTGATGGTGGCAGAAGAAGCCATTCAATGTTTTTGAACCTCTCTTCCTTTTGTACGCCATTGGTCTTCAGATGCTTGGATGACTGGTATTTTCTTCTGTCCTCAATGCTTTGGTGCTCTATCGAATTGTCCTAGTGAACATGACTCCCTCATTAAGGTGCCCTCCCGTCCCACTTTCACAGCCCCACACAGTGACAATGGGTATCAATCTCTTCAAAACTTCAGGAGGAAGAGAGGGAGAGTCATGGCTCTTTCATTTTTCTAACACATTTATTGATTATTACTTGCGGGTAGTAAGTGTCTGTCTCCCATGTCCAGCTGCTATTGTCAACTTTTTGCATAAACCAAAAGGGCTTTGGACATAGACCTGTTTTCACACATTTGCCACTACAAGTACAGTCTCCTCACCATTTGCAGTTTGGATGCTCATTCTGATTGGTCCCATTGCGGCTGATTTTTTTTTTTTTTTAATTCACACATACTGCTACAACACTGTTCCCAAACACACTGACAGGGTGGCTGATTCTGGAGGGCTCCCAGGCATCTCCGTCCATAGACTAAGTTTGGAAGTTTGTATCTCGGTAATTTATATGATTTTTTTAACTTATTTCTTAAAAGACTAAGATCATTTCTCCTGTATTTCCTAAGTCTAAAACATGTGAATCTCAAAATTTTGACACTGCTGGATCACAGAAGGGAATGGTTGATCTCAACTCTCATTGTTTTAGGAGACTTCCTGGTTCTTGCACAGATGCTGCCTCTCCATCCCCCAGAATCTGACGTGAGAAAGGGAAAGCTCTGTAAGAGAGAACCTATTAGGTGAAGGGACCCGTGACTTACTTCACTGGCATTTGCAGATGGGAAAGGAACCAGCATCCTGGGAGCTCACTTGGGGTTTTTGGATTTCATTCTGCTTCCAATCGCAAAGGAGAAATAAGAGCCATCACATCCCACTGTACTGGAGATGGCCTTTGTCATTGAGACTGCTGCTCCATGATGATATTCTGTATCATCCCAGACCTAAACATTTAGCTGGAGACAGAGAGAGGAGACACAGAGAGAAAAGGGGCTAAAAAAGAAGAGTAGAGGGGACTGCAAGGGAGATGATATAGATATATAATAGATGTACAAATATAGAGAGATATCCTAACAAATTCTGTGTCAAAGGATTATATCTTTCCATCTTCTTTCTTCTTTCACCTTGGTATACTCTATGATTCTATTTCCAATTCCACTTACTAAACACATTTATTGTTCAATATTCTGTTAATTACACATTTTCTTTTTAAAAAAATTTTCCCCAAATTTTACAATCTTTTACATTTGCAGAGCTTCAAACCACACCTATACAGCAGAGTCTCAAATATGCTTCTAACTTCAGTTTGCTTTTAAAATATCCTCCCATAAGTCAGAATCAGGCATTTTAGTGCTACTAACTCAATGTATCCCAAGATAAGCTTCCTGAAACTTCACCCATCAAAGTAAGTGAATGGATTCACAGGTCAGTAAGATGACCTGTGATTCATCTAATCAAACAGATTAACCCAGCTAATCAAAGAACATTCCACTGAAAGGGAAGAAAGTTGTCATCCATGAAACAGAAGGATAGTGACTGAGAGAAGTTTGGTAATGCAATGAAAACGATGTCCCATGGGAAGCATGCCATGGGAAAAAGATGTGACTAGAGTGACATTAGGCTGGCCAGTCCTTTGATCAAAGATGGCACCAGTAGTTTATTTTATGCAATAGTATCACAGATTGGGAACATACAGCTTCTCATCTTGTTTTGTTTCTGTGTTTGTTTCACCAGCTAGTTGTCTAATTATACCTATGTTCCCATGTTGTGTGCCTTAAGGGAAAGAAAACCCTACTCAGAAAAATGTGTTTGGTCCCCCTGGAAGTTATATATCTCATAGGTAATTAAAATGTTGGCATTCTGATTTCATAGATCACGCTTATGAGATTGATAAATGCAAATCTAGTACTAAGAGATGATTCTGGTTTCTACTTAATGACAAAATTCAACCCCCAAGCATCAAGATTGGCATCAATATGAGCCATAAGACATTCAAGGAAACAGTATTTCTTAAAATGCATTCTGTGGAACGCCAGATAATAAAACACTATTGAAAAGGTTTAAAAACTACACAGACTATCTCCCCTTTTCTAATAGCTTTTAAATTATTATGCATTAGCCTATTAAAAAGAAAACATCTTGCTAAAGACATCCAATACTAAGTCATTGTTTTCCAAAATCGGTTTTACTGAAGATGTATTTTCTCTTATAGTCCCTGGGTCTCAGGGCAATTTTACACCCTGGAAGGCCAAGGGAGACAGCCAGCTGTCATACCTAAAGAATACAAGTTCTGTCCCTCTGATACATCTATAACAATGGCAACCATATGATCTTATGCCACTCAATTCACACTTAAGGGCTTAGTAAGATTTCTCTTTGCCCAACTGTATGTTAACTCCTTCATGTGTGTCTCCTTACCACAACTAGAGAATAAAATCATTAAGAATGAGAATTTGATCCAATATTCTTCCTATACAATCTGAAGCTTCTGGAAAGAGAATAGGGATATATTTTCCACAGATTCGTGCTTTTTTAATTGTAGAGCTAGTCATTACCCTTAAAGTAGGAGTCACACATACTATTCTCAGAGTACAACTCAGGAAGAAATATGTAGGTCTATTAATGCTAAATTGTATATTCAATGTTGCTGGCAGATTGCACTCTTCCTGTCACCCTTAACTTTTTTTTTAATGGAAAAAATGTTGTATTTTCTCACCATCTAGTAAATAAAAGAAAGCATGGACAATTTTCATGCACCATTTATTTTAAACTATAGTTGATATTTGCATCCAAACCCATTTCCAAAAACTTAGTATATATGTATCTAAAATCTAGATCAAGGGCCCTAAATTATATCATAATATGTTTGCAAACAAAAACAAATTCATTGTTGACAAGAAAATCCATCTTGCTTACCTGAAGTTTAAAAGTTCAGAGAAAATACAAATTGTTGTGTTGTGAATTAGTTGTGTAATAATTTTTACTGTTTCAGCATGAGTTGCACTGGTCATAATTGAATTGTGACTTTCTCTAAATTAGTAGAAGGGAGATAAAGAGCTTTTTATTTCTAGGCAGCACTACAGAAGAAGTGTCAAGAAATTGAGAAATATGTGTTCTTAGCTTGAACAAAATTGCATTAAACTCAGAGCAAAACATATATGAACTATTAGCCAGAGTTTTTATGTAGAAAATATCTAGTAATTCTTTTGAAATCTGATTTTACAAAATTTTAATTTGAAAAATATTTCAAAGATAAGGAATCCCTCTGAATTTCAGATATTACTAATTCTTAAGACATACTTAGAGTGTAGTGGAGTTTTAAATTCTGGCTTATCTTCAGTGATTCTGCAGAAACTTTTATTAAATACCTGCAGTGCGGGGGTAAATTAGAACTCGGCTACAATATAAAAGATTTATGATCGTATTATGTAGTTTATTATTTGTGTACAACATTTACATCTCATTCAACTGCTACTAAAGATGAATAGAAACAGAGAAAAGGAGGTTTCCTGGTCATGTATTTGACAAGGTCTGAAAGCATCCGATATCTGTGTTTGAAAAAGCTTTTTCACCTATTGAGTAAAACTGCTTACATATTTTGTGTCCCCTGACACTTTCTATGAAGGAAATAGAATATACAGTACCGATAATATCTATAAAGATCTCAGATCATGATAAAATGTATCAGAGAAAAATTTTAGCAATAAAGCAATGTTACCTTCAGGAATTTGCAATTTGTTTAGGAAAAGCAACATAGTAATAAGAAGATACTGAACAGTTATGGAGACAACGTACCCACGGGGGTCGATCCAGATCTTGCAATAGCACATTATGATGTTCATTATACAAATGAACAGAAAGCAAACAAAAAGAACATTGTGCTCAAGGCCACAACAAACACAAAGGCAGGAATCTGAACATGGCTCATAATGAAAAAAGGTTGTAGCTGCTCAAAATGGTGTTTTATATGTTGAAACCGTGCAAGCACACCGTACAGGGTAAGTCTGGCTAGAATGATTTTCAGCATATAACACATTTTGTTAAATTTTATTCTACATGTTAAATAGGTACTGGAAAACCGGAACAAAAATAATTTCAGAGATTATTTATAAATGAGTGTGTGTATGTGAATGTGAGTTTTTTTCTTTAAAAGGAACCTGTTTATAGATCTCACTTGCTGGTGATAAAAAATACAAGTGTGGTTGATCTGTCTAAACAATCATTCATATTAGCAATATATATATATATATATATATATATTCATTAGCATAGGAAAACAGAAGTTTGTCACTTGGAAATGTTTAACCTAAAATATCAAAGAATCAGGACTTACATGACTGGTTTGTACTTTGTTTTATTCCTCCTGAGCTGGAAAGACTCTTGTCTCCTAGTAAACTTGAAATAGGCAATAAACTGGCATGATACTTCTTCATTTTCTATGGCTACTCTATGCTCAAAGGTTTTCTAAAGCAACTGAAATATACATTATAAGTTACTTTAAACACATCAATGTGTGTCTCTGTGTATTTAGGTTTGTGTTTATGGAACACTCATAGAAAATTTATGAAAACAGTGGGTCAAATCTCCATCATTTTACATGGAATAAATGGTGTTATACTTTGCTGGATTTAGTTTTGTCTCCACAGTTGAAAAATTAAACTCATTTTCTTCACTGGAATTATTTTGATGATAAGGATAATCTGTCATTCAATGGCTTGGACAAATCCCACTAACTTTAATGTTAGCAATCTAATAACTGCATTGTTAACAATGAAGACTTTGTGTATGATGTCCCATTTATGTTAAAGAAGTAGAATATTGAACAGGTTGAAATCATTCCTACAATCCATTGGTCTCCTTACACACATTTTAAGCATGGTACAATTTAGGGTTTGTTGTTGTTACTGTTATTTTAGTTCTAGTTTTAGTTTTATAGACAGTTCAAATCCTAGGAGAAACCTTTTAAGCTCCAGATGTACACCACAGAAGTTTATTAGAGTGACATTATGAGATAATAAGCTAGAAATGGTGTTAAATATCAATTACAATGCAATTAATAATGTAGAGTAGCATTTTCCATCTGTCTTTTCCTGAGATGCGTATGTTTACTGTCAATAGCATAATCTATAAATCTAGAAGAATTACAAAGCCAACCACAAATTGGTTGGGTGTTGCTAAATATTGATTCACACTCATTTTCCTCATCTAGACATGAGAATTTTGAGTCCCTTTGAACTTCACATTAAAATACACACACCTACTCACATACATGATTTTCTGAATTCTAAACATAAGATATACTTTTGAAATATGTAATTATATAGTCATAAGGTTGCATCATCTGAATGGAATATTTCCCTGCTTTTTTTTTCTCATTGCAGCTGCATTAATTGGATTATGCTGGTTACTACAAAGCAGTTGCTTGACTGTCTTTTCATTCAATTACCTACCCAGTTCTGAATTAACCCCATGAACTGTACTGCTTTCTCTAATGAGTTTTACTAAATGGAGGCTTGGGCAAAACTGTAGGCTCACATGTGCAGTGCGTTTTAGAGTCATTTGCTATTGATGTATTCAATATTCAAGCTTTTCATTTTTCCTTTTGGCTTTCTAAATCTTCATGATAGAACTATTCAGTGGGATATCAATATATCCTCATATAGGCAGAATAAAACAATAGGCTATTCCCCACTACTGCCAATGATGTCTCAGTATCTCTGGAATGTGGTTTTAAAATGATGAGAAGCTCAACAGGAAAGACTGTGATGTCTCTTATAAGTACAGGACAGTGGCCCTTGATATGAGCTCATTATCATTATTTCAGATTCTTCTTGGTATAACATAGCCCTTGTACTAGGAAAAAATATCAACCCCCCCCCCAAAAAAAAATCCTAACAACTTCGATTCTATATTTTAACTACTCCTATGTATGGCGCTAGAGAGTTTTGAGTTTTTCATTTTTAGTTCTTTTATTACCATTTTTTATTCATGTGGTCAGTTTCCTCAACTGAAAAATTAAAAATATATCACTGACTTTGGAGGGCTACTTTAAGGATTCAAAAGACTTAATATTATAAAGTGCTTATAAGACACCTTGGCCCATAGTAAGCCCTCAGGGATGTTGGTGTCGTCAGTACCATCATCATTTGCTCAAAAACACAGTCAAGACATAAGGAAGTGATGGGCAGTTGTTCCCCATCTCCAGCTTGAAATGCGGAGACTCTAGCTTTATGTCGATTTATTGTATCCCTTATGGTACTATTTCCCCTATCTCTATCATTGTGCCGTGTAGTGGTCTTGTTAGGAAAAACTTGAAATGAAAATAAGATTCAGAATGCTGCACTGGGAAAAGTTCACTTTTCTTCACCCATATAAATTGGTATGAGGATTAACAGCTGAGACTTCAAGAGACTTGAGTACTCTACCAGCTGTCTCTAGGATTGCTTTTGGCTCCACCAGTATACTATGATTTTCTGAGTCCTGTTCATTCAGACTCCTGTTTGTCTGTTTGTTTTCTTTTTCAATGTATCCCATCTCGTGCAAACTGTTGTGTCCTTGAGTTACCCAACACAATTCAAACATACTCACTTATGTTTGAAAAATCTGCAGGCTTATTGATCTGGCTCCCTCAGGGCAGAATCCACAAAACTCAAATACTCAGAGTCCTTTGCAACTAGATGTGAGCATTTTAATTTGGTTTTGCTAGTTAGTCATAAGCTTCTGAACCTTTGGTTCAGAATCAAGCAAATTAAGAAGAGAGGCACTGGGATTGGTAGCAGCAGAGGCATACAATATGATCAGAGGCAGCCAGAGAAAGGTCTTCCCCAGAAGCAGTTGGAGTTTCTTTATCTGTGCAGTGTTGATCCATGACACTAGGATTGCTCCCATAAATTTAGACCCAACCAATCTTGTAAGTTTACCTTCAGTCTGTGAACCACAATACCAAATATCTTTATCATAAAATACTTTTATGAATTTAAAGTGTGTGAGTGTGTATATAATTCACAAAAGGAAGGTAGTGCTGTTTTCACATTTTAATAAGAAAAAGTTATATATTGGAATGCTGAAGTATAGACTCAAATAACGGAAGCCTTATTCAACTTTTAATTCTGAGAATTAGAAAAAGGATAACAGTGTAACAACAGTTATATAAACTTATAATGGTGATCTACTAACATTAGTCAATTTTCCTGAAAAATAACAATGCACTCTGTGAACCAATTATGCACTTTTCTTGGTTGTGTGTTTTCCCTGCTACTGGGAAAAATGAACAGATTTTGCCAAGCGACATCCTGAAAATGTGCAGAGCTCTGCTTCAGTCCATATCATATTTCACAGAAAGCTATTGGCCTTTTTTTTACAGCACAGTAAAAGAAGGACAGATTAAGGATAGCTTTTATGGGATTTATAGGTTTGGTTCATTCATTTTTGTATGTGTAGAAAGGTAAGAGAGAGAATGAGAATGAAAGAAGGATAAGAATGCTAAGAAGATTTACTGGTTCTTATTCTATCTTAATTCTCCAAACCCAACTTCAATAGCACCAGCTCTACTACTTATTAAAAAAAAAGAAACACCAAAAACCAAGTGCAGTCTAGGCCCTAGGGTTTCAAGAATAGTTTTTCCAAGTAGACTGTGGTAGCTATCTTCATGAAAAGGCATCTGGACTTTGTCTCTTTTCCTTGTGTGGAGATTAGGAGCCTGACCTAATTCTGAGCCTAACGTCCATTCCAAGTTCTACCATGTAAAGTATCAGGCCCAAGGCCATTTGCTTACCTTTCCTTGGAACCTAATTTTATCATATTATATTATTAGTATCCACTCCTAGGGTTGTTGTGAGAATAGTAAGATAATTTATGACACATAATAACCTCCCAGTGAATTTCCACTACTCTATTATTATCACAGACACATCTCCAAACTCTTTTTCAATGCTTCATCTTTGCTCTGCATTGGCATTGTTTTGAACAGGGACGGGTGGGCATTTCAATTGCACTGTTACAGGGCATCTTGGGGAGAGGGCATCAGTGAGAATGCGTTTACCTTTGAAAAGACATTACTGTCCAATCCTCAGCTCCACTGAATGTTCATGCATAGGTAGGGCTCAACATTGAAGCCACATTGCCTTCATAGGAAACTTTCATTAAATCAGTATCAAAAGAAGTTATAAAAAAATGAAGTTATACCATCCTGACAATTTTCTCATTGTGAAAGTGTGACTTCTATGTCCGCATTTTTCTTCATGAATGAGATGAACTTTGTATTGAAAGATAGAGCCTGGAATACAGGTAGCCCACCAAGCATTCATTGTCAAATTACAATTGAAACATAAAATCTACAAAAAAAAAAAAAAAAAAAAAACAACTACTACTGAAACATAAAATCTCTGTGGGGTTTACTTTCTTAAGTTCTCCTTGGTTTACAAACATATATTACACTGTTGGTTTAATAACATTTTCCCTAAAAGCCATTTCTTTGAGACAACAAATAACTTTTCATACATTGCAAGGTCATGGAGATGCTGGGCAAGGTCAGCCTTAGCAGGAAAAGCATTTCTTGAGTGAAAATGCTGTTTCACTTTGTCACTGAGTCCACCTGAGAAAATATCAGTTTCCCTCTATTTTTGTGTCCCTTTTATTATTTAATCTCGTCATAATCCTATTGGTGTATAGCTTACTTACACAAAATGGTATATGATGGCAAGTGCAGGCAGGCGCTTACCCTTATGTTAATTCTTATGATATGGCACCCAGGCAACAAATAGTCAGAACCACATTATCAAAAATGACGAAAGACTCCCTGTGATGGGCCGATGATTGGAACAATTAAATGCTCTCTGTCCATGTTTATTGCCTCCGTAAATCAAGTAACATAAAATGAAACATGCATATATGTTAAGGTCTGTAAACAAGTCAGGATGGCGCCTGGCATTTTGCCAGAGGAATGTTAGATTTCGAAAACAAGTCTGGATTGTGCCTGGCAAAATGCCAGAGGGAGTGGTTTGAGAAGTAACAAAAGCAAGCCATTAAGTGTGGAGATTCCTTATTGGTTGACTGATGTATCTAGTTTATGCTAATTTAGATAAGCTGTGTGAAATGTATAAATACCTCTGTTGTCCTACAATAAATGGCTCCTACTTCTGCTGTATCAACCTACAATAAACGGCTCCTACTCCTGCTGTATCAACGCACGCAAGTTATTCGTCACCCCCCCCCGCTATTCTGCGGCACATACAATTCTTCAAAATGTGAAGAAAGGTGTTCAGTTTCATTATGCTCTGTGCATATCAATTAGCATTTACTAAAAAATATGAAAAATCAAGTGATAAACTCCCCAAGTATTTTATGTGGACAAACACTTTAGGAAGGGTTTTAATATTCATGAGAAACAAAACCAATAAGGAATAAATACAGATTAACTCACAAGGGGTAGGGGGGCTGAGATGCCCCTCAATCTGACACCTGTTAGCTAGAGAACCAAGAAAACCAGTGACATTATTCAACCTATTTCTAAGGTCTGAGAATGGGATGGGGTGTAGGTCCTAGTCAGAATCAAATGTCACAGGGCAGGAGAAGGTGGGAGTCTCAGCTCAAACACTGAAAGCCAAGGAGCTCTTCTACTTTAGCTGATTTCAAGGCCTTCACACTGGTGAGAATGAATCTTACTTACTCAGTGTAATGATAAAAATGGTTTCTCTTCAGGAGACACCATCAGGAACCCACCCAGGGATAATATTTTGCCAGCTATCTGAGCATTCTCACTCCAAGTCAAATTGACATTTAAAATCAGACGTCAAAGGAACACATGCAAAATTGTGCAAAATTCCTAAGTGATTAAATAGGACCATTAATATCTGTATCCTGGTAAACACTTTTAAGCAACCTACCTAGGATCCAGACCATTTTGCATTCTTGCTTTTGGTAATTTAAAAAGAAAAACAAATGATAAGGATAACTACTTCAAGGAAGCAATGTTTCTTTGTTATAAAACATCTATGGACAATTATTTGAATTATGATTCACTATGTACTAAAAGCCTGTGGAGGATGCTGTGGTTGGAGGAATGTTCAAATTAGAAGTGCTGAGATATTAAGCAAGCTTGTATACATTCAACAAATCTCACTTGCACATGTACTAAATGCTAGGCTCTGTCCCAGGTGCTACAAATAATATAATTGGAACAACTAGACAACATTTCTGACTCCCTGAGTTAACATGAAGAAAAATAGGCTGTAATGAAATCATGAGTTAAATTTGCAAATTCTGATAAATGTGATGGTGTAAAAGCAGAGGACCATTAAGAACACATAAGAGTAGAACTGGCTTTTGAACAGTCTGGGAGGATTTTGTAAGAAAGAAGTGTTTGCACTTGAATGAGAAGTGAAGAGAAAAGGTAATTGGGAGAAATGGGTGTTGAGAGCAGGTTGGTAAATGATGATGGGACTAGCTCTCCCCATGGCCCAACAGGAATATTCAGCACATTAAGGTGAACAGAAGCACAGCTTATTAAAGAATTGAAATAAAATAATAAGTTTGAAAGGCAAAGAGCCAGGGGGAGATTGTTTCAAGTCAAAATCAGACTAGAAATTTCAAAATCTACAACTCAGGTATTATAGGTCACATTTAGGATACATAGCCTTCATGCTAAGAGCCAAGGGGGACACAATGGGTCATAAAACAGATGAGTGCATATCAGAAAAACCTCAGGGTCAGCAACTTTAAATTTTTTTTTCCTGTAAGGATCTGTGAAAATATTGGAACAGATTTCCCAGAAACATGAACATTTGCACAGACATCCAGAAATGCCTGCAACCTGAGTCCATAGGGCTCCTGAACCCACGGATCTTCATGTTCAATGTTCTTACACTACAGTGAAGTATTATTTGCAATTTTAGGGCTAATGATAAACCCTGCACATTAAAAATATTAGTAAGAAGAATACCTGATAGAAAATATTTATGAAAGAAACCTTCAAGACTAGATAATTTATTCTGGGAAAATAAAGAGGCTAGGATGTTAATTTTACTTAAAGATACAAAGAAAGAATTTTAAGGCCAGCATGGCTCAAACTTGGCTAAGAGCAACCCGATTTAGGTTCTGTTATGGTGTGAGGGATTCAGGCAAAAAAGAGAGCATGTGCACTGCAACTGGCAAGGACAGAGAAACAGGGCTACCCAAGCCCTTTCAAGAGTTACCTGCAGGTCCTTGTATCCTGGATGCTGTGCAGAGAATTGGAATTACAGGCAGTGCTATGGGTCCTGTTATATATATATATATATATATATATATATATATATATATATATATATATATATATATATATATATAGTTTGCTTTTGATGTTTACAGATTCATAGCTAGAAGTCTGCCTTGAAGCTCAGAGAACACTTGAGCTTGGACTTTTGGACAATACTGAAAGTGTAAGACAATGGAACTCTTGGAGGTGAACTAAATGCATTTTGCATTGTGAGATGTACATGAGCTTTTGAGGTTCTGGGTGGAATGTTATAGTTTTCATATGACATGTCCCTTTACAATTCCTGTGCTGATGCAGGCATGTTCAGAGGTAAAATGATTGGATTGTAAGAACTGAAATCTAATCATTCCATCCTAGTTTGATCGGACTGCTTGGGTGGTTACTGAAGGCAGATTGGTCATGATGGGAAAGTAGGTCACTGGGACATGCCCTTGAAGGGTTTATCTTCCCTGTAGCCGCTTCCACTGCATCTGTCTGCTTCCTTATTGCCATGGACAGAGGAACTTGTCTCTGCCATGCCCTTTCCTAATGATGTTCCATCTCCTCTTAGGCCCAGACAGATGGAGTCAGCCTTCTATGAACTGAGACCTCCAATACCATAAACCAGAATAAATTTTACTCCTCTAAGTTGTTCTTGTGTGGAATTTTGGTCACAGCAATGCAAAATCTGACTATAACTGGTTCCAAAATACTTAATGTTCAATACATGAATCAAAAACATAAAGAATATGAAAAATCAGGGCCACCTTGCCCTGTTCATCTGTCAAATTATCTTCTAGTCTCATATTTCTAGAAAAGCTAGTTTTGGTCTGAAACCTAAACAATTTCACTTCAGGCAAATTATTTTTTATCTTGTTGAAATGTTTTCCAATTCTGACTCTCTTATTTTACCTTTCTTGACATTCGTCTTCTTACTTCTCTTGTTTCTTCTTCTTTCTTGGCTCACAGATTTGTACTTTCTTCTTGAATATAATGACCAACACTGTTTTTCCAGAACTGAATTTCATTCCTCTTCCTTATGTAGGACAGATGGGGCTGGACTCCCAAGGAATTTTCAGGAAACACCTTTATTTAAGCTGCAGCAGTATAGAGGGGCTAATGCCTAAAAATTTCTGAATGCTGGTTCCAGAAATTCTTTTAGATTTATACTCAGTGGGGTGGTTACATGATAGTAGGAGGGAACACACTCTTTGTCCCATATTTTTAGGCCAGATAGAGGTTTTTCAAATTTTTACCAAGAAAACCAAAATAATATCATTTTGCACAACAAGCTTCATTGCAGATTCTAAGTCTATTGAATCTTTTGTATGCAAACCTGACCTTTACAAGAAAGAGGAAGCTTCAATCCACAATGTTCTCTGCAGACATCCTGCTGATAATCTTCTTAATTTTTTTTTCTGACAAAAGGAGAAGCTTAATTATAGCAAGAATCTTCTGGGTGGAGGTACTGCTTCAATCTCAGTAACTCTATAGTCTTCAACACTCAGACCTCCTTCATTTAAATTGCTGTACACCCAGCCCAGGCTCAGCCAACAGAAGTGGGTGGGGGTGAGACTCGTTTCACATTCTCTCTGATCACAGTGATGGAGGATTGGTGGCAAGAAGTGAGAATAAAGGGGCAGAAAAATGAACATGAAAGCTGAAGTAATTTAGAGATGATGTTGAAGTCTAATATTTCACAGAAACATCTCAGAGATTTCTGGGGCTTCTTGTGGATTTTTAAAATAGTCAGAACAGTAACATGAATTTCTACAACTGGTTTCAACAAAGACATCAAAACTCTGAAGGCACCTGAAAACCACCATCAGAATAACAGCCAATATTACTACATAGAGGAGGGCTAAGTAATTCTAAATTTATGGGATTGCTGCAGTTTGGATATGAGGGGCCCTCCCAAAGTACTTGTGTGAGAAAATGCAGGAACATTTGGAAGTGAGGTGCTTAGAATATGAGAGCTGTAACTTAATCAATGGATAAATGCATTTGATGGATCAATCTGTATTTGGGGTAAAAATGGGAGTTCATAACTCACTTGAAACTATTGTTCGAAGTATGATATGTCAAGAGCTTTGTAATGTTGTGAACAACCAATAATAAAAAAAAAATTTTGAAAGGACTGTTGTTGCCTATAGGCATGTTGGGTGTGGCCAGAAGAAGTAAGTCCCTGGCTGTGCCTATGTTTTGTCCCTGGTGAGCAGAGCTCTCTCTGCATCATGGTTTCCACGTCCTGAGCTGCTTCCCTCTGTCATGATATGAGATTCTACCTCATCTGAGGCCTGGGGCTGTGAAATCAGATGACCATGGGCTGAGCTTCGGAACTCATGAGCCAAAATGAACATTTCCTCCTCTAAGCTGTCCTTGTCATGAATTTTGGTCACAATGGCAAAAAGCTGTCTAACACATACATGCTTAAAAAATATGAGATACCATGGAATGAAATGACTGCCCACTTCTAGGAGAGCTCTGCTTCTTGAAGGCAATACTAGAAATGGAAATGAGAAGGAAGAAAAATCTTTAAACAAATTTGAAAGATCTTGAATATAGAACAATGTTTTAGGGTCAAGACAAATATTAAACCTCTGTGAAAACATGTGTGTTCATCATTGGCATGGACAACTCTCTGGAAGAGTATCAGTTCATGAGATGAAGAGAATGGGTTCACTTTTGGATAATGCAAATCTGAAATGCTTATAGAGGGTGCTGGTAGACATTAATAGCAAGCCAGGCTCAGTAGGGTGACAGTGTTTGTCAGGAGTCCTGTCTAGGAGACAGGTAGATTTCAGAGTCTTCATGAATATGGGTGATTTGTAAAGACAGAGTACATAGATGAGCGGACAGAGAAATCTATATAAATAAAGAAGTAATAGGATGAGCACAGTCTGAAGAGAAGATGGGTTATTGGTAAAACACAGAACCAGATAAACCATCCCACTGAGGAGATCAGAATAATTCCAGGAGATTAGAATATTACAGAAATCAACAAAGAAGGATTTTTAGGAAGTGGACATTCAACAGTGTCAAGTAATTCAGGGATATCAACAAGCATTGAGCCCTCAGGAATTCTATTATTAGTAATTAGGAGTTTTTGAAGGGCAGTGTCAATGGAATAATGGTGATAGAAATGCTAAATGATAGACTTGGTTGCTAAAGAAAATGAGGCAGTGAGTGTACACAGCTGTTGAAATATTTTTTTAAATAATCTGCTGTGGAAAAACACAGAGAGGATAATGTATGTTTCTCAAAATCTGTAAGATTTGGGTCCATGTTGAGTGGCTAAATAGGAGGATTAAAAAATAATGTCTTTAAAGAGGTAAACAAGAACAAATATGTGAAAAAGACAAAAAATTATTCTGGAAAGATTAGGTTATCTAACAAAGCACTAACTATGGTGCACAGATCAAGAACACACAAGGAAGGATCAAATGTAAGCAGAATAAAATATATTTACATATAAATATGCAAACCAAGCATGCAAAATAGTAGTCACCTGGATGATAAAGAATATGGGAAATGCTCAGCAATAAAAAAGGTACATTTGGAAAGAAATTTCAAGAGCTGATATGATTGCACACAATAGAGTATTCTTCTTTCTTGTGTCAGTGCCCTGATTTCTCCTCTTCTAAACTCTACTGATTTGTATTAATGTAAGAAATCGTCATCTCAGTTTTTCATAATTTCTTACAAAATGCTGTGATTTAAAATAATTAGGTAGGAACTGATAACTAGGAAAGTTAAAAGACTCCGTGAAGACCACTAAAGGACAGATGGGTGTGTTCAGCAGGCATCATTTTAAATCTTCCCTAGTCTCTTTCATGAAGAGAACCCAAAAGCACACAATATGGCAGGTCAGAGGCAATTCAACTTAAGTGAGTCAAAAGAAATTTTTAGGAACACCTTTCAAGGCAATACAAATCCCAATAATAAAAGGTCCTTTAAATACATCAAAAGGACTGAGTCATTCAAGAAGCATTTATCTGGTGGCTATTCCATGAGGATCAATAGGACCTGGGGGAAATCATTGATTTAAAGAGTCCTAAAGGGGAAAAATGAAATGAAGAAAAACTGTGAAAATTTGTTCCTATCTTTACTGAAGAAAATTACCAGAAAGTCTACCAAATACATTTTCTTTAGTGTCACATGGTACATTGTTAAACCTTTTTTGAAAATAACTTTAGATTTACCAAAAAGTTTAAAAGAGAGTTCCCATGTATCTTTCTCCAACTTTTCTGATGTCAGCATGTCACATAATCATGAAACATGATTAAGATTTAAAAAACCAAATTTTGCTCAATATTATTAATTAACCTAGAACTTTTATTGGGGTTCAACAAAATTTTTGTTAATGTTCTTTTTCTACTTTTGTGGATCAGATGGTAGAGATACGTTGCACAGTACAAAACCTGTAAGAAATCCACCAATCCTGGAGAATGCCACAGATGGCAGAGCTGGACATACAGGTCCATGTAGGTCACCATGTTTGCTATGTCCTGGCAAAATGGCATCTTCACCACACCACAGGAAAGTTGTGTGCCTCACTTGCATGTTCTGTGAAGTTATCAAATGCATACTAAAGCATGGTTGTCTTTAAACAAAGACAGAGGAGATGATGACCATTCTATACAAAGAAATTGTGCCTTCAGAATTTCTTTACAAATAATTGTATTAATGTCACCCAGGAAGTAGTATTCAATATATTTATAAGTGCCCAAAAAGCAACTCTAAACAAAAGTTTGATATTTAATCCTGGTCTGCTGAATTTAAGCTACAATATCTAGGCATAATGACCCTATCTCCAAATAATGAATAGGACCCCAAGTGAGGAGATATCAAAGCCTTGGGGCATTCCAGGTGAGGGTGTGTGCCGGGTTGCTAAATTCTGAACACAGGCAACTCACATGCCTTTCTGCTTTTAGCGGGGAATGAGGAGAGCAGTATGGATCTCTAATACCAATTTTCAGCTAAATACGATAGAGAAACAAACCAATGAAGAGAGCCTTACCTATCTATCTTTTAATCTTTGCCACATCTCAGGTTCTGTTAGTATACTATATTTACTTAGAAGATTTTTCTATTATTTAGTAGTACAAGGTGTCTGTTTTTCATTGTTACTTATTTCTGTAAGTCTCTAAAACATTGTTGGCTGTGTTGTGATATCATTATAGTGTTTTTGTACCATTAGATACCTCAAGTTGCCGCTCTTCCTTTTGATCTGATACAGTCTTTTGAGTTTGTTGTGACAATTCCTTCTTATAAGTCTGGCCTATATGTTATTAACTCCAAGTTTTTACTAATATGATACATATTTAGAAACTTCTAAGAAAGAAAGTCATTTGAAAATTAATCATGGTTTTTTGGTTAAGTTGGCAATCATTTCTCTTTAAGTTTGTTGTCTTCAATTGTGTATATGAAGCTCACCTGAAGAACTTAGCAATGAATTTCAAATCCCAGACCCCACATATATTTTCATTTTTAACCAGCATTCAAATTTATACTTTATTTTACTAAACTCCCTGCTATTGCTATGAGACTGTGAAAGGGTAGTTGTAAATGATAAAATGACATTTCTGTCCAATCTCTACTAATAAAAACTTCAAATGCAAAGTGATTTTAAATCAGAGACAGGCATCTATTTTAAATAAGATTCTATACAATGATATGACTAGAATCTTCAATTATGTTTTCATATACTTTAGAAATGAATTTACTAAAGTTTTTTTTGCAGTGTTCCTAAGTGTTTGTATAATGCTTTCATGATTTTGTAAAACATGCTTAATGTTTTACATGATATAAAAATGAGATAGTGACTGGACAAAAACAAAATAATTATCTAGTCTTTCCTCCATAAAGTATTACATAATTTAGAAAACACACAATTAAAACTCCTTGCTGTGTTCTCACACTTCTAAAAGTATACATCAATCAATAAATGAAGAGTAAAATTTTATTCAATGGGATAATAATTGGCTAGTAATTCCAAGAGAACTATACAACATCACACATGTAAATGTGGTATTGTATTCCTGATGAAATTGTTTAGTCAGGCTATCACTCCTGACCTTTCCAATTATAGATTCTAAAACCAATAAATAAAAATCAAGTCAGTACTACCGAGTATACAAAGACAGGCAGGGAGTGAAGGATTCTTAAAGGATGAAATTCATACAGTGTAAGACCATATTTTATCTAGTTATCCTGTACACATGGTCACTGATTTGCATGGTACTCAGTTTATGCAGAAAGTTAGAGATTACTAGAATGAAGAAGAGAAATCAAGATTCAGTCCCAGGGTAGCTGCGAATTTAGGCAATAAAATAAAAAATAGAATTCAGAATAAAAGATACCACAGAGGGGAAGCCTAACATTCCTATGTACAAATCACTCAACACTTGCTTGGCTCCTCATTTGCACTATGAAGAACATGAATCTAAGAAATTTAGTTAAAATGAATGGGTAAAAGGTGTGGGTGAAAATCTAAAATGATGAGTAGATAGTTCAACAGCTATTAAGTTCCACGGCAAGTTACACTTTAAAGTTTAAACCTAGCTGGGCATGGTAGTATGTGCCTGTACTCCCCATTTCTTGGACAACATAGGGAGACCCTTTAACAACCAACCAATCAATCAAGATTAAACCTAAACAACTTAAGGAATAGATAAATGCCTTAGAATTTAAAAGAACAACATAAAGGAGCCATTCTGTAAGAATAAAAGTCATATCTCAATACTAATAATTTCTGAAGCAAAAGAAATGAAAAACTGAACAAATCCAAAGACAACAGATCCTTCATAAGATATATGTGTTTATAGATTCTTTTGACTGAAGTTAAAATAAAATTTCAGATCTCAGGAAAGGTTTAAGAACATTGTAAGGTAAATGTAGATGATTAGTTTTTAAAATTTTTTTTGATATGTATGTTTTTAAACATCAACTGTGTATAGAACTAAAATAATCAAATGTATGGAGGTTGCTATAACTGTACAAAAAATGTTAAGATAGTGATGTGATTGATAGAAGAAAAGCAGAATTCTGTTGTTATAAGTTTATTTAGTACATGATACATGATACATCTACAAATTAATTCATATATTGCTAGGGGTCAATTTATAAATATTTTAATTTTTAGATTAACCACTAAGTGCAAGAAGGTATAGTTTATTAACCAATAAAACATATTGAATGATTTATTAATGAAAAAATTCATATTTGATTAGCCCAAAAGAGGGAGAAAAGGCAAGAAATTCCTATTCTGAGAGAGGAAAATTAGAAAACACTTAAGTAATTGGTAGATGTAAACCTAAATATATTAACTACTATATTAAAATATTAAACATTTAATTAAGCACATTCATTGTGCCTAAAAACTCATTGCAACGGTTCTTCCATATAAAATTTTTCTGCATATTCCTGAAGCTCCTTCCTTCCCTCATTACAGGTCTTTTTTTCTTAAATGATAGCTCACCTCCTTTGTGAGTGCCTCCTTAAATACCCTATTTAAAATTGTAGTTATCCATATTGAACTCCCTAACACTTCCCCCAGCTTTCCTCCCTATTATATTTAGGACTGGCTGACACATTTGTATAACCACTAATTTATTGATCTATGATGTGTACAACTGTAAGGTTGCACTTGATGTAGTCTCCAAAAATGTTTTTGTAAATTTTCCCCTGCATTTCAACTTTCAATAATACCTGGCACAGAGTTTACCTTGAATAAATACATGTTAAACAGGTGTTCATATTGTATATCTTCAGTAAGTATTGAAGGGTGAGAGGAGGTCAAAACTTTGACTTGATTAATTTTAATCACAAATATAAATTCCAATTTTCTGCATGATTATATTTTTGGAAATAATAAGGCATATGACAAAAATAAAGAAGATGAAATTTTTCACTTATTATAAAATGTGATTTCATTTAATGATGAATGTAATTTACCACATAACTATTTTCTTTGAAATATTATACACAGATGACATTTAACAATTGAAGCAAACACAGTTACAGCAAATGAATCTCAATAGAATATAGATCATATTACACTGATATAAGAAAATGTAGCCAGTGACTGGGAAAATGAACTGACTTTTAATACTTAGTGATTATCATGAAGCAAACGAAATATAATTAATAGATTCATGTGTTATAAGAAAATGAAGCATATCAAAATTTGGTTTCATCTAAATAGTGGTAAACAAGATATTATTTGCATAGTTTCTAGCAGTGTGCATTATAATTTAGGGACTTGATCAGGGAAATAAAAATACATTGTCTCCTTAGTAATGAACAACACAAATTTTAAGTGGAAATAGAGTAACAACTATTCAGAATTACATTGAAAACCTCTCCAAAAGTTTAGTCTGTTGTTAGTAGCAAATATTCCAAATTATTATTAAAGCACTTTAAAATATGAATGTGAAACAGATGAATAAATCTATCCACTCAAAAATTATTTGGCACGTGAACATATACAAAAGACAAGGGCTCTTCCCCAGGTGCCCTTAGGTACTCGAACTTCTGATTGACTCAACTATTAATTCTGGCATTTTATGACTCGGTTAAAAGCTGATTTTAATTTACAGATTTTTGCTTGGTGGAAGTTAAAATATTCTTTTTCCTACAGTTAATATGAATTTAACTTTTGTACCTTGTCACATGTTAACTAGTTTCATTTCTAACTGAGCAAACATCTTAACATTTCTTTATTAATTAATTGTTCAGTTCCTGAAATGCATTTTGAAGCAGTTTCAACATCTTAATAATTCCTTCATTAATTAATGAGTTGGATAAAATCTTTGAGATGTGTTCAGTTTCTGTTTTCAAGGGACTCTATTTTATTTTTCTGCATAGTATATACTTTATATTAAAAATTATGCACAAAAACCATACAAATATTTATGTATGCCTACCCATACGTTTATATAATTGATGCACAATTAACATTGCTTACTTAATCCATCCAGTTTGATATATTTGATATATTCATACTGCCATAACATCATCACCCAAGTTAGTGAACATATTTATCACCCCAAGAATCTGTTTAAATTCAATCCAGCTATATGACTTGCCGGCTACATAACCATTAATCAGTTCCTTAAATCTCTGAACTTGGATTGGTTATCTACAAAGGAGGATAGGTTTCTAGCTATTAAAGAGGAGTGTTGCAGACAAAAAAAATAAATAGGAATGCAAAGTACAAGGTAACAAAAATATATCTATGGCATAAGAATTAGCTACTATATGAATATAACTCATTCTCTATTTTTTTGTTTATGCATATAATTAAATGTTAAATATGTATATTGATGGGAGTGTATTGACAGTATTGTAAGTATTTACCTATATTAATCTATTTAGTTTTTGACAATTAAAATGAGCCAATTTAATACTATTACTGGATGAGACAAACAATTTACAGAGAGAATAAAAACAATATTCAAGCATTGTGATATAGTATAGAAGTATCTGACCAACTGTATTTTTGTCTTAGTTCTCTGTAATTCTCCATAATAGTGTTGTATGCCTGGTAGTCTCAAAAGCATTTCTAAAATCTATAATGTTGATAATAATATACTTTATTAAGTGTAATTAGTTCTTAAATATTAGCCTTATTTTCTTTACATGAGATGTTTTGCCTGAAATTTCATGATTCATTCTAAAGCTAATTACCACAATCTTGACAGATCCTATTAATTTTTAGAGAGAAAAAAAAACTCATGGATGATCAAAATGATCAGATATTGACAGAAAGTTAATTCCAATTTCAACAGATTTCACAGTTTTAAAAAACTATGTGATATGTCATTTTTTTTTAGGTGGCATTTTTCATCTGAAAGCCTGAGAACCAGGAGGACTGGTGGGATAAGTCCCAGTCCATGAACACAGAAGTCCAATAATCTACCTGGACTCATCAAGTAGAGAGAGTGAATTCTCTCCTCCTGCTCTTTCTTCGTTTATGCAGATCCTTGGCAGATGGACTGTTTCACACCTATATCAAAGAGAATCATCTTATTTATTGGTCACTAATTAATGTGCTAGTGTGCCTAGGAACATCTTTACAGACACAACTAAAAATAATATTTACTCAAATATCTGGTCATCCATGATCCAATCAAGTTGACACATCACAAGTCCACCAGGCATGGTGATGCAGGCCTATAATCCCAGTGGCTAGAGAGACTGAGGCAGGAGGATAGCAAGTTCAAAGCCAGCCTCAGCAATGCCAAGGCACTCAGCAAATCAGTAAGACTCTGTCTCTAAATAAAATACAAAATAAGGCTGGGGATGTGGCTCAGTGGTTGAGTCCCTCTGAGTTCAATCCCTTGTACCAAAACAACAACAACAACAAAAAAAAATCACAAGTCCATGCTTTCTTATCATGGCAATCATAGCCATCTTTGTAAACCATACTTAATCTCCAAATACAAACAATATTGAGAGATGATTCTGGCTGACATGGAATACCTATCATACATACTAACAAAAACATGCTAACCCTTTCCCCAGAGAAGAAGGTCATGTCCTTCTGTGACACTTTTCTATGTCTTACAACCTAAGTGTTATGTTGTAAAATTAACAATATTTAAACATCGTGCTAGAAAATAAAGTCAATATATCTTATTTTGCATGATAAGATAATATGAGAGGAAACAGTGAGTTATGTGAAACACGCAGAAACAGAGAATGGGAGGAAGAGAGAGAAAGAAAGAAAGAAAGAACTGTATTAATAACCATAAGAAATATTATTGCCTTTGCCATCAGCAAGTACCTCAGCTGGTTAGTTCTTTGCACTGCATGATGACTCAAATTCTCTTCCATGTGGTCTAAGCCTTTATTAGTCCTATCTTACCTAGTCCTGTTTAATGTGTCATTGACCTTTAATCATGAGACATGGTAATATTAAGAGGATCCTAAGTGAGCACCTATATTCCAGACATATTCTTTGTTATCTTCATTGTGGAATAGTAGTCTGAGTTCACCTTGGTAAACAGGATCAATCACTCTAGCCAACACTGTAACTTTTTCTTGGCTCATTAGACACACTTAGATCCCAAAGTCACTGGGAGGAAGTATTAACTTCCAATTCAGTGGAACCATTTTTGTATCTTCTGATGGAGAATTTCTCTCTCCAGAACTAAAACCTCTAAGCTTGCAGTACATAAAATCATAGAAACAGAAAGCAAATATTTTTTGAGTGAATCCCCTGTTGATTCTTGAACCTGTGAATTCTAGGTCTAAAGAAAGTAGCAAAATCAATTGTTAAGTGATTCAGAGAGTATACAGCCCTTTGAACACTGTCTCAGTCCTGCAAGGGATTGGCACCTTGCTGGCACCGTAAATGAGTTTTCAAAAGGCCATAGGGCAGTTCTATCAAGCCAGCTGCTTTAGGATGGATGAGTCACATGGTAAGACCAATGGGATTTTGTGAGTTTAGAACCATTGCTGTGCTTTTTAGTTTTGTCTTGTGTCTCCTGTGGAGTGAGTTTATTGATGAGAAGCAATGCTATGTACAATACCATGAAAGTTGATATGTAGTCTCTAAGTCCACAGATGTCAGTCTGGGTAGAAATGTTACATCTTATAGAAGGAAAACCTCTACCTATTTGGTAAGGACAAAACATTGACTCTTCCATGATAGACATGGTAATCAACTTGACTGAGGTAACTGGCAGCTCACCATAGAGAACATTACTATGCCAGGGAATTTATGCAGTCAGCTATTGGCAGATTGGCCACTCAGCAGTGACTTACCAAGGTCAGCCATAGTAAATGAAAGTCCATGTTGTTTAGCCCAAGTATAACCTCTGTCCTTGTCACCATGGCCACATTTTTCAGGAACTCATTGAGGGCTGGAAGGGTATCTGGGAAAGAAGCTGAATTTGCGAAATAGGTTACAATTCTACTTGATTATTCCAATTGTTCTGTGCTGATGTCGTCCTTTGGTGAACCATTCACATTCTTCACACTCTTTGTTCATAAGAAGATGTCTATCTTCATCTCTTCCCCAAATTTCCTTGTCACCAAATTTTCAATCATTTTTCTTCCAAGTTGTTTACTGTACAAATGAGTGGTTGCAATTAACGAATTGCTATCTAATTGTGTATCCGTCCACAAAACCCTTTACCAGTGTTATTCAGGGATGTACAGGAAAGGTGTTGAGGAGCTATAGTTCAGGTGGGGCATGCATTTTGTGCAGAATCATCTGTCAGTTGTGCCTGAGTCATCTCTTTCCGCATCAGTTGATCATAAGTTCTTCATATTACATAAGAGACGACTGGGAGAGAGAAGGTGGTGTAGCAGGATTGGAGACTAGGCATTTGGATGGCTTCTCCACATAACTTATTTGTGCCTTTGGATCCTGTTCAGACTACCGTGTATATACCATTCGAAGGCTATTTGATAGCAACTACTGTCATTGTTAAATAAGTAAATTTTTATTTCTGTTTAATATGCTGTATCATGAAAACAGTATGCTTTGGTGGTTAGTGACAATAGAAAAATTCTCTAATGATGTATATATATGTATGTATATATATATATATATATATATATATATATATATATAAATTTTTCTATTTGCTGATTTTTCATTATTTCTATTATATCAATCCAGAGTGTAATGCATTTCTTTATTATAGTGTTGCAATTTGAAAATGTTATAGAAGTCAGAGTAAGTTATTAACAAGTAGAAGAGTTTCCAAATTGAAATAAACATTTGGAAACATCTTCTTAAACATAATTAATTTAATTTTGCATATATTTAGAGGGAGAGCCACACATTTAAAAGAGGTAATCTTGGTTTCTGGAGGAAATCATTAAAAAAGATTAAATAAATATACTTCAAAGCACTCTATGCACATGTAGATGGATTACTGTAAAATAGTTTTACATGTAATAATAGGGACCAATATATCTTTGTATGTCTTGGATTCTGTATACCTGGTCGGCAGACAAGAGGCATTAGAAAAGAGGGTATAGTGATTTTAATGTCACTGATTTTATTACCATTTTTGTGTATATACTATATAGTACTTCTATAGTGCAATAATTATCCAAGAAAGACAAGACAAACAGCTTTTCCAAAAAAGCTTTCCCTATCAAATTACATAAAAATGATAAATATTCAAATTTAACAGGGTATCTCAATGTACTATGTTAATTATTACATATTTTATATGTTATTTTTTTTCTGTCACTGTATTCATGCAAAACAATTCTTATCATTGTTTATATTATCGTGCTTAATATAGATTTCTTTTTTAAATGTGTATGGAATTTCCACATTTTTTTCTGTTCTCATATTCACCATCACAATAACATTACCTGGCTATAATCACACAGCCCACTTTAATAAATTCTCAATAATATATTGTCTCTTTCTACTCAGGAGCCTCACTTCTATTTGCTTTTCAAACCTAAACTGCAGCAGCAGGCTGATATGATACCATGAAGATGATAGAGCAGAGCTATTAAAATACTACATATGCTGCTAATTTAGGTAATTACCTGTTATGTCTTCCATAGGGTGAAAAACCATTTTAGACCATTTGGTTTTCTGAGAGGAATAGCATGATTCAGTGTTTGGCTCAAAGAGAGATGCTAACACAGTGCATTTATGTGTTGTCCTTAGTGTATCACTAGTTCCCATATGAGTTTTCCCTTGATCATGCTGAACTGATCTAGATTGCCTCAGGATAAAAGGAAGAAAATACTTAGAGCCTCCATATGCTTATGGGGATAATAGTGCAATATTGGCTACAATAGAGTATGTGTAATAAACACAGAATTTGGTGATAATCAGTTGATTTATGATCCCTCAAAGAAGTCAAACTTTATTTTTGGAAATATAAAATTTGCCTGTATATTTAAATACTTGCTTTGTAAGTATTTAAAAAAACTAGAATATTTTACTAGACTTCTTAATGAATGGTCATAACATTAAATTCCATTCTAAATAATATTAATATTTTGCTTTAAATAATGGTTGTCTTTAAATTTGAATAAATTTGATATCAAAATTAGAAAGAGTTTACTTAAAATAGCACAGAATGCTTAAAAAGGCCACTTGCTCAATTAATTCAACTTTGTAAAACTAGAAAATAGGTTTCTCGGTACTAAGTGTAAATTAGTCCTATTATAAAGGCCTGTGGGGACAATAGAGAAATTTACCATCTGTGCATGACTACCAACAAGGACACTAATTTCATATGTGAAGTCAACACAAGAATTATGGCAAAGTACATGATGATTCTGGAATTACATGAAGAATGGAACTATGAAGATTAACCTGAGAGTCACCAGCAGACAGAAGCTCCTCTGTACTGTCAGTCAATTTTAATTCAATTAAGATATTCTAAATCAACTGCCTCCACAGAGAGAATCCACTCACTTTAACATGTCATTCTCATTGGATGTTTTCAATTCCTCCAAAATGCCGCTGTTTTGCACACATTTAATTAGAGCCATTCAAAATTTGTTCTTTTCCTTATACCTAAATATGTAAACCATGGGAAAATTAGGGAATAAAATTAAGGCTTACTTCCTAAATAAGTTTCAGTGACAACATTAGAAAGAGAGAATAGAATTTATGATTAAAAATGAGAAGTTGTTGAATTTAATTGGCATCCAGTCTGTAATGTGAAAATTATGGTGTCTCCATCCTAAAATCAGTTATCACCAAAGTGGCTAAAAGTAAGGTAGAGAGTTAGATGAGCTTTATAGAAATAGGGAAAGAATTGAAATTGTAGATCTCTTCAGTTATTACTTTTTTTGACTAATTGAATTAGAGACAAAGATTTCAAAAGATGTCATGAGAATTTTGGTCGATTTATGCAATTGACTTAGTTATCTCTATGTGGGTAATCTTTGATTCTAGGGTGTGGGCATGGGCAAGAAAAAATAAATGGTCTAACTGTGCCTGTTGAGTCTAATTTGATGGAAGTGTCAAACAAGTACAACTAAGATGTCTTTGGAGGTTCCCTTGGTTTAATACATGAATGTTTCAGCTTCAGTCTGTTGGCTTTGATCATTTTGAACTACTGGTTTTCAACATCAAGTAGAAGTACATTGCCTAATCTAAAATATCTGCAGATCCCTCCAGGCTTGTGTCATCTGTATGGCTTTCAGAGCTTTTTTTCCTGCTTCTGCAGAAACGATGAGCTGATGAACTGATCTACTCCCTTACTTGTTTTGTCCTGTCTCTGTAGCCTATAAATTAGGTCCAGATATGAAATCTACACACATGTCTCCATTTTCTGGTACAGCATGCCCTGCTTCAGCTTTCTCATGAGATAATTCTCTGCATAGCACTTACTAAAAGTCACTGACAGCTAAGGTGGCATGTGGCATAGAGGGATTGGAGGAGGAAGGAAGAATACTTATGGGGAGGGGGCTTTCTGTAGAAATTCAAGCAACTTCATATCAGAAGCTTCTGTTCTAAAAGGTCTTTAGTACACACACCAGGTTTCCTGTCAATCTGTCTTCTCACCTTCCTTCCCTTCTTTGCTACCTGAAATTTCTCAAAATTTCAAATGCAGATATATTTAACTATTGTTTTATTTTGCTAGTTCTCTTCTCACAGTTTTATTTGCCACCTGAGTTACTAAAGTACATTTAGTGTACTTTACTTTTAGACAGGAGGTTACCTTAAGAGCAATATCGCAAAGTAATATTTGGTGATGCTCACGGAGTGATACCTTAGTCATAACTTCCCTACACATTCAGTTAATACTTAATAAGAAAAAAAAGATAATAGCACTAAAAGAAGAGAAAAGATCCCAAGACTGTTACCTCTCCAACATGCAAATGGCAGTGGAAGAAACAATGAAGAACTCTCAGTGGGATACAAGTGGAGATTATCTGGTTCTATTATTATTGTGGTCCATTAAATTCAGAGATGACCCTTGACAAACATATTTTATTGTAAATAAGTCAAATAAGCAAGTGTTTGTGTTATTTTATGTAATTCATTTATTCACTAAGAATATTTCAGTTTTGACTTTGATGGAGCTACCAGCAGTGTTTTGTAGTTATTAGATGTTTAGTAGTGCATTGAACTGGGAGTTTTAGAAAGTACTTACGTCTTTTATGTAGTCTCACTATAAAAGTAGGTATAGTTTGTCATAACTTCCCCTGACTCCTTTATGTTCACTAAGGAAATGGCTTATCTTCATTTCATGTTGTGATGGAACAACAAAATCAATTTTAGACAAAATATATCCACAATCATATTTTATATATGAACACATGAACGTTTGTGTGTACCTTTGGGTATAACTAGATTTTCAAAACAAAAGTTTGGTTTCTTTGGAGGAATTTGTTGTTGGATTTCAAATTTCTTGGCTAACTTGATAAGGTGCAATGGAAATTGCATCATAAACTGATGATTTACAGTATTATGAACATAATCTCGGAATGGCATCATCCAAATGAGAATTTTTTCTTATCTCTTCATTCATTCAGTTAGCCCACACTCCTTCATCTTGGACTTTAATAAAGTATCAATTTAAAGATATATCATTATTTTAGAAGTTGCTAAAAAAGGAAAGATGCTTTCTAAATTCAAATCTGGCATAAATTAATAATCCTGTGGAATACAAGAATCAGTTGCATTGTCTTCTTGTCACCTTGAGGTTTGTTTAATCTACTCAAGGGATTTTGCAATTTTTACCTTCATCTGGTTCCCATTCACTTTTTGTTGGGTTGGTGGTCAATTTGCATGTGTATCAATATCTAAGTGTCATCTACTTCTGAGGATTTTTCTTCCTTATTTTCCGCAAATCACTTGGATGTGACTTTGTGAGACAATGTGCAATCGCTGTCATTCTTCTTAGGGAGACTGCTTTTCTTACTATGATGGATGTTATGACCCACTGTTTTCTCTCTCCCTTCTGTGAACATAACAACTCTTTTAGTTGTTAAACATTTTGAAATCCTGGAAATTTTTAAAAGGCAATTGAAATCAAAACATAAAGTGACAATCATGCACACATCCTGATTGTGGCGATGAGAAAAGGTACAAATTTGACCAAGTTCTCACATGCACAAGCAAGGACAATTGGCTTACACCTGTCTCTTAGCCACTAAAATAGAAAATGCTACTGATTATAATCATCCTCAAGTTATATCATAAAATCGGAAACTCCTAAATAAAACTGCACTGTTGTATTTATTGAAATTCACAAGGTGCCAGAATCTGCTATGTGTTGAAGGTTATCAAAGAAATGTGCTTGGGGCCAAGTACTAACTATAGTATGTGGTCACGTACTATCTATAAGTACCATATAAGAATATATGGTGTGGGAGTAAAATGCATACTTAAAGAATATAAAGAAAATTGTCCTTCATGCTGGCAAAACCTACACACACTTCAATGGAAATACATCATTTTATCCAATGTTTAAAGAGTCATAGAATTTGCAAAAGTGGACATGGTGAGAGGAGACTTCAAAACCAAAGCAGACTGTGAGCAAAGACTTGAAAGCAGGAGATAAATTCAAGAGATGGTAGGCAGATTTATTTGGTTTAAGTTTAGCATGTAAGAAGAAATAATTACAAATGAGATTGGAAAGGAGTGTAAGTAGAGAAGAATCTCAGATGCAGAGTTAGAAAACAAGGTGAGCATTGTATTTTTCTGATGTTGGTACCATATGAGTAGAGCAGTACTTCGGGAGGCTAAACCTGTGTTGCCAACTTAAATGAATGAATATGACCACAAAGGTGAGATTTTGGTGCCTATCAGTTGCCTCATGCATAAGCAAGTGGGAAATGGCCACAATAAGGTAAGCCCTGGTGTTTCTCTATATCTGTCCTCAATAACAGGTAGTACTTAGCAAGTTAGAATAAACACCTTTCTACTGAAAATTACTCCCCATCCCACCCCCACCAAAACTGTGGATGATTTACTCCAAAGGAGAGTAGGGATCATTTTTCTGGAAGAAGTACCACACATATTTCATAGTAGGAGCTTGGATGAAGGGAAGTTAGGAAAAATTCAACTACTCTAGAATTAAAGGGTTTGTGGAATAAGGTGACTTAGGTGATTTTTATATTTTCTAAAAGCAAGCCCCACAGGTTCCAGCATTCCTCCAACTACTTCTAAATAACCAATCAGAGAATTTTCATAAAAATCAAAATTAACTTGTTTATGCAAGCTCATTTATAGCACATCAGTCAAACTCAAATGGTTTAAACAAAATTGATGAAAAACAATTTGAAAGCAATTTAACCAAGAGATTTGAAGCCAGAAAAAAGCTAGTAATAGGGGTTTACCATAGTAAAGTGTTGTAACAAGCCAATATAAAAATTGTTGAGAAATTGAAGTACAACAATGGTCATGAGAAATATAAAGGGTGGAATATGTGTTTTTTACAACCTCTAGAAATAGTACTGTTAAATTCTATAGTAAAGTTCTAAGTACATGCTGGTTTTGCTACAAGTTGAGATAAATTGTATATTCAGATAAAACTCTCCCCAACATAGTTGGACTCTATCTCCCATAAATGTAAGAGAATTCACAATTTGTGAATTGAAAAAATAGAAAACCAAGTATCAACTGAGTGAAAATGACTCCCCTTTTACATGGACTTGGCATAATGGAAAACTGTTAGGTTATTTGTTGTCTTTAGCAAAAAAGAAAAAAAAATAGAAACAGAAAAACCCTAAATTAAAATAAAGACACCACTGGAAATCTTCAAACCATTTTCCATTCTGAAGTGTTCAAAAATTAAGATTTTCTTTAATCAATTTGAAAAAAAAAAGTTTTCTTTATTTGTCCAGTGTCTTTCTTCTCTGCATGTAATGAAACATTATGGAATTTAGAAGAGAAAGTAATTGTTACACACTCCCTGAAAACAAGTAGGCATGCTGCCTTGTACCTGCCAATTTGGAATCCATATCCTTAATTACTATTCAAATGCAACAATCCACTTACAACATGCATTATACTCTTACTATCAAAGAATAGAGGTTTGATAGCTCTTTATAATTTTGATTCTGTTGTATATCCATTGAGAATTCATTTGCTCAATCAAGGATCATGTGGCTGTTTAATTACTAGAATACTAGATATAGGGTAAGTCAAGTATTGCTTGACATTGAAATAGTCAAATTGGTTATTGAGAATAAACTTTTGAAATGTCATTTCAATCTGAAATCTTTCCATCTATTTTTTTAATTAACTATTCGCCATTATTATTGAAATACAGTTTTCCATGAACTGTCAGATGTTGTGGACTCCCACATCTGAACTTGCAGACCCAGCATTCCATCAGGCCAAGTCACAGAGCACAACCTGCAGGGCTGAGGACCAGCTGTACCTCACTGTTGAGGCACTCATGCCCTAAAATGCAACAAAGAATACATTAATAGGGATGTGTTTTATCTAAGTGTCTACAAAGACTGAACCTTGCCAAAACCTTTGGATATGGATACAATCCATATAGACAGGTTAGAATTATAATTGCTTTTTAAAATGTGTTTTTATTTGGGCATAATAATTATACATAAAAGTGGGATTTATTGTAACATACCATACATTTAATAACATAAGATCCTCACTCTGTCCCCATCCTCTACGCTAAGGTCTCTCTTCTATTTACTACTTTTTTAATCAGTGCATTTTGTTTATACATAAAAGTGGGATTTGTTGTGTTATATTCATAGATACTCAGGGCATAATTTGCTCTATTTCATTCCCTAGTACCTCTCTGTTCCTTCCCCAGCTCCCTCTTCCCAGATCCCCTCCTGCCCTCAGATTGCAGTAGATCATTTTAATTCCTTTTTCCCCTCTACCTACTCCATATGGGAGAAAACATTCTGAAGTGACCTAGAATGCTTCAAAAGTCTTACAAAAAAACATTCAAAAGCACAAGGACCTACAAGCATCCAGTGACAGTTCTCCAAATTGATTGGGCAGTGAATATATTCAAATTTCAGTGGATACCAAATGTGAAAACAGGTTCAAAATGAAAAAAAAAATACAGAAAATACCAAGTGATGGCACCTATCTGGTATAATATGTGTTTTCTTTTTTTCCCCAGTCTTGGAATGCAATGTTATATCATTGTTAAAAAAATAAAACAACAATGAAATATGCAAACCATACTACACAATAATGCCACTTCTAGGTATGTACCCAAGGGAAATCTATTTTTGGCAAAACAAAACAACAAATAAAGTGTAAAATTTGTAATATCTGAAAACTAGATATATGCCAAGTATCCATCAATGAAAAAAGGAAAAATAAATTATGAAATCATTCACATAATGACATACTATATTTTTAAAAGACGACAAAAAATTACAAATGCATGTAGAAAATTTAGATGAGCCTCTTAAGATATATAGTAAAAAAAGCCCAGTCACAAAATTATTTATATAAATAATGAAAATGGTCAAGCAATATGCTGTCAGATGTCAGAATAGTGACTGCCTTTGGTTTTGTGCATGCAAGGGGACTCTCCAGACGCTTGTGGTATTTAAACTCAATTTCTATCTGATCCTGCTGGTACAGTGTGTCCAGCATGATAGAATTCAATATGTACATTTATAGCATGATAGCTCTGTATGTCTGTATGCATGTTAATTTTTTATTAAAATGTAAAAGAAAGGTTTAAAAGTGTTTTCAGGGAGGTTAAAGTAGTAAAACATCCTAAGTAGCTGTTCAGTTACCTAAGGGCTGAAATTAGATTTTCAGACCTTTGGAGTTCTTGACTGTAGAATTAACAGGGCAAGTTAAATATGTTGTGATGGCCATTCCAAATTCACCACTGTGGTGAATATTAACAAATATGGCATTAGAAAGCCAAACTTGATGGCAGATTATGTTTAATGAGAAAGGGAAATTAGGATCCTAAATAGTCCATGCTAGTGATGAATGATTGCTAAGACTCAGGCATATTGGATACTTGGGCACAGATTACCTCTTTATAGCAAGGTGGGCCTAGGGGATTTTGCTATAAGGGTCTTGGTCCTTCCCACTGTGATAACCATATATACTGGTTACTTCACACTACAGAAATTTCTCATACCTCTGGAGTCTTGAGAGTCCAAGATCAAGGTGCTGGTAGACTGAGTCTGATGAGGGACATTACCTTGGCCCTTGTATGATGCCTTCTGTCCTGGTTCTCACATTGAGGAAGGGGTAAGGGAATACCTACTGTCTTTTTTAAAGGGAACTGACCCCATTCATAAAGGATCATGACCCCATCAACTGACAGAGGACACACTTCCTAATACCATTACCTTGGGAATTAGAGTATCCAGAGGTGCATTTTTGGGTGACATGAATAATCAGACCACAGCAAAGGGAGGGAGGCATAAAGCTGAGGTAGGGATGACTCTCCACAGACATTTGAACTTTGAAATACTTAACTGAAAAAAATATGATGAGCTTACCTAAGATAAGCAAATTGTGAAATATATATCACCAGTAATGGAAGACAACACAGAAGAAATTATCTGTTAGGAATAACTTGTTCTGTCAATTTTGCTTTCTAACTCATAACAATTAGAGAATCAGAATATTTTACTTATTAGTTCCTAACATATTGTATTTTAAAAAGTGGAGTTAAGATCTATTTAACTGATGTTAACTTATTTTAAACTACTTTGTTTTAAACTATGTTCAAAACAAAGCACACAAAATTTCTAAATTGTACATAACTTTGAGTATAAAAATGATTGTGTAAAAAAATCAAAAGTGTACTAAATATAACTAATCTATTTAAATTAAGATTGTTGTTGTTAGTATAGTGAACCCTCCAAACATGGTAAAGTATAGCCACTTAAGAGAGGAAATATTTTGTCTGAAACCAAAATTTAAGTGTTCATTACACTTTACCAGATGTTGGTATTCTCAAAATTGTTTGTGCCAGGACAGAAAAAGGACTATTTTTACACAAGTATTATTTATCCTTTCCCCTAGAAATGTGTATTTAGAAACACTAGATCTAAACATTAGATGATATCTAACAATAACACTATACTTATATGTTGTAACCTAACAACAAATACAATAAGATTTGTGAATATAAATACAACTAAAACAAAAAACAAAACTGAGATTTCCAAATAATGTGGAACATTTTCACTGAAATGAGAAAAGAGCTTATTATTGAGCTCAAGTCCACAAAGCTATTTAATGGGAAATTGTTATAATACACAGAGAATTAAACCATCCCTTCATACTTAGTCGCTAGCAAAGGAGAATAAGTATTTAATAGTTGATTTATAACCTCATTTCACATTTTCCTTTTTGCTTGCACCAGTTGCTTGAGCTATAAGTTCATTTTGTCATAAAGAAATGGGAATATAATCACATCCTAATTACATAGCTTTGGGTTATTTGTACAATTAAGTTATCTGTTACAAAGTTAATGAATGTTAATAATGCAATTCTCTCTGGTGACCTGATTGATATACTAACATTTATTGTGTACCACAGTCTATTAATTGAAGCATAATTATTAAATGAATATTGAAAAAATATATATGTATATATTTATCTCTCAAGTCATTTATGATGATTGCATTTTTAAATACACTCTCAGTTTTTAGAGATCTAAATTTTAAAAAGAGCAGTTATGCTAACACATTTTATCTTTTTTGACAAACATGTGGGCATAAGTGTAAGCTAGTCTCTTGAGATCTGGGGAGAATATGCCCTTTATCCCAAATGGGGAACAACCATGGGAAATTGAATTGGAAAATGAATTTTTTTAAAAAATGGAGCCTTAAACATAAAATGGCACTGCAATGTGATGTACAGAAAATTGGAGAATAATGGAGAAAATCTTTATAAAACAAGGTTTAAAAAATATATACATGCACACAAAATTAGCACTGAGCACTCCAACCACTGGAGAAAATCTCCTTGCCTTTATTTCTTTTGCTTAGACACTGTCAGCAGTCACAAATCAGGTTAGGTTTAGATCACAGTGTGTTAAATTATATTTATGCCCTTGTAAAGCTGTGCAACATTGTTGCCTTGTGTAAGAAATCTTTAAATCACATGTTCTGGCTAGTAACTGTTGATGTTTACTTCCAAAATTTGATCTAGTTGCAATAGATACTTAAACAATGACCTTTTAAAGAGCTCCTTTCTGAAAACCTATCTCTGATGTGCATACTCCTATGACAAGTCATCAGTGCCTTATATCTTATTGTGATAACTTAGAAACTGTCACCCTAATCCTTCAAATGCTTTTTGATAATTAAGATTTCTGGATTTAATTTATCGCATAAATGTCTATCCACAACATAGTGTGTTTAAAATATCCCCTAACTTTGGAATTGGCATCTGAGATTGCATTGAGATATAAACTTTATGGATGTAGAAAATGAGAATATAAAAAATATTTTTATGTAAAGTGTCCACATATGGAAGCAAATCTGAGTTCTGCTCATGGGAATTATCTCAATTTTTCTACTCATGTTGGCTAATGTAAAATTAAAGTTAAATAATAATGCCATTTTATTTCGTCAAGCAATTAATAGCAATGGGTTTTTTTTGTTTGTTTGTTTGTTTGTTTTCGTTTTGTTTTGTTTTGTTTTGTTTTGCTTTTTTATTTGTTTTGCAGTACTGGAGATAGAATCCAGGAAGCACAACCACTGTGCTATATCCTGAGCCCATCTTACTTTTTATTTTGAAAGTGGAGTTTCACTAGGTTTCCCAAGATGAACTGAAATTTTTCATATTCCTGCCTCAGCCTCTAGAGTAGATGAGAACCCAGACAGACATGCTCCACTGTGCCCAGCTAGTTTTCAACTTTTTCATGGCCTTGTCTTTAGCAATGAAAATACATTCATTATTTAACTTAAATGGTTAAATAATGTTTTAGTGTTAAAACTCTCTTTCTTAATTTTTATATAATTATTTATTTCTTCAGAATTCCATTTGGTTACATTGTCATGGGCTGGCTGCCCTTTCTTGGTTTGGAAATTCCAACAATTTGGGGAGGTGGATTTATTTCTATTAGTTTTTTTTTTTTTTTTTTTTTTTTTTTTTATTGGAAGGTTTCCTGAAAATGGCTTACTCTTGCTTGGAGACTTTGTTTACTAATCAAAAGAAATGAATGAAATGAAATTTGACTTGTGATATTTTTTTCCTGATGGGTAGTAAAAGATAATTTTACAAACATTTCCACTTTCATAAAACAAAGTTACTATTGCTTTTAAAATTAATTTTCATAATTAAGAAAGTCGAGCAAAAAAAAGAAAAAAAAATCAAGGCTACATTCCTCTTCGGATCTAATTAAAACAGTATTTTATACAGTTGTGCCTGAAGTTCTTTTCTCAACCAGTAAAACAGGAAAAATTAAATTGCCCCCCATGTGACTTTGTAAAGGGCCTCAGCTAATTTAATTAATTTATCTTGAGTCTCCCTAAATTCAGCACCAGACAACACAGGTCAGCAGGAGTAAGGTTACCATCACAGAGGTCTGTATAAGCTGGAGTCCATTTAGATAAAGTAAGTTGACAATTGAAAAATAATAACTCTCACTTTGGAGATGCAAATTAATTCTTCTGAACTATTATCACCAACTCTCCTGGTTCCCAGGTTAGAGAATTTCCTAGAAATGGGGGTCACTTAAATGACTATAATAAAAGTGAATATTTCCTCCAATTATGCACAATTTTAAAGTCTTATTAGTACCAATAGAGTGTGTCATTGTGTAGCCAAAGAAATAGGACAACCTTTCTAAGAATAGCAAATTCCTTCTTTTTCTGGAATACCCCCCCCCAAAAAAATTAGTAAAAGCTTCTTTGGCAGCTACAGGGAGGTGGTCTCTCTTCCTCACCCTAAAATACTTACTTTTGTTATGTAAATGTGACATTGAAATTATTTGTTTACACGTGTCTTAATTTTACAGAACATTTATAGCAATTAACATTTTCTACTGAGCACCTTATTTTAATAATTTTATTTATTTTTGTCAAGGAAGAGAAATTCACTGAAGTTATTTCAGTTAATGGAGTCTTATTTCAAGGTACCATCTGGGTCTTCAAAAATGATATATTTTCATATCTGTCTAACATTTTTTTCCTCAATTTATTTGCCAATAATTCAGCTCAGATCATCTGGTTTTATATTGGGAAGAGCATCTCATAGTGACAGGGAATAGATATAGGTGAGCGGTGGGACCATGAGGTTAAGGGAATAATTCTATAAACAGGGTCCACTGTGCTGACCCCCAAATGCTTTCTTTTAAAAAGCAATATACCTGCATTCCTGCCTGGCTTAAGTTGACAAGATATGTTACATTCCTCAGCAAACAAGCTGTTACCTGCAGGAGAAATGCAGGCCCAAAATGCCAATAAAAAGAACACAAGTTACCCTAAAGGCGGGACTTTTGTGACCCTTACACAAACCAGATCCCAGAAATAAGGATAAATACCTCCATCCATAAAATCTGTAAGAATATGTCCTAATTAGAACTGGTAATCATGGGCCAAAGTGACCTAGAGTTGTCATGGCAATGAGCACTTGAAAGTCTGATGCTATCAGTCAAAAGTCGGAGATGGGCTGCGCATGGTGGTGCACACCTGTAATCCATGCCCCTGGGGAAGCTAAGGCAGAAGAATTGCAAGTTCAGAGCCAGCCTCAGCAATTTAGTGAGGCCTTAAGCAATGTAGGGAGACTCTGTCACAAACTAAAAATAAATAAATAAATAAATAAATAAATAAGGGCTGGGGATGTAGCTTGGTGGTTAAGTGTCCCTGGGTTCAATCCCCAGTATAAAAAAAAAAGTCAGGAGGTGGATCTAGACAGGACTCTTTGGAAACTTCCCTGAGACAGCTAATAAAACTGGAGATCAAGAGGGGCACTCCATTCTTTTCCTCCCTGAGAGGGCCCATCACTCTCTTCCTTCAAAGTGTTCCCTTTTCCCTTTTGTTATGCTTTCAATAAGCATGCCTGCTATTCTGAATGACATGTCTAAAATCTTTCTGGTATGATTACAGGAGCTGGCAAGAAAGAATGTGGCTTCCCTTCCTTCACTGTGGCCTCTGTCCTATAAAAACACTATTGAAGGTGGACGGAGAGCAGCACAGTTCTCATTATCAACTCAGCCCCATCACTCATTAGCTCTGCAGCCATAAGCAAGTTACATAAGAATTTGAACCCTCGATTTCTTATCTGTGAAATAAAGATTAATGCCTACACCCAGGTCTATTTGGAGAGTTAAATAATTATAAATATATAACATTAAGTTATACTCAATTTTCCCTCATGTTCCTCTTTGGCAATTACCAACTGTAGGACAAGACTTGGAGTTTCTAATAGGACCATAGCTTTTGCAGAAAATAATAGTGTAAGCCAGGAACAGTTGTGCATCTCTGTAATTCCAGAAACTCCGAAGTTTGAGGCAAAAGAATCTCAAGTTCCAAGCCAGTCTCAGCAACCTATTAGTGAGACTCTGTCTCAAAATTAAAAACTAAAAAGAACTGGGGATGTGGCTTAGTGATAAAGTGTACCTGGTTCAATCTTGAGAAAAAAAAAAGAGAAAGAAAAAGAAAAAGAGAAAGAACAGATTATATTATTGTATCACAAAAAAAAAAGAAAATAAATTGTTCATACATCTTATTTTGACCTGGTGATTATCTGAAGGTGGAGATAAAATACTCAACAAATCTGATCAAGAATCGAGGCATTCTCCTTTCCCTTTCTTCAGATAGCTGATTGTTCTCTTGTGTGTTGCCTCCAAACAACACAGTCTCTCTCCCATTTAACCTTAACTACCATCTTAAAGGCCCTATATATAAACATCCACATGGAAATTAGAGATTGAACACTTTGCAGGGATACAATTCAGTCTGTAACAGCCCTACTTGTTAATATATGGGTATGACACAGAAAGTATGAACACAAAGGATCAAATGAACATAGTTGTAAGGGAAAAAAATACATATATATATATATATATATCTCCACACTCCATATAAAAATGCCAAATAATAGCTAGTTATTCCATTGTTTTCATTATGAATAGAATTTAGGAAAGATGTTTCCTCTTAGGATTTAAATACTGTTTTACACAATGTGACTGGCTTCTAATCTTATTTGTGATGTTCTAGAATGAGCTATCCTCTGTATTTATTTCAAGGACAGCATCTCCACATTCATTTCTCAGTGTGCTCTGGACTCAATCTGTGGGTCTCTGCCAAGCTATCTCCCGTTATTCTGCGGATTTGACTTGCTGCTTCTTTTGAGAATAAATGCAACATACATATTGTGATTCCCTTAGTGCCAATTGCACCTGGTAATAAGTTTCTTAATATTTCCCATGAGCTGGGAAGCTTCGGTATTTCTTTCTGAAGTCACAGATTTCTAGTACATGCAATTATTTGAAAAACGATGAGTCTACCTACATATACCATGTTTGTTATCACTCACATTTCATCTCAAAGGTCAAAAATTGAGGAGGAGTAATAAAATCCACATATAAAGAAACCATCAGTATGCTATATTAAGGAATCCCAGTGTAACCAAGATCATATCATATTTTTTTTCTCCAATCCTCAAGTGTTCCACATAAAAAGAGTAAACTAAAAAACTAAACATAAGAAAGAAAATTCATGCACTTTGATGCTCTTTATCAGAATCCCAGCACTGCTTATTAGAAAACGGCTGTCCCATCCTCACCCATCACACAGTGAACAAGAGCTTGTGAGGTATGACTAACTCGTGGGATTTTTGACAAACACTTCTGCTGGTTGTGAGGCCCAGCCAGTATTCTTTTGAATAGCACTGACGACTAAACACATTTGAATATGGCTCAATATACATTATTTTTTGTCAATTCCAAACTCTTTGAGCTTCTTCTATGGGCATCTATTCATATTATTTCATATGTATGTCTTGGGTAAGTAGGTGAGTGGTGTTTGTCGGATATGATGTTCTAGTAAGAACAGAATTTTGTAAAAGGTAAAGAAATATTGGGTAATTATTCTAATATAGAAATAAATAGAATCGTAGCCTTGTTGAAGCATCAATTCTTTATTAGTGACTATGATTATAGATTCAGATTTGCAATCATATTGATAAGGTACGTGGACTGTACAAAAATAGATTTACCTTAAAGACAGAATAGAGGGTAGAAAACACCACATCTTATTCTGGGCATCACACCAGGCGTCATCTAACTCCTGGCCCCTTCTTCTGATGAAAAAGTCAGGTTGGATTTGGGAGGTGTTGGCCATGAAGGAACGACTAACATGCTAACGACCTTACTTCAGAGCTCTGGAGTTGCTTAGTGTTCAAAGCTGCAGACGATGTGAGACTGGCACAGGGCTTTCCTCCCAGTCACGGAACTGCAAAGGTCAACCTCTGCTTCATTTTCCAAGTCAGTGGTGTCTCATCAGCATCGATTCTTCGTCATCTATAAACATTGCTAGCCACAAGAGCCGTGCTTGGTCAGGAGCATATTACTGGCCTGAGTTACATTTACCTTGAATCTGGTATCAGTATGCTACCAGTAATCTTTTGAGTTAATCTTACAAGGAGAATAGACCAGTATGCAAAGGCTTTCCTGGAAACATAAGGCTAGAGAGGCTTGGGAAAGCCTTCAGTCTTTAACTGGCCATTAACCTTGCCCCCGCACTTACAAGCTCTGTAACCACAAGCAAGTTACTTAAGTATTTGGACCCCTAGATTTCTTATCTGTGAAATGAGCCTAGAGAAAGCATTCAAAACCAGGCATTACTCCTCCCATTCTAGCCTGAATGTTGAGTATTTCTCTACATCTTGTTTACTGGCAACATAATTAGAAAATAAAGATACCAACATTTCCAAAATAGAAGATTTGAAACATTTTGATTTTTTGAAGTAGAGAAAAAGATTAGTTCAATGTATTTTGGGACAAAGAAGGTGGTTCTCATATCATAGGGCTTGTTCATAAATCATGTTTTCACACATATGTGAATAATCTTGTTGACTGAATTTAACTTACATTAGGTGAAATTAAAATATACTTTTTTATATCATCCTTAATACCTGAGTTTTGATCAACACAATTTAAGAAATACTGGATTAGTCAGTTAGCTATCAAAATAAATAGCTAATGATATGTATCATTTATGTCTTTATTCAACTTTCAAACAAACAAGCAAATAGCAAATCAAAACACATTTATAGAAACAGTTTCCTCAGAGTTAGATGAGGTATTCCTTAATCATAATAAAAGTACATAGCTCTTAAATTTCTGGCAAATACTCATTTTCCACATCTTTAATGTATTCCATAAAGAGTACCACTTAAGATGTACAGCGATCTTACAAGCAACCTTATTGGTTAATGACTTGAACATTCTTAAATTATGCATAAAAATGCACAGCCTTTCCAGTGCACAGTTGGTTTTTATCCAAAGTTGTCAGGGGACTTAGAGTAGCTACAGGATTTGGTATTGGGTGTGATTAGTATACAAGCATAGTGAAATCCAGTTATTTAAATAGAGAATTTTTTTGTATTTAATATAATCATTAGACTATTATTTCATTTCTTTCAAGCCGCAAAATGGAATATCAACTTTCTCTTTCTTCTTTTTTACTGGGAAGCAAGAAGTTTTTCCTTCCAATGATAGTACCCCAGGTCTAATAAGAAATATATTAATTACATTTAATTCAAGGTGTCATCAGACCAAACCACTATGGAAGGAAAAGTCAGGGGAATGAAACGAGATCTTTAAGGAAAAGAGCTGAATTGGAGCTCTGTAGTGATCACAAGTCACTATTGTTTGATGCAAGTTATTCACCCTGTGAAAGCCTCAATTTTTCTACTTATGAAATACATTTATATACAATCCTGGGAAGTAATTGGGAAAAATAAAATACCATCTGAAAAGCCTTTGCACTTGTAAGACAAAATACTAAGAAACTACTGTTAATGGAAAATCTAATAAGACCAATTTGGGGAAAAAAAATGTTATATTCCACTCAAATAATAGCACACTTCTTGCAGTTCGTGTATGTGTCATTTGGTGCACCATGAAAAGTATAAGAGTATTTTACCCAATATTTGAGCACTCTAGCAAATGCAAACTAACCATAGTTGAACATAGAATGATAGAATTCAAAAAGGAGATAGCATAGGAATTACAATTTCATGAACAGAATGATTAGTCAGAAGCAAAAACTCATACTTATTACAAGAAAACACTTTTTTCATTAGGAAATGTTAATGAGATTGTCATTTATTGTGATTTATCCTCTCCTGTGGGAAAAATAGCCACTTTAAAAACATTGCTTTTTAAAATTTATTTTATTAATCTATATATTTTTTAAAATTGGATGACTAGTTCAATTCCACTCAATTTGGTTTAGTTTTCTAAATAATCAGGAGCTATGACACAAAAATGTGTAGTTTAAATTAGTAAGGGTCCTCTTTTGAGTTTAATTTATAGTGCTATAAAATTATTTAATAGTTACTCAGGAGCTAGAATGGCTTGAATATTTTGTAGTGTCATTTCCCATAAAATCTTTTCAAAGCTATTACACCACACCTTTCTCTCTCTCTCTCTCTCTCTCTCTCTCTCTCTCTCTCTCTCTCTCTCTCTCTCTCTCTCTCTCACACACACACACACACACACACACTTTCACTATTTTTTTTCCCCATAGCACAAGAGTTAATAGCAAGAATCAACAAATGGGACTTACTTAAACACTTTCACTATTTTGACTCTTACAGCTATTTTTAACATGAAAAGGGTTTTGGTTGTTAATATCTCCAAAGTGCAAATGTCACCACAAGTTCAATCCCATGTACACATTTTGGCCCTTGATAGTGCTCATTCTGTTTGGCCTTGATGTTGCACATTCTTTTACACTGCCCTAAAAATCATTGCTAATCCAATCATGTATCCCTGTGCTTTAACTCCAAATGCCTTTAAATTCTTTAAATTCACTTGTATTTGTACTGTCCTTTTATTGTACTAATACAAAAAGGCAGTAAAATAAGCTCTCATTTACCTTACTGAAGAGGAAGAAAACATACACTCTGGACATCTTTTACCTCATAGTGCCGACAAAGTTGTTGGTTTTGTTTGCTTTTGTTTGTTTGTTTGTTTTTACCAAACTCTAATCAAAGACTCTATAGCAAAGCAGGGGGATTGAAAATGATGCTGTGTGACTGGATGTTAGAAATTATTCTGGAAAGAAAACAAACATAAAGTCGGCAATCTAATTAAACTAATCTGAACTCAAAGCACTGTTTTATATTAACAATGACTGAGAAGGGAATGTGGGCAGATGTTAAAGTTCTTTTCTATTAATGAGAAGGTGAATGCATATATTCTGGTAATAAAAAATGTAGGTTAAAGAAAGTGTTTTGATGACTCTCCTTGCATGTTTTTGTAGCTTGTCAATCAGTAACATACAGGTGAACGTCAATCTATACATTTTCAGTCAAATTAAAAGTCTCTAATAGTACTAAAAACTGATATGTGGCTTTAGAAGCATATCAAAGATAACATGAATGAAACAGAGCTACACAAGAAAATGGCAACAGGACACCAAAAAAATTATAAATAATAACCAAATGTACCAATAACAATGATAGACACCAATGTGTTTATGTTCCTTGTGGAAAACACAGCACTGAAGTTTGTTCTTCCTTGCTGTTGGTGAAAACTTAAATTCCCTATTCAAGTTATTGCATGTAGAAGTCTCAGGATTGATTCCCTTTTTCTTTCCTGTGGTTTTCCTTCCAGCCCTGGCAGGATTCTTGTAGGGTACATGGATGGGGCTCAGCCCTGAGGTGTCTGGAACTCTCTGCGGGGCTCAGTCTGCTCCCTCTCTGTCACTCTGCCCTGTGGATTCTAGCCACTGTGGCCTCCCAGTATCACTCTTTTCTAGAATACTGTGTATTCTTTAGCTTTCTGGCTCTTTAGCCGCCTCCTGAAACCTCTCTCCAGAAGGTAAACTGGGAAACCCTCAAGTGTAACTCACTTACTTCCCTCCTGTCAGAAATTTGCTGTACATCACCAGTAGCCTCATGGCTAAATCTACCATTTTATATTATTTGTCTGAATACTTAGTTGTTAAACCTGAAAGCTGGTTCTGCAGCCATTAGAGCTGAAAGAAGAACATTTTTATAACACTTTTAATATTTTGTCTTTCCTTCATCTCTGTCATTTTCCCATCTGCTTCTACTGATTGATTTTTCCCTGCTGGTGTGTGTCAAGATTTTCTTCTTACTCCTTACTGATGTCTAGATACTGTAAGTTTTATAGTTTTTACTGTTGGATTTCTTTGCATTATTTTAGATAGGGTCAGAATTGTTTCTGGCAGGCAGTTATTTTCAAAATTAATTTTATTTTTCTATGTCTTGATTTGAAAATTTGTCAGGACAGATTTGGAGCAGACTTCACATTGGCGCTTTTGTACCCTCTCACTTAAGATGAAAGCCTTCTCAGGTTGGCGCCCAAATCCTTGTAAATTAGGATACCTGATGTTAACACAGTCACTCCTAGGTTCATGCTGTCTATGAGATTTTTCTGCCTACTCCTTTTTTGCAGTTCATCTCTGGCTTTGGGTAGTAAAATGCTATCCACAATTCCTACAAAAATGGATATTATTCAAATGACCATCCCATGATGAATGGATAGTTGAAAAAAATTATGCATATTCATGCAATGGAATATTACTCAGTCACAAAAAACAGTGAATTTTCAGTGCATACTACAACTTGGATGAATCTGGAAAAGCCTTATAGTAACATGGAAGAGATCAGACATAAAAGTTTATATATAGCTCAGTTGGTAGAGTGCTTGCCTTGCATGCACAGGGGCCTGGCTTCAATCCTCAGCACCATACACACACAGAAATAGTTTATATATTATATGATTCTATGTACACTTTGGGGAAATCCATAAAGACAGAAAATAGGTCAATGATTGCCAGAGACTTGGGGGAAGGGGAAGATAAGTGCTTGTGGGTATGGTTTTCTTATGGGATGATAAAAGTTATGGATTTAGATGGAGGTTATAGAATCACAACTCTGAATATTCTAAAAGCCATGAAATTGCACATTTTAAAATATCAGGTTTATAGTATGGAAACTATATTCCTATAAAATTATTATTAAAGTGATCATAATGAAATGATCTGGATATATTGTATAGATAAAGACCCAAATGATTATAAGTGCACAAAATAATTTATGAATTAATCTTGATAAATTTTTGTGATCTGAAACAAATCAATCTTTAAATTTAAGTTATTAGAGTTTAGGGAAAATTTAGGAGATGAAGGAAAAACTTCTGGAAATATCCTAAACAGAACATTCCAATAGTCAACTGGTCTGATTTGTTCATATAATCAATGGAATGAGGAAATCAATTACTGACATGTACAACAAAGTTCCAGACATAGAGAATTGCACTGATCAAGGGAGCGAGAACTTTAATGGTAACATTTTTAATAAATGAACCAAAACTAAAGATGTTTGGGGAGCAGGAGGGTACTGTGAATACTATGAATATAAACTGAAAAGCAGATTTTACTAAATAATCATTAAGAATGGGAATTGGTCAGCATTTTATTCATTTATGTATTATTACTCCTTTAAGAGGGAAGGGCATATAAAGATATATTTTTAATATTGATTTTCAAATTCACAACAAGTATGTAGAATATATAAGATAGATTTCCCAAGAATGACACTGCATCACAAATTATTTTCTGTTTAGGTCATTTATGACCTTGATGCTCATCAATCGATGTGAATTAATGCCATGCCATTGGCAAGTGATCAGTCCTGACTTCAAGTAAGTATTCCCAGACTCTGAAAGTCTAGCAGATACATAAGCATCCTATTTGTCTTTGATTTAAGAGCATTTAAATAATAATGATATAGTTAATAATGAAAGTTTTCAAGAATAAGTTGTAAAGGCTTAATATTTGCTGTTTTTCATGCAGGAATATGAAAACATGAAAGTCTGGTTTTAAATAATACCCTAGCAGTGACTCACCTTTCACACATGCATGTCAGAAACCTGTATCTATCTTCACAGCTCTGCCATAACTAGCTGGGCTGGCCATGCCAACAATTGCAGCTCTTGCTCTCCTTTATTGAACATGTGCATGTGCCCATGCTCTCTTGACAAGCAATTGCTGGTGTCAGGTGCTTAAAAAATGGAGGTAAATGGAAAGCATAAAAGAATTTCATATGTAAGACCAGAGGTTTAAAAAAATGACATCTCTAGAAAGACACTGTGCAGATAGTCAGGAAGCTTCATAATAATTTGGATTCATTTTTCATACATCTGTATATATATACAAGTACTTGGATTTAGACAGATTAATCTAAGGGCACATACAATTTTAAAATTCTAAATGTAGAAGATAGAAGAAAGCTCAGAATTTTCATGGCACCCCTTTCTATGGTACTCCCTCTTTATTTCTACTCCTGGGAAGAGGGAACATCAACTCTAACACAAATCTCAAGCCTAAGAAGAATTTTCTATACTAATTCTCCAAACATTTAAAGTTTACCGTCACACCTTTGGGATGAGAGGAGATGTGGTTTGCACTTAGAATTGGAAGTAGAAATAATATAGAAAGTTTTGAATGTAAAAATGGTAAGTTGACAATGTTAGGAATTCCCGTAAACCACACAAGAGATCGTGAAATTTTTAGCTGTACTGAACTGGGTACACAATTATTTTTGATCTATAAAGGAAGGCACTGTCTAAAAACCATACTAAGTAAATTTCTAAAACATGAAGAAATGAACTAAATTAGCCTCGAGAAAACATTGTATTCCTATTAGAGTTAAATAAAGTCAACATTCCAATAGACCAATTCCTTTTGGTACTGTGGGAAATGAAAGGGACAATAGGTGTTTAACTTTCTTTTTCTCTAGTAACTCAGCAACCAGTGTCCTATATACCAACCTATTTTCCTGCTTTCCTTGCAGTATATGATTTATTCACGATTTGTGCTATCAACAGAAATAGTTATGCCATTTTTCACAATTTTTTCTGACATTGCTCATTTTTCATTTAAAGATCAATTCCTTTCACAGCACTTAGACCTTTCTTTCTGTTGTTTTGTTTTGGGGGTGTGTTTGTATGTATAGGTGTGTGTGTGTCTGTGTCTGTGTGTAGGAAGGGATGTTGGTGTTGAACTGCAGCCATCCCAGCAGTGCTTCAGTTATTGATATCCATCAGCTCTAGAACATCATTTCTCTGCTCATCTCATTCTTTGAATTGCATACTTTTAATCCTCAAACCTGTTAGGCAGAGGAGGAAAAATGTTATTTTACTTATCTATCTATCTATCTATCTATCTATCTATCTATCTATCTATCTATCTATCTATCTATCTATTTATGGTGCTGGGGATTGAACCCGAAGCCTCGTACATGCAAGCAAGCACTTTACCAACTGTGCTATAACCCCAGCCCAAAGACATTATTTCCAACAACACATTTCAGCCATAAAGAACAAGGAGCTGAAGAGCTAGCTGCACATTTAGACAATGCCATCTAATATCAGAATATGTGCAAATTTATTCATGCCCCCCAAAAGTAATTATAATATAGGAAGCTAAGTATAAAACCAATTCAAATTACACTAACAAATCTCATCTACCAAAGTAAGACGCTGTCTTTCACATAAACATTTGAGCTCAAGTGATTTCACCCACAGACATAGAATGAATGCTGTGATGTTGACTGTTCTTTTGCATTTGTGTGATGTGGCTTGATAATATGAATGCATAATTCCTCCTTTATCTAAATTGTATTAGTTGATATTTCTATGTGGTTCTGTTGATGTCACTTAATCTGTTATGTTTTTACCATCAGTGAAAACTAATGTAAAGTATAAATATTTCTTAGAAAGAACCAATTGGAATTATGAGTTCTGTGAAATCGCTAACAAAAATTACTGAGAATACAGTTTCATATCCCAGTAGTGGCTCATACAAATGTAAAATATTTTAATTTGTAGGGTAGTCTTCTTTGTGCAAGTGTGAGATTTTAATTAAATTTACTTTTGTTGGCCAATTCGCTATTTAAAACATCTTATAAAAAATAGCCTCTATATGAAAAAGGAAAAAAAAGAAAACCAGATATACTAAAAATTGGGGGGATTTATCAGCTTAAAGAGTATATTGCTCAGTGACCACAGGGACCTTTCAGGCAGATGACAAGGGAGACAGAGAAAGGTGTGTGTAAAGATAGGTTGGAAGGTGACTTGTGCTGGTGCATTGCAAACTCAGTTGTGTTACAAATGCAATTTAACTTTTAAACCCAAGGAATAAAGCAATTAAGAAATTCTGATTCTTAAGAAGTTTCACTTAAAATGAACGATGATGTTTCCTGCATTCACCTTGCATTAGAGTAGGAGTAAGCCTTTTACATCTATTATCTCATTTCCCTACCTACTGGGAAAAGGATCTAAGAATGTGAGAATCACACTAATCTTTTAAATTACTTACCCGAACATCTAGCTAAATAACTTCCTTTTGGATTCAATTATTTTTTTTTCTCAAAAAGCTTCAAATAAAAAAGTAGATGTGATGATTGAGGTTAATTTTATCAGTGAGTAGAGCTGAGATTGACAAATAATTAAACAAACGTGTTCTCATAAATGAAATCTCTAAAATGTAATATTTGGCCTGACATCTATAAATTTACAGTCTGTGTTGACTAAATTATTTAGGTAATTTCAAGATTCTGTTTTATGTTTTGGCTAGCAATGAGAAACATTGGATAATAATGCTGACCACTTTGAGTGCCAAGCACAATTTGAAGTCTTATGTGGTGAGTATTGGAGAGAGCAGATGTTTAAAACCTGTTCCCAAATAATTACAATAATTTTACACCCCAATTTGATATTTGTGTTTTCTGAGACACTTCCTGAGCATACTTTCTTTCAAATGTCTGCTGTTGCCTTTTCTATAATATCTTGTGGAACACCATTCATTCTTTCAATTCTTCTAAATATTCTGGGATATAGGAGGAACATTTCTAACTACATAAAATTCATTAATGTATTCAGAAGTAATATAGAAAACTCACTTCATGGGAAATTAGCAGGTAGCAGGGAAAGGGATTGAGAATATAGTTAGTTCAAGTCGCCAGCCACCTATCTTCTTAAAAGTTTTAAGTTATGATGACTCAGAAATTCTGATCACAGGGAAATTAACTTAGGCAATAAACTGGGGCCACTGATATGTGACTTTATTTATGAAAACTGAAGAAATTGAGTAAAATTATGTCTGAATCATGGGGATGTGTGTAGGGTTTATTAGATCAGCATTTTTCTGTCACTTATGCTCAATTGTATGAATGCACAATTATTTATCATTTAGAAATAACCCTTGATAAACCACAAGACTTCAGTCAAATACATCTGATGACTAACCATGTATCAGCAGTGCTTGGAGACATTGTCACAACAAACAGATTTAAAGTCTTTATTTTATTACTTAAAGAAAATAAATTTGGATGGACAATACAAAAAAAATTTTCCAAAGGTTTGGTGTGGAGCACTTCAGAAGTTACATTTATTTTTAAAAGTCAAATGCAATTAGAAATACAGAAAACTGGATATTACTCTAAGGGGAAAAGATGGATAATGGTCACATTCTTATTAAAGTCAAGAAGCTTGTCTGTAACTTGCATCTTTCACATATGGAAAAACGATTAATAATTTCATGTATTGTATTCTTCTTCCTATGAATCCTAAAATTTTGACAGGAAGAAAATAAGTTATCTGGTTCAGTAGGTATTTAGGGGATAATTTTGTCCTGAAAGTCCTAAAGAACAAGCTCTTATGAACCATCTCTAGCATGAATCTGTTCTCCCAAATTTAGTTATGTGCCATGGGCCAGCATGTAAAATGATTTAGGTTTATTAAAAATGAAAAACCATAAATATTTGTGGATTTAAAAATAGCATGAATTAATTAGAACATTTTCATGAATTTTCTCGTAGAAAGACTTACCCAAAACAGAAAATGAAGACACACATTAGCTTGCAGGTCACTAGCACTTCATTAGAGATGACTAAGATCTAAAGTTAATTCATTATCTTTGTTGAGAATGTACAAAAAATATGGCATAGAAATGAACAGAAGCTAGCACAACAAACACGAATGGGGAATTTTCACGACACTTATTACTGCAATCTCCATAAAGAATAAAAGCTTATACTTGGTATAGCATAGAAAGGAAATTAAAAAAAAAAAACATTTTCTATTGGCTTACTGGTTTACTCCTTATTTCTTTTCCTATTTTATTTCTCATTATAGGATTGGGGACTGAACTCAGGCCTTGCACCTATTAGGCAATTATTCTACTATTGATCAACAAACCTTTGTTCCAACATTTTATCAGTACTCTAGAGGCTTCTTGCAATTATATTCAGTGATCACAAACTAATAACTGAAAAAAGTGCATTGTATTTTCGTTGGATAGTATAGTAAATAAATACTAGTAGTTTCTTTAAATCTATTTTCTTACTCTCTCTACTTTATCTGCATGTCATATATTTCATCTAATTCTGATGTTCCTGTGAGTTTTCTGACCTATGTCTCTAGCTTTTTCTCAGTCTATTTTTCATTTCAAATTCTAATTTTTAGTAGTTATAAAATGAATCAATTAAAAAACTTTTCACTCTTATTACTTTTTCCCTCAATCTTTTGAATATTGACAAAGTCTTAAATTCATATGTGCACTACTCCTGCACTCTATCTGGCTAGGTATAGTTAATCTTTCATGCTTTGAGTTAGAAAACACCTGGATTAGACTGGATCCCCCTCCTATTTGCAATCATAAGTGTCTATATTCAATTCAGCAAATTCTGTATATCATAATTAAACATTTTCTTATATATGTATCTGAAATGAAACATAGCTTATTTATCTTGTTTATTTTTATACTAAAAATCAGATACACTATCTAGAATATAATAAATATTGATTGACACATAACAAATGTCTATTCATTCTAAAAAAATTTATTGAGTTACTTATTTCCCTTTGCAGGGTGTAAATGTCAATAAAAGTATTAGTATTCTTCCAAAATAATTGAGAATAAAACCTCCCAGAACTAAAAAGCAGTTAGAGAAATTTGCAAAATATAAGGTAAATACACAAAAGTCACTCATTTTCATATGTGCCAGCAATGAATAATTGGAATTGAAAATTTAAAACCCAAACAAAAAATAAGTAAAATATTTAAGTATAATTCTAGCATATATATATAAGGTCTATATGGAGAAAACTATAAAAATCTGATGAAATAAATTTTAAAAACCTAAATAAATGCCAATATATTCTATGTTGATTGAAAGAAACTAACTTTAAAATTTTCATGAAGACCTAAAATAACCATCAAATATTGAATAAGGATAGCAGGGTTAAAGAACTGAAACCAATTAAATTCCAGACCTACCATAGGATACAACATGTGGTATTGGCAACAGAATATTAACAGTTAAAACAACATAGAAGATCCCAAAATAGACTAACATATATCATATCAACTGACCTTTGACAACAAACAAAACAAAACAAAAAAACCAAAACAGGCTATATAATAGATAAAGAATCAAGTTTTCAATAAATAGTATTGGGACAACTGAACAATCTGGTGAAAAAAATTAGTCTGGACAAAATCATACATTTAAAAAATCAATTCATAATAATCATAATCCTAAATGCAAACACAAATTGATTAAACTCCTAGAAATAAGCATTAGTGAAATTCAGGTTTCTGTTAGTTTAGTGATGATTTATTCAGTTCAAGACCAAAACATGGTAAATGAAAGAAAAAAATGAAAATAGAACTCAATAAAATTTAAAGAGTTTTTTTCTTTGAAAGTCAATGTTAATAGCCTTCCCAATCACCCCAAACCCTCTCACATAACCAAAGCACAGACTGGTAGGAGATCTTGGCAACACTCATATATATTACAAGTCTGGTATCCAAAACATACAAAGAACATTCCGAACTGCAGAAGGAGAAAGCAAACAGCTCAATTGAAAAATAGCCAAGAGAGCTAAACAGACAAACTACCAAAGACTATCACAGATAACAAACATAAGAAAAGATGTGCAACTATCATAGGTCCTTAGAAAAATGCAAATGAAAACAACAATGTGATTCCATTGTGCACCTATTAGAATGACTAAAGTTCAAAGCATTAAAACACTGAAGACTGCCAAAGAAGTGGAAACAGGAGGTCTCATTCTTTGTTGGTCAAAGTATAGAATGGCAATGGTATTTAGCAGCAAAATAGACAAGCTATGAAGACATAGAAAGACATGGAACACCATTCATATTGCTGAATAAAAGACATCAGAGTGATAAGACTACACACTCTATGGTTCCAATTCCATAGTATTCCAGAAATGAAAAAATATGAGGTAGTAAAAAGTATTTTCTACAGTTATAAAGAAAACGGAGAAGATGGGAAAAGGGTACAATTTTAGTGTGGTGGAACTTCTGAATAGTGCTATATTTATGTAGATGATATTATGCATATATCAGAACCCATCAAACTGTAAAATACTAAGGGCAAACCCAAATGCCAATCATGGATTTTAGTTAATAAGAATGCATCAGTATTGGCTCATTGATTAAAGTAAATATGGTACACTAATGCAAGATATTAATAGTAGGGGGAACTCTTCTTATGTTCTGCCTGCTCAGAGTTTCTGTAAAAATAAAACACCTCCAAAATAGTCTGTTAGAAAACATAGGTATCCAAGGCTCCAAGACATTATAATTCATAAATGGAGGTAGGAGGCTATCATGGTTTAGATTTGGAGTATCCTCCAAAAATGCATGTATTGAAAACATCGTCCCCAATGTGGCCAGATTCAAAAGTCGGGTAGTTAGGCATAAATAAATCATAATATCTCTGATTTCATCAGTGGGTTAATTCATTGGTTGGACTAATTCATTGATAGCTTAATGAACTACTGGGAGGTGGGACCTAGCCAGAGGTAGTAGGTCACTGGGAGTGTACCTGGTATCAGGTTTTCTCCTCCCCAACCCCTTCCCAATCCATTGGACTGAAATGAATCTACACAATCTTAAGCTCACTGTCCTACTTCAAAATACTTGGAGAATAGTGATCTCAGAAAACGTATTTTGGGAATACTAGGTCAACATCAATTTTTATTATAGTCTTTACTTGAATGAGTAGGGAAAATTTGTGGGATACCCATACAAAAGGCATTTATTTCAAAAAATTTTTAAAGCAAATGTTATTCTTTATCCAATCACTTAATAAAAGGGTAGAATTTCTCTCTTTTTAGCTTTGACTACTTGTATTCTGGGCACTTCATAAAATCAGCCATTTAAATATAATTTTAATTCACACCAGAAGGGATTAGCCATCAGGACAGGGGGTACTTATTTAATCAAGCCATTTCAATATCACAATCCTCTCTGGACATGATTGGAAAGTGATACAGCAGACACTGGGGAGCCAGAGAAAGTAACAGTGAGGATTACGCTGACTGTTTATTTCCCAGGAAACAAAAAGCTACGGCTGGAAAGTGCCTGGTATCTTTCTTTATATGAAGCAGAAAGAAAGCAGGACAGATATCACTGTCGAATTTATGATCCTGCTGCCCTCACCTTGGCAAAATGTCCTAGAATCCAAGTGAAGTCTGGCAGGGGTGACATGTTTTCTTCTGCTGCTCTCTCTGGTGACATCTCAAGCTTTTGCCAACAATGATTCCTTATATGGAAATATTTTCTTCTAAATTCAATTTCTAATCACTGATCAAAAGGACAGTTTTGAAATAAGTGGAATGCAGGTTAGAGGGTCAGAAGAAATAAGGGTGAGGGAATCTAGTTTGCTTTATAACTCTCTCTTATCATTCTATCCTTTAAAACACAATAACAGACATCCCCCACCCCTTAGAGGAAGACCTGAAGGAACCTGTAACCTAATGCAGGCGAGTGTAATATTTCAGACTTCACTGAGAACTCAGTGTTGGCCACGTGTGTGATTTACAGAAACAGTTTCTATGACATCTGTGTGAACAAGATAAGAGATTCTTAGACTCCACATTAATGTTCTTCACAATTCACTGCCCTGAATAATTTCCCTCTCTATCCTATTGTGCAGGACACATGTACATATGCAGAGGACTAAAAGAGACTAGGGAAATGAATACTAAGATTTCTAGCTATTAACTATAATATGTAACCTTTACATAGTCAAAGATTCCATATCTGGGGCTGGGGATGTAGCTTAGTAGAATAGTGCTTGCCTAGCATGTGTGGGGCCCTGGGTTCAATTTCCTGTGTGCTGCCAATAAAAAAAGAAAAGAAAAAGAAAAAAAATGTTTTCATATCAATATGTGCAACAGATGTCCGGATGGTTAATACTATGCATCAACTTGGAAGCGCTAAGGGATAACTGAACAAACATTATTTCCAAGTGTATCTAGAAGTGGTTGGATCAGTAGGTTGGGTTTAGAGGATATGATCTCAGTGTTGGTTTTCCACCCCTGAAACTGAGACTGTCAGACTGAACTGCAACATCTGCTGTCCTTGAACTTCAACTTACAGACCACATATCATGAAAATTTTCCATAAGTCTCTCTCTTTTATATATGAATTGTAAAAATATAGTCCAGCATTGTAAGAGAGAGAGAAAAGGAATCCAGAACACAGCACAGAGAACACAGGAATACACTTACACATCTTGGAAAACATAAGATAGGATGAAGTGAAATTGAAGAATAATGAGTTAAGTTGTAGATCATTTGGTAGGATGCTGATACAACTGATTACCTATATGAAAACAAGTTTTAAAAATCCCCACATTATACAATTTAAAAATTAGTACTAGATGGAACAAAAAGATAAATTTACAAGAAAAATGAAATGTTTAGAAAAAATTATAGAGAACATCTTCAGGATGTGGGGGTTGGGTGATTTTTATAGCATCACAGAGTAGAAAGCATAAAAAGAATGTCTGATAAATTTAAGAGTTTCTATTTGTTAATATTAATGATAAATAGTGTGAAAAGTGTTTAAAGACAATAACTAGAAGATATTAGCACTAGATGACACCATTGAAAAAAATTGAGTCTAAAATGTATCGAAAATGTTCACCATGTCAATATGAATGTCAGTTTATACCCAAAATGAGCAAGTACTTCACAAATGTGAAAAAGCAAAAATGTAACTAAAAAAGAAAAAAAAATGTGTTTTATTTTTATGACTAATCATATAAATGTTAATTAAGTCCCATTTTATGTCCATTTCACATACTAAAACTGGGACATTTTCAAAGTTTGAGAATAGCACTATCAAGAGTGTTCATAATGAAGATACACCCCATGATTGTATAAACATGTCAAAATACAGTCTACTGTCATGTAAAGATAAAAAGAACAAATAAAAATTAAGAAAGAAATGACAAAAGTGTTCATAACAATGATTACCTTATACTGTTATCGTAAGTATATATAAATTGGGAGAAAAATTTGGAAAACAATCTGGTATATTTGAATCATGTAGCTTTTTGCAATCAATCCATTTCACTCCCAGATATGCATCTTATAGAAAAATTTTCACACTAGCATGCATATGAAAATTTTTCATACATGCATAGGAATATTTTTTTGAAATATTATTCATAATATTGATGTACTTAACAGGACAAAATTACCATCAATATTACAGAGGGCATACTGTGGGTATATTGATCTATGGTAATAACGCACAGCAATGAAACTGAACTATAGGGTGTGTGTGTGTGTGTGTGTGTGTGTGTGTGTGTGTGTGTGTGTTTGAGCACTGGCAAATCTTTAAAAAACATGATCATGCAAAATACGCAAGCAATTTTGCATTTATTTTCAGTCCTCACGCAGTGTGATGAGAAGGATACTTGGACAATTCACTGGCATGTTCTTCCTCCCAAATATTTATAACCTCAATCAAGCCATGAGTAAAAGGTGAGGCAAATACCAGCTGATCAACCTTTTACAAAATACCTGAGCAGTGCTTCTCAAAAGCCAAAATTAGGGCCTGGGCTATGGCAAGGTAAAGTGCTTGCCTAGCACAGGTGAGGAACTGGGTTCAATCCTCAGCGCCACATAAAATAAAGAAAGGAAGGAAGGAAGGAAGGAAGGAAGGAAGGAAGGAAGGAAGACGGTGTGTCCATCTACAACTGAAAATAAATAAATAAACAAAAACCCAAATTATCAAAACCAAGGAAAGTCTGTCCAACTATCCCAGTTCCAAGCAACCTAAGGGATGCAGTATGGTGTCTTGAGTGGGATATGAAAAACAGAGATAAAGAAATATTAATCAATCCCAAGTAGAGTATGGATTGTGGTTACAATAACATATTGATGTTGTTTTATTAGTTGTGAGAAATGTGCCTCCCCTAATGTAATATTTAGAAATGATGGCACTTGACATGGGACATGTGAGCCACCTGTGAACTATATACAGATTTCCTATGAATCTAAAACCATTTCGATTTAAATAATTATTTATAAGAATCAAAATAAAAAGCCACCAGACTGTGTTCTGTGGTGCATACCTGTAATCCCAGCAAATCATCCAGCTGAGGGAGGAAGAGAGCAAGTTCAAAGCCAGCCTCTGCAATTTAGGGAGGCCCTAAGGAACTCAGTGAGACCCTCTCTCAAAATAAAATACATAAAGAGGCTGGGGATGTGGCTCAGTAGGTAAGTGCCCTTGAGTCCTGAGTTCAATCCCCAGTACCAAAAAAATAAAAATAAAAATAAGATTAGCATCAGTTTTCCTTTCCATTGTTTTGCATGTTATCCTTTAACATGGTACTTTCTATTGTCAAATTATAATTTTAGCTCCCACTTTCTCAGGGAGTACTTTGCTGACTGTAGATGATTTCAGTTTATTCTACTGTAGGCTCACATAGCATTGGGATTTCGTGGTACACTTTCAACGTTGTATTAGTGTAGTAACAATTGATTAATTAATTAGTTAAGTAATGTTTATTTTCTCCACTAGATGAAAAGCTCAATAAAGCAAGACACAGTATTGGCTTTCAACCATCAGGAAAGTTTCATGAGCTGACGGAGAGGAGAAGCTCCTTTATGTAAACAAACATAAAGACCCAGAAAGAGGAGCACATTGATTTTAACAGCATATATTTCTGTCTTGTTTATATATCTAGCTGCCTATGTTACTAAGAAAGAAGTTAGAGTTAAGAGTCATAGCACAAAGTTCATGCATGTGCTAGATTAAGCAGAGTCAATGCATAAATATCTTTCACAATCTTCTTTCCTTTTTTTAGTTCAATAGATTGTGGATAGAGTCATATTTCTTATCCTCAGACCAAAAGGTAAGAACAAGAAATTCCAGGTTTCAGTGTGCTATGTGATATATTGTCCCTGATATGGGAAAAGATTACACAAATGAGAAAGCTTTCCATTGTGTTTATATTCCTGGAGAGATATCATTTACAGACAAAGACCTACGACTCTGTAGTACATTTGGTTCTCAGAGCTCTCGCCTGTGAAACAGGAGCAGCAGGGCCTGCCTTGGCCTGCATCACTCTGAAGGAACCACCTTCATGCAGCATAGATTCTGTTTATAGGGTGCTCCATACCAACATTCTTAAATTTCATAGGTTATTACTGGACTTAAGTTTTTAAAATCAACAGTATAAGATAAGATTTTTAAAATCATTTTTTAAAGGATTTTAAGATCTAAACATCTAGGAAAGTAAAAATATTGTAATAATAATAAAAAAAACTACTTTTGCCAGTGGAAACTGTTTCCTTTACAATTATGTCGACAAGTAAGTTATGTCTGAAGTAATATCATTCTGGTACTCTTGCCATTTGTAGCTTCTAATGTGATTTCACAACATAAATAAATCACCTTTATACTATTTGGTAAACTAAAGAATTGCAATGCATTTTTACCCCATTAGTAATAAAAGACTGGGACATAAACAGCTGCGTTTCTATAATTCATAGTAATTACAGAACTCTAGGATGCCTTTAAATTTAATCAGAATCACTTCAGTCAGGACTCCTTTGTTGGAAGCTTGAGAGATTTTCATGTTTTAGAGATGATACATTGTGCTAGAGACAGACACAGTGATGATGTGTGCCAGAAAATTATTCCAAAAGTAAAAAGCTAAAGACAGCATCCAGTTCTGTAGTATGAGCCACCGACTGATGGATTTTTAATTTTCAAACTTTTTTTTTTAAGTTGGAAAGCAGATATGTCGTTTTGTCACAGCTTTGTTTTCTTGACTTCTAACTTTCTTGGGTTGCAAGATGAATTCAGCCTCTTTGAGGACTACTGGATTTAGAGCAGCATAATATCTACTGGGCAAACTTTGGTTCCTGAAGTGCATGTGCATGCACGCATGAGTACGTGGGTTTGCAGGAAAGATTTTGCAGATTTCTACTATGTGTGATAGTGGAAATCCAGGTCAACTATGCTTTCAAATATGCACATGTAATCTTTTTGAACAGGCATTGTTATTTGAGCATCACTGATTCAGAAAACATCAATTGAATGTTGCTGCAAAGCAAATCTTATCGCTTTCTGTGTCCCATCAACCAGGAATGATTAGTTCTCTAGGTTCACAGACTCTTAGAAATATGATACAAATTCAAAGAGTAGGAATCTTCCATGAAATATAAGCATGATCAAAAATACATCTCTCCAGACAATATTACTTTCAGTGGGGGGACTGTTAAACTTAAATCCAGCTATGTCTGCAACGCTGCTCCGGGTGATATTTCTGTTGCTTAGAAAAGAATTCCGATGAGCATTGATTTCCAATAACTTGTAAAATCTGTGGCACTCCCTGCAGGCTCAAGTTGAGGATGTCAAACTTCGGTTGGCCTTTTTATATCTGACATCTTCTAGAAGCCTAGCAAGGCACGTTCTCTTACAACAGGAAGAAAACCATATTCATGTTAAGCAAGTCTTAAGGCAGGGCTTAGTGTTTCCAGAGGATTGGTAATATTTTTATGACCTAAAAAGAAAATCAAAATAACATCTGAGCATCCTCATTCATTGGATAGTAACACATGGGTAGTTTTGATGGAACTGGGTCATTGCTCTTAAGGATTACTCTTTCTAAACTGCAGAAAATATATATTTTAAGAAGCTGCAAATCTCTGGGGTTCTCTTTTGGGGGTCAATCTCTCAGGGAAATTGATTCTGTGATATTTTTTATTCTTCTCAGGATTTCTAATCTAAATCCATACATTATAAACTGAGCTCTTCAAAGCTTTAAAAATTGACAGGATCCTAAGAAAATGAATAGAACTGGGAGAAAACATCTCTCTTAATACCAGCTTCACCTAGGTAGTGGCAATGAATCGATAACACAGAAATTTAAAAGCTTTCTAGACAATGTGCAGGACCTACATTTTTATCTTTCCTGTAAACTTGAGGTGTTATTTAATAATCCCTTTGCTGGCTCAAAGATGGTACATCCAAATAGGATAATAGGATCAAAAAAAAATATATATATATATATAAATTCCATCATGTTAGTACCAAAAGAAGGATTACAGGTAAGGGACATTCATTGATTTTAGAATATGCAGTTATGGTTTGAATAAGTATATTATTATTTACAGTATATATATATAGTATATTAATAATATACTAATAATAAATAGTATATATATACACTATTTATTTGCCATAAGAAAATTTCTAATCTTTCATGAGGATTCTCTTTCTGTTTTGATTAGCACATTAAGAAATAATTTATGATATATGGACAGACTTGTTTTCTGGAAATTTGAACCGAACTCATTTTATTTCAAAGGTCTTGAGTACATTAGGAAAGCAGTACAACTTTGCAACCAAAGACATTTATGGAAATACGTTTGTAATTTGTCTTCATACTCCTAATTCAAATTTAATATCGTGTCTTCTGCATTGAAATCCAAACCCATTTTGCCAACTCCCAGTTTGAAATCTCCACATGGGCATGAATCATCATGCTCACAGCACAACTCTTGATTTTGAAGTCCAAAGGCTCATGTGGTTGCCATTTCTAATTCAGCCAATGGAACCATAACTCCTTGCTTCACAAACCAAATTCTAGGAACTGTTGCGGATGTCTTTTTTCTTTGCACCTTTTTCAAAAGCAACTATCACCGAGTTCTGTCAAGTCGATTTCCAAAATGCTCAGTGGGGATTTTTTTTTTTTTCTATTCCTTCCACTATGCTCTAACTGCAAGCCACCATCTCTACCTCAGTTACCCTGCAGCTGTCTCCTAATTGGCATTACTACTTCAATTCTTTAAAACCTCTCCTTACAATGCATCCAGAGTGCAGAAGCTACAGGGGCTATTTTAACATGTAAATCATCAGATCACTCCTCTCTCACAATTGAAATTTCACACTGTCTTCTCATTGCATTTGGAATAAAGTCCACAATCCTTGATCTGGTCCCTGACAATTGGTCTGAGTTGGTATGCTGATGTAATCCTCTTTTCTCCTGCTGATTTAGCCCCTCTGACCACCCAGCTGTTTCTCAAATCCTGCAGTTTTGTTTTCCCCTGAGGATTTTTGCTGTCCTTGAGGTCTGTCTGAGCTCTCTTCCCCACAGGTTGTCCTCCGATTTTATGTAAAGCACCCACAGAAAGAATCTCCCACTTGTCCCTAGTCCCTCTGGATCGCATCTCTCTATTAAGTTACCCTCATGTCATTCATTACTTTGAAATAATCTTATTTATCTACATGTTTATTTGCTCCTTCCCTTTATCCCTGAGAATGGAAGCTCCCTTAGAGTGGAGGCTTTTGCTTATCCACGATGTATACTGCATGTCTGTCACATGCCTGGCAATTATACAAAGTGAACAAAAACATATTTACTAAATATCTGATGAATTAATAAGATTCCATTATGTTAGTACCAAAAAAGAGGAGGGGGGATCACAGGTGAGGGCCATTCATTAATTTCAGAATATGTAGTTATGGTTTGGGTAAGTTCATTGCAAATTGTGACTTAATTCTCAGCTCATGCGTAAATATTTTATTTCACATTTACTAATGCACAAAGCACAAAATTTACAAATAGATTTTAGTCATTGCCACAATGCTTACATAGGTTTTACAAAGCAAAACAAAATTATATCTCAAGTACACATTATAAACCAAAAACTTCAGGAGTTTGTTTTAGCATTCATTTGATTTAATGTCCATGGTTCTCTATTGTTGGTATTTTCATTTGGGGGCATATCTTTTTTGCCCTGCATGCGTTGTTTATGCCTGGAATCATGTCTGGAGTCCTCACTGGTGGCAGGCGGAGATAAGCTACTCCACAGCCAGGTGACTAGACATCTAAATATGGCCTCAATAAACCAGAAATAAAATGTAGCTGCACCAACAGTGTTTTGTACTTTCATCCCTGCCAGAGAATACAAGGCATATTTTATTGTCTGAAAATAAGACTTATATGGAAAATAGTTTGCAACCAAAAAAAAATGGTATTTTCGTTTTTCTTTAAATATTATCAAACAGGCTCCTTAAAATAGAGCTCACCAATAAATCCCATAAGCCACAAATACTGCTGCTCTAGAAGGTTAATAGGTCAATTTTGTTAGTTTGTTTTGATAAGACTCTACTGTTTTTGTGTGCACAGATCAAAATTGATAAGCCCTTGACTATGAAATAGAACAGAGTAATTCATATTTCAATGATGAACAAATCTACTAGAATTCAATACTTACTTGCTAAAAATCAAGGGTATGGCTTCCATAACCATACTGCTATTATTATTAGAAATATTATATTTATATTATATTTCTAGAGACTTTACAATTCATCAAGTCCCATTCATGCAGTTACATCATTTAATATTTACATTGGCCTAAATATCTTTGCAGTGAAAGTAATGTAGGGATTAGTAGAAGTTTTTTAAAAGTAATATCAATCCAGAGACAAAAGAGATGTTTTTGAGTATTACTAAATGAATCCTGTAGAAAATGTCTTAACATAGCTACGAAGAACAACAACAACAAAAGAAATAACTTACAGAACTTACATTCTTACTAAACCATAGTATTTATGATGTCAGTTTTCCTTTTCTCTTTCACACCCCTCCAACTCCCCACTACTAGTATCATTATAAAGATGGTCCATGATATGATAGTTATAAGATGTGTGTACCTTTAAAAGGAAAAAACAAACTTCAAATTAAAATAATCACACTCTGCTACAACATAAAAAGGCCCAAATCCAAAACACTAAACACAAAGTGCTGAAGAGGATGTGGGTTATGGTTTAGATACGGTGTCTCATGAAAGCTCATGTATGAGGTAATGCTAGACTTTTTCACAGGTGAAATGACTAGATTACAATAGGTTTCACTTAATTGGGGGATTAACCTACTTGAATGGATTCATTAGGTAGAAACTGTAGGCAGGTAGGCTGTGGATGGAGGAGGTAGGTCACGGTGAAGGGATTCCTTTGGGGTTTATATTTTTTTCACTGGTGAGCAAAGCTCTCTCTGCTTCCTTGTTTCAGTGAGTTCTGCTTTCCTTTACGATGCTTATCTGACATGATATTTGGACTTTCTTGGGACTCAGAATTATGGAGTTGGCTATCTATGGACTGAGACCTCTAAAACTAGGAGCCAAAATAATTTTTTGTCCTCTATGCTTTTTGTCAGATATTTTTTTTTGGTCAAGCAAAGAAAAAAAAAAGACTACAACATAAATTGGTAGCAGGAATGGGGATTTTACTGTGAAAATATCTGACCATTTGGTTCAAAAGTGTGTGGAACTGATTTGTTGAGGGAGAAGTTATAAAAATTTCAGAAATTCAGGCTGAAAAAGCTCCAACATTTTGTGAGCAGAACTTAAAGAGCAACTTCTGGGAAAGCTCAGAAGACTATAGTGCTAATAGGACTGTAGACAGAAAAGACTGGGCTCTTAAGGTTCCTGAGGAAGATGTCTGCATTGAATATTGGAGTATAGGCCATTGATGTTAGATTCTGGCAAAGAAACTGCCATTTTGAAGTCGTCCATATACCTTTTGCAAGGCTGAATGTAAATGTGATACACTAATTAATCAGGTGGAAGACATTTTAAGGCAACCCAACATTCAGGCAGTGATATGAATATTGCTGGAAGTTTTTATCCAAGTTTTTGGTGATAATCAAGAGCAGAAGTAGTGCAGAAAGATGTGAAAACCTTTCATTTTGGCCAGAAGAGTGTGTATAAAACTGAGGCTAATGAAGTTGTGGTTGTTAAAGAGATTATAACAAATAAGTTAATGCTAAATACATTATCCAGAAACAATAGGAAAAATGACTAGAGGGCATCCCAGGAACTGGCAAGACTATACCCACCTCAGGCTCAAGGGTATAAAAGTATAAAGTATTTAAGAAGAGTTCCTTGGGATACCCTGCTTGCACAGGGGTTTATACAAAGTTGTTTCATCCTACTCAGCTGCCCGGGCACTCAGAGCCTGCTACAGCCGTGGTTCCAGGAAGCTCAGCTATTGTTCAAGATGATGACAAACAGTGGCATCACCCTTGTGGTGCAGGTTCGGCTGGATTGTAAAATGCTAGAGTTCGGGGGTCAAGGAGCCTTCCATCAAGATTTCACAGACAGACTTGAGATGCCAGGCAAACAGTAACAGGGTCAGTATCCCTCTGGACTGCCTGTGTGAGCCTCAGACTCCGTGAAGACCACTGAAATTAAGAGATGCCAAAACCAGTGGGACATCTGCAGCGGAAAGCTCCAGAATTCTAGCAGAGATAAGCCAAGAGAGGGCAGGTAAGTTGCAACCAGCAAGACCAGCTAGAGCTACACAAGCCCTTCGGAAAGAACGTGAGGATAGCATGTGCCCAAGTGTGACATGGAGCTACAGGACTTGTTTGTCCAGTTGGAAGTTGGTATTGCTTTGGTCCCATCTATTCTTTCTATGCCCCTAATTCTCTCTTGTGAAATGGAAATATTATTCTTGGCTACTGGATATACATAACTTGCTTTTGACATTCACAGGGAGAAACATGTGTGAGATTGCCTTGATTCTCATATGGGATTTGGACTTTGTCTTTTGAACAATGCTGGGACTATTAAGATGATGGGGACTCTTGGCAATGGATTAAATGTATTTTGCACTGTGAGATGGACATGAGCTTTTGTGGATAAGGGGTGGAATATTATAGTTTGATAGGATGTCCCTGTGAAAGAAAATATGTGAGACAATGCAAGACTTTTCAGAAGTGAAATCCTTAAACTAATCAGGGGATTAATCCACTTTACTGGATTAAGAGAGTGGTAAATGTAGGCAGTTAGGGTGTGGCTGGTGGATATGGGTTACTGGGGACATGCCTTTGGGTTTCTATTTTGTCACTGTTGAGTGGAGCTCTCTCTTCTTCCTCATTGCCATGAGCTGAGCTCCTTACTTCTGCCATGCCCGTCCACCATGATGGTTCACCTCATTTTGGGCCCAGAATTATGGAGTTGATTGTGTCCAAATGTACTTTTCTTCCACTATGTTCAAACAAAAAACTGACTAAAACAATGTGGAACAAGAACTCTCATTCTTTGTGGTGCAAAATAGGATGACTGCTTTGGAAGACAGCTTTGCAATCTCTTACAACTAAACATGCTCTTTCCTTATTATCCAAAAATTGTACCTGCATACTTACCCACATGAATTTTCCCCCATGAATGGAAAGCAGCCACATAAAATCTTACATGCAGATGCAGATAGCATGTGGATGCTGAAAGCAACTTCATTCATAATTGCCAAAACTTGGAAGCAACCCAATGTCCTTCAGCAAGGAAATGATAAATATACTGTGGTACCTCGAAGACAATGTAATATTATTCAGTGATTAAGAAAAATAGCCATCAAGCTACAAATCCACATGGAGGAATCTCAAATGAATATCATTATGTGAAAGAAGTCCACCTGAAGAGGCTTTGTATTGTATAATTCCAGCTACAGAATATCACGAAAATGACAAAACTATGGAGGCAGTAAATGAGAACTGCTTTCCAAGGATGGGGTGAACAGATGGAGCACGTAAGAGTATTAGTGGACAACACCCCTTTATACTATTGTGGATACATGCCATTATACATTTGTCAAAACCCTCAAAATGTACTACACCAGAAGTGAACCCTGGTAAAAATCATGGAATTTAGATGATAATGATGCATCAGTGTGTTTTTAAAATACCAGTGTGGTGTGGGTATTAATAATGGGGAATGTTTTGTAGGTACAGGAGTAGGACCTTTATTGGAGCCATGCAATTTTTTCTTACTTTTGCTCTGAATTAAAATTGCTTTAAAAATAAAGACTATTAGTAAGATTTTATGAACTGCCTCTGACTGAACAGATAAATTAGATCATCCTGGAAATGACTACTGCTACATGTGTACAACTTACATATACGTGTAAATATCACATGCATAAGAATTTGCAGTTTAATATACTTTAAATCAGTGTACTAAAATGTATGGACCCCCAACAAATGAAATAAACAGGCAGATAGATATGGAGAAAGAAATATGATTATTTTAAATTTTCATGGAGTTTGGCTGAGCCTCAGCAAAGACACCTATGTTTTTATAGAACAAACAGGAATCAAGTTCCAAATCCCAACTGATTTCTAAAGGCCTACTCCTTCTGGTGCAGCATTTATTCTTGGAATATAGATCTCTATGCAATTTTTACTACTGTTTCACATTTAATGAGTGTTCTTAATTCAGCTTTCACTTCCTAGATTGAACCCACAATGATTCTGTCCTTAAAAGAATGATGTTCAGGAAAGCATTCTTCTATATATATTTTCTAAAAATATAACAGAACCTTTCTAATTTTTTCATTTCACTATGAAAACAATCCTTAAGTAGGCCTCTTCTACATCTTTTTTTTTTCTGGTTTGCAAATCTCTCATTACCATCTAGAAACTTCTTTTTTTTCTTATGTTTTCTTTTATTCCTTACTTTTTTGAAAAATAAAAAAGATACTGACCTTATAATGATACTTTTAGCTTCCCAAAGTAGGTATTGCAGTGTAAACTGTTAGCCAAGAAATAGTTTTTCAAAAAGCATTGATGTTATATTATAGGTACTTGACAACAGGTGTAGTCTTGAGATTTTAATAGTTATGAAAATAGTAAGAAGAAAGTTTTTTATAGGAAAAGTTGATATGAAAAATTATTTCATAAGAAAATTCTATAAAGTCAACTTGCATCTTTAGAACAAAAGAATAAATCTTTACATAAAATATGTTTAATGTTTAAAACTCATTAAATTCATATCATACCTATTCAATCAGGCCAAGAAGGAACTTCCACGTTCCCTGGAGTCGATTGATTTTCCTATGATATTTAAATGAATGGGTGGTGTATTACAGTCATAAATAACATCAAAGTGTACTATTCATGTTCTGGGATTAAAGTTCTGCTGTTACTGTGAAGTTAATCATCTTCACAATTATACAATCAAATGAAGAACTTTGAGTATTTTTTTAAGAGAGAAAAGAAAAATCCCTAAGGCTTCTTTTCTTCACACTTGCAAAAAGAATATGTGTGAAGAAAAGAAAAGGAGCTTTTAACTATATACCCTTGGGGAACCTTTTGGACACCCCAGGCATTTAAGAACTACTGTGAAAATGAAGAAATTGAAATATACTGGATTGTAGACACAGGTTTATATTGAAGGTAAAATTTGCTCAAGGAAGATAAAACCAAGGACAGGTGAAAATGAGCTAGGTATGGAGTAGTTCTCCTTCTTCCCAATGTGTCAGCCATTCAGAGAATGACTATCACTGCTTTTTCTGATACAAGGAAAAGATGACTAAATGGGAAAAGTATCTTTGTCATTTCTTCATCTTCAGGGTGATAAAGGGGGAAAAAAAGCACTAAGCTATAAGATCATTTCCTATTCATAGCTAATTCACTCATCTGATAAGGAGAAACCTCTTTCATATTCAGTCCATGAAGTAAATGTCCTGGTGATACTGAATTAAGTGGAGGTATATTGAATACTATGAATTATTCACAGTGAATTCTAAAGAGCTGAAGAACATACTATTAATTCAGCTTTAATATTAAAACTCAATTCCAGTAAACAAGATCTTTTTTCTATATGCCTATGTGACCAATATCTTCAACAAAAGAGTTTTTTTTCTAATTTAAAACCAGTTTAAAATTTGAGAATTAGCCTGAGTTTTCTAGATTTATATTTCAAAATCAACTACCATACTTCTTTAAACATGTACTACTTTTTGAAGTATGATCAACAATCATACTTCTTAAAACATATTTTTTTTCTTTCCAAGTGAAGGTACATCATGCTTACCATAAGAGGCAAAACTGTGGCCTCTTAAATATATTTACTGGTGCAGAATCTGAAGCTTGGACCAAGTTATCAAGTCTACATGGAAATCATATCTCTCAGAGAGTTTTGCATTCCATATTTTCTTTTAAAAATGACTTGTCTAATTGAAAATTTAAAACTCGGGTAATGGGAACAGTCAAATACTCTTTGTGGACATGGATTGTCTTCTGACTGTTGCATGATTGTCTGGGCCAGATTCATTTCCAACAGGCTGAGGCCCAGGATGCCTGATGCCTGCAGGCTTTCACTTCCTGGTAATACTTCCTGACCTCCATCTAATATTTCCTGTTGCTATGGCTTCCTCAAGCCATACATGCCACCCTAGCTGAGTGGCAGCTAAAAAGAAGTGGTTAAGTAACAAATTGTGCATAATTGTGCCACTTTGACAGGTTCAAGTAACACTGAAGAGATTAGATACAAAAGCGTGTTGCAAAGATGACCCTCCTAGCAGCATAGACATCCAAACTCACAGCTGGGTTCTGTAACAATCTGGTGGGGGAAATTGCCAAAACTTCAAGTAATCTGCATATCCAGAGTGCACCTATTAGTGCTTTGCAAGAGCTGAGACACACCCGATAAACCCTTTGGACATATTAATCTTTGTGCTTACCATGCCAGTCGTATAATGACTACTGCAGAGACCTTCAGCTAGAGATTGTGTTTAAAATTTGCCATGATGGGGAGCATTCCATTTTCAATATAAACAAAGCAAAGGAGATCCAAATATGTAATAATCATATATGAATATACCACAGTGAAATCCATTATTCTATGCAATTCATAAGCACTATATTTAAAAAAAGCAAACCAGAAACAACAACAACAAAAGAATATTCCCTTTGTTCCACTAAGATATATTTGTTTTTCATTTGGTCAAACAATAAATTTTGATGTTATATGTTTATATGACATCAAATAGGAAGAGAAGAGATAGAATTACATGTTAGGATTTTTTAAATACACATAATTTATATAAAACTTATATAAATATGAAATCTTGAGACACAATGCAAGTCAAAATCTGTCAATGAGCAAGATGATGTAATTCAGCTTTGAAACAATTATAAATAAACCTAGTTATGCCAGATATATATATATATATATATATATATATCTTCAAACAGTGTCAAAATGCTGGATACCATGTTTAACACAAATATTTTTCCTCTTATACATTTAATTCAGAAGTGAAAGCTAATGTTTTAGAAAGAATATAAAAAAGACTTTTTTTTTTTTTGCCAGGGGGAGACAGTGATACAATTAAAGCATAGATAGAAGAATTTGAAAGATTAATTCAAGAGCAAGAATGCTTAAAATATCTGATGGATAGGCTAGCTTATTTTAGGGAATAGTCAGGTGTTGGTTCATGGAAAATTTATGCTGTTAAAATAATGAACTTTGGTTAAAAGGGAAGATGATGAAACACCATAGTATGATCTAGAATCAGTTCAAAGAAATATAATTTTATTGGTGTACTTGTCATTTACATACTATGGGGTAGAATTAACTTTATCCAAGCCTCAGCTCTGGGTATTGTACAACCATGGGGTTACCACTGACAGAATAAAGGGAATGAAAGAAGTTTCACCAAGGGACAAGTGAGTGTCTGGTTGGTTGGTTACATCTGAGAAACAAGAGAAAAATGACCCAGCTATGATGATGAAGTGTCCAGCAAGCTTGAGGATCTGTGGAGACAGTTCTCCCCACAGATGGGAAGCCACCCGGAAAGCAAACTTGAAAGGGAACATGATAAATTACGTCTAAGATATGCTTGACTTGAGAGAACAGTGGAAAATCTAAAGGGATCATAGCACAATATTATCTCCCACATGCGATGGACTATCAGAACCATGGTACTCTATCTTCATCTGATTCATCAATCTCTTTAAACATCAGCCCTAACAAATTGTCATTCAACCTGTGTTTAACATTTCTTTAATGACAGGGAAATTTCCCATATTTCCCCCCAATTCAATTTTTTTTTGCCAATCCAATTTTTATAAATGTCTCTCTTATGCTGATCCAGAAATATGCCTCTTTAAAATTCTAGGCTTTGGTACTAGCTGTTCCCTGAGGAAACACAAAATAAATGTAATCCTTCTTTCACGAAACAGCCCTTCAAATAATTGAAGGCACTTTTCATGTCCCATTGAGCTTCCTCTTCTGTAGGTTAAACATCATTTGATGTGCTTTCGATGCTTTCACTGTGTCTGCCTTTAAAGTGTAGTGCCCAGAACTAAACTGAGATTTTTTTTTAAAGCTAAATTTAAAGAAAAAAAAATTAAGACCAATCTCTATAAAGATTTCTAAAGCTATGACATAGGGAGAGTGTTCAAGAGGAAAAACAAACACATACCAGAAAGCAGAGCACAGGGCTGGAGATCAAACCTTCATACATTATATAAATGATGCACAAGAAACAAAACAGAAAACAGAAAAACAAAACAAACAAACAAAAAAACATCTGTGCAAAAGATAGATTAGCCAGGCAAAGAAAGCCAGAGCAGGGTGGGGCCATCAAAAATTAAGAAAACAGAAGTTTCATGATTGGAATGACAACAAGATAAGTCACTGCAGTGGGACTGATGTTAGAAGCAGAGGGGAGTCCATTGTGTTGTTTATTAATTGCCCATGCATTTTATACAAGTCGTATTCAGGGAAGCCAGAATTTACAAAACTTAAGTGGTTACAGTATAGAAAATTTGGAATAAAAATTGAGAAGAAAAAAATACTAGTACTGGTAAAGTAATCCTATTGATACTTTAAGGCCCTTATGAAAGGCTGCTCCTTCATGTAAACTTTCCCTTGTACTCTGCATCAAAGTCAACTAGCATTCTTTATTGGTGCTTCTAGAACCCACACACAAGGGCTTGTGGTAGCATTGCTTGTTGCCATTTAGGGATTATAAAGTGTTCAGTGAGAGGCACTTTTTCCTAACCATCTCCATGTTCTCAGCATTCAGCCTAACACTGGATAGACAGAACATGGCCCCTAAACATGAGTCGAACCAGAGAATCAATGTTCTCCAGCGCAAGAAATGAGAGTTCAGTGGACAGTCCAGGTGCTCTCTGCCATATTGTTCAGATGTTCTCTCTAAGAAATTTCATTTCCTGAGTGTGTGTTTTCAACTTCCAGAACCTGAAACCACTTTGATTAATTGTTTTAGGACGAATATATCCTTTTTGCTCATGCTTGGACAACAGCAGTGCCCAAGATGGTCCTTAACCACTCAAAGTGACAGAGACTGAGCCATGGCCTCTGGAGTAGCTATCCAGGAGTGTGGGTTACAGCAGGTTCCTTGAAGGATCAGGCCAGAGCAAACATCTGTGTGACTTTACACAAAGTCACTCCATGTTTGGCCTCTCTGTCTTGCTTCCCTAACTCCTTATCAGTTTTTGTGTCTTCTGAGGACTTCCTGATATAGCACTTACAATACTTGTTCCTGCATCTTCATCCTGTCCACAGGATATATGGTGGAATTCCTCTAAGGATAGGAAAGAGCTAATTATATTTGAAAGTAGGGAAGTCAGGGTAATTCGGGAACAATCTTTACATGACATGGGTTATTGCATAAACTTCAAAGCACAGAGAGTTGAAGCAATAGATCATAAGATTAAACCTTGAAGGAAAAGAAAAAAACAAGCTTGTTACTAAACATCCTAAGCCTCTGAGCTGGAGAAAATTAAAAAGAAAATATTTGATTAATAGGAATGTGTCCTTAGGATGCACTGCTTAAGGATTCTGAAGAACGTGAAGGGCTTAAGATGAGAAATAAGGTTCATTTATATAAATATAAAAATAAGTCCAAAAAGACCCGGAGGTGATCATCAATTTGAATGGCTGAGTATATTATAAGAAGGTTTAGATATATACTACTGAACTGTTCTGGCTTCTCCTGGTTGACACTTTCAGATTTCAACAGCCTGGTAATTCAGTCACTACTTCATTCACATGCAATTCAGCTCCATATTCTCTTTTTCCTTTTGTATGCCTTTTGTAAGACATTAATCATCTTTTTAAACTTCATTGAAATTTTAGATCAGCTAATCAAGCATGTTCAATTTTCTGTGATTAACTTAACATTTCCAAAGGGCTTTATTGATATTTTCTTTAAAAAAATATAAAGAATTCCTGTTTTTAGAATATTTGATATTGTTTACTTTCTTTGCTTGGACTCTTTCATCCCAAGTCTCTTTCCTTAAAGTTACCTAGCTGAGTAACATTCAGCTTCTCCTGCATAGCTGTAATCCCTCTTCCTCATCTGATGATGATTTTATTTATGCATCTATATATTTTACCTGAAAATCATGTAGCTTGCTAAAATACATGAAGAGAAGAAACATTGGTTTCTTTATTCAGATATATATACCAATAGTTCACAGTCATCTTTCTCAAACCATGTATATTTCCACAACTTCAAATTAGTACTAGTTTTGCTGCATGACTTATCCTACTTTTTCTCAGTCCTATTCATAATAGAATCTATTTCATTGAGAGCTAGCCAATTTTGTCAGAAATTGGAGAACATTTTCTTCTGGTTAAATGTGTTGTCAATTTTGTAGATTTTCATCATGGTAAGCTACTCCAAATACACTATTAAACACTGGAACACTGACAAATATTTAATTTTCTCATGCCAAATCTATTTTATTTTCACATGTGGTAAATAATGCCAATGAAAATTAGCCATGAGTTGTTATTTCTTTATTTCATGTGTAATCATCAATATTATTCTAATCCTACCTAATTAGTTTCAATTTGTTACTGAGGCTAAGATCATTATAAACATTCATTTAGAGGTTAATATGTCTTCTTCTCAAGGCTGCAAAGTAATATGCTTTGTTTAGTGAAATAAAATTTGAACTCATACCAATCCTATGGTTGTGAAATGTCTTCTGCTTATGATAAATAGATTATCAGTAACAATATTAGAAATAAAATAATAAGACAACATCCTAACATTATACACTACTGTGCACATATATGGAATATTGTAAATATTCTTCATCTTCCAAAAATAAAGCAAAGAGCAATTTAATGATCAAAAGAATAAAGGAGTGCTAAAAGTGGGGGGAAAATATGCCATTCTTTATATTAAGAAACAAGAAATTTCAAACTCCAAATCAGCCTAGCCTTATAACAAGGAAAAAAAGCTATGGAATCATGAATATCTGGATTTAGGTCCCTGCTGTTTCACTCTCTGGTCTTTCAGTTTCTCATCTCAAAATTTAAAATGAAATAAAGATAACTCCTTAAGGGTTTTTAGCTGTCAACAAACAACTCTCACGAAATATTTTGTGATTTATTTATTAATTTTTAAAGATAAATGTATGTATACACATACATATAGTATATAATACATATAATATTATATAGCATATATACATATAATACTATATACAATATAAAATATACATATAATAGATAATACATTATAATATAATATTATATGTTATATACATATAATATATATAATATACTATATATTATATATACTTTTTTCTCTAAAATAGAATATTTGAAACTGGCAAAATTTTTAGGATGAAAATGATCACAAAAAGACAAAAATTATCTATTATATAATGTAATAAAAAGAAATTTATAGAAACTCAAGATCTTAAATTTATTTGAAGTAATCTACAGGAAACATTCAGATTATATTGCTAAGTAATTTGGTTGAGATCATGGAAAAGTAGTCTCAAAAGAAAAGAAAAGAAAAATCACCCTAGTTTATTTTATTTTACTATTAAGTGGCATGATGACATGTGTAGATAAGTGGATAAGGTCTTGCTTTAACTCATTGAATGACTTCTAATAAATGCTGGGTAAGATTTAGACATTTTTAAAATAGCTATTGTGATTCTTACCATCCTGCTGTATCCTTATTCTTCAGTGAAACCCCAAGTCAAATTCCCTAACAAATAGAATGACCTGCCCTACTACAAAGCATATTTACCTTTTTTGTTTTCCTTATAATAGATGTTGAAGTATAACCAGTACAAAAATTGTGAATGTATTTAATGTATACAATGTAATAAGACTATACATGTCCATCTACCTGTGAAACCATCAACAAAATCAAGGTAATAGACACATCCTTCATATCTAAAAGTTCCCTTGTGCATATTTGTTCTTTGTTCTTGCTTTGGTTCTTTTGGTGATTCTAAGAATACTTAATATGAGATTTAGCATCTTAGGAAGATTTTTTTTTGCATTCATTTATATTTGGGCTGTTCTGGATATTAAATGCAGACCTTGGACATGTGAGCCAAGTGCTTTACCACTGAGCTACATCCTCAGCCTCCACCATCTTTAAAAACATGTTAAGTATAGGATACAGTGTTGTCAGCTGCAGACACTGTTGTACAGCAGATATAAATAGACATTATATATCTTGCATAACTGACATTTTTCTGCCCGTTGATCAACCATTCCCCATTTTCCTGTCCCCAAGTGACCATGATTCTATTCTCTGCTGCTATGAATTTGTCTATTTTATGTACCTCATGTGAATGAAATCATTCAGCCTTTGTCCCCCTGTTACTAACCAATTTCATTTATATAACATCCTCCAGGTTTGTTCATGTCATGCCAAGAGGCAGAATTTCCCCTTCTTATTTTTTGAGACTGAATAATATTTCAAGATAGGAATTCATAAGACAGAGCACATATGAGATCTTGATGGGAATTCTTTTGGATATATACCCAGGAAGAAGATTGCTGGAACACATTGTACTTCTATTTTTAATTCTTGAGGAAACTCCATCCTCTGTCTTATAGCAACTCTACCATTTTACATTCCACCCATAATGTACAGAGCTCCAGTTTATCTGTATCCTTATTAACACTTCCTATTTTTTTTTAATTTTTGTTGATAATAGCCATCCTAATAGGTATGAAGAGATATCTCATTGGGGTTTTGCTTTGCATTTCCCTGATGATTAGTAATGTGGAGTGCCTTCTCATACACCTATTGGCAATGTGTATGGCTATTCAGGTACTTGGCCCATTTTTATCTGCTTATATGATGGTTGTCAATGTTGTTTCTATAGAGTTGTAGAAGGTTCTCATATGGTTTGGATATTAGCCCCTTATCAGGTAGATGATTTGCAAATATTTTCTCAGTTCCTTTAGGTTGCCTTTTCCTCCTCCTGTGAGTTTCCCTGGTGGTACAGAAGCCTGTTAGTGTAGTGTCGGCCTATTTGTCTACTTTGTTATTTTTGTCTGTGCTTTTCATGTCACATTCAAGAAATCATTGCAAGAAGACATTAATTACATATATTGCAAAAACGTATGTTTTCTCCTTTTTTCCTATGAGTTTTACTGTTTTGGGTCTTGTGTTCAAGTTTTTAATTCACTTTGAGTTGTTTTTTGTGTATGGTGTAAGATCAGGGTCTGTTTTTATTTTTTTGCTTGTCAACATCCAGTTTTCCCAAGAGTATTTATGAAAGAAGCTAGCTTTCTCTGTAACGTCTGTTCTGGGCACTTCTGTTGAAGATCAGTTGACTGTTTGCTAAAGTTTACCCTGTTCATGTGGACTGTAGCTTTATGCAAATACCATGTTTTATTAATCATGTTACTTTGTAACATATATAGAAATCAGGGACTATGAAATCTCAAACTTTATTCTTTTTGAATAAGTTTCTTTGGCTATTCTGGGTGACCTGTAAATTTTAGCATTTTTGTTTGCTTTTTTCTATAAAAGATAACACAGGTATTTTAATGAGGCTGGCTTTTAGAATTTTTAGATTATTTTCAGTAGTATGGACATTTTAACAATATCAATCCTTTCACTCCATGAACAAGGGGTGTTGTTCCGTTTATCTGCATCTTCTCCAATTTTACTCCTAATGTCATTTTTCAAACCACTTTACTGTTCTTCCAACCTGTTTGTCTTGTCTCATTGTTGAACTGAACTGCTACCTTCAAGCATTGTCTGATCCAGGTGAAAAAGTGTTTTGAGTATCTTCACTCCTGGGGGACATGCCATGAGAACCAGCAATCTTCTCACAGTGGCTTGTTAATAAGAAACAGTATCATGTGCTCTAAGTTCATGTGTGCTTAAAGGAAAACAGAAGCCCCAAGGAGGGGCCTTACCACATCCAGAAATTGAGGGAAGCCTCAAGGAAAACACGATATCCTGTGTCTTGTTGTGGAAGGAATGAAGGCCTGAAATACAAGGAAAACAGGGTTAAACTTGGAAATCATCCTCCTGGCCATCCTGCCCCCAGAGCAGGGACTCCTGTTCATCTTATCCATGAATGCATCATGAATCTTCTTACTGTCTTCACTATAGTGTACCTGAATGTGCTTCTTAAAAGATGTCATCATTCAGGAATTCACTACTGATTCATATATCCCTCACGTTAGACTGTTGTTTAGGTCCTATAACAATTATTTACTATCCGTTTATTTTGAAATTGCAGATTAATATAGGCATGATCACACAGAACAGACAGAAGACATTAACTACATATATGGAAGTTCTCGACAGTAAAATTAAAGTCAATGTCAAAATATTAAAACTTAATTTTTATATACAGAGTGTATGGATTGTAACAAAGAAGCATACTTATTTGGGGACTATGTACTTGATATAATTTCATTTTAACTAAAATGCAGCTGACCTTTGAATGAGGGTATTAGAGGAACTGATAATTTTTGATTGCCTCAAAACTTAACTACTAACAATATACTCTTGACATGGAATTTCATTTTTTAATGTAAAGATAGCTATATTTTCTATATGCATCATAAATGGAGAAAAATATGCAAGAACATAAAACACCACTTTGTACAGCAATATGCAACTTACTAGTGAGATGAACTGCTCACATGGAGATGACAAATGTCAGCTGGAACTTTTAGGCATCATTGAGCTCACCATAATAGCAACAGGAGGTTTCTACAAAATTATGGTAGTAGTAGAGTGTGTACTATAGTTAAAATTACACACCTCTGATGACTGACTACCACATCTTTACGTGTATTTCCATGTCTCTCACTTCTAACAGAGTCATTTTTGGTCTGTGTTTGTATAGTTGTACCACATCTTGGATCTGGATGCCCCTTTTCTGGTATCCTAAATGGAGCCTAGTTAAGAGGACAATGAAAGCAATCTTGGGAAAGTCAGTGGAGATACATATTATTTTGAAGGATGCTAGCTTTCTCCTATGCACACTAGAAACTAAGACAAATTTATGCCAGATGAAAAAAACTACATTCTTGCATGTACAATGGGACAGTTGCTCTTCTTGATACTGATCATGCAAGCAAAGGAAGCCAGCTAGTACTGATGACGTCATGGCTTCTGAAACCTAACATAAAAAACCCCTCTCTGGCTGGGGATGGTTGCAAAACCCAGGACACTGTGGAAAGGGTACATTTCACTCCACTACCTGACAAAACACCATGAGGGAGAGGAGACAGTGCTTGGCAGTGTACCATGAGGGACAGAGAAGCTGTTGGCCTGCTGTCACTAAACTCTTCTTGAGGCAAACATTGATCTCTTGTACTGTATCACCAATAAATCACATCTCCTATGCTGTCTCTGGGTATTTTCTTTGGTCTGTCTACAACTTGTTCTACTGCCCTGGCATGATCTGCCCCAGAAGTTTAGATTTAAAATCAATAAATTTTAATTTTTTTTCTACCAGGAATTGAACCCAGGGACACTTTACCACTTAGTTGCATTTCCCAGACTCTTTTGAAACAGGGTGTTACTAAATTCCTAAGACTGGCCTTCTTCTGCTTTAGCCTCTTGAGGTCCTAGGATTATAGATGTGTGCCACCACACCAGGCAAATTTTAACTTTTCATAATAGTTTTGTGTATTTTTTAGTAGTAAATGATGAAATGCAATACGATAAAATCTGCACATTTTATGTTTTCATGACATTTCACCTTTTTAATTTTTAAAATATTTCTAGGCTATGTGGTTCACCTGAAAATATTTTTTTCTAATTTACATTAAAATTGTGAATATTTATGGGGTGCCCTGTGATATTTCAGTATAAGTGTATATTGTGTAATTTTCAAATCATGGTGAACTTTATTATCTCCTTAAGCATTTATCTTGGTGTGTGTCTGTGTTATGAAAACATTAAAATACCTTATTTCTTGATTTTTATCAAACATATAATGTGTTATCATTATCTATGACCATCCTACAAAAATTGTAGGAAATTTCAAAAAAAAAAAAATCTGTGAATTAGTACCCTGCACAGTTCTAACCTGGGGTGTTTTTTTTCAAGGATCAATAGTAAAAGGAGGCTCACCAGCAATAAAGCCAGAAAAAGCCCTTGGGCCAAGTTTGTGCAAGCTAGCCATGTTGCTCACCAGCACTAGATGCTGTGGATCCTAGGAAATATCTCAGAAAATAGAGGCAATCCTCTATAGACCAAGAAATGAGTCGGCAGAACTGTTGTGTCTGGCAAACTCCTGCTACGGTGGGGAAATCAGCTGCTCATCAGCTGTCACACAGAGACTGGTCTCTTCCAAGCAAAGGGTTTGTGTGTAAAACACAAAACAACTTGGAGTGAGAAACTCACCACATTCCATTTCATAAATAGTAACTACATTCACCAAAGCGTCCAAACAAATATACAAAAACTGAAACAAATCTTTTCAAGACTTCTTATTCCTTTCACAAAAGAAAAGCAGATTGTGATTATTATATAGGAACTAAAGGTATTAGAATTAATAAAAAAGATTTGAATAGATATTTGTCCTAGCACCATTTAAGAGCTGTCTTTATCAAAGAGTCCTTGTTTACATGAAAATAATTACTTCTCATTTTAAAATAACAAACTCTTAAAACTTTAAGTGATATTTTTATAAAGCTTTTATATTTCTTTTACAAGATTGGTTTACTAACTATGATAAATGTCACAAAAGGGCTTTTGAGTCTCTACATTGAGACAAATACAATATTTTTTAGTAAATACATGATTTAAAAAGTAAAACAGAAACACCACATTTGGCAAGGCCTCAGCTTTGAGTGTAGGCCATGTTTTAGTCAGATTGCGGATGTAAAAAAAAAAAAAAATCTGTTTTTTTAATGTGAAAATGTTGAAGTTAGGTTCTTTATGATGAGATGTGAAAATATCAATAATGAGTTAAAATCTTAAGTCCTGAAATCAAAGTTCTTCACTACTTCTAAAATTCAAGTCCTCAATAAACAGTTTAATGGGTTTGCATCATTTGATAAGTATATAGGAATATATTCTATATAGAAAATTTAAAATACCCATCAAAACAATAAAGTGAATAAAAGTCTTCGTTAATTATGTCACCCACTGATAGCCAATACAATTATTATGTTTGTATGTATGCAGTTATCTTTTACTTCTATTATTGATGTTTTACATGTTTTATTTTGTTTTTTTTCCAAGTTACATTTTGACTTCATATTTAATAACTTGTATTTTGATTACTTTAATGGCTTTCTTTAAATTTTAATATGTATTATCAACACATCATTTTTCATAAATGTGCTCTCCTTAGCAATAAGAATCTTAGAGTATTAAAATGATCAATCCTTTCAGCTTACATATTGTGATTGTGTAAATTTATATTTATAGTTAACATTTACCTAGACTAGTTTGCATTAGCCAGTTTCATTGCTCATCACTCTATCTCAATTTGAGAAAATCTTTCTTATTAATAAAGAACATACTTTTAAATTTTATTTGATAGAGATGAGTTAATAACTTTTCTTGCTCTTATCTGAAAACATCTACAGTCATCTTTGTTCCTATAAAGTGTGTTTTCAGCATTTACAATCAAAGGTGATCTTTTTTTTCAGCCTTTTGAGGATGTTGGCATGCTGTCTTCTGTCTTCTGTTCTTTAGAAATAACCGGAAGTCTAATTGTCACTTACTGTGGACTGTGTTCACTTAGCTGGTCCACTCCTTTCATGTTGAGCCACTAGTAGGTCCTATGCCACTTCTTTTCTCTGAATTACCCAGATGGATTTTTCATTTGGAGTTGGAGCCTTGTTTTAGTCAGCTTTCTTGTTCCTTTGAACAAAAGAACTAACAAATACAATATAGAAAAGGAAAAGTTTATTTGAGGCTCACAGTTTCAGAGATCTCAGTCCATGGTCAGTTGACTCCATAGCTCTGGGCCCAAGGTGAGGCAGAACATCATAGTGGGAGGGCATGGAGGAGGAAAGCAGCTCAGGACATGGCCACCAGGAAGCAGGGACAAAATATAAACCCCAAAGGCACACCCCTAGTGGCCTCTCTCCATCAGGCATGCCATGACTGCCTTGAGTTACTGTCCAGTTAGTTCTCATCAGTGGATTAATTAATTAAAGATTACAGGGCTCTCATCATTTAATTATTTCATCTTCAGACTTTCTTGCATCATCTAACACAGCAGCTTTTGAGGAACCCCTCATATCTAAACCATACCAAGCTAACAAAGCAGCAGAAGTCCAATTTCCATTTCCTCAAAGAATGGTTCTGGAGTCTGGTAGAGTGACAGAAAACCCCAGTGATGTGGGAGGCTGAGCCAGGAGAATCTCAAGTTCAAGGGCAACCTCAGCAACCTAGAGAGACCCTGTCTCAAATAAAAATGCAACAGGACTGGAGAGGTATCTCAGTGGTGAAGTTCCTCTGGGTTCCATCCTCAATACCAAAAGCAAAGGAAAGAATGAAAAGATACAAGTTTCTTGGAGCATTGCCACTTGGTCATTTCAAGATTGAAGCAAAAGGAAAACTCTCCTAAGGTGCTCTTGTATTGCATCATTTCCTGCAACAGGAAGTCTACTTACGAAGGTCCCATCCAATTGCTCCCTTGGTCCAATTTTTATGTATTACATGCTTGGACTCCAATCCTTTCCCCTTGCAGTTCATATCTACTGCTTAACCAAGGGCCAGTAATGTTAGTGGCCTTGCTAGTTCTCCCTCCTAACTCCACCTCCACACAGACACTCCAGATTCTGATAGACAAAATAAAATAACAAGACTCACAGAAGAAGCCATAATCATAGCCTTACTTTGGCTTTGTGAGGTTAGATGAAACCATCACTTAAACCTAAAAGACAAAATAAAATAACAAGACTCACAGAAGAAGCCATAATCATAGCCTTACTTTGGCTTTGTGAGGTTAGATGAAACCATCACTTAAACCTAAAATACCTTAAAGAATGTTGACTATAGAATGTTGACTGTTTATATGGTATTTATAATGTTCTTTTTTTTTTCCACAAGAAAATAATTTAATCTGCCCTGAGAAAATCAAGTCAGGAAAAGAGACAGAAAAACTCATGTAAGTCATGTGAGGACAGGGTACTTAAGCCAATCCATTTTTTTTTTTTTTTTTAGCCAGATGTCTTTGATTGTTAAGTGTTTTCATGGTCCAGTTTGCTGGAAAGGATAAGGAATAAGGCAAGTTGTGCATCATAATATCTCCCTGCCCATTTCTGCAAAAAATACTGACTTGACCAGAAACAATGTGTCCCGATTGTTTGAATTTTACGTAATCCACTGCTCCAAACCATTTAATATGTCCTCTCAGGTGGCTTTTGTTACGTGATAAGTGAATCTGAGTGTAATGGTCCTAGTTAACCACCTGCTTATAGCTTGCAGAGGTCCCTGGTACATGTCCAATATAATTCACTTGTGAACTTTGGACAGAGCCTTGTCCTTGGGAACTTTGACTGAGATCGATTTCTGACTGATTTTTTTCCCCATTGCTGTTAGATATACATTCTTACCACTGTAACGGTTTCATAGGTGCAACCGAAACGTGTCTTGTCTCTGCTGATTGGTGCAAGGCTTAGAAGCCCAACCTGTTCGTTTCAATTTTGAGGAATTTTCCTTAAACAAGGGCCTGTGTTAACAGTGATCTTTACTGTCCAGTTATTTAGGAGCCATTCGTCTGGTGATGCATCAAGGATATTGGCTAAGGTTATTTGTCTCTAAGTGAGGAGAAAGACCTTCTGATCTCCCAGAATCTTACTTCTGAAAGGGTTTGTTTATATAGCAACTTATTTTTTTACCTTTTGAGAATGCCCCAGGTTTCAGTAACCTGCATGATTCTCTGAAATTTCTGACTCTGCTCAGTTTTAGACTCTGGCTGGATGTATGGTCCAGACTCCGTCTTCCTGGTGACTGTGTTCTTGACTGCTTTGCCCTTCCCACTTTGAGAAGGCAGCTTTCATGATACATCTATGTATTTCCCTGTGTTGCTCATAATGACTACTAAGCTCCAGTTTCATTTCAACAGGCTGGTGATTTAAAAGAGTCAGATAGCAAAATGCAAATGGATATTGGCTCCCATTACATGAGAAGACAAATCACCCTGGTTTGATTTTGAAATTGGAATGAGAGAACTCCTATGCTGGAAGGGTCTGTGATAGCATACAGCACTGCCTTGGCCTAGTACACTTCTTTATCTTATCAGGTACAGCTAAAGCAACCAGCAAACCACTTAGTGTGGTCCTGCTGTGTGTGCCGTTAACCTCTAGGAACCAACAAGATGAAGCACCCGGCACGTAGGAGATAATGGATAGAAGGCCTGGTGCATAATCATTTATTTCTCACAAGCCAATTCCATCCTCATATTCACAGAGTTGGGGATTAGAAAATGCTCATAATCAAGCCGTCAATATTAAACCTGGTATTCTATTGAAAACAGCAGACTTTCTCCTTCCATGTTAGAAAATTTCTAAAGACACTGTCCAAATAAGAACAATACCGTGCCATTAATTGGAAAAAGAAACCACTTATTTCTCCCTTTACTTGTTTTCTAGATATAATGTAGTATTTTCTGTGTAGCCAGTGAAAGACTGTTAGATCATGTTATTAAATAGAAATTCCTAATCTATATTCTCTCACTAAACCATTATCTTTGTTTGGGCTCAATATGTTTAACCTTCACTTTCTTTCAAGTTATATCAGTAAATTTATTACTAAAATAATAAAGTATTCCACTTAATTATGTCTCTGAGCTTACTTAAAATACAGCTCCATAAATGGTATGCATTTCTTGAATCCGGCAGAGAACAAAGATCAACTCAAAAAAATAAAAATAAAAATAAAAATAAACAGTTTTGCTGTCCAAACACGCTTATTGTTTAACACTGGTGGCAATTTTATGAGACTAATGTGATGCAATATTCTAGGCCCCTTGCAGCTTAATGAATTGACTGAAGACAAAAACCCAACACCAGATCTTTACTACTCCAGGTGCCCCGAAAGTATTTCAGGGCCAGATGTTTGTAAGTAATGTGATTTTGTAGTTATTATCTCTGGGTCTGGGGAGGAGGTAAATTCAGTTTAGTTCATTTTTGTTTTAATGTTCTTTTACTTTTCACTCTTCTCCACAGTTCAATATAGTTCACGCTTCTTAAGAAGTGGTAAAATAATATCTCATTAACTTAGAGTCTGGTCTTCTGCAGACTTTCTTTTTATAGATCTGCCTTTGTTGTCTCAACTCCGAAGGTATTAAATTTAAAGACGTACACTCTATTGGACAGTAAATAAGAAAGACAAGTGGGAGAGCGCATTTAAACATCCATGCTGTCAGGCCATTTCCCCACAAAGAAATAGTCAAGGGAGAAAGCAAGATATTTGTTGGGCATAACTAATTTGATCTTCACATGGGAAGTCGGGAGTCTCAAGTAGTTTTGCACTTTATTCTTCATGAGCAATGCATCATCCTTACCCTTTTATTTAATGTTTTTGTTCCTTATGATTCATTCCCAATTATTCTCTTATACACCAAATAGAAATTTGATTACAGAATGCTTGGTGATTCCATTTCAAACATTATTTATCTTTTTATTGTGTGTCTACATTTCAGTACAGACTATGATTTAAAATGTAACGTTTATTGAATTTGGGGAGTATTTCAATGAAAAATTCCATAACATGTACATATGCAAACAAAGTATTTTAATTAAAATGATTGGATAATTTTTCAAAAGTATCTAAGAAATCCTAAAAATAAAGGCTTCATTTTTCAAATATTATTTAAACTTCTTTAGAGCCACAATTATACTAGAAGAGGCTGCTGACATAGGGTGTGGCTGCTTTACTCTGGCTTCTGCATCCGAAAGTGAACACATGTGTGTACAGAGATAGGAGAATTTTGCTCCTATCTGATGATCTCAGAGGACCAGAGGCAAGGCCTGGCCCCTGCATTAAATGGGAAATCTGAGGCATGTGTGGTTTAGATAATGAATTTGGATTCCTGACTAACATTATCACTATGCTTCAATGATTTGATCTCCTTGATGTAGCCAACAAGGTGAATTTTGCTAGTTTCTGTAGCAAGCATATAAAAGGAAGCTATGTTCCCCCTCGCTTGGGTATCTTGGGAATATGAACTAGAAAACCAACATTAAACTTCTTGTAATGTTATTAGAATAATATGTCCCCTCCATATTCTTCATATAATTTACTCCCAAATTATGTCTTGCTTTTAAAAAATGTTTTGTTGGTTTAAATGATTAAAGTATCAGAGATGACTTAGGTCTTACAAGCAATTTTATTCTAAGCATATTCTAAGTCCTCCAAACGAAACAGTTTTACTGAAATAAACCTTTAATAATAAGGAAATTTGTGCTCATCGCATGTTCTTTATAAACAATTTAGTTCCAAGGGTATAGAGATTTTTCTGATGTTATAGCTGTTCTGTGAAATAAAAATCTAAATATATTTATTAAACTACCACGGAAGAAAGTTGGAGGGAGTTTTATGACTACATATTGAACTATTTCAACTATTCACATAAGGGGAAAAAAAACAAAGGAAGGAATCCTTGATGTAGTAGCATATATTAAGTCCATAAAAAATGTCTGATGATTATACCTTCGGGAGAGAGAAAAATATATAATATGTAAGTCATTTCCAAAATGCTAACGTCTTCATCATTTCACATGTGCTTTTTGCTTGAGAAACAAAATTGTTTCCTTATACTCAATGATGCATAAGCATTATATCCTTAAATAGAAAGCAGCTTTGGCTTTGCTCAGATGTCCAGGGATAGTATCATTAAAGTATTTTGGTTTTTGCTGAAGGATCTGAATAATCATTCTTGTAAGTTAGAATCAGGTGGAAGAATTCACAGCACAGAACTGACCTCTCTACCAGCTGAGGCAATTGGGCTGAGCAGTGATGAGCGTTCTCTAAACTCTTCATTTCTACTCATCACCCATCCTCACTGCAGCAGCATCATGAACAGAGTCAAGTATAAAATTGTACAGAGGCCTCTGAACGCTGGCACTTCTGCTCGCCCGTCTTCTCAGGATGCTCTTGGGAGAGCCCTTCTGCACTAATTCCTCGTTCCCAAACTAGGAAAGTTTCTAATCATGAGGCCCAGAAATGTCACTGTCCTGATACAGACCAGGATTTAGACATCCCAATTCTACGAAGTTTGCTCTCTGTCTGTCCTTCTGACACTTTGAGAGGGCTCATTTTTATCTATCCTAGCCTAGGACTCTCGTGCACTTACCTCTAAACAAGGGAAAAAGCTCTTTTCCATTAAAAAAGCATATTTCTCTTTGAAGTTCAGCTCTAGTCAAACCATGCATATTTCAAAAAGCACATCAAAGCATCAGCTAGTATTGATATGCAACTGATAGCTTGATATTGAAGAGCCACTATGGATTAAAAATTCCAGATAACAAAGTGTGGGCTTAATTACATGTGTACTTAAGCCGTACAAATACATAAGGCATTCATATGTATTTTTCCATATAACCTTTCTAATGGACAATAAATGTGAATAAATAGTGTAAGAATTTCTGACTATCATCTCTCTGCAACGTCCTTTTAGCTCATCAGCCTTCACTAATATGACTGACCATGTTATTATGCTAAACAGCAGCAGCATGTGTTGTTCCACAACTGAGCTTTAGACTTACACCCTATGAAGCCAACCAATTTGTTACCAGTAGGATGAATAGAGATCAAGACAATCAGAAAAATTAATAGATCAACTAAGACAAAGAGCTTCATGCTTTGTTTGTAGGACTAGACTTACACTGCACAGTTTTTCTTACAAACACACATTAGTGGATCATTCACTTATTGCTATTGGTTTCAGTGATAATGTAGTTTTACGGTTACCTTCTTAATTTTTAATGATTTTTTTCTCTTTATCCTACTTTTGATGTGTGAATGTTTAAAGCTTTCAAGCCTCTATCCTGAGATATCAGCATATATATATATATAATCTAACAATTAATATGTAATATAATACTACATACATGTATACATAATTTTATATATATAATGTATATATATATTTTATATATATATATATATATAAAATTTGTTATATGTATGTAACTTTCTCCTAAGTGTTAGCCATTCCCGAGGCTCTAATGGAATCTACATTTCAAGAAATTTCAAACCTGATCTGTAGGCTAGTTGCGTCATTTGAACTTCAGACTCGGCTATTTAACTTTTGATTTGACATAACCACTTCAGTATCCAACAGGAACAGAAGGAAAATAAAGGAATTATATACACACAAATTCAACCTTACATATTTATCTTTAGGGGTTTCTCTCAAGTTTTTGGCCAACTGAATAAATAGAACCAGATTGTAACCAGTTGATTGATTTAGACAGTTGTGAAGTTATTCCTAATACTTCATATTCCTCCACCAAGTTTTGTCAAACCAGCTCTGCAGTTTGGCTCCTGTCTCATTTTCTATCAGCACCAACTTGGTGTGAACCACCGTCTCACTGGGAATATAGGAACACCCTTTTGACTTCCTGCTGCTACTCTTGCTTTCTTTCAATCCATTATCTACTGAACAGTGTTTTGAAAGATTCATTCCTTCTCAATGTGCAATTCTTCCACAATTACCTAGGATAAGGACCTTCTGAAACCCCTGTTTGACCTGACCTCCGCTCACTGCTCTACCCTTCTTCATAGTCTGCTGCTATTTACTCAATTTCCATTCCTCACTTCCACCAAGAGCTTCCTTACCTCCAGTGCGTTCCCTTACTCCCAGGCATGAGCCTGCACTGCGTTTCCAGGTGCCCTCCACCTGAAAGCCTGAAACTACTCAACTCTTTCTCTGAGCTTAAAAATCACTTTGCAAAAGAGCATGTTTCAGATCAGCCTCTCTAAAGATGGATCTCCATGTTCTTTAAAAAATAATTTTCCTTATCTATCTTTCTCTTTATCACTTTTTCTGCCTAAAAACTATCTATGTACTCTCTTATTAAAACTTCAACACCTAATCTTTTCCTCTCCTTTTAGCTGAACAGAGAGGGAAGACCTTTGTTCCCTAAAGACTTACACCGGCTCATTGAAGAAGATAGCTTCCTGAGAGGGAAAGAAACCAGACTGGAAGACTTTTTAAATAGTATGTATTATTCATAGGGGAACAAGGCAGAATCAATTCTTTTCAAGATTAACCACTGAAGAGCTTGAGCTTAATTGGAAGATTATAATCAAGTGACTGGGAGCCCTGCACCAGAGAAATGTTCTAGTCTAGCACATTACCAAAGGAATGGCCTGGTGTGATTCGCATCTCCAGACATACTATTTTTAGCTTCAAGAGCCAAAATCTTTTATATCACCTTATTATGAATTCATTTTTGTTAAATAATATATGAAATGAAACAGAAAATAAATATATACTTTGAAAGTCAAGAGAAGGAACAAAATTAGCACAGAAGAGAAGAAAATATGAGAAATATGAATGGAATTAAGGGAAGTGAAAACATAAATTAAGCAATAGTAAAATTAGAACACTGGAGTCAAATAATAAAATAAAAAAAGCCTTCACAGAAGTGTCCAGCAAAATTACAAACAGGAACAGGGCAGGGGAATTTAATGAAAAGTTTTATTTTAATACTATTAAAGAGAGCTGATCTTAATACAGAGTTCCTCAGCCTACGCACCATTAGCATGTTGATGTGAACAGTTCCTTAGTCTGGGGTGGCAAGGGTCGGGGCATCCCTGGGCTTTGTCTATTAGATGCCAGTATTGATTTGCCTCCAAATGTTGCCAAGTGTCCTTCACAGAGAGGAATGTCACTCTTCACTTCACCCTCAGGTTGAGAACTATGACTTCATGTAAAGGGAAGAGGATTTGGCAGAAAAAAAAAAGTTTCATTTTTAAGTCATAGATAAACACTGAAATTTTGAAATAGTTGCTAAATCAATATCACTCTGTTTTTTTTTGTTTGTTTGTTTTTGCTCAGGAAAATGGAAATCTCTCCAGCACCTGATTGATTAATTATATCATGCAAATACTGTCAAGAAAATAAAGACAAAATAGGAAAAGGGAACTCAGAACCAGGGAGTAGAAGACTTCATAAATGCAGATATAAAGGTCAAGCGTAATTGTTAGAGTGCAGTTTCAAATTTTCCTCTGATCCATTTGGCAGTGGGAAGCCAGGTGGCTACTTGCATAGTTCTCTACCAACAGGAGCAGAGAGCCAGCAGTTCAAGGGCAGCAGAGGTTACTCTGCTCTTTTCTGCTCCAGACATCACAGACTTTGTAAGAAGACTGGGAAGGACGCAGAGGACAGCACCCACAGCACTTTTATGGCAAGAGCACTTGTGATTTTGACAGAGATGTTTTGATGTAGTGTTGGTCAATAAAAGTTCAGGGAACAACATTAAAACTCAGTCTCGTGAAGGCAGCTCTGTGGTCAAGGAAGGTACTAAAGTCCAACCTGATCTAAGCCTCCAGCTCAGTGGCTGGCTGTATAACCCAGATTTTTATAATCGTCAAGAATTTTAGAAAAGTATTGTTTCTTTCTCTCTGGCTTTTTTTATGAGAGCTCAATATCAATTATTTTGAGATACTTGTGGGTGAAGGTTTACTACATAGATGAGATGGATAATTGAAAAATTAAGGTTATCATTTTCCTCTTTGCTACCTGAATAGGCAAGTCTTGACCTCCTGAACAAAAAGTCCTTTGCTGCCATCTGTACCTATTATCTATCTGCCTGGACTGAGCCAAGGAAGTTGGATATTGGATATATGAGTAGGAAAAGCGAGAACAAAAGGAGGAATATATATATATATATATATATATATATATATATATATATATATATATAAATAATTGAGTAAACTTAACATTAAATTGAGACATGGTTAATTCCCTTAGCCCCACATACCACCACATATAATATTTTACTGACCAAATATAAAAGGCTCAGACTCACAGGAGCCTAGTATGGACAGACAACTTTTACCTGATACCCAGGTGTGAGTTAAAAGATGATGAAAGTGAAATGAAAATTAAAAAAAAAAAAAAACTTCTTCTTGTCTCTTTCAGTAGAAATGTAAAGGAGAGGAGGAAGAGTATGAGGGAAATGAAGAACTCACTAGGTTCCACAGAAGGAGAAAAGTGCATCAGGTAAGAGGAAAACTCAGCAAAGTACTGTTTGTGGCCACTCTGGATAGGAACAATGTCAATGCTAAGGTGTGAGTTTTGCTGGGCAAAGAGAAGTTTTGAGGTGGAGTGTCCCAGGACCTCTGGAGTGTCCCTGTTGAGTAAATAGGATTCTGCACCACTCTGGCGAGGTGAGTTTCCTCAGAGAAAAGTGGAGAACATAGTCATAATCAGCTGGGTCTAGATGAAGCCAATTCCACCTGCATAGGAAAGCCAGGCTCTAAATAAAGGAGCAAAGAACAAATAGGATGTTCTGTCCTCAAAGAGCACCCAGGCATGCAGCTAGTAGTAGGGAGGGGTCTTCTTGGTGCCTACTGGTGACCTTAGGAGGCATTGCACTGGAATCCTGGTCTCTCTTCTACACACTGGCCATTTGTATATCTGCTCTGCTCATCTTTTAAATGTGTGACTCAATCTCTGAGGATTTCTTACTTTTGTCTTGTAGATAATTTCAAACAAAAGAAAGTGTTGTGAAATACACCAGTTAAGATAGTGGAGAACTTTTTATTTCTATTACCTTTCTTTCAACCTTAAGAATTTGCAGCACCATTGTCTTTCTGATTTCATCAATATTTTACCTCCAGAGAAAGGCAACTTGACTTCTTCATGTCATCACTTAATTTCAGGTTGAAGATTATGCAAAAAATCTGAGACTATTCCTCCCAGAAAAGCACAGAGTGTATTTGTGCAGCATGTCCACTTATGCAAAAGACCTCTGTCTCCACAATGCAGAAGTGTCCAATATCTATAATGCAGGCATTAAAATACAAAGAAGATGTCACTGAATTCTGACTAAAAAAATATTTAAATTCAAAAGTAATTTAAAACTAATTTTGTGAGATGATTGGCAGATTTCTAACTGTAGTCCCTAAAATTATTTTATGTGTATAACTTTCACCAATGTAATGAAAAAAATTACAGCTAATAAAATGTGGAAATACTCATTGTAACACATGATCCTGATTGAAGATAGTCAATCAATGAAATTTTATACTTTCATACATTTCTTTAAAAGTGCACTCACCAGTCTTAAAAACGGATTGTGCTACAAAATGCGGGAGAATGACATACTTTTCTCACATATCAAAATAAAATATACATAAAGAGCAATGCCCAAATCAAAATTCACAGATTGGTAAAGCCATTAAATGAACATGTGCACAAATAGAGGAGCTAATGTACAGTGAACACAACGATGTAACTTATGGACCAAAAAAAAAAAAAAATCACCAACATCACAAATGACCTCCTGTGTCCCTTTCCATACTGCCCCAAACATCATCCCTATTTCTGGCATTCTCATTTCTGAAATTGACTCTTCAAACATTATGTAAATACACACTTGCAGGAGAGCATGCTATCTTGACTTTCTTCTTCTAATCAACAGTATTAATATATTTGTGATATCCATTTTTGCTTTTGTTCACAAAAGCCTCTCATTGATTTCCATGATTGCATGGTATATTCTGATATTTAAATATATCACAATATTTGATTTTTGTTGGTGGATATTTGAGGACATTTCAATTTTTGGCGGTTTCTGACAATATGCATGGTGGATTTACCCAAATATTTACCCTTAAATATGATCTTACTTCACCTATGTGGAGCATGTCAGACCGTTTTGTTTGTTTGTTTGTTTATATGTCAGTACCTAACAACTGTTAGGCAGAATCTGCTAGTGAAACAGTCTCAATTTTTGTTTGTTTGCAAAGGCCTTTATTTTATGCTATTAGTTAAATGCCTTGAATACTAACTGAAAATATAAGATGCCTTATTTTCCAACATTTTCTTTTCTTCCACACGTATTATTCCTTGCATAGTTTTTATCAATAGGAGCAGAGAGCCGGCATCTCAAGGACAGCACATGTTACCACCCCCTCTTTTCTGCTACAGAGACCACAGACTTTATAAGAAGACCACAAACAACACTGAGGTCAGCACCCACAACACTCTTATGGCAAGAGTACTGTGATTGTATAGATTATTATATTTTTGTTCTGTATTTCTTCTGTTCTTTTGTGTTCTTTCTCCTAGAACGGATTTTCTTTCTTCTTTCTTTCCTTCTTTCTTTCTTTCTATTATTTTCAAGTCTGTTGCTAGATATTTAGACAATCATTGTCAAGTTTGGAAATTTCTTATCTTGAATCTTTTTGTGCATTCTTTGGCCCGATTTTCTCTTTGTTACTATTCTTGGATTCAAATTAAGCATATGTAGAACTTTCCAACATGACTCTACATTTCTTTCAACTTTCTCCTACATTTTTACACCATTTACATCTTTAAATTTCATCTTGAATTTGCATCTTTCAATTTAATTCTGAATATTTTCTTCTAAATTTCCCTTCAACTTGCTAATTTTCTCCTCAGCTACATCTAAACTGAGTTTTAAATTTTTTTATTGTATTTTTCTTAGTTCAAACATTTCTATATAAATTTTCCTTCTTAGTTCACTAATAAAAATTCTTCATTTCATTATTATTTCATTTTGCATATTAATTAGAAATATAAATATGTGTATAAAATTCAATATCTAAATTGCCATCCTTTTGCTTTTACTACTTTGTCCCATCTTGTTTTTATCTGAAGTTTGTCATAATGCATGTCTGCATATATTCAGTTCATCATGCAGTACATTTAAAAAATTATGAAACTGTTTAAAAATTATGTATTGTCATTTCACCCAAATATACTTACTTACTCAAATATATGGCATGTAGACTAGGGGCAATGCTTCTGGCCCTATCAGGAACTGAGTCAACTGGACAGTGAGCACCATCCTTTGTCAGGGGCTGTTTTGTATTTCAGCTGCACAAAGGATGTAATTTTCTGGGATCTCTCCAAAAATCTGGGGTATGTATCACAACTTTCTCTTATGATAAGCTTTTAACTCTGTTTTGTTTTTGCTCCAATCTTTATGAATCCTCTGAAAACTGTGCTCAGGTTCTGAAACTTTCACGAACTTCCTCTGCTTTCAGAATTGTAATTGCCTTCAGCCGGAAAATGTCAGAACAGATAACACTGTTCGCTTTATGGGCTTTATTAATCTTCTACAAATTGCCTTTACAAATGCTGACTTACTTATTACTAGCACTTTAGTGTGGAGCTATATATATGTATGTGAAGATACATCTCCACACACTTTCTAACATTTTTAGTTGTTCTCAATGGAAATGCCTGAGGTCATTGTCAATCTGGATATCGAGAAACAAAAAGTGGAACGCAGTTTCCTTGAGATTTTAGCTACAGAAGACAAAATAAACATGTGCTTAATTGACATCTCACTTCAAGCACAGGAAAATCAAATATTTCAAGACTCAAAATGCCAAAATTATTATTATTTTGTTCCTAAACATGGCAGATACTTAATAAGAATACTCTACTCTTCTAATGATTTTATTTTGTTTTTCTTATTTCTTTATTTTTTGTCTAGTTCTAAACCTTCTGTGTCATTTTTTACTTATAACTCAAGACCTATATATCCAAAATAAATTGTTAATTTTTAAATGCAATAGTCCTCAGAATATAACCGATATATATCTTTGCATTGTTCAAAAGTTTTAGTAAATTGATATTTTGTTGCTACTATGCTCATATGTTGTGCCCCAAATGGACTCTGAACCAATTTTTTCCTTATTTCTTTTAATATTCTTCACAGTAGAGCACAAAATTTATTATATTTTATTAACACAACATATAAGTTTATAAGTTTTTTTTTTATTTTTCCACTCCCAATTTATTCCAATAAAACAAGACCAATGTGTATGCTCAATCAAAATGTTTTTCTCCAGTGATTTTCTACCTAGAATCCTTTCCCATAATCAACCTGGGAATAACATTCACATGAAATTTTTATTTCCTTAAAATTTTTAGTTCATTTAAATTCTTATATCACTAACCTCTTCTATAAAAAGATAGTCAGTGGATTTTCTCCTGTGTCCACAGGTCAGAATGCATGCCTAATGATGAGAAAACATGATTTATAAGTAAGAAATCTAGAGATTGATTGAAACTAACTTTTACCAACAAAGACACCTTATTATCATAACAAACATAATAATGTGAAGTTTCTAAAATTCCTTCCCAAGATCTGATTACATTCCACAGGAATGAAAGTTAGTATTTATTATTTACTGTGTACTAATCACTATTCTTTTTAACATGTTTAATGTATTGATTTCTCTTAGCAATGGTACAGATCATTACTACCTCAGTTTCATAAATGAAGTAATTGTGGTACAGACAGTTTGATTTGTTCAGTTCACACAGTTAGGAAGTGTAGAAGCCTAGATTTAGACTTAAGCAATTTGGCTCTAGAAATCACCGTCATGACCTATGACAGAGGACCCCCTCTCTACTATCTTACTATGCAGTGGATCTTTGTCTATTAGCCAGGGTCCTAGTGATATAGAGTAAAGGCAATTCCCAGACTGAACACTCTGAGTTGTCCTTTGGTGTGCTTTGTGCTTGTGTAGAGCCCTCACAGGATTAGAAGTAGAAATTAACAACAGATGGATTATTACATGAGTCCTAAAACCCAGGGCATCTTGAACATCAACAAAATCCATGTCATTTTAGAGCACCATACACAGTCAATCCATGTGCTGTTGCTCTTTCCCCACCTCTTCATCTTTATTTTCATGTACATTATTGACTTCAGGGACGTTTTAACAGACTTGCATATACCCCTGTAGTCATAGCAAGAGCCAATCACAGTTCTTTCCAGGGTGCTCAAAATTAACTCAGTTGTATTCTACTTTCCCTAATTACTCATCTCATTTTCTGTTTTATTTCTCTTTTTCTCCTCATGCCCAAACTCAAGATATGATATTTTTCTTTTGTCCCCTCAGTTTTATTGGTGCATTTTGATTGCACAGAAAGGTGGGATATATTGTTACATGTTCTTATATCCACACAATATAATAATAAAATTTGGTGAATATCTTTTCCATTTATTTCCTCTTTCCCTCTCTCCCTCCTTTTTTCTGGTTTCTCTCTCTTCTTCACTGATTTATCTTTCATTTTCATGAGATGCCTCCCACCTTTCTTTTCTTCTCCTAAAAGACTACAAAGTTGTAATTTTAATATTTTATTTTAATAATAATGAAGCAACTCAGTGAGTTGTCTTTGTTCCATTTTCATAACCCAAAACCAGAAGCAGAATGAATAAATGATTAAAAATTGAGTTTTATATGTGGGCCATTGAACTAGATCCATGCTAAACAACTCACACATAGTTGTCATGTCCATTTACATATATATAGACTATTTAAGAATACAGACCCTACAGTGACATCACTATATTCATTTGCCCTGTATGCTATAGGTTCCCTTGTAAAATAAGGTTAATCTTTTCTTAATCTTTTCAGAGAGAGTTAATGCATGAAAAATACTGGACCCTGTGTCTGACATGTAGAGAGAAGAGAATATGTTAGTTATTCTTACTATTCATGGAACATCTTTTTTTTTATATTTTGGCGCCAGTGTTGAGAAAACTTATACTCAGGGGATTAGTGTTAGTCACAGTAACTTTGTTAAAGGATAGAATAATTCAGTGTTCACAATTTATAATACTTATTTAAAATATAATTTTGAAAGAACTGTGTGTATTTTATACTATGAAAAATTAAGTAATGCTACTTTTATGTCTATTTCACTTTATGTTCATATGTATTTACTATTTATCTAAACATTTATTTGTCTTAGGATTTCTATAGTTAGAGAATAGGGATTTTACTTCTTTATTTTGAAAGAACCCAGGATAAAATTAGTCAGATAGCTAAAGGTACTAAGCTTAAATGTAGAGAACTTGTCTAGCATGTGTGAGAGACTCGGGGGCCATGGTTTATCTTCTCTTTCTAACTCAGTGTGTGTATATTTTCCCTTTCCCCAACAAAGCCTCTTTCCTTATCCATGTCATGTGATGTTCCCAAGCAGAACACAGCTAGACAGGCAGTCTAGTTCCACATTCCAAAGACGGAATTGTACTTCCTCTCATTCCCACGGTTTTCCTTAGGGCAAGAGAGAGAGAGCCAAGTGGTCAGCGAGGGCTCAGACTGTTTGCATGACAGCTCACTTGGGTCTGCTATGGATGGCAGCTGTGTTGCAGTTTCCCTGCTGGAGTTGGGGAGTGATCGTCCCCACTGTGTAAGCTGAGTTCACTCCCAGTGCCACTGGCCAGAGGGAAGGGAAGACTCTTGTCCTATCACAATCATAGCATGGCCAGGTCATTGTCCAGAAAATTCAGAGAATGCTTTTAGGATTGTTATCCAACAGTTGTGTTCACTGAGTTACAAATGTGATGTTTGGGAGCCTCTAAACATCCATCTAAGCTCTCCAAGTGTTTTAGGTCTGTTTCTTTATAGAACTAAGTTTATCAACCTATGGGAACAGTGAACCACGTAAGGTCTTATTTGTGGGTAATGAAATTAAAACTAGTCATTGTGAACTAGTTCTTAAGGAGTTTAAGAAAAATAACATGACTAACCAGGTGCAGTGAAACGTACCTCTTTTTCAAGCTACTGGGCAGGGTTAGGCAGGAGAAGCACAGGTTCAAGGCTAGTTTCAGCAACTTAAAGAGACCCTGTTTCAAAATAAAAATAAAAGTGTTGTAAATGTAGTTCAATAGTAGAGCACCCTTGGTTTCCATCCCCAGTGTATTCCTCCAAAATCATGACCATATAATGACAAGAATAATGAAACATAGGTGTTATATATGATATATGAGGTGTTCTTCAAAAGCTCACGTGTGAGAAAATGCAAGAAAGTTCAGAGATGAAATACTTGGGTTAGAGGAACTTCAACTTGATCAGTGTGTGAATCTTCTGACAGGGATTGACTGGGTGGCAACCGTAGGCAGGTAAGGTGTGGCCAAAGGAGCTGTATCACTGGGAGTGTTTTACATTTTACATTTTGTCTCTGGTCTTCAGAGCTCTCTCTGCTTCTTGGTCCCATGTCCTGGGCTGCTTTCCTCTGCCACACCTTTCCACCATGATGCTCTGACTCACCTCTGACACACAGCAGTCTGCGTCTATGGACTGACACCTCAAAACCAGGAGTGACAAATAAACTTCCCCTCCTCTATAATTGCTTTTATCAGGTCTTTTGATTGCAGCAACAACAACAAAAAATGACTAAAACAATAGGAGAATACACATCATAAAAAGAAATGCACAAGTACACTTTTACAGTACAGAAAAAAAAATCCATAATACAAAATTTACGATTTTCAGCATTTTAAGTATAAAGTTCATGAAATGAGATACATTTGCATTTCTGTGTAATCCCCACACTGTCTCCAGGATTCAAACTGACACTTATACTCATTAAACAATACATCTCTATTCCTCCTCTTCTAGCTTCTGACCACCATGGACAATTAGCATCCTGTCATGGTGAATCTGATTTCTCTCGGTATCTCATGTAAGTAGAATCACACAGTATCTGCCTTTTGACTTACTTCACATAACGTAAGGTCCTTCCATATTGTAGTCTATGTCAGAATTTCATCCATTTTCAAGTCTGAATGATGCTCTGTGTATATCCACAACCACCGGGTTGTGTTATAATAAACAATTTGTTTATCCCATCAGCACCAAGGACACATGGAGGCTCCTCTCTCCAGAGGTTGTACCTAAGGGTACTATAAATATGGTTGTGCAGGTGTCTGTTGAGTCCCTGCTCTCAGTTCCATCAATTATATATCCAGAAGGGCAATTGCTGGCTCATATGGCAATTCTATGCTACAAAATATTTATAAGTCAATTTGTACCAAATGATGCTTTATAAAATATTTTTAATGTCTCGGAGATTAGGTTAACATCACCTTAAAAATTTACATCAGGAACTGAAGACTTTTGTTCTTTAACTTGAGGCTGAGCAAAAGAACAAATTAATAATTTCTTTTCTCTTTCCTTTAATAGGGAATTTAGTGTTCCTCAGTTTTAACAGTGGAAAGCCTGCTAAATCTGTGGATCTGAAGTTGAAATTAGGCTTTACCAAGGATTAGCTTCACAAGACATTAAGCCATATGCTCCCAGGGAAAGTGAGTGTTCAGGGAAGAATACAACTCAACAGTTAGGGATTTCAGTTCTTTGGCTTTCCCTAGATTGTCCTTTCACTTTTTTTATATCCAGTGGAAGAAGCTGTCCACTCTACTCGGTTTTGTTCTCTGCCAATGGAAGCTCTGTTTTCTCTTGCCTGTTGATAACAAGCAAATCCACACATATTCACAGTAGTGGCAATTTCAATACATAGTAATCTATACAATTTGAATATTTTCTATATGATTTTGTTGACACTTTATATTTGAAATTGCTATTATTTTGAATAAGAGAAACCTGAAAAGTCATAAAAAGACAATTTTCAAGGGAAATTCACTGGAAACCAGCATCAACATCATTATCTCTATCACCAACCTCATCCTCCACCGCTGATATCATTTATAGATGATCTGTTAACATACATTTTTTTTTATCTTGAAAGAACTGACATCTTGACAGTTACTAGTTTAATGAATGAGTTATTTGACACTTAACCTCAGAGGTATTACCGATTTGTCTAACAAAGTTTTTGGCATCAAATTTAAATTATCTTACTACCTTCATGTCATCTTTCTTCTGACTAAAAGGAAAATGAATGAAGAATTGGGGGTATTTAAGTAGAACAGTATTTAATGAGATGATATGTGAAGAAGGTCATTTTTCTGAAACAGTGGGTGCCTTTGTCCTAACCCCATGCCCAAGATGCAATTTTGGCATACTCTAAAATAGGGTTCATTTTTCTCATTTTTATCACTGCCTTATCTATCTTATAAAATGATCATAAAAATTCAGATAATAAATGTGAAAGGTTTTTTGAGATTTGTAAAATGTAATAAAATATATAAGTTGATTGATTTGAGCACTCTGTTGTTAAAACACAGAACAACAGAGGCCATTCTATCAAAAGAACCAACCATAATGTTTAGAATAGAACCACATTTTTATTTTCCTGTGTAAATATCTTACCAAGAATATGGATAAATGAAAGATATTCTAGGCAATCTAAATGTAACCAAAGCAATTACTTTTAAAAATTTATCTAGGTACAAACAGAAATAAGAATGCATTTGCCTAGAAAAAAAATATTTCTAAGAATCAGAAAATAAATATATATATTTTCTTTTTTGGAGAAGCCCTAGATGAATGCAATGTGATAAATACAGACCTCAGCTACATTTTGAGAGTTGTTAAAATTGCCATTTAGCATCAGTAAAAGGGGAGATCATGAGAATCTGTTTGGCATGAAAGAATATCTGTATATTTTGTGATTCTACTTTGGAGATCAGTTGTATGTGCTAATAATACATAAAACCATTTTTACCTGCTTTTTCAATAGAAGAACTGAAACATGCGACTTATTGTGGTGTGAGTATATAATGTGAAAAGTAACAATTAAATATTACAAAATCCACTGGGCAACCTGTGAGGAAAGATCACTGGCTGAAGGTATGGGAGCTCCTAGATCTTTCTCTCATTTTACCTATTGCTATCTTCACTGGCCTCACAACCTCCTATAAATCTTGAGCGTGACCTTCCAAGTCTTTCATCTAGTAATCTGATCCAACATCTTTTAAGCAGAATGCGATGAGAAACACATTCCAGGATTTAAAAAGAGTCATAAGGATGAAAATAACAGATTAAAATAAATTACACTATCACTGTGGTCATTCTCTAAGGAAACCTGTGTATTTTGTGTATGTGGGTATGTGTGTGTTTGTGTGTGAATGTGTATGCTTTTCCCAAGATGCGCTCGGCAGAAACAGTAAAGCAGAGAATAAGTGAGGATTGTCTATTTAAAAGTCCTGTGTTTAGACTTCTTGAAGATGGCATTTGGTGAGCAGGATGAGGCCATAGCAAGAAAGGCTTTGGGTGACGGGCTGAGGAATGAGGGTATCATCTTTTAAGTCATCTGGATCATAGGATATTGCACAGGACCTGTGTGGCCTTGCTGATCTGAATCCCTCATTACATTGTCAGCTGTCTCTTATGAGAAGATTCCACTGAGATTATGAATGTTGCGCTTAGAGGGAATAGAGCCCTCAAATAGAGGCCTTGGGAAGGAATTATTGGGAGAATATAACTAGGAAGCACTATTTGTTATCCCTTTGGGGAAGAAAAGGCTGATTGAACTCCAGGGACCTCCTGACTCCAAGAATGCATTGTGATACCTGACATTTATTTCAACACTCAGGCCCAAGAAAAAAATACGATATTAAAAAAAATAATAAATTTCAAAAAATAAACTACTCAGAAACAAAAGACAGTGGCATTGCTTGCTTTCTTTCTCCATCTTTAAATTATTCCCCAAGATTCAAAATTTAAAAATCCTTACTAGCCTGCAATAAAGCCCAAGTTGTGACTATAAAATTAAAAATATTCACAAAGTGCCCAGTTGAAAAGTCAGGCACTGAACTTCAGCATTTACATTTACTCTGTGAGATGTTCTGCAACTTAAATTTTATCTGGAGAGTTTCAATTTTTATTTCCTAGAATTCATTAAAATAAATGCTAGCATTCCTCGGGGTCATAGGAATTCACATTGAAAGCATGGTCCAATAGATTTAAAAAGTTAAGACAAACTTATTAGAATTTTTATATATGAGACACTTTCCTCCTTGACATAGTTAAAAGGTTAAGTTTCTTTCTCTCCAAATTTATATATTTTTTTAAAAAAACTGATATAAGTAATTTTGCATATTTATTGCACACCACATGACAATTTGAAGTATAAAGTGGTTAAATCTGGCCAGTCAGCAAGTGCTTTTCAGACCTATTTAGCAGATATGTGACTTTAGCTTATAAACCTATTCCCTCATTGAAAAAAAAAAAAACAAAATAGGGTACCTATAAATGAGAGCCAAAGACATTTATAATGTCTTTAAATTCCATAATTTTATTCTATAACTCAAAGGTATCTGCCGGTTATCAACATCCAACATTTTCATAGCATTCTATTTGGGCTGCATTTAGTTGTTTTAAATTTCTAAATTCTACTCTTTTCATAAAGACAGTTCTTAAATACCTGCTTAGGTCAGAGCAGCTCTAGTGCTCTGTTTAGTCGCTCATAATTCATCACACTCATCTGGATGTGCAGTTGAGCTTTTCATGCTTAAACCCATGTGTAGAATGTGGTATTTAACTTCTAAATCCAAGTCTAGATTGTGCTTCCAACATCAGCCTCACAATACAAGATAATATTTCCCTAGAACTGATAAAGTGGCAGCAAAAAAAGTGCTAAAGTCTATGTGAATATGTGTGTTTCTGTGTGTGTGCACTCACTTGCACACACTCACACTTTGCCATGTAATGACTCAGTTGGTTTCATGAGTAGTAGTCTAAGTGCAGATGGCAGTTGATGGGGAGTCTCTGATACTTGGGGATGGATCAGAGCCTACATTTATCTCAGTACCGATGTTGAGGTCCCTGAATGATAAGTGTTTCCTAATTAGAGTCTCCTTTATTAAGCTGCTGGGTGTTTCCAACACAGGGAAATTATCTGAAAGAATCACTGCCATTGGATGTCAGGAGGTCACATGTTTTTGTTTTGTTGGACAGATGAGCTTTTTTCATCTCTCAGAGCATTGAGATTTCCAGCACAGTGATTGAGGGAAACGAAAGAGTGTTATCCATTTAGTCTTCCAAAGACACAGAAAAGGATGTGGTTTTTAACTACTTAGAATTCTGGGAAGCCAAGAAGGAGAACATAAAAATGATAACTCCACTAGAGTCCCATGAGGAAAGACTTGCAGGTTTTTCTAAAGGAATCCATAACTTAAAATAAGTGGTGCATTTTATTAATCTGATTTCTTCAATATTCTCTTTGCATCTAATCCTATGTTTTTATCTGCTACATTTCTCAAAACTTAATCTTCCTGTGTTAATCTGATTGTTTCAATAAAACAAACAACAAACTAGAAGAATTATTTCACAAAAGGAGTTTGAAATCAACAATGAGTTATCATCCAATGGCCTCCTCCCTATACTAAAAGCAAAGAGTTTGCTAAACTGTAAAGCAGGTCCAAGTTTCTTTGTTATGACACTTTATTTAACAACTTTTTATTAATATTTTATAAAATTCTTAATGTTTTCTGGGCCATTTAATCTATCTACTGTACATCTAAGGACAGGCTAGATAAAAGGGCAGAACTTACTTTCTCCTGAAATGAGACGGTCTCTTTCTCTGCAAACCATCCCCTCTTTCTTCAAGGTACTCTCAAAGACCTCTTCATGTCCACCATAATGACCATGTGTCCATGACCATATATACCAAAGGAGCAAACGGAATAGGCTTAGGAAAAGGGAGATTCCTGAGAATGTAGTTCAATGTGTATAACTGAGGCTCATCAAAGAAATACTAACTAACAGATTTGAGTAAAAGAAAAGAATCTTGGGTGATTGGCTCACTATTAGCCAGGGAGAAATATATTCACAATTAGGAAGTCTGTAATCACCTGCCTGTAGGGATTGACAGAAGTTATTTAATTGCTTGAGAATAAAATGCATGTTGTAATATATTCCTTGGAGAGTAATAACATTATTCTTTTTGTTCTTTTAAACACTTGAGGAAAACTTATATTGCATAACTGTTAAATTTTTCAGAAAAAGCAAATCTTTTTATGTAATTCACATTTGTTTTTGGATTAACTGATTACTTATTTAATATCACCTGGAACTCAAGTGCTGGTTAGAAATCCCAACAGAAAATCTGGCAAGAAAAAAGTTTCCAGTATTTGGATTTCTCTTTTTCTGTATGCTGATGAGGGTGGCTTGGCACCTCATTAAGCAAATCAGTGCACATTGGTATACTTCAGCAAGTTAAAGAGGCGTAAGAGGGCACAGTGGACAGTCTGGAGTAAAGATATTCCTTCTGGAAGAAACGGCAACGTGAAAGCCCAGGAGTCCAACCCAACCTTGGCACAATGGCACCATTTCCTGGGAAGTCAAGGAAAGAAGGCAATGCTATGAGAACTTCTTAAGGAGGAAAGAAGCAGGTGCTTGTAGGAACGTTTGGGGTATGTGTTTGTTATCTTTTCACACAAGGTCCAGCCAATTCTAAAGCCATAAAAGGAAGTTAATGGAGAAACTAGACTAACTTGAAGACTACCATGTGCCACTGGTTAGTTAACAAAAAGTAAGAAATGTCAAACAGGAGAAAAAAATAAAAAAACAACAGGAATGAATTCAGAGCAGAAACAGAATCTCTAATTTTCCAAAACATTATTAGTTGTTTCATAATGAAAGTTATCCATTCAGAGTTGATATTACCAACTGACCACTAAATACATGTGCAAAGTTACACACACACACACACACACACACACACACACACACACACACACACACATGGCTGAGATAGGACTCGGTTTGTCATTTTTCATTTAATTTTTCCCACCAGATCTTGATCCTTCACCAACAACTGCAACATAGAAAATTAGTTAGAAAATCCTCTCTCTTTCTCTTACAATCTATTGGGATTAGTTTGTTCAGAATTGTGCAACAATCTCCACCATCAGTTTTAGAACATTCCCATCTTCTGAGAAACTCTCTAAGCAATAGTAGTCATTCCCCATCCAGAAAATCATCTTTGAACTTAGTTTAAATGCTGCTGAATTCTTGCTCTTTATCTTCCCAATTCCTAGACTCTGCTGTCTACTGTAGCATTTACTACAAAATGGTTCAGAGGATCTTATTAAAGTTATAAACTTCCACCTCACTCCACTCCTCCAAGCCACACATCCTCATAGTATACACCACCACTTTAATTTTACATTTCAGGCACTTAAGTATTGTGGCAAGAGCATCTGCTCAGAAATCTGATCGCCTAGATTTAAATTCCAAACCCACCACTCAACAGCTTCGTTAATTAAATTCTCTAACCATGAGTTTCAAACTAAAGGGTGTAAATGCAAACAATATCTATCTGGTATATCATTTCTGAGGCCTAAATCATGTCGTCAATGAAAACAGCAGTGTTTGCCTAAAGTTAATGAAAATATTCATGGTAAATTAGTAATTATTTCATCAGATTATCATCAACAAAATATATTAGTCCTCTTCTATCATATCTTGCTTTTTTAAAAAAAAAAAAGTATAAGAGTAGCACATTTTAGAAGGGAAATAGGCAAAGCACAGAGTGTTTACAGTATTATTCCATAGAACTATAACACTCAGCCAAAACAACTTCTTCTTCCTTATAGGACATCTGACCAAGATTAGATCATCCTAATTTCTGCCTTACTTTTAAATGACATAGTCTCCATTTATTTCAGCACTTTATAGCTAGGACTGTAATATTTCCAGCAACTATCAAAATGACTTCAAAGCATGTTTGCACAAGAATTAATTTTAATAAATATTTCTCAAATAGTATCCAATTTGTAAAAGTAGTATGATGATAAAATATTAGCATAAATAATTTGTGTGATATGCCTATATTAAGAAATAAATATTACATATATGAGTCATAAAAACAAATTTCATTTTCATGATATAGAAACAAACCACAAATTATTGTAGAATAGAAATATATCTGACAAACAGACAAAACCATCTGCTTCCCAGAAAAGGGAAAGGTTTGACATGGTTTTGATCAGAGGTATCATTAATGAAAGATTAATAAGCTGAAAGATTAATAACATCTCAAAGTGAAGATTTCCTTTTTATCTCCTTTTGCCTTCTTATCCTTTAATGTAGGTGTTAATGAGTATTGAAATGGACAAAAAGCCAGAAAAGGCATAAGAGAAAGGGGTGCATGAGTCTTGGTCCTTAAATATTCTGACTTGGTCTGCATGACCTTCCCCATTTGAATTTATCAAAAAATATTTAATCTGCAACAGAAATTTTCCATGGTTATTTCTGTGCAGAAAGTAAATATTCATAAAGTAAGAAATGTATTGCTTAGGCATTTTATGAGATGACCTGGGAAAAGTCAGAATTCTTCTGCATCATGTTTTGCAGAAAAAGAAAATTGTTATTCTCAGAAACTTAACCACTCAGTAACAAAACCCATTTCTATTCTTTTTTCTCCGAACTACTTCCCACCTCCCTTCAGTTTTTACAAGAAGCAGGTCCTCATCAGGAACCAAGGAGATTTCTTATTTTTTTTTTTTTCAATTCTCCCTAGTCTCCATGTTGATCAAATATCTCAAGTTGAATGCCTGCTTAGGTTCTGGAAATCTGCCACATTTGCTCACAGGAAGCCTCCGCCCTGCTGGGTGAGCAGCCCTCAGGGACATTTGTGAAATGGTGATGGCACCAACAAATGAAAGAACACGGTGATCGTGATGGGTGTGACATGGTTTAGTAGCAATTGTTTTTAACTCCTCTTTAAACAGAAAACCACCGTTAACATAAAACTGAACATTTCTGTTTCTTAGTAGGGTCTTGTTGGATTATGGATCTTACTTCTCTGAGGTTGGTGACTTGGTAGCCATGCATGGTCAAAGTCAAGGTCTCAGTTCAGTGCTGCTTCTGATCTTCTTGACCCTGGGGTCCAGTCTTCCCTGGAGCATCATGTTTGTGGTCTTAAACTTGCCAGCCTGAGTTGTGAAAGAGCACCGTGAGACCCCTCCTGCTGCTGATCTGAGTGCATTGCCCTCTTGTCTCCCGGACTCCTGTTATAAGATCATTTTAACTCTTGCTGATAACCTAGGTGGTCATCTGCACAAAGGTGCAAGACACCTTTATTTGACCTCCTAGTGACCCAAAGACAAATTGTATATCTTCCAAGCCTCTATGATACTTTAATTGCATTCTAGGCAATTGGAATCATTAGTCTTCTTCTCGGTAATACTGTTGATCTTCAGAGCAGCCCATTTTGTGCCATAATTTCTCGTGGCTTTATCCTTCCTTCAGTGGGTGCCAACGACTTTGATTTCACTTGCTGTTTAACTAATGACTAGTTTTACCACGTTTAAATTAAGAGCACAGAGTGACTGATGATGTGTCTTGCATATATTTTAGTAGAATCACTTTTGGAGCACTTACACAAGTTCTTATTTTGACTTTTGCTGTTTCAGGTAGAGAAGTAGATTTCCGTGTTAATGCCACTGAAAATATTGGGAATAGGGACAATATAATGCAAAATCAAAGTTCGAGTGTGTTGCATCTGGGTTTGAGTCAATTCCTATGATCTGTGACCTTGGGTAAGTATATACCTCACTGGATCTCAGTCTCTCTGCTTGTGAAATGGAGATAAATGAAGCTAATTCAATAGGAAGCATTTGTGAGGATTACATGAGGAAAGGGGTGTGCTGTGCCTAAATAATGGCTAATTCCTGAAATGGGCACTGAAGAAAAATGCTAGCCATGGATGGTAGCAACTTTTATTTTAAATTTATTTTTAAGTAGGTATATAGGACAGCAGAGTGCATTTTGATTCATTGTACACAACTGAAGCACAATTTTTTATTTTTCTGATAGTACACAATGTAGCATTGTACCATATGTGCAGTCATATATGAACCTAGGGTAATAGTATCTATCTCAACCTACCATCTTTCCTTCCCCCATATCTGCTCCCAACTCCTCCCTCCCCTTTCCCCATCAAAGTTCCTCCATTTTTCCCATACTCCCACTCCCAATATGGATCAGCATCCACTTATCAGAGAGAACACTTGGCCTTTAGTTTCCGGGGATTGGCTTACTTTGCTTAGCATGATATTCTCCAACTCCATCCGTTTACCTGCAAATTCCATAATTTTATCTTTTTTAATGCTGAGTAATATTCCATTGTGTATATGTACCACAATTTCTTTATCCATTCATGTATTGAAGGGCATCTAGGTTGTTTCCACAACCTGTATGTGAATTGTGCTGCTATAAACATTGATGTGACTGCATTATTATAGTATGCTGATTTTAAGTCCTTTGAGTATAGACGGATGAGTAGGGTAGCTAGGTCAAATGGTGGTTCCATTCCAAGTTTTCTAAGCAATCTTTATAGTGCTTTCCAGATTGGTTGCACCAATTTTCAGTCCCACCAGCAATGTATGAGTGTGCGTCTTTTATCAACACATTCTCTCTTTGTTCTGTGAATTGTGAATTCTTTACCTTCTTAATAGAAGTGGAATAATAGCACTTTTTGGTCTGTTTACTTTTTATTTTGTAAAAAACGCCTTCTGGTTATCCTGTATATTTATGGCATTTATCATACACTGCCAAGGAAATTAATGCTTATTAAAAGGGAGTTTTTAAGAACTTATTGAGAAAGATATCTGAAGCTAAAATATTCTTTATGAAAAATATTTTTAATTAAGTTAAAATTTATGTTTCAACTAAATAAAAAGTCATTTATATTTTAAAAAAGGAGTATAATCCTATGTTGTACATTATTTGGGTTTCACTGACAGAAATAAATTAATACTCAAACGTAAACAAATGTAAAAGAAATTATGCTAATCATCATCAACCTGACATCCCCCCCATTTAAAGCTATACTATATTAGCTGGAGTGAGGTATTTCTAATCATGTTTAAATTAAGACATCAGAAGATACACTTCACATACTCAGATGGAATCTCATCAGCCTCAGTAGAGCCAGAAATACATATTACTATAATGTTTAATTATGTATCATGAAACTAAAATATTTATAAACAATTATAATCAAACCAAAGGCCAAACATAATTTTAAAAGCCATCCTTATAAAAAACTAAGCATGTTTATGGGTAATGTCTTTCATCCACTCTCCCAAAAAAGAAGAAAAAAAAAAAACAAGAACAACAAAAAATAGAGCATGCCTAGCTCATTTTGCAACTCCTAGTTTTCAAAAAAGATCTTGTTAATTGACCTCACAGTACAAATTTCATGAGAGTAGTTAGAAAAGTATCCCAAATTGGGGGACAATTCAGGGATTCAGGGGAAGAAAAATAACCCTTAGGGCTAAGCCAGCCTGAGAGGACAAATTGCCAGACTAAAAATTTCTTTGCATCCGTCATATTTACTGCTGGTGTTTTTCCAAATATTCCTGTTCATCCTCCTGCCTGGCCTCTGTGAATGGTTAACTCATGTGATTCTTTTTATCTGTTGAGTTATCAGGAATATACAGTGTCTTTTAAGTCAATACCTTTCATTGATAATACAGGAACCTGTAGGTATTTCCCTGTGGAACTGTGACTTCGGTGATGGCTTCTTTTTTAGTCCTGGGTCCCTGAGTGTCTTCGTGGATCAGATCCACTCTGCTTATTACCAGTGGGCATTGAGAGCGGGAGAAAAGCCCTCATTGTTTGAAGCACCAGGAGTTGGAGAGAATAGGTCTATATCTCATATATATACATGTAAATGAACATATATCTCACACATATACACGTACATGTTCATGTATGTACAAACATACCAGCACATCTCAATTTGCCTGAAAGATAACTACACAGTGTAGGGATAGGGCCCAGGCATAGGGACACCTATTATAGAGGAGAATAGGAAGCAAAACGAGGAGGGGAAGATGTCTCCCCCTTTCATGAGTTGGGAATTGAAGAGGACCAATGTGCCTTTTCCTCTCACTCTCCCCTAGTTCTTCACAGCAGATGATAACCAAGGAAATACAAAAGTTTGTATTTCTGGGACACATTTCTAATAAATTTGTCACAGAAAATAAAATGGTGCAAGAATTTCTATGGGATGATATAAAAGACAGGATTAGCCCAAAAAGAAGTGCCAGAAAGAAAACTGCTGAAACTGGACAGAGAACAAGCTAGCACTGCACTCAAGCAGAGAAAACACCCCGATTATATTTTATTCAACAGTCTGTTAGCTTTAAAAATTATGAAGCAAGCTAACAAACTGGTGAATATAATACGTTAGTTCTTTCCGCCTTAGTAAATATACCTCCATAAAGACAGAACGTGTGAAGCTGTTTTCTATACGACTAGAATTTGGAAAGCTGAGTGCATCTTCTTTGCACATTTCTTGGTTCTGCGGATGTGCCAGCTATGTTTAGATGAGTAATAAAGTCATGAATAATTCATGAACAATTATAAATTTATTTTATAAAATTTACTTTTAGTGATTTCAATTCTGAAAGTCACTCATTATGTTGTTATAATCAAGGTTCCACATAATTCGAGCTGTAGTGCAGGGTCCCCATGCTTTGGCCCACACTTGTTTTAGCACAGTCCTAAAGGTAAGGATTACTTTAGACATATTTTAAATGAATGAAATAATTAAAAGCAATATGAAGTACAAAGTCATATGATATTGAGATTTAAGTGTGCACAAATTAGGTTTTATTGGAACAGAGCTACACCCATTCTCTTATTGTCCCTGGTTGTTTTTGCACAAGTGGCAGAGCTGAATAGTGGCAACAGAGAATTGTGTTACCACCCCACTAAAAGTAATGTCATCTGGTACTTTACAGAAAAGTATGCTGAGGTTCTATCTAAAGGATCAGAGAGAAAATATATTCATTTGTAAATATAAACATGTTTACTTATTTTTGGAAAACTACAATAAAACCATTGAAAATATAATTGTCTTCCAAAATATTTGCTTAAACATTACCTTCCTCTACCAAAATGAAAAATATAAAATAAATATCTTAGTATGGATCAAATTCAATATTAAACATAATATTAATATTATACATTTTTAAAATATAGGTCAATTAAATATTCCATTAAAAGGAAATAGTATTGGCTAAACGCATAATTCTGATATCTATCATTCTTCATGTTGCCAAGATAATCAATACAATGTTTCAGTCACATAATGTCTGGACTAAATAGAAATAATGTGAAATATTTCACATTCCAGATAAACCTCAACAGCTATCTTCAACTGTTCAGTTACTATGAATTTTTACTTAATCATTTGACCCTCCAAAATGAAATAGAATACAAATAAAATAAGTAAATGATGGAACCAACCTAGGTGTCCTTCACCAAATTAATGGATAAAGAAAAGGTGGTATATATACACACTATGAAATATTACTCAGCCACAAATAAGAATGGGATTATAGCATTCGCCACTAAATGGATGGAACTGGAGACCATCATGCTAAGTGAAATAAGCTGTTTCTAAGAAACCAAAAAATAAATATCTTCCCCAGTACAAGGATCCTAAGGAGAGGGAGGAAGGAAGTTTATTTGATTAAACAAAAGGGAATGAAGGGAAGGGAGGAGGACAGGAATAGGAAAGGCATTAGAATAAATTGGACATACTTTACTAAGTTCATACATGAACACAAGAACTCCACAACATGTACAACCATGAGAATGGGAAGTTATACTCTGTGTATGTATCAAAACACATTCTACTGTCATGAATATCTAAAAAGAACAAATAAAAAAAATTTAAAAAATAAGTAAATGAATTCAAATATAATTCTCTATTACAGAAAAAATCTATTGCTTTCTTGTTATCAAAGAAAGTAATTTGAGAAGTTGAATAATTTTTCTTTCTTCTGACCTAAATGCAGACACCTGGAGCCCTTTCTTTGTTCATAGTCAGAGTCTCTGTAAAACATTGGCAGCGGCACATACCGCAACCTTCTTGTCATTCCCACTCAGTCATGACGTACAAGGACAGAGGGCAACATGGAGCTTGAAAGGGGTTGAGCATGAGACAGGAGGTTCTGGGTAAGTGAGAGAGAAATCCCCATGTTCCTGTAGTCAAGCTTTCTTGGTGGTCCGTGGCTTGAGGAGCATGTTCTTCACTTGCCTGAGTCAAAAGCTGTGATACCTGGGCACAGAGGCGCAGGTCTGTAATCCCAGCAGCTAGGGAGGTGGAGGCAGGAGGATCACAAGTTCAAAGCCAGCCTCGGCAATTTATTGAGGCCCTAAGGAACTCAATGAGACCCTGTCTCAAAATCAAATACAAGGAAAAAAAAAAGGCTGGGGATATGGCTCAATAATTAAGTATGCCTGAGTTCACTCTCTGGTACAAAAAAAAAAAGATGTGATATTTGTTCAGATTTGGTTAGGGCCATAAGAAATCCAGTTCTGAACCCCTTTACTCCAACTCTCATGGGATAGGTGTGGGAGTCATTGATACTAGAGCCCTAAACAGTCCTAGTCTTGTTTGCTACTATTTCCTGGGAAGCTTTCACTTGACTCCTAAGTGATGCATACTGCTCTTTTGAGCCTGGGGTTAAAAAAAAAAAAAGAAAAGACAATATTTCCCAAGGGGGTATTTCTCATGATGAAATGTCCTGCCCCCTTCAGGAGAAAAGATCATAGCAACCTACTGACACGAGTGTCCGCAGTTAGTTGGCATGTGAAATTCACTGGAAACTACAGTAAACAGATGACTGTCAGTTGTAGGCTTCCTTAGCAACAAAGATAATTTTTAATGCACTCTTAAAAGCAAAATAACTAACTAAATAAAAAAAATGTAGATGTTGCAATCATAATTATGCGTCCCTTCTCCCCAATTTATATGCTAAAGCCCTAATCCCCAATACCATATTTGGAGAGAAGTGTTTGCAAAGATAATTAAGTTAAAATGAGGCCAACTAGAGTGGTCCTTAATGTAATGTAACCAGCACTCATATAACAAGTAAACATTAGGACACAAAAAAATGTACACAGGAAAGATTATGTGAAGACATAGAGAAAAGATGACCACTTGTAAGTCATGGACAGAGTCTTGGAAGAGATCTTTCCATCATCGTCCTCAGAGGGAAGCAAATCTGCTGTCTCCTTTCTAACCTTTAGAACAGTAAGACAACATATGTCTGTTGTTAATGCACCCAGTCTGTGCTGGCTTGTAACTGCAGCCCTGGAAAACTAGTAACAGAATAGCTGTGACATAAAAATTCTCAATGTGAACACTGGGCTCAGCAGAAGCATTAACTGTGGTGTGAGCCACTGGGGAGGATGGAAAATTAGAGGACTCACTCTTCTCTTGATGTCTTCACCTTGTTTTTTTTCCTTTCTCCCAGTAAATCCCCTTTCTTATCCTAACCAGGAATTCATGATTTTAAATTTGTCCTGAATTCTCGTGTTCAAGTAGATAATCCAGGAATGATTAATATGGCATGACAGTGAAATCTTTTAATTTTATAACTATTCAGATATCTATTTCTGCATTTTAAAAAAACCCTCCATTAAGATTGATAATGTGAAACAACACTTTGCAAGGCTGCCAGATTTTGTGGGTCAGGAATTAGGACTGAGCACAATGATAATAGCTGGCCTCTGCTCAATGATACCAGAGGCCATAGTTGGGAAGACTAAAAGACTGAGGGAGAGGCCAGGAAAAGACACAGGGAGAGGGAGTGAGCAAATCGGGAAGGTGAAAATTGTTCAGACACTTGATATAATTTCTCAGGTTTATTTATTGACGTTAAAAATGAAATGTTAACATATTTCTTTCAGTCATTGTCATCAGAACTAAAAGTCATAGTGAAACTTTCTAATATAGTATTTGAGCAATTGGGGAGTTTTTTTCTTTCTCCTTGTTTAAAAAAATAATAATAATAAAAGAAGTTTTAGGTTTATAGCAGAACTAAAAAAGCTCTGAAATTTCCCATACACTTGCTGTCCCATATATTCCTAGCCTCTCCCACTATCAATACAGCCCTCCAGGGTGGTACATTTGCTAAAATTGGTGGACCTATATTGACATATCTTCTCTTGCTGAAAGTCCATGCTTTACATGAAGGTCCATTCTGGTAGTTGTACATTCTACGGGTTTTGACAGATTTATAAGGATGTGTATTAGTTGGGGATCTCTAAAAGAACAGAACCAACAGGATATGCATTTATATGAATAATAATAAAAAGGAGATTTTTTAGATTGGTTTATACAGCCAGAAGCTGGATAGTCCCACAATGGCCTTCTGCAGGCTGGAGAGCTGGAGAAACCAGTAGCTGCTCAGTTCCAGAAGCTGGAGCCTCAGAATAAGAGGAACCATTGATGCAGCCCCTTTCTGGAACTGGAAGCCTGGAAATGCCCCGGAGAATTGCTGGTCAGCATCTGCTTTGGAAGAGTGAAGGAGCCAGAGGCTGAGGACCTCAGGTGATTGCAGCAGCAAGTCAAGCACCAGCTCAAAAGGAACGGAGCTTGCATCTACATCAGCTTCTTCTTCTTCCACCCTTTCTTCCAGGCCCTTACTCATTGCACTGTGCTGCCCATGCTTAGGACGGAACTCCTCCTTCAGCTTGTTGTTCCACATGCAAATTATTCATAGAAAAACCCTCATTGACACACAGGTAAGAGGCTTAATCCTAGGCATTTCTTAATCCAATCAAGTGGGCATTTCAGATTAACTGCTGCATCATGTATCTACCACTGCGGTAACCCTGTCCCAAGTTAATTCAACTTTTAGTTATATTGCATCTTCTGATCCATGAATATATATTGCATTTATTTATGTCTTCTATAATTTCATTCAGAAACTGTAATTTTCAGTGTACATGTGCTGTATATCTTTGGTAAAACTTTAAATGTGTTCAATACTGTAATCCTATCAATAATGACACACGATTTCTTCAAATTTCAATGTCATTATCTCTTGCTATAATTAATTGACTTGTGAGAATATGTATTGTTTATTCTGAACACTGTTAAACTCATTTTTTAATTCTAGTATTTTATTTGTTTGGTTTTTTTGTAGAGTCCTTTTGGTTTGTTGCATAGATGTTCAAGTTATCTGTAAACCAGTATAGTTCTACTACTTCCTTCCAATATGAATAACTTTCATTTATTTTTTTAGTTTATTTCTCTGACCAGAACTTGGAGTATATTGAATAAAAGAGATGAAAACGAAGATCTTTCTTATGTTCCTGATTATAGTTGAATATATAGTTTTCTACCATTGAATATAATAATATAGTTTTATGTTTTATATGAATTTCATTTATCAGGTTAAGAAAACTTTCTAGTTCTAATTCATCCAGACATTTTTTAATTGGAAGTAATTTGGATTTTGCCAAATGCCATTTCTGTATCTATTGATAAAATCATAAGGTTTCCCTGATACCTTACAATGGGGATTAAATTTCAACATGAGTTTTGAACAGTCAGAGCATAGTAAAACAGCTCATTAATATTATACATTACATTGATTGACTTTTAATTGTTAATGCAGCCTTGCATTTCTAATAAAACCCAGGTCATCATGTTTTATCTTTTTCTATACATTATTGAATTCCATTTGATGAAATTTCATTAAGAATTTTGCAACTATGTGCATGAGTGCATTGGTTAGTAGTTTCTTTTATTACAAGCAATTTGTCAGGTTTTGATGTCAGAATAATTCTGGCCTTGTAGGTGGATTAGGAAAGATCATAATTTTTTTTTGTTTTGTTTTATACTGTCAGAGGATTTTTAATAACAAATGTAATTTATATGATATGATATTCATATTATCTATTTTTTTCTCTAGTGAGTTTGGACAGTTGGGGATGTGGAGGGTACAGAAAAGTGTAGGAAAGTTTCAAGAAGAAATTTTAGGCAAAATAATATCATGCTATAACAACAAGATTGCATGAATTCTTATATTCACTTCATTTTTTATTTTTAAGTAACACTTAATATTTATGAATATTTATGAGATACACTGTGATGTTTTGCTTCATAGGTACATTGAATGTTGATCCACCCATGTAATTAGTATATCCATCAGCTTAAACTTTTCTCATTTCCTTATGGTGAGTATGTCTACTTCTCTTTCTCCTTTTTTGAGATATACCATCCATTATATTCACTCTTATGTGTCATGAAACAACGGAAATATTCCTTCTGTCAAACAACAACATTGTCTGTTGATTGATCGTGGCACCTCCTCACTAACACATTATTCCCCTTTGCTGGTAGCCATTATTCTGCTCTAGCCCTCTGTAAGTTCAATCTCTTTAAATTCTACTTCTGAGTGAGATCATGCCATATTTATCTTTCTGTGCTTGACTTATTTTGCTTAACATAATGTCCTCTAGGTGGTTCTTAACTGGAGTAGCCATAGCCTTTTCCTGCAGAAATGCCTTGGAGATAGTTTTTTTCCTTTTAACTGAGAGTTGCTACTGGTATCCAGTGGGTTGAGGCCAGAGGTGATACTGGATACTGCAATGCATGCAGTAACCATTAGAATAAACAATAAATCATCTAATGTAAAATGTCAATAGTTTCAGGATTGAGAAGCACTGGATTAGATTACCAATCCTCCAGCATGACAGGAACATCAGGCACTTGTCAGAAACTATAGAAACATGAAGTTGGATAGCTGAGTAAGATTTAAACAGAGAATCTTGTATGCTATGAAACATAATTGTGCAAGAAGGGGTAGAAATGTATAATACCTGAATTATGAGAAAATTAATGTTGGAGATAGAGATGATAAAATTCATAGTATTAAGTCAGATATATACCAAATAATATTAAATCATTAACTTTTAGTTAGCTTTGAACTAACTTTAACTTTTAATATCTTTGTTATTCTCTCTTTTCTCTCTTCAATTCTATTTCAATTTTTTAAATTATCTTTGAGCAAACATTCTAGATTTAGAGTAGCATGCCCTTTTAACTTATTTTTAGGTTTATTTATTTAGTTGTGTGTCACTGGAAATCAAAACCAAAGTTTACACATGCTAAGCTAGCCCTTTACCACTGAGCTGTATCTTTAGCTTTTTTATTCTTATTCTGAAACAGGGTCTTCCTAAGTTTCCCAAGCTGACCTAGACCTTGCAATTCTCCTGACTCAGCCTCTCAAGTTGTATCTTTTAATATAACTAATTAGAATTTTGCTTATATTGTATTTGAAGGAAAAGTCTCTGCTTTCTGTGTTACCAACAAACATCATTTGTCCACTAGAATTCAAAGAGATTCTTAAATTTTCAATTATTTTCTTCTAACAGCTAAATTTCGTTAATATAAGTGAAAATGTGTTTCCATCTATCGTAATTACAGAAAGTTATATTAAGTAAAATCGTAGCTGAGATGGGAGGGCATGGAGTTATGAAAAGAGGCTATGTGAAAATGACAGATTTTTGAAAATTAACATTTTGATAATAAAAATATTTTTAAAATTGAGCATAAAAATAAACTGATTGTCATTGTAGGAAAATAACCTTGAACAGGTATTAAAATATTCATGGACAAAAGAAGCAGAAAATATAAGCTAAGAGATTACCCACAGACATGAAAGAAAACTGAAAATAGACACTTGTAGCAGGTGAAAAGATAGTGTCTTCATGACACAGAAGGAGGAAAAGAAGTGAGCTTCTATGAGAAAAGGAACCACTGTCTGAAGATAATTATTGCTAGAGTTGCTTATGTACAGACAACATGACCATTGTGAAGGACAACTTAGGGCTTTTTAGTTAAGAAGGCTGTGTATCTCCCTTCAAATACATATTCTTTGATGGCTTACATATTTAATTATTTTATTCATCCATTAAATGACACCCTCTGAGCATCTTCCATGTTAAGCCCCATGTTACACCCAGAGCCTGAGAAGAGTGGTAAATATCTGCTGTTTCCTAGTCAAGAAGGCAACTGTGCAGGTAATTAGGCTGGTGTGGGATGACGCTCATTAGTGGAAGGAGGTGGGAGGTCCCAGAAGAGGGGCCAGGTAAGGGCTTCTGAAAAAGGAAAGCACAGGAGCCTGAGGGAAGTAGGCCGCCACTGAAACAGGAAGCAACAGGGAGAGCACATGAGTTATGGACGGTTCTTACACACTGAGGGATGAAGTGGGCAAAGCCTCTGAGGCCCGGAGGAGAATGGCTTTTTGTGTAAAATGAGAAGAATCAGACCAGTTGGGTGTGGCAAGAAAATGTCCAAAGGGAAAGATTGACAGGTGGAGACTGAGGCTGTGGTCAATTCAGGAAATTTCTTAAAAGTCTTGTCAAGAGTTTGAGTCAACTTAAACACAAGGGACATCACGGCAAAATTTTGAAACGAGCAAACGCTAACTTTTACACATTTTACACAAGTATTGGTTTAAACACAATTAATTTATTCATCTATTGTTTGGATTTTGGGGAAGATTTCTTATAAAACCCAGTTATCAAAGTCATAAATGTTGGAACACCCAGTACTTGACATTTTTCAGTTCCTCTAATTTTAACAACAACAAAAAAAAAATAGCCTTGTTGTTTCTCAACATCAGAAAACATTTTATATGAAAATTTGCATGAATTCTAGAATTATGGCAACAATTTGATAATATAAACAAGCATCTATATCCTTAGAAAGGATTAAGAAGGGCTGGGGATGTGATCCAAGCAGTAGCGTGCTCGCCTGGCATGCGCAGGGTGCTGCGTTTGATCCTCAGCACCACATAAAAATAAAATAAAGATGTTTTGTCCACCGAAAACTGAAAAATAAATATTAAAAAAAAATGGAACTATCACACACGTAGCCAGTTCACATGAACTCAATAGTAATTTTCATTAAATTTTACATTGTTTTTTCCTTTATAGATTAATGTAATATTGTAGTACATTGGATTTTGGATTTGTTGAGATATGGGAAATATCCAATCTTGCAAATTAATTATATTGCCAAGGCTCCAGAAAATAGCTACTTTGTCATGTTTTTTTTTTAAGTTTGTGACATACAGTTATTTAGCTTTGTTTTAACTTGTTTCAAGAATATTGTAAAGCATTCTGTAAGAACTTCATTTAGCAGAAACTACAGAACTAATCTGTGAGCTTCTAATCGAACAAACTAATCTCACCTCTGGGTTATTCAGTTACCTTTGTCCTCCCTGTTGAATTTTCAATAGATGCTGTGGTATTTTGCATCTTGTCTTGGAAAACAAACCTACTCACTAAATAATTGCTCTGGACTAGAAAACAATAGAGAAGATAGAGTAAGCTCTAAATTGTAAATTGGCAACAGTCATGTAGAAATGGCCCATGGAATGAGTTAACTATTTCTCCAGAGTTTCACAGCTTTCAAATGTTTCTTCTGCTGTCTCTACAAAAGCAAGGCACTGTCAGCTCCTGAAGAAGGTGTGTTTGTGGGTGGGGTTGTGGCTCAGTGGTAGAGTGCTTGCCTGGCATGTGTGAGGCACTGGGTTGGATCCTCAGCACCACATAAAAATAAATAAACAAAATAAAAACATTGTGTCCATCTACAACTAAAAACAAACAAACAAACAAAAAACAGTTTACAAAAAGGCATTTTTTAGCAAATTTCAACTGACAACTATAGCAAAGAAACTCTTGTTCATAGGACATTTGGAGAAAGAAAGACGCCAACTTTTCTGATGAATCACAGGCCCCAACTCCCATACTTATAGTTCTACAAAGAATAAAGGAACCAAATATTGCAGCCAGCATCACTGATTCTAAACTATTTTTTATATCTTTATCTCATTTATTTATTTTTAGGAAGGCACTCTACCACTGAACTACATCCCTAGCCCTGTTTCTAAATTCTTCTATTTTAGTTTGTTAGTTTCACTTTATCTCAATGATGTCTGTTTTTGTAATGTTCTTGTACTGTGTGTCCAGGGCCTTGACTCACATCTCCATTAACACCAACAAACAATAGTGCACAGAATGTTAACAAAGACTTTTTTTTTTTTTTTTTACTGTTTTGTGGCCAAATTGAAGTTTGTGTTTTCCAGATGAAGAAACAAATTCAAACTGCAATTGATAATGAATTCAGACTAAAGAAGTTCTAAGAATCTTGAGTGAAACTGGGAATGTATGAGATATAATCGCATTTAAAAGATTTGCCCAGGTACAATTGGTTCATTTGTATTGTTCTCTTTCAAGGTTTTCTAGACCTTGAAAACAAAACGTCTCTCTTGATAGAGTAGGAAATCATTGATTTAAAAAAAAAAAATGTGGGGAGGAGGACAAGAAATCCAAAGAAAGGGTGGGAGGGAGTGAAGGAGGCAGGCATCCAAATAAGAAGCTGAGGTTCATGAATACATGGATAGCACCCTGGGAAGCCTATGGTGAAGCTGGAATGTATGCTAGATGCTAACCATGGTCAGCTGGGAAGTCGTCTCACAAAATCTAAGATAGTCCAGTTAGGAAGATACATTATAGACAAAACATAAGGTAAATTTGTGCATCTCCAAAGGAGCTGTGATTGCTTTACATTAGGTTGAGAGAGTTGCTGGTTTTAATGAAAACCAGACCCCCAGTAACCTCTGCAGATCTACTGGATTCTAACCTGGACCTCCCCCACCCACCCATGACCCATTGCAAATTAAGTTCCCTGGTTACTAGAGATAGGTTACTACAGATAGGTTACTGATCAACAAACATTCATTAAAATCTGAATGTTCCTCAGGAAGAACATATTAAGCTTAAATGAAGTACAGGTCAATTTCCTGAGAGACCAAAGAAAACAAAGGTCTCCAAGGCTGGTTACCAAAGGCCCCAAATTGGCAAGAGCTAACCTAGTCATCCAATAGCAAAACAATAATGAGTCTTAATAATAATAGCAACATTTCAAATTAGGAAGTTTTGCTAATATGCAGAAGGTAGCCCAAAACAAGGGCAAAAAAAGAAAACAGAAAATTTAGGGTGGGTGTTCCATGAAAATAGAAGACCAGTGGAGTAAAGGAAGGGATTGAGGGAAAAGGACGAGGGTGGAATGGAAAAGAGAGGAATGCTACAAGGTATCTGACCTAATTTTCTAGGTACATATACAAAGTGCCACAGGTGATGAACTCATCTGTATGTATATCCATATGCACTAATTTAAAAAAAAATCTATCAATAAATAAAACATAGATAAGTAGAATAGAGGAAAGGGAAAAAAGGGAGGAGAAGAGAAAAGAAAGGGGAAGTACTTGGGACTGAATTGGAGCAAATTATATTCCAACTTGTATAATTATGTTGAAATAAACCCTGATATGTATATCTAACATGATCTATTTTTTAAAAAGAAATTTTAAAACAAGGTATCGCTAGATATAAGAGACTCCAAGAGGACAAAAGATTACTGATTTCATGGACTCCGTATTCAGAGTTTTCCCAAAGAACAAAGGAAACAAACAAACAAAAAGATGATTAATGAAAATATTCCCAAGTTTATTAGATTACACAGTTTCTTTTTTATTATTTATTTATTTATTTACTTACTTTTTGGATGAAAGGAAGGTTGGAGATCTCTTTTCTTATTCTATATATCAGCCAGGTCTCTAAATTTGATTAAAAGTAATATGAGACTTATGGTCTTACTATTCCCTATTCAGAAACACTTTCTATTCCCAGAAAACTATTGTTTCCCCACAAGACCCTTGGGCTTAAGAAAAGATGAAATCATTAAACATTAAAAAATAAGTCTCAGAACACATTAGTAATAAAGAGAAAGAATCTGGATAATCCAATTTAGATGTTTTATGTTCAATATTGACAAAGATGGCTGAAACACAGACTAGAGATAACAGCTACAGAAAGAAAGATGTATTCAATCAGCTATTTGACAAATATGTTAGTAAAATTATGTTTCCTTTTATATTCCTATCCAACAGGACAGAACTGAACAGAATTGGATTGTTCCTGTAGATGGATGCATATTTTTAAGCAGATTGATACTAATCACCAAATAATAGTTCTTTATGCAGCTGAAGTTATCTACTGCCCTATCTCTAAAACAATAACAGAAAGCACATTAAGATTTCAAGAAAGCTGGCACATGAAGAAAAAGGTTGATACAGTTGACATCTTGAATAATGCTACAAATCAGAGAATGTTCATCCGTCCAGTGGGACACATCCAGAGGAGATGGCTAACCTGGGTACATTAGCAGACAAATCTGACATGTCTACAAATGCGAAAGCAATGTCAAGCTTTATCTCATACTTATTTGAGAATAATTGATTTGTTTTCTTAAAGACTGCCTTTCCAGCCCTCCAAGTCAAAAGAGTTTCCCAGGCCTTCAACCTTTTGACGGCAGAAGTCATTTTTATCCACATATCCTGGGAGAACACCAATTGCTCATTATGAAACCCTGTCAATAAAAGTGTGCTGTGCCAATAACAGCAGGCCTGGAGCTTCTTGATGATCTACAAAAAGGTGTGTGTGAAAGCTAGGAACTGATTTTGCTCAGGCAGAAAACCACAATGTTGTTGAAGTCAAGTTCAATATCATCAAGCAAAAGCCCAGAACCTTCGAACTTCACTTCTTTGCAATTGTATATGACTCCTTTCCAATATTTATATAATATTCCCCTTGACACACTGTGGGCCAGAGAAGTAACAAGGAGAGGAAACCTTGTTGCAAGTTTGGACTTTTACAACTCTCATCTTTTCCTCTACTATGATATGTGGAGTTAATGCCCTAATTCCCTCAAAGACAAGCAAGATAATTACTGCTAAAGTCTTGTCACATATTTTATTTCTATTTCAGAATAGTGTATGAACTAATAATTCAAAATATTTGTACTTTTCCTGATTCCTTAATTTATAAAGCTTACTCTATGATACAATCCAACCAAATCACTATTTAATGCTAAGAAGGAACATAGTTTTCAAAATGCGAGTTGTTCTCAGAAAGCTATATGGACATTAACTTTTCACTATTCATTATTCAGCCTTTGAAATCATTTTTGTAGATTATAAAATAGAAAGAAATAAAGGAATTTTCTTCCTTCAAACACATAAACAGAAAAAGAAATAATTTATGTCCTATATCTCATGATTTGCTTTCTTCAATAAAAAAAAAATACCTGTGTTTTCAATAGTAGAATAATAGGTAAATGTTTGCAAAATAATAAAAATATACACTTCATTGTGTTAATGCATATAGTCATTCTTTGTGTGGAAAAAAAAGAGAAGATTTAAAAAGATATAGGGAGAAAGATAAAGGAGAAAAAGAATGTTCTAATAGAGTAGTATTTTTTTAAGGAATTTGTTTTAGTGTGAAGGAAATAGTCTATGCTTAGCTTTTAGTTATCATTATGCAATACTTTAACATACTAAAACCAATTGAATTGTACCATATAAACATGAATATTATAACATGTGAATATCTCAATGAAGGTATCCAAAATGTCAGATAAGGTTACTTAAAGAAATGCTATTAAAATAAAATTAACATAAAATGCTGTTGAAGATATATAGTTTCATAAGTCATAACTAATGTTTGTACCAACAAAAGCACAATACAGCATTTATTTTACCTCAAAGTTTTGTCCTGTGCTTCATTCCCTTCCATCTCTTCTTGACCTTCAGCTTTAGGAAGCATTGATGCGATTTCTTTCATGGAAGAGTAGATGATATTCTAGATGTCTCAAGAAAGGACCAGCCACAGTGCATGCTTCTCCCTGGCTCGGGATCACATTTTTTATTTTATGCATCAGTTATGTCTTTTCCTATATTGATGATTGGTACTCCTTTCATCTCTTAATGACGTTTTGGGAAAATTTATAGATTTCCAGGATTTGCCTATTATGGAATAGTTTCTATAAATAGTTATAAAGGTAAAACTATTAATATAGTAACTATAAGCAGTTACTATAGGTGTGACTATATATTTTATTACTCTTGGGTAAGTCATGAAAGTAGAAATTGTGGACCATATGATAATTTTATTTAACTTTTTAAGAATTTGATAAGCTATTTTGCAAGGTAGTTATATAATTTTAATCTCATCAGTGATAAGTAAGCATTATTGTTACTTCACATCTGTTCCAACTCTTGAAATCATCAATTTTTGTATTAGCAATTCAGATAACTATATTGAGATATTTGTTTGTGATTATAATATATTTTTGCTGATGACCAATGACAGATGTAAATGTAATGTCTTACAATGATATACAAAATTATCAATGGGTATTTTTGTATTTTTTGAAGTATATTTTCACATATTTTCCTATGCTTTCTTTGGTTGTGTCTTATTGCTACGTTAATAATTATTGTCCAGCTGTGATGTATATGAGCATCAGACAGTCTTCACACAGCAGCTGCTTCAGAGCCTGTCCTACCTACAAAGACCCAACCACCTGAGGTCACACCACTCCTATGGATACCCATAGCCAATGATTAAGTAAGACAACGACGTAAGGGCCGGGCCATGTCACACTGATGTCGAATACTTCAATGGCAGTATCAACTTCACAGCACCTATCTGGGTTAGCCGAAGTTTGGCTATCCCTGAATCACAGTTTGATTTTCTTTGGAACTTTTGGTTTTCCCAGTTCCTTTCAAAGGAATTAATCCGTGATTGTCATCTCATGACTCGAATCTCTTCTCAGCACCTACTTCTAGAGAAGCCAAGCTGTACCACAGTTCAAATGTTCTTTCTTTAATTTTCATTTGTTCCCTTAAAAAGTAAAAATCTTCCTCTACAGCCACATAGGGGACAGGCCACAGAACCAAGTGTTGTGCTTCCTTACAACTGACTCAGCTGAAATCATTACCCACCCAGAACCTTGGGTAACTGATGTGCCGGATAAGAACTTAAAGTATGTCTCTCACCCATAAATTATAGGATATAATGTGAGCTCTGCTTTAGTAAGAGTTCTGATTCACAAAATGTAAGTGTATATACACAGCGGTAGCCCCTTGGTAACACTAGGAAAATTCTGATTTTTTTTTTTTATTTCCTTCAGAGTTCTGTACAGAGAATTCCATTGCTAGCATGTGTTTCCTCATTTTGGGAAATGAGTAAATTTAGGCTTTGCTTTAGGAATCAAGGAAAGAAAAAAAGGAAGGAATGCTACTCCTTGCTTTATTTTTTGACAAAGTTCAAGTTAAAACCCAGTGCCTATGCTCGGATTTCATTTCTGTTTGTGTATTGAGAACTCACCTTGGAAATAAAATTTTATTTTATAAGCTTTCTTCTCCTGCCTAACCTCCATTCTGACTATTGCTTTATTTTTTTCTTCCTCTTTTATCTACAAATTCAGTTCCTGGGCCCAGTCCTGCTCAGGCTCCTGTGGCCTGCCCTGCCCTATGGCCTGTCATAATTTGCTGGTCACTTCAAACACATGAAATAGAAGTCAGTACTTACACTACTAAAACTCAAAGGCTCATATTGCTATTTACAGTCACACTGAGGTGCAGGGAGACACTTCTGAGACAACTCACTGGATAAAGATTATACATGGTGTGTGTAGAAGTGCTGTATATTAATTAAGCAAATGTTCTCCTACCTGGAGCATTATTTAATCTTACCAAACTCACTTTAATTGGTTCTCTAGTTCCAAGCACATCCTCTGCTTCATAATTAATGTCTCAGCTCTCAGTCCCAGCTAAATCCAGACCTTAAAATTATGAAGAACAAGGAAAGCGAAGGTCAGAGAATATTCCAGAGCACAAGAGCCAAAAAAATGAAGATAAGACAATTATCAGAACTTCAAACATTGAACACAGAAAATACAGATTCATTTAAATCCCCAAATACTCCCAATCTATCTAATCACGCCTCTGTACACATACAAACACACATTCTTTGTGTGTTATTAAAATCAAGGAAAGATTTTCTAAATTAACTAGAGAGAAAATAGGGTATTCAGAGGTGTCAAGAAGAATAATAAACATAAAAATGTATCTTGCATGTAAACACATTTTTTCTAACTTCTGAATGGATATTGAGAAGAGAGAAACAGAGAAAGAGAGATTCCCACCAGGTAATGACCTTTTTCAAGGGCATAAAGAGTTCTCAGCACCACCGTCACTCCTGACGGGCTGCTCTTTTGCAGTAAATTACCACCTGAAATTCTGCTTCCCTTTATCCGCCCTCTTCTCTACCTCAGAGGTGAGTCCAGGTACTGCTGACAGCGCAGGAAGAATTCAGTCGGTAAAATGCTTCACAACAAGCACACTTGCCCATTGACCTTCATCCTCTCCTCTGGATGGGAAGCATCTGGCACTTTTGTGTGTCAATATGGGCAGAGCTTTGTGCACAGCCCTAGGACTTCTCTCCTTCACGTCAAGAACCCCCCTTAGCAAAAATTAATGAAGCGGGAAATGGGGCATGAGGCCCAACCCAACCGCACTTTTTCAGACAGGATTTAAGGCTGAGTCATATTAAGCATCCAGTGTCTTAAAGGGCCATTTCCTGTGTTTGTTTCTCTCTCTCTCTCTCTCTCTCTCTCTCTCTCTCTCTCTCTCTCTCTCTCTCTCTCTCTCTCTTTGTGTGTGTGTGTGTGTGTGCACATTTCGGTTTGAACTCAGGGACTCATGCATGCTAAGCACATGTTCTACCACTGAGCTGCACCCTGGCCTCCTGTCACCTTCTGTCATCTTATCATCATTTCAACAGAACTTATTTCCCCAAAGAATACAGCCTGATTAGCTGTTAGAATAAGGTTTCTTCTTGTATGTGCCACAATATTGCTATACTGTATTTTCAGAAGAAGTCTATTTAAAAATGTCAATGACAAATAAATCAAACATTTCAATTCAATTCCTTTGCTTTTGAGTTGCTATTATGAACATACATAATGACATGCTATGTAGAGGTAAATTTCCAACACTTGGTGTTTTACCTTTAAATGGACCCCCTCAATATTAGAACCCCATTTGAATTCACAAGTATCAAAATCATGCCCTTCTGCCAGAGCTGAGGTCCCTGAATTGAGGCCTGAGCACATTTTGCCCAGTTAAACTGAAGACAAAATGCTTCTGTGAAACAAGTGGATTAAGAGAATTCCAAAGCCTAGAAGCCAGTAAGAGAAACTGTGAGGTGGGAAAGCCAAATGCTTTTCAATTTAATTTTATTTTTTAACAAGAGTTTACAAAAGACTTCATGGGTTCTTCTACTTCAGCCACAGCATTATTTAATTAAACTCATTTGAATTGATTTTCAATTGAAATACTCACTAATAGTTTCCTGGGAATTTCTGCAAGTCTTACAAGCAAAGCCCTGGCTGTTTTTGTTCCAGACTTTCTTCTCAAGGTTGTTGGTTACAGGGAACATCTTTGGAACACAGAGATTGGATTCCCTTCTGTGCAAAGGGCAAGGAATCTAACTCTAATGTGGTAATGTCTCCCTCTAGAGGTGAGGGCAGTCACGCTTATGCTGTTTATGAAGAATTTGCACTGTACTTTGGATAGTAATGATCATCACATTCTGCTGTCATATATAAATAAAAAAAATTACATAAAAAATAAAGAATTTGCACAAACATGCCAATATTCTCCCTAATACTATGGCTTCCAGTAATAAACTTTTTTCTCTGATCTGGGCCATGTCTTCTATTAGCACCCACAAATCAGAAATATATTATCTGTGTACTTGAAAACAAGGAAAAGTTGAAATCCTTCGAAGTTCTTGACATATTTGATGATGAAGTTGGGATTGTGTCAGAGGCATAGCTCTGACAGGTCACCCACAAAGTGTGGTTCATTTTTCGTTTGAGCCTTTGCCACTGGGAGGCAGCCTCCAGGGAGAGGTCAGCCTGGGATTTGGGCATCATTATCAACGTCTCCATGTTAGAGTTGCTAGCTTGTCACTGGATTCTCGTTGAAACTCAATGCCTGAATTTAGTGTGGATTAACTTGGTCTTAATTTCTAACAAGGTTAGAAGGACCCAACAAGCTGTACTTATCAAATAGAAAAGTTTTAATCAATCATGTGGGTGGTCTGCCTTAGCCTGTATATCTCCACTTTACTTGTAAGTGGCAACCACAACATTAGTAGAAAGTTTATTCCTCCTCCCACTGCTATTTGGAAAGGTGCTGGGTCCCTGAAGCCCTTATTTCACAGAGGTTGCCCTCAGTGTCTGGGCTTGATTCTTTGATGGTTTGACTAAGCTCAAAATTGATGGAATCCACTGGGTTTTTATACACTTTCAAACTCAACACCAGCTATGAAGAACTTGAAATGACATAATCACTGTGTTCCGTGGACAGAACATAGCTATGTACATAGGCCTGGTCAGCGCTTGCCTTGATCAAACTTGTCACAATTTTATTAAAGCTCAGACTGTTGACAATAGCCTGGTGCTTTGTCTGCCACTTGGAGAATTGACAGGCAGACTAATACTTCCCTCTAAGAGGCCTTGAATTGCAGAAACTAATGGCAGAGACTAATCAAACCATCTGGATTTGCTATGCAAATGTCCAAGTTAAGTGCCCCTTATCTGGTAAAACCATCAGAAGTCATGCTGCTATCTGAATCTACATCACCCAATATACCATCATTTCTGCCTCTTCTGTCATAGTCTTTGTTCTGATGCCGAAATGCAGAGATGACCTCTCCAGGCCAGCCTTATGACTTCTGGCTAAAGCTGACCTGTTAGCCTTTCTGATATGTGCACAGATGTTTCTCACTGTGTTTTTAATTTGCAGTTCCCTGATGAGTAACGATGTCAAACATCATTTTATGTGCTTATTTTCCACTTGTACACCCTCTTATGTAAAAAGTCTGGTCATGAGTTTTTCCCATTTTCTAAATGATGGTTTTTCCTCTTATGCTTTGAGATCTTTATATATTCTAGCTACAAACACTTTGATATGTGGCTTATAAGTATTTCCCCATTGTAGCCTGTATTTCCATTTCTTCATAGTGTTTTGTTGTTGTTGTTGTTGTTATTTGTTGGTTTGTTTGGAAGCAGTATTTTCAATTTTGATGAGGTTTAATTTATCAGGTTTTTTCTCATACTGTTTGGGCTCATACTGTTGGTAATAGATCTAAAATTCTTTGCTTAGCCCTCGATCTTGAAGATAATGTACACATATATATTTTACTTAAATTTTGTAGTTTTATATTTTATAAACATATTTGTGATCCATTTTGTATTGAGATTTAAATTGAGCTTCATTTGATTGCCTAGATATGCCTAAATACTTAAATTTGCCTACTGAAAATACCTCATGGAATTGCTTTTGTATCTTGGTGAAAATTCACTTAAGCATTTCATGTGGGTCTAATTTGGGGTTCTCTATTATTTTCACTTTGTGCCTTTTTAGTCTCTGTTCTTCATACATCCACACAAGGTTATTATATGTACCTAGTGAATTATTGATTTTATGATTACTTTCTGTCCCTGTTTGTCTCCAGGAATTATTCTAAAGTAGACTTTGACTGTAGGTTGATCATCTCTCTTAAACCTACCATGGTTGCTACTTCCTTTCCTTATTATTAATATATCTTCATCTAAAGTCAATTAGATATTGGTCAATACTAATTCAAACATGGGAATAAACATTTGATTATTGAATGTATTTCTACTAATTAGTTGGCAAGTCCTTAAAAAATTAAAAGAGTTTTTGAATTTGTAAATATGAAATGATTAAAAAAGAATCTGTTTTCTCAATAGAATCACTGCATTATTGACATATAATACCATATGATCTAGTTAATTTGTTATATTCCTACACGAAGACTATATCTTATTCAAGGCAACCCCACACTGAGAAAGAGTGGTTATTATATTGGGATAATAGGCATCTTATTGCAATACAGGAAACACAGAGAAAGAGCTCTCAACATTTAATAATTGAAAAAATGAGATAGAAGCCACAGAGTCAATAGTTGGGAAAGTCAAAATTATTAATTTACTTATAAGAGAAATAATAATGACTGATATTCATATAATAATCTAGAGGTTGAAAATCACTTTTATGATTTGGCTTCTTAAGTTTTCCTGGGTATTAATATGTCTGTCCTTAGGCCATTAACAATTCGTGAATGTTAATCTTGAATAGATTGAATGATCTGTTTTGTCACAACAGATCATAACCTGAGCCCCAAACTAAACTGCAGCTCTGCTGAAGGCCAAATCTAGACTGAGCGGAGAGTGATGAGAGACTTCCAGAGAGAAATCTTGGTCTGTCCTACTTCTGCCTCCTGTGCTCAGTTTCCTGCTTAGTGAAGGTGGTCAAGAACTGTCACTAGATTGATGGATATTTTTTCTACAATTGAGATGAGCAAAAATATGTTGACTTATGATTCCAACTATTACTAAAAATGTGGCAAGCAGTGATCAGGACAAAGGTGATTGAGGATTGTGGGAACATAACATTAAAATGTTTCAGAATAATCACAAAGACTCACATTTCTATGCTTATGTTTTTATCTAGGCAGAGGAAGTATAACCTGAAGTATTTGAAGATCACTCTTTTGATGAGGAATATGGTGAATTTGTTCTTTCCAAGTAGTGATCTTAATTATCAAGAGGTTCAAAAAGGAAAATAAATTAACATTTGTTTTAGAGCAGAACCATATACAGAAATTGTAATATGTAGTTTTTATTATAAATATGCAGGGTATTCTTGAATATTTAACTTGTAAAAACTAGTGAGTTCCATGAAAACATTGCTCTCTCTAAAATTCACATAATAGACTGAAGAAAGTTTTCACCAACTGAAGAATTTCAGACTATCCTAAAGTCTTACTTATTTGATACAGACATAATTCTTTTTTCCATAAGGATTTCAATAATGTTAACCATATCTTACAATTTTTTTTTCCAGTAGTGATGGTTTAACATACACATCAATTCTGGGAAAGAGGAAAACATTTAAAAATCAGTCGTCATTTCGTGTGATATTACTAAGCAATAACGTCTTTAATTTTTAGTGTGTTTGCCCTTCAAAGTAGAATCTGAACATTTTCAAAGTTATAACAATTCAAATGTGAGCACCAGGCAGTGTTTTCCCATCTTAAAGTAATCCTTTAGATGAGGGTGTCTCTCAACTATTAAGGAAACATCTGTTGGAGGCTCAGCAATTAAGACAAATAGTTTTCCTCTCTAATTGTTTGTATGCAAAATGAACATTGGGTTTTTAAGAGAGGCCCAGGCCATGACAGAGAGAAAGCTGAGGGAGAAGGAAGGGGAAGCTGAGAGTGGACAAGAACAGCTTCTGCTAGGAACGGCCTCAGCAGACACACTCTGTCATTGAAACTGAGATAGGGGTCAAGACAAAGGCGATCCAAGCAGCAGCACAGGATTGCTACTTTAAACAATAAAGGAAACAATCCTGAGCCCACAGCACTTTCCTCTGACCCAGTGAATGTGTAGATGTAAATAAAATAAAACAAACTCAGTAAACCCTTAGTAACCCCGGGGTGATGAAGATACTAGGGGTGACATGAACCCATTTGAATTTCACATCCTGTTTGAAGTGATCCTTTCTCAGGCTCAATGACCCAAAAATGTACTTCACCCCATCTACAGTCTGAATCACCATGTGATTAAATTTTATCAATGATGTCATTCAATTATCTCAAATGATTTAAACTTTATTTCTTCATAATAATTTAACATACCGTAGTTTTAAAAGATAATAACCATAAAACCGCCTCATTTAAATATTTCTCGAAAAACTGCACTATGAGCACAATGAAAACCAGAATTTTACTCTGCAATCCAAAGAGCTAGACTTTCCGCACAGCCATACCAATTGTGGAAAGTGTTTGGAAGTTGTAATGCAGATCTAAGTTGGCAGTTTAAAATCTTCTGACCTCTTTGTGACTTTCCTGAAGTGAGCTCCTTCAATGAGACCAATGACAAGAGAAATGGTCCATGCTGGATTGATATTAAGGCTCACCTCTTTTCAATTCTTTTTTCAGTAGTCTCAGAGGAGGAAAAGGATCAGACATGCTCCCTTAATTTTGTTTCCTGGCAATTAACTCCCAGAATAACACCAAATAATTACAACCATAACATTGCAGAGAAAGTTAGAGTAGCAGTAAATGTCGCTAAGCTGTGAACTTTGACAAACAAGCCCCTATAAATGGCGCGAGGCCGACTTTTACGCACCTGGTAACATGTTCTGCATTGATGCTCGGAAAATTTGGGGAAGAAGATAGTTCATTATGCGGAAAGAAACACCTAAAAATGCTTGAAGTCTGACATTGTGTCCTGGGAGTAGAGGACAGAAGAAATAACACAGAGAAAGCCTTCATTACAAGGGAAATCAACAGAGACTCAAGGTAAATTCAGTGCATTTACCTGTGTGTCTATTTCTCTATTCGTTTTGTTGTCTTTCTGGGAGAAAGAAAAAAAAAATAACAGTAATCATCCTGTATTGTTCTCCCCAAAGGTGCTCAACAGAATGGCCCTGAGTTATGTAGGGTGCGTGGGTGGGTATAACGTAAAATCTCTGTTTTGCCAAGCTGAAGGACAGCATCTCTGGGTCCCCAGTGTCCCTTACCTGCTCTCAAACATTGGCAGTTAGGGCACCAACCACACCGCACCTAGGCAGCTAGCCTGTGTTCCTTCTTGGTGAACATCTGAGCTTATGAAGCATTTCAACTTTAGTTTTGTCCATCCCCTTCAATTATTAAAGACGTATTCCTCCTATCACCTGAATTTCCACACCCCAGTAAAACTGACCTCACTGCAAATCATTCTGAGTGCTGAACCTGAAGACTGAGGACTCCCTTGTCAATGGATTTCTTAATTTAGCTCATTCTCAGATGGCATTCCCTTTTGTATGGTCATGGATAAAGCAATTAATTGACTAAACTCCAGTTAAGCTTTTAAAGAATTCATGGCTTACTTCCTCCAGGAATTTTAATTTAATTATCTCCTCTGTTTTCACGGCTCTTCTACCTTAACCCAAAGCAGTGAATAATACAGGACTCTCAGGGCGAACCGAGAAACTCTGGAAAAGGGCTATATTTCTTTGAGATCTTTGTGTCTTTAAGGAAATAGTGAAATGATTCTCCTTAAAAGCTTTACTATTGAAAATATTATTGTGCTTAATTATCAGTAAAGGTGGAGTCTTTCTAAATTTTAAAGATTCAAAAGCTCAGGTTTTAATAGTTTCATGAAAGTTTGGGGACAGATATTTGGGAAAATATTTACAAGAATTCCAGGTTTCTCACAATTAGGCAAAGAAGAAAAAGATTGAGGTACACACATACACACGTATTTCAAAATTAAAATTAAATTAAAAATAAAAAATTTTTTCCCAATTGGAAGACATAGGTCTAAACTTCACTTGGACAATATAATGCATATACTTAGATGTATTCTCTTCATTGATTTCTGGTCATTGAATAAAAAGGGATGGTATATTTCTCATTATTCAATTCTCTGTCCTATCATTCAAGAAAATTTACATTAAAAATATCAAAAGCAGCAATCCAGTAACCCATGATAAATTAAAATCAATTGAATAATTCAATATTCAGGTAACTAGAGAGAGAAAATGTGAAATTAGGATTTTCTCTAACTTAAGCAAAAAGAAATCCTCGGTAATATTACTTTGCTATAAATAATGTTTCAAGGGAAATTTATCTATAAGCAGAAGTAGTTGGTGTAGAGTTCCTGAATCTATTAAATAAGGAAGAATATATTGGAAAGAAAAATTAACTCTTGTGGAGAGGTGAAGTAAAATAATTACCTGAATGTGGGTATCTCTCTTCTTCAGAAAGCAGCCTAGTTTGAAATTCAATAGTATGCTCAATTTAATCATTTTTCTTCATTGCTTCCTTTCTCCCTCCCTGCCCTTCTTCATTTTCTCCTTTCTTCCCTTGACAATGTTCAGTTACTGATGGTAAACATGTTGCATTCATGTGCAATAAATATTTTAACTTTTGACACAGAGGTTGTGCCCATGAGAAGTCCATCCTCAGAATATGAGGCTGAGACTCAGAGAGCTCGAATACATTGTCACATACTCAACAAACTTGTAGGTTTAAAAGTAACATCCTGAAAATCCCAGTGTATGTCACAGTGCCCCTTCGAACATGATGGAGACCAAGTCTGGGTTTAGCTACATCTTACAACACGATTCTTCAAAGGATCACAATGCAGTGTTTATCCTAAAAAGAATCAATTGGTAAGAAAGGCATTGGTTATAAAAAAAACAAAACAAAACAAAATTGTTATTCTAACCCCAAACGTGATCTCCCCTGAGGACTGAACTTCCAGTTATATTTTTTACCATGGTAAGGTCTTTGTATGCTAGCCTGTTTAAGCCTCACTGCTACCTTGTTTTTTTGTTTTTTTGTTTGTTTGTTTTGTTTTGTTTTTTGGCTTTTTGTCAAAACACCTATTTGAAAATTCTTATATCATCACACAAATCACAAAGTATTTCCTATTATTTATTTTGTTATCATATCTATCACAATCCAAATTACTCCCTTGTAGTTAACATGATAGCTGCTTTTTATTGTAACTTTCAACCACACCATGGTTTTCTAAATTATTGATGATTACATACACATGAAAATGGTTCCAAATCTCTTGCATCCAGATCCTGGGAGATCTTGACCCTTATTTTATCTCTGCACTCACTCCCATGATCACATCAAAAACAGTGGTTCTTGATCTGGGGAAATATTGCCCCTCCACAGGGGCAAGTTTGGAGAACTTTTTGTCTTCACAACTGACTTGGGAGGGAGGGCCACCCTGGGCATCTGTTGAGCACGTGTAAGGGTGCTGCTAAAGAGCCTGCATTGCATAGGGTACCACCTGCCCCCACATACAAAGAGTAGTGTAGCCTCAGTACTGCTGAAGCTGAGAAACCTTGCACTAGAACTCATCACGACCAGTGAGAACAAATCCTCTCGAATACCAACTTTAAGCATCCTAACCTCTGATTGGCCCCATTTACTTCCCAGTTCATCTCTTAGAGTTCTCCAGTTCTAATTTTTCAAGTTCAACTGGACCCAAATTCATAGAGCCATCTTGCCTTGCCTCTGTATCTCACATAGCTTACGTCTATTTTCCCACATCATGTAGAATAAATTCCATAAGCAAACACTGAATTCAGTCTGCACATATGTCTTTGTCTTCATTACTTTCTTTTCATTGACTTCATTAAACTGATCTAAAAGATCATTCTTCGATAATTCCAAAATTCCAGTATTTTTAACCTTTGCTGTTATTACATAGAAGCACCTGTATAGCTACACATGTCTAGAGAAAAACACAGATCTACTGTGAGTGGCTTCATTTAAATTCATGAACCTGAAACTTCAGGATGACCAAGACCTTTATCATGTGTCCTATTCCATTCAATCTCTCACTCTCCTAGATTAACATTTTATGGTCTTTTTCTCCAATATTTACCATCCTAGTCTTAGATTCATATGTTGGAGTATTTGCTATTTTTCTTAAAAAAATGAATTAGTCAGTACTTCACAGAACTGGAGGAAAAAATAGTATTAAAATGCGTTTGGAAGAATAGAAGACCCAGAATAGTCAAAGCAAATTCTAAGCCAAAAAAAGCAATTCTGGAGGCATCACTATAACTAACTTCAAATTATACCACAGAACTATAGTAACAAAAACTGCCATAAAAACAGACACATACACCAACGATACAAAATAGAAGGCACAGAGATAAACCCACACAGATATAGTCATCCTATTCTTGACAAAGGTGCCAAAAGATACTTTGGAGAAAAGAGCTTAACAAAAGATGCTGGGAAAATGGTTATCCATATGTAGAAGAATGAAACTAGCCTCTTATCTCTCACACAGCACAAAAATCAACTCAAAGTGGATCAGAGACCTAGGGATTAGATCAACAATGCAGTTCCTAGAAGAAAGTGTAGGGTCAACACTTATGCATAGAGGCACAGGCAAGGACTTTCTCAATAGAAATCCTAAAGTTCAGGAAACAATGCCAAGAGCTAATAAATAGAATGACATCAATTAAAAAGCTTCTGCAGAGCAAAGGAAATAATCAGGAATGTAAAGAGAAACTATTCCATGGATAAGATCTTTGCTAGCTACTGTTCCGAAAGAGGATAAATATCTAGACTATATAAAGGACTCAAGCAACTTTACACCAAAAAATCAAATAACCCAATTAATAAATGTGCAAACAAATTAAACAGACACCACTCAAAGGAAGAAGTACAGATGGCCAACAAATATATGAAAAGTGGTCAACATCTTTAACAATTAGGGAAATATAAATTAAAACTACACTGGGATTTCATCCCACACCTCACAGACTATCAGTCTTTAAGAATAGAAATAATAATGCTAAAAAGGATGTGGAAATAAAGAAACACTTTTATACTGTTTGTGGGATTGTAAATTAGTATAACTACTATGGAAATCAGTATGGAATTTCCTCAGAAGACTAGGCATGGAACCACTATATGACCCATGTGTACCACTCCCTAGTATTTATTCCACAGAATTAAAGTATAATAATATTTATATTGTATACTTTATTGCACAGAATAAAGTAAAATAATAAAGTCATCTTACTATAGTGATTCATGCATACCCATGTTTATAGCAGCACAATTCACAACTATGGAACTAACCTAAGTGTCCATTAGTGGATAAATAGATAAAACAAAACGTGTTAAATGTACACAATGCAGTTTTATCCATTTTCCTGCAAATGACATACTTTCATTTTTATCCAAGAAAAATGAAAGTATGTCATTTGCAGGAAAATAAGTGAAACTAGACACCATCATGTGAAGTGAAATAGGTCAAACTCAGGTTAAAGATCTTATATTTTCTCTCAGTTGTGAAATCTAGAGAGGAAAAGGCAAGGTAAGGAAAGGAAAGGAAAGAAAGGGGGAGTGGGTGGGTATCTCATGAAAATCAAAGGGAGATCAGCAGAGGACAGGGACTTGGGAATGGAAAATGGGGAGGGAAGGGGAACCTACTGGGGAGTAATAGTGGTCAAATTATATTATCATACTGTGTGTTTGTGCAAAGAGGTAATCACAAATCCTATCAGTATGTACAATTACAATGCACCAATTCAAAACTACGGGAAAAAAACTTAAAAAAATGTATTAGAGAGAAGTTCATGAATTGCCACCACGTTGCCCGCTAGCATCCGACTCTCATGCCTCACCTTTACTCCTGTTACTGTGGATGAAATGCCCATCTTCCTACTTAAGGTCAAATTCCTAAATGCCAGATACACATTTCCCTTTTGCTAACTCAATAATAACCCAGGAATTCACTATACATTCCTTATACTCCAATCTTTATGTTCAGTGTGTGCCATTCTCACATGCATGTATAGAATTGGTCATCTCCCCCGTAATCATTAACCCTCAGCTTTCCTTCCACTCTGGCCCTTCTATTTTTCTACACCACTTATTAATAAAACTCCCTTAAATGCCGTCCATATTCACCTTGTCCACAGCTTCCCAGCCCACTCTTTCACTTTTACCTTCTCTTAATAGTTTTTCCTTAACTGTTCTATTAATATCGCCACTCAAAGGACATCCCTAGGCATATATTGATTGATTGAGTAACCAACTCTCATTCTTATTTCAGCCCTCCTTTGAGAACACTGCCTTTGCCTGGCTTCAGGACACCACATTCTCTTCTCCTTTTCTCTGGTCAGCTATCTGCTACTGTCTTCTAGGTCCCCCTTGCGATGCACACCCGTATTGCAGCCCGACTTAGGCAATGGTCTTCCTGTTTTCAATTAATAGTTATTCTTTTGTGACAGCCTCTATTATCTTTCCTCAACTGCCTCTCCAGAGTGTTTTCCATGCTACTCTGCTCTTCCTGGGCACATCTCTCTTTTAGATAGGTTGAGGCTGCATGAGTGTATAAACCAATAAATCTAAGAAAAACTGTTTTAAAATATGTCTATATGCATTCTTTAAAAATATCCTACAGAATCCCACAGTTTTGTTATGTTTAAGATCACATGTTCTGAGATGGTATGGTTTCAGGATAGAGATGAACAGTTTTTGTAGATGAGCTTGTGGACTATGATCTAAAAAACTTGAACATTAAGCCTCTGGCAAACCTTCCAACTCTTTATTGGGTTAATCTCAAAACAATAATTCCACAGTATGTTTGATTACAAGTACCTATAATATGAACTAAGTTCCTAGGGAATATGGTATCTGTCAATGAAGCATGAAAATGTCTTTAGTTTAAGTGTTAATTTTGTCCCTCTATGCAAAAAAAAAAAAAAAAAGTTAGAAACACATAAAAAATATGTAATTTTAAAATTTAGGTAAAAATAATTTTAACCACAAAAAATTATTAAAAGTTGCAATTTCATGTATTTCTTAAATAATCTCCATTTTCATAAACTCATGTAGAAAGATTTTAATTATTTGTATTATCAGACCAAAATAAGTTACAAATTGAAAAATATAGTTATATCTTCTATCATCTTTTATTTTTGCTACATTAACTTAAAATCTTTCATGTTTCATATTTGAACAACCTCAACTTCTGGGTACCAAGGTTAGCAGCTGAGTGAGTATGGTAATAATGTGCTCTTGACTCAGGATTTACCTGCTCTATTTAATTCTCAGTTAATATAAACATTTGACTATTGATCTTTTTAAATTTTTTTTAATATATATTAGTTATTGGCGGACACAACATCTTTGTTTGTATGTGGTGCTGAGGATCGAACGCATACCAGGCGAGCGTGCTACTGCTTGAGCCACATCCCCAGCCCTGACTATAGATTTAACTTGATGAAAACCCACAAAATAAGTGTCAACTGAGAAGCTGAGCATATTGAGAGTACAGAATTACAATCCAAGGACCATTGGCCAAACAAATCATGTAATTAAAATAGATATTTAAATTTTTCTTAAGATATTTAAAAGAATGACACGTGGAATGGAATTCCATAGTAACCTGTTGAGTGGAATTTCTTTCATCCATTCTTTTCTTGTTCCTTTCCTTTCTTTCTTCAACCCTTGTCTGTATATAATGGTGTGTATTCTGGAACTCCCAATTTTTTTTCAAAAACTTCCTTTTATTTTTAAAAAAATTCATCCAGAAAGATACTCTTCCCTCCCACTTCTTCTCCTGTGCCAATACACTTTTATGTTTAACGAGTTAGCATAGTTAGTTGTCTTCAACTAACTATGCTAACTCCTTAACATAAAAACAGTGTTTTCCTTATTTCCTTATCACCAATATTTGGGATTAAAAAGGAGAATGCAAGATTGATCCAAAAAATTATATATAGTCCCTTAGAAGGCTGATGTAAATAGGAAATTTTAAAATTTATTTTGAACTATGGAGATTGGAAATTATTAAATTAAAAATAGTTTCTTCAGAGTGTTTTAAAATATATTTCAAAGCAAAATGGTCACTGGACATTGTATCATGGAAAAATAAGTATATATTTAAATATATTTAATAATCTTCAGCCTGAAAATAAGCTTTGCTTTCCTTCCCTCCTCAGTTACCAATTATTTGAACTGATTTTAGTTTTTAGCCTCTTCTGAAAGGCACCATTATAATAGGATTCCTACTGCACTGTATAAATTGAGAGCTGTATGTTGGATCTCCACAATGAAAGATGAGGATTCAAGCACTTATAAACTCGCCTGATGCATACATAAATACAGGCACTCACACTCACCTACACACCTAGATTGTATACACAGAATATTCTTCCAGTTCTCTATAATGGCTATTGAAAGTTTTCTTAATAAATGTACAATATTTATATTACTTTTACTGTGTAGATATTGTTTAAATTTGAGATGTGTGGTTATTTGGATTAGCCTTCTTGTAACTTTTCTTCTATTTGAAATTAACAGTCGTCTCTTTTCCTCATTTGCTCAGATATCCACGTACGTACCATTAAGTGGTGCCTAATGAAATTATAGGACACCAAAACACCTTATCCTCTATCAGTTCTGTCTAATCTTGGTGACATTCTCTACTGATCTCACTGTCCTCTTGCTCCAATCTGCCCTCTGGTCTGTCCAGTGAGTAGCATTGCTGTCATCCTGGGATCTCACCACTCCATAGTCCTACGTGATGTGACGTCTTTTCTGAGAGTATTAAACTTTTCTGTTTCTTGTTTATTTTCCACCTTGCTCCATGCCATTTTTTTCTTGATTTTTCTTTTCTTTTGATGTATCACTTTCTCATTGTCCTCCTCAGAAAGAACCTAAAGAGATCGACTTTTGTGGGTGACATGCATTTAAAAATGCCTTTCATTTATACACATATTTGATTCATATGCTGCCTGACTGCTTTAGGATGGAGATCAGGCTATTGAGAAGAAAGTTGTCATTCTGATTCATTATAAATGTTGGCTTCCCTGTATGGAAACTTGCAAAACCTTTTCTTCATCTCCTCATGATATTATTGAAGTTTATCCATAATGCAGTACATCTTAGTCCACGTGCACATAAGTGTTTATTCTGATTTTGGGTGTGTGTACAGTGTTGGGTAAACATCAGCTCTCAATTAAATCACAGTGTTTTTCAACTAATGACTATTTTTAATACAATTATTTGCACAATAGTTTCTAGTCTTCAACTAACACCTCCTATGAGGGAGCAATAGCTATTTTTGTCCATTGAACAACTCCAGTCCTTACAAGATTTCCTAAACAAGATCAGGTGTAAGAATCCTGAAAATGTTTCCATTGCCTTGACAATTGAGCTTGAATAGAAAACAGTTCCAGTTCCAAAACATAAGTTTAGTCCTTATATGGCAATTAAATTAACACTGTAGGAGATGATTGTAAGAGATTCAAAAAGCAGAAAACAAGTTGGGTAGGATATATTTTACCAAATGATTCTGTTGAACTAGAATAATTTTTAGAAGGCATTTTAAAAGGCTAACGTGGATAAATGGAGGCAAAACCTGAGCTGGCATCATGTTTGTAGCTGTTCATCACGTTTACAAGAACATGATATAGCTTGTTAAATATCCTCCTGAATTCAAAATACTGAATCTCCCCTGCATTCTTTACTCTTTTTCCAAACAATTTTATCAGGGAATAATTTACATGTCACTAAGTTTATTACATGTCACTAAGTGGGAGGTTTGATGAGTGTTAGTAACATACAGATAGACACGCATCCATCACCAGAGTCAAGTTTTAGATGACATCCATCATCCTAAAGGGTTGTTTTATTCCTCTTTGTAGTTAGCCTCAGACTCCATACTGAACAAGCATTGTGAAATTTGTCTTGCAACTAAAATAAACATGGAAGCTGTTTGGGGAACAGACTCTGTTTCCTTAAAATGTGTGTTGAAGCCTAATTTTCAATGAGATGATAGTGGGAGGTGTGGCCTTTGGAGGTGATAAATTCGATGTAGATGAAGTTGTGAGGGTGAGACCCCATAATGGCATTAGTGTTCTTATGAGGAAAGCAAGGCAGACCAGAGTCTGTGCTTGCTCTCTCTCTCTCTCTCTCTCTCTCTCTCTCTCTCTCTCTCTCTCTCTCTCTCTCTCCCTCTCTCTCCTAGTAAGGGCACAAGTATTAGAGGACTTGCCATCTGTAAGCCAAGAAGAGGACCCTTTCAGGAACTGAATCTTCTGGTTCTTTGTTCTTAGACATCTTAGCTTCAGATTAAAAAAATAAATTTGTAAATGATGGTGGAATGTGATGGACATCATTATCCGAAGTACGTGTATAAAGAGACGAATCAGTGTGCATATACTTTGTATACAACCACAAATATGAAAAAATGTGTACTTTATTTGTGTACTATGAATTGTAATGCATTACACTGTCATATATAAATAAAAATAATAAAAATAATAAAATTTAAAAAATTGTTATTTGAGCCACCAGGTCAATGATTTTTGTAACAAATTTCAATTAAGAGCAAAGCTGTGGAAATCGCACTGCTCTGACAGCAGTGGATTATGGATGCCTCAAGTTAGATGTGAATGAGTTGGGATGAAACTTTGGCTTAGTCTCTGCTGCAGACAGTTGTGCAGGTCTCTTTCCACACCATTGCTGCTTTTAAACCTGCAGGAAAGTCCCAGGCAGTCATCTTACTCACTAAGGAAGCCCCCACCAAAATAACTATCACCCAACTCTACATGTGTTTCTGCAGCAGCTTCTCTGAGGGCAGTAATGTATGTGAATTTGGAAGGACACTGGTGCCTGAAACTTTACTATCTAATTTCAAAAATTACTAAAAAATTTAATTTACCAGAATATCCTAGTCAAATCTTCTGTTTGTTTTAACCTTCATGTACTACATATATATAGATGATAATAGCTCTATTCTCAAAAAATCTGCTATTAAACCTTTATTCTGCTAGTATGTCTATCTGAAATAATTCTTAATGTTTCCAAAACATTTTAATAGGAAATGAACAGTGCATTTAGTTCATTAGATTTTGCCTTTATTAACAGATATAATTAAATTATCATAAGATATGCCTTATCATACATTTGTGCAAAATTATGATTATTGTCAATTTTTTAATTCTTCTCTAGAAGAAAATGTATATAATTTAACCATTGACATAAAAAGTAAAGATTTGTAATACTATTCTTTTGTTTTAGAATTATGAGGAATGCCTATATCTGCAACCAAAAATTTAATTTTGCATTTCTATATTTCCAACTATAGATAGTCTGTGTTGGCTTCATTTGAATAGATTCATTTGCTTTTAATTTTATTAAATTTGACAATCAATCATAGCAAAATTTTTAAGTTTTATGCATTCTGTTAAATCCTGATCTATTAAAGACAAACAAAAAATGGTTAATTGAAAATATTTTTAACATCAGTCAACAATTCTACAATTTTCAGGCATTTTCTATTCTATTATCTTCTAGATGTTAAATGATACTCTGACATCTGAAAGGTCAGCATATTGATATCATAAAGAATAAGCAAAGATGATAAAGTCATAATGTATTGATATTTTCACCCAATTTTAAAATGGAAAAGGAACAATATTTATAGAAATTCTAAAATGTGCATATGATTGTTATTCACCACAATGTTTAACATAGCCTCTGTATAAAAGAGTCAAAGCAAGGTTCCACCTAAAACTTAAACATCACGCCTGGTGAAAGTGACATTTCTTTGAAATCCCAGTACTTGGGAAGTTCAAGGCCAGAATCAGCAACATAGCAACACCCTAAGTGACTTAGTGAGACCCTGCTTCAAAACAAGAAAAAGTTAACAAAAAGGGCTGAGGATGTATCTCAGTGGCAAAGCACCCATGGGTTCAATTTCTAGTACCACCTCCAAAAAAATATTAAACACCAACTTATTATTTTGATAAAACCACACATTTTCAAGGCTCTTAAGATATAAATTTTCTTCCTTTGATCATTTCTTCATTTTTGTTCCACTTGCCGATAGAAAACAGACTCAGAAAGTTTGAAATGAAGTTAGGCTTATGGTCCGTATTTTGAAACAAAGTTATAATGCTTTTCTATGCCTCCATCTCTAGTACTGACCCTATAAGAACAATTATATCCAAATGCGCCTTATCATCAGTCTGTTTGTGATGCTTATCATAGAGTTCAGAATGTCTCTTGCAAAGTATATAGCTTTTTGAAAAGAAACCCAAATTGGAAAAATAATTTCCATATATTTAAAAATGGCGATCTAGCAAAAGTTTAAAAATTAGTGAGTTAGAAAATTGAGTTAGAATTTTTACTTACGAAGTAAAGGGGAATGTCTGTCAATGAGGTCATCGTGATTATACTTTCCCATAAATACTTTATTCCATAGAAATGAATTTTATTGTGTTACACAAAGAAATATTTCATGTGTGCCAACTTATTTATTCTTATCCAACTATTTGATCTCATCCTAAATATTTTCTATTTAAGAGAACATATCAATCACGAATATAATGTCAGATATTTTGACATGATTGAATTTTTGTGTCCCATATAAATTCATACTCTGAAATCAGTCCCCTCTCTCTCTCTCTCTCTCTCTCTCTCTCTCACACACACACACACACACACACACACACACACACACACACACAAACACACACATTCTCCTAATGTAAAGGTCTTTGAAAGTGGGGTTAGGGGAGGCGATTTGGCCATGAGTGAGTGCAAAACTCATCATTAGGAAGAAGCTTTAGAGCTCCCTGCCCTTTCTGCTTGGAGAGGTCTCTTCAACATGGTTCTCTGAACCACGGACCTCACCAGGCACCTCAGCTTTCAGTGCCTTGATTAGGACTTCTCATCCTCTAGCACTGCGAGGAACAAATTTTTGTTGTGTCTAAGCCACCTAGTTAGAGGCACGTGGTTTTTTTATAACAATACAAAAGGGCAAAGACACCTGTTTGTTGAAATGACAGCTATACTTTTATTATTTAATAAAAGGTAGTATTTAAACTCTGCTCATTCTTACAATTTGTGTGAAAGACCAAAGTTTATATAGATGCAGTAAAATCCTGTGATAACAGGAATGATAATGAATGCAATGAATTCAGATTAAAGTAATTGACAATTGACTCCCAAATCCTGAGAACTTCAGGCAGGCTGGCTGTGCAGTCATGCCTGAATCATTTAATTAAGCTCACAATAATGCTATCTTGCATCTTAAGCAAGACAATTGTTTTAAACAGTAATTATGAATAGCGTATTATAATGTTTAGTATAAATAAATATGCATATTATATGTTATATAATATATGTGTGTGTACACACATACAGATCTTTGGTTTGTATTTTCATTGTACATAAATACATCTCTAAATAACTTATTTTCTAAAATCTTCCTCAAACATTTAAAATGAGTAGGAATTAAGACGACAACTGGTTAATGAACATTCTGGGCATCAGGTGAAATAATTCAGGTTATATGAGAAGGTTTTTCAATACTGGTGATTTTTTCCCACATCTATTTTTTTCCCCAGTTTTATGAACTTCAGGAACTTCATTTTTAGTGTATAAGATAGGGCACATCTTTTGCAATTTACTTCGCTAATATTATCCTATTCCTTTTGACCCAACAACACACAAGTACGCTTGGAAAGACCTAGAGTTTATTTCCTATAAGGCCATCATGTTGTAGAAGAAGAATATAGTGTGGCAGTTTTTACTCCCCACTTTAATCTTAATGCAGGTTTCAGTCATTGAAGTTGAGGAGGTTTGATAGTCACACATATAAAAGTCAAAGAACAAATCTGTTATAAGTCACCGGAGGGGTGTAAACAAAAGCATTAGTGAGCAGGCTTACTGTGGGGCATTACTAATTCCACTAAGACAAGACATTTTATTTGAATTATTAATTCTTTTCTCTTAAGATAATCATTCAGCAAAATATTTTAAAGCATATGCTAGAGCTAAGGCACACTTAGAAGTGTTAATCCTGTAAGTGAACACGACATGTCAAACCAGCCACATAGATCCTGGTGCCTCGTGGCCAGGGTCCTTCAGACCCACTCTGAGTCCAAAAGGAAATGCTCATATTTGGAGTTACAGTTTATTGTGGTAAAATACATTTCTACTGAACTATTTAGTTCCTGTGCGAGTGTCAAATAAGGGAATTTTGCCAGTTTAACTTCAGTGTTGGATGGGTCAGTATGAATTTTGCTGCTAGAGTCATGGACATGGAATTTCAACCTTGGCAGAGAGACCAGGCCCGTCCTGTGGCTGCTGTGCAGGCAGGAGCCCCTGCAACTGGGTGAAGTCTCTGTCCACACTGGAGCACACCTTGCTCTCATCTCTGGCAGCTGGTGTTTCTCGGGTGCTCACAGCATTGTGTACAGATGGCAGGTGGATTCCCCCAGAGCTCCAAAGCCACCATTTTGACAATATGTTCTAAAACCCCTGAAGCAGCATCCAGCCATGCTGAGAAATCTGGGTAGCTTCTTCACATGATCTGTTGACAGGGTTGCTTTAGAAAATACTCTGAATAAAAAACTTTCAGAAATTTTGAATGGTGTATTTTAATTCTTTTTTTTAAAATAAGAACTCTCATTACAGAATGTATGATTCTTTTTCTCAGGAAATGAATAGTCTTTTATAGCAAAAACTCTTAATCTCTCAGTGTTGGAACATCTCAGCCAGAAAATCTTTCTAGATCTAACATCTAGAATATGATTAAAGTTATACTTAAAAAGCAAAAATCGTGTGTTTGATAATTTTTATGTATTTTCTTAAGGTTCAACTTTTAAAAAGTTATCATATAGATCCTTGGGTTACATAACCATATCATTGACAGAAAATCTGGCATATGTAAGGTCTGTTGGTCATGAAAACAGCTTAGAAGTAGTATATGGGTAAACCTCAAATCACTGTGGGTCATTTCAATGGTCAAAAGCAAAAAGGAAAAAATGATAGTAGAACATTCCAGAACATAGGCACATTTGGGGTTGATGTGAAACAAAAGCTGATACCCAGGAAAATCTGCAATTTTATATGGAGATGTGTATAAGAAGTAAATAGTGTCTAGTTAGGAGCTATTTAACAGTCATGCCTCTGTAAGAATTAAAGTGTTTTCTAGCAAATTTTTGAGAACCAAGTTGCTGTGGCTCACCTACTAAGAGCTCTAAGTCTCTGCAAATGCCTGAATCTCTCTGCATGCTGTGGTTCCCCTTCTCTCTTGTTCATGGAACAAAATACATGGTTGTGCACTACTTGGGTGGCAAGTTAATCAAACTTTGTGGCTCATGGCAATTCCATGTTGATATGGATGGTACAAGGAATGGCATGGGGGCAAATGAAGACCCAAATATTAAAGGGAAGATTCGTGACATGACACCCCCAGGAAAATTAGGGAACTCTCAGCAGAGGATAAGAAAGATGAAGAGGGTATTATTGCAGCTAAGACTCTCATAGTTGGTGAGAGAGTAAAACCTTAACAGTCAGGAGTCTAATCCCAAATATATAAAATTTCAGAAAGTCTGTGCAAGAGATCAGCAATGATAATTTCCTTTGTGCTTAGTAAGCAAGTATGTATTCCTTAGGAAGTTTTATATTTGGGAAATAGTCATAAGAGTGAAGCAATCTAATGATATACCCCTTCCACATCAGAGATACATGAGTTTTAATCATAATTCTATTACACATTTAACACTCTAATTTAATTTTTTAGAATTTTTTTACTTATATTTGCACAAGACATAATTACTTAATACCCTTATTGGCTGTCTAATAATTATATTCCCTTATAATTTTTCAGGATAAAATATTAGAAACACTCTGTTCCCAGCCACATTATTAAAGGTTTGAAACACACACACACACACACACACACACACACACACACACACACACACTGAAACAAAACCCTGAGAGACCTTAAGTTTGCATCATAAATTCTTATTTTAAAAAAGTGTATTGCATTACTGCACAGCATCTTCCATTTATTTTCTCCACCAGACATTCTCAAGAGGAATCTATTTCTGTTGTCTTGGGTAGGCACAACTGATCCTGTGTTGTTTTTCCATTTTTCACCAGGGTCTGATACCTCCAGTAAGACAAATCACCCTGGCCAAAGTCACTGGGTAGCATTCTCCTGGAGGGGATTACACTCTGCTCACAGATAGGGCCAACTCTCACTGACTCTTCCAATTCTGTCATGTGTTGGAGACCTGTAACTGCTGAAGGGATTTTTTTCCCTCTGGAATCACCAATCTAAATAACGGTATTCTTATGAGGGAGAATATATCTATAATGTGGTACACACCAGGTACACAGCTCCAGTGCTAACCACTCATTTGTTGAGTTGCTAGAAATGGTGATTAGTACATGCACAAAGTCAAGTTTACCCCAGAAACTGCCTTCAGCTAAAGGCTCCAGCTATGCCTGAAGCTGTCCATGTTCTCCAGGGGTGTCTCTCATTCCAGGCTTGGTTCTTCCTTGCTTCTGTTCACAACAACTCAATGATGTGTTGTGCTGATGTAGACCAGAAGGACCAGAAAAATTTATTCTTTTCAATTTTTCAGAAGATGCACAGAAATATTATAATTTCTTCCAAAAAGAGAGAAACTTATTTGGTTTAGAATCTTATCTGGTAAGATTCATCGGTAAATCCAACAGGACCTGCATTTGCTTCATAGAAACATTCTGAACTATTAATTCAACTATTTTCATGAAACTCTGTTGTTACCACATTCACATGGATTCAAAGATAGTGTTTCTTGTTTTACATTATGCTACACAGGTTTTTTTAAAAGTATGGTTTTTTTCTCTCTCTCTTTTTTTTTTTTTTAAATTCAGACCTTTGCCATACTGTACTTTCTTTCACATAAGGCAAACGTGTGTAATAAGGCAAGAATTGGCAAGCAAGTGATGCTATTCTATAATTAGATATGCATGTTTTCTTTAAAACTCAACTCTAATTATGAAGGTGAATCTTGTCCATCTGTATTTCTCTTCTTTGAGAAACTTCTGTTTTTTAGAACTGATTTCCTGGAAAATACAGTCCAATGACAAACCCACATGATAGTGCTTTTATTTTTCATGGAGTATAGTTAGAAAAAAAAATACAACAAAGGTAAAAGCACAGCAGAGAGTGAACAAAGTAAATGCATAAATATGAAGTTATACATTGTTAATCTGGCCACAATATCTCAAAAAAGAAGTGCTTTCTCATTTATTTAACATAACTTTAGTGAAGCCATGTAGAAACACTGGATCTTAGAATGATTCATCAGAAGAGAAAAAATGAACATCCTTATCTTCCTGTCCCTTTCCATCATTTGTCTAGTGCCAAATTTGCCCTGCAGAGAGAGCACCCACCCTGGATTTGCTTTTCAGAATCTTTGGGTCTTCCCTGAGGTATTTGCAGGAGGGAGAATCAGCAATTGTGTGGTTCCTACAAAACCCCAAATATTTCCACAAGGAAGACTGAGTCAACAGATGAAATTAAAAGATGAGGTCATAGAGACGGGGTGGAATTTCATCTTAACCATGGGATGGCCCAAGGTGTCTCTCGAACTGTACTCAAGATTTTTTTATGTGAATCAATTTTTATTAGTATTAATACATAAAACTTGTAAAAATTAATAGAATTCATGGTCATATTTCCATACATGAATATTATGCATGGATCATGTCCATCTTCCCCTCTCCTCTTGCCCTCTTCTCTCTCCCTGGCACCCTTCCTAGTCCCTAGTAATCCCTCTTCTATTATTTGATTCTGTTGGTTTGTTGGTTGTTTCCACATGTGAGAGAGAACATGTGACACTCATCTTTCTGTGACTAGCTTATTTTGCTTAACTTCATGTCTTTCAGCTCCATCCATCTTGATGCAAGAAAGGATTTCCTTCTTCATCATAGTTGAGTAATACACCATTATACATGGACGCCTTGTTGCATTTACCCATTCATCATCTGTTGATAGGCATCTAGGCTGATGGTGCACCTTAGTTATTATGCTGCAATAAACATAGGCTATCTTTTTTTGTACCCTAATTTTGCTCCCTTTGGATATATACCCAGGAGTGGGATAGCTGGGTCATATAGTAGTTCTATTTTAGTCTACTGAGGAAACTCCATACTGTTTTCATAGTGGGTGTTCTAATTTACAATGCCACCAACAGTGTATAAGGTTTCCTTTTTCATACCCTTGCCAGCATTTATTACTTTTTAAATAATGTAATAGTCATTCTAACTTGGATAAGGTAATATATCTCTATTTGCAAGATTTCTGAGTTTTTTTCAAAACCTCTCTGCCGAATTTCCCATTCATATCTTACATTGTCTTGCTAATTTTATTAAACTGTGTATCTGTATTCTCTAGGATCTCATTGACCTTTTCAAAAATCATTCTTTTGGATTTTCTTATCCAGTATATCATCCACTTCAATATCATTGGAATTTGTTACTAGACAGTTATGATCTTTAGGGGGAGGTGTTTTATTACATTGGTTTTTCAGATTTTTTGTGTTTCTCTGTTGAGATCTGTACATCTTATGGCACATCTTATGGATATCTACACCATTTTATAGGATGTTTTTTGTAAGCTGCTTTCTTCTGAAAGAGTGTCTTGGGTATGGCTTTGCTACTCAATGTTCAGTTTATTTCTAATTGTGTACTACGGTATATTCTCACTGAAGCTTCTTTGGTTGTGATTTGTGAGACTGGACACAATGCATAATGTATCAGAGTTGAAGAGATCCAGTGTCTCTACAGGTCATTTGATGGTGGGAACACTAACAGTTCAGGCAGAGGTGGTGTTGAGAGCACAGTATGTGAGTATGTGAGATGCACCCATGTGATGACTATGATGGGGACTGTGGCTCCTACCAAGTGGGGAGGGGAGTTTCCTCAGGCACTGTTAGTACTGGCTGTTACTGGGGTTGTTCCCTGTCACTGGGTGCTCCAACAGTGATGAAGGGCCTAAAGTAATTGTGCTCTGATCAAATATCTGTGTTGTTCCAGGGCCTTCAAAGAGGGGAGGGGCAGGAATCATATCACCCTTTCCATAGCACCCACACCCAGTCTTATCAGATAAGTTGCAGGGCTGCCCAAAGCAGGGGGACCACACAGGTGCGGCAGCAGCAAACTGGTGCTATTCTTCCTTTGTGCACCTGTAGGCATGTCTGCCCAGCAGTAATACCTGAGGCATCCCTTAGCTGTGCATGCCTGGGATAGGATGATGTCCAGGAACATTTCTGTCCTCTATTATTCTATTTGTTACCGTGTTCACCAGGGATGAAGAGGAAGTGAGTTAGGGCTAGAGTGAGGTAAAATTTCTCTCAGCTGAAATCCTTACAGGAGGAAGGGAGAGTAGAACTTGGTGGACACTGGGCAAGGTTTCTCTCTGGATCTTCTTGGTCTGTGCATTGGCTCATTGGACTCTACAGTCTTCTTGCAGATTCTAGAATGTGCCAAGAGGTCTGCACCTGCCCTGCCCTCTGTGCAGAATGCCCTTGCCCCAGGGCTCCATGGGGCTCCCACCTCACTTCTTTCAGGGCCCTCTTCCTGGAAGAGGACCTCCCTCCGCCTCCTGTCCCAGGGCAGGATGATGGCTGCATCTTTTCCTCCCCCACACAGTTCTCCCAATGGTAGTGCCCACTGGGGATGCAGCATGAGTCCCAAGTGGAGCCAGGTAAGACGTCCCTGGCATGAGGCCCTCTCAGGAAGGAATGAGAGCAGAATGCAGCTGGCAAAGTTTCTCACTGTGTCTCTCAGATGGAGTCATCTTGGATTCTGGATACTGCTCCGACATGCTTCTGGGAGGAGGGCAATCATATCTGAGTTTTCTCAAACATGTCAATGACAGGAAGCCCTAAATAGTGCTAGGGAGGAGGGGCAAGAACCATAAGGGCCACCGCTCTCAGGCCTGGCACCTGTAGTAACCACACACAAATAGCTATGCCCCTGGTCTCAGAGGGCACACTCTCCTGGTCCTGCAGTGTGGGGAGATGGTACCCTGCACTCCCCTCTGCATGGCAACCCCATTCCCCACAGTGTAGCACTCTCAGCAGGCCTGTGACTGCACTAAACCTAGTCTGGTTCATGAAGCATCCACTGCCTGGGTCAGTGCAGTAAAATGTATTTGGGATTCCAGAGACGGAGACACACAAGGGTTTCAGACCCTTAAAGCAGTCAATTCGGACAATAAGTCCCTGCTCAAGATGACTGCTGGATACAGTAACTCCAGGGATTCACTGAGAGTTGAAGTGAATTCCTATGCCAAAGCTGGAGTACTGTGTAGTTTTCAGACCTCTTGTTTATTTAGACTGTAAAGACACAAGGACCAGGAAGCTTCCCAAATAGCTAGGATTCCTGGCCTCTGTGATGATGAGACTTTGCTGGGACTCTCACTTTCACCTGGGGCGGACTTCCTCTCCTCTGGTGGTGAGGACAGAGCAGTAGGTGTTAAAATATTTTGTTCCTTTTGCAATGTGGTAGTCCTGGGTCTCAGAAGTTTGCAAGGTTTCTCTTTTTCTGCTATGGAATTCCAGCACTAACTCAAGTTCACTCACCTCAACATGCAGCTATAAACCTTCTGCATTGGTTTTTCTTTGCGGGAGCGGATGAAAATACTAGATGCCTCTGTTCAACCACACACCTGGCTCAAGTCAAGTAGATGGAATTAAGGTGGCCTCTGGGACCAAGGATATCTAGAAAGGCAAACAAATCCAGATGGGTGAAAGTTCATGCTGAGCAGCTTCTCATAAAATAAAATTTCTTGTGGGTCTTAACCATTCTCAATTCCTCTTATTAGGTCAAATATGACTACTCCAGGAAATACAGGAAACAGACACAGCCACACACCTAAGTTTTAAGTTCAAATTAGTATTCCCTGGAAAGAATGATCTCTTAACACAAGAGCAAAAACTATTTTGTTTATTTCAATTTCAAACACTATGTGCACTATTTTTTTTTTCTTCCGAGTATTGCAGAGCCTTGGAGAATCAGCATTTGGGAAGTGTGTGAGGGCATCCTCACACGTGATTTGAGTTACCTCCCTGGCTGGGTGAGAGGCCCTTAGACACAGCTGTGTCAGAGCTTTCCCCACCCTTCTCCAGGTCCAAGGGCTTGTCCGTGCAGAGGTGTGTCTGGTCACTGCCCTGAAGACCCAATCATCGCCCCTGACCTTGGGATGCTGCCCCCCCTTAACCTTCATTGGATGGGATTTTCCCCGGAATTTTTTGTTCCCCAATAAAAGCCCACTCCCGGGCGTGTTCTCTCTTTCTCATTAGCCTCTTCAGTAAACCTCACTACCACATTAGGTGGCTGGAGGCTGAAGCTAGGAGAAGCCATCCTGGAGCTGGTTTTAAAGGTAATTAGAGTCTTGTCTCTTAATTTAAAACTCCCTAGCATTTTCTCACAGTGCAGACTACCTGCTATGATCTGGGTTAAGTTTAGGCTAAATGTAATTCCATTTTTATCTTTGCTACAAGTACATCCCCTCCAATAGAGGAATCCCCTTGCACTTACAGAGCTACCTTTGTAGGATCATTTGTGAGTTCTACCCATGCGTGGAACAATGGAGTAATTCCCTTCTCTAAACCTAAAATGCTTTCTAATTTTTAGTTGAAAGATTTCAAAACTTCCTTTTAGAATTTTGAAAAACAATTTGCTCTCCCCATTTATTCTGGTGACAGGTGAGATTATCTTTTTCTTCTTCAGAAGTTTTTTTTTTAAATATTTATTTTAAGAATTAAGAAAGATGGAGCAAAGATAAACTCCCACATTAATTTTCTCGATTTCCCCACCTTTGCAGAAATCTCTTATGAGTGTTTAAAGAAGTCACTTGATCCCTTAGCACCTGTACAGCTAAGGACGAGTTCTCACTGATTCCAACAGAAGTTATTATAGTAAGTTTAATTTTGCATTCATTTTAAAAGCAGATTACACAGCTGGGAACTCTCTTAAGGGCATCTGCAGCTCAAACCTCATCCTCCTCCCAGTAGACTCACCATGTCAAGTTTAGGACTCATGGCCTCTGGCTGCCACAAAAGTCTATAAATATATAGTATAGACTGAAACTCAAGTGCCCCCAATGAATTATTCTGTGAAATAATTTATTGTGCTTATCTAAAGATTCACACGAAAGAAATAAAAATACCAAAACATTATGGGGTTTCTTTCATCTACTGATATCAACTCATTATTCCAAGTGGGGAGAAAAATGTGTATGGTGATTGTTTCATTTTTGATAAAAAATTTTTAAAAGGTGTGAACCCCCCTAACCTGATACCAATGTTCTTGAGAATCTATAAAAATTCCGTGGAGCACCTTCTGTACATAACCAACCATTCTGAGTCTTCAGAACTCAAAGACAAATGGCCCAACTTTGGTGGTGTTCCTCATATTTCCAAAACAAAAGCCAGTTATAGATAGAATACTTTATCTTGGCAACTGACAGTTCTATCTATTTGTTTTGTTTTGTATCTTTCTAATTTATTGCAAGACCCCCAGATGTGTGCCTCAGTAAGATATCATTAATTGCTAGACATGAACTTGCTGGGCTCAGGCATTGCTGCTGGCTGTCACTGTCTCTACTACCTATGGGCAGGATCTGGTTTCATTACAGCACTAGTAAAAAATGTACACAAGCAAAGAAAGAGCAGCCAGATTAAAAAAAATTAATTGATTTGCATTCAACCTGATTTAATTAATCCTTTAACCTGCAGACATAGAATTGTAAGCAGTTTAAATGTATCTATTATGTGAACTTAAATTGATTCAGGGAAACAAAGGGATGCAACAAACACACAGATATAATTCACTTAAAGCCATGGAATTGCATTGTTTAGATGAATTGCTTCTCTGAAACTGTGTATTCTCCATAGCTGTAGAATATTGAATCAGGAAACAATTTCTAATTAGCTATTGAGCATCATTTTGTTCTACATTGCACTGTATAAATAATGACTAAATTATATGTATGTATTTTTATGCTTTTCACCACAAAACAATCAGCATACATCACCATCTTCAATTTGAAGATGACTCAATATAGGAGCAGGCAGAGCAAACAAGCATGTGCAGAAAATTCTTCACTAATTAGAAGAATTATGGTTCTCATGTTTTACCTGTTGCTTGTCATATTAATGAGAAATTATTTTCCTTTTCTAGCTCATTTATTGCCTGTGTTCCTTAAGCCTTGACGAAAACACTTACCCAGAAGCTTTTCCTAGTGCAACATGTTCTGATCCATGGCCTCCTTTTCCCTGTATCTCCAGGTCACAACAGAGCTGACATCTTTGCATCTCCTACAGGACCTTACATCTTCAATTTGTATCTTCAAACAAAGATATAATGTCCTTTCCTCCCTCCATTTATGGCAAGTTTACTCATGAAAGCAGCAAGGGAACTCTTGCAAAATGTAAACTTGTGTCTGTGAGGTTAGTCTGGAATTCTGAAAATGAAATCATTAATGCTTTTTGAATCTTATTTTAATTGACATATAATAATTGTACATCCATATATTGGAGAGAGGAGAGAGAAGGAGAGAGAGAAGTGTGATATCTTGATACATGTATCCAATGTATGATAATAAAATAAGGGTAGAAAAATTTTCACTATACCAAATATTTGTCATGTACTTGTGTTAAAAACATTCAAAATTCTCTCTTCTAGCTATTTTTAACAATACAATAAATGATTGTATGTTATCCTCATACCACTATTCTAGAGAACACAAACGTATTCCTTCTACTGAACTAGAATGTTGTACCCACAAATCAACACCTCCCCATATCCCTTTCCCCCTCCCTCCCCAGCCCAGGATAACTACCTACTTGATTCTACATTTTCCAGTTTCTACATGTGAATGAAAACAGGAAGTTCCTGTCTTTCTTGCCTGGCTTCTTACATCACTTAAACATAAACCCCAGCAGGTTCATTCATCTTGCCACAAATCACACGATTTCAATATTTTCATAGCAAAATAATTTCCCATACAGATATTTTCTTAGCCATTTATTATTTTATGGCACTGAGGAAGATTTCACATAGTGACCATTTTGAATGGTGCTGCAATAAACATGAAGAATGGATATCTATTTCATGCACTAATTTCTTTTACTTCAGATATATACCCAGTAAAGGGATTGCTGGACCATATATGACAATTATATTTTTAGTTTTTGAAGATTTTCCATAATGCTGTCTGTAATGGCAATATTGATTTACATTCCCACCAATAGTGAATAAAAATTTCACTTTATCGACATCCTCATAAGCATATGTTATTTTATGTGTTTTAGAAAATAACCAATTTAAGTGGGATGAGATTTCATTGCAGTTTTGATTTCCATTTCCCTAATGATTAGTGATGAACAAATCTTCATATGACTTTTGAACATTTGTACATCTATTTATAAAAAATATCTGTTTAAATAACTTTATTAATTTTAAGATTATTTTTATTAATATTGATTCATAAAAATAATATATTTAATAGTTAAACATATTGAACAAATAATTGTGTATACTTATAGAGTACAATGTTATGTGATGATACATGTTCATATATAATAGAAAATATATGTAAAAAAATCTCTAAGACAAGTATAATTTTTAAGGCTGTCATGAGAAGAAATTGGAGATTTATGCAGTCGTATAATAAGTGAGGGTACTGGCTTTGTCATTTAAAATTTTTAAAAGTTTTGATAGGAAAAAAGTAAACTCAAGGATCAAATGGATTTTCAGCCAAAATTACATAAAATTTTCATGAAAAATCAAAGCATTTTCTGGAGAAATACCTCAAATAAATAAAATATGAGTGGCACTGTTTCAATTCATGAGATTGAAATAATATTGATATTAAACTGACAATAATATTAAAAAAATTCATGACAAGCTTCTACTTGAACATAGACACAAAAGCCCTAAATAAAATATTCTTAAAAAAACCACAATTTTGAAAGTCAATATGTCAAGAAAAATATGTCAATTTCTGGAATTCAAATTTGGTTGAAAAATCATATCAACAGATTCCAAAAAAAGTTTGACAAAATTAAGCAGCTTTTCATGATTAAAACTTAGAAATCTAAGAAGAGAGTGGAACTCCCTCAAGTTGAAAACAATATCAACAAAAGGCCTTCAGCCAACAGCATGCTTCATAGAAACTAGTGCTAGTTAGGACACTATGAAAAAGAAATTAAAAGTGTGCTGGAAAAGAAGGAATGAGCCATCTTTGCAGATAACATGATTGAACATGCAGAATATCCAAAATATTGAATAAAAACTCTTGGAACTAAAAGATAAGTGACTATAACAAGGTGAGAAGATGTTTAGTATTCAAAAGTCAATCACTTACCTTTAGCAATGAACAGGTCAAATTTTAATTTAAAAATGAAATACCATTTCTGTTGGCATCACCAATATGAAATACTTAGACATGAATCAAATGAAATATATACCAAAATGACAGGAGAAAAACTACAAAAAATGTGATGAAAGAAATCAAAGAACTAAAATGAATGGGGAGGGAGAAATTCCATGTTCCTGGATAAGGAGATTCAATACTGTCAAGTCATCAGCTCTTCTAACTTGATGTGTAGATTCCGCAATTTTGCAGTGAAAGCCTGCCCTCAGCCCATTTCACAAATGTAATCCTGACTGCATAATGTTCTACTGCATGTGTTTTTGAACATTTAATTTACTCTTGCTCATATCTACAGTAAAATTTCCTGAGCATGTGTGTCTCCATGGTCTGGACATGTAAATTCTACCAACTGACTCTTCTCTTCCCTCCTTTCCTAGTCCTGAGGTTAATCCATGGACACTTGGTTTCTCCATGATTTTTTCTTCAAATTTACTTTTTTTTTTTTCCTTTAAGGCATTTTGCTTTGATTGAACACATCCCTGTAGTAACTGCTGCCTTGTTTTACTAGAAGTAACATAATCTTTTTTTATTATTATTTTGAGTGGGGTTATTAAATGTGCTTACCTCTGAGCCTCCATTCACCAGACCTACAGATGAATGTGTTTCGTTGTTTGTAGGCAGTCTGCTTCCTGTCTGAGATGGTGCCCAATATAATCTGGAATCGGGTGGTTCCACATTGTAGGACCAAAGTGCAGCAGGTGAAATACTAGTCTTCTCACATAGGAGAAAAAAAATGCAAATTTAAAAAAATAACTGCTTGGAATTACCTGGTTACCTATTGTTTATTCACTCAGAAATTTCAATATAATGTTCTGAAACTCAAAGCTTCTCTCCACTAAAAGGAATGAATGATCATTGTTTTATCCAAAGTTTAATTATTTTTAATAATAGGATTATGGCCTGAATAAAGAAAGAAAACCATGAGTTATTTATGATGATATCAGTTAATTTATTTAATGATATAAAGTTATTTCCATGAAAAGTCTTTCTCATGCCTCATGTAGGGAAGGAGGAGTTTTTTTTTATTACTCTCCTTTTTTAAAAAAAGTAGATACTAACTTATACCTTCCTCTCCAAAAGCATAGACCCAGAAATGACAATGATTTGTCCAGTCCTCTTTGCTGGTAGTAAGACGCTCATCCATATCAGAACTATAAGGCAAGTTTCTACATGACTCCATAATATGTTAAGCCAAAATTATCTTGTATAAATTACTAAATTCAGAAAACAACCCTAAAATTAAAAAGTAATCTAAGAAAAATGTTTATGCTGTATGAAAGGAATTACAGTCAGGTAATGACATTTTAGTCAGTTGATGGGCCACATAATAATGGCGATACCATCAGGATATAATGGAGCTGAAAATTCACTATCACCTAGAGATTCCACAGCCATCATGATGCCAAAGTGCAATGGCTTACTCACAAATTTAAGGTGATATTGGTGTAAATAAAATGACTGCACTGCCAGTCATATGACTGTCTAACAAATAAAATTGTGAATACTAGATGTGTAGTAGGCTACACTTACTAGGTTTGTGTGAGTACACCCTGGGTTGTTCACATAATAGTAAAATCATCAAGTGACATGTTTCTTGGAGTGTTTTCCTGTGACATATGATGTATGTGGAATAGCATTTATGTCCAGCAGAAATATACAAATATATAAGCGATCCAAATATTTCCAACATGTACAGTAAACCTGAGATATTACTACCATTTGACCCAATAAATACAATTATAGAAATATTGTACATTTTACGGTACATTCAGTATAATGTTTACAATAAAAATCATTAGGAGAACTTAAATATCCAAATAGAATTATAGAATTTGAAAATGTAAAGAAACACTGAATGAATCTCTAAAAGAATATATTTATTGATAATTTATGATCTACTTGCATATGCCTAAATGTGATGATTAATTGTAAAATATATATGATATATGAGAGAAAACACTGAAAGAGAACATTGTAAAAATATTGATGTGGGAATTTTAGATTATAGAACTATAGATAATACTTTTCCCCCATTTTGGTTCTCAATATTTTATAATAAAATGCTTTATAAACATGACAGTGAAGGGAGTGGTGCAGAAAACTCTTGCTCTGAAGTTCTTACATGCCCTTCCTTTAGCATGGTACCCTTGTAGATTGTATAATAACAATTATAAATTTATATTTAGTATTTTAGTAGAACTCAATATAATGTGCAATTTAGCACTCTGTGAAGCCAGAATTTGTTTTTTTTTTTTTTTGAATTTGCATGGTATTTACACTAGAACCTATTCCCACCCCCAGCCACAGCCACAGCCACATATTCACCCTTGAATGGTGATTTTTATTTTTACTTCAATATTTAGCAGCTAGGATATTGTGTGATTGAATTTACCTGCTCTTGTTATCACACTATTGAAGTAAAGGTGTTTGTTTAACAATGGAACATGTAAAATTTCTAGATGAAAACTAGAGTCACTTTGACAACAGTGTTTGACAGAAAGTTAAACACACACACTGACAGTTATTTGGGGATGTTAACTGTTCTGCAAACATATCCAAGATTTTAAGACAATCCATTATGTAATTGCACTTCTCTGAATCAGTGACTCTGTTTTTAAAAGTGGATCTCTAAAATGAAAAGAAAGACTGAATAACAGGCCCAAGTGTATCTGTTGTAAACTCTGCAGCCAATCCTAACAATAGAGCATGAGACAAGGACAATATTAAATATTAAGGGATATTCAAACCATAGAGATGTAACATTTACATAATGAATTTAGGTAAGTTGAAAAGTTCTTATTACCACTTTCACTCTTTAATATAAAAAAAAACAAGAGCAAGAACAAAAAAAAAAAACAGAGCAAGAACAAGTTCAATAGTGTTCACAGAAGACAAATCTTCTGAGTTAAAACAAATAAGCAAAATAAAAATAAACCCGTAGTCTCAACACTAGGAAGAACCTCACTTACATCATCACCATACTTTTTTTTCTTTATAAATTTTAAATTTTATGTTCACTTATTGAAATTTATTTTTATTAGATTTCACTTATTGAAATTTATCTTTATTAGATTTTTCAAAATGCCCAAGAAATAGAAATACCTCAGTGTTCATAAAGTGATGAGTGGATAAAGAAAATAATAATGATGATGTTTTAATTCCTGATGATTATTATATTTTTTTCTTAAAGCAAAACGCATTTGCATGGCGGAGGCCTTTTGCTTCTGTGCCCTGCCTTAGATACATCACTTCTGATGGAACAACACACTTCTCCCAATACAATCAGTAGAGGGGCTCAAGAGAACTGGATCTTGGTCAGGAGACCGACTGCCCCACTGCACATGTGTCTTGCTTGGCTGATGCTTTGTTGTTCAACCTTGTTCTTTCTTTATGTAAGTGACTAAATCTCAGAGATTAGTATCTTTGCGGGTCATTTTTTCCAAGACAACTCAAGCAATTTGCAGATATCCTTGGCCATGCCTTTCTTCAGTGGTCATACTGAGGCCATGAAATTATGTTTCCCAATGTTGGTTCAAAAGTGGGAGTCACTACCTTCAAAGGCAATCAAGCACAATTGGCTCACTCCACTCCCCTGTGGTTCTTCTAGCCATGATTCTTTCTAAGCCAATTTTACTATTTATCCCTCCTGTTGTCACATATAATTGCAATAAATTTTGAGGTCATTTAATTAAAAAATAAATTAATTAATTTAATTAATGAGTAAGGATCACTAAAAGATTAGCAATCAACACCTCTATTTTCTGCATTTCTTCACAACATTCCAATAAGTTATTTTTATAAGACTGCTTCTAAATGCTTCATTCCCAATGCCTATATTGTTGAACTATAGATAAATTGAGTAACTATCACTCTTTTCTTCTAGATGAAAACAAGCCTAAATTTGGGGAATAAGCATTAAGTACTCAGAATGATGATATTAACTGAAATAATGGAAACGTGTGGTAATATACTATCAAAGTCAGTATTTTGTTTCAAAAATAATCACTTTTTTTGAAGTTTTATGTATTTTTAAACTTTTAATTAATAACTCAAATTAGTAAATGGGCAAATGAACTAATCAGATTAATTCCAAGAGAAAAATTGCAAGTGGCCTATAAATATATGAAAAATGTTCAACATTTGTGACAATTGAGGAAATGCAAATCAAAATTATACTGAGATTTTATCTTACTCTGCTTAGAGCACAAGCATAAAGAATATAAATATTTTTTAAAGTATATGAATAATTAAAAATGCTGACAAGGATGTGGGGAGAAAAGAACACTTATACATTCTTGGTAAGACAGCAAATTAGTACAACCATTTGAAAGTTCTTCAAAAGACTAGGAATGGAAACACCATATGACCCACTTATTCCACTACTTGGTATTTATTTTAAAAATCTGATTAGCATAATATAGTGATACCTGCATTCTAATGCTTATAACAGCACAGTACCAATGACCAGAAGATGGAATTATCCAATTATCCAATTATCCATCAACAGTTGAATATATATATAAAGAAAAAATAGTATATATACACAATGGAATTTTACATAACCATAAAGAAGAATGAAGTTATATCATTAGGAGGTAATGCACGGGACTGCACCACAAAGTGAGAAGTGAAAGAAGCCAAATACAGAAAATCAAGGGTTGAATGTTTTCTATGCAAATCTTCAGTGAAATAAAAGAGTAAAAAGAAGGGGAATCTCATGAAAATAGAGGGAAGAACAGTAAACAAAGGGAATTGAGGAGGAGAGAGGAGGGATGGGGAAGGGGAGGAACACCATAGTGAAATTGACCAAATTTGTCTGTATGCATGTGTGGATGCAACACAGTGAATTCCAGTCTTGAGTATCATTATAATGCATCAGCTTGGAAAATTAATTAAGACAAGGAAGACCAGGAGAGTGGGGAGGAAGGGAATCAAGAAGAGGGAAGAAAGATAGAGGAAGTACTGGGAAATGAAGTGAGGCAAATCATATGTATTAGTGAAAACGTTACAAGGGACCCCACTATTATGTATAAATATAATGCATTAATAAAAACATTTAGAGGGGTTTCAAGATGTTGGAATAGAGAAGGCCACTTTTCTGGCTGCTCTGTGGCATGAAATCAACAAAACAGATAGGGAGCTCTTCAGCAAGGTGAGTGAAAAAAGGAAAAGGTGGGGGGAGGGGCAAATTTACTGGAAGATCAGGGACCAAGGAGGTTGGATTAATGAAATAAAAAGAAATGTCCCCAGCCACAGCCACTGCCATATCCAGAGGCACCAGCCAGAGCTGTCCCTCCATGAGCAAAGTAGAAGGATAAGGGAATTAAAGGAACCCACATTTTTAGGAGGCTTGATGCATGTGTGAGTGTGAAGAGTTCAGAGATCAAAACACTCCAAACTAACCCGAAAGGCAAGCTGCACAATATCCTTGTGCAGGAAAGAAACTGCATCTTTCTGGGTGGCATGTGGAAGACAGAAGAAGGAACCGTTTTGCAGCTGCAGTGTGGGCACCAGCAGTTGGGAAAACCTATTCCTGGCAAATTCGAGTTTGGTCTAAAATACAGACCTGGAAAACCCACACTGCATGACATAGAGTATGCCTAAGTGACCAGGGGCAAATCAAACGTGGAGGGGGGGTTACAAAGGGGATTACTGGTCGTAAAAACCCACCTGGCTCTCTCTTCCCATCCAATCTGGCCGCTTATAGGAGCATCTGGGATATAAATCCCTGGCTGGGAATTTGAAAGGGTGGGGTTGGGAGAGATTGAGTTTGGAAACTGATCTGGAGAACAGGATATTTAGGGTCTGCCAGCAACAGAGGGGTCTAAGAATTGGCTCCTCTACCACACAAGTGGAACCCAGGGTGATTCCTGGGTGCAGTCTTCCAGGATGCACCAAAGATTGCTGGGCCCTGGAGTTGAAATGATATAAGTCTCCAGGCCAATTAGCATGCAGCGAAGAGCCTGGATACCTAAACCTAACACCCTCCTCCAGGAGTTCGGCATATGGGATTACCTCTCTCGCTCTACCAACCCCACCCACCCTGAGAGTGGAGCAAGCATCACACTTAAGATGACCCTAGCTAACACTGTGAGAAAGAAAGTTGATACTCTTTTGGATTCCAACAGAAACAATTCTTTAATTTTTCATAGTTTTTTTTCTTTTCTTTGTTTAATTGTGACCTTAATGGTTCATGCACATTTATACATATTCATATTTGTTCTACTTTTTTCTCATTTCTATAATTTTTGAAGCCAATTATTTTTCATGGATCAGTATTTTGGGGACTAGGATGTTTGATTAGTATATTTCGGTTTTGTTTTATATTCTCTTATTTTTATTTTTTTTTAATTTTTACTTTGTGTATACATTTTTTTCTCTCATTTATCTGTTTTCCTTGATTCTTTCTCTTTTTTCTTCCTATAACAGCTAATCACTATTGTTCTCTTTTTCACACTTCCTTTATTCTTTTACCTCTAACTTCTCACCTCCTCCCTGATAATCATCCCATCCTACATCACTTCTGTTGTCTCCCTGTCCACCATTCAAATTTGGAATCCCTTTTGAAAACTCGATATTTTTACTGTAGGCAATAACTGATCATATAGTTTCTGTTTATTGTGACAATAACATTGCAGATATGATAAAAGGAACTATTTGGTTTAATGCTGTATATTGTTTCCATTGGTTGTTGTTATTATTTGTCTCCCCCTAAATGGTGAGGTAATGGAAAACCTCAAGGACACTATAAGTCCACAGGGTAGAAACTCTACTCCCTCTTCCATACTGTTAGATGTGCAGACAGACAACATAAAAAGGCAAGGGAACAGATCCCCCATACAAACCAAGATACTTCAGTGACGGAATCCATTGACACCACAGTGGAAGAAGTGTCAGAGAAGGAGTTTAGCATGTGCATAGTTAAACCAATCTACAAGGTAAAGGGCAATGTAACGAATGAAATCATAGAGAAAATACACAAAGTGAAAGATCACTTCAATAACGAGAGATTCTGAAAAAAAAACAAATCAAGCAGAAATCTTCAACACAAAGGATTCAAACTGAAAATGCAATGGAAAGCATCACCAACAGCCCACATCACTTGGCAGACAGTTTTAGGCAATGAAAAAAATTTCTATATATTCTTGAAAATAAAGTTGACCATGGAGAAAAGATGTTAAGAGATCATGAACAGAAATTTCAAGAAAAACGGGATAACATGAAAAGGCCAAATGTAAGACTTATCAGGATAGATAAAGGCTCAGAGATATAAACTCAAAGAATGCACAAACTTTTCAATGAAATAGTATCAGATTGTAAGAATGACATCACGTCCTGAGATGGCCTGGGACCTCAGTGGTGGATGGTGATAGGTGCCTGCTGTCTACTGTGGACTGCCAGCAGAACATGAAAATGACTTGCCTTGGTCTTCCTCATGGTGATAGGAAGAAGCAATGTTTTACCTTCCTGCCACAATTGACAGGAAGAAGACATAAAAATAGGTGCTCATAATGATTTCCTCCAACTCTCCTGAGTCCAAATAGGGACTTCAAGAGTAAAATAAGCTATTGCATGAACCAGGGAGTCCTTTGAAATCACTCCTGTGTGGTCTATCTAAATTGCCACAGCAGGTGGGGACAAGTCACCAAGCACAGAGAGGAGAGGGCCAGGTGTTCTCCCTGCAGCATCTGCTGCAGACTGATTCACAGCTTGCAAAAGCAAATTCCTCAGCTACAGAGAGCTGATTTCACCTGTGCCCTAGAAAGTGTTCTATTTCATCTGGAAGATTCTGTGAATGGGCAATATAGTCAAGCTCTTCTCCAACCCAAAAGTTTCAGGTAAACAAACACTATGAGGCCTGGGAGAGACTGCAGGGGATTAGTGACTCCCAGGACTCTGACAACCTGGTGCCAGGTTTAGCTGAAGTGGTTTCTGTGTTCTGTCTCTCAGTTGCCTAATATGGAAAATTAGAGGATTGTTGTTAAACATTCTAGCCATTCTTGAGCAACATGTGAATAAATACCGGAGATTCTTTAACATTTAATAAATTGCATCCCTGAATCTGATAACTATGGAGTAAATAAGGTTATTGATCTATTAGATATTGAAATATAATAAAAAAGAGACGATCTTTCCAAACCAGCATTACACATTGGAAGAACATTGATAAATTTGCTCACCAGAGAAGTAAAATTACAAAAAAGAAACCAGTGGAGAAACAAAGCAAAAATAAACCATAGTGCCAAGTCTCCATGGAAACTCAGAGAGTAAGCATGTATGCCACACACACCATGCTGAGAAAAAAAAAAAATGTTATGAGCATATGTTTTGCTAGAATTTACAAGAATTTCAAATTCCAGTTACTAAGTGTTATGTAATACTACCACTCTTTAAAAACAATTGTTATTATTTTAAAAACATTATTATTCGATGGCTTTTTTCAATCGTCTTAGATAAGGTTCTATGGATTCTTGGGCATCATATATTTCTAGAAATTTGAATGGCACCTGGTCCATTCCACCCATATTTGGCACCCAACCAGCAGGCTAGCCCTTTCCATGCCCTTCTTTTGACATGCATGAGGGTGTGGGTGTTAGAAGTTTGAGATAGTGACTTATTTGATGCATAAACAAACACACACACACACACACACACACACACACACAAAGCACTCAAAATAAGAAATAAAATGCTCTCTGAAAATTCTAGTCTCAGATTTGTAATGGGATTTTCATAAGAGAAATATTCACAATCAGATTTTCATATCGTATAGAAAGCCCCCAAGATACAAAAAAAAAAAAAAACCAAAAAACATATGGGTACCATATTCCTCTTCCTGAAGAGGAAACCCTCAGAAGAACATTTCACACTCAGGAAGCTTATGTCTCCCAGTGGACGCCACCTTGACCCTGCAGGTCAGGGAGGAACTGGTGTGAGCCAGTGGTCCCCGACTTGCTGGAGCCCCATTGCTTTTTAAATGATTTTAAATGAGAAGAAGAAACAGTTTAACACTGAAATAGATGAGAGTTAACAAGAGTGGATGAAAGAACCATGCTCACCAATTTAGCTTCTTATCAGAAAGGAAGAAGAAGAGGAACACCGCAGTAAAAGGCATGTTGGAGGCACGGACACTGAGCAGCCAATTTGTTCTGATGTAGGGGCCGTGATCTCTAAAACATCAAAATGCAGGCTGTTTGCTGTGGTGTCCTCAATCAATTGTCAAGGACTACAGGGCTTACTTGTAAACATGCATAAGAGTTTTCCTTATTATCCTTGCCAAAACAGTTTCTCGCGTCTATTCAGATATATGATACCGAGCTCCAGGTCCTCTTATTCTTTATGTGTTATGTTTTAAAATCCATTTTTATTCTTTCATGCATTGAAAGAATAATCATTAAACAGTAACCTTATACTGTTATAATAGTTAATATCAGGTAAATATTCTAAAATAAGAAAGAGGCACTGCCCCAGCTGGCTTTACCGGTGGCAGACACAAACATAAATATAACATTCAATATATTGTTAAAGATGCTATGATAAAAGGGACACAAAGGAATGACGAGGCTTGGCTGCGTATGGAATGTGTGGAGGTCAGGAGACCATAGCAGGCCTCCACCGCGGAGAGGCCGAGTGAGAGATGACTTAGGTGGTAAGAGTTGTAGCACAGGGAAGTAATATATCAATGCTTCTAATATTAAGTGGGAAAGCCCATTCTCTGCAAGGCTTAAAAACTAAAACAAGCATTTTTATTGTTTTCTTTTCTTTGTTTTTTCTACTGAATATTTTGCAGCTTTTGTTTTACTCTCCTTTGAGACTCCAATTCATTAGCTAGCTTGATACTGGGCCACACCTCGCTTAGACTACAGTCTTGTTTTCTTAATATGCCACTTAAGTTTGAGCAGTTTATATTTGTCAGTTATTCATCCTTTTTCATTAGAACTTTATAGTTCCACTCAGTGGTTGGGTTCATTCTGACAACCTCCTATGTGCATGGAAGTCTACTTCAGTCCTGACACCCCACTTTTACCTCCAACGCTCTCTCCTCTCTCTCATTCTCCTTCCTCTACTCCACTGGACATCCCTCACTCATGATGAATGAGTAGTATGCTATAGAATACTATCCCTAAAGTCAAGAGAGAATCAATTCTATCTCCCTTAAAAGCCTCTTACTGACCTTTGGTGTCACTTCATCCACTAAATCTCAGGTAACAGCTCATATGACTTCTGTAACGACAGATTAATTTCAGTTTCAGAAATTATATGCAAGTGGAATCATGTAGTACTTAGTCAAGTTTTTTTTTTCTCTGATTGGAATAATCATTTTGAGATACATCTGTATTTGTCATTTTTTTTCTTTATTTATATAAACGTAAATCATTTTGTTTACCCATTCATCTGATTATGGACACTAAGACTGTTACCAGTTTGGGAGTATTAGAAATAAATTTTGTATGCATTTTGATATATACATTTTTAATGCATATTTTCATACCTTTTGGGTTAACCAAAGAGTCATAGCATGCAATGTTTAAGCGAAAAATATCTCTCAAGGATGTGATACCATTGACATTCCCACAAGTGGTATCTGAGAGCTCCCATTGCCACAGTCTTGATAAGAAAGTTATGTTAGCATTTTTGCAAATTAATCTCATCACTCTAATTTTATGTAGTGCTATGTACTGATATTTAAACTTGTACCTTCTCTCACAAGCAATTACATTACACTTTTCATGTATTCTTTGACAATTTGTATTCTTTTTTAATGAAGCATCTTGTCCATTTTTTAAAATCATGGCTTGAGATCTTACTATTGAATTGTAACACATCTTTGAATATCTATGTGCACATTTTTGATGTATGTCTTATGTAAATATTTTACCCAAACCTATAGCTTGCATTTTCATCTTCATAAGAGTGTCTTTGAAAGAGGAAAAGACTTTTTAAAGAGAAACCCTGTGCCTAAAAGAAGAAAAAAATCAGCCCAAATCTTCACCATGACGGCTTAGGAACTGACTTTCTTAACAAGAATCCTAAGGCACAAGAAGTAAAATCAAGAATCACTACATGGAATGGATTCAAACCAAAAAGCTTCTTCTTAGCAAAGGAAACCATCAATAATGTGAAAGGGGAGCCTACAGAGTAGGAGAAAATCTTTATGCACCACAGATAGAGCATTAATTTTCAGGTATCGAAAAAGCTCAACACCAAAAAAAGAAAAACAAAACATAAACCAATCAATAAATGGTTTAAGGAACTGAACATTTTACAGAAGAAGAAATATAATCCATCAACAAATATCTGAAAAGAAAAATGTTCAGTATCTCTTGCAATAAGAGAAATGAAAATCAAAACCATTTTAAGATTTCATCTCACTCCTCTCAGAGTGGCTATTATTAAGAATACAAGCAACAATAAATGTTGATGAGGATGTGGAGAAAAGGGTATGCTCATACATTGCCGGTGGGACAGCAAATTGCCACAATCATTATGGAAAGTAGTATGGAGACACCTCAGAAAACTTGCAATGGAACCACCACTTGACTCAGCTATCCCATTCCATGATTATACTCAAAGGACATAAAATCAGCATACTACAGTGATGCAACCACATCACTGTTTATAGCAACTCAATTTATAATAGCTCAACTACGGAAGCACTCTGGATGCCCTTCAACAGATGAATGGATAAAGAAAATGCAGTATATAAACACAATGGAATATTACTCAGACATAAACAAGAATGAAATTATGACATTTTTTAATAAAATGGTTGGAGCTGGAGAATATCATGCTAAGCAAACTAAGCCCATCTCACAAAACAAAGACCAAATGTTTTCTCTGATTTGTAGATGCTAATTCCCAATAAGAGGCAGGGGGCTAGGGAAAAATAAAGGGACTTTGTATTAGGCAGAGGGGAGAGAAGGGAGGGGAGATATGGGAATGAAAAGGATAGTAGAATAAATCAGATATTATTAACCCCTGCACATATATGATTATACGACTGGTGTGATTCTACATCATGTACAACCAAAAGAATGAGAAGTTATACTCCATTTATGTATGATGTGTCAAAATGCATTCTACTGTCATATATAACTAATTAGAACAACAAAATAATAACAACAAAATGGTTATCCAACTGATCCAGCACAGTTTGTTGAAAACAATCTTTTCCCACTGATTCACCTTGAACCTTTTATCAACAATCAATCAACCAGTACTCCAGACTCACTTCAAAGATGGGCATAACTACATAGAATGTTGATTACTCTCTTAATAAAAGAAACTAAAAATTAACAACTTTTTTCTTAACCTTCAGTAAATTTGGTGTGGCAGAAATTAAATAATTATGAGAGGGCTCACAGGAGAATTGCTGAAGTTATGGAACTATCCTCCAAGGTACTGAAGTGTTGTGTATACCGTTCCATGCATTTTTTAAAGACTGATAGAGAAGAAGTTTCTTTATTTGGAAAATTTTACAAATCAACCAAAATGTCAAGGGCTTTCAACACAGAACAGATTGTGAATATGAATCTAAATGTATTACAAATATTTGTCATGACTTCAATGAAGAGAGTACAGGATAAAAAAAAAAAAAGAACTGAGCATGTGAACCTAGGACAACAGTGCTTTTACTGATACAGTGAGGCTACAGACCAAATGAGCCATACTACAGGTGCCAAATTGGTGTCTCACAATGACATGGTTTGAGGGATTCTCAGGATATTTTACATGTATGTTTGTGTTTAAAACTTAGTGGGTAAATTATAGATAGCTGAAGGTAGATTTTTCTCTGGAAAATAAAAAAGCTGCAAATAAGCAAGAAGGAAGTCCTACAAGGAGCCCATGGTACTGGATAATAATTCATGATATCAGTTTGAACCCACAGTTATGTGTGGGGGGCACATGAATACACATTTTATATGTGTGCATATGCCTAGTTTGATATAGACACCTATTTCCTAACTCTCCATTGAGACAGCTTATACATATATGTGTATACACACACACACACACACACACACACACACACACACATCCAACACTCAGATTCTGGTTTCCAAATACCATTGTCTAATAAGTATATCCAAAGCCACTACAAAAATGGAAAGGAAAACAAAGCATTGAACATCATGGACACCAAAGCCAATGAAAAGAATTCCCAACACACATGAATGCACATGGCTGAACCAGTTGGAGCCTAAAATAATTAATAACTGCATTGAATTATTATTATTACAACTCAGGTAATAAATGGATGCACATGAGTCCATATCAATATAAATAAATGCTTCAGTAAATAAACAAGGAAAAAGAAGCTAAACTTGCTTAACAGAGAATTCCAAGTAATTCAAGAAAACTCTCCTTCTTCCAGGTGGTACAGTTTAGTTCCCCTTTTCTTGGGCATAGAGTGGAATTAACAACTTATTCATAAAATGTAGGGTATTTTGAGGGAAAATTAGAAAGTACAAAGGAGGAGCCTGGCAGACAGCTAGTAAACAGTGATCAAGGTCAATATCACTGGTCATCCCTCATGTTGACCTTGGACACCTTATGATGCCAGACACTGAGAAGCTGTATCCATCAAGATTCTTCAGAGAAACTCAGAAACAACAGTAGTTGCAGAGACAGACAAGAAGATAGACAGGATGACAGCCACATTTATCTTAAGGAATTAGCTCTTGTGAGTCTACAAAACACCTGACTGATAGTATTCAGACCTTTCAGTCACAAAAAAAGCAGGAAAACTCAGAGAAACTGACAAAGTGAAGGAGACTGAAGAAATATCAAAACCAGATGAAATAAAGTATTCTGAGTTGAATTCTGAAATAGAAAGTGTATTTGTTGGAAAAATCATGAAGTCATAATTATTTTCATTTAGCTAATAGCATTGCACAAATGTGAAATTCTTAAATTCTTATATGATTCTATCAAGCATTTAAATTAGAGGAAGTTGAGCAAAATGTATATAGGGCACTATGTACTAGCAAATTTTATGAAAATCTACAGTTATCCTAAAAATGGTCATGAGACCAAGCAAAAGTACAACTGGAAAAAAATTTTAACATATTACAGCCAGAATCAATGTTAATGTTTTACATAAAAACTAATTGGTGTTATTCAAAAATAGGCAAAAAAATAAGCCAATTATTTAAAGAAAATCATTTAAATCCACTTGCAATTGGATAACATTCAGGAGTTACTAAATTTCCACTGCGTTTTTAGGTTGCAGTACTGGGAACTGAACCCAGGTCCTGGACATGCTAGGCAAGCACTTTGCCATTGAGTTCCACTCCAGCTCCAGAGTTTTTCTATAAATCACTCTCCTCATAGAGTGAAAAGTGGAGTTACACATACTGGTCAAGTGTGTATCGATTGGAACAATATTTCCAGAGGAATATTTGACAATCTATATAAAAATGAAAATATCATCCATGTGACCAGGAGCTAAGTTGGGAACTTAGACTATGGGGAAAGAAAGGTTTTTGTTGTTGTTGTTGTTGTTGTTCTCCAGATTTATGCACATCTGTGTTAAAAAAAAGTGACTGAAATCTCATTTTCTGTGGAATAGGCAGTCAGTCATTTGAGGATTCTTCTCCCCTCTCTTGGATTGATCTAAGTCTGAGCAGGGTTCTCTTGTCTTTGATACACAAGCTCTGCCTCAGTCACCTCTGAGCTTCTTCAGGGATGCCCGTGGTGAATTTGTACATATTCCTTCAAATGATGTCAGGACTAGGAGCTGGACGGGGCTTCATTCAAATAGCATTCAGCCATTTTTGCTCTGCTTGTCAGGCATCCTATCCGCCAGGAGTTTCTCCATGAACATCACCAGCTCCCTCCCTGCTCAGTGGTGAGAGAGGGAAGAAAACAAAACATTGCCGTCCCATGTCCCATTAGAGTTAGTAGCATTCCTTTTGGGATGGAAAAAATGCATATGCATAAAGAATGAATGAATATTTATATATCCAAATGCACACAGAATTTGCCTTTAGATATCAACTCTTAGACAAATTATATGTGTGTTTAATGTTCCAAACTTTTAAAAATGAAAATACTTATTTTTAATACTTTTCCACAGGGAAATGCAATTCTTAGTCCCACCCTTCAAAGTACAGTTCTTTTACTTTCAGATAATTTTCCACCCAAGAAAAGTTCAAGATTTATTCCAGAGCTGTTATAAGTTTTATAATTGTCTTAGAGTTGATTGCTGCATGAAATAGGCTTATGTGTTCTGACAGTGTGTTAATATAATAGACGGAATTTTTAGTAGCAAAAGAGTCACAATTTTTCATTGGTTGTAATAAGTTTCTTCCTCCTTTTCATTGCTGTCTCTTTGTAGATAAAATGGAATTTCATAAGCTCTTGTTTTTCAACATCAGTTTCTAGGAAATTTTTTCATCAGAATGCCTTGTTCAAGGCTAAATACAGCACAGAGAAAAACACATCCAAAAAAGTCTTAAAAAGATTTATTGTGTTGTACTTAATGGGAAATATTGTTACTGTAAAAATACATTGTAAGTTGTAACCTTGACTGTTTGTTTACTAGGATACTTGAAAGTAAATGTAATAGCCTTATTTTTCAAAGCAGATAAACTGCTTTTCCTCTGGTATCTATGTAATATTTTCTAAACCATTTTCTCAGGAATAATGTATCTGTTTTAGCATTAGTAAAATATGTTTAATTTATTTATGTTTATCATTCAAATGTAAGCTATATGGTGCGGAATATTTATTCCCTAGTACTAGAAAGGCTTTTATTACTCGTATATGAATCACACCATTTTTACATTGCCAGACTGACTGGAACTTGTTTCTTCCTCACTTTTGGTATTATTTTAACTAAAGAACGTTATTATTTTGCCACACTGATAGATATATGAATGCTTGTACCAAAAGACTCTGAAGGCAGCCTGACTCTCACACCAGGTACTGGCAGTGGCTTATTTAATGCCTCTTTGAACTGGTAAAAACAAAAACACAGGAAGAAACTGGAATGGGATCCACATGGCAAATGAAGGCTTTCAACATATGGCCATTTTTTTGCCTTTAGAAGACAGTAAAGAAATGGGAGGATTGTGTCTCATTCTGACCTTTCTAATACTTAGCAGCTGATGAATAAAACCTAGCCTGGGGCAGGACTGCACAGGATGTTAAGTGTCCCAAGTTCCATTTCCTCCAGCACAACGACTGACTGGGTGACTGAACTGGCAAGACGTTTGCCCAATAAAGTCGTGCTTCCTGATCAATGGCATCGGGCTACTCAGGGACTTTCCCTTAACAATTCCAGCCAGTGCCGGTCACCAAGATAGGCACTGGGTGTATAACAAAATCACATCTAGCCCGGGCTAGATCACATGGTCTACTTTAACAAAAAATACTTCAATGTGGCCTACTTTGACAGCAAATACTGTTTTAGATGAGCATTTATTAATGAGTAACAATTAATATAAGGACCACTGCTAATCATATAATTGACGGTCATAATTTAACAGTAATTATTTCATGTAATTGATTGAGTCATCTGTAATGTTGGGAGCATTTCAGAGGACTTTATATTTAACTCCTTCAGTGATCACGTAAATCTCCGGTAAGTATCATCATTATATTTTCCTCCCACAGAATCCAGATCACACGTAGTCCCAGTAGCACTGCCAATCTTGGACAGCTGGGATTCAAACCCAGCATGTCACATCGCCTTTCATGGAGAAAATAAATGTGTGTGTATTGTAGCTTGAGATTGGTTCTTTAAAAGAAACGAATGGGGTACAGTGGAAGGGGGCTGTAAGGATGGGGTGTTCTGAAGGCTGAGAAGAAAGAAGAACAGCAGGAAGGTGCTTACGGTAGAAAAAATTGCAGATGAAAAGTCTCTGAGGGAGGAGAAAATATGCCTGTAAGAAAAATAGAAATGAGGCAGGTCTGGCCCTGAGAAAATGGGCGTGAGAAAAAAAGAGGATTACTCTGAGTCCACGCCGGATAGTTCGGGCAGGTCCTGGGCCTGTTTTCTTCACACTCACCAAACCCCATTCAGAGTGTCCTGAGAACTCATTAGACATGCTCTTTTGTTGAAAGCACATCACATACGTGAACCATGTGGAGCAAAATTAAATCTGAGTGTATTCACCGTGGTTAGCACATAGCATTTGTCACATTGTTTCAAGTTCTCAAATTTTGAGAAACTGAAATATTTCCATGATGATTTACTGAATCTATTCGTGCTCTGCAACAGGAAAGTCTCATCATACCTCAGGTCAAAGAGAAGAGAACAGACTGCTTTGGAAGGCGTGGCTGAAAATATGAGACCCTTCTGATCCGACTCCACAGGCAGCTGTGACAGGATATCACAGACGGGTGGTTTAAGTAACAAACGTGTTTTCTTGCTGTTCTGCTGGCTGCAGGTCCAAGATCAGGGTGCCAGCCACGTTGGTTTGGGGTGAGGCCTCTTCCTGGCTTGCAAACAGCATCCCCTCAATCTTTGTGTGACTTCCCCCTTGCCCTCCCTGTGCACACTCCTGCTATCTCTTCCTTTTCTTCCATCTCTTTTCCAGTCCTGTTGGATTCAGGCCCCACTCATAAGACTTCATTAACTTAATTACCCATTCAAAGACTCCATCTCCGAATAAAAATCACACTGGGCATTCAGGTCTTCTGCATGTAAACAGTTCAGTCTATAACAGCTTCTGAGAGGGAAATAAAAGTTTAAAAATAATGAATTGGGTGATGCCACTGATTATCTGTGACCTGGGAGAGAAAAAAAAAAAAAACATAACATATTGTAAGGCAAGATTGGAATCAGAGAGACCTGAATCAGGACCCTGTGTTCTTTGGCTTAGTAGATAACCTCTCTATGCCTTGATTCCTAACTTATGAAAGAAGAAAAAGAACTTACTTCAGTATGAGATAACACGTTTCTTACAGAGCGTGTACCAGAGTGCCTGGGTGTATAAGAGCTTAATAGGCTGCATTGACCATTCCTGTTTTCTTGGTAAAACCATATCACTGCAATACCACGGTGCTGTAGAGCAAATGGGAAGGGACGAATGCAGTTCAAGAGTACCCCAGTACTCTGTGGGTTGAAGGGCTCCTCCCTGTCTTACAGACCATGGCTTTCTTTCTGGACCCTCTGTGCACATGAGGAAAAAGAGAGACACGGAGACAGATGAGGAGGTGCATCTCGTGTTCACTTTCTCATAAGGAGGTCAGTGCTGTTGTATTAGGGGCCCCTTATGACCTCATTTATCTTTTTCTCCTAAAGGTCCTTTCTCTGAACATGGGTGGGCTTTGGGTTAAGATGTCAAAACATGACCCTGGAGAGATACAAATAAGCCCACATTAAGCAATGTCTGCAGAATGTAGGTATCTTCTCACCAAAATGTGTCACCAGCCCTTCCATCCTTGAAGTCCCCCTGTAGTGACTTGCTGCCAAGGAACTGATGGGTCTCCTAGAGGACTGGCTGCATCAGGGACTCGGTGTGGATCTCTGAAGCTGGAGTATGGTCATTCAGAGCAGCAGCAACCAGGTGTGACCTGACATCTGTGTTGCCCCGGCCACAACAGTCACATTGCACAGGAATTCAATATTCCAGTAATGGAGTGGTCACAGCACAGCAGGTCGGCCTCAGCAGGTCCACACATTCTGTCTCTGGGGTTGTTTATCATCTTGTCCATGAATGTTTTCTGATTAGCTGTAATGATGATTCAAAGACCTCATCACCTTATTGCTTGTTCTCAGAAGGAACTGATGGAGTCCTCATGGAATACTGGCCAGCTATCATGTGAGATAGTTCTTCTAAAAGAGTGGGCCTGACCTCTGAATTGCTCATTGGCTTCCTGAATCCCCACATGATTTTACCCTGTTGCATGTGCACCAGCCATTCCAAAGCCATCCAACTTAATACCATCACCAGCTCAGCCAAGCTAGCACCATGCCCTTGAACCTCAGGAGAACTGACAGATTAGTTTTAATAAACTTATAATGTTCTATTCTAAGTGCTTAGAATATGAAAACGTTATAGAACAGCTATAGGGTCCACTCTTAAGAATGTAGCAGTATATGAGAAAGAACACGTTAGAATTATGATAAAACCTAAAAGAACAGCAGACATCCTGTTCAACATGAGTACTACATGGAAACCATGCAGAAATGGAGAGGAACAATAATGGAGAGACTACTTTAGATAGTAATTGGGTTGTTTCTCTAGGTGAACTAAAACCACAGCAAGCAGTACTCAGGGCAAGCTGCCTCTGGGTCCATGAGTTTTAGAATTAGTGTGATTGTTTGGATGGGTGGATCTAGTTGAGGGAAGTTGGTAGTGTTCCTGTTAGCCTTCTTCCAGAGGGGTTCATATCCCGCCAACCACACCAAATAGTGAAAGGAGACTCATAGTAACCAGATCCAAGCACGTGTAGTTCTACATTGTTACCTCATAGGAAAAATTAAAACATAGACAGAAATACATACATGTGTTTATGCACATATGTATAAAACACAGTGTGAATTTAAATGAATACATATATATGAGGACAATATATATATATATATATATATATATATATATATATATATATATATATATTGCAGTAATATATATATATATATATATATTGCAGTAAACCCATAGAAATAAGCTGGATGGATATACACCAGATTTTTACTACTGGGTTTTCTAGAGTGAAGAGTGACTTTATGAGACAGAAGGAAAGGTTCTTTTGTGCTTTATGAACTTTTGAATTATAAGTAACTAAACTAGCAAATATTTATTAAAAGAATATCAAAATGCATGTTTTTGTCATATGTGTATTATACTTTTATGTCATCTATACTTTCCTGACTTTATGATTGCTCGACCTCTGTCTTCTTAGAGTTATTAGGTCAAACTGAATCCAGCAAAATCCCATTGAGTGCTGTTACAGGAAAGGAAATGTTAAGACACAGCTCAGTATTCCCAAAGAGTACAGCTTAGTTTTGAGCTCAGTTTGACAAGTCAAGCAGACACAGGTTAAACTCTTCTTTCTAAAATTTATTTATTTTTTATTTAATTCTGGAAAACTACTTAAATACTCTTTAAGATATTTCTTTTCTAACCAAAGAAAAATAACTGATATGTACTTTGTAAAGTATTATGAGAAATACGTTTTTCTACATAAAACTCGTTTGCTGAGTCACTGATGCTTAATAGCGATCACTGGAAGTCCAGAAATACCTTTATACCATCCACCCATACTCTTCTCTAAAATCCACTCATCACATTTCCTTCCTCTTATTATTTTCCTTCCTTTTTTAAAAAATATGAATATAGTAAATTTCACAATGTTAAGAAAATGACTTGACAAAACAATGTCTATTATTTGATCCCTATAATGGAATTTGGCAAAGCTTTTATTATATTTTTCACCACATAAAATATTCATGAGAAGGCAATTTATTGTTTCTATATACAAACTCCTTTTGCTAGTGCCATTTATAATTCGTAAATGAAATGAATTTTGAAAGTACTTAGATATAAGAAGACAGTTTTTGAATAAGTTTCATTTATTAAATTGTAAGTAAACATTTAATAAAGCATCTAAATGAATGTAATGGAAATATATATAATTATAAGTGATTAGAATTAAAATCAAACCCCCAAATCACTATACTCAAAATGTAATATCTAAGATACAAGTTTTGAAAGTACAATAACATAATACATATATTATAAAAGATTGATAGTCCTATGCATGTTAGACATGTTTGCAAATCATTACAGTAAAACAATTCGTGAGAGCTTTCAGAGACAAATTATTACAAAATAGACCAGGGAAATATAGACTGGAGACTATGATAATTTCTTGAAAATAATCAGAGATAAATGCTGGTATTTTATAGCAGAACGTTCTATACTATAATTTGTTATTTATAATTTATTATTAATTTGCTTTGTTTCTAATCAAAGAAAATAATTGCTATGAATGAAATAAAAAGTCTTAAATTAGATATGTCAAATAGAAGAAAAAATTTAGAAACTGAGAATGCTTTTAATAAATTCAAATATAAGTAAAACAGTTATATTTGGTCAAAGGCAGGTAGGTAGATGGTTTCAGGGGGTTTGTATATAGTCCACTTGTTTAGAAGATATGAAGTGATACCTATGCTATTTAGCATGTATCCATAATTTACTTGAAGACTTTTAGAAAATTTTCAATATGGCATCTTGTTTCTTTTTTTAATTGAATATTTAAATTTATTTTCTTTTTTATTACCAAGGATTGAACTCAGGGGCACTTGACCATTGAGCCACATCTCCAGCCCATTTTTGTGTTTCATTTAGGGGATAGGGTCTAGCTGAGTTGCTTAGGGACTCACTAAGTTGCTAGGCTGGCTTTGAACTAGTGATGTTCCTACCTCAACCTACCACGCCACTGTCTCACCTAAGCTTCTAACACTACAAATGCAAGTCTTTCATATGAATCAAAAGTCAGTAAAATACATTTCTAGAACAGTATTGCCATGCTCTAGCTTTTGGATTCTTTATAAGTAATATTATGCCCTGAGGTTTTACAATTTTATAAGAAGTAAAAGATTCTTTTGTCTAGATGTAATTGATTTTTAATTAAAATTAAGATATTAATTTCATATGTGTTAGGCATCAGATAAATAACTTTGTATGTAGCACCCTCTAACTAAGAAAAATAGGCAAATTGGATATAAGACTTCATACTTCATGATGATGAATGTAGGAAGTTTTAGCCAACATTACAAAGCAAAGCATCATCACACAAGCAGAAACTTTTAATGCCAATCTTTCTTGACATTGGAATTATATTAAATAATTCTATTAGTTTTTGCAGTAAAAATTTTAATATTCAAAAGTCCTATTTTGACAATTGCAGATTTTTGCATTGTGACATAAATTTTTAAAAGTTTGTCAGTTCCAACTGCCACTATGTAAAAATAAAAGAACTTTTAAAATTAACTATTAGCCTATTATGTTGAATAAAATTGCCCCAATCCATTTCATTTATTCACAGAAAACTAACATCTTATCAACATTGAGACTTTTCAATCCAAAAATATGACACATATTTTGATTTATTGCTGTCCTCTTATGTATCTTACAACATTCTTTTAGTTTTCAATATGTAGATTTTGTGTGTACTCTTAACTTATTTGCTTATTTTACTAATCTGTTTGTAATTTTTAAGCTATTGAAAGTGGTTTTCTTAATCATATTCCAAATATTCATTCTTGGTATATAGAAATAGAGTTGCCTTCTTACACTGCTCTTGTATTAAACGTGGTATGTTCCAAGAATATCTGTACTAATATATATTCCATCCTACATGCTCTTCTGACAGTACAGCATTGACATTCTTTCTAGATGTGACGTCTCTATTTTCTCCTTTTGAACCTGGGTGTATCTTTCAAAGTGTTTTTAACAACATTGACAACAATATTCTACAGAAGACACATTTATGAATTCCAAGGGTTACTTATAAAAGGCAGTTTGGTCTCCATAAAACTACTTCTACCTCAGTTTTTTTTTTTTCTTTTTTGCATCTGTGCCATGGTGTAGGAATTCAGCTTGACCTGAATATGACCATCTTAAATAGTAACTGCTATGAATACTTTTGAGTAACTGGGTCAAATGGGGGTGGGGGAGTCCTTGTATAGTTTTTCAGAATACCATAAATAAACAAAGCATTAGACAGTATGTGGAACTTCACAGGAAGACCCAGAAGCTGTTAGTTCCAGGAATGACATGCTTGACCTCTTTGATATTAGTTGGACATGAACCAAGAACATTCTGGCTTGGATGAAGTCAATTTAACCCTGACCATTTCATAACCCAAATCACAGGGTTCCACTGGTCTTGCTGCAGCCCAGCACCAAGGTTTCCTATGTAAATAACCACCCCTCAAAGTGCACATTATAATCCTGGCTTTGCTTGATCCTTTCTTCAGACTCATGTCCTCTTGCTGCAGGTGCTCACACACAAATATCTGGCCATCATGTTGTAGGGACTCACAGATTACATGTGGGTTTTCTGGGTAACAGCTTCAAGGTCCCTGACTAACAGGGAACACCAACTCCAGAAATACCAGTGAATAAACCTCCAGATGTTTTCAGATGTGCTTTAGTGACTGGTCAGGGGTCCCCAGACATTCTGGACCAGTGAAAGGACATCCACCATTCTCCCCACATAAATGCCTGACAGACACAAAATGGGGAAATAACAAATGATCTTTGTCATTTCAAACAACATTTTTTGGAGTATTTTGTGAGAGATACTAATATGTTCTCACCCTGTGACTTTTGTAAAACCTTACTAAGTCTAGTAGTTTTTCATAGATTTGTAAGAATTTTGCACAGGAATTAGCATGTAATTTGCCTTTTTCACAATGTTGGTTCCTTGTATTTATTATTCTTATGTGGATGAAATGCATAGAGTTTTAAAGACAATGTTGAAGATAATTATAAGAATCTTTATTTTTTTAAAACAATTTGGGGGAGAAAATGTTCACCGTGAAGTATAATGCTACCTATCTGTATATCTTTCCTTCATCAAGTCAAGAAATTTTCCTTCTATATCTAAAATCTATATCACAGTTTCTATTATAAATAGATGATGTACTTCATCAAACATATTCTCTGTCAGTTGAGGGAAGCATGCAATTTTATCCTGTATTGCATGAACTCTGTAATATATGAATTATATTGATTGCTTGAACGTTAAACCAACCTCAAGTACCTAGATTAAATTTCTCATTGAATGATATCATCTTGATGCATCTTTTGATGTAATGCAATGATGTTTTATTAATAGGTTTATTTTCATTTATCTATAATTTCTCTGTAATATTTGTATTTGACATTCTTGTAGGGTAGTATTCACCTCTTAAAATTAGTTGAAAGCACTAAATCTTACTTTATTTTCTGAGTTCATTAATTTCTTAAATACTAAGTAACATTTACCAATGAACCAGGGTGAACCTGAGACTTTCCTTGTAGAAAGGTTTTACTTTTAAAATTCATATAGGGCTATTAAATTTTTCAATTTCTACTTACATCAGTTCTGATAATTTTCATTGTTCAAGGAATTTGTGCATTTCATCTATGGTTTTGGAAGTATTGCTGTACATTTACTCTAAATTCCTATATAATTGTTTTGTAAATGTGGGATAGCTCCTAAGACTTGAAAGTGTTCTGTATCTTCTGATGGCTATACATAGCACGCCACACTCACATGTGAGTAAAGCCAGAACTCTTTAACTTAAAACTCCAGAGGACTTTGCACTTGAGGACATTGTAACTTAAGCAGGAGTCATAGAAGGCATCTTGTGGAGGCAAGTGGGGTGGAACTGGCTGGGTTCCAGGCTTTCAGCATACTGGTTAATTTTAATCCTATTGTTGAGCCACGGAGCATAGGAGCTGCCCTTACTTTTTTGGTGTCTGGTCCTGGAGTACGGGAATGTAAAAAGAAGTGACTGTGATGTATAGTTAGTATGTTTGAAGAGTGACCCTAAGAGGAGTGGTAGCTGGAGCAGGGAGGCTGATAAGGGAAGTGGAAGGTGTGAGGTTTTGGCAAACTTTCCACCAAGGGAAATCTAGAATTTTAATCATGACTGCAAACCTGGATGAAGACAAAATTTGCAATGTATTGTATTACAAAAATTAGTGATTATTTCCCAATTTTTGTTCCTGATAATAAAGTTTTATGTCTTATCTCTTACTTTTCCTGGTCATTCAAAAATAAATAATTCATTTTTTCAATAAGTATGATTTGCAAATTTTTGTTTCATGAATTTTCTTCATATTTAATGTTTTTCGGTGATCCATTTTTTATTATCTACTTATTTATGTTTACTTGGTGCTTATTTATACTTTTTTTAGCTTATTAATGTGAAAGCATAGGTCACTAATTTTACAGCTTTTTCTTATTTAAGCATATACATCAATAAGTATTCTTGAAAGCACTTGCTGATCACATACAATGATAAACATTGTTCTTTACAATTTGTTGTCTTTCTGGAGTTTTATTATATATTTCATTTTATATAAGTTATATACCCATAATGCATTATTGATACTTTGTTTCTAACTTTTTAATAAAGTTTTATTTCTCTCCTCACATGTTCATGATTTCTTTTACATGTGTATTAGTTATTTTAAAGTTTGTCTTTATTTGAAAAATCCATTGTTTTCATTTCAGAATGAATAAATATTCATTATTTTTCTCCATATTATTTAAACATTATTTTGCTTCATCATACCTAATAATGATTACTGGATGTGGGATACTGTAAAAACTGCACTATCAAGAATTTGGATTTTGCATTCTCCCTGAACAAATTAGGAGTGGGATTATTTTTTATCAGGTAGTTGAGTTTACCTGTTGATAAACTACTTCATGTTGTAGTTTGTCAGGGTTTGTCTGCTATAATCTTTATTTAGGGCTGGTTTATCCCTATCATTAAAATGTGGCCCTTTGGTCTCTCTCCTTACCCAGGGTTTAGCAAGTTCTCTTCACCATTTCATTGCTGGCACTTGAAGGCCTCTAAGCAATATGGAGATCTGGGAATGATCCGACCAAGTTTCCTGGTAATTATTTATACCAGTTTTTCAAAATTGGATTAGTTCAAGAATAGGATCAGTGGTCTATGTGTCTGTTCTTAAGTGAGTACTATGCTATTTTGAATAGTAGATCCTTGTAGTGTATTTTGAAGACAGATATGGGATGCCTCAAGCTTTGATCATTTTGGTCAAGTTTGTGTTCACTATTCAGGAACTTTCATGTGAATTGAGGACATATTTTTTTCTCTTTATTTGAAAATCATAATTAGAATTTTTATAGGGCTGGCATTGAATATTTAAATAGTCTGGGGGGTATGGACTTGTTTTCAACATTAATTCTTTCCGTCTCTGAGCACAGAATATCTTTCCATTTATTTGTCTTCTTCAATTTCTTCCATTGATACTTTTCAGTGTGTAGATGTTTCACCTCCTTGGTATTTTTGTAGAATTTTCCTGAATTCTTTTTCAGAGAGTTCTTCATTAGTGCATATGAAAGCAACTGATTTTGGTCCAATTTAACTTATTTGTTTCTAATTTAATTTTATTATTTTCTCTTGCCTTATGGCTCTGGATAGGACTTCAACATTATTTTGAAACCATGTGGTAAAAAAAAAAAGGAATCTTGCCTTGCTTTTGATTCTGGAAAAAAAGCTTAAACTTTAACCATTGAATAAAATACTAGTGATGGTGTTGCCATATATATCTTTCATTACTTCTATTTATAATCTGTTGATATCATTAAATGACTTTGGTATTTGTTAAAGGATTTTTTTGCTTCTATTGAGATAATATGATTTTTGTCCTTCATTATGTCAACATGGTGTATCAATGTATTGATTTGAATATATTATATTGAGCAATGTAAATATAGAAACAAGAAATAAATCTGTGTATTTATAGCCAATTAATTTTTTACAAAGAGACAAAAGCAAATAATGGGAAATAGCAGTCTCTTTAATAAATGCTGCAGGAAGAACTAGAAATCCACATTCAAAAGAAGGAAACCATACCTATTTCAACCACATACAATAATCAACTTATTACATATACAGAGCACAATTTTTCATATCTTTTGTATATCAGTATATTCACACTAATTCATGTCTTCATACCTGTACTTTGGATAATAATGATCATCACATTCCACCATCATTAATTATCCCATGCCCACTCCCTGCCCCTCCTACCCCTCTGCCCTATCTAGAGTTTGTTTGTTCCTCCCACACTCCCCCTCCCTCCTCCCCTATGAATCAGCCTCCTTATATCAGAGAAAACATTCATCATTTGTTATTTTGGGATTGTCTAACTTCACTTAGCATTATCTTCTCTAACTCCATCCATTTGCCTGCAAATGCCATGATTTTAAAAACTCCTAAAGTACACGGGGGAAAAAAAAAGATAAGAGTAACTAAATATTTAAAAATGGAAATTTTTGTAAGTTATATTCACATTTTAAAAAATTTAAAAATTCATATTTAAGAGGCATTTTACCTTGTATTTCTTGCAGTTCACATTTCCTGAAGCACTTGGGTGTGTCCTGATGGGTGGCCTCCATCCCTGTTGCATTAGTAAGATGAAGGGCAAAGATAAAACGTAGCTTTTGCAGCAGAAGACCTTCAGCATTTCCTCCTGGTTACATGTCATAGCACTTAGCTAATATTTATGGGTAAAAAATGGACTCAAATGCTAAATAACGTGGGAGTGGTGTTTGTGAAAGATGTTTGTTATTATCACCTCAAAAAGATCTAATTTATAAAGCACTCGCTTTCAAAGCAGGCACAGTGTACTTTCTTTTACCTTCTGACAATTCAGTCTCTACCATGGTACATGTTAGACATTGCCACATTGCCATCTATAAGATAGATGACCAACCAATATTCTGTAACAAAAAGAAAAAAGAGTCCAAAAAAAGAAACTTCAACAAGGAAGACTGAAGACAGACATACCTGGTGAGCTCCATAACACCACTGAGTCATGTTTTTAAATGTGGAAAAAGAAGAAAAGGGAGCAGAGAAAACAGAGGCTTGCTAACAAATAAGGAGGGACATAAAAATCAATGAGCCATTGATAATGGGTGAGATACAGCCCTCGTTTTTTAAAGAGAAAAATGAAGTCAGGAAATTTAGGAAATTGGGAAATAATGACAGCCTGGTAAAAGGAGCTGTGGAAGGAGTGTAGGTAAGAGGAGGCTGGTGGAGCAGACTGAATAAGTGCCTCACTGTACAGTTGGGGAGGAGGGTCTAATGAGGCACTGTTGGGATGAATCATCCTGTTCCAACTCAATACCATCCTTAACGACACGAAGGGAGTGAATAATGCATGATTGAAGATTGCATGGGAATTGAGCTCACAGGAGCTGCAAGAAATGTGGTAAATAGAAACAACAATAAAGCAAATGGATTTAATAAAAGCAATTTGAAATATAAGTTAAAATAAAATGATCTTTGTGAAACTAATCAGGCAGCCAAGACTATAAATGCAAGCAGAAGAAAAGCAAATAAAATTCCAAATTGTTACTGGCAGATAATTTCTTAACCAGTTATGAACCTATTTCCTGCATCCTTAGGATTTTATGTAAAATAGGTTCCTGTTAAACACTACAAATGATTCAACTAGTGTCAGAATAATGATGCACCTGCAGTTTAGCTAACAACAACAACAACAACAAAAATAAAACTAGGTGCAACCCTCAGTCTAGGGATCTGGATCCTACACTCAACTCATTATTAAAGTTTGCAACTTATTAATCAAAGAGAATCATAGAGCTGCATATTTGGTGGCATTCTTTTAAGTAGCATGAGAAGAAAGAGATATTATCTACAAAGGACTGTTAACATGCACATTCAGAAATAAAGAAAATTAGGAGAAATTGATAGCAAAAGTGAATGATGGCTGAGTTTCAAGAAAGAAGCAGTACGCTGTGCCAAATGATAGAGAAAGGCCAAATAAGATAAGACAGAAAAGCTGCCATCGAATTAGGCAATTAGAATGTCATCTATGAAAATTGACAAAGAGGGGCTGTGTCGTGGCCAGAGCAGAATCCGAGAGCTCTGATTGATGAGTGACTGGCTTTTAAGAAAATAGACAAAACAAATATAAATGACTTTTCCAAGAAGGTGAGCCCTGATGAGAAAAAGTGAAATAGGATGGTAACAGGAGGAAAAAATACAGGATAAAAAATGATGTCTGAAAATTGGAGATAGTTGCTGAAAATAGAGACGGAGAGGAAGAACCTTACTACTGCACTCCTACTAATTTTTCATGACTCAGATCAGAAGCCACCTACTTTGTAAAGCTCTCTGACTGGTCCTGTGACTCCACTCCTGGATAAATTAGGCTCTTCCCTCTGTGCTGTGCCCCTGCTGCTGTCTCACGGCACCCACTCTGCATCCGACTGTTCATGATGTATTCTAATATTTTTCCAATATTCCAGTGCTTCACTAAGTTCAAATTCTTAAGGACAGAGATCTTGACTGCTTCCTCAGTTCTGCCACGGTAGATGTCATGTCATGGTGGATTAATTGAGTTGTCATCATAGGTGCATAAACTAATAGAGATTCTACAGTTTTCTTGACCATACAATGCTCTTACCTAAAACTCCACCTAAGGATAGGGATTCTCATAAAACCAACGATAGCAAACAAGCTAAAGAAGCAAGAGGGCAGAAAGTCAGAAACAAGGAAAACAGAAATGTGAATCCAAGACTAAGAGGATCGCAGTGACGGAGTCAAGCAAACAACCAAAACAGACGGTCTACAAACATGGAATTGAAGGACTGGTGGTAGAAACTGACTCACAGCTGAACGTGTGAATTTCTGAGCCTTCTCACTTTAACGTTCTCTTAATTAAAAAGAATGGTTTCCGAGCCCAACAAGTGAAATAATTTAATTTTTAGTCTAAGAGTTAAAAGGAAATTTGCTTTGTCAAATATAGTTCCAAGTCAAAAGAGAAATAGGAACATTTATTGAAAAGTTTCAGTAGTTTCAAAGGACACAGAAGAAAAGTGAGTAATAGAACAAAAATGAAGTATTTACCGAGAAAAACAAAGCTGGCAATACAAGGAAATCTGAGAGTAGGTGACATCAGGATGTTTGGCAGTGGAATTAAAGTAAGTATTTATAATCCTTTCTACCCCACCCAGTGTTAATCAGCTGGTAATTCAGCTATGACGACCTTTGCTAGCATCAGGAAGCTTGACAAACTGTGGAGTGTCACCTGGCCTGTGTATGGCCCTAAAGTCATGTGCTGTGGAGGTCCACATTCTATAGGATTTTATCACCTTCAGGAGACAGTAGATAGGATTGCAAAAGGAATAGTGTCAAAGCACAGATTAGCCATAACACCCAACATGCTAACTCTCAAAGTCATCCACAGTGACGGCATATACAGTCTACCGTCCACTTAAAAAAGATTTTTCTCTATAGAAAAAAAAAGCATAATTTTTGCTGCATTAGCAAAGAGTTGAGGTCGTAGCTCTTGTTAGTACCAGAAGAATGAATAATATGTAAAGTAATCTAACAAAATTCTAAGTATAGGAACAAAGAGCAAAAACCTTGGAATTTTGACTTTCAGTTACCATTTGCCACAACTTAGGTTTCCTCCGTTAAGGAATACCCAAATGAAAACTTATTTAGCTAGTTAAGGAATGAAAAGCATGAAAGAAAATTTCATTTGTTAAAGCTATTATATCTTCACAGCTGAAACAATGAGTACGATTCATTTTTATTTCCCTGTAGCATAATGTGATGGTTGATTTTGGTTGTCCACTTCACAGCATTGAGGGGCTGCCTACAAAGTGGGTACAGCATGCTGGTGGGTATGTCTGTGAGGCATTTCCAGAGTCAGTTGGTGTGAGGGGCAGCAGGGAGAGCTGCCCTGAAGCTGGGCAGCACCATCCATTCGACTGGGAGCCTGATTGGAACAAAAACAGGGAGAAGGGGGAACTCCTTCTTGCACGTGGCCGCACTTAAGGGGTGCATTTTGCTACTGTCACCTGTGGACATCGAACTCCAGGTTCTTCAGCCTTTCATGGATTTCTGTCAGCCACTCTCCATGGGTTTTCCTGGTCTTCAGCCTTGGACTAGGGCTGCAAAGTTGGCATCTCTTTAATTCTGATACTTTAGCTTCTTGGACTGAGCAGCTGCCATGTGTCTGGCTCTCCAGCCTTCATGTGGCCCTTGTGAAACTATCCAGCTTCTAGAGATTGTGATCCATTCTAATAAATATTGTCTTGCCTTTGGATAGGTAGGTAGGTGGATAGATAGATTGATAGATTGATTCTACTGGTTGTGTGTCTCTGGGGAACACTATGGTAGAGGGCAAAGTTAAAGCAGTTTTGTTGTTTGCATGGGCAATTCATGTTTAGTGATGAAATAGTATTTATTATGTTCACTCACATTTCTGAATGTAGATATAAAATTATTGAAATTTACAGGATGAAATAACTTCATGGGGTCCTGTGGGCTGTGGAATATTTTACCTTGTGTTGAGATTCCAGGAGGGCCTTACCTTGCGCCACGTTCACATCCCACAGCACTTGAATGGAATGGCTCTTCCTGCAGACCTGAAAGAAGGAAATCACACCGCAGAACCATCAGTGTATATTCCTATGACTTTGTACTAAAACAAACAAACAAATAAATAAATAAAAGGAATTACCAGGAATTTTCAAGTAACAGTAAAATAAAGCAGAAAAAAAAAAAGAAAAAAATTTCTCTACACAAAAACCAAGGCTTCAGCATAACTGAAGACAAAGTGCCCACACATGAAATAACCCTAAATAAAAAAGAGAAGTCATTTAATCTCACTCCTTGCTCTCTTGCTCACTCCCTCCCACCTCACCAGTCTTTGTCCTGAACAAAGGCAAATGGAAGAGAGATAAGGGAAGATAAAGCAGGGCCAGACAACTGACCTAAGTCAATGCCAGAAATACTAAATCCACCTCAAGTCTGGAAATACAAAACACAAGTTCAGGTGAGACAATGGAAAATCACTCAAAAGTTTGCATGATTTGAAGGGTCAAGCTTCAAAACACTGAGTTTCTGGGAAGCCAAAAGAAGGGAGATAGCAATATGAATTTGTAAGGAAAGGACCTCAACCCGCCATCCTGCATCCATCAGAGGATTGTGTGTGACTCCAGATCCCACAGTGTCAATGTAGGAAGCCTCGCCTGACCCCAAAGGCACACATTTCTGTCCTGGAGTAAATGGGAAAAAGAGGAAAGCCTACACTAGAGTCTGGTGCACTCTGCCCAGCTCAGTGGCGTGCACACAATCTTGGTCACCAGCTTTGTCCTTACCTCTTGAGTTAGTGTGAAAAGGTTGGAAAGTGTTTATTTTTCCTTCATCTACTTTTTGTATAAATTCTTCACAGGGGGTTACTATGAGAAACTGCGATGGAGGAAGCTGTTATCGCTAATGGCTCTGAAAGTTGTTAACTTTAATGGATTAGAACTGGATGCGTGTTCAACGTAGTGATTTCAGGTAGCAGGGGAATTGAGCAAAAGACTTTTTTAGTCTCTGGCTGGAATTTCAGAGTTCAAATTGCATTAATACCATTTGACCAAATCTATTGAAAGAACAATCCAAGCACAAATCCTGTCATTGCCCTGGGCTCCCAGGATTCAATGGAAGGTTGACTCATCTCTTGAAATATATTTAGGTTCGGGTAACTCTAATTAAATTTCAGATTGATTTTTTTTTCCAATTCTTTAAACATTATGTTTTATTATATTTCCTTCAAAAATTAAAATGAAGTTAATTGGCAAATACAGATCATTGCTTTAAATATGTTCTCAGAACACAAAGAGTTTTTAGTTTATTGACATAATCAAAGAAGTACTTTTTTAAAAAAAAATAAATGTTAAAATCACAAAAACACATATTACCTACAGTTTAACTCAAATTCTTAGGTCAAAGTCACACTAATGTGGAAAGTTGTTTAAGAGGTTAAAACTTTCAGAATTCCAAATAATACAGGAAGAAATTGAAAAGCCATTTTCCCAGTCATCTCTACCATCATCACCACTATCAACATTATCACCACCACCACATCATTACCATCACCATCATCATCATCACCATCACCATCATCATTACTACCCCCAGGTCCATCATCACCACCATCAACATCATCACCACCACCACCATAACCAGCTCCATCATCACCACCATCCACATCATCACCACCATCACCATCACCATCACCATCATCATCATCACCATCATCATCATTTTAGAAGTGGAAAGAGGACAGAAAATCATGTATATCAGCAACACCAAGAGTATTGGTAAGGAGAGGAAGTGACAAGACTTGTGGCAGTAAACAGTGACTGCAGCAAAAACAAGGGCATAGTTACAAAGAAAAAAAAAAAACTCAGATGAAACCATTACACAACCCAGAGGTCTTTTCAGTTATCTCTCAACAGAATGCCCTTTTAAAAAGCCATGTTTAAAACAAACAAACAAAACAAACAAAAAAACAATCAAGAAGAGCTAGTTTATTCAGACAGGGGTACAGGTGAACTTGAAGTTTTTCAGCTCTAAGCTCAAGGGTTCTTAACTCTATCCATGTCTACACATCTATCCAGTCCAAGCCACAGGGCAACAGGCCTTCTTATCAGGACCTTTACCTTAGTGTGAGAACCCTCAAGCCAAGGGATCCAGGATAATAACTACCATACAGTGTGCTGGCAAATGTGAATCTACTAGGCTGGATTTTATGGGCAAGGGGTCTTGGCCAAATAGGGGTCAACGTATGAAAACTGCCCTCTCTCACCTCTGCATCCCGGTCATCTCAGGAATAGGAAAATTATCTTGGTTCTCAAAATGTCATCTGTTTCCTACTTCAAGATGCGTGGCAGCCCTTTAAGAGAAACCACTGTTGTTTCAGTCTCTGCCCAGGGAACTCTTGTTCTCTTTTGCAAAATTGACGAAACCCTAAGAGAATCCTTTTTTGAAGAATGAAAGCGCGGCACAGCTGGCAGAGCTACGTGACCTGAGAACTCCCAGCAAAGCACAGAGATGGTCTCAAACACCATAAAACAACCTCCAGCTGTGTGAGCAGAGTTGGGCTCGGGCACCCTGGAGCTGGGTGGAAAAGTTAGTGTACAGAGAGTTTATCTGGATATGAAACTAAAGAAGGAAAAGAAGATGTCGAAGTTGTGATTTTCCTGTTCATTCTTCAAAGGACTGAGGCTGATTCTCTCATAAACTAAAATTCTTTCGGTTAAAATTTTGTTTTCCTTTTTGAAAAGCAATTATGTTACATATGTAATGTCTTCTGGTACTTTTCAGAGATTGTTCCTCCGGGGCTTTGTGTTTAATGAATAAATGCAGTCAGTATGCCTTATCTAGTAATCCAGAATGTTCCAATTTGTTTTATATAGTATTTACAATGGATTTTACCCCAAATCTCTGTTTTATAAAATATTTTTCCAAAACCCTGAATGTAAGAATTTCAACCATTTCCTGTGCAAAGTGGCACATGCTTATAATCCCAGTGACTCCAGAGGCTGTGACTGGAGGATCACAGTTTAAAATGAGCCCCATCGACTAACTGAGGCCCTGAGCAACTTATTGAGGCTGTGTCTCAAAATAAAAAAAAAAAAAAATTAAAAGGGCTCGGGATGGGCCTCAGTGGTTAGGTGTTCCTTGGGTTCAAGCTCCACTAACAAAACAAAAGCAAAACAAAACAACAATAAAAGCAAACCATTTGAACTTATCAAGAAGTCAAAAATGTTTAAATACAGTTAAATTCATATCTGTTATAGAATGATCAAAAATTTATAAAGTTATTAGGGATTTGAATTTTTAACTGTTTTTTACTTTATGTATGTAATATTATTTTAAATAAGTAGATAGATGCATATCACTGTAGAATATATTTAGATAAGAGTGCTCTAAACTCTTCTAAAAATTCATGATTAAACCTTGTGTTAGTTTTTATTATAACTTAACAAATGGTTAAAAGGTAAAACAACACAAGTTTATTAGCCCACAATTTTGTAGGTCAGAATCCAAAATGTGTCTCATTGAGCTACAATCTAGGTGTTGGCATGACTGTATCCCTTTATGGAGATTCAGGTGTGTTTCTTTGACACTTCTAGCTGCTAGACAATTCTGATAGGGCACCTTTCTCCATCTTCTAATTCTACATGATCTCTCTTTCATGCTAGGTTCTCTCTGGTTCTCTGATTCTCTGTTTCTATGGACTCATAATTAGACTGGGCCTTCCAACATTATTCAGGATAATCTCCCCATCCCAAGGTCATTAACTTTAATTGAATCTGCCAAGTCCCTTTTCCATTGTAACATAAAATATTCCCAGGCACCATAGTAAGGGCATTGGCAACTCTGGGGAACTTACTCTGCTTATTCCACTCTAAAATACTAGAAAATGTTGCTAACCATGAAGAAATAAATATGATGTTTTGGTACAAATGAACACTGAGGTTGAGTTTCTGTCAATGACATAAACCCAACATAATTTTTAAGCAAAAATTTTAAGCAAAAAAAAAATATTTAACAAAGACTATAGGTTAAATAATTATCTTCATGAACTTCTACAAGCTAAGCACAGGGTGCTTAAGTAGGGGCTTAGTTTACAACTTTCTTTCTGGTATTCTGACAAGCAGAGCCCAGGTTGGCACTTCATCTTGAATTTTCTGGTTCCCTGCCCCCAGCAGGGGCTGAGTTGTGTACTTCCAAAATTTATACCTTGGTTTGCTAACCTCAGAAACCAGAATGTGACTGCACTTTAGAGACAGGGTCTTCAGAGAGGTGGTTAAATAACCCTGGTCACATGGGTGGTCCTAATCCAGTCTGACTATTGTCAAGAGAATAGGAGAGTAGGACTCTGGGAGACACAGGGGCCAGACTGTGTGGAGACACAGAGACAATGGCCATTCAAGGCCAAGCCCTGGAAAAGGACTGGCCAACTCTTTGACCAGCCTCCAGAGTGGTAAAGAAATAGACTCCTGCTGTTTGAGCCACTCAGTCTGCAGTATGTTGTCATGGCAGCTCTTGCAAACTAATAGAGCCATGCTCCATGTAGTAATAAACTATAGCCATGACAATGGAAATGTTTTCACAGAAGTCCTTGTCTCCTAATCCAGGGTTGAATGGATTCCTTCTGTCATTGTTTCAAGTGTGCTAAGAAGTCTCCTTAAGACTGGAAGAAGTGAAAAGCAACATCCAAACAGCACTCTAACTCACTCTGGGGACAGGTTCACCCCAGCGGTCTTAGCACAAGTGGCTTTCCTTCCTTGAGGGATTTGGAGAGTGCAGAGTTCCTCGCAGGCCACAAAACACAGGCCTCCAGAAGCCCTCCTGAGGCTTCTGCTGTTTTCCTTTTTTATGTTGTTGCTTTGATACTTGAGGGAATATTGACTTTGAAATTCTACTTTGTATTTCCTGCATTTAAAAAGCTATTTGGTTAGAAAAGTCTTTGCAAAAAAATGTGATATTAAACTCAATTTATATCAAGAAAAGTCTGGTGAAAGCTAGGGGAAAGCTCAGTGATAGATTATGGAACTAACATCACCAGAGACCCTGTGTCAATCCCCAGTAACAAAATAAAGACTTGTGTATCATAAAATCATATGCATCTTTGTAAATACCACTGGAAATATTTGTGATACAGGAAGAGCTCACTAAGACTGCAGTCCCTTAATTAGGAAATATCCAAACCCAGGTGCAGTAGCCCCCTTTATCACATCCATGAATCTTCCCGGATGTGAGTGTAGAAATCAAGGCCATCTTCTCCAGGAGACCCTCACTTGCACTGAAGCTTGGGAAAGTAACTCAACCCTTCTCATTCTCAAGCTCCCTTTCTGAATGCTGAGTGGTAAATGATCTCAAGTTCTTTCACTGTTTTAGAAAGTATACACTGCGCTGCTCATACTGGGAAGGGCTCTCTCTTTATCCTCTTGACCACACTAAGGCCAGGATTTTGCCTTTGCCAGTTCATTCCTTTATCTCTTTACTTAGAGAGAAGACTACATAGTGGGAAATACTATGCCTAAGGAGACACCTCCAACCCAGTGGGCTCTCCATGATGTTGGCAATCAGGACAGCCGTTACCTTCTCACTTGCTTACTCACTGACTCTTGGGTGTACTCCCCTCACTTATTCATTTATTCACTCTCCCACTTAGAAGACACACTCATTGCATGATTACTGTCTACCAACTCCAGTAATCTGTTCCCTGGTTGGAGATGAAACACGTGGTGTTATTCCTGACTATAAAGACTCATAGAATAGTCAAGCATAACGGGACAGAGGAATGGTCACTACCATGTCAGAGTAACTAATAAACATGTTCCTGGTCTTTGACCACAAAACAGAATACTTCAGTGGCCAGTAGGAATGGGTTTAATCTCTAATTTCACGGTGCAACAAGGCTAATTTCTTAGAACTGCTTCTGGAGACAGACTGAATTGTTTTCCTGGCAAGATCAACAACTCAGGTATGACAGAGGATTGTGCAGGACAGGAAACAAACAAGCGATATTGGCAGTGTAGCAGTGGCTGGGACATGATTTCTCTTGCAAATAACTTATCATCTTAACTAGGAGATCCAGGTGGATTATATATGATTTAAGAAATAAGATAAAAATCCAAATATTTGAATAAAGGCTTACACACATCTCTGGGAATGAAAGGAAAGACTAATTTCCCCTGGTAAATTATAGTTTCATGTATACCCTATTTGAATCACATGTATGATATATCAAGATCATTGTATTGTCTTGAGTAACTAATAAAAAAAAAGAGTAGCTTTTGATGGACTTTGATCTGAATGGGTGTTGACAAGTAGAGTCAGAGGAAGCACCCGAGTCTATGAAACAAAGTTCCTGTGTGCATGTGCGTACAGTGTGTGCGATTGTGCATGTGCATGTGGCTGGGCAGTCATGGTAACTAGGGTGAGGTTCTGGCAGCAGTTGATACACTGGAGTACTGAATATGGTTCAAAGGGCAGGCAGAATGTGAGATGGAACTGGAAACAGATGTGAAGAACAAATTCAAGATATGATTTATCCAAGCACATTTAAGGGAATGGGAAAGTGAAACACTTAAGATAATATTTTATACCACAAAATATATTTAAAAAATAGTCAAATCGATTAAGAAATGGTGAGAACACACAATTTTATTGTAAGAAGTAGGCTTACTATATATATATATATATATATATATATATATATATATATATATATTCACTTGTAAAATGATGATAATTTAATCAGATTATATAAGGCAATACTTTTGCCTTATATTATAGTTGCAATGATGTTTTAAGAAAATGTTATTGGTGAATAATGATGTGTAGTTTAGCTTTGGTGCATATCTGTGTTTGCATTCTTTGTTTTCCCTGGCTCCTCTCCAGAACTTGATCTATCAATTTGAGCTTCAGGATCCAGCTGCTCCCCCCATCTCAGCTTGATCTTAGCTGTGCCTTTATCCATTATTCTGAAATCCATGTTCCATTAATTAAAAAATAGTTGTTGTACCACAAGCATACTTTTCTATGCCTCCTGCCCCCTCCACATGGAATATACGTCTCATTCGGCACAAAAAGCACATGATAATTGATTTTCCTGTCTCTGCTTTCATTGCTCTTAAATTTATCCTTCACATAATTGCTAGGAAAAAAACAAAAGCTAAATACACACTGATCTTTATTCTTATGATTATCAAATGCAACATTTTTTTTTATCTGTGTAGCTAGAAACGGAATTTCTCAAGGAATGGAATTGTGTTTTATTGATATGTGAGTATTGTTAGAAGAGAATCATGCACATAAATGAAGAAACAGAAATAACAGAAATATGTGAAGGGAAACAGCAAGAGATCCAATTTATTTTAGAGGAATATTTAATTCACCTTCTTTGAGTTGAGAGAAGGTTATGCTTGCAAAAAAAATCAATTTATTGCATTCATTCAGTAAATACTTATTAAGTACTATCTTAGTCCACTTGGGCTGTTATCACAAGTACCATCTTGTTATCACAAGATGGCACCTCCTTGATGCATCTTCACATGATAAAAGAGCAAGGCAGCTCCCCTCAACCTCTTTAAGAAAGTGCTGGTGAAGGGCACTAATGCTATTCATGAAGGCACTAATGTCATTGCTTCCCAAGAGGCCCGTTTCTTAATATTGTCACACTGGATATTAGATTCTAATGTATAAATTTTACAGAGAAACCAACATTCAGGTCATAGCAACTACTGACTCCACCGCAGACTCTGGTTATACAACACTGAAGAATGTAGTTCATGTCTTTGAAGTTTAAATTCTTGATAGAGACTTCAGACAAAAACAGCTGGAAGGGAGAAAAAAAAATGAGAATCACCGGAGTGTAAGAAATACAGTGGAGAGTGGTTGAAATTTTAAATATAATAGACAGGCTACATTTCTCAGAAATTTGATAAAAATGTGCCAGATGAGGGAGTAAGCCAAACTAGGCAAATGTGAAAAATCACGCTATCAAGGGAAGGAATATGAAGTGCTCAGTCCTTGAAAAATGTGTGTTCAGGGGAGTTTGAGGAAAGTCGACTAGATCGTCGTGATGAGCTGTGTACAAGTGATAGGAGATGTGTGACTGAAGTGGTAATGACTGATACTAAATGCTAAATCAGTGTTGGACCACAGAGAGGTGAGAGTCTGAAGTTGGTCGTGAGGAACACAGAGAAGGCCCACCTGAGTTCAGGCCCAGGGGTGTGAGGAAGCAGCATCATTAAGTTGGAATTGCAGTTTCATTGAGAGAGAGAGTTGAAGGTAATTAATGAGAGTCAGCATGAATATTTTATTGATGATAGGCCATAAATTTCAAAGAACTCATTGAAGATGTTTTGGGAACTAGAAAGGGTGGAAAAAGGGACATATTGAAAGACAGAGTGAGGGGATTGAACCATTTGCAGTTAGGGACCAAAGAGAAGCCTGGGATCCTCTTGGAGATGGAAAAAAAAGGAGGTAGAACAGGTAATGGGCTTAATGAGGTTAGCTCAGGTTGTTCTCAGAGAAGACAGTGGTAGCTAGGCATTGTTTGTGAGTAGGGCCCATTTCTTCCCTGCCTGAGAGTTAAGAGACATGAAAGGGAGTGTCTTACCTTAATGAATTAGCCTTATTCCTCTAGATCCCTAGTAATTATCTTTGTACTGTTGATAATTATTTCAATACAGAAAATTATATCATAGTTTAAGCATAAAAGGGAATAAAATATCTACCTGGTATTCAGGAAAAAAAAAATCTTATGTACCATAATATTTTATTTCAAAGTGTTTTATCATATTTTTCAAAATATGAAATATTCCTTTTAAATCTGTTATCATTGTTTCACATCTTTCCTTGTTTTATTGGTATTCAGTCTTTCCAAAATGCATATTTCCAATTGTCTGCTAGAATTTCCACCATTAAATTCATTTTTTTCAGTTTAAGTCATATTCTCTGAGGGGAGAATTGCAATCATTTTACCCATATGGCAGCAATATGGGGAGGCCCTCCACAAAGAAGATGCCAAGACTGTAAGATGTGGAAAGGATTATTTGGAAATGTTATATTTAAATAATAGATTACCCCTTAAAGCTCCTGTGTGAGACAACGCAAGAATATCCAGAGATGAAAATTACTGAGTTATAAAAGCCTTAACCCAATCAGTGAATTAACCCCCTGATAGGGATTAACTGTGTGGAAACTGAAGGCAGGTAGGGTGTGGATGGAGGAGATGAGTCACTGGGGTGTCTTTAGGGTATATATTTTATATCTGGCAAGTGGAGTCTCTCTCTCTCTCTCTCTCTCTCTCTCTCTCTCTCTCTCTCTCTCTCTCTCTCTCTCTCTCTCTCTTTCTCCTTCCTGGTGTGATGTCTTGAGCCTCTTTCCTCCACCACACACTTCCGCCATAATGTCTTCTGCCTTGGCTTGGGACCTGAAGAATGAAGTTGGCCATCTATGGACTGAAACCCCTGAATTATGAACCCCCAAATAAACTTTTCTTCCTTGAAATGTTCTTTTCATGACTTGTTCACAGCAGTAAAAAAGCTGACTAAACCATGAGCAATGAGCAATGGCTGTGAGACAGGGAGCCAGGGGAAGAGAAAACATGGTTCATTGGACAAACAGGTCTGACTCCTGGGAAGGAGACAGAAAGATAGGAAGGCCTTCAACTGCAGTGCAGTTCTAAGACTGTTGGTAAGGCTGAGGAGTGGTCCTCACAATGAAGTCCCCACCAGAAGAGTCCTGTGTCTTAACAAAAGAGCTAACTTAGTACCTTCGCTGCACACAGTCATCGGCTGGGAGCAACCAAGGATATTGTCACCTTGTTCAGATGCACTAGAGGACTCAGCACAGCAGCTGGGACTGTCAGTCAATCATGTTCCCTAAAGTAGGAAATCTGAGAAGCACATTCTCTCCTCTGCCACAATAATTACCATGCCCTTCCAAATAAGTTCAGTTAAATATAATGTAGTATACTTAAGGACATGAGATAATTCTGTGAAGATGAGTGTTGAGATAAAAAGAGAATGGTGAGCTGTGGGAATGCAGAAAGCAGAGAGAAGGTTTGGGGCAAAGATTGGTGTCATGGGTTGAACTGTGTCACTCAAGATACATATGTTGCAGCATTAATCTCAGCACTGCAGAATGTGACTATATTTGGAGACAGAGCCTTGAAAAAGATAATTAAGTTAAAATGAGTCCCTGAGGGTTGGCCTTAATCCAGTCTGATTTGCATCCTCATAAGAGAAGATTAGACCATACGGAGCAACACCAGGGAGGCAGCCACGCAGAGAGACCTGTGAGAGTGACATGGGAAGGCACTCATCTGCAAGCCAAGGAGAGCGGCCTCCGGAGAAACAAAACCTGACCACACCTTAGTCTCAGGCTTCCAGCTTCCACAACTGTGAGAAAATCTAGTTTTTCAAGCTGCCTAATCTGTGGCACTTTGTTCTGACAGCACCAGCAAATGGATGAAATTACATTCTTTACAACGGATGTTTCTACCTGTGGGTATGTGCTAACATCCCACAGTGTAATATACCGTTGTCACTGGGGTTATTTCAGCTTTCTTTTGTTCTTTGGCTTCTCAGGGGAGGTCTCTGAGTAAGATAGGTGAGTGAGGACTCAGATGGGTCAGACCTAGCCATGCAAAGATCCAAGGTGATGAGTTTTCTAAGGAGAGGGAAATCCAGGAGCAGAGTTCCTGAGAGGCTGGAAGGCTGGATGAGATCCTGTCAAAGATGTGCAGGAGGAATTCTTACAGTGCATGAGTTATTCACAGGGCCCTGGAGTTCACAACCACAGGGGGCACCATGAACGGTTTGTTATTTGTGCTATCGATCGTGCCCTTTGCTTGGCCACTTCCATGGTGGGTGCTTTCTGGAACCGCAAACATGGCTACTCATTACAGTTGGTTAGATGATCTTGAGAGACCTTTCCTAGCTGTATTTTATAGTTAAATTAAAATAAAATTTGGGGGGATTCAATAGATTAGCAATTTTTATCATCTTCTTATCGAAAAATAAAAAGGATAGAAGAATATAACTTGTGACCTACCTGGAAGCTGTAGAGTACATTGAAACATATTCTAGAAAAGAACCAGATTCTTTTCTGCTGTGCTTAAGAGGTAATGACATTAATTTTCTAAATTTACTAAAGCTGCTATAAACAAAATATACTTGAAGAAGTTTTTACACCTAATTTAATTAAAGCAAGAGAGAGGTAGTTTTCTCCCTTTTATGAGACAAGCTCAATATGAGTCAAATTAAGGACAAAGTTTATTCTTTAAATATCAAGCTAACAATTATAAAAATTAACATGTAAAGCCTCTGTTAATTGCAAATAGATGTATGTCAGAAATCAAAATAAATACTAAAAAATTTAAAAGTTAATGAATTGAGGATATTTATCTAAAACAATCATGTAATATTCAAGTTCCAAGAATTATATATGTAATTAAAATAGACACTGGGATTCAATATGTGTAACAGAAAAAAATAAATTTGATTGGCAGTGTCAGTCTATCACTTTTATTGGTCAATTCTACTTTGAATTCAAATCCATAGAACAGCATAACTTATTATCACATAACACTTTTGTCTCATGGAGAATTTAATAAAAACATGAATTATTATATAGCTATTATATGAGGAGAAAAGGGAATATAATATTATTGAAAACTGGAAATTAAAGATATGTGGAAGAACCAATGATCCTGAAGATGGAAAGAACAAAAAGAGAGGGTTTCACAGGTTTGAAAACAGTATAGTGAGATGTTCACACCTGTAAATTGTTCTTTTTGATAAGAAGTTTCTTTTCCTGTTATCAGTACAGTTCAAGGAAAAATATTCTTTGGAAACATTAAAAGATATATATGCATCAGTACAGCAAAATTATACTCCCGGATTGGACTATTTATGCTTCCTTCCCTGGAACTGCTATTGTTGACATTCCACCTTAGCTAAGCCCAGTTCCATGCTTGTGTATTCTTGAAACTTCCCTGAAAATGCCACAAAGCAGTGGTTAAGACCACATTTCCAGTATAACTTGAGCTTGAATCCCAGCTCCACCACTTACTGTCCAGGTGCCTGTGAACACCTACCCCACTCCATGCTGCAGTTACTCTATTGTAAAACTTGGCTCCCAGAAGCAATTTCTTTAGAAGTTTGTCACAAGGACTAAAGGAGTAAATGTATGAAAATCACTTAGAATAGGGCATGGCCCTAATTAGTGGGGGATACCTAATGATTCTTTGTATTGCTGAGTTACAGAAACACCCAGGCAAGAGAATGCAAAATGGCAGGTGTGCTTGAGTGTGTGTTGTATACTCTAGCCCAGGGAGGAACCCAGTCTTCAGTATCCAAAGCTAACTTGCATATTGACGCTGGCCAAACTGTGTTCCTAACCTTTATTTTTAAAAAAGAGAACAAGATTGCATTATTTGAATGTGCCTAATGGTAGCTTCTGGAGTTTCCTAGTGTTGAATGGTTCACCAGTTATTCTTTGTGAATACTTAAGCAGAAGAACTACAAGCAGAAAATGGAAATGCTGCCTAATACTCTGATAGGAAATCAGAAATAGATACAAAATCAAGTCAGGAAGATTGAGTTTTAATAATAAAACCAAATCATAGCAAGCAGACTAAATATTTTCATTGTTAAAAGAAATAAATAAGATCATGCCAAGCTGCTGAGAGCCACAGCCGAGTTGGAATGGCCCCTGGCATTTTGCCAATAGTATTGGTTGAGAGGCAAGCCATTAAGATGATGCTGGATTGATTCAATTGTATCTTAGACCTTTACTGTCTGCCTCGGGTGCCCGATACTTTGGAGTTCTCTCGAGGATTGCCTGGGGAGTTGGAGTCGGTTGGTGAAGTTCCCGGTGTGGGAGTTCTGGTTGGTGTATGGTGTGTTCCTAGAGGAGCCGCGTGGGTGGCGTTTGGGAGAGTTCCCGGGGAGTGTGCTGGTGGAGTTTGGAAATAAAGTTTGTTCCTGCTTGAGTGGCTCATGATTTGTGCCCAGCCAGACTGTGGCACCAAGCCACCTGTACTTTTACCCTCACACAGAGAGGCCTTTGGATTCACCTTAACAATTCTTTCAAGAGAATACTAAAAAAAAAAAAAAAAAATTTCTTCATCTGGATTATTTATGAAACAAATATCAAAACTATTGCATAGAGTAACCAATTTATTTCATATTTTGAAAATTCAAATTGGGAATAATTTGTAATTTAAATATTTGTTGAATTAAAATTTTAAGATAGTTTTATTTAACATTTGTTTTATGTCAACATTTTATTTAGTGGTTTCCATTAGCAAATGTACTTATCAAGTGAAATCATTTTGGTTTAATTTGTAATGCTTACTTTTATATTGGTAAGATACTAATCAAACATTAACTTAAGTATTTCTATGAAGTAATTTCATAGATGTGTCTAAAATGTAAAATCAGTTGACTATAACTAAAGGAAATTAGTCTGGATAATTTCATGGGATCTCATACAATTTGAATGCTTAGGAGCAAACCTAAAGTTTCTCAAAAAGAAGCTCAACTTTGACACTAAAACATGGTTTCTTCCAGTCTTCAGTCTGCCATACAGAGTTCAGATTTTCCAGTTCCCACAATCGTATGAGCCGATTTATTGATTCTTAATAAACATATATAAGTATGTGCACACACACACACACACACCCTATTGGTCATTTCTCTGCAAATACTGCTTGATACAGTGTTAAAATTTATCACCTTACTACAAATGAGTTCATAATAACTTGAAAATTTTTGGAACTTGATTTTAATCCAATATATATAAAAACATTTATTGTTTATGACTACTCAAAATAAACATGAATCAGAAATTTGAAACATGATGAAGTGTGTAGCAACTGATAGATGGGATGGAACTTAAACAAATCAGATCCAGGCGACAGTATGGTTGAGTGATTTATTTTGAAGACTTCAGACTATGTGAGAAGTTGCTGGGTTCCTCCATGCACCATGAAGGAGGAACACAGGTAAGCCATCAGTTAGGCTGTACTTTTTCTTCACAACTTCCAGTCTGCATCTTAGCCTGTCTCATCCTTCCAGATGTGGAATGCCCATAATAACAGTAGTATATAATATATAGCATAATTATGTAACATAAAACATAATTGTATAATAATATCATACGATAATATTAATTAATAAAATATATATAAACTCTAGGTTATAACTTACAGCCTATTTTAATGAACCTATGTTGATTTCATTGAGAAGTTACAGAATTGAAACTTGGGACTAAATGGGTTAAATATCTGATTTCTGTGCAATTTTATTGTAACATAAGATTCCCTTGCAAAAGTTTAAAGAGCATTGCCTTACCGAGTAAGTTGCTGTTAGCTTAGATACAAGAAAGGAAGTGGATATTGCATAAAAATCTTTTCATCTTTAGAAGAAAGGATCATAGAATTGGTGAAATCTGAATTTTAGAATTCCCCTTTTAAAAGTAAGGAAAAAGCTTCTTTTATTTTACATAGGAAGTCTTTCTTTAAGTCAAAACCTTCTCTACAGTTGTTTTGTAGTATAAGTTGCCCTCAAAGAATTTATCAAAATTAATTTCAGGAAAGCAAAATATCATTGTAGCAAGAATTAATGCTTCATTGGTGCTTTCTTCTCTGTGTTGCACTAATTGTGCAAGAATCTTGTAGAATTGGTGTTCACCATAGCCTTTCCAGCCTTCTGATTCTTGGTTAGAATTCTGTCAGGTTTTCCATTATAATGAAATCTCTGTTTGGGGATTTATAATTACATTTCAAGTCTTCCTTGCAGAATGACACTCGGTTGACAAACTTTGCCTGGGAGAGAGCTTCTCCATTTTCAATTCAAAGGTAGATGACAAGCAGTGTCTCCACTAAACCATGTAGACTTCATTTTCTCACTTAACAGAATATTGTGTTTATTTTTCATAATTTGTCACTTTATTTAATATTAAGACTGTTTAGAAACATTGAACTCAAGAAAGCAGCAAGTCTAATTTGAAGCAGACTTTATTCAAACATCATCAAAATAATGCACAGCACCTTAGCTTTTTGATACTCTCAAGCCTTAAGTTTCTAAATAATTTAATGTAACCTTACATTCTTAGAGAATGGAGAAATTTCCTGAGGCTAAGCCAGTTAAAGTCGCTTGGCATTTGTGCTATTTTTGGAGGTAATAAGCTATTCCCTACTTGTTCGGTGTCACAGACCCCGTGTTTACACCATATTATAAAACTGGATGACAGACAGCCTCGCTCCGGCTGGCAATGTGACCTTTCTTTCCCTTAGTGATTCCACCCAGAGTAAGCACTTTCTTTTCACTCCAGCTTCCTGTTCTTGCCCTCCTTATAGCCTTGGCCTTAGCTTTTGTAGAACTAATGAATTAAATGACATTATACTGATGAGACACTGTGAAGTGCAAATAAAAGATGTTTATGTTACTACATGGCTGCCTAAATGATTGGGTTCATCTCCTGGTGCCTGAATTTTATTAATCTGGTTTTATTGGCAGTGGGCGAACATGGGAAGAATGTTCGCTGTGACAACAAGCATATCTTTATTTGAATTTGTGTCAGAACACTAACAATATATGATGGCAAAATGATCTGACCTCTCTGTGCTTCATTCCCTCATCTGTAAATTGGGGATTATAAAGCCCACTTCTGATTGCGTTTTTATGAGCATTATAAAGTGCTTGGCACCCAGAGGCACTCAACAAATTGCAGTTGGATAATAATAAGAAAAATAATATTGATTAAGACTTTAATTTTAATAATTGCAATACATACTAAGGGAGTTAATGGTCTAAACTGCTTCATTCCACACACACTTGGCTGCAGGATGGAAAAACAGACAATACCCAGAGGCAATCTGGAGTGTGGCCAGGTGGAGAGCCACCTCCAGAGAGTTAGCTGGCAGGTACTCAGGGCTGGAGTTAGCTACACACTTCTGCTCTCTGTGGATAATTTATGCTCATGCCTGCATCCCTCAGATCCTAGTCAGAGGCAGAAAGCGAGGAAGGATGGAAATACTTATACCAATACCAGTTAACAAGTAAATTCTAGTAAAATTCCTATGCAAAAAGTTATCCTAATAAAGTTTGAAGTTTCCCTATGCAGCATAAAGCAGTAGGAGAATCTCAGGTTTAGTCTCAAACATGCATTGATTCAAATTTCAGCTCTAACCCTCTTATTTTCCTTCTTTTACGTGAGTGAGTACAGTGCAAGAGACTAACCCAGCAAATCTAAAAAAAGACTTTAGAGCATATGGGTAAGATGGACAATGGGACAATGTTTCCTCACAGGTTAAAACTTTAATGTTTAGTCCTGGTTGCACACACTTTGTGGATAAATTGCCTTCACATGTTGTAACGTCTCTGTAGGAATGACTTTTACCCGTACTATCACTGCTCAAGAACACTTCTGGAACAGCAGGACAAGCCATTTCAGGAGAGGATCAGATTTCATTACCAACAATCTAAATGGAAAAAAAAAAGATGTAAAACCTTATATTTTGAGTTATGATTGACTCTTTCCCGTAGCTTATAAACCTTAGGGGGAGATATTTAATGCCCTCAGTGCTTAGAGGCTTCAATGGGGTCACCCCTTATCCTGATGGGCTCCAAGAACGTGGCTCTTCCTTGCAAAACAAATGGACATTGAGGAGGGAATCTTCTAAGGCTATTTTGTTCTCTGACTCAAATACGACAACCATTAAAAGAAAAATGCAGTATATATTATATAGCACATGTTTTCAAGTAATTATAGTGACTTCAGCAACAATTAACAGGATATCCACAAACACTTCAGTTTAAAAGCAATGTGTATGTACATTTACTGGTGACGTGTATTAAGGGTATAAGAAACTGGAAGCACACCAAACAGAAAGCCACAAGGTCATTTAAATAGTTTCTACCTCCAGAATACATTAGTTTTACATAAAATATAGAGAAATAAATTGATAATTATAAACTGAGTTTCTTCCAAATGAAAAGAATTATACTAAGGGATGAGATTTTTTAAGAGACATGCTCTGTAAATCTTTACCAGCCTAAAATATCTAATTCAGCAATTACATTTTATAAAAATACCATTTTTAGTGTTATCCCTTTATTTGTAAAAATGTAAAATATTAAAAGAATACAAAATTACAGTTAGGAGGAATATGTTAAAGGGATCTGTTTTACAGGGGGGTGACTATAGCTAATCACGATATACTGTGTTTCTGAAAAATGCTAAGAGAGTGAGTATAAATGATTCTGACTACAAATAGATGACTATTAGGTTGTGTAATACAGATGTTAGTTAAACTAGACCTAACCATTCCACAAGGTGTATCTACTTCAAAACATCATGTTGTGCACAGTAACTGCATACAATTGTATCAACTTAAAAATGAAGAAAAAAAGTGACACTAGTCACAGTCTACACTGTTCAAACTATATAAGGACAACATATATGCTTATATAAGCATATGGAGGAAGAAAGGAGTTATTCTTAAAACCAAGTCTTCTAAATGATAATTTACCATAACTATTTAAAACACAATGAAGCCAATTTCAAAACAAGCAACAATGTAAAGAATAGCCTTCAAACACAAACACCTGGAGATTTCATTATCTGCTTTGTGCATACTCCAGCTAGATGTGCCTTTCATACAGAAGAGTTTATTAGGAGCAGATAAACAAAGGCTATTATGACACCCAGGTAAACTTATTCAGCAAATTTGGGAAATATCCCAAGACTCCAAGAGTGCTGTGAGTTATCAAACAGAAAGCCAGGCATTCTAGTATATTACTCCTTCATCATATGCAATGTTAACTTTGTCAGCTGTAATGTTGTTCCTGATAAATGTATTTATATACCTCAATTAATATGGAATTGAGGGAAGCAGATTGCTCTTAATGGAAGTGCAGTGGTTGCTTTGTTTCTAGCTGGTAGCAGTGATTGTTGTGTATTTGTGAAAAGGAGGGAAGGAAAGAAAAAGAAAATAGTTGCTTTATCTGAACATTAAGTATTCAGACCATAACAACACACTTGATTAGAGTTGATGATTTCCAAAAAGGAGAGTAAACAAAGAAAAACATTGATGAAAGCTAATTAACTATTCCTGGTTTTTAAAACTACATAAAACTAAATGTGTGAAAATAATTTTAACATGATAAGGAACACTCATTTCAAAGTGACTGTCCCCATTTAATTTAGAATATAACATAAAGCAACCTGTCAAAAACAGAAGTATTAGAAATACTTAGTTTATCATTAACAACATTATGTAAATATAGCTCGATACAATAAGAGAAGCATAAAGAAAACAAATATGCACATGTTACAAATGAGCAGGGAAAGTTATTTGCAAATTTTTTAAGCATACATAAATAGGCCAAAGAATCAACTAAAACACTGTTCCAATTCATAAAAAGTACAGGAAATGAAAAGTATGAAATTAATATGAATAAATTGATAAAGATAGAACAAAGATGATTAATGGGTCTAGTCTTAGAGAATCACAATTTTATAAAATATCCAATATAATACTGATATATAGATGCCCCAGTTTTTATAAGTATCAAGTTATTGATGCATCTTAATCAAAGTGGAATATTTTAATGCTTACTTTTTTTCTGGATACATATACTTAGGAAGATATCATATAAAAATTTAAGATACAGAGCAGAGATTTTTAGCATGGCTTTATTTCACTGTCTATTTCAGTGGAATAAAGGAAACCACAGTTGTTTTTTTTTTTTTTTTTTTCCAGTGGGGCTAGAAACTCCTTGAACTGGTAGTAATATGTTTTCTGGATGTTTTATGTGTCTTTTACAGAAAAGTATACACCATCTAATATAGTATGAAAGTCAAAAAGTGTTAATGATGTAAAGTATCTAATGACATTATTAAAGTGTTTGACTTAAAATACACACATAAATGTCAAAAACATATTTACATATATATCTGCACATACACAGTGCAGATATATATGTAAATATATATGCACAGGTACACCCTTACACACACACACACACACACACACACACACACGCATCAACCCCTTACCATGTAGAGAAAATGAAGACATACATAAGATGTTCAGGGTTATGTAGAAATTTGATGGTCATACTCTACACACAGATAGACACACACACTGTTCTTCACCCAAACTCAGTCTCTAAAATGGAACAAGGGGAACAAAGTAGGGAGAGGAAGGATGGAAAAGCAGTATGAAATTGAAACAATGTCATGTGCGTGTATGAATATGTCACACTGAATTCTACTTTTATGGATAACAATATTGTACTCATTAAAAATAAATAAAACATACAAAAAGAATTTTAAAAGTGTCAGTAGCTGGTGCGACATACATCCAAATGTAATGTCTTTGATGACCCAGAAGGAGAAAGTAAGAGAGAAAGTGCTATAAAAATAGTTTTTCTTTAATTGTGGCCTAAATTTTTCCAAGTTTGATTAAAAACTTAAACTCACAGATCCACAAAGCTCAATGAACCTCAAATTGGATAAGGACAAAATCATTATAGTCAAATTGATAATGATGAAAGTATAGAAAAACATTCCAAAAGAACCCAGAGAACAAGAGATAAATCCAGTAATAAATGATACTAATGTCCTCAGAAACAAAGCAAACCCCGAAGAAACTAGGACATCTTTAAAGTATTGGAAAAGGTTATTCATTCTATTAATGGCAGAGTGATGTTTATTGAATTAAATTTATACCAGTAATGACAACCTGTGACCAAATATTAAAAACATTAGAGAATGAACAAAATCAAGCACAAAACAAAGGCCATTACACTTCAAATAATAAAACCACATCGGGTGAATATCACATTGATATGACTTTTCCTTGAAACGTAAACAGCACAAGGCAGACAGTCTCCACCAGAGCAGGACTGCTAGGAGGGGAAACCCCGAAAATCTGCATAAAAATTCACTTCAGATCTTTGACCAGTTTCTAACCCACACATGAGTTTTAGTTAGATTTTATGTTGCAGTGACCAAAAGACTTAAAAAGAGCAGAGCGTAGTGGCACACACCCATAATCCCAGTGGCTCCAGAGGCTGAGACCCGAGGATCATGAGTTCAAAGCCAGCCTCACCAAAAGTGAGGTGCTAAGCAACTCAGTGAGACACCATCTGTAAATAAAATACAACAATAGGGCCTGGGTGTGTCTCGGTGGCAGAGTGTCCCCGAGTTCAGTCTCTGGTACCCAAAAAACAAGACAAAACAAAAACATTCTAATAGAACCCAGAGAACAAGAGATAAATCCAGTCATAAATGATGCTGAACTGCTGAGGGGAGGACACATCTATTTCAGCTCATGGTTTCAGAGATTCAATCTGTGGTCAGCCTACTCCATAGCTCTGGCCCGAGGAAAGCGGCTCAGGACATTGTAGCCAGGAAGCAGGGAAAGAGAACTCTTTCACAAGTGACAGAACAAAACCCCAGGGCACACTCCCACTGACCTGCCCGCTCCAGTTACACCCCACCTGCCCATAGTGACCACCCATTGAATCCATTCTAGTGGATTCCACCCCGGATCAGGCCACAGCTCTCATAGCCCAGGCATTTTACCTCTCTGAACATTCTGGACCGTTTCAGACAGCAGTTCTGGGGACTCCTCACATCTAAACCAAAGTGACATGGTTATGACAAGACCTCAAAGAGCCACGGGGTAAAAAGCTGAGAGCCAAAGGAGCTGAACAGAGGTTTTGAGAGATACTCCCCATGGAGAAAGTTCTAAGTACCATTCAGTCTTAAAACGGCCAGAAAAAGAGGGAGGAAGGGGACATGGAGATGAAGGGAAATACTCTAATTATAAAGGCATAACTACATAAAAGAAAAAATGCACACACACACACACACACACACACACACACACACACACACACACACACAGAAATATTAAAGGCCAAGGCCGAATTATCTGGCCTTAGTTCTACAACAGTAGAAATTAAAAACAAAAGATAGATTCTAAAATCCAAACACATGAAAAATTTAATGTAGTATTTTAAATATTCTTATGTCAAAAATATACACCACACTATATGAAAGAAATTATGAAATGTATTTTGACCAAATGTATCAAAACTTAGGCTTCACTCTTTAGGATGGTTCCTATCTGTAACCCCAGTGGCTCCAGAGGCGGAGGCAGGAGGATTGTGAGTTCAATGCAGTTTAGTGATGCCCCAAGCAACTCACTGAGACCCTGTCTCTATATAAAAAATATTTTTTAAAAATCTGGGGATGTGGCTCTGTGGCTAATCACACATGGGTTCAATCCCTGGTATGAACCAAAAACAAAACAAAACAACAACAACAAAACTTTATCTTTTTACCTAAGCTGTCCTCAAATTAAATATAGAATCTTTGAAAGCTTCTGTTTCTGAAGACAAATGAAAATAATGTATGTAACACAGAATTAAGAAAAAAATTTAGAAATGAATGGATAATGAAGATACAAATAATGATCAACAGAGGGCAGGGGTTGTAGCTCAGTGTCAGTGCACTTGCCTGGCATGTGTGAGGCACTGGGTTCGATTCTCAGCACCACATATAAACAAATAAATAAAATAAAGATCCATCAACAACTTTAAGAAAATGTAATTGATCTATAACTAGGACCAATTATCAAACAGGTGCTCTCAAAGAACTCTAACCCAGGGCAAAAGCTCTAGATAAAAGGTCTATCCTCAAAGAAAAATCATTTTGTTGCCATTTATTTTGTTATAGAACAAAGAAAAATATTACCATAGATATAGTTATCATTAGTAAATTATTAGCACAACCAATCCACAGCTTACACAATATCGTACAGCAGATTTTGTTAGGATTGCAGTATGTTTGACATTAGGAAACTATCATTGTCATTAATTTTAACAACAAAGCCAAAATCAAATGATTTAATTCAATTAAAGCTGAAAAGTGGTTTGAAATAATTAATAATCTTTAATATCAAGATGTTAGTAAACTAGAATAATATACCTTCTTTCTTAACACAATAAAAATTAGCTCTGTAAAGTAGATAGCAAACATCTTCTTTTATGAAAAGAATAAAATAAAGCTACAAGCACTCGTGGTTGTTAGTCAATATTCTCAAAGTCTAACTAGTAATTAAATATATAAACATTCAAAAGTATGAATTATTTTTTGGAATAATGTATAGAATGTATAGCTTTCTATATAGAAGCTCAAAAATGGTTCTCAAGAAATTCTGTATTGAAGATGTAGACACAAAAACTAAAAGCACTTTAAGAAATAGCTACTTACCAGACAAACAATGGCAAAAATAAAACATTCATTGGCAAATACATGTTTATGGGTAAATGTAAATGTAAATATGAAAAATAAATGTGACGGAAAGAGAGAGAACAGAAGAGGAGATTCAGAAGGAGGAGGCTCATATGCAAATAGTGCCCAAATTACCATAGTTCAACTCTTTCTTTTTTTGTTCTGAGAAAGTGCTAAAATGATGTGTATTCACTTGGAACCATACTTCGAATTTTTCATTGTGATCTCTTCTTGGGCTGCTGGTATGTGATGCAATACCCTTTTGCAACATTGGCCAGTGGCAGTGAGCTGCAGGTTCTAGTCAGCTAGTGACCATGAGGTTCATCAAGGGATACTACATGCATTTTTAACTTGTGATGGTTTTAATTCTTAATGGGTGTGGTGACACTATCATTGCTTAAGGAACATCTGTACTAGAATTGTTGGGGGAAAGATTCAGTTACCCTAAATTAGAAAGCTGTATATTTAGGCTTTCTATATCTTCCTGATTCAGTCTGTCTGATGGAACATTTCTAGGATTATATGCATTTCTTCTAAATTATGTTAATTGCAGGGATAAAATTTTATCATGATTCCTTATGTCTTATGCTTTCCTGATATCAGTTGTCATTTCGTCTCTTTCATTTCTTATTTTATTTATTTTTATTTATTGGGGGGGACTAGCAGGGATTGAACTAAGGGACACATGACCACTGAGCCACATCCCCAGACCTATTTTGTATTTTATTTAGAGACAGAGTCTCACTGAGTGCTTAGTGCCTCACTTTTGCTGAGACTGGCTTTGAACTTGAGATCCTCCTGCCTCAGCCTCCCAGACCACTGGGATTATAGGTACTGAAGGTGCCACTGTGCCCAGCTTTGATTTTATTAACTTAAATCTTTTTTTTCATAATCTAGCTAAGGATTTACTATTTTTATTATCTTTTCAAAGAAACAACTCAGTTTTGCGAACTTTTTCTATTGTTTCTCTATTCTGTTTCCTTGGTTTTGCTCTGTTCTTATCCTCTTTTCTGCTAACTTTGTACTTAGGTTAGTTACTATTCTGTTCTAGTTCCTTGAGGTGTCATATTAGGTTGTTGATTTGAGATCTAATTACACGTAGGTATTTATTGTTACCCATTCCCTTCTTAGTACTGCCTTTGCCCAGTCATATTTTCATCTTTGTCTATCTCCATCTTCATTCTAATTTCCCTTCTGTTTTCTTCTTGGACCCAATTTATAAGAATGTGGTATTTAATTTTCATGTATTCATCTGTTTTTTTTTTTCATTTCTCTTTGTAATCAATTCCTAGTTTTATTTAAATATGGTCAAGAAAAAGAATTAAAATGCTTTCAATCATCTTAAATTCATTAAGACTTGTTTGGGGACCTGGCATGTGATCTGTCCTGGAAAGCATTCTGCATAAGCTGGAGGAGATGTGTGTTCTGGAATAATGTTCTTTATGTCTGTTAAGTCCAACTGGTTTTACAGCTTTCTTCAATTCTGCTGTTTCCCCATTGATTTTGTCCAGATGATCCATCCATGATTATGTGGCTCTGAAGTCCCCTGCAGCTCGGGTACTGCTGTCCCTTTCCATCTTCAGATCTATTAATGGATGCTTTCTATGTTGAGCTGTTCTGACAATACGTGCATATATATTGATTGTCATATCCTTCTGTTAAGTTGACATTTTGGTCATAATTTAGGGACTCTACTTGTATGGCCAACTTACCTTGACAAACAAATTTTTAAAAAATGGGGAAAAAATCTTTTCAATGATGTTGAGAAAACTGGATATCTATGTACCCAAAAGAAGGAATGAATACATAAGAATTAACTCAAAATAGGTAGAAAAGTAGAACCTAAGACCTGAAAATATAAAGCTTTCTAGGAAAAAACAGTGGGAAATCTGGCATTGACCTTGACAATTATTTCTTAAGTAAAACACCAAAAGCACAGAAAACAAAATGAAAACAGTCAAGGGGGATGTCACACTAAAAAAAAAAAAAAAAAATCAAAGAAAACAATAAAATAAAATATCAACTTACTAAATGAAAAAAAAGATATTTGCAAGTCACATATCCAATAAAGGGTCATATCTAAAATATATAACAAACCCCTACAACTCATAAAAAAATAATAACAATCTGCCTAAAAATGAGCAAAATAACAGAATAGACTATTTTCCCAACGAAAATGCAAAAATGACCAACAGACACAAGAAAAGGTGTCTAACAGTCAAATCATCAGGAAAACTTAAATCAAAAACCATAATAAAATATCATCTCAAATCTGTTAGGCCAGCTATTTAAAGAAAAAGAAAGAAGTAAAACTGGGTGGGGATGTGGAAAAAGGGAAACCTTGTATACTGTGGATGGAAAGGTAAATAGACTCAGGCACTCTGGGAAATAGAGGTTCATTAAAAAAAATCTAAAGATGGACAAATCATATGACCCAGTGATCTCTTTTCTGGGTATACATCCAAAGGAAATCAAATCAGCATCTTGAAATAACCCCTGCACTTTCATGTCCATTGCAACATTGTTCACAGTAGCCAGGGCATTCAGAAGCAATCTAAATGTCCCTCAATGAATGAATATATTTGTTTAAATTGGTGTATTCATATGACTAAATATCATTCAGCCTTAAGAAAGAAAAACAACTGTCCCTTTCCAACAATATGGATGAACAGAGGACATTGTGCTGATTTTATTTAGCTTGTCAGGCACAGAAGAACCCAAATTGCATGTCAGTCACAGAAGAACAAATACATGACACCATTTTTTATGATAAATCTAGAAGACTCAAACTCAGAGTTGGAGTGCAATGGGGAATTCACAGAGTGGGTGGGAGAGGTTCATGAGGACCTATTAGTCAAAGGGTACAAAATTACTGTTATACAATAAGTTGTAGACATATACTGTATACCACAGTGCCTATGGTTATCTATAGTGTATGGTATAACAAAAATTTTGCTTATAGGTTATATATTATGTTAAATGTTAGAAGAAAAATTAATATTTATTTGGGATATAATTTTAGTCATAATAAGATAGTAGAAGGAAACTTTTGCATGTAATAATAGTTTCAATGCATAGATCACTGCGAAATGACAATTAACTATCTGCCTAATGACTCATAAATTGTAAAATACAAAACATAAGGAGCCAATAAGTGTGCAATTAATATGGAAAATCTTGATTTATCAGAGGTATAAAGATATGCAAAATATAGAAGTAAGGATTAGACTAGTATTTACTATGCTATTATTTACTCTATCTAACTGGTGTATGAGTCATATTTCTTCTCATCTTCCTGTATGGCCTTAAATAAAGCCTTGACTATAAAATAGCCTTGTAAAAGGACTTAACAATAAAATATCAAGCAAAATGAGAGTGAGTGGATTTTTATTAAGGTGATTTTTATTTTTTGGTCAATGTACAGAAGGCTAGAAATATCCATCTTGAAAGTTGCTTCAGTCAGCTTTTTTGCTTCTGTGACTAAAAGAACTGAAAAGAACAATTTTAGAGGAGGAAGAATTTATTTAAGGATTAACAGTTTCAGAGGTCTCAGTCCATAGAGAGCTGGCTCCCTTCCTCTAGGCTTGAGGTGAAGCTGAACATCATGGAGGAAAAATGTGGCAGAGGGAATTGGCTCACATGATGATCAGCAAGCAGAGAGAGAGGTTCCACTCACCAGATATAACCATATGGACCTGAAAGGCAGGCCTCCAATGACCCACCACTTCCACCCACACCCAGTTAATTCTCCTAATGAGCTTAATTCACTGATTGGGTTAAGATTCATATAATCTGGGCTGGGGTTCTGACTCCGTGGTAGAGCACTCACCTAGCATGTGTGAGACACTGGGTTCGATCCTCAGCACCAAGTAAAAATAAATAAATAAAATAAAGGCATCCAATCCATCTATAACTATTTGAAAATAAATAAATAAATAAATACATAAATACATAAATAAATAAATAAAGATATTGTGTCCCCCCTGAAAGAAAGATTCTCATAATCCAATCATTTCTCATCTAAACCCTCTTGTGTTTTCTCACACATGAGCTTTTGAGGTATGCCTTACATCCAAACCATAACAAAAGTCAATGGATATTTAAGGATCTCATTTTTTAGTCTGAGGAATAGTCACATAATTGGTAATTTACTTACTTTAAAATGTGCTATTAAATTTTAATGATCTCTACCAAAGGATAAAACTTAGGTAAAATAGTGAGAGATAAAAGCAACCTTGATATAATTACAATCTTACACATGGTATGCACTCTTTCTACATAATTATGTTTTCTTATATAAGCTTTTTAAATTATAATATTCATACACATTGATCATTGAAGATGTAGCCTCTACTAAAATAACTTCCCTCCAATTTTAAAAATGATAATAATTTAAATAATGTTTTAGAATAGCTGCAGATTTGTGAAATACAATTGTGTCATATACACCACACTCAATTTTTCTTATTGTTAAAAGCATGGATTAGAGCAGTATATTTGTCATAATATTACTGAATCATTATTGACGCATTGTTATTAAGTGAAGTCCACACTTTCTTTTCACTGACTTTAGTTTTTACCAGAGTCCATCTAGGACATCATCACTGGAGATTTTATTGTTTTGTTATGAGCAATTTCTTACTTCCTAGCACTACAAGATACACCAGGTTTATCTTATAAATGTTTTCCTCATGTTCTACAATCAGACATTTCTCCAAGAAGTTAGGATTCCTTTATTTTTTTATTTTTATTATTATTTCTTAAGAGATGACAGGGACCAAGATTGAACGTGAGTTATGCTCATTGCTCCTGGCAGGTTTTATTAATCTAGACCCTCTCTGGTGAATGAGCTAATATATGCATATGTATCTAGGCATACTACAATTCTGGTTTGTTTTGAATATTACTTGGCAATTTTCTACACCACATATTTTCTACTTTAATCTGCAAATTAAAATAATAGCTTTTCCTTCAAATCTTCATGTATTTATTTCTTTTTCTTTTCTTATTGCTTTAGCTTTCTTATTACTTTCTAGTAATAATAGAAGGTTTCCAGTATAATATAAATATGAGAGGATAAAGATGACATCCTCACTATTCCTGACTGTAAGGGGGGAAATCATTCAATCTCTTACCATTAAAGATAAAGCTGCAAAAATGTTTGTGTATGTTTTTATGAAGTGAAGGAAAGTAGCCTTAAATTTAGTTTCTTGAAAGTTTTCATCATAAATAAAGTACAAAAGCACATGGAAAGTATTACATGATTTTTTTTTAATACTGAAGTAATCTTGCGTAACATAAATAAATTCTGCTTGATCATAATGCATAATTCTTCTGTGTATTATTGGACTTTTTTTTTTACTAATATCTTGTTGAGGATTTTTACATCAATGTATATAAGAGGTACTACTCTATAGATTTTCTTTCTTATAAAGTCTTTATCCAGCATTGATATTAAAACAATGCTGGTCTCACCAAATAAGTTAGTGTTCTCTCTTCTATTTTCTAGATGAAATATTCAATGTTTGGTATAATTTTTTCTTCTGATATGTGGCAGAATTATGTACCTGAGCTTGGTGCTTGCTTGCTTCGACATATATTAATTGTACTTCAAAATTTTTAATAACATATACAGATTATCTTTTTCTCCTTTGTATGGATTCAGTACTTTGTTTTACAAGGAATTCATCTAATTCATTCACCAAATTTTGAGGCCAAATGTTTGTTTTAGTCAATTTTTCACAAAATTGGCTGACAACAACTTAGAGGAGGAAAAGTGTATTTGGGCGCAGGGTTTCAGAGGTTTGGTTCATGGTTGTCTGGCTCCATTGCTCTGAAACTGAGGGGAGACAGAACACGGATAGGTGTGGCAGAGGAAAACCACTCAACTCACAGAAGCTGGGAAGCAGAGAGAGAGCAAGGAATCAGGAACAAAATTCCCAAAGGCACACCCCAATGGTCTACTTTAGTCATGCCCTATCTGCTTACAGATATCAACCAGTACAGTTGTTTTTTTTTTTTCAATTATTAATCCATCGTCATTCTTCTTACCTGTGTGGTTTTTGATGGGAAGACTGTTGGAGATTTTATACATGTATTTCTGTAGGTAACCTATACTTTTGCTCAGTCTTAGAAATACTTGTGTGAAGTTGAGAAGGCACATCATCTCCTCATGACATACTACCAGGGCTTCCCTATTTCATCAACACTTCAACAGATATCTATTAAACATCTGTTCCTTATCGTCACTTTTGTTTAATGGAGATAAATAATATAAAGCAGGTGCTTTGACCTAGACAGTTTCCATTATTTCCAGTTTGCTGCTTTTGAATCCAGACTTCCTAGCTGTCCAACATTTGATATTAGCATGTTGCTTTAATGATTTCTACGCTGAACATGACAAAAGTCCTACTGATTAAAAGATGTTTAATAGAAAACATCAGAAACAAGCAGCTTGTGGTGAAACAGAGCTCAACCACTTTCCCATGTAACCCTGGACAAATGATATCCTGTGACTATTTCCTTTGTAAATCCGGATGATGTTAGGATCTGTCATGGGGAGTTAGTTGTTTGGACTGGAGGAATCATCAAGGTAATAAAGGATAGAACTGTGTTGGGCTGTGGTGAGGACTATAACTTAAAAAAAAAGATTGAAATTTTCTTTCCCAAGTTTGATTTCTTTCATCTTGCTCATCTTCATAAGGGTTTAATTGGAAGAATAAAAGATGTGCACTAAATAAGGAACACTACTCCTTTAACATTTTTATTAAACTTCGTAGCAAAAATCAGAGAATGAGATTTTTCTAAAACAGTAAAAATATTCATTCTCATTATTTCTGATCTCCAAAGTACTCTTTGTGTGAATTTAAACTCCTTAATGATAATGTGTTTAAAGAAGATAAATGTGTTACAAAATATCATGAAAAGGTACAAATTATGGTATCTCTTTTGGTCTTTTGCCCTATTTCAAGAGACTGCAACACACAATCTGAGATTTCCTTCTCCCACGTGTATTGATAGGTTGAGCAGAGGAAGCAAGTAAAACAGGGTACGACTATAAAGGACTCTCCGTAGAGACTATAAATACTCCTCTAGCTTCTGAAAGCTCTTTTTGGGGTTTAGTCTCTTTTTTGGTTTCACATGATTGCTTCCGTACCATTAGCAGTGAGTCTATTCGAATAAAAATAAAAAGTAGCACTTAAAAATGCTCTTTGGCACTTCAAAAGGCCATATATTAGAGAGCTAATTGGTAGAGCTTTTACAACTTTCACATCGATTTTTCCCATTGATTTTTTTCCCCCTCCTTTGAGCTGTCTTTTCATTCTACTTCTACTAAGAATTCCACATCTCAGTTCTTGGGGAGTAGATTATATGCATGAGAAGACAGTCGGCAAGTGACAAGTGACCCAAGAACTTTGATTCTCTTCTGCCAGGTCATTCTATTTTCAGACAGGAGAACTACTATTCCAATACTGGACAACTGCAGGCTGTGGGAAATGTCCTCCTGGGCAGACGTGGATGTCTCCGTGAAGATGAAATACTGCATAATTTAGCCCAAGATCAAGGGATTTCTGTGTTAAACAGAAATAGCCTCCCACCTAAAAAATAAATCCTAGATTGCTATTGCTTTTTAAAATTAATTTCCTTCTACATAAAGAATCATGAATTACATAAGAAGTACATTTTAATATTCAAAAATTGGTATTATATTTCTATCATAATTATCAGCACAAAATATTGGGTATCAGATTATGTGACTTCCGGTTTTATTGCAATTATTTCCAAAAAGTCATAAAGAATTTTACAATCTGGAATATTACTTTGAAGATGAACATTGAAGAAGGTACTGCCAACAGTTTGCAGGTTATATATAAGATCTGTTTCACACATAGTTTTTTTAAATGTGCAAATTTGGAGTCTTCCACTCCATGGTGACTTCAGAACCTGTGTCCACTTTCCTTCAGCTCCCAAATCATCTCCTTGTCCATTAACCCTGTTCTATTCATTGATTTTATCATCAACAAAACATTTAGGTTTTACATTAAACCAGACTTGAAATAAGATAGGACTGTTCGATACAGGGAAAATAGATCCATTGAAGAGATATTTAAATGGAAAATCAAGAGTACTCCATGAAAGTACTTCACACGATTTCCTGAGACCCCAGTTTTACCTGTGAACTGAGGTGCTGCAGAGGCTCCACTTACTGGGAATTGAAACTCTTGAGGACAACTTGGTGGTGAGTTATATCATGAGTTCAGTTTGGGGCCTGGTGATTCAGAGGAGCCCTAGAGATGGCTAAGGAAGATGTCAAGACATGGTGGGGTATATGAGTTCCCAATGTAGGACAGAGGAGGGAACTCGAACTATCAGTCCTCAGTTCCCAGCTTAATTATTGCTTAATGCTGTAGGTGTGGTCCAGGCGCCATTAAAAGAGGACATATATTTCCTCTCCTAGTTGGAAACAAGAGAGAAAAGGAAGCGGGAGAAGGCTCTCATACCAGGGAAGGAGGATAGAGAAAGTAGGTCAGGAGGAGTAAGAAGCCAGGAAGGGTATGTCCTAGGGAATGAAATTGATCAAACTATGTTTATATGAAAACATGCCACACTCTTCAATATAATTATCATACACCAATTAAAAAACATGAGACTCTTTAATATAAAAGTTTGTTCAGAGAATAGAATAAAGAGCCAATAAGGGTAAGAGGAAAGGGATACCATGAGAGTACCATACAGCCCAAGTCAAAGTGAATGAGTGTTTCCATGGAAAGACCTCAGACTCTAAAATAGGATGCCACTGTCACCCTCCCTTTCCAAGGCTGTCAATTATTTTCCTTTCACTATGATAGAGATGCCAGGTCTTTAGTTTTGTTCAAAATGGATTTTTTTCACTTTGTGCCTGGCAATTTTCAAATTTTACAATTTACACTATTATTCACTTACGTACACACAAAAAGAAATTTTGCTGATTTTATTGAGAGTTTCTTTTTGTTTAATAATGCAGGCACATGGTTTCTGAAGCAGTAATGTTCTGTGTTAAAAACTCATAGTTTCCTTTTATATTCTGTCTAATTCCAAAGTCCATTACCCAAAAGCAAAATCAGTTCTTTTGGCTGTTCTACATAATATAAACATGCTGACATTTCTATATTTATGAAATTCAGATAGTATCTAAAATTATTTTCTTTTTTTGACTTCTTTTTTGTTAATTGGTTGTTCAAAACATTACAAAGCTCTTGACATATCTTATTTCATACATTAGATTCAAGTGGGTTATGAAGTCCCATTTTTACCCCAAATACAGATTGCAGAATCACATCGGTTACACATCAACATTTTTACATAATGCCCTATTAGTAACTGTTGTATTCTGCTACCTTTCCTATCTGCATTAAATATGACCCCATATGCTCTCCTGAATTCCATCTTTCCAATATTTATACCACAATTCTTTGGTAATCTTAGTAATTTTTAATATTTTATAACTATGCAAATGGTGCCCCATGCCAAATAAAGTAATTTTCTATGATCATATTCCAAATACCTATAATTTTTAAACAGAGAGAGAGAGAGAAATTTTAATATTTATTTTTTAGTTTTCAGTAAACACAACATCTTTATTTTATTTTTATGTGGTGCTGAGGATCGAACCCAGCACCCTGCGCATGCCAGGCGAGGACGTTACCCTTGAGCCACGTCCCCAGCCCCTGTAGTGATAATTTTATCTGCTGTGTTTATTCTACATTCCCCTTCCAAAAAGTCTGTTTTCAGTAAACAATTAAAGAAAAAGAACTTTTTATGTTACCTTTCTGAAACAACTTTTTTAAAGGATTTTACATCAATTATTTTATTGCTTTTTGTTTACCTCCTTTTCCTTAAAAGCACCAGCAATCCGGCAACCATTATGATATTTTTTCATAAACTTGTTACTCACAAGGTAACACATCTTCTTCCCTCACAGGAGCCATCTCTAATATTTCCCACCTGCTCCAAACCAGCATTATTTGCTTCTTTTCTACAAACATCTATAAATAGCCTTCATTGTGAAAATTCCTATTGCCTGTCTCCCTCCTCTAAACCCCTGTGTCCTATGCCTTGTCCCCTCCCCACTGCCACCTATGGTAACACAGACATTAGAAAATTGTGGAAAGCTTTCAAAATTCTGGGGAGATCATTTATGAACTAAAATCTAAACCTAAATTTCACCAATCATCTGTAAATATAGAACAAAGGCATTTCCCAACAAAGATGAATCAATTACCTTCCATGTACTACTGAAGTGCAAAAGAAGGAATTAAACCAACACAAAGGGATTTATACTTGCTGATACCTTCGCTGCTTGTGCGTTTCTCCACTTCCCTTTAGCCAAATCGTAGACTGAAATGACTTGAGAATTGTCAGTCTCTTCTTCCCTCTGCTATTTTAATTTTTTTTTTCATTGTTGTTTTGATCTTGACTTTAGTTGTTAAACCTCTTCTGGATTTTTGATCATTTACAGCTTCTGGTAGTTCCTTTTCTGTTCTTTAAGTGAACCTCTTTATTCTCCTTATCAGGATGTCATAGCTTTGCTTATCTAAAGTCACAAATCAAATATTTTAAAACATTTTGATTTTTTCTTATATATCCCCCCACCCACAGATTTTGTATATTTTTTTGCATTTCTTCTTTATTATACAAATTTCTTCAAAAATCTGATAAGTTTTAGCTGTTTATACATAAATAAGAACCTAACTTCATAAAAATTAGTTTGGAACTCTATAATAAAGACCAGCCTGTAAGCTGGTCACTCCCACCTTAAGTCAAGAAAGTCTTTTCTTCAGAAAGTCAAAGAATACCTTTTCAAACTCTGTGGAAGGTCTGGCTAACTGGGAGTACCAGAAATATGTGCACTTTCCCCAGATCTTTCTGCTTTAATTCTTATTTTTTTTTTATTTTATTTTTTTTAGTTGCTCAGGACAATACAATGATCTTGACATCTGCTTTAATTCTTGAGGGGCTCACTGTCCTCCACGGTGCCTGGAATTCTCAGTGCAGAAGGCAGCTGCTTCTCTCTGGGCTGCCCTTGTGCAGATACCTACAGCACATCTTGGGTGATGCAGCTAGTTCTGACCCTCCTACCTGTGAAACGCTGAACTGCACTGTGCACTGCTGCATTCAGTCCCACTGTCTCCGTCCCCTTGGGAAGGGCTGATACCACCGGTGATCGATGATGAGTCCTGCTTCCCCACATGTTGAAGTTTGAACATTAGAGAAGCACGCCGAGGCAAGTTTATAAAGCAGGGCTTATTTAAAAAGGGGTAACACAGACTTCTCCTGAGAGGGAGAAGGGGGCCAAGGCTGGTTTCCTGGTGTCCCAAGAGGCCTGGTGTTCTGCCCTTTTTATATGTCCTAGGCTTCCTCTCCCCTTATCTTTCTCCTTCCTACCTTAGTGACTAAGCCCTGGAATGCTTGGTGGGTGGCCAAAAGGTGGGAAAAGGTGGGCTGGAGGGGGAAGGGCAGGGTGGAATAGCCAAGGACACATTAACAACCTTAGCTCACTGTGGGAAGGGGAAATTTCTGGGACAGGTTACCTTGGCAACAGGTTGGAGCTGGGCAGGTTTTTGATAAAATCTTTCAGGGGACAGTCTCCAAATTCCCAGACTCACTCAAAATTATCCTCTTAGATCAGACCCGGCTCGATTTAACCTATTTACACTGTCTAATTCTGGCTTCAGTGCTTCAGTAGAAAAAAATTAAATTCATATCGTCAATGTGCCTGTGTGGCTGGGTGGCTTTCCCTCTATTTAACTGAGGTGCACTGCAAGTCTCCAACACCCCAGCATACTGTGTGGTTTACAAAAGGCAGCCAATAAACTGAATTCAAAATGAACTGAACTCGTGGTGGTTTTGATGAAATAGGATCATTTTCTTTGATAAAAAATATATTATCCCCCATTATTATGAATATTATAACTATGCCATCTTCTTATTTTTATTGTTCAATAATTTTCGGAGCTTTTGAAATTATTTTCTCTGATAAGTGAATGCTGATCCGTAATTGGGATGGGAGGAGCATGGGCAGAATGGACGAACTTTGGATAGGGCAAAGGGGAGGGAGGGGTAGGAAAGATGGTGGAATGAGAAGGACATCATTATCCTAGGTACATGTATGAAGACAAGAATGGTGTGTCTCTACTTTGTGTACAAATAGAGAAAGGGAAGATTGTGCTCAATTCATGTACTATGAATCAAAATGCATTCTGCTGTCTTGTATTACAAATTAGAACAAATAAATACATTTTTAAAAAAAATATAGACTAAAGATTTTTTTTTTCATTAATAATGTAACAACACATCTATCTTGTGAGAAATTCACTGGTTCACTGCAAAGACTTCCCTTATTGGACACTGCACACTGTTGGTCATCATTCTGGTATTGTGACCAAAATACCTCACATGAACAACTTAGAGGAGGAAAGCCTTGTATTGGTTCAGTTTCAGAGAATTCAGTTCATGATCAGTTGGCTCTAAGGCCATAACATAGAAGAAGAATATGGCAGAGTAAATCTGCTCAGCTCATGGCAGGTGGGAAGGAAAGAGAGAGAGAGGAGCTGGAACAGAAATACTGCCCCAAAATATGCCTTCCAAGATCTTCCTCCAGCCATGCCCACTGGCCTATAATCACCACCCAGTTTTCCTCTCATATTACCACCCCATCAAATGAGTTAATCCACTGATGAAGTTATAGCCCTAATTATCTAACCATTGTCTAAAATCCCCTCTTCTGAATCTTGTGGCACTGGGGACAATGTTTTTAACACATGATTTGAGAAGACATTCAGGATCCAAACCATTACGCTTATTTCATGAAACTCCAACTTTTTGAATAGATACAGTTCTTCTATCTACTCTTTCATAAGTAAGAAAAAAATAGGCCTAAGACATTGCAGAAACACACACACATTACTATTTATATGTATAATATTAATATATATATATATATACACACACACAAATATGTACATATATAGGTAAAGTAGTCCATATTCCTATTTCCAGTCCTCTATTTGCTTTCCAGAATAACACATTATGTTTAAAAATTTACCTGAAGTTTTATTAGGTATCTGGTATCATCTTTCTACAATATTTCCTTCCCAACTCTATTCCTTTTCCAACATAATGATGAATAAACATAGTTTTCTATGAAATTTTCCTTCTCATCACAATTTCACATGATCCATTATCACAATAGCTTTCTGGAAAAATTCTTATTCTCTTTACAAGCTGTTGTTCAGAAGGCATTACTAACTCATTTGAAATATCTGTAGTCCAACATTTCTTTTCAGTCTCATCTAATTCCTTTGAGATATGAGTTTACTGTCTTAATCCTCAATCTTCCCTTTTTTCCCTTAGGTAAGAAGTTATGCTATTGGCTAGTAAACAATACAAGCATAATTTTCTTTTGTTTTACGTGTCTTTCAAAGAGATGTTTACCAAATCATTGGAAAAGCATAACATTTCATATTTTAAACAAGAAAAATATTGGCTAGCACAAGATTTAAAAAAATCTTCTAACAATTAAAATTATATGTCTAGCATTATGTTTTCCAACTGGTAAAGGAAAATAAAGATACGTAGCTTAAGTCTTTAAGAAAAGGTTTCCACATGCTTTCCAACAGAAGCTGTTATATTGATATTGTAGTTTCACTAATCAGCTTAAGACATGTCTCAAAGGGAAGAAAAACAAGATATCCTTGGAAGTTAAATTTAGCATCTAATCTTAGTGGAAATCAGTTAATCTCCATCCTTCTATTGGAACTACTTAATGAATAGGTGAGGAGTATGGCTTACTTCAAAGAGTTTGGAAGGGTTATATTCATATTTCTCCTAAAGCATTGAGAAATCTTTCAGAGTATGTAACACAATACGATTATGTCATCTAATATTAAATAAAAACTTTACAAAATGGAAGTAATAATATTATAATTTATTTGAGAATCAATTACTTGAAATTTGATTATTTGAAAAAGAATTACTGAATATAAAATTCATTTTTATTCTATATTTGACAAAATATATCAATAGGACATATAATATATGCAAGCAATATTTCAAAGATAATATGTCAAAGATAACCTTTCACCTATATCAGATTATTTTAGGCAGTATTGTGATGACTACAGTAGAAAATATTTGTTTGCTGCAGAAGATCATGAAGAGAAATAGGAATTACAGGCAATCACACCCTGCACTTTTAATAGCTTGGCATATTTCAAATTTCAACCCTTTATAACTCTTTGTATATTACCAAAGATAGAGATAATTACATAAATATGTGTACTGATATTACATTTTAAGGCCTTATTTCATATATTATTTTGTACTCTCCATTAAGAAGGACATATATGTTCTCCCAAGGTATTAAATATTCTTTTACAACATCTATACTCAGTTTTTTGTTGCTTAAATATGACACGATTTAATTCACCAATCTTTGGGGATATTTTAAGAGCATTGTTTCACTTATAGGCAAACAGCATGTTCATTACAAATAATTTAACCTATTCATAAAATGGTTCCCTGAAGAATTCCAAAATAGGAACTTTTTTTAGTGTTGTTTTTATATTTAAAGATTATTCAAACTGTAGTAAATAATTAAAATGAAGCAAGCTGCTTTATTTTAAATATTTGCTTGTATTAGTCACCAGGTCAATTTGGATACAGCTTTTCTAAATTATTGATGGTTTATTGCTCTTAGTGTAGAAAATATCTTCAGTGAAATTGCAGTTTCATGAAAATTTCAGGAAGGATGATATCTGGAAACCACCATTTTTCTCCTGATGTCCTGTGACCTTACATCCTAATCTCAATATTGGAAATACAACTACTCATTTATTTCTACCATAAAACAAACATAGAAAGAGCAAGGAGACATTTTGTGCTCGGTGATCATTCTCACTCTGTATCTCCAGTTTTATACTCAGATGATTCCAGGAATCTTCAACAAGCACATTATTTGGCAGCAATTCTGAACAAATGATTTATTTCTTCAGAGAGAAGTTTCACTTTGTATAACAGAAAGCCTGAAAGGAGTCATCCTCTTTAGTGGAAAATAGTGCATAGGAAATGTTTGGAAGGGCACGGCGGAGTCTTTGGTTCTGCTATATGGAGTAGAAATTGCTTTTCATTTAAAAAATAGATCTTTCTCAGGGAGCTCTGCTCCTCTTTCTGGTGAATAAAACAGCTTGAATTTCTGATGAGCATCCTTTAGAGTACATTTCTCTTCTGGTGACACTGAGATTCATGGGAGTACTTGCCATTAACACAAATGGGAGCTAAACATATCAATTGCCTCATGTGAAGATGGAAACGCTCCTCTTCATTTGAACCCAATACATTATTGGTAATTACATTATGTGTCAATAATAATTACTCTTATTCCGTTTAACACTGCTGCTTGGAAACAAGCATCTTATTGCACCACAAGGGTCATAAAAGACAGCATGAACAACATGGAGATATTTCCTTTCAGAGCTTTGTGGGGCTTAACCTAATGACAGGAAAAGAGTCATCCAAATCTTTTTCAATGTTGTTAATTTAACTTGAATCTATTTCTAGCAGATAATAAAAGAATAAAATATTTAGTACTGCTACATAGGATAACATATTTATAAGATTTTTACTTTTTCCAGATATGAATATATTCTGCACCAAAAATGATTTAAAGATAAGAGTATATTTTTAAATGCAGTATATTCAAATAGTGACTTTTTAAAGAAAAAAAAACACCAATTCAAGATTGTCCTATCTTTTCTATTTTTTCAGTAAGTAACAAAATTTACTTAATAACACATAGTAACACTCATTTAACCATATTTTTTATAAAAATGAGAAATTATGAAGTACTTTGTATGTGTTTGTTGGCATGTATGTAGATCAATATTTCCTACTATCCTACTTTTACATATTTCTTCTGAGTCATTCTAAAAAGTTTATTATAATTTATTATACTTAATCTTATCTAATCTACAAAGTCATTAGTGTTGACACTTCACTATATTGTATACCACTAAGGAAATGGTTTTTACCTGCTAAACTATTTTAAAATGCCAATTTACCACTTTATACTAAAAAGAAAATAATACAGGCTGTATTAGATACATTATTATCTATCATATCAGAGTTTTGAAATTTTTTTTTACATAGAAGGTTTTTTTCTACCTTAAATTTCACATTTGGTTTTATCAAGAGCATCAATGATGTGGCTTTTCCTAAAACAATGTTCTGCTATATATCTCCACTATTTTTTTCCAAAAAATCAGCAACAGATTTTGAAAGCTGTGAAGCAGATACTTCTTTGGACCTCTGAGAAGATTTAATGGGAAGGTTTCAAACAACTTGTGGGATGCATATAACTTTCTCAATTGCTCTGAAATTGTTTGTTAATTGAAATACCAAGGAGTTGTCATTGTCTATTCTTATCACAAAGAACAAAAAGATTTCCATTCATCTTAGGCAATATAAATTTTGACACCTGACAACACAGATTTTAAAATGTTACCAAATATAAAATTAATTTTGATTGAGAAATATTAAAATGAGATGAAACACAAAGTTTAGAATGATTCAAAGCATCCTTAATCACAACTTGAAACTTTAGTATTTCTTTCTTTCTTTGCTATTTTTCTCAAAGTATTAGTTTGTAGAATCATGAATGAATGTTTGTCCAATGATTCGGAACAGAAGATTGATATTGGTGGCTATTGCATATTGATTAATATTGGTCTCCATGTTTAAATGTAAGTTGAATTGTGAACATTGAAACCATGCCCTTACATATGAAAAGAAATTATAACAAAGGTAGTTTATTATTTATTTTAGTTAATTTTTTAAAATTGTAGTAAAATTCACTATCTTTGAGCTTTGCCTCCACCCACATGCTCAGGACCCAGGCCCTGGATAGGTCCGGGTCTGTCACCGCCCCAACCTGGGAGTCCAGGCCTAACCCATTTCCATCTTGAGACAATGCAGACATTGATGTAGTCTTCTCCACACAGTAGCCAATTCCTTACCACAAAAGACAGGGCCTGGAAGCAGCTGCATCTTGGAGCAGGCATTCCAAAGCCACTGTAAGGCTAAGTATTTCAGTCCCATCTCTGAAAGTCCTTGTATGGGTCTTGAGGTACCTCCACTGCTACCTCAACAAATCTCCCCTATTGCCACCACCATCTTTAGTTGCAGTAGCATCAATCATGGGACACCTGCAGGATCGGGAAGCCCAGATTCAAGGTGAGGTACAGATAATCTGCACAGATACAACAAGATTATGGGGGTAGAAACTGTAATATCTCAGATTCACAGTGCAAGAAAGGCACATAGACAACATGAAGAAACAAGGGAAGAAAGTACCTTTGGTTATAGTCCAAGGAGAGGGATTGCTGAGTCAAATGGAGGCTCCATTCCCAGATTTCCAAGAAATCTCCATACTGCTTTAGTGTAATACCTCCTTCTGCCGATTTTCATCATTGGACTTAAAAACAGCACACTATAGGGACACAGCCACATTAATGTTTATATCATGATAAGATGCTCTTCAGAAAATTAATGAATAAAGAAACTGTGGTATATATACACAATGGAATACTATTCATCATTAAAAGAGAATAAAATCATGGCATTTGCAGGTAAATGAATGGAGTTGGATAATAAAATGCTAAGTAAAGTTAGCGGATCCCCAAACACCAAATGCTGAATGTTTTCTGTGATATAAGGATTCTGATTTATAATGAGGTTGCAGGGGAGCAGGGGAGGATTAGATGAACTCTAGATAGAGCAACAGGGAAGGAGGCAAAGCGAGGGGGCATGGGGTTAGGAAAGACGGTGGAATGAGATGGACATCACTACCCTAAGTACATGTATGAAGACACAAATGATGTGACTCTACTTTATGTACAACCAGATATGAAAAATTGTGCTCTATATGTGCAATATGAATTGTAATGCAGTCTGCTGCCATACATAACAAATTAGAATTTAAAAAAATATTTTTAAAAATGATGCTATTGCAGCTCTCTAATACTTGTGCAAATCCCAGACTGTTAATTGCATGCATAAAATCCTAGGAGATCAAGAAAAGAAGAAATTCTAAGTAGCATTCTGTAATACACTGAAATAAATGATAATAAAAGCTGTCATTTATTGAAAAAAATTCACTATTTTCACTATTCGAGTGTGTAGTTTGACAGATTTAAATGCATTCACATTGTTGTGCAACCATCACCACCATCTACCAACAGAACTCTTTCCACCTTGCAAAACTATTATTTCTGTAAATAGTCTCTCTGCTGAAATGGACTGAAATTATCCACAATTTACCACCCAAGCCTTCCTCTGGAAGTTGCAAGTGTTCAATAGACTCCAGAGTGCCAAAGTAGTTCCATCAGATAGATTCTCCGGTGACGCTGTTGTCTGGCAGAAGAGACTGATTTCTGCAGCTTCTCCCCCTCCAGCTCCCTTGGTCCATTCCCAAGACCAAATAAATAAATAAAGTTTGTGGAGTGTCTTCCTCCTCGACTCATCAAAGAAGACAAAAAACTGTGGAGATTTCTGTTTAAAATGCCTTTAATAATAAATACAATTTTTAGGGGACATGTCTTCATGGTACCACCCCACACTGTTTCTAATGAAGTACACACTCAGAAAATGTGCTACAAATAAAAGACATTAATTTTAATGCAAGAAAGGACAATGAGAAAAGGTACTTAGATTCAAAGGTGAATTAAAAATTAAAGTTCATAATGATTTAAATATTCCCTTTATTCCATGATAAGAACTGAAGTAGTATTTTTGTTGTTGTTGCTTTAATTGGGTGATTTCACTAAAGAGTCTGTAAACTATGAATAACCACATAAGGTAGTATTTCACCTTCCCTACAATCATATTTTGCTCCAAAGGCCCTAAGCCTATTGTTAGATGAACACTCGGGATAAAACTAGGAATTTGGGAAATATTGACACTGAACACAAAATTATATAAGATATCAAAACTAACTCAAGAATCATTATGAATCTTACCAAAGTTATAAAAATAAGAAAATATCATTAGCAACACCATGCACACAATTTTAAATTCTAGATGAAACAATCAATTTCATAAGAAGTAAAATTTTGAAAGAATTAAGCAAACAGAATTAGGAACACTTTAAACCCAGTATGTATTAAAGACCTTTAATCTGTGATAAAATATTCCCCATAAATAAATTACTAGTTCTAGATAGCTTTACCAGGAAATTCTTAAAAGTATTTAAGAAATAATCTTACAAAATCTCTTTCAGAAAACAAAAAATGAAAACAATTTTCTTCTTTTATGAATTATGCATAATTTTATCAGCAAAACCTGACAGTATATTACAGGAAAGTAAATTGTAAGGCAATCTGTTCCTTGAATACTTACCAAACTAAAATAAAATACTTGGAAAAGTTTGTTATAGAAAAAAATGCATTAGCATGAAATTAGACTTACTTCAGGAATCTAAAGGAATCCTTATAGTTTAATATTCTGAATTATTACTTAGCACATTATCAAAAACAAAAAAGAAAAAAAAACATGTGATCAACTTTGCAAAAAGAAAAAAGTCATGCAAGGAATTAGGTGTACATATTAAACAAAAACTCTCACAGAGCTAGGACCAGAAGAAAACCCCTAACTTACTCAAGAATGTCTATAGAATAATTGCAAAAAGCAAAATACTTAATAATGAAATACTAGAAGATATCTCTCTATGATCAGGAATAACACAAATCTATTCTTATTTTCACCTTTATTCAGCATCATTCTGACAGTTTTATCTCATAAAATGATAAAAATTAAAACATAAGATTATGAAGCCAACAAGGTTTCATTGACTATAGATTACATTTTTATGTATAATAAATGCAAAATACTCTGCTGATACATTATTTAACAACTGAATTCAATAAAATGGCTGCTATATAATCAAACATATTTCTGTATAGTTAACAAATAAGCATATCAAAAGTGAAATTTGCAATTCATCAATAAGTATCAGATATGTAGGACTAAATTTAGCAAGTGATCTGTAAGAACTCTCTCATGAAAAGTTCAAAAATGTTAAGATAAGTTTAAGAAGATTTAAATCAATTGAAAAACATTTCGTGTTTATGAACAAAATCACTGAGCATTACAATGATGTCCATTCTCCTTTAAGCAGTACACAAACTCAATTCAATGCCATGTACAATCTCAGCACGTTTTCCTTCTATTGTAGAATTTGATAAGTTGGATTTTAATTTTATTGAAAATTCTGAAGACTAAGAAGACGAGGCCAACATGAAAAAAGAAGAAGAGAAAATACTCTACTAAACACTGAAAAATATTATAATTATAAATCACTTTAAGATAAGGTGGTGCTGGCTCAGGCATTGACAAACTGAATTAATAATAATAATAATAATAATAATAATAAAACAGTTAAGGAAAGAAAGACTAAAAACATGGAAGTGGTGGATGGCATAGGGTAAGGGTAAGGAAGATTTCTTTCTTGTGGGAAGGAGGATTTTTTCAATTAATGGTGGTGAGGCCACGGAATAGTCTTACCAACAGCTACCTCCTACTACGTAGACTACCAGCTGTATTATAAAATAAATTAAAATTTAAAACTGTGCAGCTATTATTTTAAAAGTATAGGAAACTATCTGTACTTGTGTCAACCAGACACAACAAGGATTAACCATGAATGTAAGAGTTACAAGGTAGGTTGTGTTAAACCTAGGAGATCATCTCTATCAAAGTATACCATTAAGAGAGCTGAACACACAGGCCACAGGGTAGAAGGAGGATTTACAACATTATACACAATAAATAAGTTCTACTCAGTATATATGAAGGACTCTAAATCAATCCCCAAAACCATATAACACAATTGATAAATGGCTCATCAGAGAAACAGATATCCACATGGTCAATAAATACATAAAAAAGTACTCAATTTCATTAGTAAAGAGAATAATGGAAATTGAAATCAACTTAATTGCTTATACGTTCCTACTAGAATGGCTGAAACGACAAGAACAACCAATACCAAGTGTTGGCAAGTAAGCAGAAAACTACAACTATTTTGCACCCTTTGGAGGGGATGCAGATTCATTAATAATTTTGGAAAACTGTTTGAAAATTTTTAGTCAAGTTTAACCTACTTAATATACCCCACTACATACACAGCAATTTCACTTTGAGATTTTTTTTTTTTTTAAATCAGGGACTCACCTCGTGGGGGGGGGGCACTTAGCCCTGAGCCACATCTCCAAATTTATTTATTTTTTTTTTAATTTTGAGACAGGGTCTATCTAGGTTGCTTACAACTTCACTAAATTGCTGAGGCTGGCTTCAAACCTGTGATCCTCCTGCCTCAGTCTCCGGAGTTGCTGGGATATACAGGCGTATACTATTGCATCCAGCACTCCAAAATATATTATCAGACAAAATCTTTACATATTTTAACCATAAGATATGCAGAAGAATGGTAGATGCACTAATCATAACAGCCAAAGCTCAAATACATACTCTATATAAATAAAATGAAGTGCACATTATACATCCGTACAAGGAACACATAATGAGGATAAACGAACAGAGTGACTCCGCCAATACTGTTTCCTTCATCAATGTAAATCTATTCTCAGAAACATATTGCTAAGTGAAAGAAACCAGATAGTCATGCGTATATACCGTGAGATTTTATTTCCATAAAGTTGAAATACAGGCAGGACAATTCTGTACTGTCAGAATTCAAGGCACTGTGTTGCTCTGGAGAGGATACCATCCCTGGGAAAGAAGAGGGGAGGCTGTGGTTCTTCGGAAGGCTGCTGGTTACATAGACTTGTTTGAAAATTCATTAATTATGCAACTGTGATTGATGTACTTTATTATTAGCATATTATATTTCAAAAAGCATTTAAAAGTACTCTTACCCTCTTCTTCTAGAATAGTTCACATTCCTTCTCTGACACTATTAGTGATTATAAGAAAGTTTAGTGTAAAAAAACCATGTTGAATGGGTTAGAGTAGGGTGCTGTGTAGGCAGAGCCTTTTTTGTTGTTGTTTTGCTTTTCAGAAAGTTACATTCATTTCAAGGTAGGATTTGGAAGAAGGTTGTTTTATAAACCCAGCCAGAAAGCCAGGAAGGGAACAATGTAAGGGAAACATTAAAGATACTACAAAATGGCTTATTCTGAGTTTATGTCCAAATGGAGTTTGCATTGTTGCTGCCTCTAAGAGTTCCCTACTGATCTGAAGACTACTGTGTGATACAACTTCTTGATTTTTTGGAGTGTGAAATATAAAATAAAATATACTTGAGACACATGTCATTTATATGCTCATGACTTTACCAAAGTCTTTCAATAGAGGGAGAAAGAGAGAGGGTTAGAACAAAATATCTGACTTTACATAAAAATGGACTCCTCTCAGTGACCAAAACATTCACATTCGCCAAATTCAAAGAGGTTTTCTTGCAATCAGCTATTATGCATATATATAGACAAATTCTCTCTTGACCCTTTTTGTGCTGAACTTTCTTTTTCAGTGGAAACTTTCCTATATTATTTTGTTTTAAATTGACAAGTAAAATTGTATATATTTATTATGTAGGATGTAATATGAAATAGCTAAATTGGGATAATTAGCATATGAACTACTTCCCCTGATTACCATGTTTGTGGTGAGCACACTTTAGGTCCACATTCTTACCCCTTTTCAAAAATACAATGCACTATTAGCCATAGTCACCACGTTGTACTATAGATCCCTGAATTTATTATAATTAGTTACATTATTGACTATGGTCACTGTGCTGTACACTAGATCCTTGAAATTACTCTTTTTTTTTCTTTTTTAAAATATCTACTTATTTTCTAGCTTGTTATATATGACAACAGAATGCATGACAATTCATTTTACACATACAGGGCATTTTTATTAACTGACATTTTGGACCCTTTGGTCCATGTCTCTTGAGCTCTCTCCCAGGGCCCTAGCCCCTCACAGCCATCATCCCACTTTCTTCTTCTACAAATGTGACTTTTTCAGGTTCCATATACAAGTGAGATGGGAAACTGCCTATCTTTCTGACTTATTTCAGAGTTGTTTTTGTTTTTCAGACAATATAATGTCTGTTTGAGATGTGCCCTTGTTCCAACAGCCTCATCATGAGTCCTGAGGATGAACCTGGAGCAGTCTGCTGTACTTGGTGGACATTATTGTGCATTCACATGTTCCAACATCATCACTTACATCTACCATCAGCTAGACTCTTCCCTCATGAGTGAATTTTACTGAGCCCAGAAAATGAATGGATTTGCATGATGCATGCCTATATTATGCAAAAAATACAAATGTATACCCTGTACGCTTGTGATTATTAGTTTTACATAGCTAAAAGAAGTTTGGGCTTATTAGATAAATGATTTCTTTTAGGATTCCATGTCTAATCACAGTTCATAATGAAAGGTTTTCCTTAGATGTATCCAGGTGGAGCTCATGCCCTTCAGATGTGCTGTTCACACTGTGCAAGGTCATATAAGGTGGAACCAGGATGTCCTCGGGCTGTAGGTCAGTGCCCTGAAGAACCCTGAGTCAAGAGCTTCCCTTGCCCTGCCTGTCTTGTACCATCACATCCATCTCTCCCTTAGCAACATGAGTCACTAATTCAAATGCTTCCTATTTTCTTGCTGTCTTGATTTTTCCCAGAGTTAAGTTGTTGAAAAACAAACTATTTAAATAAAAATCCTAAAGAGCTACTTTGGAAAGGGCCATATGGAATATGAGCACGCTCATTAAGCAAATTGAAAGGGAGACAGAGAAAGAAACATAGCTGAAATAAAGCACCCTGGCTGGATGGGAGGGCGGGTAGGAGGCCACAGCAATGGGGTCTTCCCTCAGGATAAGCATCAGCTCCTTCCCCTGTAGCTGAGGCCTCCCATGGCCATGCACCTGCTTGCCTCCTCAGCCTCTTCCAATATCTCACCTCGTATATCACAGACACACTGAGCCCCCTTCATTTTCTTTATAACAAACCTTTTTGGTACCTTGTCGTGACTTCCCACCTGGTTGGTTTCTCCAGCCTGGTTTCCCAGCATCCTATAAATAAACCAAACCATCAGAGTGGTGTATGGAGCCTTCGCACCAGACCCTGGTACAGTCTGTGCCAAAAATGTGCCTGGCAACCTTGGAACTATCTTGAGGTGAACCAGGTACAGTCTGACTTGAGCAAAGTCACTTTTGTCCTGACCATTTTGTAAGCCTTGTCCTCCTGATCCAAATCCAGGGACCCACTGGTCTTACTGCCACCTAGGATCACATCTCTGCACGTAAGTCCCCAATAAATTGCTCTCTGGGCTTTTCTGGTTCTGTCTGCCTCTTTCTTCACTGTCTTCAGTCTCACGGCCCCATGCAGATGTTCTATACTCTGTACTGGCTTTCCCTGAACAAGAATGCTCAGTAAGAACTGATTGCTCTCTTGCTGGTGGGGACAAATGCCCTGTTTTGTGAGACCACGGAAGCCTTCTGTGTTGATGGTTGTGAAGAGTAGAGGCAAAGCACTGTGTTCTTCTCTACAGACTCACCTGCCCCAGGCTTTGCTTGGTGTGCCTCTTACACTTGTGCTCTCCACATCCCTTCTCTGGCTCTGAAGGTAAGCTTAGAGACTCAGCCCCTGTGCTTCCCTGTCACAAAAGCATTCATCCCAGTGAGCCATTGGGAGCTGGTCTTTTGCACTGGATGGAGAACTTTGCAAACCTTATTCAGAGCTGTATCTCCAAGGCCTGTCAATTAAATATTTTTTACCCACTTCAAAGCATTTTGGGACAAAAGTAGGAAGAAGAAGGGAGGGAGATATTTTAGAGAAAGACAGCTATCAAGAATACTAAGGTAGGGCCAGATGTTCAGCTTAGTGGTAGAGTCTTTGTCCAGCATGCACAAAGCCCTGGGTTCAAATATATATATTAAAAAAAAAAAAACAGATGCATAAGACCTGGGAAAAACTAAGGTGACGGGTGCACATGGGAACTTAAACTCTAGTGTGTGTGAAGATGATTTAAGAGAAAGAAAATTATAGTAAAACTAATAATAATAATAATAAATAAGCCATGAATGTTTCTAACTACACAAATCTGCCCAAGATTCTTCTGGCTAACTGATCACCAAAATTGCCAAATAAATAATATCCAATGATATCAAATTCCCTATCTGTCTAGATGTCCACACCCCATAGGCTGTTTTTCTCATGGAGCTGACCAGTTGTCTTGGCATTATATGTATTGGTCCCTTTTCATGGAAGGAAGGTTAAGGAGATTGTTGAGATCCCATCCCACCTAGTGGGTGATGATATCATAGAGGACTTTTTGAGGACATCTTGATTTTTGTTTGTTTGTTTGTTTGTTTTTAATCAAAATAGCACATGCACAGGATTCTTATACCAGAAAAATGCTTGTGACACAAAAGGATTTAAAATGAAAAGTTATTTTCTGCTTCCACCTTCCCCCAAACCCTCTATCAGAGTCTCCTGCATTCTTCCGCTGGTCTCTTCATACACCTTTCCATCTTCAACAATCAACTGGAAATGCCCCATCGTGGGAGACAGTCATACTTACTTACCTTTCCCATTCCTCATGGCCCTTCCCATGTTTTATGCTTAATGTAATTACTTCATTACTTCATCTCATATTTTCAAACAGTTAAGAAAATTGTAAGCCTTTGATTGATTTTCCTTTTTTAAAAAAATTTGAAACAATTTAAAACTTATGGAAGAATTTCAAGGAAATTACAAAAAAAAAAATCCAGTTTACACTTCAACTCTCTTCACCAACTAGTAACATTTTGACAGATTGTCTGTTTCTCATTTTCATTCTTAAACTCTTTCATGCATGTGTTTATGTACATGTATCTGCAGGTTTATAGGTAGGTACATACACATACACATGAATGACATATTTTGGAGCCATTAAAGAGTAATCATAAACATCATGCCTCTTTATCCCCAAGTAATTGAGTGTTTCAGTCTGTGCTTAGAAGAAAAGGACATTCTTATAGAATAATAATATTCTTGAGATTTATCATTAATATAATACTATTTTCTCACACCAAATTTATAATGTTTGACAATGTTCTGAAAAATGGTGCCCAATACATCCTCCCCCCACACCTGCCTGCTTCAAGATCCAGTTCTCCTTTAATCTGGGAAGTCCTTTAACCTTTCCTTCCCTTTATTGACAGATTCGAAGAATGTGAGCCAGTGGTTCTTTAGAATGTCTCACAAATTGAGTGTGTCTGATGTACCTTCATCATCACATTCAGGTCATGCATATTTTACAGGAATACACACAGGTGCCACCTTGTCCTTCTTAATGCATCACATCAGAAGAGACATGACACTATGTTGTCCCTTTATTGACGTTCCTTTCAATCCTTTGGTTAAAGTGACATTCAAAAACTGTTTTACGTTTGCAAGTTTTAAATAACATAGGAAGATATACTCTGAAATTATATAAATGTCCTTTCAAATTTATTAAATAATTTTAGTATCCATTAATCTCTGCCTGAAACAATTGTTTTTGTAATAGTTGCAAGCTTAACATACCATCTTTTGCTATTTATTTATTTATGTTCTTATTTGTTTATTTTGTTTGTTTATTTGTTTGTTTTGTTATCAGCCTGGAGTTATGGACAATAAGATTCTTCCAGAAATCTCAGCCCCTGTTTATAAGGCCCATAACTTATTGGATGAAATCTTCTTTACTTAAATTGTGCTGATTTTAGATGTTAATCAGATTTAAATTACAAATGAAATCTTTACAGCAACATCTTGTCCAGTGTTTTATCAAACAACAAGACTCCATAACCTAGTCAGGTCAACAAATGAAATTAACCAGCATGTCACTCTATTGTGTGGGGGTTCCACAGGCTAATCAAGCACTTTATTAGGTGTAGATATTTAAAATATTTATAAGACTTTGCAATTACAAATGTTGCATCAATAATCTTACATATATATATATATATATATAATTTTATATTGTATATTGTTGTACTGTTTATTCAGAGGAAATACTCAGAAATTCTATTAAGTCATGAAGTAAATGAATATGTAGTTTTGATAGATATTCCCAATCTCTTTATCATTAAGGGATACATTATTTGCCTTTCCATCAAAATGCTTGAGAATCCATAAGTTTTCCTAGCTTCACCAATAAAGAGCATTATAAATAATTAAATATGGTAATCTAATATAAAAGTAAGGGTGTCTTAGCAACAGTTTATTGTCAGTGAATTTAAATAGCTTTTCATGTTTTAAGATCAGTTTGTATGTACTGATGATCTCCTCATTTATTCAAGTTTTCTATTTATTAGTTTAGTTTAATTTTTTCTTCTTGAGAGTTTTTTACAGTGTAAGGGTGATAGTTTTCATTTCTATTATTTTATCTCACTTCCTCATTTGTCTTACAGGCTCTTTGCCATGTAATTTTAATTTTTTAAATAAATTCTACTTATCAATAATATATTTTTTGATAGCAGATTTGCAGACAGTTTGTAAAAGCCCTTTCATATATCCACATTGTAGAAATTCATGGACCTACTGCTTCATCATGTGAGGACAAAGAAGTGGGAAAGAGGGAGATAGTGTAGGAAGCCAGTCAACATGGTTGTTTAAAAAAGCATTTCAACTATTGCTCCTTTTGAATCCTTGTTTTCAACTTGGGGACAAGTTGATGCTTCTCTTAGAGTCTCAAAAAGTTATGCTGGCATTCAGCTAATCCTTGAGTGAACCTTTTTCTGTCTATTCCCAGTTTTTTCCTTGACTCTGTGATCCTTTGGCAGGTATCCACCCACTTTCTGTGTTTTTTATACATGTTGAAAACTTCTGGGTGCTGCTGTCTTCTATACACTGCCCCACGTGGTTTTTCTCTTGTGAAGGTTCAGGAAAGAATGAAAAAAAATTCCATAAACTTACCATTTTTATTAGAAATTCAAAATCATTGTGGGATTATATCTACATCTATTATATCTACATCTATTTAGCTCACATACAGTGTACAATAAAATAATTGTTTTACTTAGAAATTGTGGATATTAGTAATTTGAAAAGATGATGAAATTTGTTTTATACACATTAATTTTATACATTTGAGGTCATGACATATTTAAATAGTTTGCAGTATCAAAATAAAGCTGTTTATAGTCAACAATTACAGTGTAGAAATTAAAGATTATATTCAAAATGGAATCTGATTCTTTCTTTTCAAAGCAGGCATAAAATAGAGAACATGTGAATCAAAAGAACCACACACTGAACATTAATATCATTTTCTTGACATTGAAAATTAATGGATAGCAGTTGAGTGATTTTTCATGAAAGCACGTTTATGTAAAATAAATATCAATCATGTAAAAACATTGTATGATTACAAAACTTATATTTTCCACTTAATAGATTCATTTATACATTTTACCAAAATACTAATTTATACATTCTTTTGTTGCAACCCAGTCCATCTTTTATGTAAAGTAAATCAGATCATTGGATCTGAATAGTGTTGAATTGAGCTTATCAGAAAAAAATAAGAGAAAATATGTGCATTCCTAATTATCATTACATTAAGATAGATTTAGTCTAATCACAAAAATACTAAGATTCCTGGAATATTGAGATTCAACTTCCCAAGTGAAATTACTGTTATAAATACAAAGTATTTAAGCTTACAAAATTCAAACTTCAGTTATGTATCTTAAAAAGAAAACTAAGAAGGGAGTATATAACATATTTATGCTTCTAATAGATGTAACAATCCTTATAAATATAGCTTACAATAATGTAATTAATTATTTCAAGGTTGACCATCTAACACAATATTGCTAAAGAAAATAACTGAATGTTTCTACCCATCTGTAATTAGATACAATTGTGTTTATTATTGTTTGAAAACAGAAATTATAATTTATTAGTAGCTCCTCTGAGAAGTGCTTTGTATAACAGTGTTTTTAATAGACCCTAGGGTGGGAAACTTGTCAAGGTATTCAAAGGGTGGATAGAGTTGCACTTTTTTTTTTCCTTTTATAAGGATCTATACTTCTGTAAATTCTACAACTTTAGTGATGTGTTGCTCAAAAGAAAAAGTTAGGTTAGATTTAGTACAGACTAGGTTTAGTGCAGAAACAGGATTTGTCTACACAAGGTAGGAATGTCCTGGAAATTGGTGCTTATTATCTTTCCACATTTGCCTTTTCTCTATAGCTCACAGGACACACTATCCACCTTGTGGATCTAGTCCAGAGGTAATTACAGACAGACTGCAATGGTACTTCTGGTGCTTAATCTGCACTTTCAAGAGATGCCTAATATTAAGAGAGTCCTGGGTGTGTCTATGAAAGTGTTTCCAGATATAAATGGCATGTGGGATAAAAAACTGAAGGAGGAGACGTGTCCTGAATGTGAGTGGCATAGTCCAAGGACAGGGATGGGACCTGTATGGAAGAAAAGGTGGAAGAAGGAGGAAACTGATGCTTACACAAGCTCCATTCTTCTGTAACTGGTGCTTGGACTGCTGCCTGAAGACATCAGACTCCAGTTCCCTCAGTCTTCCAAAGTGGACTCTAGCCAGCAATTCTTGGGAACTTCCAGGCCCTCATTCCCAGGCTGGGCTGCATAACTGGTCCTTGTTCTTCTGAGGCTCCAGCTTCTTGGATTCAGTAACTACTGGTTTCTCCAGCTTTCTAGCCTATAGCAAGTCATTGTGGACTTACCCTGCTTCTGATCCTATCAGTCAGTCTAATTAATCCCCTTTTCATAACCATATCTGTGTAGACGATTTTGGTTCTATACCTCTAGAGAACCTTACTACAGTCCTACCATCCTCTAGTAACAACTCTACAAGGATATATCCCCTCCCTCTTTCTTCAGTACTGAGTTACATATATCCTAGGATCTTCCTGGACTCCCACACACAGTAGGCCTGCCAGGAGTCTGTGCTAAAGCAGCACTGCAAACATGATTTTTTGACTGAAATTGCTCTCATTTTTCTTGTGTATGGGACCCCACAAATTATGTAGGTAGACTTGAATTGAGTTAATACTCAGTGTAGTAGCTAATATGTAATGCATGTTTAAGAATGATAAGCCATTGCAATTTTTACTTCATGTTTCAAATTTTATGTTAATTCTTTGACAGATAAGTATGCTATTCTCCTGCTAAAGGCTTTGAAATAGAGTACGAACACACACAAATTTTTCTTCCTTTTAAATACATGTGAGTATCCATTTTTTATACACAACATTCAGAGTCTTAAGACAAATATTGTTTTGTATCAGGTATGTACCAGAACACATTCAAATACATTGTCTGCAATCTTGGGAAGTCCAGGATATATTTTTCCTTTTTTATTTTTCTTTTTTAGATCTCAGCTCTAACTCTTTCTATCTAAGACCAGCTACACTGTCTTGCCTCAGAAATTTGTCTTTTTTTATTTTTCTCATTCCAGACAAATGGTTGATTTATATTTCTTAAAACCTTAACCAAATAAATTGAAAATGGAAAATGGGATCCACTTCTCCAGTAATGAATCCAGGCTATGAAGAGGAACCAGAAATCCATGATGCGTAACATGTACTATCAAGTTTCTTAAATAATTTTTCCCATTTTATTTCCAAAGATGAGTTGGGATGTATTTATTACCACAGTTTTTACAGACAAGAGAATAAAGACTTAAAGAGGATAGTTAATGTTTCCCAGGAAGAGTAGTAGAACTAGGGTCTGAGTGCTAATTAACTCAAAACTATTCAACAATCCATGGTGCCTCACACCCCATTAGATGTGAATGACTGCTTGAGTTGTATGTATTCTTTATAATCCAATTATTAAGTCAGCTTAGATCATATGTACATAAGTTGAATTTCTCAGAAAAATAGAATATTTGTCTAAAAACACAAAGCTTCATTATTAGTTTTAAATTTTTTTCCTAAAATGATTCATTCATTGCTTAATAGGTGCTATACACTATGTTCAATACTCTGTTCTTCAAGATGAAATGTCATCTCATTCAAGTGCTTTATAATTTATTGGGAAAACAGGCACATAAACTTGGATTGTAATAAGGTATTATTTATCAGACTCCAATTTACACCCAAATTACTATATGGTTTGAGAAAATATAAATTGCTGGATAGAAATCCCAAATATTGTGCTTCATTAAGCTCGATGAGGAGCTCAATAGTTTATATGACCATCAAGTTCCTACGTGATGCCGGTCTGAGACCCACTCTAGCAAAACCATGAACTTGCAGGAATAGTTGTCATTGCACATGGGTACTGGGACACTTTAATAGATGGGAAAGAAGAGCTACCAGATCATTAGGATAAAATGAAAAAAAAAATCACAAAGCAGGGACTATGTCTATGCAGTATTGAAGAGTCTGGAGAAGAGGAGAAATCAGTAAGCTGGGATGAGTAAGTCACTTCAAGTACAAGAACATGCCCTTCCTACAGCTGCAATGATAAAACGCCCAAGTTCACTGTTGGTCACATGTCAGGCTCACTGTATTTTGACTAGAGATTTCTAAATAGTAAACAACTGATTAGCATTATACATGATAATACATTGTCCCAGAGACATTGTTACAAATCTTACAAATTTGTAAGAATGTAGACATTCTTACAAATCTCTATAAAACTTTTCATGCTGAATTTTACTTGCTATTTTGCTTGTCAAAATCCCCAAAATACCAAGAATTATTTAAGAAAGAGAACCATAGTATTGCATTTTCATGCCCTGAAATCTCTTAGGTGCTTACAGAACATGCTAACAAATGCAATTATCAAAAAACTGAATAAATGAATCAATGAATGAGGTAATCTAAACTGTGGACTCCATATGACTTAGAAAGATTTTCTAAGAATGAGATGTAATATGAGTCTTTTTGGTAGAACAAGGACATGTTTCAATCTCTTAATTTATAAATTCTCTTCCCTCTAGATTTAATAATTCTTAAGAAATAATGAAGATATAAATCAATTTAATAATTCAAAAAGTATTTTGGCATTCTAAGAGCCTCTCCACTGTTAAGGCAACTTAAGATATGAAAATAATGGGTGGGAATATTACAAAGGCATAGAAGCAGGGTGAAAGTGTTTTCAAGGAGAAATAAGAAATGATGGCCATGATGTAAGTGCCTTCCATGTCAGACTGCCAGGATCAGTCTGCAGAACACCTGCCTGCTGCCGAGCACACGCGTGGCTCCCGGTGGGGCTAGCATGAAAGCCATGGGAAGGCATCTTCAGATGATGGGATTTTTTGTTGGTTTCTTTGTTTGTTTTGTTTTTGTTTATTTTTTAGAACAAATTCTATTTTGAAATATCCTGATAGGTTTATTCAAAATTGCATTCATTACAGAAAAGACAATCTACCTAATACTGATCCTAGAAATAGGAAGTGATAGTGTTTTAGAACATGCATTTTTACTCTGAAGCAATATTCATAACTTTTACATAAAATTTCGTGACTTGCAGTGAAAACAACTAAAGAATTTTTAAATTCCTTTAATATTTCAATGAGGGAGTAATGTGTTAAGCTTTATTATTTGTTGATTTTTTTTAAAAAAAAAAAAAGCATTTTCCATTTTCAACATGAGCACCCTGCTTTGGATTTAGAGGAAAGGCCAGACTTTTCCCAGATAGTCAGCAGACAGCAGAGGCAGCAGAAAGAACCAGTAACTCAGAACAAAACAGAATGAAGGCAGATTGCCAAGAAACTCCTCTTGAAGGAATCAGTGGCTTCTTGTCCTAGGAAACATTTCCCAGCTGGTTTAATTCATAAGGTAGGCCATTCTCGCAAGTGTGACCATTTTAATCCCTGTGTGCTCAATATTTGTATCTTAACACTTAGAAACCCTCTAAAATATGTTCTCTTTCATTCTTAGCCCATTGGCTGAAAATGATGAGACTATTCATTGAGAATGGATTGGGGCTCAGGAATGAACAGTTTTAAGTACTAGGAAAGGATCTAACAATGTGCTATCCATCTCTTCCACCAGACAGGTCATATTACAGAAATGTATGTTACTATTCTAACTGTCCCCCTTAGATATTGGATATTTTGTCTTCCACCTTCCTTAGGACATAGCACCATTTCACTGAAAATTATAGTATCCACTCTGGCTGCAACTTGAATTAAATTAGGAATCCATGGCTCAAATTGATGGTGCAAATCCATATCTTGGAAGGCTTGCTAGTATAAGTAAGCAGAAATGACTTAGAATACTCCTCAGAGAATCAAAAACAAAAAAGTGGAAAAAAGTGAAAATACAAGCTCTAATCAATTTTTAAAGTTGTATTATTATTTAATCTAATAATGAAAATAGTGCTAACATTGCATTTTGGTCAACATTCAAATAATCTGTTAATCACTAAGCATATTTTAATTGGCTGAATACTAAAAAAAATTCTTTTGATACACCCATTTATCACATAAAGGAGCTGAGGCTTGGAAATATCTGAATAACTTGTGAAGAGCACCCCATAGTCAATTCCCCACTTATCTGATCCCATCCTACATGCGCATAACTATAACTCTGTACTTGTTTTATAAACTAGTAACCTAGACAGTGTCAATATAAGAAAAATAAGTATCGTAGTCTACAGTATCATATTGATTTCAGGCATCTGCTTTTGCCAGAGCAACTGAGTAGCAGGAATCCTTAGGCATCCTGCTATAAACAACTTTCTTAATTGTGTGGGGTAAGAAAAGACATTTACCTTTCAATCCCTATTGAAGAAGGAGGGGTCCTCAACCCATAGTACACATTCCCACCATGAGCAATGATGAAAGAAAGTCCAAACCACTCAAAGAAATGGGGAACATGGAGTGTTACTCCTCCCACTACCTTGTCTCTACTGCCTATATCAGGAGCAGCCACTGTGAAGGGTGAACACAGGAGGAAGTACATTAGATCAGAGGCCCAGAGCAAGGCCTGAGTCCATCTGAGGTTCTGTTACTCTTTTGTGAACTTGAATAATTTACCTAGAGCTTCTGCCTCTGTTTCTTTGGCAATAAATCCAAGTGAATCATTGTCCCCATCTCGAAGGTTTGTTATGAGGATTTCATGAGTCAGTATTTGCAAATTACCTGGAACTGTGCCAGGTGCAGAGTCAGTACTGAATATATATTAGAGTGTGTTCCAGTTAGCTTTGTTGTTGCCGTGACTAAAAGACCTGACAAGAGCAATTAGAGGCAGAAATGTTCGTTTTGGCTCACAGTTTCAGAGGACTCAATCAATAGATGGCTGACTCCATTGCTCTGGGCCCAGTGTGAGGCAGAGCATCCTAGCAGAAGGGTATGGCAGAGGAAAGCAGTTCAGAACATGGCAAACCCAGAGTACAGAGAGAGCTCTGCTCACTAGGGACAAAATGCGAATCCCAAAGTCAAACCCCGTCTCCTCCAGCCACACCTTACCTGCCTACAGCTACCACCAAGTTAATCCTTTACAGTAGGTCAAGCCACTGATTAGATTACATAACATCATCTCTCATAACATAATCATTTTATTTTTGAAAATTCTTGCAACATGTCGCATAGGAGGAGTTTTTGGGAGGCACCACATATCCAAAACATAAGACAGCTCTTGTGATTTTATACACACACAAAGAAACCTATGAGTGATCTTTGTAATTAACTGTATTCGATGAATAAATACCTTTTAGTCTGACTAAGATGTGAGTTCTTATGTAAATTCAAGGAAAATGATAGCAGAATACCTAATAGTTAGATCTTTTGTTAGCTAAAGGTGAGCATTGAACTTGATATTTTATTTTTAAGGGTACATGCTTATTGAGGCTGTATTCTTTTTTTATAACTGAACAAGAGGAGAATATCTCATAAGTAAAGTGTTTCTAAATCCTAAGTGGACAGGATCCTAACAGAAGACCTTTATGCTATGCAGATGGAATCCTAGTGCCAAATGACTGAATATATGAGGTATATACAATAGATTTCAGATTTTTGAAAAATTAGTGATTCAGGGAAAATTTTACATGATTTTAATTTCAGAATAGCAATATGACTTTCTCTTAATTAGCTATTGGAATGTAAACTCCCATTCTCCCAAAATACATAAGTAAATAATGATCATTTTCAAAAAGCTATTATTTTTTTTAAATGGCACTTGTCTTTTGAGCATATATATAAATTATACATTCAAACATCTAGACAAAAATTGAAAAAGTCACTGGGATAAGACCGCGGGAAAGAGCTGTGAATGACAGTTGGAGTGGAGCATGCCTGTAATCCCAGCAATGTGGGAGGCTGAGGGAGGAGGATTGCAAGTTCAAGTCAGCCTCAAAAATTTAATGACACACTGTTTCAAAATGAAAAATAAAATAAAAAGGGCTGGAGATAAATCTCAGTGGTAAAGCACCCCTTGGTCCAATCTCTAGCAACAAAAAAAAATAATGAACAATAAGGAGGAGAATAGGAGGATGAGAAGAAGGAGAAGGGGGTGATGGAAGAAAAGGAGGAGGGGTGGAGAAGGAGAAGGAGTGAAAGAAAGGAAGAGAGAGAAAGAGAAAGAAAAGAAAGAATAAATTAAAAAAGAGAAAAGAAAGAGAAAGGGAAGGAGGGAGGGATGGAGGGAGAGAGGGAAGGAAACAAAGGAATAACAAGGAAGGAAGGAGAGAAAAGAGTGTTGTGAGCAGAAAACTAAAGACAGAAAGACATTGGCTGGTCAACAGTTTGCAGGATGCAGTGTAAGAGCTGAAAACTGCTGGTGAGACAGGAGGGAAGAGTCATTGCCTCAGTACACAGCTAACTGTTTGGAAAACATGTTGAGAGTCCCTGGACCATCAGAAATCTCAGTCCAGGAATGAAAGTGTTGCAAGTGTTGGAGTGAAGGATGAGTCCAGGCAGAGGAGAGGGCGAGCTGGGTCCACGAAGGTGTGATTACTAGAATGTAGTTATACACTAATTTTATTCTGCCTTTTCCCCTTACCTAAACCTGTGAACTTGAACAATTTTATTTTTTTATGTCTAAAACAAACCTATTCCCCTTCCAACTCACAGTACCAGACCCCTCAGTCTAATGAGGGTGCATGTGTTTTTGTGTTTTCAAAAACATGCATTATCTTTTGGGTGGGTATATGTCTTTAATGTTAATTATTACTGCTATCTTAAATATTATATTATTTTCTTTGCCTTTTCAGTAAATAATATTTTTTAGGACTTATCACTTTTTGTAAAGTTCATTTTGGGCTTCCTTGAATTGTTGCATCTGGCCCTGCAACAGATTTTTCCCATCCCCTTCTTATAGCAAGGATGTGATCCCAAGATGCTTCAAATCCTTGCCATCAAAAAACATCCTTGGACATGAGAGGATTCTAAATTTTGCACATAGGCTGATGCCTTATATTTTGCATCTGAAATGAGAGTGTTGGTAAGCAAACTCTTTTTCATCTAGGGACTGTGCACAATTATAATGGGCCAAAGGTATATTAATAGGAAGACAAGTGGATTGCCTGCATTCAACATTATTACAACCTTCCCACCTTGTGTATAAACCCCACCTCCTCTTATTGACCAGCATTCATTACTTCTGTCAGTTGGTTAAATACTTTATTGTCTGCTGGTGTCTGAACACAACTAGTCTAAGCAACTATAAATTGTTCTTCAATGAACCTTTGATGGTTCCTTTGGCGGGGGGCGGGGGGTGTCATATACCGAATTATGTTTTCACAAAATTTATATGTTGAAGTGCTAACCCCCAATATGATTATGTTTGGAGATAATTAAAGTTAAGGCCTTGGAAGAGGTAATTAAGGTTAAATGATGTATTAAAGGTGGGTTCTAACCCAACACAACTGTTGGCATTATAAAAGATGAAGACCAAGGAGAGCATTCTCTGCCCCTATTTGCACACAGAGGAGAGAACGTGCAAGAACACAGAGAGAAGGGAGTTGTGTGCAAACCAGGAAGAGAGGACACACAAGAAACCAACTCTGGTGGCACTGTGACTCTTATGGTTTGGATGGGAGGCGTCTCCCAAAAACTCATGGGTGAGACAATGAAAGGAAGTTGAGAGGAGAAATGCTTGGGTCTTAACCCCATCAGTGAGTTAATCCCCTGACAAAGTTAACTGAGTAGTAACTGAAGGCTGGTGGAGTATGACTGTAGGAGGTGAATCTTGAGGGTGTGACTTTGGGGTATATATTTTGTATCTGGAGAGTGGGAGATTTATCTGCTTCTGGATCATCATGTGAGCAGCTTCCCTTGGACATACTCTCCCACCATGCTGTTCTGCCCTAAGGAATGGAGCCTGCTGTCTGTGTTCTGAGACCTCTGAAACTCTGAGCCATCCAAAACCTGTTCCTCTTCTACAATTGTTCTGGTTGGATCTTTTGTTACAACAGCAAAATAGCTGACTAAAACTTTAACCCTGAACTTTCAGCCTCCAGAACTGTGAAAAAAATTAATTTCTGTTACTTAAGCCATCTAATCTGTGGTATCTTGTCAGGGTGGCCTGAGCAGAAAAATACAGCAGATCCACTTTAGGGGACAAGTATCTTCAACTCTGTAGAGCTGCAAATGGTGGGACCTGGAAGCACAAAAACCTGAGAGTAATGGAGAGCGATAGTAAGTGGGAATAACCCTGCATTCACTGCTGGTCTCTGGGTCTTTGTAGCGCATCATGCAATGTGGAAATGTATTCATTGCCTTCTCTGCATCCTAAAGGATGGGATTCATTCTTTCAGACTGCTGCCTCTAAGATGACATTGGCTGAGTCATTAGGAAGTGATTTCAGGATTCCATGAGGCGAGGTACTTTAGGTGGCATAGTGTGTGATGTACCAGTGGGTCCTACGGCCATGGGTCTATTCACATACGTCTTTGGCTGTGAAATGGATCCCCTGGGCAGATGCTGTGCTGTACGGGGTTCCATAACTATGAATTAAGCATTATAAAACCCCTGCACCATGTGCTTGCCTATGCACATTGGGAAGGAAAGGAAAAATCCATGCCTGGAATACATGTCTATCTCTGCAAGGACTAATGACTGGTACTTGTAGGATGAAAAATATTCAGTCTAAGGGGCCAAATAATCACTTGTTCTCTTTGGGTAATGTTTTTTTTTGTTGTTGTTGTTGTTGTTGTTGTTGTTGAAAAATTGGACATTCAGAGCCATAGGAGGTAAATCAGCCTTTATAAATTAGGCCCTTATATAGACTTTTACTGCTACCACAGTCACTCCCTACATCTGCCCTTCAACCAATTGTGTCATAGTGACTGTAATTCAACCCTTATTTGTTTTTACAATCATCCACGAGATGACTCATTCACAAACCAGATAGGTTTTTACCCTCCTCTCTCAGATGTTTGTAGTTGGCCCCACATAACCATTGATGCAAGTCAAGGAAAGGTTATTAGGAAACTCCTAGGGTGACATGGAAGTTCTGGTCTACCAGATCCAGCAGCTCACTGTGGCTTCTGGTCCTCTCAAGCTCAATACAAGATATAACATTCAATTTATAATAAACTGTTCTTAGTCTTGTTCAACGGCCCAATTTTCTGGGTCCAGTAGAATCCAGCTCCAAAGAAAGAGTTCTCTGGATTTATGATTACTCACTTGCCCCATCCCCAAGATTTTCCCCATCTGTCTAGGCCCAGTAAAATTTCAAAATTTATTCCCAAGAAGATCTTTAATTCTCTCTTGGGGAAGTCAAGGCCTTGTTCAAGAATATAAAAGAGGCTGTGATTCTCCCATTCCTTTCTCATAGAGGGCACCCTATCACGTAGAAAAAAGTTCAGACTCTCTTAAGCTTCTTTTATGGGGCATTACCTCCCTTCATTAGGGCTTCACCATTTAATTATGTCCCCAAGAACCCATGTATTAATGTCACCATGCATGGGATTCAGTTTCCAAATATGAATTTTGGAGGTGCACAAACATAACACAAATATAACAATGACCTATCTGCTGCCTAATCTTCTCCTGCCATGTATCCCACTCATTGCTGTAAGACTTCCACCCGTCTATCTGGCTTGGCACATGGGCTAGTACAATGCATTGAATGTGCTGCTTTAGAACCAAGAGATGATACCTGCTTCTGTTCTTCCTTCTTTGTGGTAGAAGATACAAAACACATCAAGTTTCCTTTATTTTTGATAGTATCTCTTCCCATGCTCCCAACAACTGAACACCTAAACACTTCACTTTGCTGGTGATTGAAACTTCACCTGTCTTCATCCTCTGCAATGAAATTGTCTTAGCAATGCCCTTAGCATACCAAGCTCTCTTTATGTTCTCCAACCAGCAGGATATTTTCAATGTAATTAATAAGCATGATTTTCTGCAGGATGCACAAGCAGCATTGAGCTCTTTGGAAGGTGAACTTATCATAGCCCTGAGACAAATTTTTAAATGAATATTGTTGGATTTAGAATCTTAATGCAAATTGTTTCTCATCTTTTTTCCCCTTTTAATTGGAATTCAGAAGAACATGTTGGCCAAATCTGTAGCCACGTACCATGTACCTAAGGAGGCCTTAATGCATTTTACAGAGAAGCTGTGATTGGTACTTCTGCTTGGTTAAGTCTCTAGTGTTTTATTAGTCATTCTCCAGAATCCATTTGGTTTCTATGTAGGTTAGAACAGCAAGTTAAATGAAAATATGATAGGAACTAACACTCTTGCATCATCTGTGTTTTTAATGGTGGCTATTCCCCATGGATATAATGTTCATTTTTATTTACCATCCTGGCTTGGGGGAGATTGTAGGATAAGGTATATTATGTGGTTTCAGAAATTGTGATTTGGCCTTTCTACTCATATATATGGCAGGAGAGGGAAGCAATATGGTGGCTATGACAAATGTCAAGTGTATCAGTTCCAATTACACCCTTGAGGTCTGGGGAATTATGACTGGGCAGGTCCACAGGTATACACACAGGGCCCACTGTCAGTGAACACGAATCATGCTCCCATAAGTCCCCATTAACAGAAAGTGGATCCTGATGCCACTTAGGATCTCTCACACCCAAACATTAAAACCAGATTTTCTAAGCAATAATCATCAAATACCCACAATGTAGGATTAAACCCCTTTCTTCAGGATATAATTACCCAAGTAAAGGTCTTTGGGCATTTAGGTAAGACATAAGTGACCACTTTTAGGGTTCTTCCTCCCAGGGATGAAGTCACGTTTTATAAAATGGATTACAGGTCTGAAAATTGATTTAGGTATGAGGATGAAAAAGGGATTATTATTTTTTAATTTTTTAAATTAGTGTGACCTCAGTTTCTTACTTCTCCACACTTGCTTTTCCTCTGCTTTCTAATATGTATGAAGCAGCTCATTGGATGATTTGCTGTTTATTTTGCCCCTCAGGACATCATGCTCTATTGACTTATCCATGATGCCATTCAGCTAAAACTCCATTATATCCACGCTCCTAATTTTCCAAGTAAGTATGGCCTTTTGGATTCTGTGGGGTAAGTACTTCCCCCTGGTTTCAAGGATTTTGGAGGGATGGCCTCAAGCTCAGCTTGGTGACCTAGCACAGGCCCTAGCCTGCAGAGGAAAGCCAGCACTGAATATACTGATGCAGTAGTTCTTCTGTCAATTACACTGCTGTGGTCAGATGTGAGCTGCTCATCCTTGTGGCCAACACATTTCCAACACCCTTCTCTTTATGTTTTTGGAATCACTATCCCAGTATGCAGATGAAACATAAACATGAAAACAATAATTAATGCATTAAGGGAGAAGACTAGCAAGTATATATTTATGCATTCTATCATCTTCATCTTGTATTATTTAGAATTATATCAGCAGATTCTAAAAATTGAGTTAGGCAAGGATTTGATGAATTAAATGGATAAGACTACATATTGGGAAGAACAAATAAAAATTCAAGGAATGTAAAAAACAAGAAATGTGGACACACATATTCAGGAAAGCAAAAAAAAACAAACAGAAAAAGCAAATGGTAAACAGAATAAGAGAAATGGATTGAGAGAAAAATGGCCAGACTCAGATTACAGAGAATGCCAAAAGTTGTTATTAACATAAAAGACAGTCAGACCCAGCTGTGGAATTCAAAGACTAGGGTCAAAGTAATACATTACTGAAGTCTATACTCATGAAATGTTAACGCTCTGGTAATTAAGCTAGTTTGAGCACTCTGAAAAAAAAAGCAAAGACCCTAAAACCAAAATTTTAAACTAAAATTAATTCATGCATATTTCACACAAATGACACGTTCTGGTATCACCTTTATTAAAGTCATTCGGTTAAAAGCAATGAGCAATCTACACTTTTTTTTCAGGGCCTTAATAAATCTATGGTAATTAGCCAGATATTTTAGAGGCTACTCATTAGTAAATTATTTTTCACAGAATGCCTTCAAACTTCAAATCACTCCTTTTAATTTGAGAATGATGTGTTATTCGACCCAGACATTGAGAATGTTCTTCTCTTATAACTGATTTTCATTGATTTATTTAACCAATTTCTGTACAGCTCACCGTGCTCTGGGTGCTGTCTCAGGAAGGTGTGGGACAGCAGTGGTGCCGGCAATACACGGACCTGGTCCTACTGGATTTAAAGGATGACCCACTGTCACCTCAGATCTTCCACCTATTGGTCACCTGAAATCAAATGTTCAGACTTAATGATAAGTACTCATGAAGATTTATTTGTATTTAAGATAAACCAATCCATATGCAAAATCCTTTAGTCATCCTTGACTGCTCTTTCACATCCCACATTGACCCATTAGCAAGCAAACTCATGAAGAATGCCCACAGTTCAACTGACATGTGGCACCTCCAAGATTTACTTCAAAGTAAATCTACTGCCTCCAGCACTAACACTGCAGCCTGTGAGGTCATCATCTCTCACCCAATTTGTGACCACTTTTTCATGAGGGTTCCTCTTTCACTCTTGCTAGTCCTCTCCCTACAGTCTACTCCACATTCAAGACCAGAGTGGTGTCAGAGTGTCACTTCTCTGACCTTATTGCCAGTCCCAGCAGCTGCCCGTCTCAGTAAGAATGAGCTCAAGGGACTCAGAATGTAGCTCAGGGATAAAACAAACGCTTAGTATGTGCAAGGCCCTGTGGTTGATCCCCCGCACCACATAACAAAAGAAAAAAAGAATAAACTCAAAATCCTTACTATAAAGTTCACTCACTATAACAAGTGAACCACTAGGGCAGGGGATGCTGATACTAGGAGAAGCCATGCACTGTGTGGGAAAAGGGGTACATGGGACATCTCTGTACCTTCACTACAATTTAGCTGTGAACCTAAAACTGCTCTAAGAATAAAGTCAATTTAAAAAAAAAAAAAAAAGAAAGAAATCCCTGCCAAGATTTAAAAGATGTATATATGTGATCCTGTTCCTGGGAGCTGCTTTTATTTCTTTTTGTACGATTCTGCCCTTGCTCACTCCACTCCAGTCCCACTGGGTCCTTGCTGTTCCTCAGACACAACAAGCTGTCCTCCACAAAGAGTCTTTGTAAGTTTTCTGGCTACCTGAAATGCTCCTCTGCAGGTGTGGCTACTTCTCTTTTTCATCTTTTCTCTCTGCAAGTGGAGACCATTTAGCCAACATCTTTCTGATTGTCCTGTTTTAAATAGTCTACCCTCTCCAACAGGAGGACCTACTTCATCATTCTTTTTACTTTCCCTTCATCTTCATACTTGATCACCTTCTCATAAATTTACTTCTCTGCTGTGTTTTCATCCAGGAAAGTATAAGCTTCATGTAAACAAACATTTATCCACTGTGATCTGCTGCTTCGTCTCTCAAACTTAGAATAAAGCCTGATACATTAGAGGTGTTTAATCATGAAATGTTGAAGGAATAGAATAGATGCCTTTAATAAACACTTGCACACAATGTAATTTCCCACTACCTAGATTTCAAGTAAACAATTCTTCATCTCTTCATTCCTGCTACCTTCCCCCAAACCATAAACAAAACAATACATACTCATTCAGAAGTATTTTCCGTGGAGTAGCCTGAAGCTTAGAAATTTGGTGAAGAAAAATTCAGATAACACATTTTGTGTTGTTCAACCCAGTTTCTTGCCACCTTCTTAATATTTTATCATCTCATGCTAATTGTGATATTTTAGCGAAATTGTGTATTTTATATCTTATTATGATACTCCTACTAAAATTGTGTTTTCACGTTTGTACTAAAAGATCAAAAGTGCATAAATTAAAATAACTGGTAATAAACTCAGGACGAATGCCCACAGTTCAACTGGCATGTGGTGCCTCCAATATCTATAGAATTTTCTATTGCAAAATAATAACATAAGGAAAGTAATATTAACACAATTGACAGATGGGGACACTGATAGAATATAGGAATTTATCTGACTAGTAAGTCAAAATATTGTCATCCAGTAAAAGTTGTCAGCCCATAAAGCCCAAACACTCCAAATTCTTTGTTTTCTCTTATTAGAGAAATGGTGTCACATTGAAAATTGATTTTGAATCTCTCTGTACAATGCTACAATGCCTCAAACCTCTTTCTTTGCTCTCAACAAAATTAACACAGTGTATTTCTAGACACCTCAGAAATCAGCCTGCGGGCTTCCTTTATCATGTTTATATATTTTTCATTCTACTCATTATGTTTGAGATCCAGAATTGCTAAACGTTTGAAGGTCTCCAAGCTTTTACTATATTTTTAATGCATACAATTGAGAAAATAAGTAATGATTGCCAGAGCTAGTATAAATTCAGCAACCCTTCTGAAGGGGGTATGTATTTAATTAATTTCAGAGGCTTCTACACATTGAGAAAAATACATCAATGTAGGATGTATTCTGTTAGTCTACACAGTATTCATTCGTGATCTGCAGAGATTTGAGGATGCTCTTCTCCTTGGAGTCTGTGATCACAGATAAAGGACCCTCCATTAGTTTCAGGGGCCCCCAGCTCTTTGTACTCAATATCCAGACCTATAGGACTTCTGGGCTAATTGATCTTACCTCCAGCACCTGTCATGGGTGAAACTTGGTTCTTCACTCACTTTCACAGGTGAGCAGGGCTATCAACAAAGGGATTCCTCTGTCAGGTTAGAAAGGTTAGTGTTTCTGTATCAAACCAGCAGACTCATCCTCACTGTTCACCTTGGCCCCTATGCAACCTCCCTGCTCCCCCACCAAGTCCTTGCTCTACTCCAAATCTTGAAGCTAAATGGTGAAATCAGAATGAACTGGAGTAAGTGACCCCGTTTGAGCTTTCAGGTCACATGCTGTGGCAGAAGTTCAGTATTTACCCCAGCGCTGAAGAACCAGTTGGGTTGACATTAATTAAATCAGTTAAGACTGGAAATGCTGTGGGGGAAAAAAAAAGTAATTTGATTGATTTCTATCTTTTGAATCTTGTCAGAGGCTTGTTTTGCTGCTGTATACTATGAATTTTTTAAGAAGCAGAGACAAAAAAGATACAATAGGGATATTCTTTGTTTGATCAAGTATAGAACTAAGATGCTTTCAGAACGTGGAGCCAATTATTTCTACAACTTGGTTCCTCTCTTCTGCTTAGCACCTTGACCATTAAAATCTTCATTTGGTGGTGACACTTTATCTTAGAAGAGTTTAGACGTACAGAAATGTGATGAAGATAATAGGGTCGCCACATGCCGACCACCTATTTTCTCCTATTTATAGACTTCTGACTTCACTATGGTAAGGGCTCCACAGTCAACAGGACAATGCACTCTTATTAACGAAAGTCCTTACTTTATTCGGATTCCTTAGTTTTATTAACTATACTTTTCTGTTTCAGGATGCAATGTTACAGGGAGTCGTTCTGTATCCTCAGACCACTCTTGGTTACAGCAGCATCCCAGACTTTCACAGCCTGGTGTGACCCTGGTGATTTAAGTGCCATTGCTCAAATATTTTATGGAACATCCCTCAATCAGGATTTCTCTCTCTCTCTCTCTCTTTTTCTCATGATTATGCCAGAATTGTAAGTTTGGTATATTAATTTCCTATGACTGCTGTAACCAAGAGCCACAAAATGTGTTTTGAAACAACAGAAATTTATTGACTCATAATTCTGAAGACTAGAAGGCCAAAGTCGAGGTGCCCACAGGTCTGTGTTCTCTGTGAAACCTGGAAAGGAATGAGTCCCTAACTTGTCCAGCTCCTGCTGGTTTCTTGGCAATCTTTCTTGTCCCTTAGCTTGTGCATGCATGGCTCCAATTCTCCGTGTCACAGGCACTTCATCTATGTCCTTGCTTTCACACACTGTCTTCTCCTAAGGACCCCAGTCATAGATCAGATGTAAATACTGCGTTAGGGGCCCAGTATTCCAGTATGACTTGATCTTAGCCAATTGCTTCTGCAAAGGTCCTATCTCCAAATACATTCTGAGGTCCTAGGGTCAACTTTTCTTTTTTGTGAGGTCACAATTCAACTTTTCACTTCACACCCCACAATGAATTCCTTGAAGACATTTCTAATATAAATAGGTCACATTCAGTATTTCATCCCATGATATTAATTCTCTAAAATTTTCCATATATTAAGGTTTATACCTTGCACTGTGAAATTATGTATATTATAATTCAAAGTATCACGTAGTTCCATAACAGCAAAATCATATATAAATATGACAGAGGTTCCATAGATGTAAAGAGTCTTTTCTATCACATGGTGTCAAGGGTAAATATCAACATGACTTATAACACCTTCCGTGAGAAGCATCAACATAAACTATATAGAATTGTTTTGTGTTGAAAATCTGTATATTTTCCCATTTATTTAGTTATTTAATCTTTTATTCATACCAGCATGGATTTATGCTTATTTATTTTGTACCTCAGTTATAATTTAATACTACTCTATTTTGCTGTTTAAATCATTCCAGCTTTAGCCACTGGGAGCACTATCAGTTGGATCGTGTGTCCTTTGGACATATCTCCAATATTATTATTTTGTTTATGGACACTCTTACTTTCTAGCGCGCGCGCATGCACATACACACACACACACACACACACACACACACACACACACACACACACACACACATCTCCAGATTTATCATGTGTATTTTCTGCCTCAGTTCCAGAACTGCCCACTTCTGTATTTATTGGAGAACTGCATTATACCCAAGTCCCAGAAGTGCTCATTGTTCCTACGTGCCATTGCTTCTAGGACCGGACAGCTGACAGAACAAGGACCAGTATGTTTATATACATCCATGGGCAAATACATAAATATTTCTGTGTGTGACCACCTCTATCTACATTAAGCTAAACATGAGCTCATATGAATGTCCCCAACTCTAAATTCATTATCACAGGATCGTTCTAGACTCCTACTCCTACTTTTCAAGGGTGTCCTGCTACAATATGTGAAGCCGACTCCCACCATCAGTCACACACTAATCACTCAATTCCAGCAGACATGCACAGATGTGTTAAATTCATAAACATAACACATGGGAAACTGCTTAAGTACACTGACCTGCCTTCAGTCTCACAAACTCTACTCTTTTCAAAAGCCACCACCTGCCTGTATAATAAGATTGCCTCGTGTATTTTTGGTAAAATTGTATTGCATTATCACATCGCACATTTCATCCTGTGATCTTAAATATAGTTTTTAAATTTTGCATTCACTAAGATGTGCCCCTTATGCTGTAATTTTATGTATTTATTGACAAATATGTAGTGTCACTAGTCACCATAACTGTATCATGCTGAATAGCTACAACACCCTCAAAACCTCCCAGACCTTCACTTATTTGCCTATCCCCACATCGTGGCACCCTGTAAACCAAAAATCCTTTTACTTTCTCCATAGTTTTGTCTTTTTTAGAACATTTGGTAATTGGAATACCACAGTGTGCAGTGTTTTCCAAGCAAGCTTCTTTCCTTTAGAAATATACATTATACATTTAAGATCCATCCACGTCTTTTCATGACTCAATAGTCACTTCTCTTAATTGCTGACTAGCATTCTCTTACATAGATGGGCCACAGTATCCATCCACATGTTGAGGAACACCTTGAATACTGGGAGTTTGGAGCAATTATGAATAAAGCTGCTGTAATATTTGTATATAGATTTTTGTTTGAACATAAGTAAGTTTTAAAACCTGTTGGGCAAAGATCTAAGAACGTGATTGCTGGACCATAAAATAAAATTAAATTTATCTTTGTGAGAAGAAACTGCCCAGAAGTATTCCCAGTGGCTGTACTATTTTGCATTCCCATCAGTAATGAATAAGCATTCCCTGGCCAAAAATTGCTATTGTCAAAAGTTGTGGTTTTGCTTTGCTTTGTTAGTGAGTATGTATTTGGTTGTTTCTTTGGTATGTATTTGGTTGGTTCCTAATGATAATGATTATATATATATATACATATATATATATATATATATACACACACACACACACACACACACACACACACACACACTGGGTTAGATCCTCAGCACCACTTAAAAATAAACAAATAAAATAAAAGCATTTTGTCCATCTACAATGACAAAAAAAAAAAATCATGGATCCACATTTTAATTGGGTGTTGTTGGTATATTTTTGAGTGTAGAGTTCTTGGTACAGTTTAGATAAGAGTTATTTATCAGATATTTCTCTTGCAAAATTCCCCGCTAGCTGGTGACTTCTATTTTAGCGCATGGTAGAGCAGAAGGAAATTGTTTTTCCCAGTTTAGATATGAAAATTTATTACTAAATTTTTCAAATATTTTTTTGTGTTTTATTCCAACAATCTATAGTATTGTATGTTTGTTTGTTTTAACTGACAACTATGATCAATTTCAAGTGGATTTTGTGATAAGAATGTTTGGTATGATTGACTCATTCAATAGATGTAGTCTTATTTGGATCATCAATTTCTCCCTGTGTGCATTTTGATTCGTATCTTTGAAGGAATCTGTCTATATCCTCTAAGTTACCAAATCTGTGAACTTACAATTTGTTATTAGTACTATTTTCTAAATTTTTAATCTCTACCGTTAGGAAGATGATGCCATTTTCATCTCTGATAGTAGTAATTTAGTGACTTGTGTCTTTATTTCTTCATTAGCATGACTAGAGATTTATCAATATTATCAATCTGCTTAAAGAACAACTTAAATGATTTTCTTCTCCTCTGTTTTCAGTTTTACAAGTTTTTCCTGTGATAGTTACTATTTCTTCCCTTCTGTTTATTTTTTGTTTAAACTTCTCTTTTTTCAAAAGGTTAAGTAATTATTTTTAGATTTCTTTTTTTCTTTTCCAGTACATGTATTTAATGCTACACATTTTCTAAGAGCACAGCTTCAAGTCATCTAAAAAAAATGATGTTTCATTTTATTTTTATTCAGTTAAAGCTATTTTTAAAATTTTTAAGTGTCCTTTTTGACCCATGTATCAATTAAAAATGTTTTTATCAATTAAAAATGTATATTTAGGGATTTTACAACTAACTTTGTTATTTATTTCTAGTTCAGTTACATGTTGGTTTGAGGACATACTTCATATGATTTTTTACTCATCAATTTGCTAAGGTGTGTTTTATGGCCAAGAATACAGCCTATCTTGGTGAATGTTCCTTTTGATCATGAGAAGAATATATATTGTGCTGGTTTTTGCAGAGTCATTTGTAAATATTAATTAGCTCAAGGTGATGAATAGTGCCATTTAAATCAACTATACTCTTTCTGTCCACTTAATCTGTTGATTACTAAGAAGTAAGTTGATGTTTCCAACTGTAATAATTTTGAGTATTTTTAAATTTCCCTTTAAGATTAACTATTTCATGTATTTCTTCACTCTGTTATTAAGTGCATACACATGTAGGATTGTTTCACCTGTTCATAAAACCAACACTTTTTTATTATGTGATGTAATAGATTTCTTATCCGTACAATCTTACTTCCTCTGAACTCTGTCTTAAATTAATATAAACATTTATTTTTTTATTTTCATAAGCATTGTACAGCTCTACCAATATGTTTATTTTATGTATTTGGGAATTTATATTTACTGTGGATTTCTTGTAGACAACCTATATGCATTTAAACATATATTTCCTTCAGTATTCTTCACATGGCTTCTGTGTGTCTTGTTACATTTAACCACACTTGAAACCTGTTGGTTTGGAATACACTATGAGTTGTGAGGTGCTTTCTACAAACTCCTGATTACATTTCAGGTTTTACTGGGCCTGGGTCTCAAATCCATGGCTTTCACAGTATTCATGCAATGGTGTAGTTCTTTCCCTCTTCATTGAAACAGAAAATCTGGAGAAAATTGTCCTTCCCCAAGAGCCATAAAATTTTAGTTAAGTGTTTCCCTTCACAAATCAGAGCCTTTATTGTGGAGAACACAGTGGGCACCTTTTACAGTGATTCCTCTTCCGTTCTTCCCACCAGGTCCAAGAGAAGATATTACTGAGATCTTCAACATTAAACCTTGGTGGAGTTCATGGGAATAAAACCCATGAAAGTTTGTGGAACCCATAACACATAAGCCTCCCAAGGTGCTCAAAGTAGCCCATAGCCAGCTTCTAGATTTTTGCCAAAATTACCATTTCAGCTTTTCTACCCATTTGTGGCTCCAGCTGCTTCTGCTTTGGGAAAGCAAATCTGCATGCACCTCTCTCTCCAGATTTTGGGGTTCTTACCTTAAAATCTTAGTTTTCTAATGGAACAAGGAAAGATATTGATGTGTGTGTGTGTGTGTGTGTGTGTGTGTGTGTGTGTGGTGTTGTTAGTTTGTACTGGTTTTAAGGATAGGAATGATGACTTCTAAGCTTCAATCAGAAATCCAAAAGGTTTTTGCATGCATTTTTTCACCTTCTCTGTCAAAGAATCTGAACTAGAAGGCAAATTAATCCATCTCATGCAGGTCACTCTTTCTCACAATGTGCATAATTTAATTTTAAAGAACTCAGGGATATTTGATAAGTTTATGACAAAGAACGTTCAAGAATTCTGTTTCCATATTCCATTTGTGATATATTTTTATTTCACTTCACTCTTTGAAAATAAAACTAAGTGGCATAAAAAATCATTAATTTGTTCATTACCAAAAGGCTGTCCTGTGGGCTGAGCATAGTGTAGTATCTTGTGGCTATCAAGATCAATCAGACATGACTGGAGTCCCAGAAGACCCTGGAGTTGAGCAAGATGGGGAGAAACCCAAATGCATGATTTAAATACTTTATGATAAATGAGCAAAAGAGAGGTCTTGTGCAAGGTCCAATTAGAATTTAAGGAGGGAGAAGGAAGTTTGGAAAAATCAAAGCTGTTTTCCCAGAAGAATTAGTGTCTTTTCTTACTAGAAACAGTACCTAAGATAGCATTCTTGATATTTTTCTACTCAGTAAACATTTGGGGGTGCACAGAAAACTAATAAATGGTTATTATACATCTCTATTTTTGAAAGCAGCATTTTTACTAGCAATCTGGTATGTGAGAAAATAATGATTTTACCTTTAGCTAAAACTCTAAGGTCTATCCCATTTGGAGTATAGCTTATGTTTTAAAGGGATTCTGAGAGGTCTAAGTGCACTGACACTGATATTTTTAACAACTCTGCCAAAACATATGTACTTAAGTAGCCTTTGTCTCATTAACACAACTATCACCTTCAAAGGTTATTCTGTTACTTCAGGAGCACCAACATTGACCATACATTACTGGAAGACCTCTCTTGGAATTCCTTTCAGACTGTATAATGTCTACAACAGTAGAAAATTCTTACACTGAAATCAAATGTGAATTATGAACATAACCAAAATTCAAATTTAAGCTAGGAAATACTTAGAGAATATAAGGGAATGGAACAAATTTAAGCCATACCAAGTTTCACTAGAAAACAATAAATTCAACATCATCATCATCATCATCATCATCATATTATTATTATTATTATTATTATTATTATTATTATTATACCACTGATGGGGAACTTAAAGCCTGTGAGTTAGGTAACATATAAGAGAATTCTTTCTCTGTGAGCAATATTATTAGAACTCATATATTTTGGAACTTTCTTATCTACGCTATATAAGTTTGATCTTATATCCAAATCAAAGTTCAACTCGACATGTTTAACAGATTGCAAGCAAATTGGATTTACCCACTACTCCTCTGGGTTTCAATCAAAATTGGCTCAAATATTTTAAAATGCAATGAAAATATTATACCTTTTCTTTTAATACTTTGTTAATAACAGAATGTAGACGCCTTCTTTTTCTACAAAGATTTACAATGCTTAAGAATCTCATCAGTATCTATTGCATTGGCAGAGAGGTTTAAAGAAAAAACAGGGAAGAAAAAAACAAAACGTGAACATATTAGCAGACAAAGAATACATATTGGCCAAGTCAAAGGTGAAGATTGAAGTGGGAAACATTGAAATACAGCCTGGTTCTCATCGCCATTTCTTTTCTGGGAATAAAATTCCACTAGGAAATACTAGACATTGTGCAAGTTGCTTTGAGATCTTATCTTTGGAGTGTCTCCACAGTTAAGGTAATAAAATGTGATGGTCTCTCACTTTGGGTAGGATAAATTTAGGAAATAATCATGATGCAATTGAGATCAATAGAAGTTACTGAAAACTTTAAGGTGGGGACTAAGGACATACCCACAGGCGACTTGCTTCTATACCAAACTGCTGTCTTTTTCCTCACCTCTTGACTCAAAGAGGCCCAGTGAGGGGAGAGGCCTGTTTTCTCTCATAATAAGAGTTTTCTCTCCTTGGTGTGTCAAGTAACCAGGACGTCTATTAGATTCCAACCGCCACTTCTGCGTAATTTAGTGTGGAATTAGAGATTGAGTAGTATTTCTCTGGGTAATGAAATAAGTGTTGAACAGCTCTGTGTGCACACTATTGAAATATGAAGTCATTCAAAAAGGAAATCATCTTGCTGCAGAATGTGATGGATAATAGCAGCAAACATTTGTTGAGAATGTGCAAGGTAGCAGACACTTAATGAATTCAGTCCTCACAACCTTGCAAAATTGGCCCTAATTCTATTAACCTCTTATTAACCTTTTCTAAAAGTAAATTGCAGCACAGAGAAGTTCAATAACCGCCCTAAGCTCTCACAGCCAATAAGTAGTGACCCTGGAAGTCAAATACAGGCAGATGGAGGCGGAGTTGAGTGTTAGTAATAATGCTATACCATCAAGATAGTGTGGGAACTGGAGGAACTGCTAGATGTTTCCTTTCCGAAAACTACAATTTGGCTTTAAAATGGCCAGACTGTGTTTTAATATGTTTCAGTGTGTTTACAGGTATAAGGCTCAGTGTGCCTGCCTTCCTCATGTTCCAGAATGGAGCCTGCTTTCTTGTTTGTAAGGTTGGCACATATTGCTCAAGGTACCTGGTGATTAGCTTCACAATTGCAAGATGTCCAATTCATCTTCATGAAACAAGTTGCTGAGTTCAAAGATCAGAGATGCAATGGCAGCGTCTTCAAAGGAGAGAGCGCTGTATATTCTGGTCTATCCTCTGCTTCTCCTCCTTTCCTGAGTTTCTCTTTGATCTCAAGCTAAACATCAGAATTTGGCTTTTAAAGACTGGAAGTACCTTTCATTTTCTCTCAGCTGCCTGAGGAGTAGCAACTTCTGCATCTTACATGAAAAAAAAAAAAAAAAAAATATATATATATATATATATATATATATATATTTCTCTCTAAAAATAACTTTGGCTTCAAATGCCCCCTGCAAAGAGGCTGAAATAATTTATCTTGAACTCTGAGAAGACAAAAGAAGGTAATTGCATGGGTGAGCCATTACCTGCAGCCGGGGAGGCAGCCGAAGTCATTACTGATCTTAGAGAAGCAGGCCAGGGCATTTCCTGCATGTGGCTTTGCAGGAGAAGAGGTCAGGGCTCAGCGGCTTCTCTGGGCCATCTGCCTCCTCTTCTGGCTTCTGAGTGCTCACCACATCAGGGTGCACTCCTGGATTTGCTCCTGTGGTTTCGTTTCCCTGTGGCTTTCTCCTTCCCCTCATTAATGTTGTGAGTGTTAAGAGTAGCAATCGCCCAAACAATTAATTTCCTTCTTCATTGCCTAAAAATAAACTTCTTGACATGAAAATAGATCTGAAATTGGAAATGATGTTTTAAAAGGAGTAGGGCAAAACATGAAAACCTAAAAACCCAAGACCAAGGTATGTGGCAGGATGCACAGCTATAGAAAACCAGACTATGTCACCCAACGAGCAACTCACTGGCCTGAAGATTATTTTGCAAAACTGCAGACATAGGAGCTCGGAAAACAAGACTAGGTGTCACCCCTTGGGAAAAGAAATTTAGATATAACAGGAAACATCCATTTGTAAAGGTGTTCTCTCTCTGTACCAGCAAGAGAATGAAGTGTGACTATGATTCTCTAGAAACCTTTCACCCTGTTGCAAACACTTCATGCAAGAGGACTTAAATGTCATCCCTGCTTGCTGTGTTTTTCCTAGTCACTAGCCTTTTGCTAGCCTCCTCCATACCTTCTCCCTTTGTTTTGGAAAATTGTGGTTTATAAGCTTAAATTCAAACCCAGTTCTTGAAACGTTATTCCTTTCTGTGGGTTATCTGCCATGTATTCATGAGGCTCATGTGCCACCAACCTGGCTTCTTGTTTATCTGTTATTTATTGGGGTGGGGGGCCTCCAGCTTAGAACTCAGAATAGTGCCCATCAAGAGCCCATGGCCCATTGTATAGAAAACCCAACACTATGGCTCCAGTTTCTGACAAAAATGAGCAGTGTTTGTTTGTTTGTTTGTTTGGTTTGGTTTGGTTTGGTTTGGTTTTTCCCTCTGCTGGCAAGAATAGAAACAAAATCTCAAACTTCCCTACCAAATAAGCAGATTGGATGGTGATAAGGGAAAGTTTTGAGGATTATTTTGCAAAGGGATAAAGTATCTCCAAGATTCTTCTCGGGTTGGATCTCCCACCCCAGGAGGGTCGTCATTTTTTACCTGAGGGATTTTAAGCTTGTGACATTGAAAAGCCATTAAAGGCCAGGGTCGGTGGCACATGCCTATAATCCCAGCCGCACCAGGGGCTGAGGCAACAGGATTGAGAGTTCAAAGCCAGTTTCAGCAATGGCGAGATGCTAACCAACCCAGTGAGACCCTGTCTCTAAATAAAATACAAAATAGGGCTGGAGATGTGGCTCAGTTGTGGAGTGCCCCAGAGTCCAATCCCTGGTACAGGATCTACCCAGCCAAAAATAAAATAAAAGGGCATCAATGGAAGGAGGAGCTTGACTCTTTTGAACCATTAAAAAGCTGACTTCAAATCACTCTTGAATGGATTCTGGAGGCATTACCTGAAAAGCAACTTCTTAAGCCACTGTTAGGTAAGGAATGTGTTTCTAGGTATTCGCCACTTTTCAGGAAGCCAGGTGCAGTGGAACAAACCTGTAATCCCACCTACCTGGAAGCTGAGGCAGGAGGATCTCAAGGTCAAAGTCACCCTGGACAATTTAGTGAGACCTTGTCTCAAAATAAAAAGAGCTGGGGAAGTGGTTCAGTAGTTGATCACTGGGTTCAATCCCCACCATGGACAAAAAAAAAAAAAAAAAAGAGAGAGAGAGAAAGAGCAAAGCAATGGTAGAGAGAAGCATTTTTACTCCCTTGCACATCCAAAGGCATTTGTGCCTTGTATATTGGAAGTACTCACCACAAATTAACTTTTAAAATTAGTCAATTGATTTAGAATTATATGCTGTCTTATTCCAAAAAGTCTAGAATGCTCACTCCATATCTAAAATGTAGTTTTTCCTGTGGTCTATTGTTCTCCAATGAACACTGTGAAATTGAAGCTTCTGTTTGGTTTGTTTTTTCCTAATGCACTGTCATTGAGAATAGCTTAACACCAGTTTGGGCACAGGAGTCGTATTTTGCAATCATACATATTCTTTCTCTTTCTGGGAGAAACTCTTGAGGAATCAATCACTCGGGCTTCCAAGTCTCCGTATTTCTTTCTTCATTTCTGATCCTGCCTCATCTTCTTGGCTCTTCTTTTATTCCTTTGGATGAGGTGGAAGTGGGTGTTTTGTTCTTCTTACCATATACTTTCCTATAAAAGCAGTGATATAAATAATAGCTACCTTCCATGAAAGCCCACAAAAATGCATAATAAACCTGAAATATTACAAGTTTGGAGTAGGAACTTTCCTGCTATTGTTCATTGCTAGTCATTCGGGCAAGTCATTTAACCTCCAAGGGGCTCAATTTCCTCTTTTGTAAAATTAAGGAGCTAGACTTTATGGTACCCATGACCCTCCACCTCTGCTGTCTGGGCTGCCATTTCAGGGGTACTGTGCGTGAGGTGACGGGATGCACTGGGAGCCTAACCATCCCTTCTAGCATCCTGTTGAGTTCCTTACTACACATGATAATTTACTTTGCTTTGATATAGGAGCCAATTTGTAAATTTGGCATCTGCTGCAATTTGTGTAAGTGTATGTTTAAGTTGTCTCCATCTATATGAACCTAGCATGAGTGAGGTATAGGCAGATCAGAAGGCTATTGATTATTCTTGGGTAGATTCAAATTTAAGTCAGAAGCAAGAAAAGCTGTTGTGAACATGGCGGTTGAGGTCAGTCTGAGTTCAAATCCTTTTCCACTGCTTATGAGCTCTGTGACCTTGGGCAAGGTGTTGAGTCTCTCTGTGCCTTTTCTATAAAGGGGAATAACGATGGCATCTACCTTAGAGGTTTTTTATGAAGATAAAGTGTGGGAATGAATTTGAAGTGCCAGGTGAGTGCTCACTAACCTATAGCTATTACCATCACAAAAGATAATACCTAGGAATCTGTTTTCTGCTTAAGCCAGAAAACACAAGTCCACTGTAGTCTAATCTATTATTTCGGCTTTTCATTTGGATTTATGCATTATACTATTTTAATACAAACAACCTAATCTGATATTTGTCTTATACTCAAATTTACCTTATTAAGAGTAAGTAGATAATCATAATGTACTTATCATGATTACTACTGAATGTGCATTTATTTTCGGTAAGTATATTTCATGTGTACAAACCGTATTTTCTGTTCAAACCGAGAATTGATGTAAATGTTTCCAAGTGAAATAAAGAGGTATCTTGTCAAGAATAATTAAGGAGTAAAATTCTAACTATTTTCAAAGCAGTTTCTAAAAATAAGTTTTCAACACTTTGCTAACAGGATAAAATGATGTAAATAAAGTTTGTTTTACTAAGTCTATTGCCTCCTCTTTTTCACCAGAGATCCAGACTGTGGTGACCGTCGTGCAGGTGTTGAAGGGACAGTCACTGGGCCTCGCACACTGTGCTTGCTCATGCGCTGCCCTGAGAAATCCAGCATGTGCTGTGGTCATACAACATCCCTGGCCTGTCAAGAGAACGTCATGGACTCCTACCTGTTGGGTTGCTGGCAAAGTGTTGTGGGAAATTTAGAGTAATTCATGGAACATACCTTATTGGGGGTCAGATTCAAAATTTAAAAGATAAAATATAAAACACTGGAAAAGAAAGAAAGAAAACCAGAATCTCAGTCGGGGAGAATATTAGGAAAAGTTCCAGAAAGAAAATCATAAAAGAGTGATGTGGAATTGGATTTTGTATAGAGTCAAGGAAAGGAAATGTAAAGTTACAAAGCAAGACATATGGGTCAGGCCTTGTGGAACACATCATGTCATCTCATTTAAACATCAGAAACCCCAAATCCCAGCTTTCAGGTGAAGAAGTCATCTTGAAAAGTGACCAGTAGCTACTTAGTACTAAATATTTCTTAGTATCAAGAATCTACTTTGACTTTTATATTCTTTGGGGGAAAATGAAATAAGGGTAATTAATTTTTAGACTTAGAGCTTGCATTCTAAGTTTTTGAAAATAAATGATGTACCAAAACATTTGCTTTATGATTAAAGTCTATGTACAAATTGCCACAGAATCACGATGGAGAAAAAGTTGAATTTCTGTAGCAGATCAGAAGATGATTTACTGAGGAGGTGAAAGTTCACATGAATTAAAAAATTCTTGGTAATATCAGCCACTATAGAAGAAGAAGGTGAACATCACAACAGAAAAGATCAACCAAGAAATGCATTCATGGCTGGGCAAGATATTTTCTGGGAAAAAAAGGATATAGTTGGTTTAGAAAGAGGGAGGTAGGGAGGGAATCCAGAGATGAAACAGGAACAATAGGTTAGAGTAAGAAACAAGGAGCAGAATGAGGTCAGATCTTCACAGTGGGAAGGAAGGGGCTAGGAAAGGAGTTTGGAGATCACGGAAGACAGAGAGACAACTCAAACACAAGGCTATCTGGGTTGGTGGCTGATTAAATAGTGCATGTAGGAGAGGAACAATAAAAGAAGGTGACTCAAGTTTTTGGTCAGTGAGAAAAGTAATGTTATCCAATTTAAGAAATAGGAGAAAGAGAGAGCACAGTTAAATTTGAGGCATTGGGCTGTAGGTGTTCGCAGAAAGTCTGAAATGAAGTATGAAGCAAAAGAACTGGGCAGGAGATGTCTAAATACAGCTGAATTTTGAAAGAGAATCAAACCTAGTTTATAAGAAGGGGCAGCACCCAAATGGTGCCATTCACATCCTTATACTTTACAGGGGAGTATCGGATGTGTCAATCATTAACCAGGAGGAGCTGTGCATACATGCAGGAAACAAGAATGACCTTTATTTTTAGAAAATAAAGAAGAAAAATTGATAAGGACAGATACAGACAAAAGCAGAAGCAGAAGAAATAGCTTTGGAAATGAAAAGGGACGTTTAGCTTTGTAAGATGACATAAAGGAAATTATAGATGATCGATTATGTACACAGGTAGGTAGATAGTACATATCTACATACTTACATTTACTCACCAACATACACACATAGAGAAGGGGAAAGATGATCCTGACCAATTCTATGAATTCCAAAATAGAAGAAAGTTTTAATCAGCAGCCACATCTGTGACAAGGAATAAAATCAAAGCTATAAAATTGAAGACATACTAAGGGACAAAAGTATTAGAACAAATAACAACTTAAAATAGATGTGCAAAAAGGCAAACTGGAAACAAAATGAACTTTAATTTAAAATGTGCTCCAAATCCCAACTTTGCCTTTTAATTAGTCATCTGACTTTGGGCAAAGGATTTAACCTCTCTGAACTAAACTCCAACATCTGTAAGATAGATATAATAATCCATTTACAAGGTGTTATTATGAGGATGAACTAGATAATATGCATAATATATCTCAAAATGCCTGGCAAATGATCAATAATTAATAGACATTATTATCACCATTATTATAATGCCCACACTATACAACACTCATATGGCCAAATTAATATTCTTGTGGATGTCTGTCTGCCTTGTCTGTGATTACTTGGTACTTTCTATACCCTGAAGGGGACAGAGTGATAGAGAAGAAACACTTTCTGCCATTTTGCTATTATTATAATTGCTGGGTTGCAGTGAAGCTCAAGCTTAATTTAGAAAGTAGGAATATAAGCACATTTCCTGAATATTATTGCAGCCTGGGAAGAGGAACACAGGAAAGCAAAGAGCATTAATGCAGCGCCCAGCTGAGACAGAGGACAGGCGACATTGGAAGGGAGACTGGGATGGGAGAAAGTCACAGCAGACGTGGATGTACCCAGTTCGCCCCTCTTCGACTCTGGCAAAGCAGAAGAGGGGAACAGTGAGCCCCAGTTGTCTAATAAAGCTTAGGTTTTTGTTTTACACACAATGGTCTAACCTACTAATTTATAAAAGTCTGAAGCACCAAATCAAATTGAAGACTTTCAATGCATGTTCAACATGATTCTAGGTACCAGGTAAACTACAAAATAGATGGTCTCTGCCTAAGAGTACCTTTGAGTGAACTGTAGCTATAGGTTAAATAAAGAATGTTTATAAACAGAGGTACAAAATAAACAAATATCAATACAGATTGTACTGCTTGTCAGCCATAATGATAATGATGATAATAATGGTGGTGTTTTATAGCAAATTCTATGATCCAAGCACTGTAAGACATTTTTGATATATAAAACAATTTCATTTCCACAGCTACAAACAAGTTAAAATTATCATGTTGATTTTAGCGATTATTAATATATACTTAAAGCAGTAAAGTTGGATCTAAGATACGCAGTATTCTTGTCAAAATAACTGTCTAAGAAAAAGTTTATAACCAAATACAGCAAAAAAGAAATATTACTTTGAATAAATATACACAATTGCTTCCCAATGCAGTTCAAAAATATAAAAGTATAGGATAGTACTAGTTTTAATAACCCTTGGTACAAGGAATTCACTTTTTTTATGTGCTCATAAAAATGTGTTTATACCACCAGTAATTTAAAATAACGATGCTGCATGCAACAGCTATTATTGTAATACATAATTTCAGTCTACCAATAATTAAATAACACTTCAAGTTATTTTAACACTTGTGTCATGTATTTCTAAAATGAATTGCCTTATATCATCAAAGCCTCACTTTTATTCATTATTTGAAACATTTTCTAAGATGAGGATTTCCAACAAGCTTGTTATAGTCAAAGTGCAGTGTATATTTCTCTAATTTTCATTTTTATGTCCTGGGCATTAAGCAAACAATGGTAATATATAAAAGCAAGACTGTCTTCCCACAGTGCCATCAATTCAAGGCCATGTCCCAGCAATGACTGGGAAAATGCTTGTTCACCGTATTCGGTGGAAGGAGTTAGTTTGAGTGGTGTTTTTTATAGGGATCAAGTTGGTGCATGGAAATGAACACAATGGCAAGGCTGCACATAGCATTATCATTCAAATTAATGTTAATGCTTTAATGATCACCTTATAAATATTAATACCCTCATTAGTTTCCTTTAGCAATGGTTACTTCTCAAACCTGTGTCATATCCTACCACACAGAAAAGAAATGTCAGCTGGAAGTCTATGTCTACTCAGGCATTAAGAGGAAAATTAAAATAGATAATTTAATGCATCAGAAAGTTCCCAGATACTACCCAAAAGCTGATATAGATTATTAATATAAATAATTCTTAATTAATAATATAAATAATTCCAAAGAAATAAACATTTAATTATATATTAGTAATAGTGCTACAAACTGTTTATTATTTACAACTCTTATATACTTTATAGGTAGTGTTTTATCATCAACATCACTCTTGACAATTGAGATGAATAATATTATTGGTATTTTAGAGATGAAAAACTAAGACTAATGGAGATTAAGTTATCTAATGATCAAAATTTATAATAGGTGCAGTATCCAGAACTTGAAATAAAATTTTCTGGATTCTTAAGTCCTATTCTTAACCATTACGCAACAATATACCTTAGTTGCCCTATGAAGAACTGAATTTCTATGGAGATAAAAGAAATCCATGTTATGGAAATGGTAAGACCACATAGATTCAAGAATTGTGAAATGCAGAAAGGGAACACACACAAATATGAGTTTTAAAATAAGATGACATAAAACACTGAGTTATGAGTTTGGGTTCATGTATTTGTAATTAAATTTCATTAAATTTCTGTGTATCATGAAGGAAGAAAATTCCAATTTTCTTTAATGGAACCTTTGGAAAAAAAATCTTCAAACTTTTCTACATCTCCAATGTAAGGGAAATTTTATTTCACATTAGAAACAAAATGAAAGAGGAGATTCCCCTGCATATCCAAGCTGAGAAAAAAAAATCATATGTAGGGAAATGTTTTTATGATTATAATCAATATAACCTCTGGTAACTTATTATTTTATATAACCTCCGGTTAGTAATATGACCTCTGATAACTGACTTATTTCTATGACTTTGCTCTTTCCGCATGTCCTATATGTTTTCCTCAGCTCCTGCCATATTTTGCATCAGATACTTTCTAATGTAGTGTTTGTATTCCTTTCTCATTTTAAATATATATATTTAGCTACTTTCTTAGCGACTTCCCAGGGGACTACAATTAACATACGTGTATTAAAAATAAATTTGAATGTAGACTAAGTTTCAGTAACAAAATATAGCTGTCCCTTTGCAGCCACATGCCCCCATTTTATACAGTTATTGTTATCCCAGATTATATTTTTATATATTGCAAGTCCATTTATATAAATTTATACTTACTGCTTTGTGTATTCCTCTTTATATTTCTTTGGAAACATAAAGAGGAGTATAAACCAAGAATATAGCAACACTATCTTTTATAATTACCTACATAGTTACCTTATCAGTAGTCTTTCTTAGTATGGCTTTTATTTACTGTCTTATTCATTTTCAGCTTGAAAAACTTGTTTGAGCTTTCATTATAAGAAACCTCTGCAGCTTTTGTTTGTCTGGAAATGTCTTATTCATTTCTCCCTTCATTCTTAAAAAGTGGTTTGCGAGGTACAGAAGTGGTTAGCGGTATTTTCCTGTCCACATTTTAACTATGGCAGCACCCTCTCCCCACACCTCACCTCGACCTGTCTCTGGCCCCAGGTCTTCTGATGAGGAATCATCTGGAGGTTCTAAGCAGATCCCCACGGATGTGATTATGTCTTTTTCTCTCACACTTTCAATATCCCCTTTTTCTCTTTCGCTTTTGACATGTGGACCACAGTGAATGTTGATCTGGATCTTTGAGTTTATCCTAAAAATCTCTGGGTGAGCTTCTTGGATGTCTAGACTCACATTTTTACTTCAAATTGGAGAAGGTTTAGGCCATTCTTTCGTCACATATTCTTCCTTATTCTTTTCTGTCTCTTCCTGAACTCCCACCATGTGTAAGTGATGCACTTGAGGGAGTGCCCAGTGCATAACTTGGATAAACCTTGAGGATATTATGCTAAGTGAAATGAGTCACTCTCAGCAGAACACAGAAAGGTTCTGCTTATGTGATGCAGCTAGAGTTGTCAGACTCATTGGCAGTAGAATGGTGCACGGGAGAGAGTAGGGGAGGAAATGGTGAGGTGTTGAACAGATCTAGCTACAGTTCAGGGAGATTAAGATACTCTGAAAGGGACAGATGGCAATGTTCACATAGTGACGTGCACCTAAAATGGTTAAAATTGCACATTTTTTGTTACAGATATTTTACCATATATATGGTTCATATGTTTATAGAGTGTAAACAGGAAAAGAAACCAAAGGAGTACATTTTTAAATAAAAACCTATTGCCAAGGACACTTGGAAAAGTAATAGAAAGCAAGCTGGACATGGGGGCCAACACCCGTAATCCCACTGAATGGGGAGGCTGAGACAAGAGGATCACAAGTCACTGGCCAGCCTCAGCAATTTAGCAAGACTGAAGGCAACTTGCTGAGACCCTGACTCAAAATAGAAAGTGAAAGTAAAAGGGCTGGGATGTGTCTAAGTGGTAAAGCATCTCTCGGTTCAATCTCAAAAACAAGAAGAAAAATAAAAGCAATAGCAATAGCAATCCAGATTGACATGAGTGAAATAGAAATTCCACGGAAGGAGAGGAACTATCAGCCAGCATGGCAGGAATGTCTGGAGAACTAGATCCTGTAGCCAGAATAGCAGGAAAAGGACATCCTTAGCAGTGCCATTGTTCTATGCAGTATTTTAGTCTTGGATACTATGTTCAGTAATATTCATTTTGACATCCATTTATTTTACAGGCAATCCTTCTCCTTGAGTGTATAGATTAACATACATTGATGAATACCTGGCTTTCAAAGCACAAAATGGGAAAGCATAAATCTATATGGGGGAGTGAAGTATAAAACGTAATGTCCTTTATTATCTGTAACTCGACTTGATTTCTGCCATGATGGAGGGAACACAGTCTGGCAGTCCACTGAAGTGTACTGACATCATGAACTGATGAGATGGGGAGGCAGAGCCTGCCATGAGCCTGTCGCTGATAGGGAGTTGCCAGCACCCAGCACAGCTGCACCTGTGTCACTGCCCACGGGGTGCATTCAGGGGGATGCTGTGCTTCACTCCTGTCTCCCTCAGAGTGCAAGCCTTCCCCAGACACCTGGCTGAGTCACACCCTCCAAGAGGCCCTGTGGCCCTCCCTCTCCAGGTGGACTCCCTCCTTGGCTGCTGGGGACCAGGACACCTCTCTCTCTCCCCTTAACTCAATTATTTCCCCGGGTCGGTCAAAGGGAAGGTTCTCTACTCCTCCTGATATTTTTCATCCACACTTATTCTTCCCACGGAATTTCCCTTTTTCCCTCTTTTAAGTCCTCTTGCCTTGGAATGACACCAATCAGTAATTCTTTCTAGGATACTTTTGAACTTTGTTTTTTACCCTTATATAAATACTTCCTCTTAGGAAATGATGACAGAGAAACAACTGTAAGGACAGAAAAAAAAAATACTCGAACAAGAAAATATACTTCCAACTTATTATTCAGCTGAAGTCAGCGTCAATTTTCTAGGTAGCTGTGCATTAATTCACCCTCCATCACTCCTGAATGCACAGCTCACCTCTCACCCCACCAGAGGACAGAGCAGCTTTCCACACTCAAGATCAAGCTCAAGCTCATACCCACTCTCACTGATACTCCCAAACCTTTAAGACTTGGAAGAGCCCACAGTCTCTTGACCACATGGGACTGTGGCCAAGAGATTGATTCAAGAGATTATCAGGTGGACTTAAAATGATCCAGAAGTTAATGTGGCACAGATGCATCTTTTCAATGGCAGTATGCAATGATTACTTTGGCAGATTCTTAGGCTTAAACTTGGAGGCATGTCATTGTTGTCAAATGAAAAGTGACCGTGGAGCACATAGAAGAAACTTCAAACTCTGTAAATGCTTAAAATCCCTGATGCCTACAGGTATCCATTCATTGGCTTAGCAAATAGCAAGATAGCTCAGAGATTATCAGCGTAAACTAGGCAAGTGGCGTGCCTGATTCAAAATTCACCTCTGCCATTTACTAGCTATGTCAATTGGAGAGGTTAATAATTAGTTCCTGGGCTTCACTTTTTTCCTCTCTAAGATGGGCACAGTAATAAAGCCTACCGCAAAGTTTAGGCTATGAGATTCAGATTTTGATAGGTATTAGGTGCTAAAAATAATGCTTAGCAAAAGTAAAGCTCTATGTTAGTTCCTATTATACAAATCTATTACTAAGACTCTAGAGATATGAAGACAAACGAAATGAACTTCTTGCCCTGGGAGACTGTGACGAAATGTGATGGTCAGAGGGTGTGCAGAATCCCGGGAGAGATAGTGTTTTTATAGTTTTTCATAACAGGCCTATCACAGTCATATCACATACTCATTCTCCTATCGTACATTTTTATGTTGAAGGATTGCAACAGCTTCGCGACTCAAGGAAACCCACATTTTATTTTATTTTTTTACAGTTTTGTCAAAAGTTCATGTCAGCTCATCTGCTTTCTCTTTTCTCACTTTCTCAAGATGTAAGTGGAGTCATGGAATGACTGGCTTTTTACTGGGAGGGTTCTGGGAAGAATCCACTTCCAAAATCATTCAGGTGGTTGACTGAATTCACAATCTTGTGACCGTGGGACCGAGGTCTGTTTCTCTACTAGCTGTCGGCTGGGATGGTCCTCAGCTTCTGGAGGCCGCCACGTCTCGGCTCATGCCCCCTGCCTCCCTCTTCCTCCATCAGCATGGCAGGACAGCCCTGCCTACCTTCAGGATTGCTCCATCTCCCTCTTCTGCCACATCTCTCCAGCGGAACATGGTCACATGAATCTACCTTCTGAAAATCTGCCCATCCAGAGCCCAAAACTGTAGGTCCATCTGGGAAGTCCCTTCACAACTTTGCAAGTGTGGAATCATCAGGAGACTGCACTCCCAGGGGTTATCTTTAGGGTTTTGGCTATAACAGTCTCATCACCACCGTTTCCTCCTCGGGGTACCTCCCAGGCTGGTTTTTAATCCTCCTCCTCTCCATTGTTAAACTGTCAGCTTTTCATAGTCTGTGCAGCAGTGTCAGCCAGACTAAGGACTGAGGAAGTGGAGGACGGAGTGGACAGAAGTCTGCAGGATTTGCCAGGAGGGCCTGTCTGAGGTAGTGGGCTTAGTTCTCTTCCTGAGTTCCCATAACTGAGTTTGTCCCTGCTGTCACGTTCTCTACTCCTGTGAGGCCAGTTAAAGAATTGACCATTTAAAGAGTTGCCTAACTTGAAAATGAAGCAACTAATTACTATTTGTGTGTGATGAATGCAAAACACATCTCAGAACAAGCTGGATGAAACAATTAGGGGGGAAATGCAGTTTCAGAAAGCAGGAGATGTGGAGTCTAGATTCAACTCCACTCACTGATTTATTTTTAACACTATTTAAGAAGTTATTTAAGTTATGTTTTATTTTCCCAGTGCCACCATAGCATCCAATTTTGTGATTATAAAAAAAATAGTTTCAGCATTCTCATCTGTAAAATAAGAAAACTGGATTAAGCCAGGGGACAGCAAATATAGTATCCATATGTCTACTCTCCCTTTCTTTGTCAGTAAATGACTAAAAATGTCAATTTTATTCTTATGGGACATAAAGCAGCTTCAAAGTAACAGTTTCACACAATATGAAAGTTTATTGTAAGAAATAATTGAAGTCACATTTATAAAGGACTTCACATAGTACCTGGCACGGAACTGACAGTCTCTGCCAATCATGGAGGAAATTTCTTCTAGGGGGTGATGAATTGGTTTTCTTTTGCATGCTTTTTCCAATAAATTGATTCAAATTACTTGGAATACTCTCACAGAGGTGTAAGGTATTAGACTAATCATCTCTGCTAAAGATAGTGTTGAACCCAGGAGAATGGAGAAAGAAATTTACCAAGTAACAAGAATGTAGTGTACACCCTAGCTCAGTGTGGATATTTTTCACTTTAATTAAGGGAATTATAGTCATGCCTCCTGTCTCTTCAGTTTTCCTGAAAGTCACTTCATAGCTGGAGAAGGCAATGGTTTTGAATATTCCTACTAAAAAAGAAATCTTTCCCTAAATGGAATGGTTATGATGCAAAGAAAAGACAATAATATTTGACATTAGATATTTCAGCAAAAAATCTCACCCCTCCTCATGTTTGAATGGGAGAAGCAGACACTGTGAAATGTAAGTTAAATGAAGAGCAAAAATCAAATGTAGCAAAATCCTTAAGAATGCTAAAAACATAATAATAATAATAATAATAATAATAATAATAATAATAAAAACTCTAGTAGCAATAAATTTTGTTAATAAAGTAGAGCCACTATTCTGCTTTAATGGAAGCATTGGAGACCATTTTGTTTTTGTAACCAAAATCCAGAAGATTTTCTACTTGAAGGTGGTCCACTAAAAATTCCATGTAATAAAAGTGTTCAGGCAGTTCCATGGCTTTCAGCAGTACTACCCATTTGTTGTCTGTTTACGAGCACCAACCAGGATATCAACATAAACTACAGACATTTTGCCTTGAATAGGATGGGGCTTATTTCTGGAGGCCATGATTTCTGAATGTGATCCTGGCTTGGCAGCATCTGTATCAACAGGAACCTTGTTAGAAATGAAATTCTCTGCCCCACTTCAGACGCAGTGAATCAGAAACTCGGAGTAGAGCGCCAAGAGAGCCGTCGTGTTTGAACAAGACTTCCAGGTCCTTCTGGTACCTGCTACAGTTTGAGAGCCACTGATGTGATGTATCAGTAAACCCCGAACTTCGCTTGCTTGTCCTCCATACAGAGACATTTTGCAAATGTGAAATCTGTGCAAACAGATCCTGCAACAAATCTCTAACAATAATTAAGCATAAGCTTTAAGTCATGTGTCAACCAGGAGCCATTTAAAAACTCAAATAATTTATATTTTTTTGTCCCAAATAGTACATATTTCCCTCTATTTCTGCTATTCTGTATCATTTTCTAGATGCTAAAATGATAGTACACTCAATCCAGTTAAGCCAAACACGAGTATTTATTAAAAATTCATCATGAACCATCCCTGAAAGGTGAGATGTAAACTGGAAGATAAATCCATTTAAAGCTGTGCTTGTAGACTCAGGATCCTTCAGATGGAGCTGTACTTCAAATGTCTACTGGTTCACCAACATATTCCAGGTTGTCAGAATGTCACTCATTCTTTAGCAGTGCCAAAGCATCTGGCAATAAAATATATAAAGCTGCAAGAATCATAACTGTTTTGTTTTTCTTTCTAATTTTAATTAAATTTCTTTCTTTCCTGATTTATTTCAGACCTTAAAATTACAAACTTCTCATTTATATCATAAGTAATCCTTTAAGTTCCATGATTTAAAAAAAAATAAATAACAACTATACATAGTTGCAGGTTCCTAAACAATGAGGCTACAGGGAGGGACTGAGCTGAAGCCCTCACTGAAATATGGTGTTTACTAATCTAGTGGGTAAGTAAATAGCTCTGAGGAAAGAGTAAGTCAGGTATCCTCTGACTTGCATGAACCCACTTTCATAACCTTCATGCTATAGCACATACCTATTCATCCAGGCATATGGTGAATGTATAGAGATGCATGCATAATGAATAGACAACGGAAGGTCTGAAAATAAATTGTTAAAGCTCATGGTGAAAGGGCAGCCTTGTGGCTTGATGATATTTGTGATGCTTGTCTGATAATTGTGCACCAGGCAGAAGCACACAGTGGTTTTGTAATTAATGCTTGATACACATTACCTTTAATTACTTAAGGCAGCCTCGCTTGGAGAAGTCTGTGTGTGAGTGTGCATATGTGTTTCTGTGCAGAGGGATTTTTCAGCCTCTGAGTATTCCTCCCACTGATCAAACAGTTGACTGACCCAGGGCAAACTCCCTGCTCCACGTCAGGGGAACCAGAGTTAGAGAAAAGCAGGAGACAAGAGAGACTATTTTTTTTTTTTTTTAAAGATCTTCTTTTTTTTAAAAAAAAAAAAAAAAAAAAAGATACTCCAGATATTCTTAAAGAAGACATAATTTCATCAAAACTGACATCAAGTTCAAACCTGCTAGAAAAGCATTCTATTTATTGCTAGAAAAAATGCTCTGAAAGGGGATTTCTAAGAAGCCATTCACACCCAGCAAGTGATCACTCACCCCGGCTCCACAGGTCAGGGTTTGTCTTCTCCTCGAGCATTTGTTTAAGTAGAAGTGTGGATGGTTAGAGATCACTGACTTTCATGGCTTATTTAGTTTATTTCTACCGTAATCTATGGCCATCTGGGCCAGATTGAAACAGCGAGTATAAAGCACAACTGTGTAGGAGCGATGTTCATTGCGTTGCCTGTACATTATTGTCCAAAGAGCCAGTCCTGTGGTGCAGCTTGCTGGAGTCCTAGCACTTGCCATTCCGCCTGACCAAGCCCTCTCCAACTCAGAGGGGTGGAGCTCCAAATGCAGTTTGCTTTGGTCCACTGTGTGTGTGCGGTTTTTTCTCCCTGCCGCCCCCGCCCCTCACAGTTTCTTTCTTCATTTTTTCCTTCGTCTTTATAAACTTGAGCCAGTTGCCAATAACTGATCCTTGACATGTTTCACAACAAAATCTGGATCCTAGCTCCACTTGAAGTTTGCCATCAACCATACCAGGTTTCCCTCCCACACAGGACCACCTGGAGGAGACCCACTGCGCTCCTCTAGAAGGGACCTGCTGGCTCCAGGCAGCCAGTCCCCCACACTAAATGCTACCTCTCTCCCTGTGAGGCTGAAGCCAGCTGCCATTTGTCACCAGCCTCTGCTGCCTTTCTCTTCTACCCAGATTCTGTTTGCTCATCCGTGTGTCCTGCTGCCTCTGCAGGCAGGTGGGGTTTCAACACCTGCTGTAGGTATTTCTTCTCTGTCCTGCCAATTCACTGGCCCTGTCTTGCTCAAAGAACAGCGGTGAACATTCAGAATCCCAGCCCAGACATTTTCTGTAACCAACATATCTACAACAAAGTCTACAGCTTTTTGGCTCCATCCTTTTTGACAGGTAAATACAATGTTTCTGTTTACAGTAACAAAATTCAGTCCCAAGTAGAAAGTTTCTAGGCACTGGCAAAGGTGACCTGGATAGGGTCAGAGATCTCTGAGTGGCCTTGTTTTCCTCTGTCACCTCTTGCCCTCAACCTGTGCCCCTTGTCGTCTTGCTACAAACTCTCTGGGTTTCTTCAGCTCCAGTCAATACCCCTTTCTCAAGAAAATCACTCGGGCTAAACCAACTAATGTTTTATTTTTTTTTTCAGGCCAGGTTACTTTTTTTATTGGTTGTTCAAAACATTACAAAGCTCTTGACATATCATATTTCATACATTAGATTCAAGTGGGTTATGAACTCCCATTTTTACCCCAAATACAGATTGCAGAATCACATCGGTTACACATCCACATTTTTACATAATGCCATATTAGTAACTGTTGTATTCTGCTACCTTTCCTATGTGAGGGGAATGGGATAATAAACAAGGAGGGAAATGAATTACAGAAGATGGGGTAGAGAGAGAAGATGGGAGGGGAGGGGAGGGGGGATAGTAGAGGATAGGAAAGGTACCAACTAATGTTTTAGTCTTCAGCTCTTTAAGTTTCAACTTACCTTTGTGCTATATTAAGTAGTGTTTGCCAAACGAAGAGTACCTATCTTTATTAGGGATACCTAGATTTAGAGTAAAATTACATTTTTTTATAATCCAGAAGTCATTTTAAAAAAAGAACCTGAAGTTGGCATGAGTCAGTAATGTAGTGTATTAGTATTTTGCTTTTAAGGTAAACATAGGATCCAGTTGTAACAACAGAAGTACTGAAGAAATGAAAGAAAATGTTGATACTATTCAGAAGTCTGATAACACACCCATTCAATCCAGTTCTGGACTCCATAATTTCCTGAGGGCATGGTCTAACCGGCGAATGATAAGAGAAGTATATAGAATATAGTATATACATACATAGAATTGCCATTGTGATCTAGCTGAACTAAACCTACGTTTGTATATGCACACATGTTGCTGGTGAACTCATGTGTACGTGTGCCTTTGAGTTCGTTAATCAACTAAATAACCCCCTGGAAGGACTGTCCATGACTTCCTGGTTTCTGGTGGTGCCTGCAGGTAGCACTACATACAGGCCATGATTCCCAGTGACCAACCCCACACACCAGTTGGCCTCAAGTATCCTCCACTGTCCACATAGGACCCACTGGGCAGTCACACCATCCCACCATCAGGGAAGAGAAGAAATAACTCCTGAGTCCCCAGAGGACAGTGTCTGCACAGTTCTGCAGATGACACTTAGAAACCTCAGAGTCAGCTGGAAGGGCAGCAGCAGACTACCACCCGCAGTCCTTTCTGTAAACTGACTTCATAGTAACTTTGCAGCTGAGACCACTATCCTCACCACCACCAGCCCTGTCCATGAGACCTCAGCTGCAGCCTCTTCTGAGTTGGAGTGTGGCATTTGTGTATGTCCAGATACACAGGGCTTAGCAATCACCTGCAATTCCACAGCATTGTGTCCATCAAGATTGAGGTCAGCTGTTCTCCCACCCAGCATTTGTTCCTCACTTTAAAATAGCACACTTAGAACAACACACACACACACACACACACACACCCCTGTGTCCTGAATTCTTCCCCTAAGGAGGAAAATAGGTATTTCCCTCTCTAGAATTTCTCAACAGTGACACTGGGACCCTCACACTCAGTTTTAAAGAATATAGACAACAACTGGTTAGAAATTATCCAATTTCCAAATTTTTTGAATTATTCAAAAATTATTATTTTTTTAAATCATACCAACCCTGCTAACTTTTATTCTAAGGGTCTTCTGAGGTGAGATGGGGATGTCTATCTAGTTGTGGTGTCAGCCATGTACCCAGTGTCCCTGTGTAATGAGGTAGTAGAGAGTTCTCGATCCTTCTGATGGAGATAAGTACTTCAGCATGTTAGCACTAAGCTCTGGTGCCCCTTTCTGTCCATGACCTCAGCCACCACCAGAAACACCTGCCAAGGTGAAATGAAGGGCAATGTCCTCAGGCAATGTGGAGCCATCACAAAGAACTCTGCGGAAAGATTCCATAGCAGCAGGGCTAAGCAAAGCCTGAAGCTGCCAGCTCAGGAATGGGCATCGTAGGTAGCAGAGACCTTTCAGAGAGAGGGAAACACACAAATCTTGGGTTCTTCATGACACATGGACTTTTCTCTTCTCCATCCAAGACTCCCTGTACATCGCAGGAGAAGGCCAGAGTCAGAATCATTTCCCAGACAGAACCTGTTCCCACAGATGTCTGCACGAGGGGAGGACAGCTCCGTGTGTTCCCAGGAGGGCTCTTCCCACCATCCCAGAGCCACTCTCAAGAAATCTGCCGAGGCACTATCCTTTCTCTGACCCCCCCAAAACGACAGTCCCACACATCCTCAGTGACTTGCGCAGATGCAGAAGGCAAACACAGCACTGAGAAAGGGAGAAACCTAGAAGTCACAACCCTGTCAGGCCTGGTGCATCAAGAATTGAGAGTTCATTGGGACCCTACCATGTGTCTCCACGTAGGGAAAGAGAAAACTAAATCCCAACCCCTCTCCTCATGAACCTTCATGTCTGGCTGAAGAGAGAGTCTAAGCATACAAAAACCACAGTAAAATAGCAACTAAGGTTCCTGCATTGCACAGAATCCTGTCTGCACATTAATGGACTCTGGAAAGAGGTGACAATGTTACAATTTCTTACAGTAGACACAATTTGGAAAGCTCTGTGCAATCCGTTCCCATCCTCCTAAAGAGTAAGTGACACCATAGTTGTAAAGGGCTAGGGGATGTGGGCCTGCAGGGTGGGGCCAGCCTAAGGCAGCCCAGGAAGCACACATATAAGGGAATTTCTGGGGGCACTAACCCAGATCCAGGGTCTCCTTCTTCACAAGGAAAGGCCATTTTCCCATTGAGGGTTCTTTCTAGCAGATCTCTTTCTCTGGGTTTTAGTAGAAGAGAGAGAGTCCTTAATCTCCTCTTCCCCCTCCAGGCAAGTCCCCACCAGTCCCCTTCACGGGCTTTGCTCCATTCCTGTTCTCTGGATGGAGCTTCGGCAGCTCCAACTACAACCAGAACAACATCTTCAGATCCTTGCGTCCTTGGAGACTAATTAACCCCAGGTTCTGTGAGGTGAAAACAGCTGCCACCGCCTTTACATCATCACAGATAAATCAAACAAACTGATGTAAATCAGTAGAGCCAGGAAGCAAATATCCAGCTTTTCTGAATTACATTGAGAATCTTCCTTGACATCTGAGGCTTGATATCTTTCAGCAGAGATGACAGCCCTGAAACTGCTTTCCCAGTGCCAAGCGGAATGAATATAAAAAAATGATTCAGGGCATCATTTACATATCACACAGACACTTCAAGCTGGTGAGCTTGTTGCTTAGTAAAGAAAATACAAATAAAATGAGGCTTCAGGGATTGGCCCCGGGCCACTTGAGCTAGGAGAGTGGGTGCCGGCTGGTTAATTAAGCAGCGCTGTGCCTGAGAAGGGTTAAACAGGGAGCAGAGCTTAGTAAAGAGCTGTTTTCCTTCTCACTGTTCCCCACTTATCACCTCTCACCATGAGACAATGCTCTGAGCAACCAGAAGCAATGATTGTGCAAATTAATTTCTTTCAAACACTGAAGTAGTGTGGAGTTGAGGGGAGGACGTGGTAGGAAGAGAAACAAGATCAAAATACACAGATGTGTTTTTGAGATACAAGGGAAAACAGCTCTTATGGCAACCATCTAGACTCTTAGGCTTTGCCAGTAATAGGATACTTTAACTCTGTTAAATCTCATGTGTTTCTGGAATTGATTCTTAAGTGTTTTACTTTTCTTTCCTGCATCTTATTATTGAATATGTCCTCTTGTCTTCCTTAGCCAACAATAGTATTCCCTACAGTTAACAGAGTAGCTGATACATGTAACTGCTCGATAAACATTTACTAAATAAAATACCAATTAATTAAATCCACTTGCTGTAGTCTGGATTTAAAGGGAGCTTTATAATTTATCAACTCAGAGAACAAGCAGTGGAATTCTAGAAAGTGCTTTTTCATTAGAGTCATAATAGATTAATATAAATCCTGTTCTGTTGATTGACAACTACCTAATCTTTATCAAACCATACCACTTATTCAAGTTCTTCATTTGTGAAAGAAAAGAAAGTCATACTAATAATATCTATTAAGCACTTAGTACAGGCATTATTCAGAAACCCTGAGATGAATCTGCTGATTTAATACTCAAAACTTTAATTATCATCCATAGATAATTAACAAAAATTAAGTAATGTTCTTAAGGTCACACAGTTGGTAAGGAGCAGAGATGAGGTAGAAATCCAGGCAATGTGATTCTGTGACTCATGGTACCATTCTGTCATGCCCCCTGCCTCCCACACACACACACAGAAACACTGGAAATATGTTACCTCTCGCAGCTGTGGTGGGGACAGGATTAAATGAGATGTAGCCCGGAGCCCTGCAGGGGTTCTCCTCCGCGCTCTGAAGTTGCACAGCCGGTCTTTGGCGCCCCCTTGAGGCCGAGGCTGTGCCTGAGTCCTGACTCAGTCCTCCCTCAACCTTGGCTTTCTTAAGGCAAGAGCACTGACACATCTCCCACCCTCATCTCAGATGTTGTTACAAAAGAGATTTCTCAAGCAATTCTGCTTCTAGGTGTACACCCAGAAGAACTGAAAGCAGAATCCCGAAGGGCTATTTGCCCGCTGAAGTTCATAGCAGGATTATTCGCAGTCACCAAAAGCGGGAAACACCTGGTACATCCCTTGACAGGCGAATGGATAAACCTAACGTGCTCTGTGCAAAGAGTGGGATGCAAATGCGCGTTAAAGATGGGGGGAATCTTGACTTTCACTGTCATATGAATGAACCCTGAGAACATCATGCTGCATGACATACACCCGCCACAAAAAGACAAACCCTGCCTCCTTCCACTTACATGAAGTAAGCGAAATCGTCAAGTTCAGAGTCAGAAAATGGAATGGTGACTGTCACAGGCTGAGGTGGTAAGGAAGGTGAAGTCATTATTTAAAGGGTGTAGAACATTCATTTTGCAAAATGAAAAGCGTTCTGCAGATTGGTCGCCAAACTCTTTCAGGGTCGTTAACACTAGTGAACTGTATATTTAAAAATGATTGTGATGGTAAACTCCATTTTATATGTATTTTACCACCTCCAGAATAACACTACATTTGGGGGAAAAAAAAGAAGTTTCACCCATAAATCCACACCAGAAGGTTCTTTGTGAGGAGCACATAGAGGATAGTAGTGCTGATGTCAGGCTTCAGATGCTGTGGTCCATAGCAATTCATTCCTATGCTCTGATTCCAGCACCTTGTGGCAGTCATGGGGTATCAAGAGAATATGATGATTGCTATGAGCCTGGCCATGTGCCGTCACATGGAAAATCATCACATATGGGAACAACCCTATCTCCCACCATCTTCTTTTTAATTTGCTCTCTTTTCTGGCTAAGCAATGAACCAATTTTTTCCTCCAATTGTACAAATATTCCTGTCTTCTTACTGTTCTCAACCCAAGAAATGGGCCTTTAGAATCAGGGGTAATGCCAGTTAAAAGAGAGTAACTCAGCGACTAAGGTTACATTACACGTATGAAGGCCTGATAACCCCTGTTATGGTTTAGATGCAAGGTGTCCCCAAAAGCTCACGTGTGAGACAATGCAAGAAGGTTCAGAGGAGAATGATGGGGTTATGAGAGTCTTAACCCAATCAGTGAAATAATCCCTTATAGGGACTAATTGAGTGGTAACAAGTATTAGGTGTGGCTGGAGAAGGTGGGACTTGGGGGCATGGTTTTGGGGTATATATTTTTTATCCAGAGAGTAGAAACACTCACTCTCTCTCTCTCTCTCTCTCTCTCTCTTTCTCTCTTCATTTTATATATATATATCGCTCCTTCTGGATCATCATATGAGCTGTTTCTCTGTGCCACACTATTCTGCCATGATGTCCTGCCTCTCCCTGAGACCTAAGGAATGGAGCCTGCTGTTGATGGGTTGAGACCTCTGATACTACAGTTGTTCTGGTCGGGTCTTTCAGTTATAGCAGCAAAAAATCTGACTAAAACAACCTCATAACCCCTCTAAGTGTTCTATATAGATTTCTGAATTTTATAAAACAGATTCTAGTCAGAAAAAAAGCCCTAACTTATTGCATTGAAGGTACTATAACAATATTTTAGAGGTGTGTATGTTTAGGATGATCAGAAGTGACTCAGTCTGCTTGAGCACAGTGTGCTTCTTGTGAGATGAGGAGGCTTAGGATGAGTTTCAGTTTCTCAAGAGACTGCTTCCAAGCCCTGAAAGATGTAGGAGGCATTATTGAACCAGATATATTCAGAGATGCACAGAGGAGTCCACGGGCAGCTTCTTCTTTCGGAATCATACAAATGGGAGAGAAATCCACTTTCTATTCTTTTTGGACCCTCTCAATCTACATGACAGATTCCAAAAGTTCCATTAACATTCTGAAATTTGAAAATCTCACCAAATTGCTTGAACAGCAAATTCTCCCTCAGGAGAGGAAAAAAAATGCAGAGGGCTAAAAATACAAAGATCTAGGGAAAAGGGTATCAGGACATTGTTCACTCACCATTCACGTTTCAAAAGCTGAGATTTCTCAAGGAACCTTGCTAATTTGATATTCTAATGAAATGTAGCCAAGGACAAGCAATTTCTCACCTAAGTAAAATAAAAGACACAAAGTTAGTTTTCTGCAACTTTAATCATCCATCTCCAAGAAACAAATGGCACCCCCTGGTCCATCTGCATCTTCCCCTCCACTCCCAAGGCAGGTTCCACCTGCTTCACCAAGCTCTCATGCCCAACTTCCCTCTGACCAGTTCTCACCAAAGACTCTAAAAGGCTGATAAATTCAATCACACCATGATGTCAATGACTAAGATTAAATGTGACCCCAGGTAATGAGGATCTCAATTATAAAATCAAATAATATTAGACTTGAAAGGAACCTCAAAGATCATCCTGCTAATTTTTTAACTTAATAAAAGAATTTTCTCTAGTGCTTTCCTTCCCCACAATTCTAATAAAGCCCTACTCGAACCCTCCCAATTATTGGCTGTTCATGATACTACTTACTGAAAGCATTTCTGTTGTCTGATTATTAGAAAGAATGCTCTGAGATTAGTCATGCTTATTAAATGACTTTCATTAATACCCCTGACTGGCAAAGTCAAAGGATGGGCTGCTTCTACGACTGTAGAGCCTGAATAGATTGAGGTTTCTTCAACATTGCTACAGGTGTGTGAGAGAAGAAAGAACTATGACTCAGGAAAGTCTAGATTTAGTCTCATTTCTGCAATTCACTTTGGATCTGGCTGAATCTCTTAAAAATCCTGAGCTTTTATCCCTTACCTGGACAACAAAGATGTGTTATTCCTGTCCTCAACATTATTGTGAAAGTGACAAAACTCTTCCTTCTACCATATGTTAAAGGAGTTTGTAAATTGACAAAGAAAATGGGATTTAATGTATTTAATAAACAAATATTAATCGAATACCAAAAATTCTGTAAAAGACACAAAACTAGCTTCCTTGGACTGGATTGGAAATGCCCCATTTGTAGTCTTTCCCAAAAGACAGGCCACCTACAGGGAAGGTCACCCAAAGTGGTACAATATGAACAGAAAGACCAATCAAAGGAAGAGACAGGAACCCCAGGAGGCTCACACAATGGCAGTTGAATTGAGGATGGAGAAAGGAAGATCCATTTGATCATTATTATGGAGGGAGGCAATGGGTGTCAGACCTAGAGACTTTTTGTTTGTATTAAAATGAAGAAGAAAGATGAGTCGATCCTGGATTGCTTGATTCTCCAACAGGAGCATTTCATTCAAGGTAGGGAGCAGAAAACACAGTTGTGGAGAAGTTTGGGGTACACATAGATGTGTGCATTTGTGTCAAATAGCTTAAGCTCCAGGAGCAAGACCTAATGGTGAATTACATCTGAAACTCAGGAGAGAATTCTAGGTGCAGGTTTAAGAATCATCAGATTACAAGTGATAATTGAATCCATAGAACAAGTGTATGAAGTTTAAAAAGGCGAGGAAAGACAAGGTGAGATGAGAAATTAATACATCCTTGAATCACAGTGGAGATATTAAGTGTTCATTATTTTTTAATGAAGCTTTGGGATAGGGTGATAATAACAAGCATGAGACTTCAGAGCTGGGGTAGTTTTTTATTTTGTTTTAAGAAAGGAGGGTTTGAGCACAGGATCTGTAACTTAATTCCATTTTCAAAGGTACATTTTTAAATTTTGCTTTATTTTGAGCACATTCAGAAAAGAATGAACAAGTCCAAGGAAGGAGATAAAATTACATAAAAGGAAATTTTTAAAAATGTAACACAAGCACAGGCTCTCCTCTCTAGCTCTTGCCATTGGAAAACGTGCTTCTTTAGTTTTCAGTGTCTTCATCTTTAAAAATAATAGTAGTCACCACAGTTTATTATAAGGTTTAAGAACAACATCTGGTATATGTGAGCAATGTATTATTATCCCTAAATAAAAAATATATAGCCTTGCTTTATTTTTAATGTCATTGTCACCACGATTAAAGTCCGTAGAGATGATTCCCATAATTCAGTAAATCAACTGAGAAGATTTTACAGGTGGGTGAAAACAGTGGCTACTCCCATGTCTATCCACCAGAAATAGAATCATATGTAAGATGCTCCCCTGACCTCTACTCATTCACCATCTGTAAACTCCACAGGTTTTTAAGAGTCAGAGGAATTAAACTAGAATGAAACTGTGAAAAGGCATGTATTAATTGCCCCGGCATGACATAAGAAATTTTAAAACTTGATGACGTAAAACAACAGAAATTTATTTTCTCACAGTTTTGGAGGCCAGATGTTCTAAATCAGAGTGCAGACTGAACCCTAACCGTCCAGAGGCTCCAGAGAAGACTCCTTCCTTTCCTCCTCCAGATTCTGACAGTTCCAAATGTTTCTTGGCTTATGCCTGAATAATTCTAATATCTGTCCCCATCTTCACCTGGGCCTCTCCTATTCTTCTCCTCTCTTTCTTCTTGTGAGATTTGTCACTGGATTTAGGGCCCACCTGGGCAATGCATGCTGATCTCATCTCAAGATCAGTAACTTAATTCCATTTTCTGTTTTTTAAAAAAATTTTTTGTTAGTTACTCAAAACAGTACAATGATCTTGACATATATACATTTGGTTCAAATGGGGTACGTAATCTTATTTTTCCACGTGTACAGATTGCAGAATCACATTGGTTATACAGCCACATTTATACATAGGGCCATACTAGTATCTATTGTATTCTTAATTCCATTTTCAAAGGTATATTTTGCAAATCCTTCACATTCAGAGTTTTTGGAGATACACACATATCTTCTGCAGGGGCTTCCATTCAATCTATTATGGAAAATATTTCTGCAATCCTTCTCACATTCTCCTCATTACTTTATCAAAAATTGAATGAGCTATACAGATTGTTCTTATCCCAGAGATGATGAGCTAAACAAATGGGTCTTTGATTCTCAACATTTTGCAAAATAGTAAACAAATTAAATGCACAATATATGTTACGTAAGGCCATTTGAAATAGGAGATATATGATTCAGCTATGTCTGGGGTAGATCTTGCTATGTGCAACATTTAAGAATGATTGAATCTTTGGATTTTATTTAATTCTAGTACAGGTACAACCACAGCTTTGGGGGAAAAATAGAAAAATAACATGACAGTTTTCACAGTACAGAGATGTCTACATTGAAAAATTACAATCATAAGTTTTTACAGCATGTACTTTCTTAAAAATAATTTTATTTTCTCTACTTTGTACCAGTGATCTCTTCAATGAAAATATGAAGGTGCAAGTGCTTTATGAATCTATATTTTAACACTGACATTACAAAAGATTTACATTATCTTACTAGCATGACCCATAATAATCAGGAGGATTGTGTGTTATGGTTTCCCAAGGAATAGACTCATCAAAGCAAGAGTAGAGAGAAATATATATTTAAGTTTTAGCTCTTCCTCAATAATATGAGGTGTGAGCTCCTCCTCAATTTTCCCACAGTTAAGCCAACTTGAATCTGTCACCCTCCAGTAAACACCAGTGTCTGTATGGTGAGGAGCATGTTACCCTTACAGACATGTGCTCTATCATGGAGTTATCCTAACAGAGCTCTGTATATTATGTGCTGCACATTATAGACTCTTCTTCATTCCCAGGATGGTGCCTGGGAGTGGGCCGGATAAACCACCCTCAACACTGCATCCTGTTCTCACATTCCACGTGCTCCAACACCCCGACAGCAGGAACATCTCCTGTCTTCTTATTTTTCGTATGAGGAAATGGGACTGACGCAGCCTTATTATGGCTCCAGATTCTTCCTGTGACACATGACAAACATTTCCAGGATAGGTGGTTTTGATCAGGAGTGCAATCTGTGACTTTGGAGCAGAATGAAGCTAATTGCCCTACATGAAAATAGATCAATAATCTTGTTAGCACATCACTTTAAGCAAATGTCTCCATATACCAGGTTCAAATTCTGTGTGCACACAAACATAGATACATACACATTGTGAAATGTCAGACCTGTCCAGAGTAAATCTAACATGAATCCAGTCCACTTTTCATTGGCTAGACCCACAAATAGCGTTAATGAAAGTAAAATTTCTTAACCCACACATGAGCATTTCTATGGAAACAGAAGCATAACAAACTGGGCATTTACACTTGTGGCATTTTTTTTTCTTCTTGGACAAAATAGTAGTCTATTCACTGAGTTTATATATATATACATGTGTTTGTGAATGCATGTGTGTGTGTGTGCATGCATGTGTATATGCATGTGTGTGCATGCGTGTGTACATGCATGTGTGTATGTATGTGTGTGAGTTTAATAGAATATGAATATTTAGTAGGGTGTTTATTGTCTACTTAAATAAAACTACTAAGCCAAAAAATTTATGTGATCTTCTTAAAGGTAGATGTCTGAACTTGTAGTTCAGGAGAAGGCAGACAAATGGGGGTATAACTACATGTTCATTAATTTTCTAGTGCCTACCTTAAAGATCCAGCATGCTTTGTGATAAAGTTCAAAAATGACATTCCAATTTTCAAACAGGCTGGCAAATATATTGCCTACTAAATCTCAATCTTCTATCCAAGTCCAGAGGCTTCTCAGAGCTCAGTAATCCAAACCACATGTCATTCCTAGAGGGCCAGAAATATTGCTATTTGAACAGAAAACAATCTGGAAAAGATGCCTTTTTGCTATGATGTATAATAAACCATAGGAACTTTTGTCGACACTCTAAGGCTTAAAGGAACTTTCACAACCGGAATGCAATCTTGCATCACCTATGGATTCATGTGAACCTGGGTTCTCTTCTTAAATTTGAGTTGCAGTCAAGTACTATGGACATAGTTCCACAATCTTCCAGACCTCTATTAAAATAGGATGTATGTTGCTTTGCTCTGAAGGAATGACACGGCCTTTATCCAAACTTATTTCCACAAGGCACTGCGGGCTTTTCCTAATATTTAGAATATCAGGCATCCCACTTGTACAGAATTCTGTGTCACTTATCCAAGTTTCAGGTCTTTGAAATTATCTTTTGCTTTTCTTCACTTCTGTTTGGATTGAATTCATTCGTGATCTTGATGATGTATTTCTACAGAAACTCATTTGTGAAAAGGGGAAAAAAACTGTCAGGTAAAGGAGATGGACTAATTGAAGTAGGTAAAAGAGAGCATTTTGTTATGTGAAGAGAGATATGACAAGAGGAGACATATGACCCATTCTTTTAAATTTCCTTTTGTAATATCTTTCATCCAATTACATTAGTGCCAGTCAGTCAGCCTTGTGTGGGGTGAAGGAAGGCTGCTTTGGGCCCAGAATATCTCTAATCAAGGGAATATGCAAAGAGGCCTTTACTATTAACTTGAACTGTTTCCCTTTGCCTGCAATAAAATTTTGCACGACTTGCTCTCAGGGTAGAGAGCAGAATGCTAGTTTGATAGTGTGCCCCAGGTTTCCAGGTGCAGCGTTGGGTGAGATGGAACTCCTGCTCCCCAGCTGGGACTGGGCTTTTTCACAGAACTCAGTCCATTAGGCCCCAAGCAGCTATAATAACAACTGGCCCAAATAAGAAACCTTTCTTTTCTTCTGTCTGAGGTCCATGACATCCTACATCTGCAAATAATAGGCCACTTTATTTGTTGTGTGCCCAGAAACTTACTGTGGAGTTTTACTGACAGAGAAGGCTGGGATGAGGGGCTGGAGTCGTGTAGAAGTATACCAAATATCAGAACTGCTCAGTTACTCTGAATTTTTCTTTGCAGTTGTACTGGAATCTTTATAATTCTGCAGTATCTGTAGTTTCAAGGATACCGACACCAATTTCTTCAGTTGTAGTCATTTCAGCAGGACATAACACTTTGTCACGTATTACAATTTGATAAGCCCTTTTCTAGCATTAACTCAGGATCCTCACACTAATCCTATGAAAGAGAGATCTTGTGTTGACTCTCTTCAATTGCACAGGCTACGATTCAGAATCAGCGCCAAGGCCACGCACACAGAAATACCCTGGTCTATACCCAATCACATTCATGGAACAGGACAGGGTGCGCAAAATTGAGAAGTGGGTGGAACATGTCTCCTTTTCATTGTCTTCCCCGTGACTTCTTGACAGTGCAATACCCAAACACTGCTTGCCATTGCATAGAATCCTCTCAGAGGAAAAAGTAGGCATAGGGAACTTAGTAAAGTCTTATTTTTTAAATCCATTCACAGAAAATAACTTAAATAAGAAATATATTGTAATTTTGCAATGTCTTCATGGGAGGCCCATAGAAATGGTGTCTTGTTGAGATGTTTATAATTCACCACAGGAAATGAGCCAGCATGCAAACATTTGCTGGGATCTATGTTCAATCACATCTATTTATTTTGAAAGTGGAATTTCAGCTGAGGATTCACCTGTTCATCCATTTGGACCTGCTTTTACTGCTATCATCAAATGAGAGTTCCCTGTTATACTGAATTCTACTTAATTTATTACCTCCATTAGTGTCTGAGAACAAGATAATGTGCCTAAATTTCACAAATTTCTGTCAATTCTATTGCACTCTTACTTTTACCATCCAGGTTCAAAGCTTCAGTCCATAAATTTTATGAAATGGATAGTTCTCATCCTAGCAGAGTGTTATACTCAGGCTAATAAACACTTACACACCACAATAAAACTAAGGAACAGAAGCTTAATTAGTACCTGTGCTCTTGACTGTGTCTTATTTATAAAGTTGAAACTTGATATGGAGTCATTTATACAATAGGGAAATCATTTGCATATGGTCCTAAGAAGGCATGAGATGGATTTCATTAATATTTATAAAACATTTTCAGAGGTTCTCTGGAAAAGCTCTTTTGAGGATTAATTGTTGACTCTGAAATGCTTATAACACATAACTGCTAACTAATAACTCAAAAAGGCAGCATAGGGGAAGGAAAAATGATGAGTTGACATGCAGCTCCATAGTTTCTGGATAAAAGATTGCATAACTTCAAGATCAGTGGAATAATATAAATGGACACCTGGAAATTACAAGCAGCAAACATATAACTGAAGAGCTCTAGTTTTATGCATGTCTAGGTGAGTGGCTTTAAAATGTGTGGCGACAGGAATGTTAGCACAGGAAGGGACCTTGGGGATTCCTATACAAACAATGTCTGTAGTTTGTGGAGAGACCAAGCCTCCTGCTCAAATCCCACAGCAACTAAAAGCACTCACCTGTTTTGACTTCTGGTCTCCTTCCAGTAAAATACACTGTCATTTCTTCTGCTAGACAGAGTCTGAAGGGCACCTGTTTTCTATGCTATTTTTTCAGCATGGTTTGTCTCTTCCCCACCTAATTTTATCCTCCCTCCTCAAAACTCCCAGGCACCACATATTCCTAAAGGAGGACTTAAATGGCTTTGTTCATCTGCTTCATCTCCGATCTTCTCAGTCCAGCTACGCTCCCTACCATCCATGCATGCTTTCACCCCACAAAATCTTCTTCTACATTCCTGAGTTTCTTTTCAAATATTAACTACTCTATTATCTATAGTGAATGTAAAATGTGTATACTGAGGTATTTTCTCCAAATGTTTGTATTTCATAGATTTATTAATCTGAAGACATTGAATTTGTGAAGACAATCCAGTCCTTGAAACAGGCAAATGACACCAATGGTTGTGCAAAAGAATCGTCCATAAGTCACACCAAAAACAAGTCATGAGCTTCATGTACTTCCTGTGTCCCCTTTGAAGGTGAATGACAGGATATGAATGAAGAACTCAGCTTTTCAGAGGGTGAATTTGGAATGGAGGACCTGCTGGGGGGGGGGGGTGACTGGTTCAATTTATTCCCCAAGATCCAGGTGTTGGCAGGTTGGTCCCCAGGTAAGTGGCATGGGAACTTCAAGATGAAGCCCAGTAGGAGGTTGTCTTTGGGTAAATTAGGTTTATTCCCTTAAAAGGGGTTTGAGGATTTTAGTCTTGCTCTGGAGTTCTGTCTTGTGATGTGGTCTCTCTCCCAGAGTTGGTACATTCCTCTTCCTACCACTGAACTATTTCCATTAGACTCTCACCACATGCTAAACCAATGGGGCTGACCCATCTTGGACTTGGACTCTCAACTATGACTTAAATAAACCATTTTCTTATAGAGTCACCCAGATCCAGGTGTTTCATTAGAGTCAAGAAAAATGGCGGATACAAAGCCTCTATCTAATTTAATAAGACACTCTGTTTGTATAGATGATTTCAGAAACGTGGTTATTAAAATTCAAAAAACCACTTTGGTTTTTCTTAAAATTTTGTCTAAATTTTCAGAGCTGGCATTACAAATGTTTTATAGCATTTTCTCCCTGTTTCATCCTTTAGAGTTTGTCCTTAGATGTTCTCATTCTGACTTCTAATATTTTCCTTTCAAGTCTTTCCATTTATACATTTTATATCAATCTCACCAAATCTTTGTCTATTGTGCTGAAATTTCTTCAAAAGCTCAATTTTTATACAACAAGTTTGTTTTTTTAATTCTATTAATTCATTTTCTAATCTTAATATTTAATTTCTTCTATTTCTTTTGGATATGTTCTTTTATTTAATTCTCACTTCTGCATACCCCTGAGTTTCACTGCTTTTATTTTTATTCACATTCTAAGCTACAACTTTTCCTCTAGTTAGCTTCATCCCATAATTTTGATGTAACAAATTGTTATAGAGTTACAAGTACTTTCTGTTTCCAGTTATTTCTTTTTAGCCATTAAATCAAATATAATACTAAAATAACAACTCAGCATGGTCAGAGGGAAAATTGCATAGAAGGGACTAGTTTATATCAATATACTACCCAACATTGAAGATCTTTCTCATCAGCATGTGTGATTCTTTTTTTAACTTTATTTCCCTACTAAAATATTTCATGATGGAGTAAAGATATCATTGGCTACCAGTTATAGCAACCATATAAATAGAAAGAATTTGAAAAAAAAATTGAATGTCAAGCAAAACAGCTTGGAAAAAAAGAGAAAAGAAGAAGAAAATATACCCACAAATACACCATGGCAGAGACTCCTGGGATCATTGATATTTTCCTCCTCTCTTTGACATTGGAACAGTATAGAAATTGTCATAAGAAATTTGAAAGACTTCTCTAGATTAGCAGATTTATAGAGCCAATGGAAATACATGGTAAATGCCAGACTTTAAGAAACTTAATCAATCCTTGAAGCAAAGAGGTCCAAGTCTCTGTGTCCTGGCACTAGGAGTACAGAAATTTTTCCAAATTATGCTTCCTCTTGCAATTCTTTGAGGGAAATTAAAACCTTTCATGGAATTTAAATATGAAATTAAGGCATGAGTGTATTAAGAGAGAGAGAAAAAAGAAAAGACATTTTCATTTGCTTTATTTTGTCCTTAAATTGAAGTCCCTCTTCTTCATTCAATGAGCCAAGACAAAATGAAGTGCTCCAGGTACAGTTCAGGTTTAGCAATGAGAGACAGGGATCCTAAACTCACAGAGTTTATGTCCTAAGGAGGGAGACAATAAAAAATGTAAGTAAATAGTTATAACCATTATAACCATTAAAAAGTTTTTTTTTTTTTTAAAAAAAAAAAAAAAAAAAAAGCAAGATACTTGAGTGTCTCTGAGACTATTTTGGAATGGTTGGTCACAGAGACTCTCCAAGGTGAAGACATTTAAACTGACATCTAACTCATAAGGAGGATCAAATCAAGTAAATACTTCATGGAGAGATCAGTCCAGCAGGGGGAACAGCTAGGGCACCTTCCAGAAGAGAGAAAGGCCTTGGTGTGTGCAGGGGGTGAGCACACCTGGAAAGCAGTAAACAGGAAGTGCCACTGAAGAGAGTACCAGGGAGAGTCTAGGCCAGGGTCCTGCAGGGCCTCCCAGGCTGCATGTGGAGTTTGAATGAGATCCAAGGTGATGGGAAACTGCAGAAGGAATTCAAGCAGGGAGCTGCCATTTCATCATGTTCTCCTCATTATTCCTGCGGGCCCAAGGGTGTGGAAGATGTTTGGTCTGTAAATTGCCAAAACAGTATCAACCCATCTTTAGTTTGGTACCACATAAAGTTTGACTCCCAAGGTATAATTTGTAAACTAAATGATATTATTCTTATACTGTGACCTGGGGAGAAGGAATATTTGCTGTATCAATTTCAAGTGTCTGGATATGAGAAGAAAATCTAATGTACTCTTGCTGGAAAGATTACAGTGCCTCTTGTAAATATTTCTCCAGTGTATAATTCCCCATTTGGATGAGTTTTTACCTTGAATCAAACCCTAGTCCATTATAGCCAAAGGAAAATGGAATACAAATTGTGAATTCTCTCAAAAATAAAGGAAAAATGATATTCCACAATAAATGCGGAAGCCTGTGCTCCATCATTGCTCTTGCATCCAGAGATCATTGTGGAATGACAGCTTTGCTAACAGGGCATTTCTTGGTAAGGCCATGGTCTGTTGAAATAGAGCTATTAGGAAAACAAATGATTCTCTTAGCATCTTTGCACCAGCATAAGTTTTATGCAGCTATATTATGCTGTATCCTCCATCACTGATATACAGGCACTTTTCTGAAGTGGGCAGAAGACAAATCAGCAGCAAAAGTCATCATTTTCTTGCAATACTAAAAAACTCAACTAGAGTCACCAAATATCATGCAAAATATCATCTCTGCCAGACTCACATTTTCCCAGTCAGTAACTGATATTTTGATTTCTCTCCCTTTATTTATTAGAATTACTTACTTAATTACATTCATTCTATCACTATTACTAAGAGTATGATTAAAAGTCTTAGTTTACTACATATCTATGAATCCTCAAATTTTATATTTTAGATCAGATTTACCTAAAAAACAACATAAGGTAGCTACTTGCTCTCTAATAAAGGTACAAATAGTCTCTCAAACTCTAATAAGATTTACTATAAAAATCATTCTGTGACCATGTCTATTATTAAATAACAGAAGTATTCAGTGACCTTTACAGTTAAGGAATTATAGAGAAACGATTATAATAGAGGCCATGATTTTTAGAATGAGCCATACATAATAATCTGAAATAAATACAACAAATTAGCTGTGACCAGTATACTTTCATTTGATTGGCGAACACTCTAGGCAACATCCAGGTAGAAGTGGGGATAGGTCAAGCAGCTTGTGGTGCCTAAGCCAAGTGAGGTTTGTTGACACTTGAGAAGGTTCTGGGATATTAGCAGGTATTACATCAACAAGGCAGATATTTATACTGGAAAAACTCTTGCAAAAAGGAATAAAATGCAGATTTTCTGATTCTAAAATTTTCAAGATAGAGTCCAGGTACATACCTTTTAGATCACAAACCCTAGGTGATTCTAAGTTCATCTTTTCTCAATCATACCTGAGTTTATCCCTCCTTTAGAGAAAAAAAAAAAGACCAAAAAAAAAAAAAAAAAAAACCCATGCTGTCAAAAGTATAATATTCTGTATCCTATTCCAGATATTTTTTGGTCATACTTGTTTTTCCCTAGGCCTAGAATAGTCACTTCTGAATTTCCTAAATTCCAAAAGTCATTTTAGATTTTCAAAATCTGTTCTCCAAACAAATCTTTCTTCCTGTTGCAATGTCCCAGTGATGATTTCCCTTAGAAGGCCAAGAGAGTTTAGAAATACAGAAAAGGGAAACAAAATCACAAATATCCCAACTATGAAATTTCCCACCCCCTTGCTTGCTGTTGTTTTATTTATTTTAATTATATTTTGTTTCAAGAGAAGACTAAAACTTATATTATAACTTAGGCCCTAAATTTGGCTCTAGTAAATAAATATCAATATTTTCTTCTCTAAGTCATCTCAAAACAATGCTGTGTGCTATGCTCAGCCTCCCAGGCAGAGCGACCTGTGTAAACACCTTGAACTGTCACTCTTGCCTACCTCCTGCTGAGCAGAGCAGCATCAAGCTCAGGTGGCTGCATTCCCCCAGCCCCAACCCAGCCACACATGTGGATGACTCAGAAGGCTTCCAGTTGGGTTCACTCACCCGGGGCCTTCAGGACCATCTATACAAACCTGCTTTCCACTTTGACAACCAGAAATACATATAATTTCACACGCTTAATTTTAGAATGTAATTCATGGGGCTCTTTCCCGGATTCCTCAGTATGGCATCTGTTGAAAACTGGTCCATATGACATAGTCTGACAGTTTTTAAAGCTTTCCCAAGAGAATCTCTTAATGATATCAACTTTTCGGTCGTCTTTTGAACAGTAAGGGCTGTCTCTGATGACAAATTTTGGAATTGTTGGATGTGAATATTGCTTGACTTATATCTATCATTTATATTTTGAAACATATCCATCAACAAATGTTTATTTGTTGTCTACCATGTGTTTGGCGCTATGCCTATGACTAGAAATTTTTAAAAAGGAAAACAAAATATAATCTCTGCTCCCAAGAAACTCTAGACATGGGTGGGGGGGCGCGGGAATCCAAAACAAAAAAAAATAAATAAAAGGTCAGTGACAACACAATCTCCATCTGTAAAGATCCTTCAAGTTCATACAGTTTCACACTCTCTGGATGGTCCACAGCAACCCAGGGTCAGAAAGGAGTGAGAGCCCGTAGCTCCTCACCTCCACATCAATGCACTTTCTGTAGTAGGACTGACAATAGAATTTATTTGACTGCTATTTAAATGAAAGTATTTCTACTTTCATTCTTATTTCAGACATCTTTCAAAGCCCAGAGACATAATACTTGCAAATAAAAAAAAAATTGGCTGTGTAAAAGGAGATATACGTTTTTGTTTATGAGCCAGAAAGCTTACACAGAAGAAAACCGCAATAGCACCTGTCCTCCGAGGAGCTCCCCATATTTTACGGACAGCATTCAATTATTCCCTGCGATATCCCTATGATCCATCGTTATGAGATTACTTGTATTATGTACAGCACCTTTCCTCTTTGGACCTTGAAGGTGCCTTTTACAGAATCAGACATAAAAGAAGGTAATTCTCATAGTGCTCCAGGGATATGGAAAAAAATATATTAAAAACCATGGAAAGACCAAATTACTATTGGTGACTAGGGAAATAAGAGTCACTGAGAGTTAAGGGGCTACACCACAGCTATGAAAAAAAAAAAAAAGAATCATGTTTATTCCTATTTTTTAAAGCAACAGACCCTCACACAACCCATATCATTGTGCCAGGGAGCCCAAGGAGTGGAAGCACAGGAGCTATTGAGGAGAAGCAAAGCCCTGTTTGTTCAGTGCCTTCAGGAAACAGGACGAGTGGAGGAGACCAGAAGCATGCTCCCATGTTTCCTTTATATATTCATATATTTTATACGTATGTTTTCTGTGTACTCTGCTGGGAAAAGAGAAAGCTAGAACTGGGTAGAACAGTTGCAGAAGGGCTTTGTGTCAGCTAGACTGTGTGCTTCAGTAACAGGGTGCTAAGGTTTGGACATGGTCTAAATGTTCCCCACAGTTTCATGTGTTGAAATTTCATCTCCATTGCCAGGTATTTTGAGGGTAGAAGGTAAATCTGACTATAGTGTTAGAGGTGGAACCTTTGGAAATCGTTTAAGATTAGATAAAATCCTTAGGGTGGTACCCTACAATTGATTCCTGGTGGCTTTGTAAGAAGAGGGAGAAAGAACAGACAGACACACATACACATATGTGTTCCCAGGCTCTTGTCACACTCTGCCTGTGCTATCTGGCACCTGACCAGAAAGATGGCCATCATCACATACCAGACCTGGAAACTTCAGAGCTGTGAGCTCAATAAAGCTCTTTTCTTTATAGCTCACCTCGTCTGTGGTATTGAGTTATTGGCAACAGAAAACAGACTGACACAAAGGTTAACAGGAAAAGAGTGTATGAAACTCACAACGTCAGTACTATGACGTTCAGCACTATGTCCTCAGTGGCAGGCACAGCATAGGAAATTCAGGAAATATTTATTGAATAAACAGATGATTTTTATCAAGAGATCCAAGGACAGAAAGTTAAAACCATGTTGCTAAAAGCCATGTCGCATGTATCCATTTGTACCATGATGTAAATAGGTTTCCATCTATGAAGGTTACTTGTAATCACATTGAAACAAACACACACATACCATTTTATGGATGGGGAGCTAATTTTAACAGGCTTGTAAAAATTCATGCAAGAAGCAGAGAGGGGACTTACCCCAATATATGTCTATACTTCAACAGCATGCTGATGTCAGCCCCAGCCAGGATAGAGATGTCCACAAGAGGCGAGGTTACTGCAAATTCAAATTCTGTTGTTTTAATTGCACCACTTCCCTCCACCACATCTCTCATAAAACAATATTCCTCAGTGATCAGAGGCCCTAAAATGTTGCTGCCTGCAGCTATTGATCTTTGTAGCCCTGCTCTGCCCTGAAATTCTCTGCATTTTCCATTCCTGCCGAGACCTAAGAAACCATCATATTCCTCTACTGTGGAGCCAACCTAATTGATGTCCAGTGAATCTTGATGATATTTAACACATTTAGACACCAATAATTTTAATTGATTTTCAACTGTGCAACACTTTCTCTTTAACATATGTTGATTAGAAACTATCCTCTCATTTTTTTTTCTTTTGGGCATTTTCATAATCTGTACCTGTCCTGTAGTTGCCACTAGGATTTATGCAGTAAATCTAATTCTCCTGAGACAAAGATAAATATTAACATTTTCATTTCTAGGAGAAACATCATGACTGTACTATCTGAATTTCAAAAAAAAGTATCTGCAGATATACTCATTTCTAAAGATGATAGAAATACCCCTAGTCTCAAGGACTGAAACAAGTTTCTGAGGTTCCATCAAAAACTATATTCAAATAGGACTTATGGTTTGAAGACATATCCAGAACTTATATTTTTAATTGCTAGCTTCATGAATTCCCTTTAATTTTTAAAAAGTGAAAATAAATAATGTGATGGGACAAATGGCAAACAGCCCCAAAACTAATCGAAATTGACGTATCATTAGGATCAGTTTGAAAGCTCAGGCAGCACATATCCATGTTGGACTTCCTTTTTAAAAAAAAAAAATCACAGTGATAAATTTTGCAAGGATAACTCAGAGAGGCATTTATGCAGTGATCCGTATATAAAGGATAAATGCTGTAATATGATGCAAGCCGGAAGAATAAATCTGTTTATTATTTATTTTGGGAAAGCTATCTGGGGAAAAACATGAACTGCTAGCTAATCTCATAGTAATAACTCAAGACAAGAATAAATTACATATATATCTGAAATAAATGAGAGATTAGAGCTAGCCAATGACATACTGCAATTTCCTATGTCAATAAAGAAGGCACAGAATGCTGGGTATACTGACGTTGATGACTTAAAAATGACACAATGTTAACAGGGGAATCCTAAAATAAGCTGTCCATCCCAAAACACAGCATATTTGACAAGAGGCACCTGCTTATTCCTTAGTTTTCTCATTCTGCAAGTGTGTTTGTTGAAAATATACTGTTTCAAAGTATCTTTTTAGCTGATAGATGACATTTTTCAGCAATGTAAAATTAAACAAGGACCATTTTTAGCATAGTTTTTTTTTTAAGAGAACACTAATATGAAACACACACACCACAACTTGGGAATGAAAAGCTGATGCTTCTAAATATTACTTTTGAAAAAAGTTTGTAGAAGACTTCATAATAAGGACAGAAAGCTACAGTCCAGTCTAGAGAAGTCGCAGAGCATGTAGGGAAACTTCATGGGAGAAGGGAAGAAAATGGGTAGAGAGAAGAGCCGATTGAGGGAGGAAGAGAAAACATGATATGAAATGAGATTAATCTGCTTAGTGACCATTTTCACAGTGTGGAAAGGGGACTTTCAGAGGAATATGAACATGTGTGCCATACAGAGGGCAGCAGGGACAGAGTCAGCCCCGTGGAGCCTCCCAGTGAAGTCGAACTCTGCCCATTCTTCCACAGGAAATGAATGTGGGGACTGAGCTACAACCATCTGTCCCCCATTTCCCCAAATCCGGCTCTGATTCTTTCCCTTTCTTCCCCACCTAGGAAAGAACACTGAGGATCAAGCAAATAAAAGTCACATATTTTAGAGCAGCAACAGGTTCCTTGAGGCACACTGGCATGCAACAAATGACACATTTCACCCATCAAACCATCCTGTCAATCACGATGAGGCATCCATCAGCCCAGAATTTCTTCTTGGCCCATTGTGAGCCCTCACTTTCTGCCTACCGCCTGCATCCTCTAGTCCACATTTTCTAATTATGGATTAGTTTGCATGTCCTAAGAATTTATAAATGGAATCATGCAATCTGTACTCTTTTGGGTCTGGCTTTTTTCATTCATTTTAAGGACTTTGAGATTCATCCATGTTGTTGTATCAGTAGTTTATTCCATTTTAGAGATAAAGAATCTGTTTAGCCATTCATCTGCTGATGGATATTTAGTTTGTTTTCAGTGTTTATTGCAAATTAGCCTGCTATAAATATGCCTGAACAGGGCTGCTTGTGGACTTAACATACTCATTTCTGTAGAAAAAGTGCCATAGAGTGAAATGCCCAAGTCATATGCCCAGTGTGCCCCGATACTGCTTATCTGTGTCTTTTAACATTCTCTCCTGATCACTCTAAAAAGAAATTTATTACTCTTACTGATGTTCTCACAGAACTTGCTTTGATTTCATTGGTTCTTCTCTATCTTCTGTTTCACTGATCCACCTTGACCTTCATGTTTTCCCTTGTTCTGTTTAGGTTGGGTGTTCTTTGCATTTTCATTTCTAATATTGCAAACTGGAATCTTGTTCATTGATCTAAGACTTTTTTAATCTAATGTACATATTTAATACTACAAATTTCTCCCTAAACACTGTTATAGTTGAACTCAACGAGTTTCAAACGTTATATATATTTATTTTCATTCATTTAAAAATATTTTAAAATTTCCTTTGAATTTTCTTATTTGACCTTGGATTGTTTGGAAGTGGAAATAGCCCCCACCATACAATGGTTCATTTTATGATTTTCCTAACTTCTGTGTGAAAATGTGCCCATACCAACTGTGTTTTTTACTATGTTTTTACTTTTAAAACAATGTGCAATAAATTGCACGATAGTTGACACTGTACCATAAAATAGGCTAAAGTCAGTATTCTGAGTATGTTTAAGGTATGCTTGGCTAAGATATGGTGTGCGATAAGGTAGGTATATAAAGTGTGTTTTCTATTTACAACAGGCTTACAGGGATGCAAGTGAACTGTAAATTGAGGAGCATCTGTTTGTTATTTGGTTCTCAAATATGTAGATATATTCCAAATATTTTTCTATTACTGATTTTCTTTTCTTTTTTTTCTTTTTCTTTTTCTTTTTTTAGAGGTGGTGGTCCTGGATATTGAACCCAGGTGCACTCTACCATTGAGTTACAACTTTAGGCATTTTTATTTTCTATTTTGAGACAGGATTTCAATACGTTGCCAAGTCTGACCAAGAACTTGTGATCTTCCTACCTAGTCTCCTGAGTCACTGGGATTACAAGTATGTACCATGTACACATAGATTCTATTACTGAATTGTAATATAATTTCTGATCACATTATTATCTGAGAACATAGTTTGCATGAATTGAATCCTGTTTAGTTACTTGAGAATGATTTTGTGTTCTACAATGTGCTCTACAATTTAAGTGATCAGTGCAGATTTGCAGTGTAAGAATGTTTTTGGAATTGGTAGACTCCTCTAAGAATACTGATTTGCTAAATTGGTCATCACCATTGTTCAAATACTTTGTGTGCTCACAGAGGTTTTCTTATGCTATAACTTTGTTAAAGAGGACTACATAAATCAACTCAATTGTGAATATATTCATTTTAACTGGAAGTTGTGCTTTTTATGCTCCACGATATTTGATGCTCTGCTAATACCTGCATAAGTATTTTTATTGATATTTTTTATTTGAGGAACTTACCTCTTTACTAACTCATGTTTTTCATTTTAATATCCTTTGTCCTGAAATCTATTTTACTTGTTATTAAATATTAAAATAGCTATTCTAGATTTCTTTTTTGGGAGGTGTATTTTTAGTAGCTTATCTTTTCATTCTTTTAAATAGAAACTATTTGCATCTTTAAGTTTAAGGTAGCTTTCTTTGAAGCAGTATATGGTTTGTGGTTGGATCAGACATAAACTGCAACTCAACTTGGATATTTAGACCATCCATATTTAGTGTAACTATTTATTCAACTGGAATTATATATATATAATTATATATATACATATAGAGAGAGATAGCATATATACTATGTATGTATGTTTACATATATATTTTTTATACATTTTCATTTGCTTTTAATGTACTGATTCTTTCCTTGTTGCTATTTTTCTGTTTAACCTATATATGTATCATTTTATCTAACATTTGTTAACTTATCAGCATAATTATTGTTGTGTTATTTTTGTTGTTACTTTAGGATTTAGAATACACATCCTAACTTACCCCTGCCTACCTCAAGTGAAATTATACTACTTTTTTAATTGTAGAAGAAACTTACAGTGCCATGGTTCAATTTCTTCCCTCCTATTCTATGTGCCTTTGTGGTCATGCATTTTCATTTTCCATATGACATAAACCACAAAACACATTGTTATCATTTTCATTTTTAAGAGTCAGTTATGTTTTAAAATTGTTCTATATAAAAAATGTTTTAGTATTGACCATGTAGTCACAGGTGGTATTTGTCTTTATTTCCTCTGATAGAACCAGATTTCCACATTTTATCATTTGACTTTTGTTGGAAGTGCTTTCTTTGAAAGTTCTTAGTGTGTGAAGTTAAAGGAAAACCATTTTCCATTGGAACCTATTAAAGCTCAGTAAGGAAGACCTAATCTGGGATGATCATAATGACCAAAGGGACTACTGCAATAAGGTCTTATAATGGGGGGGGAAAATGGGATAAACTTTGAGTACAGAATAAGAAAGTGAGAATTCATAGGTGAGGAACAGGGGATCCCTGAATGGAAAATTCCAAAGAGAAAACATCAAAGATAAGGGGGGTTCTGATCCTGCTGACCTCATGATCTTCTTGCCGAAGCTGAAGACTTGTTAGGGTGATCCACATCAGCTGGGAGGTAATGGGTCATGAGGAATTTGATGAGATGTCGAGGGTGACCAGATATCAAGGGTCAGGGATCTTACCCGACTGACCCAGCAAGGGTTTTCCTAACACGAGATTTTATAAGAATGGGCACATAAGGGGAAGGTTCAAAAGCCTCACTAAACTTCCATCAAGCAGAGAATTTTATGACAGTGAAAAATTCCTTCAGCTTTGGGGTGTCTAAAAAAAAAAAAACCCTAAATTTCACATTCATTTTTCAAAGATATTTCCACTGGATAACAAATCCTAAATTAAAGGAATTTTCCCCTTTTATTACTTTAAAGGTGGTGTTCCACTCTCTTCTTGCTGTCACTGTTTCTGGGAAATGTGCCACCATCCTTATTTTTGTTCTTCTGTATTTAAAGTGCTCCTCTCCCTGTCCTTCATCTACTTCTAAGATCTTATTTTTTCACTGTTTTAAGCTAGTTAGTGATCATAGACACTAACCTTTAGCTCTGTGGTATTCATTATACTTGGACAATTTTTAGACATTGTTATTCAGTCTTTTTTCCTTAATCTCTTTCCATCTCTTACCTGTTTCCGGGAAGGCTGATTAGCTGGATAGAGCTCAAACTGTCGTCGGGGAAGATGGAGCAGCCTCAAGGTTATGATGAGGATGGTGCAGGAGAAGGTAGAAGGAGCCATGTCCCTGCCACGCCCACAATGCTTTCATGTTGACCTTGGATTGCCCAGGATCATTTTTCATCTAAGAAATAAACCTTTTACTGGTTTGTTTTGGTTTTCTTCTTTGGGCAACTGAACCTATTCATGAGTGATCCAAAGTCTAATCCAAGAAAATGCCAAATGCTGGAACAGTGCACACAGGACACCAGACCCTATTTGGGGACATCAAAGCAAAGCCAGTGTGCAGCCAGGGCTTCATATTCTTGTAAAGAGATGCCAAAATTTAGGTTGTTCTGGATTTGAGCCACTGCCCATGAAATAGTCTAAAATCAGAAATGCAGAGCAAAGGACCACGAAAAGAAGGCAGGAAAAATATCCCTTTGTGACCTGGCCATTTAGGAGAAATTTTCAAGAATATTAGTAATGGCCCTATGGTCCATTTGCCAATACAGTTCTGCCCTTTGGGCACAATTTAATCTGCTTTGAATCCTTGATTTTCTGAATCCAATATGTGAAACTCTGCATTTCAAATAAAGAAAAAGAATGAAAGGTTTTTTTGCTTGAAGCTACACTATTCATGGTGAACAAATACATGAAAAAGAAAATGGAAAGTTATCAGAATAAAGCAAGTCCATGTGTATACTTCTAGACTGTAATTAAATGAATGTATGTATACACACACACAGTCTCTCTCTCTCTCTCTCTCTCTCTCTCTCTCTCTCTCTCTCTCTCTCTCTCTCTCTCGCACACACACACACACACACACACACACACACACACATCTCTCACAATCAGAATGAGGTCCAAAGCTTTGAGGAATGGTAACAGTGGCCAAGAATCAGAACCGCAAAAGAAGCAGTTCTCCATAGATCGGGCAAAGGCACAGGTGGTAATATGGCAGCTCATTAACGTATGTGAGTCTGAGGACTAGAATTTAGATGGGGGAGGAATGAAAGGAAAGAGTGGACTGGGAGATCTAGAAGCGGCAACACAATGCTGGGGAAGGTGGTGTTGGGAAGAACAAGGGGCATGCTCTTGCTTAGCGTGGTGCTTAGATGCTTCTTTCAAGACCTAGCACACCCTTATTTCAAGGTCATCTTTCCTCTCAGTGGCCGTTGAGCAGCAGCAGCAGGAGGACTGAGTGACTCTTGAGGTGCCCTCTCTGCATGTGGCTATAGGAGCAAGCACAGCACAGAGGGCAGGAGGCTGGCCTTCCTCCTCTGAGGGCCAGTGTACCCTCTGGAGCTGGGGTATCCCAGACACTGCGTGGTTTCAGATTTGCTCCAAGATAAATAAGGGGCATGGACATGCTACTGAAAAAAAATAAGAAGGCGGTACACATCATTTTGTTTCTTCTTCTGGAGTTGCTCAACACTTTACCCTACATATCTGAGAAGCATTGAACAGCTGAGGGAAGACACCAAGGCCAACCTTCGATTTTAATATTTTTTGGAGTTAATGATACATTGTGAGCCTGAAAAACTGGCTATTGAATATGCTCAAGGGAGAGAGAGATCATGAGAGAGAAGGACTGAGAAGAGAGAGATACCAGGGCCCGAGATACACAGAGAATACACAGCTCCTCGGGAGGACTGCTTGCCAGACCAAGTCCCATCAAACAAACAGGAAATGGAAAAGACGGGTCAGGAATTCAACATAGTAGCTATGTTCCTGGCACAGCTGGGCTTCAGACAATGGAGAGGGTGAGGAAGCAAAAAGAAATCACAGGAGAATAGTAATGGGGAACGTGAGCTCCCGACTCTTGGCAAAGAGCAAAAGTGGAAAAGAGTTTACAGAATTTTAATCCTAAGGATGGACATTTGAGTTGGTATGTTGGTAGTAGACTCATGGTAATGTAAGAGCCTGAATTATAATCAGAGTATTCACAAACTCTAAAAGCAGAGAAAAAGACCGTGAGCCCTGACGTTTTAAACTTCTCTGAATCTATAGAAGTTGAGCAAAGGTGAAAAAAAATTCAATACTAATCCATAGTTAAAACTTCCTTAGTAGATAAAAATTATTGCTTGGGGCCATAAAAGCAAGGTTTTGGATAATAGAGGAGATTAGCTATGGAAATGCAGGAAACCACCATATTTTTCCCCTTATGATAAATTCTGCTTTTTACTGAAATGATGGAACAGAGACAAGATTCAGGAAACCAAAAGCCACATAAATTCTGTAAATTATTAATCATATGCTTTTCTCCTAAATTAATTAAAATGTTCACGTTTACCTTATGAAAATCACTTTAAGGCCTAACATACATGAGTACTGTGTTTTTCTTTTTTTCACTAACTACAAGAATAAAAGAGGTTAGAATTACATTTAAAGGTTTTCACCTTCATAAAATATATCGCTTTGTAGACTAAATGGTAAATTGGAGACAATTTTGCCTCACATAAAACCACTTCTGTTAATATTCGTATTCCATAATTCTTAATAAAACCAGGGGTAATATTCTAGGATGCTTCCATACCGAACTCCTCCTTAGGACTTCTGATTTAGCAGGAAGTTATTTTAACTCACTTTGAAAGATTCATTGTATTGGAATTTCCACCCTCTACCATCCTAACACTACACATAAATAGTAAATGAAAACCAGGTGGTGAGGGGAAAAGCAAAGGCCCCCACGGTACAGCATCATTATCAGTAGTCTGTGCAACATAACCAGAGCAAAGAAAAAGGTGCAATATCTCAGTCTTTTTTTTTTTAACCTAATGAAGATGAGAATTTTATGAGTTCTATTCTTCCCTTTCACCCTGAAGCACGTATGATTTAGCAGTCTGTGTGATATTAGCAAGATCAGTATTGTTCTCTGCTGGAAGTAGAAAATTTCATAGCTGAATAAAAACCCAGAAACCCAAGCATGCAGAAAGAGGCATCTGAAAAGCCCTGAAGGAACATCTCACCAAAAAGCCGTTTAAGAAGAAATGTCAAGGCAGGAGGCGGCTCAGCAACATACCACGTGGCAAACTCCCTGACCAGATCTGACCCCACAGGGAGGCAACATCTCTACCCGCATCACCTTCTACCCATTCCACTTCCAGTGGGACTGGGCCCTACACAAGCTGGTATTAGGTGAGTGAGTGTCTGGCAGCTGGGATGTGACCAGAGAAGATGAGTAAGGTACAAAGTGACTCCAAGGTTAGTGTCTTGCTAAGAAGCAATCACACAGCCATTCATACCATTAGAGACAACATGCCTTCAAATTTATGGGCAACCGGAGTTGGGATTATATTTGTATTTATTATGTAAAGGTTGTAGGTGTCAAGCAGAGGTTTCAGAATGAAGAGGTAAGTTACTGTAGTGTTTGCAGAGTTTTACCTGTGAGCACACTGTTTTCATTTTACCCAATCTTTGCTCTTCCCGTTGTTGTTTTTCCCTCTTTAATTCAACTCCATACCAGTCTCCCACTTTCTTGGAAGGTAAGAGGGAGGTTAGAAGGTAGGCACTGGCTTTCTGCAATTGCCTAGTAGGATTATATATCCATGAGGCAGCCTCTTCAGGCCAGCTGAGTGTCATGACTTTCTGACCATAACCTCCGGGACAAATCTGTCCAGAGTAGACAACGCTAAACTCCAAGTCCTGGTCCCTCTTCATAGTGGCCAGCCTCTCTGATCAGAAACCCACCTGGTCTCCAGGAAGTGCCCCAATATGTAGCACTTGCTGCTCTCCACAGAGTGATGACGTCAAGCAGGCCCCAGGCTCACGCATACGTCTGTAAGCCACACTTACTCCTTGAAATTTAGCCATTTGAAACCATTAAAAAAAATTTAAAGTACTAGATTTTCTTATATTTTAAAATGCATAATTGATCATTTGTCTACTTAAATCATTGTATTTGCAAACACTGACTGATTGTGACCTGAATAATCTTACATCTGGTAAGGGAAACGGACATGAGCATAAACAAGTCTAACATAGTGAGGACAGTGCATCACAAAAGGTCTGTGTGTGAAAGGTTAATGTAATAGAGGAGAAGCTAAATTCAGGTCAGCTTGAGGTCCAGAGAGGGTGCGAAAGACAGGAAAGTGCAGAAAGAGGGAAGTGTCAAGTGAGCTAGGTTGCTGGTTCCAAGTCCTCATCAAGAGCTGTTGAAAGATACCAATATTGACTTTCTAATCCAGAAACTGATTCAGCTGAATTCAACATGAATAAAATCACTAACATGCAACAGGTATGAATTACAGCTCTTTTGTATTTTCAAGTAGATGGCAGTATTCTTCTTAAGATACAATGCTGCATTTCAGTATTTTTGGCTACTCCAAATAAGAAAGATCTGTTTTATTCCTTGAACAACTGGTTGTAATTAGCCATCCTATAGTACCTTATGTTTGAGAAGCTATCAACTGGTTTTATTTATCCAAATGGATTGAAGCACACACACTATAAAACTCAATCGGGGCTGAGGATGTGGCTCAAGCAGTAGCGCGCTTGCCTGGCATGCGCGTGGCGCTGGGTTTGATCCTCAGCACCACATACAAATAGAATAAAGATGTTGTGTCCAATGAAAACTGAAAAATAAATGTTAAATAATTCTGTGTCTCAAAAAAAAAAAAAACCCTCAATCGGGATATTTTGGTATTTCGGCTTAGTTGACATCATTAGAACCCAGTTTTTTGACACTACCTGTCAGTGTCACTGCAATCTCATTTAGCACATGTACTTACTGAGGAACACGGGCACACATTTTTGCAAATAAATAATTCTATATGATAGAAGGAACAAGTAAAAGCTCCCGAGTTCAAGGAATTTGAAGTCTGACCTGCCTTAGAAAGGGTTAGTGTTCAAGCTGTCGATGGATGGTTTTCTCACATTTTCTGTCTTCAAGTATCACTCTGCAGATATTCACTATCATATTGAGAGGCATTTCCATCTCACAGCCTGTTCATTCTTTGAGAACAAGAGGGTAGAATTTTTATATTTTTTTTTTTCTCAAAATGGAAACCCCATCCCTGAGGACCTTGACTCATTGGGGCACGCCATTCTCAGCTGCTGTAATGTCGAAGGGGTGTGCGGGCACAATACAGCATCAACATAGGAAGGCTTCCCCATCACTGTAACTCTCGGTGACAGAGCCATGCTGCTCCTAATCAGTTTCACACCAGGGAGATACACACGGTGGAAACATGCAGATTGGGAACTGCATAGGAGTCGTGGAAAATGTCTGAAAACCAGAGCTTTCCAGCATCACCTCTCTGAGCCAAAAACACAAAAACATATGCTTCCTCCCTTTTTGTTAACATGGAGAAAATAGCTTATGTTCATCTGATATTGTCTCATAGATCAGTGTCTCTGGGTAATGATAGTGAGTTTGTCATTTCTAAGGATAGAGAAGAAGCATCAGGCGATTCTACTTTCTAAGGCAAATTAGAAACTGTTTTCTTCCCAGTTTCCTTCTTCTTTTTTAAAAAATACAGCTTTCAGAATTTAGAATCAGCTTTCTGAATTATTTTTGCCATTGGCCTCCACTTACGTTGCTCATTTTCTTTTTTCAATGAAGGATTTCAAGAAAGGGGTAAAACCTGATATCTCTTAGCCAAGCAGGAAAGCAGGTTCTGCAGAATTACTGCACTGAGTTGATATACGTTTCATATAACATGGAGCAGTGAGTTCCCTTCTCAGCTTTATTTATGTGGACAGTCACTAGAAGTCATTCAAAGTCACTGGTCAGAATGAACACACGGTATTTGATATGATTTTAATATTTTAGATAACTGGTTAAAGGGGAAATCTGTAGACACAAGACTGAATATTTTTTAGGCGACTTTTCAGTGGCATGCATGAGAGTCTGATCAGATTTGTTTCCATGCATAACAGTTATCTAAAGATTCATTTTGCAGTGGAAGGAAAGGTGAGTGATTACTAACCAGTGAAACTGAAATTAATGCCAAGTATAGCCTCCACCGCACAAGGAAAAAAGATTGAAATAGACACCACGATCCAATATTTTTATCAGGGCGCAACAGTGAAACAGGAATTGTGTATGCCAATATAAATTGTAATAAAAATCACATGGCTAACTAGTTTTACTTCTAAAAAGTAATGAAATCAGTGGGGAGTGTAGCTCAGTGGCGGAGTGTTAGGCTAGGATGCTTGAGGCTCTCAGTTCATCCACAGCATTGCAAAAAATTGTTTAAAAAGTTACGAAATCATAGGCAAATCTCAATTCTTGCTTGTATCTGGTTTGACTTCCTTGGCTGTATTCCATTAAATAAATCACCCATGATTTAATTATCCAACTTAAGAAAGCATATAACAAGAATACAGAGAGTGCTGATAGAGGTAGGGTGAAGAAGTGATTCCACATATTTGTCTAGGAAATCCTAGAGAATTTGTATATTAACTAATGAAGAGGTGAAGAACCTCTCTCCTCCCTGTGTTAACTATTATGAGTGAGAAGGCACACGTGAGCCAACGTACTGCACTGCTACTGTTTGGTGGGACATACTTGAGTGGGTAGTAACATAAGTGTCTTGCTTTTTTCCACACAACTCTTACCAAGGTGACAGTCTTCATTTATGTCATGCAGATCATATTGAATGTTTTGATAAGCAAACCAATAGAATGTGGAAATGCATCCTCTTTCCTGGCCTTCCCAAAACTAGCACTTCCCAGTCAGAACACCTGAAACAGTGTTTTCTACTGCCTCTCTCTCTTCCCTTGTGGAACCTATCAGATGCTCCAGCCAGGTACCTTTCTGATTTTTTTCTGTGTACATTCAACACCTTATCTTCCCTCTGGTAAGTGGAGTAATCTCCAGGCCCTTCTGTAGGAAATGTTTTTTTCTTGATATCAGGGAATTATTTCATAAATTTCATACTTACGTTTTAAGTTGAATACTTTTAGATAGATTTTATGTAATATTAGCAACCACCAGTCTTAAATAATCATGTAGTTTCATTTAAAGTAATTGTAAGTTACTTTGTTTTTATTTTATATGAGTTGCCAAAAAATTAATCCATGAGGCCATAAATTATTTTGGCATACAGATTAGTAATGCAATTACTTTAAGTTAAAATTAAAGTGTATCCTAATTTTTTATTTAAAAAATAATAATCTTGAGGCAATTTATTCAGTGATACCAAATCACTGTATCACTAGTTATTTTTACTTACTCCAAAGCAGTTGCCTTTTATCATGTCAATTTCATAAACACATGAAATAAGTCCATCAGTGCCAGTGTCTGGATAGCTTCAGAGGAATGACTCATTGGCTTGAGAACTGCTACTGACTTACAGAATATTTGCAGAAACAGTAAATGAAAATAATAATAAAATTTAATGTATTTAAAATAATCATTAAGTCAAAAGAATTCTATTGATTTATGAATATTGAGCTCTTATAGAGCTATGTCAGAAGGTAGAATTTCAAAATACAGCCATAGTACTGGTTTATTTTCTCTTTACTTTAAAGAATGGAGGGTGAGCAGGGGAATTTAAGGGATAGACAGAGCCACTGAGATTTGTTAAGCTAAAGACTTATTTGTCCAAGCTCATCATATTGGATTCCACATGCACCTTGCAGGAGTGAGGGTCACTGCACAAATGTATAGGGGCTTCTTTAAGGACCTTTCTCTATTCGTTTTACTCAATTGGTGTGGGATTATCTTTCTATTTGCTGGGAGGGTACTAGTAAGTGATCTGAACATTATTCAAATAATTTCACCCAAAACTGTGGTGTAGACAGCTTGAATAAAAAACACACTTTGGCTCTAGAGTGTTCAAACACACAATAAGCCCTTGATTTTTGAATGGATGTTTAGGGATGTTGATCTTAAGTACTGTTAATGGAAGTGTTATCTAAATCTCATTCATGTAATGAGAATTTCTTCAGCTGTTACACCACTGAATCTTCTGTCACTTTTGATATAGAGGTTAGACAACAAAATGAATTGCCTTGTCCATCAAAAAAGATGCTAGAAGAGAACATCTCAGTCACATTTGAAGAGAAATAACACTGAAATATGGGATAAAGGCCATAGAGAATATGAGGAATTCAGGAGAACCCTAATCACTTGCAAAGGGGAGAGAAGAAGAAGAGTTTCATATTAAATGCTTTGCTAAAATTTTAAAGAGAAAGGCAGTGCAATGCAGAGCCCTAAAATACTTGCTCTAATAAATTTGTTGAGCAAGAGAAATAAAAATATTTGAGTGGGGGGGGAGTTCTTTTATGCAGCATTCAGTTGGAAATACACCTGAATATTGCCCAAAATGAGAACTGACCAGTCTCGTTTCCAAAATGGATGGCGGTGAGCTTTGTTTGATACCCTAGATAGTGGTTTGGGGTTTCAACTTTATTAACTAATGGCTGCTAGAGTTTTGTACTTAGAAAAAAAAATGTAAACCAATTTAAAGGGCAGTATCTATAAACACTGTTTTTCATTGTTCTGAAAACTGAAGTCAGAGCTACGGAGAATCTATTTGTTCCTAATTATTACAGAAATGTAAAATGTCAACTTCCTCACCATTTTATGAGACTAAAATCTCATAAAATATCACTTTAGGAGTTGTAAACATTAAAATATTGAAAAGAATTTGTGAGATATAGTTCAACAGTTTTTCTCCTTGTCTTTGTTTTTTTTTTTATTGTGTTTTGTTTTATCATAGAAAATGTAGCTCTGGAAAGAGGAAGCCATGCACCCTATATTGTATCTTCTTGAAGTTCCAAAAGGATATTGAAACACAGGTTTCTTCTCTAAGAATTACCTCTTCATTTCTCCCTGATATATCATAGGTATGATCTACATCACAGTCTTATCATCTAAATTTGAATATATTTCTTTTTCTATTAGTGGTTTACACCTTTTCTAGCAAAAATAGACCCATACCAGCAAAAGATCTGCCCCTCCCCATCCCAACACTCCTCTCCAACATACATATACTTTCAAAAAACCTAGGGGTTTGCTCTGTCCAAAGGAGGGCCATGCCCCTCTCCACCTCTAGGACAAGGAAGAGTGTTCCTGGTGAATTGTCTACAGTGCTCTTGCTCATCTAGCCACAAGCATTGCTGTTGAAGTATCTTCCTCCTTATGGACACTGGCCCACTGCAGAGCATGGCCCAGCTTCCTGTGCACACAGCCACTGGTCATGTCCACTGTCCCTCAACACTATATCTCCTTCAGTCCACACATTACACACCCAGATGGGCTTCCCAGGTTGAGTAATGACTCACTTACTGTTCTGTGATCATAGGTCTATGACACCAATAATATCATGCTGTTTCCATGGTTATACAGTGGAGGTTGATTGCATTTCTATGTCTGGTTGCAAGTCATTCTTCAAAAAGGGGTTCTGTCTTGATACCTCTGTGTTTGTCACAAAAACACTCAATTAAGACCCTGTGTAATCTGAGAATTGTAAATGCAGAATTTTGAAATAGCTTTCATGTAGAAAAGGAAAAGTGAATGAGTATTCTAGTGTGCATATATAAAAATGGAGGCACCAAAATATTTCTAAATATTTCAATATTATGAAAAGCTAGCACTCAAATGAATTACTTTAAACATAAGATATCAATTAAATTCAGAAGAAGAAAAATGCCTTGAGGAGAAGTTGACAATTGATTTTGTTTACAAACTTTGCATGCCAATAAAAATAACCAGAAACCGTTATCCACCAAAAACAAAACCCTAAGGTACTTGTACTAATCCTAGCCCTTGGCTCAGATTCTTCCTTCTTTCTTAGTGAGTTTTCCCCCCGGAGTCTTTGGTGTTCTTTTCTTTTCAAATGCCTTAATTATTATAAGAATAATAACATAGAGCATAGTGGAAGAGTTTTCCCACATCTGCATTTACAATTCTCAGATTACACATGGTCTTATTTAAGTGTCTTTGTGGCAAATACAGAGGTATAAAGACAGAACCCTTTTGAAGAAGAACTTGCAGCCAGGCGCAGAAATGTAATCAACCTCCAGCTTTAGCTCTGGGATGTCTTAGCTGCAGAGAGCCATGGTACCCAAGGTCACGCCTTCTATCACAGCCCAGACTCAGAAACTGATCAAGGCAGCAGTAGAAAGGTCTGGACGTTTCTAATTACACAATGGCAAATGTTTGGTTCAGAACACCCTGGTGCACTTGCAGAGATTGTCAGGTTACATAGAGATTTATGTTCTTTCAGCTCCAAATCTTTCTTTCCCCTTCATGTTACAGGTGTCCAAAATCATACTAAATATCCTACATCTAAATTCCACTTCCACCTCTGATTTTAGAAATTCCAGTTTTGCATTGTCCTACCTGAGAAAAGAACATCTTATACAAACTTGTCTATCTACCCCCTAGAGCTGTACTTTAGAAATGATTATTGTCTAGGGGCTTCCTCATTAGCTCACAAAGGGTTGCATTTTAGTCTTCCCTCTGAAAAACTATAAGCCATACCTAAAAGAAGAATTCAAATGACTCTCCTCTGAACATGGTGCATCTACACCATATGACTTGTTATACCTGACTGTGCACATAACTTGACCACATGATTTCCTTTAATTCCACATCACAGGTACACTATTAAACATAGTAGAAATGATCTCACTACATATTGATGGGTCATTACAGTAAAGGATAGAATCACTGAAAATAATTACCAAAGTAAAACATATTCTAATGTAGTTCTCAAACCATATGCTGATAAAAACAACATATTTTAATGAGTATTTTCCAGGTGTCAAATGCTTTACAGACATTATGACACTTATTTATGAATCCTGCAGAGATCAAGACACTTGCTCAGCATTGCTCAGTTACTAAATGACCCAGCTGGTCTTAATATTCCTGTCTGGCTGAATCCAGTGTTGAATCCCTTGAATGCATCTCTCTGAAATGAGTTCTTGAATTTTTTTTTAATAGATTTTCTTGTCCTTCTGCTCCTGCTTCCCCTCTGCCTTGAGTTCTTAGAAATCAATGAAATAACTACAAGAAGGAAGAAAGGGAAACTAAAAGAGCCTGGGGCAAGGGGAAAATGGAGAAAAGTTGGTCAAAGAGTATAGACTTTCAGTTATGAGTAAGTTCTGGGGATCTGATCATACTACAGTTAATAAAATTGTACCATTCACATGAAATTTGCTAAGAGCATGGACATTCAGTATCCCTCACCCCCTAACACCAAATAGATCTAAAGTTGGTGAAGAATAGTTAATTACTTTGATTGTAGTAATCAGTACAAAATGTCTACATATATCAAATCATCAGATTGTACATCTCGGATAATACGAACTTTTTGCTTGTCAATTATACTTCACCAAAGCCTGAAAAAAATAAGTTGGATATAAAGAAAATAAGCACACTGCAAAAATCCTATGATGAGTAACTAACAGAAGAATTCATAGTTTTAAATACAGACATTGCTTAAGTCTCAGGTTAAAGGTAGCTATGTATTGCTTCTTCTAGATTATTCTTTTGTCCAGTTCAAGATTTGACTTTTTTTCTCAAATGGCCTAAAATACCCTCTTGAACTATGAAAGGACCCCTTTAAAATGTCAACCCAGCATATACTTCACACAAAGATTTCCTCAAAGGCAGGTTGTGTGGCTTGAATTTGAGAGTGTCACAGTGGCCAGATGGAAAGCTCAATTTACATTTAATTTTGTTTTCACTGATTTATCAACTATTCCATTGACAAAGAGAGGTGTGACTTCATGGAGTGAGAAAATGCTATTTTCTGCTTATAGTTGCATTAAAAAAATCAAACCACAGCACGTTCAAAGTTTGTGTTTGAGAAAGCTTTTTAATCATGGTTGCCTATCTTCTAAGCACCTCTTGCCCCCCAGTTCTAGAAGTTCAAAGAAGTTGAATTCTATTTGTAATTCATTATATGACAATACACATGTAGAATAAAGAAAGAATCTAGGTTTGCCCCAGTCTATACAAAGAGATACTTTCTAAATTCTCTATTGTTTCCTTTCTTTTTCATAGTTCCCAAAATCGAGAAGGTAGGAACAAATCAAAACTAATCTAAGAAAACAATCTCTACTTTAAAAAAAAAAATAAAGCAAACAATTCTTTGGGGAAAATGACAATTTATTCAAGTTTCAGTCTTTACATAGCATTGAAGAATCTGGAATTGGGGAAAGAAACTAAATTTTATTCAAAACGTGCTATGTAGCAAGAGAAATAGAGTTTACAAATAAGAATATCAGTACTATTAACTATTTTGCCTGCATTCTCACAGGAATCAAATTGTAGATGAAAGATTTGAACTTTTATCTCCCGTTTCAAAATCCACACATTTTCCATTATGCTGTGCTTGAAAAAGGTTTTGTCTCAGCTAGTTAAAATGTGTGAGAGTCATCAGAAGCATTAGAGTATACAACAGAAAAGGTCAACGAATATCCAGAGTGTAATTAAAATAGATTCAAATGTCATTTTCTAGATGGATTTTCCACATGATAACTCAGTTGCATACACAATAGGTATTATTTTAATATTTTTTAGTTGCAGATGGACACAATGCCTTTATTTATTTATACTTATGAGGTTCTGAGTATCAAACCTAGTACATCACATGTGAAAAGCGAATGCTCTACCACTGAGCCACTACCCCAAACCCCACAATAAATATTTGAGCTGTGATCTTTACTGCATTCCTATGAGAAGGTAACAGGTTGATTGTAAGTGTTCAGGTTTCTAGAATCAAATTCCAAGTGTATAGTAACCCTGGGAAGCAAAACATAGCTTCTAAATCTTCTGAATGCTCACACAGAAAAAAAAGAGGGACTAGGTAGCATTGTCATGTACCCAGGGCCAACACTGACATTAAATCTAGGTGCAAAGCTAAACCAACTGGAACTTGCATGTTAGAAACATCTGGATGAAGGTGTAGAGAAGCAACAAATTAGCAGATGGAAAGCAGAATCCCTGAATTTCCAGTGAGTATGACTGGAACCAGAAGGTAGGCCAATCTGCAAACAGCCCCAGGACACGGGGAAGAAATTTCCCTGCCAATGGCAGGTGGATGAGTGTCCCAAGTAGAGTCTGAAGGACAGCGGCAGCTTCCATCCTGTGTACACTTGAGCATGTACTGTCAGGACTTTCCCAGGACAGAGACCCACAGGGAAGAAAAAACAATGGAAATAGATTCAAAATTGAAGCAGAATAAAGAAAACTGAAGTTTAGAAAAAGAGTTAGTTGGGGAGGAGCTTTTTCACTGCTGTCACCAAGAGCCTGACAAGAATAATTTCAAGAGGAAAAGTTCACTTGGGGCCTGACAGTTTCAGAATTTCTCAATCCATAGATGGCTGATCCCATTGCCCTGGGCCTGAGATAAGTCAGAACATCATGGTGGAAGAGTGTGGTGGAGGAGAGCTGCTCAGAACGTGGCACTAGGAAGCAGAGAGAGAGAATTCTCCCCTCATGAAGGACAAAATACATATCCCAAGCCCCTCCAGCTACTCTCCACCTGTTTCTCAGCTACCTCCCAGTTAATCCCTATCAGGGGATTAATGCATTGGTTAGGTTCAAAGTCTCAAAACCTAATCATCTCACCTCTAAGCTTTCTTACATCCTCTCACTCATGAGCTTTATGGGAACACCTCCTGTCTAAATCATAACAGACAGAACCAGGAAATATCAGAAGAAACTCCTACTTATTTTTTGAACACTATATTAAAACATCAAAACAGGAACATTGGTGAAGTTAGTCCCAGTCTCCCACTAAAAGCTAAAAGAAAACTAACTAAATCCACGTGAAAAATGAAGATAAAAACATTTAAGGAAAATCCCATACAATGATACCTTAAGGGAAAAAAACAAAAAGTAGAATCTTTTCCTCATGGATAATAAAAAATGCCAACGACTCAAAAACTGGTCAAAACTTTAATGTATAAATTAAAAACCAGTTTGAAATATTTAAGAAAATTATATATAACTCAGAAGAACAACATGTATTAGAAACAGTACTCAGTAGTTAGAAATGCTGAAAAAAATAAAAACAAATAATTTATTTTAGAAATGAAGTTTAAACTAAAAGGAATGCAAGAGCAAAAAGTACATCAGGAAATTTACTAAGCCAAACTTTTGGAAATAAAAAATTCTAGAACTCTTTTTGAAATTTAAAACCACAATGAATAATCGTTTTGATATCTAGGCAAAGAGAGTGGTAACTCTTAAGGGCCAAACAATTACATCTTCATTGGCCCTTCTTTACAAGGTATTATTTCAGAAGAAAATAAAGTACAATAATTAGATACTGAAGAAGGGAAAAATGCAAACAACTGCTTTCATGTTCAGAGACATTGCCCTTGAATTATTGGTTCTTTCATGTCTTTGTTGCTATGTTTATTTGTTTTGTGTTGCTGGGGACCAAGCCCAGGGCTTTGCAGATGCTTTCTCACCCTTTAGTAAACAGGACACACATCACCTGCAATAATTTAGTTTCCCTGTAAGCCCTTTCTAAGGAGTCTACTACAGATCAAGTTTCAGACAATGAAAATTAGAAAGGAAACATCAACATAAGGACCCATGGTCTACCTAATTACTTGCAGAATTAAAACAAAACAAGGAGGTTACAAATGAGGGATTATAGATTATAGCTGCATGATCTGGTGATGATATAGTACAGCCATTAAATATTATGGGCAAAATGGGATAGCATATGGGAAGAATGTAAACATGTAATGAGTAGTTGGAATCGGGAGCAGTGTAAAAATAGTATTGTTATTCCGAAACATGTATGCATGTGGGGATATGCAAAACAATATCCATGGCACATTCTGATCTCATCCCCTGGAATATTAGAACTGTCAGTGGAGAAATATAGATGTAACAGAGAATAAACAAAGCAACAACTCTACAAGTGTGTGTGTGTGGTGTGTGTGTGTGTGTGTGTGTGTGTGTGTGTGTGTGTGTGTTGGAAACCTCAGTATTAAATCACAGGGTGGTTTTTTTTTTCCCCTGCAGATCATCTTTATGTTATTTTTATTTTTTTAAAGAGAGAGAGAGAGAATTTCTTAATATTTATTTTTTAATTTTCGGTGGACACAGCATCTTTTTTTTTTTAATTTTTATGTGGTGCTGAGGATGGAACCCAGCGCCCCGCACATGCCAGGGGAGTGCGCTACCACTTGAGCCACATCGCCAGCCCATCATCTCTATTTAAAAAATAAATTAAATTTGTTCTAATTAGTTTACATGACAATAGAATACATTCTGACACATCATACATAAATGGAGTATAATTTCTCATTCTTTAGGTTGTACATGATGTAGAATCACACTGGTCGTATAGTCATGTATGCACTTAGGATAATCATGTCCAATTCATTCTACTATCCTTCCTATCTCTTTAACCCCTCCCCTTCTTTCACTCCCCTCTATCTAATCCAAAGTACCTATATTCTTACCTAGCCTCCCCCCATTGTGAATTAGCATCCACATGTCAGAGAAAACATTTGGCCTTTGTTTCTTTGGGATTGGCTTATTTTGCTTACCATAAATTCTCCAGTTCCATCTATTTACTGACAAATGACATAATTTCATTCTAATTTAAGGCTGGGTAATATTCCATTGTGTATATATGTCACATTTTCTTTATCCATTCTTCTGTTGAAGGGCACCTGGGTTGGTTCCATAGTTTGATTATTGTGAATTGAATTGCTATAGATATTGATGTGTCTGTGTCACTGTACAATCAATCAACAAATATATGAAAAAAATGTTCAATATCTCTAGCAATGAAAGAAATGCAAGTCAAAACTACTCTAGGATTTCATCTCACTCTAGTCAGAATGGCAACTATCAAGAATAAAAGCAAAAATCAGTGTTGGCGAGGATGCAGGGGAAAATGGTACACTCAGACATTGCTGGTGGGACTGCAAATTGGTGCAACTGCTCTGGAATGCAGTATGGAGATTCCTTAGAAATCTTGTAATGTAACCACCATTTGACCCAACTATCCCCTTCTCAGCATATACCCAAAGGATTTAAAATCACAAGGTATTTTAACTATGACCAACTTCTGTACTCTAAAAGATGTAGAAACAATAATCCATGGGGTAGCAATTAGCAGTTGCAATCACAAAACACCATATTCCATTAAAAGAAACAATACTCTTTGAAAAATGGTCAATATTAAATATTTTTTATTTGTTCTCTTTAGTTACACATGACAGTAGAGTCTATTTTGACATATTTGTACCAACATGGAGTATATCTTGACATTAAATATTTTTTAAATAAAGAGTCTAAACATCTCTCTGATCCTTCAGATGTCTAAGAAGTTCCCAGCCTCTTACAAATAGGGAAATCCAAGCATCAACAGGAATAAGAATCGCAATGGATTGAGACACACCAAACAGATCTAAAAACTGGGTGAATAAAGGGGAAAGTGAGGTGCCTATTCTTCCTTTTCTCTATGAACTGCACTCCTGGGTAACCCAGAGCCCTGTCCAGAGTGGGCACTCCTGGGCTATTTCTTCCTTTCTCTTCCCCTCCCACGTATTTTCTAGTTTGCTTTGACATTGTATCGTCTCTGCCATGTTTTCTGATAATTGTGTTTCATTGGGTAATATTTTCAGATATTTAAATAAACCGTGTGCTTTGAGGACCATTCTCAACCCCACAAGGTGTCCTTCCCAACCACGGCTGAATCTGGCCGCTGTGACTGGTGCCCTCGCCGGAGGTGCTGATTTCTGCCCACACCTCAAGTCCCTGAGCGCTTCATTACAGAACACTGCTTCTTAATCCTGGCTAAAAATAATAATGATGATTAATATTCTGTGAGAAAATAGGTAATAATTAAGTTTTTAACGATGGCATGTCATTTATCATAAAAGCATGCTCCTTTCATTGAGCAGGTACTTAGTATATTTTTTTGAATGATTGATTTTGTTAAGTTGACTTTATTAGCCTCTTTGGAAAGATGGAAACAAGCTGATGTAGAAGGTGACATCAACAGGAATGCCACGTTTAGAGGAATCTTGCTGGAATGTTCCTTTCAAGTGGGATTAAAGGAGAAGGAAGGACCCATGAAGGGAGATTGTGGTCCACTCTGAGGAAACGTGAATCAGCCTTGGTCTTAGCTTGTGTGACAACTGAGTATCTGCCATGGACCAGGCCCAGGGTTTTCCGGTTATTAACATATTTATCCCTTGTGGTGGCGTAGGGAGATGGATAGGTCTTCCTGCACAGAGGGAGAAGCTGTATCACAGACGTGGCAACTACCAAAGTGTGGGACACACTTTTGATGCCGGGCAGCTGGGAATCTGAACTGACTTCAGCCTACCTCAGCTCTTACCCGGATGATCTCTGAAATCCCTCCCAGTGCTACCACTCTAGGATTTAGGACCTCTCTCCTCCAGATGAATTTTTACCCATCTCTTTGCCTAGCAGTTTCCCTCAGCAACACAAACCTTGTGTTTACTTTACGTCCTTCACTTATGTCAGTGTTTGAAAAACTCCACTCAATGCCAGAGCAGAGGACCCGGGACAAGGTCTTCACCCACAAAGGCCACATGCCACCATTGATGGCACTGAGAACTTAAGGATCAAATTTGCTTTCTACCTTGTGACCTTTCTCAAGCCCTTTTCTATTTCTGGAAATAGATGTTGAACTTGACTATCATTCTTCATGCTGTTTACTTAAAGGAAATGAAACACAAACGATGCCCACAGGAAGACAGAACAACAATTATATTTTAAATTAGTCACAGCCTTATCAGCTCCTGCAACTTCTTGTAATGGAAAATAACCTAGAGGTCACTGTCATGTAATATTAGTCTAACAGGCTTTGAGCAAGTGACATGTTTACATGACATGACAGACCTATTTGAATTTCTTCATCATTTGCTTCACGGACTTTTTTTTTTTTTAACTTACCTGGAATTATTCTATCAGGTTTACCGGAAGGTCGCATGTTTCTGCCTCTTCTTGATAATGAAACTCTTATTTTCTGAGGTCAGGTCCTCATTACACATGCCTGAACTTTTACAGCTGCCTAGCTGATAGCCTTCCTTCCATTTTCTCCCTGATCCATCCAACTCATTACCGCCGGATTAAATCTTCCCAAGGGACTGCTCTAATTATGTCACCTACCCTAGGTAAAAGCATAATGTATCTTCTGCCTGTAGAACAAAACTCAGCATCCTTAATGGGACCATGAGGCGAACTTGATCTGGCTTCAAACCCTTTTTAGCGATTTTTTTTACTGGTCATCTTCATACAATATAGACTGAGATGCCCGAATCTCTTCTGTGAAATCTAAATCAGTTGTTGCTGCCCTTCCCTGGATTCCTATATCTCTATATCTCTACATGCCCAAACTCTACCTACCTCCGTTGCAAGCATGTTCAGAGGTTCCAGCTCAGCTGCATGTAGAAACCTCCCTTATGAAGAGGACTGACTCCTTGGCCTACCACACTGTATGGTAATGACCTCTCCCTGTGGACTGCCTGACCTTCATAAATGCTAACTTGGGTGTTTCGGATCTGAACTTTAATCTAGAAGATATGGGAGCACCTGTGAACCACATGAAAGAGGTGCAAAGAGACCCTAGGCCTGAAGAAGAGCAACTGCCTGAGTTCTTAAGTGTAGCCAGGAAGTCCACACACAGCAGACGATTTCACCGAAGTTACTGCAATCCACAGACTTACTTGCCTTTGCCTGAGAAGAAAGAAAGAAATATTTTAAAAAATAATTATAACACTCCTTGATTTTGGAGCTTGAAGAGGAGAATACACCTGTTTAATGGCAGCCTACAACAAATGAGCTACAGATTTAATAGTAGCATTGCAATGTTTAGGTCCAAGTCTCCTATAGAAGTTATTCTTTGGAACATAATTGAAGAGTGACAACCCCCAACTTTCTCAAGTGCTAAAGTATATTTTTATATAATTTCCTCCCAAACTGCATAGAAAATGTGTAACAACTTTATTGGAGAAACATAGCCAGAGCTCTAGGTATGGTTGCTGACCAAGTAAGTCATGTGGAACAATGCAGAAGGGAATTAATATGTCCTGGGAACCATTAGAGCATTTTTTAGAAGCAGAAAGTAAAAATGGCACTACTGTGAAGCCCCAAGTTCTCTGCACCTTGACCCCGACATGGCTTTCATAGTGTGTTACAGAAGCATGGTGCTGGCTGGCAGGAGCAATGGGGGGCATTTTATTAAGTGAGAAGAAGATTTATAGATAAATCACCAAAGAAGAGCTACAGTGAATCATGACTTTGCTAACAAAAGGTGTGAAGAACAATATTTTTTTTCTCTGCTTTGTCAACATCGATTGCCCATTTATCTCCGTTACACGACTCATACATAGTCACAACCACTCCATAAATTCATCACCATGGATTGTAAAGCTTAAGACAAGGTCAGAAAGCTTATGAAAAGAGTCAGTAATCTATCCAACAGAGGGCTGAGAAATGTTAATGGGGGTAACCTGGTGCCCGGGGGACCCAGTTTCCATTACAAAAGTGACTGGCCATCAGTCATCATCACAGCGGGCCATCCTGAAAAATTCCGGGAGCTTAAGAGTACTAGAAAAAACACCACACTCATCAAAGCTGCCAGAACAGAAACCAGCTGCCTCGGAGTGTTGCACTAGAACCTTGACGGGTAGAGGTCCCCATGAGAACCCCACCAGGGCAGCACCACGGCAGCAACTGGCTACTGGGGGCACCAGGCCCATACTCAGCCATGGGCGGCCCTGTACTTGGCACCATGACCTTGAACTGCAGCTACCTGCCCCATGTGCCTGACCTGCGTTGTGAGCAGGGTCCTCCAACAGTCTTCCTTTTCAGGTCATTCTACAAGTTCCACAAAAACTACTTGAGAATAAGGACTAGGATTTAGTGCTCACTCTTAGCTTTGATTCCCAAATAAAAGAGCATCAAATCCATCCGCCTACTTATAGACATGTATTCATTTCTGTAATATTTGTTAGGATTTAGATGCTTGAGAGTTGTGCTTAATTACTTCCGCAGTCCAGTCTTCCACTCCTGCTCCTGGTTTTCCTCAGTAACTTCTGAGGACGTCACAAGAGCTTTTCCTACTCTCTCCAGTCCTCCTGGGCTCCTAACTGTGATGATGGCTTAGAGAAAGCAGGGCTTACTCTGATTTGTAATGTTGGAAAAGCCCTGCTGAAGCCTGAGAAGGAAATAGGAGAAGGGGAGAAGAAGTAACAAAAGAGAATACAACTTAGCATCAGGATGGAGTGTCACCTGCACTGTCCCCAAAGGCCATCATTCATCAGGTATTTAGAAAGCCTTTGCTGTCACCTTTTCTCTGGGCTCCTGGCCTGTCTCCTTTCACTATACCCAGTTTTTACAAATAACACTGACTTCTGCATCTCTGTTCTCCCCATCAGTTAATTTCAAGGGCATCAGACAAGAGCTTTCAGGCTTCAGTTAATTAAAACATCATATTTTAGGACTGGGTTTGTGCTCCGTGGTAAGTGCTTGCCTAGCATGTGTGAGACACTGGGTTTGATTCTGAGCACCACATACACATAAATAAAATAAAGGTCCATCAACTATATATATATATATATATATATATATATATATATATATATATACCAACATATGTTCCATGCCCAAAGACAGTACTTTTAGACTGAATTGCAAAATACTTTTAATGTTGGTTTTTCCAAAATCTTATTTTTCTTTTGCTTATTTTTCACTAAGATTCATTCATGCATTTTCCTCAAAATCAAAAGTTACAAAGAAAAGTGAATTCAGATTTTTCAAGTATCAGAAGACAAACGAACAGCAGGAACTCTGAAACATCTCAGCCCACTATTTCCCAGAAGTTGGGGTCTGGTCCAGGTCACTGTGCTGCTCTGGTCAACCAATCTGTCTGGGAGGATGATTTGGAGAAAACAGAAAAATTTTTTTCCTCTTTCTCACAGCAAACCTTCCCAGGGTTTGGTGGCTTACTCTTCCCTCCCATTATGCAAATATGTCCTGGCCTTGAAAATAAGCCCTGTGGAGGAGTTTACTTCTTACGCATTTGCATAATTTTTGCACATCCACTGTATGCTTAGTGGGATAAGTTAGTAAAGTCACAGAGAAAGACAGGGCCCCATCATTAGTGGCCTTGTAGAACATCTATAGGTTTTCCTCTTTATTCAGAAAGACATAAATCCACTGAACAACCATCACCAGAGAGGTAGGAGATAAGAAACTTCTGAATTGTACCGGAGTGGATTTTATGTTAAAAGATTTTTATTTCAATAAAGCTATTACTAAAATAATTTATAAGCAATGCTAAAAATTGCATGTGTATGAAATGAATTTCTAATTTTCTCTATTAAATAAAATTAAATGCACAAGGAAAAAATGGTAGAAAAATCTCCCAACCCTCTATAAGCATACAAAGAAATTCAAACCTCTCAACATCATGTGTCTTATATGTGTTCATTTTAAGGGGAAAAAAATGACATAGAGTGGTTAATGTAAATAGAGTAAAAAATATAATTAAAACATCTGTTTAACAAGTATAAAAAGAAATATATGTAAGACAGTACAATCTTAAAATGGACTAGCAACATTTTTTAAACCACATCAAACTGCTGGATATCTGGCGTGGGCCCATTTTAGAAAAATATTGGTAATATATGACAGACTATAACTGGTCCCGACGACCCTTGAAAATGTATCATAATCTAAACTTGTTTAGCAGGTGAGGCACCATCTGCGCCGTGCCTGTGAATCATTAACTGACAGGCTGTAATAAATTACACAATTAAACAGCTTTGCACAATGTATTTTTGCTAAAAATGGACTCCAGTGATGATATGTAAAGATGCCCCAGGATTGATTTTGGGCATTTGTCCTCAATAATGATGTGCAGGGACATAAAACTGCCCACAGCCCCCATCTGATGGAGAGTCCAGTGTGAGGGAAAGAACAGGGGCCCGCTGGTCCCTATTCACCTAAGAAGACAAACAGGCTCACCACTGCAGAATGACAGCTTTCTTACCTTCTCATCGCAACTCAACCTAGCATCCAGCCCTGTATTCCGATGTCAGCAGGACAGAAGCAACAGCACCAGACACTTCCAGCTGCCCCCCTTTAACCTGACCTCATCGGGACTAGATTAAATCTGGCCAATGTAGATGTCATGGTACCTGCAATGCCATTCTTGCCTGTCCTGTCGTCTCATCTTCTCCCCAGTGTTGGAGCAGGGGGACCTTGCCTCAGCGTCCTGACATGGAGAAAGGGTTGTCTGAATGCCAGCCTCGGCCTGTGCTGGTCCCCCGTTTTATCTGGGCATCAGCCTTGGTCTCCTCTAATGGTTTCTCAACCCGTCTTGATCGACTCTCTTGGCACAGAGGGTCCGTTGTGGCAGCTCTCGGGAGTGCACTGGTCCTTCCCCCAACCACACACGTTGACCTGGTCAACTAGGTGGGCTCTCCCTGCGCTGCTGTTCCTCTAAGAATCTGCTATGCACTAAAACCCACGTGCTGTGGCGTCCACAACCTCTGCCGAGAGCCTCCATTCCACAACAATGACATGCTAGAAAGCCTGCAGCACCCAAGTTCTCATCTCTATTCTTTGTTTCTTGTTCTGGGTGCCTCTGCGTTTCTCTTGTGGACCTCGTCACATGTGCTACTCTTGTGCATTACAACTTCTCATCTTTTTCTTTGTCTTATCCTGCATCTGGGCAGAGTGAGAGAGCAAAAGATCCAGAGAGCAGGGGACATTTTCACATTGCAGAAACGCGGAGGGGCTCTGTGGAGAGGCGCTGTCCAAGCCCTCTGCTTGGGCCTGGCACTCTGGCTTTCCCTCTGCTCCTCTGCTACAGCAACCACTGATGGTGTGAAAAGTGGATTTACAGAGAGTGATCTCTTCCCAGAGAGCCTCTTGGAAATTGCTTTCCTGATTTTTTCAGATTTTTTTCAGCCGTATCTGATACAGTACAACAGAGCAGAGCTCTCAGCATCAAGAATGGGGGAAAAGACAACAGATAAAAGGACTTACAATTCCCCATCGTTTAACCTAAAAGTAAAATGCAGTCCATGACAGAGGATACCTCTCTTTGCTGCTGCTGTTGTTACTGCCCTCCTGTTTGAATTGCCTTACTGCTCTCACCCACCTCCTTCCCAGGACAGCAGGTGTCAGGATGCTCCCAGAGACGGACTAGGGATGCCATCATTCCCCCGAATCACAAGATGAGGAAGCACCAGGGTCCCCAGTCTATCCTTTGCTCTACAAGAACTCAGATGGAAAGAGGCATGACACTAAGCCCCACACAGACAAGGAAAAAATAACCCCATTAGAGAAGTAAGTTAAAATAATAACACTTGACTTACCTATAGGTGACATTTTGAACCTAGATAAAATAGGAAAAAAATCTATGTGTGGCAAAAGAAAAAAAAAAACAACACAATTGTAGAGGCTGTGAATTTGCTCACAAGGTAAATTGAAGTTCACCCCAGACAAGGGGATTTGAAGTTACTCACAGTGTAATATCTCTTGCCTCCTGATATAATTTGCTCAAGGTTACCGAGGACAGCGACACAGAGGACTTCCTGTTTAGCTTAGTAACCTCAGCCTCCAACACAGTAACTGGAATATAGTGGGTATTTATTGAAAGTCTGTTGTTTTGGCTTTCATTGAAATGAACTGCAACTTAGCTGATGAAAACTGACAAATTACAAATAAACATTTAGGAAGATAGAAGAAACACGAAAATGATTAACAGTAGATATTTAGTCAAAAGACTATTAATCTTGAGGAAAACAGATGATAACCACATATCACAAAACTACAATAATTTATGTCTAAAACAATAATTCTGAGTCATGAAGAAAAAGCACAATTAGATCAAAACTCTAAAAAGGCCTGAGACATCTTTGAAAACTTGTTGCAGTTTTCTTTTTCTTTTTTTAATGTATACAATGGTGGAAAATACAAGAGATTTAACTTCTTAAAAGGCCTGGTTTATAAAATTATGAAATTTTTTATTTCTGTGAAATAGTTCTTTATCTGAGTTGTGTTTAATTATCTGAAGTATAATTTTTTAAGACAACCACATTCATAAGAATATTGATTACAATACGTTCCAAGGTATAATGGGCTGATTGTGTATCCCCAAACCGTAAGTGGAAATCCTACTTCCCAATGTGGGAGGACTAAAAGGGGGGACGGTGCGGAGGTAATCAGGTCATAGGGTGTGACCCTCGTGAATGATGTTAGTGCCTTTCTGAAAGGTGGTCCAGACAGCTATCTTACCCCCTCTGCAGGGTGGGAAGATACCATGAAAAGGGCCCCGGAAAAGGCACACACCGGAACTCAACCACACGGGCATCTTGATCTTGAAATTCTAGCATCCAGAACTGTGGGAAATAGGTTTCTGTTGTTTAGAAGCCGCTCACTCTATGCTGCTTTGTTAAGAGTCTGAGCTAGGACACATAGTACTTATAAATCAACTACCTTCTGTGAGCAGTATATCATTGTGTTTCTGAAGAAGCACAGTTCCAGTAGTTACATGCACAGAAAAGAGAATGTTGCTGCAGCGTAGCCATGTTTGAAAAAATAGAGCTGGACCACTCTAACGCTAAAGATAGGTAAATTTCAAGGTGAAGTTGTGCTTTTAATAGACTGGAAAGCCAGTTCCAATATGAAATACAAAGTATATATAATCACACAAAATCTATCCAAAAATGTTCTTAAATTTGGTAAATCAACAAGCAAACCCAAACCAATCAGAACTCAACTGTGACTAACAGAAATATATACCTAATGTTACCAAAAAAAAAAAAAAATTCTGGGAATTTTCCCAGTACCATCATTACAATTTAGTTTTATTTTCATAGTAATTATTTTAACAAATGTTCCTTTGGTGTTTTCATGAGCCTGTGCTACATGGTGGATGCATTTAAAACAGTCAACAAGGCAGACATGGCCATGGAGCACATGAAGATATAAAAGGCCTCATTGCTCTAAAGACATTACTTTCATAAATGCCTGAAACCCAACATGTAAGGGAAATCCCAACAGAGGGTTTTGAAGTTTCTCAACAAATCTCCATTGACTTGAACCAGAATCCAAGCAACAGGAAATGATGGGTCCCACAAAGGATCCATGGGCCAACACCCTAGTCATCTTCTCAGGATCCCTAAATCTGTTAATATTGTTCCTTCTCCCTTCATAGCCCTGTCCTTTATTTATGCCTGACAAAATTAACTAAGGCTTCTAGCCTTAAATCAACTGTCACTTTTTCTCTGAATATTTTGCTGCAATTCTTTAACCTGGAATTATTCACATCATAATATACCTCCTTGTAACACTCCTTACATGCCCCTAGTAAAGCACTTGACATGTTGAAACTATTGAGTATTAGTCTGCGTCCCATATAGATTCCTGGAAGTTAGAGATAGTGTCTTATTTATTTCCACACCACCAATTCTCAAAAGTACTCTAAGTCACAAAAGATTCTCAGTAATATTGAACCAATTTATGAAGCTGCATCTGGAACCAGTAGACCACAGGATCTGCTCAACTAAGGCAGTGCAGGCTTCTCTCTCAACCCTGCTCCTTAGAAGGCTGCTCAGCACCAAGGTCTCATCAGAGAACAGAGCCCCGATGGTGAGGCTCCCTGTGATAGGCACTCAAAGGGTGAAACAAGGCCCTTTCAACCTTGATATTCTCATAGAAGGGAGGAGAACCACAGAAGACCTCAATGTGTGATGATTGTGATTCCCAAGGCACGGAGGAGCTACTGGGCACTATCTAAGGAAGTGACCGAGAAGCCCTCAGCCTTTGGAATTTAGACATTGCAGGGGACAATAGCAGGGCAGGGAATCTGCTTGAGAAAAGGAGCTTTGACCCAAGGACCCTGGTGATGTATTTCAGTGAAACAAACACCACAATTGTAGTTGATTAAAATAAAAAAATTAGAAACTATATCCAAAGCTCATTTTGTCATTTATAAAAAGTTGAGAGCCGATAATTTATTCCTCACAATACCATTTTCCCTTAAAATGGCAATATTCTTAGGTAGTATTTGTGATGACTAAGTTGGTTAAAGTATATGAGTGTTCTTAACTCATGCGCATAGTTGCAATGCAATGAACTTTGGTTGGAGCTGAAGAAGTTGGTAAGAACAAGGATCTTTTTTTAAAATATCACTAATTAGGGAGTTGTTGAATGGCTGAGCCAGAAATCTAGATAAGAATTCATGATGCTTCCTGAGACTGAGAACCCAGCTCTTCTCATGCATATACTGAGATGTTGGCATCACCTCTCAAAGTCAGGTGACACTACAATAGACTAAAAGACAGAGTTTGGAGCAATCTGGAAAGTGACTTGACCCCAATTAACTGCTTCTAACTGATCTTTTATTTTAAATGTGATATAATGATAGCAGTATTAACTTAGAGCTTTGCAGTTTTCTGCAAGGAACTGTGTTCTCCACGATGCAGCAGTGAGACTTCCCAGCTCTGTCCCTTTTCTCCTCTTTTGCTGCTGGAAATCTTCCTGAAATACATCCAGTCCCCATTCTGCCTCAGCAGACACCATCCAGAAAATATAATTGAATCTTCGTATGATGAGTGAGCATCTTGCACTGCCTTGGGGGGGATCATTTGGAGTTTCCAGGATCATGGAACAGTGCTGTAGTTGTAAATATAAAGAAAAAAGAAGATTGGTCTGTGTCTATTTGACCCCAGGAAATACTTGGAAACATTTGTTTGAAAAAAATCCTTTCTTATGAGATTATTTTTTTGGTGTTTTGTTTTGTGAGTTTCCATTTTACTAAAATTAGCACCTAAGAAACACAACCCTAGCTAATTGAGGTTTTATTGGATTCTCATTAATGAGGTCATAATGTACCTTATTTTGGAATAGTAACTTTTATACAGAAATGTGGGCCATGGTCTTCAAATGTGCCTAGGATACTTTGTCACAGGGAGAGAGCTCATGTTAACACTTCGTATTAACTGTTCTAGGCCTGGAAACCCATAATTACTGCAGAGTTTTGATGAGCATCTTTCACAAATGCCTGTGCCTTTCATAACAGGCAGGAATTTTCTGTTGTTGTTCTCCTGAAAATCTTTGATTCAGAATATGAAACTGCCAAGTTATGCTTCATTTATCTCAGCCTACTGTCTACTAAGTGTGACTTGATAATTGGAAAGCCCTTGATCTTTAATGATTACTCTAATGCCTTCATGTGCTTCACACAGCCCCTCTGAGCCACATGGCAGTCTAGAAAGCATTAAATATAAGCAGCAGGGCTATTTTAATAGAAATTCTTTGCTACAGTGGTTTTGTAATGTGAACACATTTTTACTTTTAAAACAAGGCAGCTCAATAGCATTTCATTGGCCTAAAATGAATCCAGCATGCACAGTGCCTTAGTGGGGAATGACCAGTCCTAGGTGCCACAATTAGTAAATAAAAGTCTAGAGCATCTGCCACATGGTAGGTAGCCATCAACTGACTATCTTATCCATCCATCCATCCATTCATTTATTCATCCACCACTACACTGAAAGAGTCTAGATTGGCAAATTTAGAGATCTGCTTAATTTTAAGCTCTGGTCCCTTCATCAACCTTTCATGAAACATTTAGTTTGCTGATGGTTAATTAAGTGACATTCTCTGGGTCTAGAAGTTTTCATACAGGAGTTACTAGCTTGCCTGTACATAACTCACTGGAACACAAAGTTGTAATAGTCACCATCGATCCACCTACACATGATGTAGTAGGTGCTAGCTCTGCATCATGCTGGCATTAGGAAGGTATCTCTATATTATACTTGGAATTGCACTGAATATGATTTTTCTTTCCACCTCCTCCTCAATGATGCCTCCAAGGCAAAATGCATTTAACTCACATTCCTGGAATAATGGCTATTTTATTGGAAAGTTGATTTCTCCCAAGGTAGACCTGGCCTAAATTTTCCCCCAGTAGGCTCCAAGGGAACTTACACAAGAGGCAGATTATGTCAGCAATTACACACTCCTCTGTACCCTGTGTTAGGCACTAGAATGACGTCCCAGTTAGAGAGGTGGAAATCTGTCCCACTTTTCAATCACTTCTTTATGACTTGGTGCATTAGCATACCCAAGTGAGCCTGAAAGATCTGTTATATCATACATTGGCCCCAAATCCCCTTCTTTTCCTCCTGAGAAGGATGTCATGGTGGGTGACTTCCCACATTCCCAGAGCAATCAAAAGTAATTAGTAGCTCTTTTGTGCTGTTGAAATTCTTGATTTTCCTACAATTCCCCACCTCATAAAATAGGTACCATGAGGGTATTCTTTACAGTTTTTAGGCCACTAAATGTTCTAAGAGTACAGCATAGCAATACTTGTGTCTGGTGTCCATCCATAGCACCTGATCCATCAAGGGAGCAGGCTCACATTTCAGAGACCAAGTTAAGGTTATTGGAGCAGGAAAGGACGTTCTTTCTTTTTTGCCACTTACTCTTCCAGAACCTGAGCTGGCAAAGAGATTTTTCTGAGGAACCCCTAAAACTCACAGGGAAATGAAAGAGGAATTCATGCTGGTGATGAAGTTAAAAATGCCAACTGGACCTTCAGGAGAGTGTAGAACACCGGTTCTCAAAGTGATATCCTCAGCCGACAGCATTTGAAACTGGGGCATTCCCTAGACCTGTGGTCTCATTCCATTCAGGCTGCTGGGAGAAAAAAATACCATGTGCTGGATGGCTTACACACAACAGGAGTTTATTTCTTTAGTTCCGGAGGCTGGGAAGTCCAAGACCAAAGAGCCAGCTGATTTGGTGAGTGGTTTGCAGATGGCTTCTACTCTTTGTGTCCTCCTATGGGAGAAAAGGAGAAGGAAAACCCTGTAGGTCTCTTTTATAAGGGCACTAACCTCCTTCTCCATGGTTTTGCTTTCATCACCTCCCAAAGGCCAAACTTTTCATGCCATGGCCCCAAATGTTAAAATTTCAACCTATGCATTTGGAGGGAAGACAAAACCTTTGTACTGGGCATCTATGGTATTTGAAATGCTGTCGTTGAGGCCTACCAATCTGTGTTCAACAGGGTTATTCTGAAGCACTGAATTTACCTAACTGAGCCCTTCAGGTTCCCTGAAAGGGGGGGATTCCCAGAGCCTTCCTCTTACAGGTGAGTTGCTTAACACTGTTGTCTTGAAGGGGAGGTTTCAGGCATCAGAAATTCTGGTCAACTCTTGCAAATATTAGAGTCACTAACTTAAATCCATAAAGTAGATCAGAATACCACCCACTTAAAATGAAATTTACACTTTACACTCTTATTAACCATAACTGTATACTATTTCTCCCAATATAGAACGAAAGATGATTAGCCACATGAAAGAACTAGTGTTTCTATCTGCAATGCCTTTACTTAGAATCCCATTCTGTAGAGCGATCTGAAAATGACTTTAGGTTCACTTAATCCAGCCAAGGATTCTCTTCAGTGAGAATGTGCTGGTTTAGTCAAAGCCCAGGACATGACTAAGAATTTATTTCATATTTTACAACTTCCTCTTCTTTCTTGAATTCATTTACCTGTTGAAAAGCCCTCTTCTTATTTGACATAAAATATGCCTAATTATTGTCACATCCAAATACTATGATGTTTTTTGGGGAAAGATCAATAACTATTAAATCTACAAATTTCCTTAAGATTTAAATTTAAATCTTAGGGATTAGATCTTGAGTAGAAAGTTTTATAACATTTGCCTGCCGTTTTGGCGAACAATAATTCTTACTCCAAGACTTGAATCTGTATCCAACCTCTGGGGGGAAAAAAAAGTCACCTTTCACATATTTCTAAGCAAGGATATATTTAAGACTTCATCAGTTTCTGCCAATATATAGGCAGACATATTCCTAACATAAAGGGAAAAAATGACTTCACTGAACTTATATCATGTATGCTCTCTTTTCCTACTACTAGTACACCAGGCAGTAGGTACCAGGAAGCACTAACAACAACACACCAATCTCCTTACTTGAATTGACAGATCCAAAGTGCGCCTCTCCAGAGCAGAGGAAGAAACAGCCTATTCAATGATCTACCCCAAATTAGAGAGTAAGGTGGTCCAGTGATTGTGGTGAAGGGTACCACCTTTACCTCCCATAATTGGTGTTCCTGCCTGGGCCATCCCTTTAAAGGACCCCTCCCTGCTCTTTCTGTTGTGTCCACCCTTCACAATAGGCAAGGAATCCAGGGAGTCCATCCTCACTTGCTTCCATGTGCCATGTGACTTGGGCTTCACAGTTTCTGCTCAAATGGCCCCAGCTAGGCCCTCAAGACAGGTGCAGGCCTACTTCTCAGGAATTTCCTCTGTGTTGTCTATGAATGTTCTATTTTTATCTAACCAAAAATGTTGACAAGTGGTGGACATTTGAGTGGGAGTTGGGCATGCAGGCTGAGGTGTCTGTGCAGAAAAGTCTGAGGCCCCTCCATGAGTCAGAAGAGAGCTACGAAAAAGTATATACCAGGGGTCAAATGAGGGTAGACAATGCACAATCTGCAAATATACTCTTACACCCATAGTCACAGTGACAGTCTATGCTTGAACAAAAAGTTTCCTAAACTCCATTGTTTCTCAAAGTATAATCACACTTCATTGAACGCATTATGTAGGAAAAGGAAGCCATATCATTTATTTTCTTTATTTATTTGTGGAACTGGGGATTGAGCCTGGGGCCTTGCACATTCTAAGCAGGTATTCTACAACTGAGCTACAACATTCCCAGGTCAAAAGCATTTTGAATGTTACACTAATTCTAAATCAATTTTTACTTCATCTCATTTTGAGATTGGGAATTAAATTTATAACGTCTTACATCGAGACTGAGTTTCAGAAAACAGCAGTGACTCAGGCAGGGTATTCACTTATTTGATTTCAGAGGTTAAAGAGCATATTATTACAGGAACCATGGGAAGGATATATTTCATATTCAGCTTCAACTTGTGAGAGAACCATAAAAGCACAAAAAGAGCCTGTCTCCAAAGACTCGCCCTGAGCTGATCCGCAGAGAACCCCTACTGCTGCTATGGAGGAATTACGGCAAAGGGGGGAAAGTTCTGGCTTTTATAAAGTTCATACTTTGAAAAACAGAAAATATGGTAGTTGTAAAGTCAGCATTGTTCAAGGAAACTCACTGAGAGATCCTTGGATGGCAGCAGGGGAGGGTGCAGAGGGAAGGAGGGAGATGTTTGTTCCCACCCCTAATGCTCCTATTGATTGGATTTCTAGTAAGGCAAAAGAGCACCTTTGTTTTCAGAAAGAGTCAGTGTGCTCTCCATATCTATACACTGATATTTAAGGAGGCTTCTTTAATTCTGATGTGAAATTGTGATTTTGCTATCATTACAGGAGAAATTAATTCCAAGGTGAATGGGCAGGGTATGACCTTGAACTTGAATAAGTTCTAAGTACAAAACTGGTGCTTTTAAATAGGAAAATAGTGTCCAGGAATGTTTCCACATTTCTAGTGCAACAGAAGCAAAAAGTCAATTCCAAGTCTCAGTTGTGGTTTGGCTGGGGGAAGCTCAGCCATTCACTGTTCCACATTGCAGAAGAACAGGGAAATCTACACCTAGAAATGTGACAAACTATGAAACATGCTTAAAATGAGCTATGCAAATATTTCATTCTGTAGAAGAGCAAATACCATGTTTTATAATACCATACTTATGTAAATTTACATAAAATGTTTATGGAAAATATAACCAAACCCATTGGTAGAACTCACTCACTCAGACCCTGCTATGGGCATAACCCCTCTGCAATAGCTTTGACTGAGCTCACAGTCTAGACAACAAATTGAAGCCCATTGTCTTGTTTGGTACAGTACTTTTATCTATGAAAATGATCAATGGCTCTAACTCACGATTATTGTCCATTTGTCCACTATTTCTGTTCAAGTGTTCAATCTTACAATGACAGATTATTTACCATCCACAGGTACAAATGGCATTTGCTTGAAAATATGATATTTCTTCTGGGAAAATTTAGTGTTCAATAGCCTTTGGAATACAAATTGTATATATGTGTGATTACTTGAAAGCATATGTATTTTCCTTTTTCTCTGAGTGTTTGCTCTGAGATGTAAAAATGGGGTTCACCTTCCTCTTGAGGGTATGTCGCTTCTTCTTGTTTTTTTTTTATTGTGACTTGTAGAATTTTAGTTTTCTGACCTATCATTGTTATAATCTTTACTACAGTTTGTTGAATTAAAAATATATTTTATAAATATCAGCTTTTGCACCAATAGGTGAAACAGTTGCCTGCATGTCTGAGGATTAAACAACTGTCCAGATTCTGGGAATTTAAATTTTCTTGATCATAATTTATGTGCCCATATTTATGCTAAGGTAATTCAGGGCCTCAGTATTTGACTTAAATACAGTGTGTTTATCAGATAAAGAAAAAAATAATTGGAAAGCAGTTAAATTCAACTGAATTTATTTTAATTGCCAGGAGTGAACCACAGAGAAAGAACAGTGTTTTTAGATTTTGTGGAGAAGAAGGACCTACTTTCACTCTTGAGCGTTTTTATTATTTTTCTTTAAGTAATTATCAGGAAAGTTTTATATAAATCTACTTACATAAATAGAACTGTGTTTTAATTTGAATAGGTCAGTGTTCCCACCGGTCAGTGAGCCTCCTCAGGCAGAGGATGTAGTCTTATTTGTTTTTATCCTGAGGAGCAGGTCTAATGGTGGTCATTAGTTGGCATATTATGAATATCTGATAAGTAAGTGCACACACAAGTCTCAAAAACATTGTGGGTTTTTTTTGTTGGTTGTTTATAATCTCAAGCTAATCCAACCACTTTACAAAGTGAACAATTCAGGAACATGCTTCTAAAGAACTGTCCATGTACAACAATATAATTTGAGTGTCTCTTCCAATTAAGCTCCTCATGATATTTGCGGCAGACTATATTTTCCAAAGATGGCATTGACTAATAACTCCCATCCCAGACACGATTTCATCACCTTGCCATGTCGCTGTCATGTGGGCAGTCTATTTCTCTACCTGCTGCAATCTGGGTGGGACCTTTTGACTCTTTTCACCAAGAGATTATGAGAGAGGTGCTACTGGGCTGGTCCTGGAGGAAACCTGACTGGCCTGGGAGCTTCTGCTTCCCTCATCCTGGATGCCCACTGCCATCTACTCAGAGAACATGCAGAAGCCACAGTACTGTGAGCTGTCTGAGCTACAGGGAGAGGCTCTGGAGAAGGAGGCTTCAGGTGAGGCAGGCCAACGAACACAGAGAGGCTAGATGTGGGAGTCAAGGACCTACCTGATCCTCCAGCCCTAGCTTCCCCAGATGGCACCGTGTAGATCTGAGACCAACTTCCTTGCCAGATCTCCCTAAATTCCTAAACAAACATGAATTGAAGCAGTTGTTTTTAGATACTAATCGTAATGTGCAGTTTGGAACACAGCAATAGATGGCAAGCACATTAGTAGAGACCTTATAAATACCACGCATGTTAATCAAACTACAGTCTATTTCATACAAGATAAGTTGGCTCAAAAAAGTTCCAACATTTTCTCAAGGCAATTATACACATTTGCTTGGCATCCTAAAGCATGACCTATAAAGTACTATTTCTAGGAATCAAAAAAAAATAGGAGCAGAAATCTTGCTCTCATCCAATAAATTAGTAATAATATAGGTGTATGTCTTGTGAATCAATTTTATTTCTTCTCTCTTCTATAGGTCAGGGTATTCCACAGTGATTATCTTATTTTAGTTGTTATTTGACCATCCTTCAAGCTTCAAATAATATTTATAATATTCCTGATGTTTTCTAAAGTACATTAAAATATGTATCATTTAGATTTACAATGTGTGGAGGGTTAAATACTTAGTATCATTTTATCTAACAGACATGATAGATCGTTTATTCTAGGGATAGCAGTAGGCTAGATTAAGGGGGTAGAGACACAATTGCAATAAAGGTAACATCTTCAGAAAACCCATCCTCTATGATTTCCACTTAGCAGATGAGGAATTGTAAAGTTTAGAAAGGAGTAAACATTCAGGATCCGGTCTTTGCATGTTCCTTTAACTTCCGCACAACACTTTTGAACAATCATTCAGATTTGTTTAGACTTCACGTTATTCATAAGGTATTTCCCACATTATGTCAAAGGGAACAATTCTCACGGTCATCTTCTCAGGCAGATAGTCATTTCTCTGATAAAGATGAGGTAGCTGAAGTTAAGTGTTTCTCTCAATATTTGACAAATACTTTGAATTACTACTCTCAATTAAGCTTTTTGATTCCAAAATTTATTTCCATTTCTGTCTGACACAGACGACTTCCTCAAAAGTAAAGAGTGGTATTTAGAACCTAGATTTAGACCCTGCAGTGACCTTTCCACCGCAGGTTCAGAGTTTGGAAACAGCTTGCTGAGGATCAGGTGACTTTCTAGCTCTTTGTCCTTGGGCAAGTTGCTTCTGTACACTTTCACATTTGTCAAACACTTACCTTGTGCAGGGATTAGAAGGATTTGCTGAAATAACAGATGTAAAACTCTGAAAATATTCTTATGCAGAGAAAAAAACCTAACCAATAATAGCCATTATTACGTAAAGACTACCTGGCCCACATGGACAGACATGAGGAGGACATCACCATGTTCAATATGTGGACATCTGAACATTGGCCATCAGCAGCTGAGGAAGAAGGCTGGGGCACTGAGAACATCTGCCTGCTCTCGGGCTCCACCTGCAAGCTTGCAGATCTTCATCCATAGATCAGACTTAGCAAGGCAAGCAACATCAAGATTGTGGCAGATTGGACTTCTCCTGAGCCTTCTCTCCTTGGCTTGCTCTTGATCGTCTTTTCTCTTTGTCCTCACAAGGCAGTTTGTCTGTGAGTAAGCACTGCTGATAGCTCTTTCACATCTTTTAAATAGACTAGTCCCATTGGAACTTCGTTAATATTCAGAGTTAGTGCTTCAATCTATGGATTTAGGCGACTACACAATTCAGTCCATAATAATGTGTAGAGCGCCCACACATGGTCTGGTTGACCTGGGACTGTAGCTGTGACTCTCAATTGACAGGGTATTTACATGGCATCCTCTTGTAGGATTGAGACTTGAATGCTCCAGTGTGTCACTGGAGAAGAAATTGGAAGGGTGTGATCCTGCTCTTGCCTTTCAATACCATTTTTCCTAAGTGAAAGAATTAGTCAAGTAGACACAGAAAATGATCATTCTTTGTATGTATCAATTGCTCTCTGGGTTAACAGATGGATTGCTACCTTCTTAGGATCTCCATCACATAACAGGGATGCCGCATATAGGGAAGCGAATTTGACATACTTGAAATGCATGTCTGCAAGATTTAACCCTGAAGAGAGGCTAATAGTGTGAACTGTCTGAAGGCTATTTTTAGCTAGGCATGAATAAAGCAATCACTTTTAAATGGCAATACTGTGAAATCCCCTATCTCGAATTATATTTCTTTTTCAGTTGAAAAATATATTAATGTACCATCACCTCCCAGAGCTTATTGAAATCCCTGTGCCTTCTGGATGCATTAGAATCCCACAAGCAGGTAAAACAAAGGCCTTGCAATTACCATTCAGTGTGCCTTCTGTCCTTGTAGCAGCTCATATCACAAATTTTGAGACTCTGTGCTCTGGCTTCTTGATCTGCACACGTGTGTGTTATGTGCAATGCTTGCTAAACACCCTGACAGCTTGTAACCCAAGAATCTAGAAGTCATCATGGAAAACACTCACCTCTGTTATTTTATGTTTTCTAAAGAACATTGACACCCTAGAAAGAATATCATATTGTACCCAGATTGCTTTTCTCTATGTACAATGTTTGAGCAAAATACAAGGGGAATTTGCCTTGGTTATGGAATTTAAACAAAGGGGTGAATGTAAGAAGCTCTTCTCTTTTAGGGAAGGTTAGCACACTTTTGTTCCCTGTTATTTTTGGTTAAGAAATAGAAATTGAATGAGTGTGGTACAGTATCTTTTACTTTGGTTCTAATTTCTATTCCTTTTCTGGTTGTACCTACTCTACTCCAGTGTAGACATTATAAATGTAAACTGTTTCTAAATCTAATTTTAGCATATCTATTGCATATATATCTAAGCCCACCATGTGAAAAATAAAAGTACTTTAAAAATGTGTTCAGGTAAATAAAGGAGGCAGAGGAATAAAAGAGTTATCAGAACTAGTGAACAATTTGCATTCAGCAACATAACACAATTTTTATTCCCACCACACTTCAAATTAGAGTAGCTACCTCAAACACCCCAGTGCATTCAATTCTAATGCTTCCAACTTCCCATTTTGAGATAGGGTGAAGGAGTAGAGATAGCTTTTATCAAAACAGTAAAACCACCAACATTAATAACAAACCTACAATTAATTCAACTTACTTAGTATATTTCAACTCATATTTACTGAGCACCTTCTATCTTGTCAGGGTTGCTTTGAACAAGGCATAGATTACAGGAAACACAGAGTACAAAGAAGAGAATAGAACAAACCATTCTGATGTGATGAATGGCAAAAGAGAGGTAGAAGCAGCTATGAGAACACCGAAAAATCATTTAACCCAGTCTAGGCCAGGAGAAGTCCTCCTCCTCTGTCCATTCTTGGGATGTTTCTTTCTGCAATATGAACTGACATGTTATTGCACTCATATACCAGGGGAGCTGGGCTTCCTATGTATCTTAAATCAGCTTATATTAGAAAAATAACATAGGAAAATACATTTTCTTTTTACCTCAGAGACACTCAGTCTGCTAGTAAACGTTCCCATCATGAAATTAAAGAAAATGATTAATATTAATAGAAAAGTGTAACAGATGGCATATATGTGTATTGTATATGGAAATTCAAATAGATTTTAAAGCTTTTGTATTTTCTTTAATGTTACTAATTTTTGTTTATCACATGCTTGTTGATCCAGAAAAATAAGTAAGGAAAATAAATGACACAACTGGAGGTAGAAAGTAGAAATTCTTAGATCTGTTTCTACTATCTGAAGAGGGAAGTGGGGGATATGGTAAAAGCATGCGAAGAAACTCACATAGCATGTTTAAATTGTCAAGAGCTATCAATTAGGGTAGAAAAATGTGAAAGTATATTCCATCTCTCTATCTTAACATAGTATTTTGGAAGCCAGGTTCAATGTAAGATCCCCAGAATATGTGGGATTGTGCACTAGTACACCATAGTGAGGGAACACTGGCTTCTGCACTTAGGGACTGAATCTGTATATCTGGATCTGCCGTAGTCCCGCTGGGTTAAATAACCGAGAGGTGACAAGCAACTTAAAGGTTGAATCTGGAACTACTTTATTTCGAGTGAACTCAGCAGGATCTGAGCGAGAACTCAAAGTAGTGGGCACCCGAGATAGCAGGAGCCGCCTCTCTGCCAGACAGCAGAGGTATATATACTTAACTAATTACACACAGCTTAACTCAATTAACATAAACTAGATACAGCAGTCAACCAATAAGGAATCCTCATCATCTTAATGGCTCACTCTCGTTGCTTCACAAACCACTCCTCCTGGCAAACTGCCAGGTGCCATCTTGACTTGATTTCGGCCCTCAACATGGATCCATCTAACTCTCAAGTCCATGCCAGTTAGCACTTCAGACTGCTGTCAGGAGGCCTCTGTCTGAAAGGACAGATGAGTTTGGGGACATGACCTAGACCTACATTTGCTTACTAAGCACACTTTCTACTTGTAGTGCATGGGGCTAATGTCGGCAATGTTGGGATGCACCCCTGGGCAGCTGTGCCTGGCACTATGATTCCTGGTTAGGGTACCTCAGATTAAAGGAGGAGCACCCTTCAGCAGTGGTGCCTGGAATTCCTCTTCCTTTCTGCTCCATAAGCTTCTCTAGACTACTGTTCAAATGCTTGTTCCTGTTATTCCTCTCTGTAGCACAAGGCACAGAAGGTAATGTCCCCACACTCCCACCACTTCCTTTGTGCTTCCTTCCCAACTGCCTCCCTGTTTTCAATATTTTGGCACCAAGAGACCAGCTCTTGAGAAGTAGCCACAACTTCCCAAGGAAATTCCTCATGACACCCACAAAAACTTCTTTTCAAACCACAGAAAACTGCCTGGGTGCATATAAGCATGCCATAACAGATGAAGGAGACTTTATCTTTGGTAAAACAAGCCTACTCTGGGTCCCTTTATTTTGCTTGATGGACAGTAGTGAGGTCCTCAATTTCCAGTGCACTGCGACAGGCCCTCACCACAGCTGCTCTTTACCAGCCCTCCCTGTGGTTCACGGTTCCACATAGGTTTCTCAGTGCTATAGGGGTAGGGAGCAGGGACTTAGGAAATTCCAAGACTGGGTATATACTTGCCTCTGAGACAATAATCAGTAATACAACTGTTAGACCCTGTTCTTCTCACATGGGCAAAATGAATGAATAAAATGTATTCAAAACCAACAAAATATTATTAGGCTTTAAGAATGAGAGAATCCTGTCATTTGAAACATAATGGATAGAACTAGAGGACATGATACTAAATGGAACAGGCCAAACACAGAAAGACAAGGGCTGCATGATCTCCCACATGAAATATTAAAAGTTTAACTCATAGAAGCAGAGCATAGAATGGTGGTAACCAGAGCTGGGGGGGAGGGAGGGAGGGAGGAGTAGATACTGATCAAATAGTGTGAAGTCTCAGATCCACAAAAGGAATAAGTTCAAGAGATCCATTGCACAGCAGGCTGACCACAGTCAATAATAATTTATATTTCAAAACTAAGAGAGTACTTTCTAGTATCTCCCCATAAAATATAAGTAAGCAAGGAGATGAATACACACATTCAACTTGATTTGATCACTCTGCATTATATACAGGTAACTAAAACAGCTTGTTATACTCTAGAAATGTGTATGATTATTATTTTTCAAACAATAGTGATAATAAAAATACAAATAGCAACTAAGCAGTAGTAGGTAACTGCTTATGGCACAGTCTGTGATGTGCCAATCTTTGTGACCCTTTGGTGACAAGAGGCCAACCAACACTGAGTTCAGTCCTCAAAATATTGTGGAAATGTGTAATTGATTCCTCACTTCTGTTGCTCTGGCCTGGTTCTTTTCTTCTGGTACCTTTGGTAACTCTTCCTTTCCACGCTTGCTCTTCTCTTAGCAGATCACTGCCCACTCATGAGACAGACTCTCCCAGAGACCTAAGAACTCTGGGGAACACACCTGACAGCAAAGCCCTAATTACAACTTCAGTGGCTAGAGATTGTTTCCCTATCCAGCCACAAAGAACCAGGGGACAAGTGGGACAGCACTGTTGGAGTCACAGTGCCCTGGGGTCTACAAGACTCCAGTTCAGAATCTCGCTGCCACTTGTACATTGTATTGCTTTGGTAATATTTCTGAATTGTTCTAGGGTTCAATTTTAAGAATTTTTAAGACCAGTACAATCATTCTAACTTCTCAATGCTATTCCAAGTATAATGCTGAGTATGACACTCTTGGTGGTGTAGGAGCTCAGTCAATGCCAGCAGCCACCACTAATGTAATACATAGGACTTGATCTGTTCTCATCTTGGCTTTGGTACTTTCCATTCTCCTGCCCATCACTACTGTTCTCTGAATAAAATGCAAAAAGGCCAACAATGAATTATGTCTCATTTTATTTATGCTTTGAAGTAGCAAATTTAGGAAGACTTCTCTGATACGAATGACCTCTCCCAGGATAGACAAAGATTAAACTATTTAAGAAAGAGATTTTTTTACCTAACCCTAATAGGGAAGAAGAGAACTTCTCTGACCCCAAGGTTACTTCCCTTTCTCTTCTTGCAGGGAAAAGACAACACTGTGTGATTTCTACCATGTTCCTGGTACTTTGCCAGGAACCAATCATATGAAACCTTATTTTATACCCACAAAAAATGATCTGTCACTCTCAACTCCTCCCTCCTCCAGCCTTCTTTTCTATGCAAGACAGGTTATCTTATACTTGCAGTCCCTTTGTGTGACCATGATCACAAATATGTTTCTTTCTTTCTTTCCCAAGAACAATTATCTATGTTTCAAATGTAAAAGAAGAAACAATATGAAATGAATTGTAAATTTTGATCACTGAAAAATATTTTCTTTTCCTATTCACCTGCCCATTTTTACCCATTGGGTATACATGCTTCACCATTCCCTTTTACATAAAATTCAACCCAAATAATTTGTTGCAGACGGAAATGTTAGAAAACCAAAATTCCTAGCTGGGTGCAGTAGTACTCACTTGAAATCCCAGTGACTTGGGATGCTAATGAAGGGGGATTGAACGATCCAGTCTAGCATGGGCAACTTAGCGAGACTCTGTCTCAAAATCAAATTTTAAAAAGGGCTGGAGATGTAGCTCAATGGCAAAACACTAGACTATCAAGCATGTAGCCCTAGATTCAATCCCCAGCACTGAAAAAAAAAATGAATTTCTTAACTCTGGCATTGGTTGACCTGCCCCTTTGTTGTTGTTATTAGTCATAGAAATGTGTATCTTAAAAATTAATGAGATCCAGGACCTGAATCTTCAGTAAGTCCTCTAAAATCTCTCTTTATTTTGAGTAAAACATCAAGGAAACATTTGACCAGTTAACTGCCATGCAGCTCGTCACAAGAGAGTACGTGTTCAACACTCAAATTTTAGAAAGAAATGCCAGTCTCCAAAGGTCTCGCTATGATAGTGTGTGGCCCAGTCCCATCCTATTAACTGTTGGCCTTCAGAGGACACTTATTCATAAGAAAAAGGACAATTAAACAATAACAGAAGGCTCAAAATTATAAACACATCATCCTTCCTGGAACATCTGGAACCCTGGGGAATTAACAGCGCCAATATGGATCCCTATTCCGGGTCTGTTTTGGGGATCCCAAGGCAAGCCCAGTGCAAAGGAACAAGGAACATTCTGGGATAAAGAATGGGCTTCTGCAGCACTTTCATTTTGGATGGAATAATTCTGGATCTCTTGACATGTTTCATCACTTAATATAGGCCTGAAATATATTCTTCTCCATAGAAATTGAAACCCCTGACAGAATAAAGGCCAAAAATATACTGAATTTATTATTTAAGCATTTTTCACCAATGCAAGAAAATTCTTTCTTTATAATGGAATAAGATTCCTCAAACTAAGTGAGCTGGAGATGGCACTAGCCATTGCTTAATGCAAAGGTGTCTTCTTTCTTGACATTCTTATTTGGAAAGTTCTACATCGGCTGTCTGCCTGCTCCTAACTATCAGTAAATGTGCACATAGAGGGAAGATGGGATGATTTGAAGACCAGGGAAAATCTACCCTAAATTATTTTGGAATGAAAAGTTTTATTATTTGACAACTCTTAAAGGAGTTTAAAGAGTTAGTGGCTGCTTTCCAAGTAAAATATTAGTGAAAATATATTCAGAGAAATGTCAGCCTAATGTAATTGCTAAATACAACGTTGGTCAAAATGGTTTCAGGCCAAAAATACAGGTCTCTCATGATGGAATCATGGAAGCCTGCAAGTGATTTCCATAAAAGAGGTCCCAGTTCTGCTCAGAATGCTGCCATGAGACACCCTGTCTATTCCCAGATGCAGGGCACTGGAATCACTAATGAATGTCAGTGTCCCCACCTTCCAGCATGCTCCCAGGCTGCAAGGAACAGCTACTACTCCTCAGCCAGCTCTCGCCCTGCCTCTAACCAGGGGAGATTCCTCTGAAAAGCCAGATGCAGGCTGACCACAAACCCTGAAGTCCTCTACAGTCAGTTTCCTATAGTTCTCTTGAGTTCTGAGCTGGTAAGCAGGGTAACTACCACCAGAACATCTCTCCCCAGAGAGAAATAACCAGCTGAGGGTTTTGAAAGTAAATTCTCTCTGCAATTAGTTAGGATCAATGGTCTATGGAAAGTAATTTTCTGTTGCTTACAAATGAATTTCCCAGTACTGGAAGGCAGAGGAATTATATTGCACAGTAGTGAACATTCTTAATCCCTCCCAGTGTTTGGTACAATGCTCTGGGACCAGGTGCCTGACACATGAAGCCATGGGATACATACCTATTTAACCCAATCACCATGTTTTGGCAAACTCCAATGCAATCTGCGAAAATCAACCTGGTATGAAATTGAGTAATAATCAACCATAAAAGGAAAGCAGATGACTATTCTGGATAATTTGAGGAAACAACTCCTTCTCCCAAGAAAAGTCTAGTGTTCTGAAAATGTAAGCAAACTATAGGTTCCCCTCAGACATGACTTACAAATCCAGAGCAATGACACAGCCTGAGTGGTATGAGAGCCAGTAATTTACTCATAAATAGAGCCTCCAAAGGGTCCCTCCACAGCACCCAATGTTAAATCCAACCTCATGCATCCTTACAGATGTACAATCTTGCCCCAGCATTATTTGTGAGGACTATTACTTCATCTATTCTCTTCGTCTTCTGATTAGTTCCCAGAGTGGCTCCAACCCAACCATCAGTGTTAATCAAAGATTTTTGCCCTGAAACAAACAAGAGCTCCATCATTTTCACATTTGACACCAAGCCAAGAGGAGACAAGGAAGCTGATTTGACTCCAGAGCAAAATATTCATATTCCATTCTTCTTTCCATGTTTCAAAGGAAAATGGGGCATAAAATAATCATGAGTCACTGACGATAAATAACCCCGAAACACCCACTTCCTAGAAACAACAAGCAATGAACTGCATGTTATCCTCAATGTCTCTTTGCTCATTTGCATAGGAAAATGCCTTAGAATGCACCATTGTCAGTGATTGGCAGAGAATAATTACATTGTTCCTATATAGTCTTTTGAAAGATTAAAAGGTAGATTAAGAAATAATTTAAAGGTAATGGTGTACATAGTTATTTCTCTGCCATTTGTGTAAATAATCAGTAACCAAAATGGAAAAAAGAAAGACGCTCTCTTTGATAATACACACAGTTATGCAGAGTGTCTGTCATCTCAGCATAATCAGATGAATTTTTGTTTGCAAATTATAAATTATTCAAAAAGCTCCTTATTACAGTTATGTGGCTGTTTACTGTGGGAAGGGGGGGAGAACCCACTTAATTTTCCTGATGTACTCTCCAAAAATGGAGACAAAAATAAAGTGTTTGGCCCATTTAGTGGGAGTGGTTGTTCTAAGCTAAATACAAAAGGAAGACAAATGCAATAATTGGGCTGCATTTATGAAACCAGAATCTAATTGCGCTCAGGGATTCTGTGCTTGTTTCTTCATACATAACTGTCTTTGTATAAAAGACTCTTAGCTAGTGTGCCCAGCGACTCTGCACTTGAAGCCAGGTCATTGTCCTGACTGAAGGTCACAATACAGATCTGACAGGAACAAGTACAGTGTCCAAAAGCAAACTGCCACTTTGAGAAGCAATCAAGTAGTTTCCACAGGGCTGATTGCCTCCAACTCCACCTCAAGGCATTCAGCAAAGTGGCAGCCAGGTCTTGATTAATCAGCAGAGGCACTAATGAAGCAGCCTTGCCTGAGGTTTCCTTCACTCTCTGATTCCTAACTGCCTCTTTAGAGAACGACTCGGGCCCTCCAGTGAGCCTCATGCACACAACCCCATGTCTGCATGGGCACACACATCTGATGACAGAAGAGGAAGTCCCACTAAGTGGTGCATTTGTGTTGTTTGCTCTTCATCAAAATGCACCTCATATAAATATTTAACTTTGGAGAGGGAAATGCAGGCAGGCTAGGTTAAGATATAAGCAGAGAACTTGATGTGGTAGATGGTCAAGTTCCACCATGGAGGAGCTGTGAGGAGCAGAAAGACTCTATGTGGGGCCGGGGTTGGGATCTATTGGTAGAGCATTTGCCTAGCACACACAAAACCCTGGGTTTGATTCCCAACCTTGAGGGGGAAAAAAATCACTCTGTGCAGTTCCCAACACAACTTGATACATAGTGGGCTACCAGGACAATAATAGCAAGTGATACTCAATGAACAGTGAATCAACGTTATGAACTGGGAGGGTAAAAGAAAAGGAGAAGACAACAGCTGTGCAATGTGAGGTTCCCCAGACACACAGCCTAAGGTGAGCTTTCAAGTGCAAGTCATTCATTTGGGGAGGGAATTCATTCCAGGAAGCTCTGGGAAAGGAGTAGGGAAACTAGAAAGGAAAGGACAACATGTGCATCTTCAGCTAAATTGCCACTGTGGGAAACAAGCCCAGTACCACTGGAGAACACAGTGCACCAGTGGGGACATACACCCGAAATATCCCAAGGCCAGGATTGCATGGTGTACACCCCCCACCTCCTATTGTCACTGGTTGAGAGCTGTTGGGAGTGAAGGTGACAAATGCATCTCACAACACATGTGTCTGCCACCTGCATGGGCGGGGCAGGACCACACAGAACAAGGCCTTCCACCAAGATTTGTGTGCACTGAGCAGATGGGTGGTCCAGGCACCCACAGGATCTGCTTCAATTGCAAAGCTTATTTATACATGTTTAAAAACACTTATCATCCAATCTTCTCCATCCCAGGAATTAAAATCTGTATTCAAATACTCTCTGAGTGGACACCAAGACTGAAATCCAAAAGCCCTCTGAGTGGTAGGAACAAATTGCTAGAGATTTTTTTAAAACCTCATCGATAATTTTTACACTAGATTCACACCCGCTAGATATGCCCCTAATGGTGCTACCATAAATAAATTTAAATATGGCTACCATAGATACATTTTCTGGTAGCAGTGCTCTGGCCATGTATGCACAAGCAAATAGTCATCAGGGTTGGATCAGGACCCCTTGGCCTCTGGTTCCACCTGACAGAATCCCAACTCACATATAAGTAGCCATTGGGAGACACTGACATGGCCATATTTGGTCAAATGTGCAAAACCTAGTACAACCTCACTGTGCAAATGGACACTTCAAATATCAGTGATAAAGATCACCTGAAATTCTCTCTCAGCATTCTATTTTTCACTAATTTTGTTCTCATCAAATAAATTATTTTAAATACTATAAAAAGTTTCATATCTTACTGATATAAACTAATCACGCTTTTATTTTCTACTGCATAAAATTTACAATATTGATAACACGCATTCAGCACGTCAAATAACAAAGTGCACAGTGAACATCCAACTGATGTCAGTCATCAGAACCAAAAGAAATTACAATACACACTGCCTCTTGCTTCTCATTAATTATTGCCTTTGGAGTTAGAATTGGACTCCCGTGCTTTTCACTTCCTGTTCCTAATTGTTGTTTAGAGATGCTGAGGGCAATTAAACTGCTCTTGCTTTTCAATCTAGAAGGGGCTAGATTTGGTAGCAGTTAAATTGCTAAAATCCCTTAAACAAATAGCTTCCTGTTTGTGTCCCATCAGGATGCAAGTGTAAGTCTGAATCTATAAAGATCTTGGTGGTCGGTAGCCTAGCTGCCTAATTGACTATCTCTCTCCATATGCCGCCAGCAAATAATTAGAACAAACAAAACACGTAACATTTTTACCTCCAAACCACCTGCTTCCCAAACCTCTTGAGCAGTTGGATAGAAGAAATCTGAGAAATCCAGAGACATCAACTTCCAGAATCAAAAGGTCAAAAATTTTCTGCCTTAAGGACTAAAAATAGAAATATAATGATTTTATAAGAAGAGGTAAGGCACCCCTTACCTCTTCTTATATAAATTATTTGCAAAAAAACGTGACTGCTTTGAACTTCCCTTGAAGTTGCTTAGATAAATGGTAGATTTCTCCAAAAAGTTGAGACCTCAAAGTTTCTCCAGTTTACAGCTTAAAGAATTTATAATTGTAAAGGTAGTACATACTCTGCAACTACCCCAATTTGGGTGTTCTCCACCTTCATCTGCTTACTCACATGAAGTTCATCTTTGACAACATTTTCTCTTTTTGAATGTTATGGATTCTGAGTGAGGTGATAGAGCAAGGGTGGAATCCAGAGAAGTAAATGAAGGTTCTGAGACACAGAGCCCTACATGCTTGAGGGATAGCTGTCCTCCGCGGTTGCTAAGAACATGAGCTGCTCATCTGGAGGCTGGGGAGCAACTACTGAATCTAGACATTCTAGATCTAGACACTTTCCCATGGTCGCAAAAGGGTCCTGATGAAGGGAGGACATTTTCTCACCAACAAGTCTTTTGGGCTAGTGGTGAGCTGCTTATGACTATGTGGTGAGCTCTTGGTTTATTGAAATGCTTGTTTGACATGTGCCATGGCTGAATTCTAGGTCCTGGTTCTAGGTTCAACAGTGCCTCTCCAAAATTCATATTAAGCCCAAAACTCAAACCATGACCTTATTTGAAAATAAGGTGATCAAGGTGAACTAAACTAAATTAGTTTAATTAGCCCTTATTCTGACCACTAGTGTCCTTAGTAGAAGAAGAAAGGATGCATAGAGGAAGAAGATCATGTGTGTATGGAAGTAGAGACTGGAGTAAGGAATCTATAAGCTAAGGAATGCCAAGGTTAGCTGGGAGCACCAGGCACTGGGAGAGCCAAGAAAGACTCCGCCCTAGAACCTTCAGAGGGAGCCACACTTGGCCATCATCTTGATTTTCTAGTCTCCGAAACCATGAAAGAATGTATCTCTATAGTTTTTAGACATTGAAGTTTTGGTGCTTTGTTACAACAGTTTTAGGAAACTAGAACAAAACTTAGCAGTGCCAACACATAAGAGCTGTTCTGTGAAGACTGCCACATGCTCTCTGGATTAAAGCACAACTTTGCAACATTGTGACACCTACCACCAGAAGGGCTAGAGTAATTGAATAAGTGTATTCAACAGCAAAACTAGAAACAACTCATTAAGTTTCATCAAGAATGACACCTGAGCTTTTAATAATTCTACAAGCATAGAGGAGACATGATCTTCTAACATGGGAAAGTGAGCACTTTTGCAAGCCTTTGAATGCCACCTCCCCAAGAGATCTCCTGTGTTTCCAATCTCCAAAGAGAATCCAGGATGCACAACACATCTACCAAGCGGACTCACCGGAGCTTCAGGTACTGTGGTCTTCTAACCCACTGAAAGAAGAATGTGCATGTGAGCAGCACTGCACAGAAATACTTGGGTGAGATGCACTGATCATCTATTATTGGATAAGCTTTTATTCCACTGAATGATTCCATGATAGCTAAACTGAGTTGGGGCAAGCTACCTTTAATAGTTCCACAATATGGAGTGAACATTGTATTGGTCTTAATGTTAATGCAGCAGTTTGCCTTTTACTATATTTTCTCTTACCAAATGTTGCTGTAGATTCCCAGAAAGGCAATGCAACAAGACCCCATTCTGCACAGAGACACTGAACCTCTGAGGTCAGAATCCCATTACTATATCATCTTGCCTCCAGGTTCTTGGCAACTGAATTCCATGGCCAGTCTGGTTTCTGGTTCTTCTCTCAAATCCCTAGTCAAGTTTTTATTTCCTTTCTCATCCTCAGGGGATTCAATAATAATGTAAAAAGAATTGAATAACTATATCGTCATTTATTATTTTTACCATTGATGTTTTGAGAAAATAAAGAAAGAATACAGAGATTTTAACGTATTTAAAATTGACAAAGTTGGGCGCAGTGGAGCACGCCTGTAATCCCAGTGGCTAAGGAGGCTGGGGCAGGAGAATCGAGAGTTCAAAGCCAGCCTCAGCAAAAGTGAGGCACTAAGCAACTCAGTGAGACCCTGTCTCTAAAGAAAATACAAAATAGGGCTGGGGATGTATCTCAGTGGTTGAGCATCCCTGAGTTCAATCCCTGGCATCTCACAAAAATAACAAATAAAATAAAATATACAAATATTAAATTTTAAATTTCCCTTCAACAGAAGGCAAATAACCATATTCAATATGGATCATATTATAAAATTACAATCTGGTGATTTTTTATTTTAATTTTCTTATTTTAGGGCCTCCTCCTGCCCCGTCATATCTTATACCCAATGACCTGTCTAGTAGCAATTCCTGTGCCTCCATTGCTCCTTCATTTAGAGGAAATTAGCAGGCCTTTCACATTTTTTGAAGGAAGCATCAGCTAGGGTCCATAGAAAAAGCAATGGCTTAGAAACCTTGATGAACGCCAGTTCTCCCAGGACACATCAACTCTCAGTGTGCCTGTGTATGCGTGGAGGGAATGGCAGATTTAAATAAACATCTTGGAACATTTGGTAGAGTTTCAGGATCTGCTGGCTATCCACATCTGTTGTGTCCTTTGTTCGTACTCTTCCAACAATTAGGTTAACCCTTCCTCTAACTGCATGGGGAGGAAATGCCCATGTTACATCTGTCACACGCTGCCCAACTGTATTCATTAAAACATGGTGGATCTAGTCCCCAGCATATGCGACACATGATACTGAGCTCTGGGGTGGATGCAGAGATTATTTCCTGCTCTCAAGGAACTTTTATGGAATTAGAGAAGAAAGGCACATAAACAATAAATAAATCAAAATAGAATGATAAAATGGGCCATAAAGTAATCTTAGAGAGCATCCCAATATTTATGTATGTCTGGGCATATTTTGAAGATTAGAGACCACAACTGCTAGGAATCTAGTTGTGTGTGTACCTAGGAAATAAATCTTAGAGAAAAGAGTTGAAATGGCCTTGATTGATCTGAAAACAGGGTCTGGGATCAAGTCATTTTGAGCACAATTCAAGGAAGGTCATCCAGATTGTCACTTACTCCATATCCTATGAACTTTTGTCCAATTCTAGGGTCAGAGGGACTGTTACTAAAAACCGAAAGAACTAGAGCACCTAATTCTTGATGGTATACCTAAATTCTTAGACTTATAGATAGAGGGTGAAACAAATGTGGCTATGTTTTGCCAAGAAGGAAAAATGAACCATTTTACCAAGGTAGCCATGATGTCAGGAGTGAATACATAGAGCAGCACTGACAAGGGGTGTGGCCCATTGCTTTGAAAGACACATGGGTCCTTTGCACCATCTTCAGAAACCTCAATACCTGCTCTTTGAAAATTTAGAGATGGAAAATCATCCATGCTACGTAGATGATGATAGGTTGTATAATTAAATGAATTAATGTTACACAGCATCATGAGTGTTCTGGAAATAGAAGGGATAAATTTTTAAAGGGCTGGAGATGTTGAATTTGCAGTCAAAATAGAACCATAAAGCTCTCTTTCTGGAAGGTAAAGGCAGGCTTTTCTCCCAATGAAGCAACCATCCAGGTCTATGCACAAGGAGAATGAAATAAAGGTAGAGGTAAACTGAGAGAAGACTTAAAAAGAGGGATTAATATCTGCTGGACTAAGCAGAAAATGTTTCATTAAAAAGGAATAATTTGAGATAAAACTTGAGGGTCATAGACTTGGAAGGAAAAACAAGGAGAGATTCTAGCCCCAGGAAGTACATGAGTAAAGGTTTGGGATCTAGTGTTGAGAGAAGGTGTGGCAGGGTAGAGGCAAAAGAAAAGGTAGGAGTGGAGAAAAGTGACAGTAGAGTTAGAAAAGTTGAGTTAGTGAACAATGATCTGAGGAATCATGGAGGGTCTAAAATGTTGGCTAAAATGTTTGAGCTTTATTCTGCAGTCACTAGGAATGAGGTTGGGGGGGAGTGATTTTTAATTTGGAAAATGATGATATCTGACCTGTGCTTTGGGAAGAAGGGAAAAGGAAGACGGATCAGCCCCAAAAGTTGCCCACACCCTAAATACTGGAACCCATGAGATCTTACCTTACATGGCAAAAAGTAAAAGATAAAAACACTTTGTACATGTGATTCAATTCAGGATCTTCAGATGGGGAGCTCAGGGAGACTTAGAAGGAGATGTCACTATGGAAGTGGAGGCTTAAGTGATGTCATTGTTTAAAGAGGTCAGGGGTCAAGGAAGCTGGGAAAGTTAACCAATGGGTCCCCAGAGCCACCAGAAGAGCTGAGCCTGGATGCTTCCTTGGTTGAGATTCATATTGAACTTCTAAACTCCAGAAAGGTTAGATCATCAATTTGTGATTATTTTGAGCCACTAATTTTGCAATCATTTATTACAGCCACAGAAGGAAACTAATACAGGTAACCAAGAAGTTGGTGCCAAGCCTGTGGGAAGTGCTCTATGATTTCTCTTAATTAGTCTTCACAAAGTTGAGCTGTGAAATTCTTCATTATTTCCACTTCACAGACAAGAACTTGAGGCTGAAAATTGTTAAGTAAAAGTCACTACATAATACAGCCTCATGGGATCCAAATTTGTTCTTAGAAACCGTGTTCATATGACTGAAGTGCCTAAAAAGAGGAGGTAATTGGTGAGGTATAGGAAGAGGTAAAAATAACCAGGAACTGGACTCACCATCTTGAGCATACTAAATTAAGCCACATGCCTTTCTTAGCATAGGACACTAAAGGTAGAAGCAGCATTTCCAATGGGGATGTGGCAACAGGGAAGTAGCACGTTTAGAGGCTGAAAAAAGAGCCTTGTGGAAAAGCCTGGGGCTATGCCTCAGTTTTAATTATCCTGTCATTTACTATGAGACCTTTGGAAATTGTATCATCAGTTTTCTCATCAGCCACCGGGGAACGGATAATTCTTAGACCGCAGACTTATTCAATGGACTATGTGAATCATTATTTGTAAAACCTTCAGTCTAGTCCTTTGCACTTAGTAAATCATAATAAATGATTTTTATAGTGATTTGTTTATAAAACCTGCGGTACTCTAAGTAAATTTGTCACAAAATAAAGTACTATAGAGAAAGGAGCTCAAGAGATCAATTGTTAGGAGAAAAAAGAATTTTATGAAATTTATGATGAATTGAAAATTAGTATAACTCGTCTTGGTTCTTTTACCTATTGGGAATTTTGGTCCTATGTAAGATATTTCTAATGCTTTAATATAGAAATAGTCAACATCAGAATCAATTCTTAAATAATAAACATGGATTTTATTACTTACAATTAATGCTATTAAATACAATGTTAAATGAACCAAAACTAATATTCTGGACACATTAGAATATCTTCCTATCATTTTTGCTTTTTTAAAATTCAAATGATTTTTAATCATTATTTTGTCTTGTACTACTTTAAGATGGAACATTTAAAACATCTAAACGTTCAATAAAAATTATTTAGAGAAACCTGGCTATCAAAAAATGTGAGGATTACTGGTATAAAATGCAGAGTGTTACAAAACAATGTAAATGAAATATTCCAGTGCTATTTAAACCACTATAAGTACATTCTATCTCCGTATTCTATCACTAAGTAACCTGCTTGTCTCTTTTAAATATCACCCATATAAACAGAAAAGAGTTAGTGTAATTTGGGGTATTCTTGATGTTCTTTTTTTGCATGCGTATGCTAACATGTTTTTCTTGTAAATATTTTTCATCTGATTCAAAACAAATATTTAAACAAGCTATTAAAAATCCATTTAAAACAAATTATAATGATTATGAGCCCATTATATGAATGCTTCAAAAATATTCCCCTGGTGAAGATGTTCAGGCAGTGCCTTGTTCTTTATGGCAACTCTGCTATTTTTATCAATTCTATAACTTGCAATATTTCTGTATCATTTTTTACTGTTATCATATTAAGTCCCCAATGTCATAAATTACTAGGCCAAGTTCAACTGCAGTTGGGACCACTTGCCACCTGTGCTAGCTAGGGAATTAACTTCTAATGAATAAAAAATCCCAGTACTGATACTGAGGGCACCATCAAAAGATGGGGCTTAAATAACAGTTTCAGTAAATCTGTGTTATATAAAGTCCAAGTCAGACTAGTGTCCATGAACAGCAAAGAGCATTAATTTGGGTCTTATCTGTAAAATAACCACTTATATGTTGAATCTAAGGTTTCTGTGACTTTCCAGCTACTCTCTTTATGTGAACACATTAAACATGGCAGACCCTTTTAAATAGCTGCAGTACATTCACTTACCATAAATTTGAACACTTTTATTTAACATTTCTTTACCCTAAGCACTGAGCTTAATGATGAGTGGATATAGGAACAAATGAAGAAAGTTGTCTCCAGTCTTAGAGTTTTCTTATCAAGCAAGGGGGACAGAGCAAAGAAAGACCTGCAAAGTAAAATACATCCCTGAATAGTTAATACATTTCAGGCATTGTTATGGGCACTCAGGAGATACAAGTATGGCCAGTTTAACATGGGACCTTATCCTCAGTGAGGATGAATGTATGCAGATCAATAGCCACAAATGAGTGTGGTTTCCCAGATATGATGTAAAAGGAAGACCCTTCACCTCTATGCTATTCCTTCCAAAAAACAAACACAAAAGACAAATAAAGATTGGTAAATAATCAGACAAATATCTGAAAATTTCTCACAAACAATCAAGATAATAAAAACAAAACAAAACAAAAAAACTTAATTAATTGTCACAGACTACAGAAGTCAAGGACCATGATAATGAAATGAAATGTGAAATCCTGGAAATTAAAAAAGAAAATACATTATTGGAAAAATGGAATAAAGTCAGGAGTTCAACTAATAATGAAGTCGGGAATTCAGTTAATAGTAAAGTATGAAATTCGGCCTCTTAGATTTGATAAATGAATCAAAATAATGCCACACCATAACATTAGAGAAAGCTAAAATTGGATGAGGGGTATGTGGTTATTCTCTGTGCCATCTTCTCATTATTTTAACTGGTGCATTATAATTGTACATAATGGTGGGATTCGTTGTAACATGTTTTTACATGTTCATGATATAATAATTAATTTGACCAATATCATTTTCCACTATTTCCCCTTTTACTCTCCTATACTCTGATCCCTTTCCTCTGCTCTACTGATCTCCCTTCTATTTTCGTGAGATTCAACACACACCATTTTTATTTTTTTCTCCCTATCTTCCATATACAACAGACAATATACAACCCCTGACTTTCCAAGTTTATCTTATTTTACTTAACATAATGTTCTCAAGTTCCATCCATTTCCCTGAAAATGACATGCTTTTAGTCCTCTTTTTGGCTGAATTAAACTCCACTGTATATACAACACATTTTCTTTAATCCTTCATCAATTGATGAACACTGAGGCTGTTTCCATAGTTTGGTTATTTGAATTATGCTGTTATAAACATGTATCACTACATATATCACTATACGTATCATATGTATCACTATACCATGCTGATTCTAATTCTTTTGAATAAATAGCCCAGGGTGGTATAGCTGGGTTGTAAAGTGGTACAATTCCTTCCTAGTCTTTCCTTTTTCCTTTTTCTTTTGATAGCTGCCATTCAAATTGGAGTGAGATGAAATATGAGTGTTTTTCCTATGTTTTTCCCTACTGGCTAAAAATGTTGAACATTTTTTTTCAAATATTTATTGGCCATTTATATTTCTTCTTTTGAGAAGTGTCTATTTAGTTTATTTGTCCATTTATTAATTGGGAACTTTGCTTTTTTGCTGTCAAGTTTTGAGTTCTTCATATATTCTGGATATTAATCCTCTGTCAGAAGAGTAGCTAGCATGGATATTCTCCCAGTCTATAGTTTCTCTCTACTTATTATCATTTCTTAAATTTCTGTGCAGAAGATTTAATTTGATGTCATCTCATTTATAGATACTTGGTATTATTTTCTGCACTTTAGGGGATCCCATTAAGAAAGTCATTGACTGTGCCTACATGTTGGAGGTTAGAACCTGTTTCTTTTTAGGAATTTTATTTTTTTTCTAATATAATTCCTAGGTCTTTGATTCATTTTGAGTTAGTTTTTGTGCAGGATGAGAGATAAATGTCTAATTCCATTCTTTAACATATGGGTAGCCATTTGTCCCACTACCATTTGTTTAAAAAGCTGTCTTTTCTCCCACGAATGTTTTTGGCACTTTTGTCAAGAATCAAATGACTGTATCTGTGTGGGTGGATCTGTGTCTTTTATTCTGTTTCATTGGTCATGTGTCTGTTTTTATGCCAGTACCATGCAATTTTGCTATTCTGTCATAGGATTTGAAATCAGGTATGGTGATGTCTGTAGCTATGTTTTTTTGAATAAGAATTGCTTTGGCTATTGTGGTCTTTTATTCTTCCAAATGAATTTTAGAATTTTTTTCCAGTTCTGTGAAGAATGTCTTTGGTATTTTGATGGGGACTACATTAAATCTTCATATTGCTTTTAGTGATATGGTCATTTTAATATTAATTCTGCCTATTCATGAACATAGGAAGTCTTTCCATCTTTTTGTCTTTTTAAAATTTTTTCTTCAGTGCTCTGTAGTTTTTATTGTAGAGATTTTTCACCTTCTTAGTTAGATTTATTCCTAGTTTTTTGTTTTGTTTTGTGGTTATTGTGAGTGAAATTGTTTTCCTGATTTCTTTCTGAGTACATTCAGAGTTGATATATAGAAAAGCTATTTATTTTTGTATGTTGATATTTAACCTGCTACCTTACCAAAATTTTATTTGCTTTAGCAGTCTTTCATTATAATTTTTGGACTTTCTTGGAATAGGATCATATAATCTGCAATAAGTAATAATTTGACTTCTTCCTTTCATATTTACATCTTTATTATTTCCGTCTCTTGCATGTTTGCTCTGTCTAGATTTCTAACATTAGCTTAAATGGGAGTGATGAAAGCAGACATCCTTGTCTTGTTCCAAATTTTTAAAGAAAATGCTTTCAGTTTTTCCTCATTTATATGAGACTGGCTTTGGGATTTTCTTATATAGCCTTTATGATGTTGAGGTAGGTTCCTCTATCCCTAGTTTCTTCAGTGTTTTTATCATGAATGGGTGCTGAATTTTGTCAGTGGTTTTCTCCACATCTATTGAAATGATTTAAGTGATTTTTTTATACTTAATTATATTTATGTGGTGAATGACATTTATTGATTTTTGTATGTTAAACCATTTTACATCCTTGGGGAAAAACCAACTTGGTCATCATGTGAAATCTCATATGTTGTTGAGTGCTGTTTGCTAACATTTTGTTATGGATTTTCACCTCTAAGTTCATCAGGGATATTGTCTGTAGCTTCCTTTCCTTGATGTGTCCTTATCTGATTTTTGTATGAGTGTAAAACCAGCTTCAACTAATGAATTTGGAAGTATTCCATCGTTTTCTATTTCATGGGATAATTTTAGAAGAATTGGCATTAATTTTTCTTTAAAGGTCTGGTAGAATTCTGCTGATAATTTGTTTGGTCCTGAGCTTTTCATGGCTGAAAATCCTTTTTATTACTGTTTAGATTTCATTGTTAGTTATTTGTTTAGGTTTTCTAAATCCTCTTGATTCAAATTTGACAGGTCCTATGTGCCTAGAAACATATTCATATCTTCTCACTTTTTCGATTTATTGGAGTATAAGGTTTTCAAATAGACCCTAATCACTCTTTAGATTTCTGAGATGTTTGTGGTGATTTCTCCTTTTTCATCTCTAATTTTATTAATTTGGATCTTCTCTCCTTTTCTACTGGTTAGTTTGGCTAAATGCTTAACAATTGTGTTTATTTTTTTTTTCATAGAACCAACTCTTCATTAATCTTTTGTGTTTTGAAATTCTCTGTTTCATTGGTTTCAGTTCTGATTTTAATTATTTTCTTCCTTCTATTGGTTTTGGAACTGGTTTGTTTCTGTTTTACATGGACCTTAAGATTCATCTTTAGGTTGTTTATTTGGAGTCTGATTTTCTTAGGTACACACCAATCGCTATAAAATTTCCTCTTAAAACTGCCTTCATAATGTTCCAGATGTTCCAGTATGATGTATCACTACTCTGATGGTTCTATAGATTGGTTCTATAGATTTTTAAATTTCTCCATTACTTTCTTCTATCACCAATTCAGCATTCAAAAGTGTGTTGTTCAGTCTCCATGTGCTTATATAATGTCTGTACTTTTTTGGCATTGATTTTTAGTTTCATTTCATTATGATCAGATAAAATGCAAGAAATTATATTTTTTGGTTGCTTGTTGGTATCTGTTAGTGTATTTTGGTGGCCTAAAATATGGTCTGTTTTGGAAAATCTTCCATGAGCAGCTGAGAAGAAAGTGAATTCAACTCTTATTAAATGAAATATTGTATAGGTATATGTTATGTCCATTTAATTTACAATATTTTTTAAGTCTGAAGAATGTTTCTCAGTTTGAGTCTGGATCATCTATCTATTGGTGGAAAAGGTGCATTGGAATTCCTCAGTGTTATTGTACCTGGATATATCTGAGTTTTTAGGTCAAGTAATATATGTTTTATGTACTTCCATGCACCAAAGTTTAGTGTATAAATATTTACTATTGTTATATCTTTTGGTGTATTGTTCCATTTACCAATATGAATTGTCTTTTCTGATGAATTATTTTTTAAAATATTTTTAACTGTAGATGGACATAATATCTTTATTTTTATTTATTTATTTTTATGTGGTGCTGAAGATTGAATCTAGGACCTCACTCATGCGAGGCAAGCTCTCTACCACTGAGCTACAACCCCAGTACTCTTCTGATGAATTTTGACATAAAGTCAGCTTTGTTGAATATGAGAATAGCTACTCTTGCTTCTTTTCAGGCTCCATTTGCGTGACATATTATTCCATTCTTTAATTTTCAGACTGTGACTGTCTTCTCCTATAAGGTGAGTCACTTGCAAGAAATATACATTTGGTCTTGGAAGAGTGTAGTGGAGAAAAGCAGCTAACATTGATGATCAGGAATCCAAGACAGAGAGAGCTCCACTTGCCAGATACAAATATATACCCCAAAGCTATACCCCCAATGCTCCACTAAATCCAGCCACACACCCCTGTCTTCAGTTACCACTCAATTAATCCCCATCAGGTGATTAATTTACTCATTGGGCTAAGGCTTTCATAACCCAATAATTTCTTCTCCAAATGTTCTTTCATTGTCTGACATATGAGTTTTTGGGGAACACTCTGCATTCAAACCATAACATTGTCTGAAAGCTCAATGCTAGCCACTTTGTTTTCCAGTTCTAAGATTCTATATTCAGCATGTTCTACTTTATTAGAGATATTCTCAACTGAACATTTTATTTTATTTATTGTGACTTTTATTTCAAAGATTTTTGTTTGGTTCTTTTTCAACATATCTATCTTCTTGTAGAATGTGTCAGTCATATCCCATACTGACTTCCTTAATTCTTTCATTTGTCTTTCTGAGTTCTCTTGCAATTCTCTAATACATTTTGATAATTAATTCTTAAATGTTTTTTTCTAATATTCCACTTCAATGTCTTTGGAGTCAGTTGTTGCTAAATTATGAGTCTTCAGAATAAATTATGAGTCTTCAGGAGGTATAAATTATGAGTCTTCTGAGGTACCTGTTATTTTTATGTTTCTTATATTTCTATGTTGGTATTTATCGTCTGTTGTGATGAATTCATGTTCAACTCTTATATGTAGGCATTTTTAGGGCACAGTCTTCTCTTGCCAAAGTTTTTGGGGAGATCAGATTATTATGATTTTTTAAAAATATATTTCCATATTCATTATGTATTATAATTTCCTTTGTAGTCCTATTGATGATTAGTGTTTTCTGATATAGTGTATAGTGAATCAGAGCTTGAAGATTTCATTTTTCCAGTAGTTCTCAAGAGTGGGGTTTTCTTTATAAATCTCTCAATTGCATTGTATATAACAGGTACACTCTGTGGAGCTCATCTTGTGTGATTGTTCTTCTTTACTTAAGAACTATGTATATTCTAAAGCAGTTTGGGAGTGATCTATAATAAGACCCCTCATAGGTACTGTGTCCACAGCTTTTGTGTTAATTCTCTCTCTACTTTTGTAGGAGTCAATGTCTATGAATAATAGAGTCCAAGCCTCCCCACACAAGCCATTCCACTTGTTTATTTGTTTGGAGGTTTGGTTCCTTCTTTTTTACACAAAGTACCATTGACTTTGGGGCACAGTTGGTTTGTGTGTGGAGCAAGTTGCACTGTCTTTTGGAGTCTTTACCCTGTGAACGTGTAGTGTCCTAGTAGATTCCCACCACTTCACATAAAAGAGAGAAACAACAGAAATAAGCAATGCACTTCATTAAAATAAATAACCAGTGCCTACTATGACAGCTGCAATATTAATTATCATAAAAACAGGAATTGTAGTGTCCACAATTGCCAAAAGCAAAATGATTAAATAGTCATGGGCTAGATCTAGCATTAAAGTAAATTTTAAAAGTGAGGAAAATATAAACCAATAAGTATATGTGTATATATATCCACAAACCAATCAGCATAATCAGAACACCAAATAAAAAAAAGAAAAAGAAGAAGAAATAAATAAAGAAATAAAGAAAGAAAGAAAGAAAGAAAGAAAGAAAGAAAGAAAGAAAGAAAGAAAGAAAGAAAGAAAGAAAGAAAGAAAGAAACGAAGGAAGGAAGGAAGAAAGAAAGGAAGGAAAGAAGGATTTTCAATGAAAAATGAATGAAATGTCTACACTGGAGTGTCAAAACTCTGGACAAGTATATTTTACCACTGCCTATGCCCAATTGACCTTCTTAACATTTCTTCTTCGGCTATATACCTGTTAGAGAGAACAAGCTCTGAGGGGTTGTTAAATACTTCTGTTTGTTGCTCAGGAACTCCAGTTCGAGTAACCAAAAACTGAAGGTGGTTGAAAGAGTTCTCAGCCTCCATTCTCATGAGCGTGAGGTAGGATGGAGTGGGAAGTACACTGTTGATTAGATAGACAAGATGGATGTGGATGCACTCCTAAGGTGGAACTGCTAGAGCATTATAGGTGGAGAGTTGAGGCAGCTGGAAATTAGCTCCAATTAGGTCTTGCAGGCTTCTTTGGGAGGTTTCTTCTCTGGAGAAATTAGATCAACACATCCCTAGGAGTGGGCTGATGCTGATCTCTGCCCTGAGTGTGGATCTCAGGAGCCTCCAGTAAATTCTACTCATGGGGAAGAGGAGCCAATACTCAAATATTGACTACTTAGGATCAGTCCCTGACTGTATTCATATTCACCTGTTCAGTTTCCCAACCCTCTTCTTCTGGTCACATGAGCCACCAGACTCAAAGAAAAAGCAAGTTGCACTCCCCTCCATATCTCTAGCTGGATCCCCCTAGATAGAATCTCATCTGTGTGTGTTTCCCCACATTCTGCTAGGTGCATCTTAGTCCACATGGTCAGCCCTGCTAGGATGGCATGATAATGTTTTCTGTGATCTATCAGGCTCCAGTAGCAGCAAGCTGCAGCGTGGCCTCCTCAAGATGGCTTCCACCTCAGTTCTCTGTTTGCCAGATGAGAATACAGAGCACTTATTAAACATCAGTCCACCGTGCAGCCTCTGGCTCAACGAAGTTCAGGCTGCTTTTCTGTTCTATGGGGCTTCCCGTGCTAATTTTTCCATTGTATGTATCTCTCTGTGTGTGCTCTCCCTCCACTCTTGCTGAACCAACAGAACCACAACCAACATCATTCCAATGTATTCTTTCTTGTTCTTTATTCAGTGCACCTAAGTTTCTGAGTCTCTAAGAGACTTGGTGTCTGGTATTGAATTTCAGTGAATTCCATCTTTTTACCCACTGAGAAGAAGTGTTCCTACTGCTTGAATATGAGCCTCGGAGCAACTGGAAATGCAGCTTTCCTCTCATCTGCCATCTTGAATATCCCTCTGTGATCTTTAAAATTTGACTATAAATTTAGAATTATTCCAAAATGAGAAAACAAATGTGGTAGGTATCTGGGTTCTGGTCAAAGTATATAAGGAGCTTATAAGTTGTTATTCTCTCCTAACAGAAAAAAATATATATAAACAAACTAAAAAAATCAATAATTGGATCTGTCAGAAAAGTGAGGTTAAAGGGCAAACCACAGCCCCCAAATTTTTAAAAAACAGGCATATGAATATAGAAAATCATGATTTATTGGAGCAGAAACCTATAAGTAGAAATATCTTGGGAACCAGTACAAGGTCAGGAAAACTTGAATTATAATTGACAAGCTGCTGGAAGCCCAGTCTAACAGTTAAACACTTCAAGATGGAAGTTATTTTTATTAGTGTTTTCTAGAGAAACAGAAGAAACAGCATATATAAATGAAGGTACTTGTTATAAGAACTGCATACCTCATTTTGGAAGCTCAGCAGTCCCAAAATCTGCATCCAGAAACTTGGAAACCAGGAGAGCCAATGATGTAGCTTTATTCTGAATCTGTGGGTCTGAAAACCAGGAAACTGCAAACGCAATAGTGTAAGTTCTAGTCTGAGAATTGGTAAGTTTGAGATCTAAGACGAAGTTCAACTATGAAAACAGGAAAAGATCAATGTCCTAGCACAAGGAATCAAGCTGGATAGTTCCTCTTAATTAATTTTTTTTTGATTGGGTGAGTGCCACTTCCATTAGGGAGGGTAATCCACTTTACACGTCCTGCAAATCCAACTGTTAATTTAATTCCAAAACACTTAAAACCATACCCAAAATAATGCTTAACCAAACAAGTATGTACTCAAAGAAAAGCAAAGACAGGACTGGAGGAAGACGCCAACACCCCTTGGTGAAAAAGAGACAAAATTAGGAGGCAAAAAAATCAGTCCGGACATAGCTGAAATCAATTACTCCAGTGATCAACTGAATATAATTGACATATATCAACCATTTCATCCAATTATCAATGAGTACATATTCTTCTCAGTATTACATGAAACATACATCAAAATAGACCTCATACTTAGCCATGAAACAGACCTTCAAAACGTGAAATACTGGAGGTTACACAATGTCTGCTCCCACCAAAATAGAATTAAATTAGAAATTGATAACAAATATACCTGAAAAAAAATCAAAACATATTTGGATATTAAACAATACAGCTCTAAGCAATACACAGACTAAGACAAATCTCAGCAGAAATCTTTAAAGTTCTATATTTTAAACTAATCAAAAATGAAAACACAGCTTGTCAAAATTTGTGAGATACAGTGAGATCAAAGCTCTAGATTTGAAAGCTACATTAAAAATAAGGGAGATTTAAAAACAATCATCTAAATATCCACTTTAGGAAACTAGAAGAAAAAAGAGCAAATTAAGCAGGAAGATTGAGTGAAAATAGTCTTTTCAATGAAAGGTGCTGGGAACAACTAAATATCCTCATGCAGAAAATAAAATAAAATTGAAACAAAGTATGGGCCTTACATCCTGCACAAGAATTAACACAGAATGGTTCATATATCTAAATGTAAAACCATAACTCAAAACCACAAGGCTTCTAGGAGATAGTATAGGACAAAGCCTAGATATCTCGAATATTCTGATATCTATTTAGATACAGTACAAAGGGCATGATCCATAACAGAAATAATTGATAAACTTAATGTCATTAAAATTAAAAATGTCTGTTTTGCATAAGACAATGTCAAGAGAATGAAGAGAACTCACTATGAGGCATATTTGATAAAGTATTATAACCAAAATATACAAAGAACATTTAAAATTCAACAATAAGAATGGAAACAACATAATTAAAAATGTGTCAAAAACCTTAAAAGATTCCTTGCCTAAGAAAACATATAGATGGTAAAAAGGTGTATGATAAGATGTTCCACACCATGCATCATTAGAGAAATGCAAACCAAAACAATAAAGTAGTACCACTTTATTGTAGTAGTTATTAGAATAAAGTAGTAGTTATTAGAATAACCAACATCCTCAGTGCTGAACAACACCAACTGCTGATGAGGATAGAGGAATATAGACTCTCATTCATTGCTTGTGAAAATACAAAACAGTATAACACCAGCTACTTTGGAAGATGTTTTGGGAGCTTCTTGCAAAACTAAACATATTCTTATCATAAGATCCAGCACTCATCCTCCTTGGTACTTTCTCAAAGGAGTTCTTAATATCCACACAAAAATGTACACAATGTACACATGGATGTTCACAGCAGCTTTATTCATAATTGCCAAAACTTGAAGTCAACTAGGACTTTCATATAGATAAATGGCATATCATATGATGAATACAGAAAATGGAACATTATCCAACCTTAAAAAACTAGCATGATATGAAAAGACAACAAAGAAACTAAATGCGTATTTTAAGTAAAAGAAGTCAATCTGAAAATGCAGCATAAAGCACAGTTCCAACAAACATGAAAGATAAAACGTTAGAGGTTATGAAAAGGGACGGGGTTTCCAGGGTTGAGAGAAGAGAGGGACCAACTAATGGGGTCCAGGTGTAAGGAAGAACAGACTGAAGAGTGCAAAGCAGTAGTAGGAAACCTTGATCTCACACTGTAATGGTGGATACATCTCATTAAACATAACCATGAGTGGACAATAATGCAAACTGTGTGTTTGAGGGGATAATGACATAGTGGTGTAAATTCATCAATTGCAACAAATGGACCATCTGGTTCAAGATTTTGATAGTGATGAGAGGCTTTGCTTATGTGGGGATAAGAGGCAAATAGGACATATCTGTACCTTCCGCTTAATTTTTCTGTGAACCTAAAACTTTTCTAAAAATTAAGACCATTTAAAAAGCAGAGAATGTGGTGAGTAGGATTATAAGAATTTTTTCAATCATGGTTCTTCTACAAAGTGATATACAAATTTCCAAGGAAACATCTGACTAGGACTAAATTCTACATGGAAATTCAGGAAAAACTTCACCAAGAAGATTGATTTTGAGTTAAGTCTCTGCGGCTCAGACTTTGTCATCCACATGTGTACAGAGAGACACACAAAAGTCAGATAATTGAAACAACATTGCACATTTAAGCGGCCTGGATAATATAATGGCGTACCTTTAAGAGTCGTGATGTTCAGAAAAAGCTTCCACGTTGGGCCCAGAACCACAATGTCAATGGTCCACATTACTTCCAGGGACCCCAAATTATCTTAATTTTCTTTGAAAATTAGAATGAATGAAAAGAGTTCCTAGCTCTATAAAGATGTCTTAACATATAATATTAATAGAATTTTCTTTATAACAGTGCAATAATAAAATGATTTTGACCAGTCTTCCAGTCCTACTTTTATTTATTCTATTTCTAATCCTTTACATCACTGCCTTAAAGACTATAAGGTAGTTAAAGATTTAAAATTACATGATTATGTGAGCAATTTTCTTGATTTAAACTAACTTGTGTGTAATTTATTAATCAGTAAACACTAACATACTAAATGTACATGGCATAAGGGAAGAATCTAAATCAGTTTACATAATTTGATCTTTTGATTTACTTGTTAATGTGTCAAAAGCTGATATTAGCCCAATTTTATGTAACTTCCTTCTCTAATGAAAGCAAGTATTATATGCTTTGTGTTCATCCCACAGGTCCTTAAGCCATGGTCTGAAAATATTTGTACCTCTAAAATGTATGTACACAGCAAAGAATTTTGCCATATTATTACTGGTTTCTGTACTACCTTATAAAAAACAACTTTTTAAAAAAAATTAAATAACTTTCCTCACTTCTATGGGACTTTGAACTTTGTACTTATCTTTAACAGTTAAAGCATCATACAACCTCAGAACTGGTGTTAAGAATAGGATAATTAGATGGGAATTCATATGGATGGAGTTATGGGTTCCTTGTGGCCTAAAGTTTTAACTTACACCCAGCTACAGAGCTTCACTGCTTTTGGTTGACATTGTCTTTAATCGAAATGAAGATGGCAATCTAAACTGAAAATATTCAGCCTCATTTCAAATTTTGTATGCCTCCCTCCTGTGAGGAAAGAATGAAGAGAGATTGAAGACACCCAATAACTGGAGGATTTTATATTAGAAAGAACAGATTGAAAAATACAAAGGCATAGTGGGAAATCTTAAATCTCATTGAACGTTGCTCTGTGATTGACTCTAAGACAATGTTTAATGTATTAATCCATCCAGGCTACTAGAACAAAATACTATAAACTGTGTGGCTTATAAACAACAGAAGTTTATGTCACTCAGTCCCAGAAGTTCAAGATCAAGCCACTGGCAGATTTGGTATCTGATAAAGAAATGTTACCTCATTCCTAGACAGTTCCCCAGCCCTGTATCCTCACATAGTAGGAGCATATGAGCTGCCTCAGACCTTCTTTGTAAGGGCACTAATTTCATTCGGAAGGGCTCCATTCCTGTGACCTAATGACTGCTCAACCACCCTCACTTCTTCATACTATTGCATTTTGCATTGTCAGTGTATGAATTTTGGGTGGACACAGACTTTCACATCACAACATGATATGCATGCATATGCATATGCACAAATTCTAAGCACATGTGTATACGTGTGCCTAAATGGCATGCAGAGTTATCATGTCTTATATAATATACACAACAAAACTAACTATTCACACAACAATCGCCCCCTGGAGTGTGACAGCCCCTCTAATGGACTATACATTATTAAGTTGGAAGTAGTAAGCAAAAAAAAAAGAAAGAAAGAAAAAGATCTTACAGCTAGAAGAGGGTAGTGTTTGGTCCAGACCCCTGCTGATTTTCTGCTGTGCTTGGTAGATGCTCTTTTCACCGCTCATTAACACTGCAGTCCAAGGGAAGGGCACTTGTTTCCAAGGCTTGCAGTAACCTCATTATCTCCTAATTGTTTGCACCCTTTCCTTTCTGGGTACAATTCAAAAGCCCATGTCCACTCTGTAGATTCTACCAGGCAAAGCACCTCTGAATCTCAGAGTCCACTGTTCAAAGCCGGACCATCGGCATTAACCTTCCATCAAAGTGGAAGGCAGGGAATTTGTATTCTGCAGGAAGTCTCACCTAAAGAAGCAGAAAAGAAACGCGACCGATAGGCCACACCTTCCCCATCAATCACCTGACTCCTAGGCAGCCACGTGTGTTAGGAAGCACTGATCTTGCTCTATGATTACTGCAGTTCATTTTCCATTTAGCACTAAAGTCATTTATGTAAGTCTTAATACCTCCTGTGACTACATGATGAGTTCACATTTGTCGAGGGTCAAAACCAAGCTTCAGATATATTTTTAACATTTGACTGTCATTTATTCTCTTGTCGCCCACTTTTTATTTTTTATTTTATTTTATTTTTTTCTTTTTTGGTCCACTCAACCTCTCAGAGAAGAAAAAGGAGACTGAAAGAAGGGTTAGCTTTCCAATCTCCTGACAGGGTGAGTGTAAAGAAAATGAGATGATTGATCAAAATGACGTTATTCCCACTTTCTTATCTAGGCCCTCTCAGACTGGCCTGATCCTTTGAATCATCTGTGACTGTTGCTAATGCAAAGGACGCCCTGCACCACAACTTCATGGCCCCCACTCTGCAACTAAAAAACACAAAACAAATCATAACCTCCCGGGTGTGTGTGTGTGTGTGTGTGTGTTTCCATTTTACACTGTTTTGTTTATTTTTACTTTGAAAAAAAATTCCAGATGTCCCAGCTGATTGCATGATGGAGCAAATCTGGGAAGCAGCTCTAATCCTAAAGAGGAAGGGCAGCTCAAACATTACACATGTAGCCCATTTCGGATGTATCATGACTCATATTTTAACTAACCTTGTACTCATACAGCTCTAATTGTACTACAGCATTGTGGGGAGGTGCACTGGAGGAGAAGGACTGATACAGCTGGGACGATTGCTGAAACTCAAGTTCCTGGTCCGTGGGCGGAGACATCTTTTCTTGATCTCCAAGTTTAGACAGTGACTGAAAGGAATGATGGACTGCAGATGTGATGACCTGCAAAGAGCTCCTTCAGAGGACATGGGAGGTCATGCTAACCTGAAACTGAGTAGAAACACATAAGAAATGTAGTGTACCCTGTGCTTCTGTCCTTTATGCCCATTGCTTTTCTTGTAGCAAACATTTTGGGAAACTTAAAAAATTTTCTTTAAAGACGAACTATCAAAAAATCACTTAGCTTTGAAAAAGTTGGAGTTGCCCTTATGGGACATGAACTACACTGATTTAATGTAGCCGGAAGCTTTATGAGAAGAGAAGCAATCTTGGATAAACTGCAGAATCACCAAACGTTTTTACTAGAAATTTCTTGGAACTGTCACTATTATGAGCACAAGATATTCCAGGAAGCTACTGCCAGCAGAAATGAGATGATCTGTTGAGTAGAGCCCCCTGGGATGCTGAGGAACTGCCCACTGCCAAGGGGTGGGAGGGTCTCCAGAAACTTCCAACATGGTGAACGTCTGAGTCATTGGCAGGAACCCCTGTAGAATGGAGCTCCAGTTAGAAAGTCCCCTCAATCACACCATAAGGGTTTGTCACTATCTGCTGAATATCAGCTGGCTTCTGCTATATAATCCCAAGTAATTCTGGATATCCTAAAGAAAATTAAAGAATCAAGATAAATCGTATGCAAGAGTCAGCTTTTCTTTGTGGTGATAAATAGCTGACAAAAACAACTTAAAGAAGGGAAGATTTATTTCGGCTCACAGTTTCAGACATTCTACTCCATGGTCAGTGACTCCATTGTTTTAGGTCTGGGATAAAGCAGAACTTCGTGGTGGAAGGCTTTAGAGGTGGAGAACTAACTGTTCAGCTCATGACAGCTGGAAGGAAGAGAGACAGAGGTGGAGACAGAGACAAACTGAGAGAAAGAATGAAAGAAAAAGAAGGAAAGGAAGAGAAAAAGGAGAAAAAGAGGAGGAGGAGGAGAGTAAAGTCCCCAAGAACACAATCCCAAAGACCCAATCCCTCCTACTTGATCCCAGCTCCTACACTTTTTACCCACCTCCCAATAGTCCATTCAGATTTTGAATCCCTCAATGGATCAATCTGCTGATAAGATCAGAGTCCTCATGACCCAGTCACTTTCCAAGATTCCCTACCTCTAAACACTGCTTCATCTGGGGACTAAACCTTCAACCCATGAGCCTTTGGGGGACATTCCAGATCCAAACCCTCATACCTTATGTTGTACACATTTACACCCTTTTGACCATACACCAATATTTATTCATTAAATATTTACAGAACCCCTATTCTGGGTCCTGGAGATAGAGTGACAAATTGGACAGCTGCATTTTTCTTTCACCAGGGTTGAGTAAGTATGTACTACATAATCTAAAGTGAATAAAGAAAAAGGCATGAATCACAGGTGTGAATGGGATTAGAAACGTGAAGGTCTTGTGGGATGAAGGAATGGCATGGACCTGAAGGGACAGAAGCTGGTGGTGGGCAGCAGGAGGGATCCTTGATACAAGTTCTGGTTATAAATGTATTGTAATGATATGATCATGGTTGAGGAAGTGGAATGTGAAAAAGAATTTACTGAAAGCAAGAGGTAAAGGAATTAGGAGATCAAGTTCCAGATATATTGTTCATGTAGACATTAAACATGCCTTAACTTAGGCAATTTGAGTTGGCCTGAAGGTTCTGGAACTCTTGTTGGTAATCTTGAACCAGGTCCATATACCTGAATTCCTAGTGATGGCTTTGGAAATAACTATATATCCACAAACTATGAGCTACGGTGTAGAAAGTGTTATTAGGTTAGTTAGTATACCAATTAGAAATATACAAATGCTGCTTCTTGAATATCCCACAGCCTATCAAAAGAAGAGCCTGAACTTGCCATTGAAACTCTTGTCTCCTACGGATAAAACCTTCTACCTCCAGTGGCCTTGCTAAAAGTACATGTCACTTAGCATGGGAACAAACAATAGGGACACCAGCATTCAAAGAACACGAGGTCATTATTTCTCAGATTAACTGGTTGTCACCTTGTCCAGAGAAAGCTTCAGAGGTAGCTGGAAAGACAATGAGGAGAATGGGAGTAAGCTAGCGAGGAAGTGCAGCTTGGCTTCAGGGAGCCCTCACGGCCTCACCAATACAGGATGGAAGGTTGCACTGGGAGAAAGCAAAGCACAACAGTGAACACATGACTATTTCTAAAGTGGAGATACTATCTCCGTCGGAGTATGAAGTTTAAAAGAAATGGTGCACGTCAACTCTCTAGCACACATCATGGTTGGTATGTAAATATGAACTGTCTTCCTCACGTGCTCTTCTTCTAAGGAATATTATAAATATTCTAAAATGATTTCACCACAGTAACACACACACATTATTTACTCTGAAAGCTACAGACAAGAGAATCCATATTGTTCCATTTCTTGTTTGACCATTCATAGATTAATCTTTTTTAAATATTTTTAATTGTAGTTGGATACAATATCTTTATTTTATTTATTCATTTTTATGTGGTGCTGAGGATTGAACCCAGTGCCTTGCACATGCTAGGCGAGCGCTCTACCACTGAGCCCCAGCCCCAGCCCATCATATATTAATCTTTTAGCGTCTTTATGAAAACTTTTCTTTACAAATAAAATTTTTTGACAACATATTGAATGTAAGAGGCTTTACGCAAATATAAAATAGTATATGATTTAATTAATACAAAGTTGTAAAATAGGGTAAACTACTCTATGATAGAAAAATAACAGAACAAAAGCTACTTGGGTTGTTATATAGAGCAAACAGAAAGAATGTAACCTAGATGATGGGTAATATGACGGTCATGTTCTATATCTTGACAGGGTTTTGAGTCACAAAACTCTATCAATGCACATTTGATACTGTACATTTCATTGTATGTGAATACGATAACCACAGCCCCATTGTTGTATATGAATTCTAAAAACTGTAAGCAAATATTGACTTGTAATTAGTAATGTACATGCTCAAGTATTTTGAAGGAAACTAGTGTTGGTAACTTATTTTGAAATGTCTTCAGAAAAATGAATTGATAAATGAAGAGCGTACATCTAGGTGATAAAACAATTACAACAGAAGTTTATTGCTTAAATCTAGGTGGTGGCTATATAGGTATCTACCACAAAGTTTCAACCTTACTGTATACTTGAACATTTTCCTAATAACATAATAGAAAAAATATAAGGTGTTTTCTCACTTGTCCTTCATCAGTTTATATCCCAAGTCATGATGAAAATGCTGAAATGCTTGGTTTGCAGTCTTTACTGATGAGTATCTCTGATTTGACTACGTCTAAGGGTGAAACAAATGCAGTTCATCGATAGTGGAACACATGTTCAGCCTTAGGTAGTGCGTGTGAAAAAGCCTTTAATATTGCAGGGCTTCTTGTCACCACTCAGTGGTTATCGGCCTGTCAGCTCTGTATCCCAGATGCTCAGCAAACTGTCATTCCCAGAGCTCTCTGACTCAGGATACCCAGACCTATACAGCTGACCTCACGTAAATGTTATAGAAATGTTATAGCAACCTGCCTTCCATGTAGAGAAGAAGGAAACTAAAGTGTTCTAAGATGATGACTAAAATTTTAGTTCCTCAAGTGGCCAGATTTCTTGTCTTCTTGAAATGCATAGTTCTTGATAAATAGAGAAAAAGCCCTCTCTCATCTCAGTTTGTGGACCAAGAAGTCTTGGCTTTCAAATATACAAAGTTTCCTACATGATCATCTCAGTTCACTAAAGATACTTTTTAATAGAGTCACTCTAACCATTTATAAATTAATTAATTTTAATTGACATAATATTTGTGCACGTTTTAAAAGTATAATGTGACGTTTTCATTCACATGCGCATTGTGTAATATCAACCTGGGAAAGAAATGAGGCTTGACGCCAGTGTGGAATTCCTCACTCTCCCTCCTTGAAGCATAATGCTCACTCTGACCTGTCCTGTGCTCCTCCTTCCCTCTCCTGATCTCTTCTGGCATGTTCCAGAGCTCAGTTTGGGGGACTCTGCCTTTTCTCATTCACATTTAAAATGATAGCATATGGTTTCATCACATCGTAATGTCACCTATGTGCTGAAGACCAAAGTACATACTTTCAGTCTCCCAATTTCCAGGCACGTATACTCTATCCTCTAATAAGTCCTGGTGCATGTCTGATAGACACTTGAAGCCTAACATGTTAAAACTTAAGCTCCTAATCTTTCCTCTAAAATCTGCTTCTCCCAAGGTCTCCTCTCCATTTGCATTCATAGCAATTCCGACCTTGCAAATGCTTATGCCAAAAGCCTTTTGAGTCCTCCTGGCTCTTTCATTTTGCACATCAATCTGTCAACCAGTCCCGATGAATTCACCCTCTAAATATATCCGACCCTACCACCTCTCACAACCTGCACTGCTCCCGACTTGGCCTGAGCTACCACTGCTTCCCACGTGAACTATCGCGGCCTCCCAGTCCGACCTCCCACTTCTACCCCTGTCCCCCTCCATCTATGAAAGCCTTGACAACGGGATGATCTTGCTAAATATGAGTCAAAGTGTCTCACACTGCTCAAAGTCCTTCAGTGGAAATTAAATTAAAATCATCAAAAGAGCCCATCGGGTCCAACGCCGCCTGGTCCTGGTTCCCACTTAATCCCCCATAAACTTTCCCCCCACTCTCTCAGCTCCACCTCTCAGGGCCACAGGGGTGGGCTGAACATTCCTGTGAGGTGCTTTCATTGCACTCTAGCTCTCGGCTCTGCCCAGCCCTCCTCATGCACAAGGTCTGCGTCTCAGTTTCTCCAGGTCTCTGCTAAAATGGCAGAGTAGTGGTTAGTTCTTGTCCTTCCCTCTCTGGAATTGCATGTCTATCCCCTCTTTTTCCTTGTTTTTCTCCATAGTATTCATCATTATCTAATATATCATGCTGTGTGTGTGTGTGTGTGTGTGTGTGTGCTGTACATTTTCTGCATTCACTGCCACATTAGAATTCATGGTTTACGAGATCAGGAGTTTTGTCTGTTTTATTTCCTGCTGACCCCTAGAATCTAGAAAAGTGGTACAAACACATACACACACACACACACACACACACACACAATACAAGGATACAAATATACATTTAAATGTATATATGCATTTTAAATGAATAAATGGATTGTGAACTTTAAAATATTGTAACATTTAAATTAATCAAGAATAATAAAGAGTAGTGTGTAACATCACAAATGGCTCTTTCTGTTTCAGCCCAGTCAAATCTATTACAGCAAATTAATTCAGTCCTACCCAACTCCGAATGACAGGAATAAAACCAAGGAAGAGAATGATATTCACACACATACCTTAATCCATATATTTCTTTACATATGTTGTTGATATCATGGACAGAAATTTATCTATCCAAGGAACTGTCTAGCTTTTTTTCCCTTGGCTCTAATCTCAAATGATCATATGAAGTTCTAAATCCTTCAGGCAACATATTTAATTTGTCAAACTTTCTGTAAATACCAGTGGCCTTCCATGGGTGAAGATAACTCCCAGCAGTTAGGCCTCTGTCCCTCATCACTGCTACCAGATGGTGTTGGGCAATGAAAGGGAGTCTTGTGCCAATAGTCACTCTGTATATTGGTAATGACCCCAATATGAAACCTTTCATTAGCAATAGGCACAATACTGAAGGCTGTATGCAGTATTTTCTAAAAGGGTCTTTTATTGCTTTCAGAATACACCAAAAGCACTTCTGGGAAGGTTGGGTGACTAGTGAACATCACCCTGTTCTTAGGCAAGTTTCTAGTCAGGCAGAGAAACAGGGTGCTCCCTAAAAGGCAATGATACAGCTCCAACAAGTTCTTCAGCTCAAGGGCTGAATGAACAGAAGAGAACTTTAATGACTGTGCTTGCTGGGTTTATGCAGTATTCCTTCCAGGGCGGCAGGTCTGTTTAACTCCTAAGAGATCAGGTCACCTGCCTTCATACATTGCAACTTCTATAAGTTACCAGGTAAGTAGTCAGCCTAGATGGATAATACCTATTGGGGCTGACTTTTTCCCATGTATTTAGACATAAAACTACCTAACTAAAATATCCTAAGTAAATGAGCATAAATACAATGTGATATTCAGAATAGACATTTTATGATTGAATTGATCTTAGTCAAATACAACCATTTAAATAATTTTCTCTAAATTTTGAATTCCCATAACTTTATATATACCAAAAGCACTCAGAAGTCTACTTGTGACTATGACATAAATTTTACCAAAGTATGAAGAAATAATAAAATCATAGAAGTATGGGAAAATCAGAATTAAAGAATATCTAGACAATCCTGTCCAGACCATTCTAATTATAGGTGAGGATATAGACCAAAGATAATAAGAAATTTTTCCTAAAACACAAAGCAGTGCAAAGAAGAATGAGTTCTAAAACCAAGGACTTTGATTCTCAATTCCCTGTTTTTCTTCTAAAATCCCATTGGAAGTTATTGTATTTATAAAGATGCTGGGAAAACCCTCAGCCACTCATCCACCCACCTCTGAAGACTTACAAAATGGCTGCCCACTCTGGAATGTTGACCAAGTCTATTAAAATTAAGACACAGTGTATACCTTAGAAGAGACAGCATGTGATCCCTGAAGGAGCATGCCCCATACCACTCAGTGGGTTCCAAATCTCCTTTATCCAACTCTTTCCTGTAGCTACGAGCCATCCCAGTCACTTGGCACTTGGGTGTCAATACATAGGAAACTGTCATATGGGCAATGATACTGACTGTTAGGACCAGAGTCCACACCACGAGAAGCCTGCCTCTGCCTTAGAGTTCCAAGGCAGCCCAGACAGCATCTAAACTTGCCTTTCCACGCTGTCACATGCAGGACAGCCGAGGATCTGCAGACTAAATTTGTTCTACAGAAATGCTGACCAACACAATGTCATAAAAATGTAGAAAGGGCATGAGAAGCAACAGGCCCTCCATTAACTGGCTTTTCACATATCTATCTGTCTTACACAGCTGGCCCTTACAGGAGTCTGTGGCTTCTATGCATAGCAAGGTAGGGGAGAGTGTGAGGAAAATTCTGGGTTAAAATCTCAACCCCTCTAAGTCCTATCTCTGTGACCTTGGGCAAGTCCTCTCCCTAGATCAGTTTCCTCACAGGTAATGTGGGGAGGATGATGATGGTACCCACCTTGTCCTCTTGTTGTGGGGACATGTGACATAAAGCAACAAGAATGTTCTTGGATATGTTAACATCTATTGAGCTTCACTGCATGCCAGGAACACCATAAGTCAATTAACATGAATTATCTCATTTCTAAGGCATGTATCATTACCATCTCCATATACACATAAGGAAAACTAAACTAAAATGTGTGCTATTTGACGGGTGAGGACATGGCTCAATAGTAAACTATTTCCTAGCATGTACTAAGAATGGGAATGCTGGAGATAGATTTGATCCTTGTCTCAAAAAAAAAAAAGGATTATTTTGCCAAATATTGCACAGTTAGGAAATAGAGCGAGAATTTTACCCAGAACAGTCTGACATCAGAGCCCCATTCTTAATTAATAAGAAACGCTGAACACTGAATTGATTTTACTTAAGTGCAAACTTGCATGGCATTGTTGTTCAATCCTTCTCTATTTCCCAGACATTTGAATTTGATTTTCCAATGTTTCTTTATGATAAGCAATAGGTGCATTTTTATATGAGCCATCCTGCAAAGCTATTATTTTTCCTCTCACCTTTTGCTCCACTTACAACAGCTGATAACCAAAAACATCCATCTGACTCTCAAAAGTCATCATTGTTTCTGCATGACTTCCCTCTGTAAGAACTGCCCAGGTAATGGGAAAATATGTGCACTTGGGTGTAAGGAACACATTAAGGCACAATATTTTCATTACAGTCTTCAGATAATTTATAAAGCTTTCCTCCATGTATCAACTAGCTCTTCTACAAGTCAAATAAATAAAGACCCAAGGAAACAATCAGATTGAGTCATACACAATTTGAGCCCAATACCAGGACAGATATCTTGCTAAGGAAATTTGTTATTAAACAAAAGTCAGAATTTTCCCTTTCCTAGGGGCATGCAGGAAATTTTGAAATACGATAAATAGCCCAACCTGAACTTAAAACCTACTTCATAATGTACTGATTTACAAATTATTTTTAACTCAGAAATTCTGTGGTCTGGTAATTTATTTAAAGAATTTAGAGCTGTCCTTATCATCTATATTTTTAAAAAAATCTTGAGTTTAGAGAAATTAAATGAAATGTTTACCAGCTTTTAAATCTGTATAACAGCTTTCTATCCAGGAGGAAAAACATCTTTTATTTTAGTCATAGACTTGGCCATTGATAAATCAAAGCTTCTCACATTGTATGTTCTTTGTAGGGCTGAAGTTTCCATTTCATTTATGACCATACAAACTGCCTCACGGAACATCCTTGACTTTCTGGAAACAGCTTCAGAGTTTTCCTGGTAGAATCTGTCTGTGAGGCTTTCCTCAGTGTTTTTCCTGCTTTCAGATTTCACACCAGCGTGTTGTAAACCCTGGTTGGAAACAGAAATTCCTACTGGATCGCAAAATAGCTTCCCACAGGATCCTCCCACCCCACCCCATCCACTATCTACATCCTTGGGCATTCTCTGAGTACCAAAAAGATGACATAAAGGTTTCCCTTCTATATATAAAATACGTTAGAGTTGATGTTCTCAGATAGGACAAGGAACCCAAGGACAGCATAAGAGAAGGCACAGCAGGTGCACTATGTCTTCCAAAATAGCAGCTTTCTAATCCTCCAGCCCAGGAAAATTAGAGCAGAAAAAAAATCACAGAGCAGAGCCACAGAGGCACCTCAGGAGACACACTGGTGTGGGACACTCTGCAGTGCTGCCTTTCAGGGAAGCAAAATAAGTTTTCCTGATACTCAAGAGATTAACTGGCCTGCTTAAGATTGTCGGGCCGTCCACAGTCCAGGAGCACAGAGGCTGTCTCCAAGCTTTTAGCATAAACTCTTTCACCTTCCACACTGTGCCCAAGAGGCAGATCTCACACAGTTTTAGCATATGGTTTTTCAAGAGTGATAGACATTAATCATTTATAGTAGCCACCCCTGTGTCAGTAACGTCATTATACCCTTGACCTGTAATAAAACGCAGGCATCTTTCCTATCTTTAATTGCCAATGAGTTCCAACTATGTATGGCACTCACTAGGACAAACCTTACATTGCAGGTCCACAATGTGACACAGATTTAAAATATGTTTGGTCGATAAAACAATTCTGGAACTGTCAACAGTTTTAAAGTAATTTCAGAGTTAGACAGACAAAACACCATGATCTGCATGGAGCGACTTTCAAAGTACGGAGTTCTTTAAGGAGCACTAGACCATTTATGTCCGTGCTTTATTTGTGATCTTGGAAGCAGATTTGTTTCTTCACTTCAGCCTGCTTATTGCTGCTATGTGCAGACAAAGATGAACAGACTGCATAAATAAATAGCTACCTCCCGGGTCATGTTTTAGAGATATATGATTTTTTTCAGTTTTACTTGTTCATTTCAGTTCATACAACAGTAGAGATATATAATATAAAGTGCTTTAATATATATTTTGACTCTCATCAAAATATTGAGGATTCTGATAATGATGATGATGGTCACAATGCGGGGAGAACTCTTTGTAACTAGTAAAAAAATATACGTAAAACCCTCTAAAACCAAAAGCAACAAAATATATGCTTACATTTTTTAAAATAAAGTACTTTACTATTCTACAGATTGCCATGGGCCACTTTTCTACATTTCTAGCTTTGCTCTTGTCCATTGAGTATATTATTTATTTTATAGATGAAACTAAGTTTCTTTTTTTTTATTTTTATAAAACCTGTAAGCTATAAACTATTTCCATTTATGCTTACTTTTTTATTTGAGCATCTAAAAACCTTCGCCATCCACTTTAGCTTGCCATATGGAAGTCATATTCATGAACAAGTTGTATGTACATTTTTGGTTCCTTTAAATATTTCCCCCTTTTATCAGAGTTTTTGATTAATTGTTAGTATTTGACTCAGGCTACTTGGTATTCTGCTTTGACCCTGCTCCTTAGGAATTCAAACAAATATGTGATTATTCTATTTTTACAAGTATGTTTTACACTATCCAGAATAAAGTGCAATTATACTGACAAAAGTATTGAACTTTCACTCCAGTTTAATAGTCAAAATCCTTCTTGTGACATTTTGACACATCTCAACAAATAAAGGTTAAAAATACCAGTTTATACCCAATTCTAACTTCCCAAACTCCCTGGGAAAATGAAGCACTGGTGCCTCAAAGTCAAAAAGGCCTGTGATGTACTCATTGCTGGGGCTTCTTATCATCATTTATTTTTAAATCTAAAAAACATTTGCAACCTCTGTTTTCTCACATATTAGATATAGATATATATTAGATATAGATAATTAGATATTAAATTAGAAGTATGTAATTAATATGTACAAATTTAAAAAATTGAAAAAATCATATATCTCCAAATCTTTTCTTCCATATTAGATATTAGTTCATGAATATGACTTTCATATGACAAGTTACAGTGGATGATGCCATGGGCCCTATCTCCTCACAGAATCTGTAAATATGATTTATTATTCATCTATTCAGTAACTCGTATGTTCCTGATATGTACCAGACCCTCTTTTATATTTATTCAAATGAAGGTTAATCAGAAACAGGTTTCCTTTTCCACAGATCATAGAAGGAGAGGTGGAGGTTCTGAAAAGTTAAAAAACCTTACTAATAAATGCAAGAGATGGGATTTACCCCATCTGTTTTACGGCATGACCTAACCCAATTTTTTTGTGAGTTGGGGGATGGGGAACCTCAAGTATTTTTAAGTTTTATTTTTTTTATCTTTTTTAGTTGATTCTATTAACAAAATAAATAAATAAATAAATCTCTTGACTATTAACAAAACTTTTCTTCAACAAGGAAATACATTAACTCTATTTTAATGCCAGTATTTTTTTTTTTTTAACTACAGCCTGATGCTCTTGTGTGATTTTAGGGGGTTGGATTCTGCTGATTGCTTCCTTTGATGTGGAAGTCTTCTCGTTTGATATGGTCCAGGTATTTATTCTTGGTTTTGTTGCTGGTGATTCTATTGTCTCAGCCGTGAAATCACTGTCAGGACCATCATGAAACTGTGGCCAAGAACCCTGTGTGAAGTTTTCCCCTTTATTTTCTAGGAGTTTTACATTTAAGTAATTAAACCATTTTGAGTTGATTTTTTGTGCACTGCCTAAGGGTGCAACTCCATCCCTTGCGTGTGTATATCTGTTTCCCATCACCACTTGCTGAGACCACCCCTTCCCCCTTGTGTATTCCTGACATACTTCTTGAAGATAAGTTGATGTACATGCAGGCTTGTTTCTGGAATCCTTATCCTGTTCCTTTGCTTCATGTGTCTGTCTTTGTTGACAGTGTATTTCTAATATACTTCGATATCAAGAAGCATGATGTCTCTCTCCTTGTTCATCCCTCTCAAAATTGATTTAGTTATTCAGGAAGCAATCAACAGAAAAAAAATTAACCTACAGAATGTGAGAAAATACTTGCAAAATATGTATCTGATAAAGGATTAATCTCCAAAATATGTAAGGAACCTGACAACCCAATGACACAATACCCAATAATCTGTTTAAAAATGACCTAAAGACATAAATTGTCAACTCTCCAGAGAAGCCACAAATGGCCAATTCTTTAACATCATTCATCATCAAGGAAATAAAAAAAAAAAACAATGAGATATCACCTTATCTTCTCAGAATGGTTATTATTTTTAAAAAATAGGACCACAAGTGTTGGCAAGTATGTGAAGAAATTAAAAACCTTGGACACTGTTGCTGGGAGTGTAATATGGTGCAGCCACTACGGAAAATGATATGGAGGTTCCTCAAAAAATTAAAACTAGAGCTATGATATGATTGAGCAATTTCACTTACATGTGTTTAGCCAAGAGATTTAAAATCTGATGCCAAGATTTGGGATCAAGTATTTATGAATGGGTGATTAGATAAGGAAAACACACATGCATGCACATACGCACACATGCACAAACACACACACATATGCGCGAGCACACACACACACACACACACACACACACACTTTCTACAAGGTTTTACTTATAGAAGGTATTTAAAATAGTCAATTACTTAGACACAGTATAATGATAGTTTCCAGGGCCTGGGGAGAAGAGGGAAATGAGGAGTTAACCAATTCATGGGCATAAAGTTTCAGCTAAGATGAATCAGCTCTTGTGGTCTACTGTAGAAGACTATCCCTGTAGTCTTAAAAAATGTGCTGTACACCGAAACCTTTCTCTAGAGAGATCACATATTAAATTCATTTATTACGATGAAAACAATTAAAAAAGAAAAAGAAATAAAATATAAGCCTTACCTCTTCACCACCCCCCCAAAAAAAATTCTATTAGTCAAGTGGGAGTCTCGGTCTTCCCAAAGATTCTGCTTCAACACCCATTCTCTAGCCACTCAACATTTACTTCCTATCTACTACCGAAGTATATTCTAGTAATGTAAAAATGTGGTCATAAACCACAAAGTTTGGAAACCAGAATGTTCTATGGTATCATTTAGCTCAACTGTTTTACTCAACAAATGACAAATCTGTTTTTAAAAACAGACATTCATTCAGAGTCATCTGGGTTCTAAGCCTACGTCTAGACACAGCCAGAGTTCATTGGTTTGTAAACCATTTGTCATCTAATGCATCTCCTTCAGGACAGTTTATAAATGACCATCACGCCACACAATTGATTTAGAGGTAAAGAATCCAGTGCCCAGCCAGATGATTTTTCACGAACGAAGACATTTTTAGATGCTCAAGGATAGAATGGACATCTTTCTTGAAACATAGCTTTCTTGACACACCTACATAAAGATATTAGAATAGCAAAGAATATATAAATGACTATCAGCCCGGCATAGGAGCACAAGACTGCAATACCAGCTACTCAGAAGGCTGAGGCAGGAGGATCACCGAGATGGGCAACCGCACAAGAGCCTGTCTCAAAATCAAATAAAATGGGCTGTGGGTGTAGCTTAGTGGTAGACACATTAATTCCTATTACCAAAACACGCACACACACACACCAAAAAAAAAAAAAATTTCTTTTTTTAAGTTTTGTGTATTTTTATTCCCTTATTGTTTAATTTCTAATTATTTTTAAACATATCAATCACATGTGCTTAAATTCCCCATGCTTCACAGGAAGAGCTCTGGTCTACAAGAGCTACACATTGCAGAGTTGGCCTCATACAGTAGCCTGAACATCTGTAACTCTCTCCATGGAATATGGTTCTGGATGGAAATCACCTTAAACATTCATCAGACAGTTTAGTATTGCATTATTATCACATGTAAACAAATATATAATTACATAATATGCATAAAGTGTCTTCTTGGCAAAAGTACAGAGGGGATAAAATTAACTTTCTGTTGAAGAAAAAAGCTGGTTAAATAGAGGCATTATAGAAATATCAAGCTTTTGATATAAAAAGACAAACAATTTTCTGGGAAAAGTTTTCCTGTTATTTGAAGGCTAAATAAAATTCTTTAAAATGAAAGAGAGTCATTACAGGTTATTTTTATTAGTTGTTCTTACTTTGAGTTTGGTGTCTTAGGCATTTAAAGATGGCATTCAACAAATCGGTACTAGCTTCATAACATACTTCTGTTAGGAAGGAGCTGGAGCATGTGGAAGGAATAGACAAGGACCACACCTTAGGGCCCCTCAGCGCACCCACCCCAACGCACTCCACTGAGGTCTTCCTGTGAGGGGAAACAGGGCCATCTTGAAGCCAGATGACCACAAGGGAAGGCTAGACCCTGAAGGGAAAGTACCTGATCTTGGGCATGCACCACAGGACAAGGGACCCACCGAAGGTTAACTAGGTTAACTGGTTGCTAGTTAACCTATCATTAGCATTGCCATTTCTCCCCATTCTTTCCATTTTCCAGGGGAAAAAGAAACATATGCATGGCAGTAGGGCAAATTCAACTGTGAATACAGATGCCAATCAACCTCAGATCCGCCCAGGGGAGGAGGGAGAGAACTGGCACAGCCCAGTAGAAGTTAGCCTCCACTGTGTGTAGACACCTCACAACGGGACCCACGCTGCTCCCACACAGGTTTATTTTCCCTTTCAATCAGCCTCTGCCTTGCTGCAACCTCTCCTGTCTCACTAAGATTCAGTTCCTAACTTAGGAGCCAAGAACCTAGACCCAGGACTCCCTCAGGACTGTGGCCCTGACACTGGTAACATTTGCTCCTCTATTTTTAGCATTTTACTTATTACCCATTAAATTCCACTTCTGCTATATTTAATACTTACACATAGCTCTTTTCTGTTCAAGGTGATTTCATGATCTCCATTTCCCTGAAATGCAGAACTACACATATTAGATATGCCCCCTTTTCAAGACATAGGATGTTCTGGAATAAATGATTTACTGAAACTTAAATTTTACATTAGTGGAAAAGTTAAGATCAGACCAAATTCTCTTCCTTCCATATGAATATCTTACCTGTTGGTGCAATGCTATCTTTGTTTCCTTTGATTTTAATCTTTCTTTTCACAGCAAATCTTATTTGTGTCAATGTCTTTATTTTACCTTTACATTGATTTTGAATATTTTAGGGAGTACTGCAGATAAAGTATAACTTTCAAAAAGACAATCAGGTCTTTCACACAAATATAAAATAATTGTATGTAAATTTTTTATTTGACTCTTAAGTTAGTAAAGTGTTATGACTGGTTTAAGAGCATTTTAGAAGTTAGGGTATTGATGGGATGGCAGGATTTCTGGGTTAGATATAAAAGTGTTGCACATCATGTAGGCTGAAAATTTGGGGACAGATCTGTTGCATCACAGAGAAATTATTTGTATCCCCACTTGTTCCAAATGTACAAGCTAACTTACAGCTGCACAAAGGCATGAACAGCTAGTTAAACTATCTAGACAATCCTCAGGTAGCCTTCCCCGCTTGGTGGCACTTAAATATATGCCACCCACTCTTTTATCTTGTGTTCCATCTTCACATTTTTTTCTGCTAAGCATAATTTTAAAACTATGCAACTGTCCACAAAATTCAGGACTCGATTTTCACGTATGGCAAAAAAGATCTGTCATTTTTGGTCTGAAACCAATGCAATGCATTTGTAACTCAGATTTCCCATTCTTTGCAGCAATTCATCTCAGATTCTGTAAAAACAGTATAGGCAAACTGAATAAAGGTAGTTATTGGGTTTCACATCAATGTCTTTGACATGAACTTTACATGCAATGATAGATCACACTTTCTCTTTAAAACATTGAGGAATAAAATAGATAAGGAGTGAAGAGTTCTCGAGTAAGGGAGAGACTCGCCTCCCCAAATCCCATAGGGGCAGCAGCAGTCATAACTACATACGCATACTTCCCAGTGGGCCTCTTTAAAAGCCATAAGATGGATTAAGAATGTATATAATCATTTGTGTTTCTCTGATAAAACCCACTTCCAAAAAATTCTTAGAGGTAATTGCTTGCACATTTGAAATTTATGTAATAAATTGCTGATTGAAATTCAATGACTTTCCCATGTCTGGTTTTTTTTCCCCCATGTCAGCTTCTTTGAAGATGTATTGATGTTGATAAAATGATTCAGAGCTTTGAATGCAATTCAGCACCGTGCATGCGCTTTTCAGTTCATTGAAGCAGAGTGGAGCTCAAATATGTGGATTGGTATTTATATCTATGGGCAACGGAAGGTCTTCTCTTTTAAGTTTCTGTGTACAAAGTAGTTTGACTGCTCAGATGCATTCATTTTAATCAACTTTGAAGATAAATTAAATCAGAAATGTTTGCTAAAATTATTAGAAACTGGGTTTTTTTTTTGTTTTTTTGTTTTTTGTTTTTTGTTTTTTTTTTTTTGTAAATCACTGCTGATAAAGAACTCAACTCCCTAATGGGCGTAGCTGTAGTAATAAGAATTCTGGGGTTCCTTGGGGAAAAGTGGAAACTGGATTTGCAAACAACCATCCCTAACAGTGATAAGTATCTGGAAACATGTGAAATAGACATATTTCAGTCTGTGGTTTTCCTACCATCCTAATTAGTGGCCAGGAAGGAGAGACACGGACACAGTAAAACCTCACTGACAATCCCAGCCTGCTATGGCCCTTGCCACAGGGAGGGCTGTTGTTTTTGAAACCTCTTGCCACTCCCCATGCCACCTGCCAAACGCTCCAAAGTTCTAACCTGTGCTGGTTGCTTTCTACTTTTTTCCTCCTTCAATATTCCTGGATCTTTGTTTCTTTGGGTGACATTTCTTACCACTATCTTTATCCCTTGGTATATAATGAGAGTAGGTACAGCCAAGAAGAAGGAAGAATTCCAAGTGGCTGATGTCAAGACACTTCTTAGAAAAAGGAGACGGGGTAGGCTATTTTAAAATTTAAATTGTAGGGCTGAGGATGTGGTTCAAGCAGTAATGCGCTCTCCTGGCATGCTGGGGCGCTGGGTTCTATCCTCAGCACCACATAAAATAAAGATGTTGTGTCCACCGAAAACTGAAAAATAAGTACTAAAAAATTCTATCTCTCTCTCTTCTCTCTCTTTAAAAAAATTAAATTGTATCATATTATAGTATATTATATTAAACGATTATATTATATTTACTGTATACTATAATTTTTCTCCTGGTTACCCATGGAACTATTCTAAGTTACTTATTTCTCTATAGCCACCAGGAAACACAAAAGCAACCAGAACATTGGAATCACTTCACTCCCTGCTTCATGCTTAGCAATCATGGATTATCTCTCATCCCTGCCGAGCTGCACAATGATTCATGGTTCTTATCTTGACTCATACTGCTCCTTGCACTTGGAAGCCTGGAAAATGTGCCCCACTTTTTTTTGTTGTTGTTGTTCCTTTTTCCCAGCTAGCAAACTCAAACTCATTCTTCAAGCCTCTGGTAAGTCCCTTCCTGCAGAAGCCTGCTGGGGGCAGCCTGAGCTGAGTGCCTGACTGAATGCTCCCCAGCACCTGCCCTGCACCCTCATCTGATTATGCATCACACTGTATCAGAGCTATCTGTCTAGGGCTGTGAAAGGAAACAGCAGGTTTTTTTTGTTTTTTTTTTTTAATGTATATCCAGTGCTTCCTGCAGGGCCAGGTGCACAGTAGGGGCTCAATAAGGTTATGTTGAATAGAAGTAAACTTGACTGAAAAAAAAAAGAAATAGGAAACTTAAAAGCAGAGGATGCTCAGTTCAGACAGGACTGGAGACAGCTGGAGCAGTCCCACCACCAACCCCACTAACCCCCCCCAACCCCCCACCCCCACACCCCCCCTCCCCCGCCCCGTGCTGAGGCTCCAGTGGGGACCACTGCAGACTCCTAGCAGACCAACCACACAGAAGCACAGAAGGGAGAGGGACAGAAAAACAAAAGAAAGAAGTTTGGAAGACAGCCAAGCAAAAGAACAAGAGAAGATGGTAAAGGAAGGGTAGGCAGAGAGAGAAGCCAGAGAAAAAGGAAATGAAAGCTGAGGGAGAGAAGAGTGAGAAGTTGTACAATGAAGAGGGGACATCAAAAAGGAAAAGAGGACTTTAAAAGAAAGAGGATTATGGATGTTTCAGAAGGCACAACACACACACATACACACACACACACACAGCCAAAAATCAAAAATTCACCTGATACAATAAAGTTCAATATAACACCCATTTTGTCTCCAGAGTGGAGTAACAATAATAATAACCACCAACATTTATTGAAATCACACGACGAGGCTGCACAGTCCTAGCTGTCCACATGCATTATCTCAATTTCTTCTCACCGTGGATCTGGAGGCAGTCTTTGTCATTGTGCCCATTATGTACATGGAAAATGAAATGCAGAGAAGTTAATCGACTTGTTCAAAGTCAGAGCAAATTGAGCTGTGGAGGAAGGACGTGAACTAGGAAGAACTGGTTGCAGTGCCTCAGCTAGCCCATGGGGCACCATGACAGATTTATTGAAAGGTAGGTAAAGAACTCTCAATGAAAATAAATAAAGTAAATCCCTGAAAATTCATTTACTTTTGGAGAAAATAGGTTTAAGTAATAATTTTATTGATAATACAATTAATATGCAGGCACAGGGATGTATGCCTATACAGCTCAGGAGACTGAGAATGAAGGATCATGAGTTCAAAGCCAGCCTCAGCAAAAGTGAGGTCCTAAGCAGTTCAGTGAGATCCTATCTCTAAATGAAATACAAAATAGGGCTGGGAATGTGGCTCAGTGGTTGAGTGCCCCTGGGTTCAATCCCCAGTGCTCAGAAAAAAAAAAAAAAAAAACCCACAAATACAACTAATGCAATCTCATGGAGGAAGTTAAGCAATTAAAAATTTCTTGGTTAGATATGCTGTTTATATTATTTAAAAGATTTAAGAATGCAATTTATACCAATCCTGTGTTCTTCCTTAAGGTTTTAGCAGAAAAAAAAAGTTGAGGCTAGAAAAAAATTTCCAGTTTTATCTGAAGACAGAAAACACAAAAGAAAATTTATCTATATAATTATTTTAAAGCTCTCTATGTTAAAAAAAAAAAAAAAAAAGCTGCACCATCAAAGTTAGAAGGTAAGAGGTTGGGGAAATCTCATTTGTCACACCTGATTGGCCTGTGAGTTATCCAAAGGGATCAATGCAAGGCACACAGGATAGCTAGACTTTCTGACAGAGCCTTATTGGAGAATGGCTTCGAGGGTCCTTAAAGGTGATTGTGACTTGGAGTCAGCTGTTCTCCCTGAGCAGGTGGCCAGCCTGAGGATGTGCATAGCTGGTCATGGTCATGGACTATCTGCAATCCTGAGCCGATTGCTCCAGGACCTCAACTTCAGCTGCTGCTCCAAAAGAGGAAGGCAAGTGGCCAACATGTAAGCAGTGTCACTAGAGCACAGACGATGGGCACATGGCCCACTGCCAGAGCCCCCACATGGAAGCTTCTCCCCAGCTTCTCCCCACGAGCACAACCTGCTCCTTCTTATAGCAGATCCCTCATGTATTACAAGCAAAGGTCTATGTCTCATTGAATATTGAATTCTTTCTCTCTAAAACCTACTCTTTAGAAGCAGGGGACTTTTTCTTTTGGGTTCAGCTGCTTTATTTTTATTTATTTGTTTATTTATTTATTTATTTTGAGCAGCTCTTTTTAGTGTGTGTGTGTGTCTGTGTGTCTGTGCAATAGATCACAAATCTTGAGATACAAAGAGCAAGTGATACGCTGCCCTTTACATTTCTCATTTAGTACAAAATATTAGAAGAATTTTAAGAACTTCTGCTATGGTCAGAATGTTTGTGTCCCCACAAATTAATCCTCAGTAAAGTGGTGTTGGGAAATGGGGCATCCAGTCATGATCAGGTCGTGAGGGTGGAGCTCTGTTAGTGGATTAGTGGAACTAGTGTCTTTAGAAAAAAGAACAGACAGAGCACGTTCACCCCTTCTAACACAGGCAAATACAGCAACCAAGTGCCAGCTATGAAACAGAGAGCCTTTGCCAGACACTGAATCTCTTGGCAACTTGATCTTGGACTTCCCAGTATCCAGAACTGTGAGCAGCAAATTTCTGTTGCTTATAAATTACCCAATATGATGAATTTTGTTACAGAAGCCTATGCAGACTGAAACAAACCCCTACAAAAAAAGGGGATAATAACTTTTTATAAAGTAAAAATGTTGATAATGAATGGCATCAACTCTTTGAAAAGTTCTTATAAACTAATAGAAATAAACTAAAAAATAAGAAAATAAGCTAGGCATTGTGGTAGGTTGCATAATTAATTCCAATTCTCTCCCCCTCCCCCCAAGACTATGACACTGTGTTATTTCAGAGTTTATCCCATAGAAGCAGAATGCATTTCTTTACCTCTCATGTTCAATTACGAGTCTTGCTTTGTGCAATAGAAAGAGCTCAAAATGGCAGTGTGTTGTTGGGGTGTAGACCTCAGTGACCTTGCTCTTTACCTTTTCTTCTGTTTGGCCTTGCTATTGCCATGAGAAAGCATGCATGCCTCGGTGTATACAGGGGGGAAGCAAGCTGTTTTCTCTACTTTACTCTCTAGACTCAATACAGAACACTCCTGTGACTCTGTTTAGGGATTTTACCCCATACCAAGTAATTCTCCAGCACCAGATGTCCCACAACTCAACCCAATTCTGATGCTCAGCAGTCAGGGCAGACCCCCACAGGTTAAGAGCTCAGTCCCATGGGACTGCCACCCTACACTCTGCTGCCAACAGCAAGCAATTGCCTCCCGGGTCACCTGCAGCTACTGTCTGACTTGGCTACAAATTGCAGGTTCTCATGATCCACTTCTGAGGATTTTGCTAGAGCCTCTCCCAGAACCGGGGAGAACACTTCCACTTGCCAGTTGAGCATGTCACCAACCAATACAACAAAGGATGGAGAAAACAGCCAGACGAAGAGGGGTAGAGGGTGAGGTCTGGCAGGGCCCTGAGCTCAGGAGCTTCTGTCCACTGAAAGCTAGAAGCACCACCTTCCCGGGACGCGGATGTGCTCACCAACAGGAAGCTCTTCAAATCCTGTACTTTGGGGACTTTTGTGGGGGCTTCGTCACCTAGACATGGTTTATTATTCATTTCATTTCTGGCCCCTCTCCAGTCTCAGAAGAAACGGGGTGTGGTGGGCTGAGAGTTCCAAGCCTCAGGCTTGGCTTGGTCTTTTTGGTGACCAGTCCTTATCCAGGAGCCCATCCACAGTTGCCTCATCAGAAGAAAAATGCTCCACCCACCTGAGAAATATCAAGTGTCTTAGGAGCTCTATGTTAGGAGTAGGGCCAAAGACTAAATATTAGAATAAAAAAATTCATACTACCTTTATTGCTCAGGAAACTATAAGAGTTTTTAAAGCTCTGTTCCCGGAATGGGAGCAGAGACCAGTAAACACGTTTCTTATTATTTCATACTTGTCAAGTTACCTGAGCCAAAAAAAGATGAGAGATACACAGAGCAGAGCTAGTGCCGACCGATCCTCAGTCCTACAGAGAGGAGCAGGAACATTCATACTTGTATTTCATACTTGTCAAGTTACCTGAGCCAAAAAAAGATGAGAGATACACAGAGCAGGCTAGTGCCGACCGATCCTCAGTCCTACAGAGAGGAGCAGGAACATTCCGTGGACACAACCCAAAGCCATGCTTCCCAGTTAGGTCCACCTGAGAAACCCCAGCCCAAGCTAACCCAGAGTATTGTGAGCAGCGTAAGCAACTCTGGTCTGAAGCTGCTGAGTTTGGGGGTCATTTTAACACTGTAGAACCAAAAAAAAAAACAGCTATTAACAAGCAAGTCTCTAAGGAAGGATGATCAATTACTAACACATTCTTTAAACCATAAAAATATATTCTACTTCGTAAGTTACCTAAGCAATGAAAATGTCTGCAGGGAAACAAGGCACGGGTAGCTACACTTATTCTGGGCACATTCAGACACTTGATTCCCAGCTCTGCCACTTGCTAGCTGCAAGACCTTTCTTGTTCATGTGACCTATCAACCCTGAGCCTCAATTTCCTTGTCTGTCTAACGAAAAAAATAGGAGCAATTATCTCAAAGTGTTATTGCGAAAAAATTGCAAGAGCTTAACATCCTGCCTTTTAAGCATCGAACACAAAATAAATGAGCAATTTTTTATAAACCTAGAAGATGTCAAAGGAGGTTAACACACCTTTGGTTAAAAGTATGGTGGAAGGTCTTCATAAAAAGTAAAGAGCAGTCTTTTAAAACAGTGACAGTGAGAGTACCACATGACTGTGTAAGTTACAGCCAAGGTTAGAAAACAAAGTGCATGCATTTTACAGAGCAAAAACGACAAACAAGTTAAGAGTAAAGGACAGAGACCACGGCTTTAGGCTGAGTGGTGAGATGCTCTCAGGTCCACAGCTATCACTTCTGAGCTGTGTGATGTTAAGCGGCAGATTAAAATCACTCCATGTGTTTTCAAGTTTTAAAAGAGAAAATGCATTCATCCTACATATTTGCCCTAAAAAGTAAATATAATGCCACCTGCAAAGCAAAAGGCTCATTTTGTGACACCTGCAAGGGTAAATGAATGACTGCTGTCTCTCCTGGATCCCCAGGGTCAGCAGACCATTTTCCTTTAGGGCTCTCCTTTCTTCAGACATTTTTTTTTTTCCGATTAATAGGAAAAAATCAGTGATTTGTTATTTTTTAGAGAAAACGCCTGGTTGTCATACTAAATGTCCCCCTTTTCAGCCACTTGTACACTGTTATATGGACATCATTGCTCTGAAACAGAAGTGGTTATTCCTGACCTATGGTTGTAGATACACAGCTCCTATAAGATGATTTAAAAAAATGAGAGCAAAACTGGTGTTTTCAATAAAATTATGCATTGAGTTTCAGATCTGTATCCTGTCATTTGCAATTGCCTTTATTTCCTTAACAGCTGCCCGAGTGCCCTCCACAGTCCCCATGGTGCCATAGCCCTTCCTGGCTGGCCCACAAGAGGGACTTTTATTTCTGAATCGCTCACGGAGGAGTTCACTAAATAAAACTCAATGTGTTTGTGACACTTTGAAGTAAATGTTTATTCTGTTATATGCCAGCTGTCCAAGCAGATACTGGACTCAAATTGATTTTAATGACAATGTTAGGTTTGGATTTATGTTATTTTCACTGGAATTTACTTAAGTAATTCAATATTTATTAGAATGAAAATAAGTCAAGTGAACAAATTCCTTATTTTTTCTTATAGAAGTCTCTGTCTCGTCTTCAAAGATAAAAAAGTTTTCTCACTTATTTCTCTGAAAATATTCTAATTTAAATTTTTATTGGCAAGAAAATTTCCTAAGCAATTTTCTTGTTAATCCATTAATGAACGTGCTTCTGACAGATGGAACTCTTCTTGCAATTAATGTTATTTTTGCCTACAAATAATATCACATCTTGTCTGTTCTCAAGACCAAAATGTTCTTGTTGCTGATTTGGGCTGATAACCTCTTGACTTCTTTCATCACCAGATTTCTTATAAGAGTGGCCTCTAAGCCCTCCTTGCCCTTGAAACTGGTCATAAGCCTAATGCTGCTTCCCCTTCAATTGGTTAGCTCTGCTAGGGGTCCAGAAGGACACGTAGGATGAAGAAAACGCTCTCAGTTATTTTACAATAACATATAATGTATTTCAAGCGGAGACAGGTGTGTGGCTTTCCTCCCCAACCATGCCCAGAGTTGGGAGCCCCTCAGACCACACTTTGCATAAATTTAGTTTCCGGGGGCTTCTGGGATCTCTCATAGCAACAGTAGGTACCAAATAAATTAGAATTAATATATTATTTCTTTCTCATTTTCTTTTTCATGAGAAACATTTCAAGCATATAGGAAGCATGTAGAAAATATAGACAAACAAAAAAAAGTATTCTATGCTTACAATCCAGCTTTATGAAATCAACATTTTTCTATATTTTTATCCTTTTTTAAGGAAATAAAATATGTCAGATGTAGGTGAAGTCCACCGCATGCTCTTAGATTCCCTTTTTTGCCCATTCAGAGGTGATCTGGTTTCTGAATTTGGTATTTTGAACTTACATATTGTGTGTATGCAAGAATATAAATATTCATGATCACTTCGCATGGTTTCAAACTTTATTTGAATTGTATTATTCTATATGTATCCTTTTGCAACTTGAGTTGCTTAGCATTAGGTATTTTTAGACTTATCCATGAAGCTTATTTTAACTCCTATGATGTTTCAATGCTGTGTGATATTTCAATGCTGCATAGTTTGAACACACAAAAATTTGTATGCCCATTCTCCTGTTATTGGGGATTTTAGGAACTTTAGGTTTCCATTATGCTGACAAAGCTTCAGTGAACATTTTTGTGCTCATCTCCACATGTGCAGCATGAGAATTTCTCTAGGTTACATTTCTAAGAAGCAAAATTGTTACTATTATAAACAATAACAACCTCAAGAACTAGAAAGTTCTTTAAAGCAATTACATGCCTCTTCCCTGCCCCCAGCAGAGTTCAATTTCTGTGCTTCCTCAACCACACTTAATGATTCTCAGATTTCCTCTGGCTTTTTTTTTTCACCTTTATACTTATGATTTAGTAGCTTAATGCATTTGCAATTATCATCTCTCTGATTATAATGAAGTTCGGCATCTTTACTATTAACTAATTTGGATTTCCTTTGTATACTTATCATTTCCTTTGCCTATTTTTTTCACAGGAGTTTTTAAAAAGTTATTTCAGGAATTCTTGGTATGAATACCAATTCTAGTCTGAGGCTGGACTCTTTAGTTTTATCTTTTACATTCGTAAAACTGCCAATATTGGGAGTGTCAACAAAAATAGTACGTTTTGTCCTATTTTCTCTGTTCCTCTTCCTACTTCTATTTGCCTTTAAAAAAAATGTAGGCAGAGAAGGAGAGATGACTAGAATAAAATCACCGATCTGTATCTACTACCCTTGTCCTCACCCTCCTTTTGACTCATGAAAATTAAGAATATCTCCAAGGCTTCTGTAACAGCCTCTGGCTAAAGGTAGTATTTTAAAATGACAAGGATATTAGCCATGTAGAGAAAGACAAATAACCGCATGCTCTTGTTTATATATGTAAACCAAGAACCCTAACTTATAAAACCAGAAAGTAGAATGGGGGTTACCAGAGGTGTAGAGTGAAGTGAGGGAGGAAGAAAATAGGGAGATGTTGAACAAAGGGCACCAGGTTGCGATAGCCATGAGGGTATGTTTTTGATATCTAGTGTGTGGTCTAGTCCCATAATTCATAATAATGTTTTGCATATTTCAAAACTGGTGAAAGAAAATATTTTTACAGTTAATGGATATGTTAATTAACTTGATGTTAACTATTACACAATATATGCATTCACCCAAACATCACATTGCACCCTCAAAATATAGTTATAACTTATCAATTAAAGATAAAATTTTAAATAAAAATAAGAAGCTAGACTAGTTCAAAAAAAATCAAGAATCTTTCAAAAGCACAAATTCTTGTTTCTGACACTCTATCATCAAATCAGGAATTAATACAGCCAGAAAGATCTCTGAGTTTATTAAGACTGAACATCAATGTTCTAAGTGAGCCCCTGGGTTCCAGAGTGAGTTTGTTTCACAAAAAGAAAACAGAATTCTGATCTGCCTACACCCTTCACTCTCTACCGTTTTTCTGTATTTTTCTTTGTAAAACTTACAGCTATCATTATCTGTATTTTAGAATATAGTAAGTCACATTGGTTATCTTCTAATTCTGCTATCGCCATGTAAGCTTCATGAGGATCGTATTTGTCCTGAATTCACTGAGAATATTAGGAAGTGCTCATTACATTGTTGTTTAATGTACTGAGAGCCTCCTATGTTAGAATAGATACATTAGTAAGAAAGAGCCCCACCCATTGAAAACTCTTGGTCACTTGTCCACTCTCTCACAGTTAGGGATAGGAATTGTATTTTCCTTTCTCCTGACCCAGTGAATATATCTATGTTTAAGAGTGGTGTCAGCATGCAGCAGCAAAGACTGGAATTCATAAATGCCAAGGGCTTAGAGCACTAGATGAAGTGTTCAAGATTGTACATTTGTTCATAAAATGACAAAGCTGAGAATTTCAATATCATTCATGGACTATATTAGTAAGGATAAAGGAAAGAGTGGATTGAACATGTAGTCAAATGAGCTTAAACTTCAGAGACCCCAACCTCAAGATCCCTTCCAAATCCCCTAGGGTGGGCCCAAGTGGTGGATTTGTACTGCCATTTATTTGTGTAAATTTTGCAAAAGTCGTTAGTTTAGACCAGCACCTCTTCCCACAGTGACATTGTCTGTTACATTCCCTAACCTTGGGTAAATTGGTAGTAGCTGCAGTAATTGTTGAAATCTACTCTGAAAATGCTGAATTCCTAATTTTTTATTTTGGAAATTAGGCAATCTTTTTTTTTTTTTTTTGATGGTCTTTAGTCACTTTAGTGTCTAGTTAAATGATCAATAGCTGCTGTCAAGTAGCAGGAAGGCTTCGGGCATATAACTACCTGTCTAGACTCTCCCGGGATCACCAGGCCAGGTAAAGCACCCACTACAGACAACTGACCCATAATACATCCACAGTTAGCATTGCCCTAAATCTCACCATCTCAGTCCTATACAAGAAAATGTGAAATGCTTGAAAATATTACAGCTTATATGAGAAAGAAACATTGCAGATGTTTTGCTAAATGTAAGAACAATCCTTAAAATTTATATAACAATACCAATGAGGAACTGTAAAGCTAAAACAAATTTTTCTAAAGTGTCAAAAATAATTTTAAGTCAATTATTCTAGAAAAAAAATTGTTGAATATCTTTCTACTCTCTTTATACAAAATGGTATAAGAAAAGTACTGTCATATGAACACACAGAGATCTAAGCCAAAATACAATACTATAAAGTAGATAAGAATATAAAGTTGATTTTCTTATTTTATGATGTTTATTGCAGATTATTATTATTATTATTATTATTACTTGTACTATTATTTTTATTACCATTTTCACAGTGCTTCTGATCAAATCCAGCACTCTTCACATCCTCAAAGTTTGCAAGTATTGAAACTTCTCACACATAATTTTCCTTTGAAAATATTATAGCTTATATGAGAAAGAAACATTGTAGACGTTTTGTATCAACACTGAATTTCACAACTGTACCTCCTCAATAACAAAGACATTGAGTAACAAAAGTTTACAGAAAAAAAATGTAAGGGGGAAAGAATAAAGAGAAAGGATTATGGTGAAAGCATTGAGAAATATTATCAAAATACCTCTATCCTTGCTGAGACTGAGTTACGGAAAGAAAGGAAAAAATACATACTTACCACCTAACAATTGCCAAAGGTTTTGAATATTTTGTATCATGTCATTGCCACAAAAAATATCTAAAATATAGTTTTGATATTACAAATGAGGAAGATTAGGCTGAGAAAGTTGGAGTAATTTTCCCTATATCATAAATGAGAAAGTAGCAGCGCATCTACTGACTTACCCTAGTTGTGTAATGCATTCATTAAAGGAATCATATATACTAAGTGCTTCTCAAGTGTCTTAATATCTTGATCTGTGAAAGTCTTGTGGCCACACAGGTGTAGAAGCAAGAAAATGGTGACCCTGAGTGTCTGTTTTGTCAAACACTCTCCAACTAAGGATGTTATGGCCCTAAATCACTTCCATACCTGATGTTCCTGGTGCTGCCTTATCTGGAATGTACCATCAGGGCTCCCTGTGAATCTGTATACATCCACAAGGAAACTGAAGTCCTAAACAGCTTGCTAACCAAGTAGACCTAAAACCTAAGACCTAAGGCCCGTGGAGACGCTCCATCCTGCAGCACAGCTTTGCCGGTGGACAGGGAGCATTCTCCAAGAGCAAAGCATGTATGAGGCCATGAAGCAAGTCTTAATAAATGGATTAAAACCCTAAAAAGATGTGGAACATTTTTTCATGTATTTGTTGACTGACTGTATTTCTCCTTCTGTGAAGTACTTGTTCAGTTCCTTTGCCTGTTAATTGATTGGGTTACTTGTTGTTTTTTTGTTTTGTTTTGTTTGATGTTAAGTTTTTTGAATTCTTTATATATCCTGGAAATTAATGATCTATCTGTGGTGCAGGTGACAAAGATTTTCTCCCTTTCTGTGGGTTCTCTCTTCAGGTTCTTGGTTGTTTCCTTTGCTGTGAAGAAGCAAGTTTTTTAGTTTGATTAAAAAAAAAAAACATTTATTTTGATACAATCCTATTTATTGAGTCTTGATTTTACTTCTTGCACTTTGGGAGTCTTATTGAAAACGTTGGTTCCTAAGCTGACATAATAAAGAGTTGGGCTTACATTTTCTTCCAGTGAGGGCAGGGGCTCTGGTCTAATGCCTAGTTCCTTAATCCACTTTGAGTTGAGTTTTGTGCAGTGAGAGATAGGGGTTAAATTTCATTCTGCTGTGTATGGATTTCCAGTTTTCCCAGCACCATTTCTTGAAGAGGCCATCTTTTCTCCAATACATGTTTATGGCACCTTTGTCTTGTGGGAGATAACTGTGTTTATGTGGTTTGTCTCTGAGTCTTCTATTCTGTTCTATTGGTCTTCATGCCTGTTTTTGTGCCAATACCATGTCATTTTTGTTACTATAATTCTATGGCATAATTTAAGGTCTGGTATTGTGATGCCTCCTGCTTCACTTTTCTTGCTAAAGATTGCGTTAGCTATTCTGGACTTTTATGACGTGAGTGCCACCATCTCCCAGTTCCTGGTCTCTCCCTCTCCCCTAGCAGTTCCCAATTGAGGAAACTCTCACCCGGGGCTCCTGTTGGCGGCTCCCTGGTCCCACTGCACACCTCTGTTGGGCAACTACTGGGTTGGGTTACCGCCGCTGGGGAGGGGAGAAGGTTGGAAATCTGGTACCTGGCCGCTGGAGATTTGATCTGGGAACTGCCCGCAGCTAAATGGCGAGAATGTAGAGTCAAGATGGCGGGGGTCTGCTTGGTGTCTGGTGAGGTGGGGGGAGCCTGGTGAGGTGGGGGAGCCGGGTGATGGCTTTGTGCTGTGGGTAGGTAGCTGTTGAGTGACCTATTTTGGCTTAGATCTCTGTATGTTCATATGACAGTACTTTTCTTATACCATTTTGTATAAAGTGAGTAGAAAGATAATCAACAATTTTTTTTTCTAATAATTGACTTAAAATTATTTTTGACGCTTTAGGAAAATTTGTTTTAGCTTTATAGACCAATGGTACAGAATAGAGGACACAGAGACTAACCCACAAAATAACAATTATCTTATATTAGACAAAGGTGCCAAAACATGCATTGGAGAAAAGATAGCCTCTTTGACAAATGGTGCTGGAAAACTGGAAATCCATATGCAACAAAATGAAATTTAACTCTTATCTCTCACCATGCACAAAACTCAACTCGAAATGGATCAAGGATTTAGGAATAAAATTAGAGACCCTGTGTCTAATAGAAGAAAAAGTAGGCCCTAATCTCCATCATGTGGGATTAGGCCCCAACTTCCTTAATAGGACGCCTATACTCACAAATTAAAACCAAGAATCAAAAAAAGAGAGAGACTCAAACTAAAAAGTTTCTTCTCAGCAAAAGAAACAATCTGTGAGGTGAATAGAGAGCCTACATCTTGGGAGCAAATTTTTACACCTCACACATGAGATAGAGCACTAATCTCTAGGGTATATAAAGAACTCAAAAAGCTAAACACCAAAAAAATAAAAAATAAAATAACCCAATCAATAAATAAACATGGACATGAGCAGACATTTCTCAGAAGAGGATAATCAATCAACAAATATGTGAAAAAATGTTCACCATCTCTAGCAATTAGAGAAACGCAAATCAAAACTACTTGAAGATACCATCTCACTCCAGTCAGAATGGCAGCTATTATGAAGACAAACAACAATAGGTGTTGGCGAGGATGTGGGGAGAAAAGCAAACTCTTTTATTGCTGCTGGGACTGCAAACTGGTGCAGCCAATATGGAAAGCAGTATGAAGATTCCTTGGAAATCTGAAAATGGAACCACCATTTTGTTACCGCTGTTGACTGGTTACGAGTCCTTGCTTCCCTGATGTTGAAGAATAACACCAAAGAAGCACGCCAAGGCAAGGTCAGAGTGGAAATTAGAAGTTTATTAAAGGACAGCAGAAAAGACTTCTCCGGGAGGAAGAAGGGGACCCAAGAGGTGGAAGCCGTGGAAGTGCGGTTGTTTCCCCGTTTTATAGTTTTGGTGATGGAATGTATGTTGGAAGGCCTGAGGGGTGGGACACAGGTGGGCTTAATTATCACCTTTTGGGATGGGATTATCGCTTCTCTGGGATGGGCTATCTCCAAATCTGTTGGGGGCTGTTTCCTGGGCTCCATTAACATTTCTTTGGAGTGGACTTTGGCCTAGGGCCTTTCCCTGGACTTCATTAACATTCCATGAGTTGTCCTGCGTTTCCCAGCATCATTCTCAACATGGCCTCCATTTTAGATTTCACTCGGTATTAGACCCGATTTATCTAACTACACTGACTACCTAACTTGAAATCTGGCTTCAATTTGACCCAACTATCCCTCTCCTCGAACTAAAACCAAAGAACTTAAAAACAGCATACTACAGGGACACAGCTACATTAATGTTTATAGTAGCATAATTCACAATAGCTAAACTGTGGATGGAGCCAACCTAAATGCTCTTCAGTGGATAAATGGATAAAAAAAAAAATTGTGGCATATATACACAATGGAATTTTACTCAGCAACAAAAGAGAATAAAATCATGGCATTTGCAGGTAAATGGATGGCTTTGGAGAAGATAATGCTAAGTGAAGTTAGCCAATCCCCAAAAAACAAATGCTGAATATTTTCTCTGATATAAGGAGGCTGACTCATAGTGGAATAGGGAGGGAGAGCATGGGAGGAATAGATGAATTCCAGATAGGGAAGAGGCGTGAGAGGGAAAGGGAAGGGGCAGGGAATTAGCAAGGATGGTGGAATGTGATAGACATCATTATCCAAAGTACATGTATGAAGACTTGAATTAGTGTGAACATACTTTGTAAACAAACAGAGGTAAGAAACATTGTTCTATATGTGTAATAAGAATTGTAATGCATTCCACTGTCATGCATTTAAAAAATAAAACTAATAATTTTTTTTAAAAAAAAGATAAGAAACAAGAATCATCTGTTCCTATCATTGCTGTTTTACATTTAATTAGATATCCTACTAAGGTAATTGAGCAAGAAAAATAAACACCAAGTATCAAAATTGGAAAGAAATGAGTAAAACAATCTTGACTTATGGATGATATAATCTTGTCATCTATAATTCCTAAGAAATCACAAAGATCTACAGAGCTCAAAATAAGTTTAAGACGGTTGAGGGTATAAGATAAACAAAACATAAATCAGATTTATTCCTTGTTATTAGCAACAAATAATCCAAAAATGAAACCAAAGAAAACACACCAATGACTTCTTAATGAAACCTAACTCTGCCTGGCAGCTTGCTGCAGAAGTGTATTAGGCTCATGGGCAGACAGGTCTGAAGTCCTAAGACGTTAGGTCCCTGAAAGTAATCCTCAACCATCAATAAAGAGGAATTGGTAAATAAATAACTCCGTTTCCTTGCCCCTCTGGGCCAATTCAGAGGTATGTTCACACTATTTTCCAGAAGTCTCCATGGGCATTAACCTCTGGCTGCCCATGTGGTAACTTGCTCAGTATCAGATCTTGGAGCTCTGTCTTTTCTCACCCTTCCCAGTCTCCTATCCACTTCCTGTTTTGGACTCCCCAGACCACTTTTCAAATAAATGACTTAGACATCCATCTTTGACAAATAGTCTGTTTCTGAGAGGATCAAACCTAAGTGCTACTCATGGGCTTTTACTTCTTGGTCAACTCTTGACTATTCCTTTGTATCAAGCATGCCGTGCTCATTTAGAGAGACAGAATTGAACTGGGGGTGGGGGGGCACTGAACTGAATTTGAGACTGCTGATTCAAATATTTTATCAAATCTATTTGACTTTGTAAAAATCTGTGTTTAGGTAAGGAGAAAATTTATTCTATCTTCAGGGAGATGGGAACATTGCAATGGGGAGAAGAAACTAGCAATGACGAGAATGCTCCTATCTTGAGATACACAAGTGTCTCAAAAGTCAGGCAGAAGAGAGCTTTTCTTTTATCAGGAAGAGTAAACAAGGTTGAAATGGACAGATTGGGGAACCTTGAACAAGCCAGAAAAGTGAGCTGATACTAGATCAGAGAGTGTTTTGCCCTGGTATCTCTCTCTTCGTCCCTGAAATGGGCCCATCAGAAGGGATAACACAGACCTCTCAGGCTCAAGGTGGGTAAAATTCAGGGACCTGGGGGAAAGAGAGAAGATTAACCCAGGTTTGATTAACAAACACATTATTCCAATTTATCATGGAGACAAGATATTTCCCTAATCATTTATAAGGAAAAGACAGAATCCAGATGGTTTATGTCTGCCTTTGTCATTTGTAATCAATGACAAAGGGGGTCATCTGACCTACCCAGGTCACATGGGGAAGGATGGTTTTTGCATCAAGTGAGTTCTTAAATACAAAGGAATATGAAGGTCTTCTTAATCTTCATGGATTTCCAGGAGCTCAAGTTTTATTCAACAGAAAATCCCCAAATGGCACATGATTAGTGGTCTCTAAATTTTTCTTAGCAAGGAAAAATTTTCTTAAAAGAAAGTTTATAAGAATTTCTATATGCAAAACAGATGCAATTGGAAATTATCTGCTTTTGGAAGAGAGAAAAGTGGGAGAATTGCTACTGTGCAGCCAGCTTCTGGCCCTCAGAACCCTGTATCCCTGTAACAGGCTGGAACTCCCCCACCATATATAGAATGGACCAAGATGGCCCGAAAACTCCCTTTACGTTGCCTGAACTTTGGAAAATTCTTCTTGACTGCAGGCCATAACATTCCTTTTCTTAGAGCATCTACTTGAGAAAATTTGGAATTGCAAAATCTGTCTCTGCCCATTATAAATGTAAATAAATATTTTCCAAGACTCTTGCCAGTTATGCAATCTGGTAATATCCTTCTCAAGGACTTGGGAGTTAACCCTTTGAAATGTAAGCACTGAAGGAGAGAGCTTCTCTATTTTCCAGTCTCTCTGGGAAGATGGGAGTCAAAACGTTAATAAGCATCAATTAGCAAACACCTAATCACTTGGATCAACTAGTGCTCTAATGTCCTCGGGTATATTTCCCATGGTTCATTCACTCTAGCTCTTAAATCCCTTCTCCTTCTGTTTCAGTGTTAACTGCTGTCTATTTCTCCCCCTATTGTCTATGTCTCCCCCTGTTGTCTTCCAGGTTAGCTTAACTCTATCCAGTGCAATTTTCATTTGTTACCAATTATAGGTTAAATTATTTGCATGTTTTCTTGTGGCTCTACATTCTAGAAAACTTGAGACATCAGTGATAAGGTAAGAGTCCTGGATTCAGACAAATCTGCAAATAATGACTATAGGGTACTTTTTTGCTCATGAAAAAAATAAAATGACCCGAGTTGAGTGAAGAGGTGTAAGGTGTCCAGAGATTCACAAAGACATTTTCTTTCTCTCTTACTGCTGAAATTCCTAGAAGTTTGTCAGCTCATTGCTGTTTGCATGGCAATCTCTGTTCCTGATATCTCCCAGTCCCTTTGTGTCTTGCTACACTAAGTGGAAACAGTGAGGTCAAGGTGCTCACTGTAATACCCCATACCCAGGATGATGGTTAGGAAATTCCTTTTGAGGGTTACTTTAGAAATAGGAACATCCACTAAGCAGGTCCTTCCTCCATCCCTTCCCAGAGAGCACATTCATCAGGACACTGGTACTTTGATCATTCCTTTTAACAGCTGCAAGTCCAGCTATCTGAAGCAAAAACAAAAAACAACAACAAAAAAGAATCAATCAATCAAAATGAACTGACCAAGCAATGAGCAGCTGCAGCCAAAGGCGGACTCAATCCACAGAAGGAGTAAAAAACAACAAAACAAAACAGTTTTTCGAGTTTATCTAAAATAATACTTTGTTTACTATTCAGTCTTTTTTGCCCAGTGCCTTCACATCCCCTTCACCACATTTAAGGATATTTGCATATAAATGGCACTCTTTATTTTCTTCTATGTTCATCTGCCCCTGATGCTCATTCCCCTCCTGAAGTCTAAGGCTGCCTTTGCAGCATCACAATTAGTTGCTGTGGAAATGATTACTTTGTCACAAACAGAGGATTAGAACTTCAGGTGGAGAATAAGCAGCAGGAGCAAATGAACTTTTAATAAATAAAGGTTTTGTTTTCCTACAAATATACCTAAGTCATGGAGGGTAAGGGAAGAAAAATCCACACATAATAGGTAGGCATTTCCAAACTAGAAAATATTTAGAATTTAAAAGTGAGAAATTATTCTGCCATGAAATCATAACTTGGGGGAGCTGAAATAAAAATTCTTTAGACATTAGTAGGGAGAGATTGAGTTCCTTTGGACTCAGAGACTCTCAATAGTGATGAAAGAGGTTGGGGGGAAAAATAAAAGAAGGAAATTGAGACTAAGCCACAGGATTATTAGCAATTCTGATCCCCAAGATAATTTACAAAAATAAAATAAAATTGTTACCTTTAGTGTCCAAAGGATCAGTGTCACTTAACAACATTATCTGGAAAAGTCACTGCCAAGGTCAAGCAGCCACTCCAAATGAATATATTCATCAGGGCTTAAGAGCTGCTCCTCTACCCGTGAAAACAGAGAAGGCAACTGTGTGTTCACTTTACCAAGAGCCCGGCCAACAGAAAAAGCAGGAGAGGAAAGGCTACTGGAGTCCGTAGGCTGGTGAATGGGACAAGCTCAACCACACAAGCTGGTTTTTTGTTACAGAGCTGAAATCTTCTGAGAAACTGAGTCAACATGTAGACCCGCCTTCAAACCCAGATGCTTGAAATCAAGTCGGAAAGATTTCAGGTGTCGCTCAGAGTAAATGAAATGAGTTTATCGAAGGAGCAGGCAAAGGTAAAGTGGACACCCGTAAGGGAAGGGTGGGTCCTCTCAGAGAGGGGCAGGACAACATGCCTCTCCTGCACTCCAGTTTTATTGGGGATCCCAGAGAAGTTCCCAGAGAGTCCCTCCATTTGCACCTCCTGACTTTGACTGACAGCATCAGACTCTCAAAGCTCATATTGCCATGACAATCCTAGGTCCCCTTGGCCCATCGATTCCTAATCAATTTTTTTTTTTACAGGTTTTACGGTTAGGAGGAATTAGCCTTACCTTCCGGAAGCTGGTCTGTGAAAAGGGTCACAAAAGTCTCTCCCCTCAAAGTAAACCTGGCTCCTCTTATCAAAGTCCTTACCTGCCTGCATTTCCTTGCACATAACAGGTAGTTGGCTGAGGAATGTGACATGGACTGTCCACTTAGGCCAGACAGGGCTGCAGGTCAACTGCTTGTTTGGCAAAGAAAGCATCTGAGTGTCAGCACCGTGGGTCCATTTTATAGAATTATTCTCTTCACCTTGAGTTCCTCCCATCCTCATCTGTCTGTCCCCTAAAATTTAGAACCTGCAGCTGCCCTCAATTCTCTGTTGCACATCAGAGAGAAGTTCTTGAGATTGAGGGCAACACACAGTATTTGCAGTTTCTTTTCTTTTCCCTATTACTTTCCTAAACAGTGAGACTTTCTCACATTTCCACTAATTTTCTAAGAGCATAAACACCTGCATTGCATAATAACCTTTGTGCATTGGTGCTGGAGGGCGCCCTGCTGCCGGCTCTGGGTCTCACAGGGGAGACAGCCATCTCTCCTGTGCACATCTCTCCCCGACAGTATATCTGGAATATTCATCCCTTTCTATAAAGTTGGTGTAAAATGACTCATTTTCTCCCATTTGAATAAAACTATAACACTGTCATCTATTCAAAGATGAATTGTTAATACTTACCAGAAGTTCAAAAGCATCAGCGAAGCTGTGTCTCGAGCTGTAGAATGACATCGAAGCCATCTAAAGAAATTGGCAATCAGAGATCCAAGGAATAGGAAATCACTGTAATTATTGGCCCCATGCTGGAAAACACTCATTCTCTTCGTGTCTAAAATTCTATGATCTCTTAACATGTAAGATGGGTAGAATGAGTTAAAGAGAGGCAATCTTTATTATTAATCAGACATTATTTTTGCTTTAGTTTTTTAATGTTTTTTGTTTTATTTTTAAAGAATGAGGAGGGGATGGCGCATGAGGAGATACATCTTTGCTTTTGGTGAATGTCCCAAGTGTGCCTTGGGTCTTCTACCTGGGCATCTTCCCAGTACTGAGAGCTGGACCGAGGAAAAAGCTGTGAGCCTTGACCTTTGGTTCTAGGCACCAGAAGCTAATACCTCCAGGTCTGGGCTTCTGACACCTTCAACAGGTCTGGTCTGAGCCTGGGGGCAGGGAAACACCCAGTTACACCCCAGGGGTCGGGTTGGAACAGGTGGAGGAAGGAGATCTGAAGGCAGATAATCCCACCTGATCTCTGCCAGCCTGCAGGGCAACCTGTTCAGATGTGTCTTCTCCCGAATGTCCCATGTGGCTCCCGACACCGAGTGTCATTGCTCTCCATCCAGGGAGCCTTTTTTTTTTTTTTTTTTTTTTTTTTTTAGAGAGAGAGTGAGAGAGGGGGAGAATTTTAACATTTATTTATTTTTTCTTAGTTCTCGGTGGACACAACATCTTTGTTGGTATGTGGTGCTGAGGATCGAACCCGGGCCACACGCATGCCAGGCAAGCGCGCTACCGCTTGAGCCACATCCCCAGCCCCAGGGAGCCTTTCTTGAGAAGCTTGAGAGTCGTTACACTCAGAAGAATGTGGACTAGAGTTGGCATCTGTCAGACATTTGAGAAGAGAGAAGACCTGGACAACAGCAAAAGGTGAAGGGAGGAAGAGACGCTGGGTTTGGTGTCCATCACAGCAAGCTGCTTCTAAGGAAAGGAGAAGGTCCTTCCAGAGGTTGTAGGAAGTCAGGAAAAAATCCCTGTGTCTCCCGACACAGGAACATGAAGCGCTGCTCAGGGCAGCGTCGATGACAGAAAGCTGACAGTTTCTATCCATGTGAAAAAGCTAGTTAAACTCATTTACAAGGGTCAGTCCACTCCTTTTCAAAACAATTTAGGAACTGTATCAAGGACTGTGGCTTCTCAGCTGGCTTATTAGCATTTTTAGCAGGGGATGTCAGTCAAATGCAAAGCCGGGCTTTTTGTCTTCATGCCATCTTTGTGTCCTTTCTGTTGAACATGAGCTTGAAACCCTTGAAACAGGAAGCCCCTTTCAATCATAAGAAACTTCAAGAGTCAGTTTAAAGTGCAGCTCCCAAAGTAGGTTCTTCCCTAACCATTTACAAAACAGAAACCTTCACTGGGAAAGTGAACCGTCAACAGTGGGTACCAACGCTCTTCCCTTGCTCATTTACTTCTGGATAGGCCAGGGAGGTTGGTCACCCTGCCAGGTCCTGGGGGAGCAGGTGTGGTAGATCCTCCTTAGAGTCCAGAACACAGACAGCCAGAGACACACAGAGCACATGGGAATTAACTCGAGGGTGGAAAACCAGATGCACTAACTGGGGACCAGTCATCCGCACTATTCCAGTCCTTGGTGCCACAAAGACTGGAGCACACTCCACTACAATGTAGATCTGGAGATGCAGCACCCCATTCCTAGAGCATGGTGGTCACAGTCAGACTGCATGATTGTGGGCAAGAACTCAGACCCCAGGACCGGAGTCCAGTTCTGCTTCCAAGAAGACGGGTCATATGGGACAAGATGTTGAAGCTCCACGGGCCTTGGTTTCCTTACCTGTGGAATGGACATAATTATAACTCCCCTTTCCCACACAGGACTGAAGGAATTATTATAAGAAATTTGCCTAGCAAATGGCTAGTTCTACTGGTATTAATTAATGTTTTAATAAAGACATTCTCATTCTCTCCAAGGGGCATGTCAATACCAGTGTCCCCAGGAATCAAGATGAAATTCTTATATTTCTTATGCCTCCCACCACCTCACTCTCCCCCCCACCTCCATAATCACCCCACTTCTTCAGATCATTGCTTGACTCAGGAATGACCATGCTTCTCCTTCTCTCAGCCTTGTGCAGCTCATTAAGTATTCGATGCTATTCTGAGAAAGTGAAGTGAATTAAAAGAGCCAGTAAATTAGTTTGACTTTAAAATACCACTTATACTGTAAGATATGGTTTAGAATGTTTGGATAGTTAATGTTAACTGCTCTAAACTGTTTTTATAAAGTCCTGGGCCATCCGGAGCCGGAGAGCTTTGCAGATCGCCCTGAAATTATGTACAATCCAAGAGCAATTGTTATTGCATTCCTTGGGAATGAAAGGCAGGAGGAAGCCTTCTAGGGGAAAATAAAGCATATCTCAAATGGTTTCCCAGTGCTTTGCCTTTGTCAGTAAGGGATAACTGTGCCCTCTTGCCACTCATTATCTGGGTTTTAATGGGTCTATACCTTATCCAATATGCTGTCCATCAATGTCCACAGAGCTGCATACTTCTGCTGGAGGAGGACCTTTTCCCCTCGTCCTGCTTCCACAAATAGGCAGGAATGAACTTGGAAGCTTTTCCTTGGAGAGCCTAAGGGGATTCTTTTACCAAGAATCACATCAGCACTTGTACTAGACACAGATTGATCTTCTAGTATTATCAGTATGTGTTTCCCTCTTCCACCAAAAAGGAATACTTTTGTGCACGACCTTGTTTATTCTTGTACAAATAATTAAAGTTATTTTCCATCCTCTATCTTTTCTCTGATGTAACGCTCTTGCTTAAGACAAGACAGGACATAACTGTTGTACAGGATGGTGTTCAGTGTGTGGTGTGTGTGTGTGTGTGTGTTTGTGTGTGTGTGTATAATCTCCTTGCACGTTCACACATGGATGAGATTTCATTTTGTAATTATCTCTTTAGAAAGAGGAAGAGGCAAGAATAAGAGATATCCAGAGAAATGATCCTTTGGGGGAAAAACGAATCTTATAAGATTGTAAGATATTTTTTCCTCTATTTCTCTTCTTTTGTTCTTCATAATTGAAGGCATTAACATGAAAACCAGATGTCTCCCAGTTGGAGCAGTGATTGCCTATGTGGACCAGCTATGGTCTATTTGTTGCTTTGCAGCCCTAACTAGAATCCTCGTGGAGCTGTTCTTTGTATTTTAAAATGCCTTCTTCAGAGCGGCGAATGACCCACAGAGCACCAGCCACTACCTTTCTACAGATCCCAGGCACACGGCACGTAGGCAGAAGGAGCTTAGTGAGCAGCCTCACTCACCCCAAATTACCCCAGAACTGTGCAAATCTCCCAGTGAACTCACGCCTGGATGTGATTCCTTGGGTACCATTCTTAAGTTGACAAAGCAGGTGCCCACCCACTTCTGAAACACAAAGGAAAAAAGGGGTGGGATTCTCTGTTGAATCCAGGGCAACATTCACATAGACAGAAATGCACACCATCATCTGAGATTTCTACCAGTCCTGTCTCCCCTTTTGTGCTCTTTGGCTCAACAAATGGTGTCAGATAGTCCAGAAGCCTGGCTCTTCTCTCTCCTTCCCTTTGATGACACCTGTTCTTGCAGAAGGATCTTACATTAGCAATTTTACTACACTAATAATATAAGCTTATATTAAATTACTCCATCATTTATAAAGCCCTCTAATTGTAGACTAAAAGCTGTTGTTCACTCAATAAAACTATAGCATTCCTCTTCATGGCCAGATACTCTGCTCCCTTCCAGAATTTTTAAGACTTACAGAAACCCTTGCATAGTTCCATTCAATATACTGAGTCACAAGCTCACAGACAGGAGATCCTTTCATTGCTTCTTTCATAATTTCAGCACAGTGATCATTGTTCTATATTCGACAAAGGGGTTTAAAGTCATGAGTTTGACTCAACCAGATTTCCAATGCAAATAGATTTGAAATAGACAAAAATAAATGCTCTAACTTAACAGTGACTCTGTGAGCTAGAAAAAGCCATTGAATCAACAGTTTTGTAATAAGTGAAGTGAGGAAGGAAAAAAATGGGTGTTATCTATCTGATCAAAAAATGATGAATTCTATATGAACAGTTCTTTCGCATCTAGCAATCTTACAAGAGATCTTATTGCACTGAACATAGTGTTGAAGAAAAATTTTGTTCACTATTTTTCAAGCACTGAGACTAGTGCTAAGAATGTCAACTTATGAAAAAAAAATTGTCCTGGATATTTAGAAATTTAGTACATGTTGTTATTTGGTTTTACAGTAAGATGTAATATTGACTGACTGAAACATTTATACAGTATGATAAGCTCCCAAAATAACACCAGGCAGTCTTACCTGAGGAATGAGGAGAAATGCCACTGTCTTGGGGGCATATTAGGAATGTCTCAAAAGGATGAAGTCTGAATGGAATAGGTGTTGGACTTTGTGATCAGGTTCAGATCATATAAGGTATGTCTTTCATATTTGCCCAGAAGTGGACAGAATTTGTGACATAATAGTTTAAGACCCGTGAACACAAGATCAAGGTATCAAGGGTTAATAAGTGAACTAGTTGGATAAGTGAGCTTTTAGAAACCAGGATTCCAATAAATTGATCTGTAAGAATTTCCTGAAGTAAACACTGGAGACATTTGCTGTTGTACAGTCTTATCTTTCCCAGGCAAAAGTCCCCTGGAGCAAACAACCAGGTCATATTAATTAAATTGTTCTACAGTCTCATCTGTGCTGTATTAACACAGGTGATCTCAGCCCAGAGGTTCCTTTTTGCTGTTCAAAGTAATAGACAATCTTTTTAAAGTAATAGACAGTTAAAGTAATAGACAGCCCTTTTCTCCTTTGTATTTCTGTAACATTTATTTATACCTTCAGAAAGCATTATGAAGTTCTGTTTTGTGAAAGTCACCATGCTCTGTAATTTGGAGAATGCAAAGGTGAATTTAAAAAGACCCTAGCAATGAGAAGCCTAAGCAGTAAGAAACATCAAATCTGACACAACAGAGATTTAAAAAAATATAGTATGAAAAATAAAAAAAAAAAAAGATGAATGCCTAAAAGGAGAAATTCTAAAGAGAAAGTGACTGATATTATCTGAGCGATTTTGAGAAACATTTTTCAGAAAGGCAATGACCTTTGAGAGCAGTTAACATTGGGGCATGTAGAGATGAAGGGATGGGCATCCCAAGCAGGTGAGCAAGCTAAGCAAAGGAATAGACTTTGGTGAGAAGCAAAAACTTGCCTACAGTAAAATACAGGTAGAAATTAAAGTCATAGACAAATGTGGGAATTGTAATATGTAATTTGAAAGCTAGGCTAAATTTATTACCTGTTCTCATTTGATGGGAAATAAGAAACAAGGACATTTAACTCATAATTTTATAGAGCTCCATGAAGATATGTTCTATATGTTCCATAAATATTAGTCTGGAAGTTGTGTTACACAGGAAGTTCTCTCCTGTTTCGAGACATATTGTATATTGGACAATCTGAGAATTTTTCTCCTGAAAGTTACTTAAAGATGTTGAATAAAATATAACAAAATTTCCCTCGATTACCCAACTTGCAGGAAAGTGAATGGAATCCACGTGGGCTAATAATTAATGAAGCTGAATTAGCATCTGAATGCCCTTGAGGGGGTTCCATGCATCATGGCTGGGGGGTTTGCCGGGAGAACCTCACAGCTCCCGCAACATGGCCAGTTAGATCCAAGACACCTTTCACATATGTGCATAGAAAGCCTTGGAAGCTGAGGGCTTATCTTTCTGTGAGAGAACAGAGAAACAAAGAAAAACCATCAGACTGCAAAAAGAGACAATGACAACCAGAACTGAGAACCTAGAACACATAAGCATACCAACCTGACATCTTGTCATTTAATTCAAATGGACTGCACATCATGAGATCTTCACTGATGCTTGTAAAATTTATTTTTACACTAGGTGATATATACATTTATAGGATATCATTAAACTCTATTTCTACCTGATAACAGTGATTTTTTGTTTTGTTTTTACAGAAAAGCATAAGCATACTACAGTCTAGGAAATAATATGATAAAAAGTCCAATACAGCCATCTCCAACTTTAAACAATAATCAATAAGTGGTAAAACTAGCTTTATCTAAAGCTTTATTCAATTCCCTCGCTTCATTATATGTCTACAAAGGTTAGATTTTAAAATGTTCAGATTGCCATTATAAAATAAAAAATTTTAGCGATTATTTCTTATTATCAAATAATCAGTGGTCCAAGTCCCACCTGTACCCCTCCTTACTCCCAGCCCCCATCCTCCCACCACCAATTTCATGCCTTTGTTTGGTTTGGTTTTGCTTTATTTTATTTAGTTTGGTTTTAGCGTTATTTGAGCCTGAACATTTTTGATCACTGGGCCTCTCAAGGTTTGAATGTATGGTTTCTAAACCCCTTTTCTTTTTCTCAAAATGTGTTTGTTAAAAAAATTGGCATATATGGTTTCTCATTTTCTACAGTTAGCTGATGGCATCACTGTGATGTCATTTCAAGTTTGCTGGTTTGGGGAAGAATATTTCATAAGCGACATTGTGTGCAGTGTCTGGCAGGCTTTTGTCATCATAAATCAGTTGGTGTAAGAATTATCATCTTGATTTAGTCATTACAGAAGTCCCCACTGGTCCTTTACTTTGGTGATTATTCATTTTACTATTTCATTAATATTCTTCTAGTTTTTCTATGAGGAAGAGAAAGGCCAAACTTTGCAAGCAAAAGATTTTCATTATTCTGAAATACAGTCCATACAGTATGATCAAATTACTTCTTTATTATTTCTCTTTACTTCTAAATTTTAATAACAATAAGTTGGTTTCTGGCAACTTCCAAATATCACCCAAGAGATTTCTTTGAGGTGAGATATACCCCATTAAAGTATATGATTATGATTTTTTGATGTTTCAATTCATGGGCTCTAGAATTCTGATTTCATCTTTGATGGCTTGATTGTTTGGGGTAAAATGAGACTCATTTGATATATTACCTTTCCAAAACTTGAAACCAATCTCTACAGAGAAAGTAGAGGCCAATATCTGGATCTTAGGAATGATTATTGCTATTGGATGTGTCCTTGATTCTTGATCTTTTCGGTGGTCAGAGTTAGCATATACACACATTTTTCTGCATAAAATAAATTCATACTAATATTGTTAACTCAGCTATAGTATTCCATGGATTTTCACATAACTTTGATCTCTTTGATTTACATTCATTACTAAAACGTTTGGCTACTGATAAATGTTTGGAATTTTATAAATAAAAACACACACAAATATAAAGAAAAATGAATGAAAGAGGGAGCCTACAGACTGCAAAATCATTGAGACTATATTTCTTAAATGTTTCTCAATGTTTTATCCCATGCCAAAGTTTAACAAGGACTAGACTTTTCTGTTTTTATTTTATTACCTTAATATTTTTAAATAGCTTATTTTGATGCAAAATTTAAAAATATCGTTTAAGAAATAGTTATTCTAGATATAACAGAATGCAAATTTTAATCATGTATATTAATTTAAGCAATGGATCTGTGTACTAGGGGAAAGTTTTCAGTCAATGAAGGGTCTTTGTTTCCACATTTTTTAAATCATTTTAGTAGACAATCCAAATTTGACCAATTTCTTTAATTTATACAATAGTATTAATTTAACTATAGAAAATTAAAAGATGAAATATATAAAGCACCACAAAATAAATAAATAAACAATATTTCATATATGTGTTACTACATCTGTTGATGGCCTAATATAAACTCATTTTTGAGCACCAAGCATTACATCTGGGGGTCCACCTGAGTATTTGCATTAACAAAGGCATGTGACAACCAAGATAAACAATGAAGACATTGAAGAAAATAGAATAGCATTGATAAAAATATTGAAAGGAATTTGACTATAAAGTTTGGAAGAAGGGAGAAGATATACAGTCACAGGAGGAACATCAGGAAACAGAATAACGTCATTAGGACAAAAAAGAATTCCATGAGAAGGTGCTCAATAATGTCTAATGCAAAAAAAAAAAAATTAAAGTGTGAGAATCAAGTATCCATTACACTTGATACCTTCAATATCACTACTTTATTTATTTTTCTTATTTGAGAGAAAAACAAATTTCCAGACAGAGGTTGGTTTTCAAGGCAATAATCAGGAAAGCAAAAAACATATGCAGATTTTTCTTTGAAGCACTTTTGGCAGTGACAGGAAGAAAGGAAATGCACACAGGTTTGATTTTATTTGATGGGGGAAAGAACAGAATGAAACTTCATCAGATCTTTAGACTTAAGAAAGACCTGGTAGGAGATGCAAATTAAAGATATGAATAATAAAACATAGTTACTGATGGAGCACTGATAAAATATACTTATTTTACATTTCAAATTATCATCCATATTTTTATATCAGATTCCTAAGAAGAAAAAGTACTGTTAATAGTTTTTATTGTTTTTACTGGAAATTTTATTTTCTTATTAATGCATATTAATTGTACGTATTAGGGGGATTCAGCAAGCTTTCTCCACACATCCTGGAGGCTTTAATACATCCTAAGATTTTACCTTCATGGCGGCTACATATTTACCTTGAACTTCATCTATGAGTCGTAGGAATGGTCCGCAGATTAAGAAAGCAGCCTCTTCAAGTTCAGGGGCAGCAGGTCTTGGTTCACTTATGTGCTCCCCTGTTGTCAGGTACTCAGTGGTCTGAATCAAGAAGAGCCCATATCTGGGACTTGAGACCCAAGCTGGGAAAGGGTTGCCTGCAGCACAGAGTGGACTGGAGCACCAAGTGCATGCTCAGCCTCACTGTGGCTCTGCCCTGGTTTGAAAGGAGGGCTTACTTCTGTCCCTGGGGCAGAGTCTTGAGTGGCATGGCTTCTTCCTCACCGAGTCTGCACTGTTTTATCTGCTGGTGCTGTATGAACCTGCAGCTTGTGCATGGAAACGCTTAAGCAAACTATTAAGCAAAATAGACATTGCAGGTATTGTTCACAAGATTAACAATCTTTCCTGGGTTTTAATTTCTAATCTTAAAAACTAAGCATTTATATCAGCCCTATGGGGCATGGAGGGAAAGGTGGAATGTATATAATATATATATTCAGACCCCAAAGATAAAGGCTTGAAGATTTGGAAGGAAAATGAGAGACATTAATTAAATCATTGGCATTTTATACCCAAAGTAAGAAACATAATTTAATCATAAAATCCCTGAATAGCAAATATTAATGGGATGTATGCTGGGATCAATGATGCGAGGAATTATGGCTAGGACTTGATAATTTCATGTGAAATATAGAAAAATAAACAAATATGTGTATTTAGAAAATAGAATATATTACAGGCTAGTGATAAGACAATTTAATTGGGAATAAATTAAATCTAGAAATAATAAACCTTACACATGCACATTTTAAAGAGGGTGATAATTTTGTGTGCTGTGAGCCTGCCCTTTAGATTTTCATAACTATAGTGATTCTAATTGTTTTTCCAGAGCTACAGACTCAGGCAGCATATATCTGTGACTGGCATCTCCAGGGTATAAGCCTTGGAAGAATAAAAATCTTGAAATAAAGATTCTATTGACTATCAGGGTTAGAAAGTCAGTCCACAGGTTATTAAACAGAAAAGGACTGATTTAGCATGATGTGCTAGGTGGTAAGACCCTTTCAGGAACTCAGAGAGCAACATCAGTTCTCTCCTGTTCACTCCTCTCTCTTGCTGCCTGCATAGCTTCTTTTCTCTCTCTCTGCCTTAGACTCTGTTGCCCTTCATACCCTGATGTCACTCAGTCCTCCAGTGGGATGTCTCTATTTCCTTCTTCTGAGAGGCAAGATGAGGGACAGAGATGCCATTCACTCCAGATGTATACAATCTCATCCTGGAAGTCACAGATACACTATGGTCCTACTGGTTTGAGTTTCGTGACCACCTGTGGGCCAAGCTCTGGGATCACGTGGATGGCATCAATACAGACCAGAGGATGAAAAGTCTCACTTAATACATAATAAAAGTTTTCTAAATACAATGAACTCCTATTTAAGCAATTTTGTGAGAAGTGGGTTATTTGTCATTTCTGAGTAGTGGCATTTGTCATTGTCTTTTGATAGCCTGGTAAGCCGGTACTCCTGGTGTGGTTTAACAAACCATCTTCTTTAGAGGTAGCAGAAACTTGTCTTCCTGGCCTCTTTGCAGCTATGGTGCTACACAGTGACTGCCATTCTGGTTTTCCCAGGTGTCTCCTAGAATTCTGAACTTTCAGCACTTTACCACCTTTAAACTTTTAAACTTACCCATTTTAAAATTGGTGCCATCCTGAACAAACTGGGACAGTCACTTGTCCAGGGAGCAAGACAACCCAGCTTCTATCTCTCACACATGCTTATAGAACACGAGGTCTGAAGTGACCATTTTGCAGAAGTGTCTGGGATGGTGTGGTGTGTGAGCTCCCCCAGGGGACAAGGGTCAAGCCTCCAAGAGTGCTGTCCTGTTCAGAGTCGAAGGCTTGAGGTCTCAGTCAGCATCAGCAGCGACTAAGCTGTCATCTTTACTGAGGTAGATCTTTGGTGGGAGTTGGGAAATATTCTGGTTAGTTGGCCATTAAGCCTAGATTTTCAACAGCCACAGATATTCCATGAACTATCAAATGTCCTTTAATGAATTTATTTCCTTCCTAATACAAAGATGAGTTCTGATTTTTGCAACAAAGAATCATGATCAACATACTGTGAAAGTTGGAAAATTAGTTCACCCGTACCTCAATTCCATCATCTGCAATTTGAGAATAAGAATTCCCTCCCTAGTTATCCTGCAAAGTTTCTGTGAATCTCAAAGGGATGATATATGTGAAAATACAATGCACTATAAAATTCTGTAAATATGTTAGAGATAATCATTAAAGAATTCACTAGACACAATGGAAAGTTATTCAAGCAGTCTGAAGAATAAATGTTTTTAACTTCTTTGCAAAACGGATCTTGAATATATTTGTAGGTTGCCTGGGTAACACGTTTCAACTTGATAAATAGGTTTTGGTATTTTGATTGCATCATCTCTTGTAAACTTATAGTCAAAGAATAAGTTACACTTAGAGACAAAAGGGGAAGTAAGGTTTTATTAAAGCATCCAGAATAATCCCCAACTCTAATAAAAAGAACGTCACTCCTTCTTTTATCATGAGATGGTGGTATGTGGGTTATCATCAAGTTAAAAATTTAACTGGTTTTGTATATGTTACTTGTATAAGATAATGCTATGTTATAACAAGATTATACAAGAATTTTAATGCAGTGAGAAGCCCATTTTAATATTAGTACAGCTTATTTAGGGAAGCCCTTTTGTAAAAATAGACTAGTAAGAAATGCTTAAGGTCTGGTGATTCAGATTGTGTTGGGTCATTGTATCAACCTTCTCCATTCTGATCCCACTGATGATCCTATGATTCAAGCTATGGGAATACAGTCTAAATGGAAAGACAGTGCATACAGTGGCTATCAATGGAAAGGTTTGCCCTGTGTACTGTCCTTTATTTGTAGAATCTAGCTTTCTGGTTTTATTTTTTCTCTATTAAAGGATTATAGTTATACACAGTTGTTGGATTCATTTTGACAAAATCATACATGCATGGAATTTTACTCCTTACCAGTCCCTGTTCTGCCCCTCTTTCCCTCCCTTCCCCCTACTCTCCCTCTCCCTATTTTCCATCCCTACTGATCTCCCTTTAACTCCTTAGAAACTAGCCTTCTTGTCATCTGCATATTTATTGAAGGGGATGACTTATTAACCAGGTGTGACCATGCCACCTACCACAAGGATGGGCCTGACCAAAGTGTTCAGCTCATCTTTTGCTACCCTCTGGCTGAGAGTTCACTGGTCTAGAGATGAATATTTCCTTTTAGCTAGGCCATTATTATTCTTGCCTCACAGATTTTTGGGAAAGATTTATCCACTGAGAGTTTCCCAAATGACTGACAAAGAGAGACATAGAATTTGGTGCTGTTGAAGCTCTGACTACCAGTGCTTGAGAAAGAGGGTTTTCAAGGGAAGAAAATGACTTCCATGTGTAGGAAGAAGCTCAAACCACCTGATAGACTCCCAGCTGCTAGTTCCAAATATCCCTGAGGGCCCACTGAAGCCCGGTCCTTCCTGAGGATTGGCTTGGGCATCAGGCTAATGGCAACCGAATCTTCCCTAATTCAGTGGGTGTTGGAGTCAAAAAGCTTGTTTTTCCAACATTGCCTGTGGCTGACCATAAGATCACTCAATCCCCAAGACTCCATCCCCTTATCTCCACAACAGGGTCAGTACGTCCTCATTAGACTATTATGATTAAAAATGTGGTGTGAGTCCAATGTCTAGTACAGTGCCTTTCCTGACAGGTATCTAACCGGCCTTGGTTCCCTTTTCCTTTCACCAAAATTACTGCAACTGCTTCTACCAATGGCATGCCCTCTTTCCTTTCTATTTTGCATGTCTTAACTAGATCAGTTCCCTTAAACCTGCTCTGAGCAAGTCACTCACTGGATAAAATATCATTAGTGGCATTTCCCTGTATTTGAAAATACAACCAAACTCCCCAACCTGGAATTTAAGACCACTCAGCCTCCCTCTCCAGACTCCTCAACAACTCTCCCCAACACCAGGTTGTACATTTTAAATAAAACCAATGTCTGCATACCACATAGGCATGTGTCATACAGCATGGTATTTATTAGCCTAAAATGCTCTCCCCTTCCTTTCCTCCCCTGTCCAAAATTAACCTATCCCTCAAAAACAAGCCCCCAAACCAGCAAACATGTAAAGATTGCTGGGTCATCTCTGTAGCAGGTGACATGGTGGGGGTAATCTCTCCTCACCAGTGTCCACAGTTGGATTGTCCTCTTATACATCTAGTCACGTGTATATGTCTTCATTCTCTTACTAACACATGAGCCTTGACAGTAAACTTTACTCCACATAACTTACGGATTGTTATGAGGAGTTCGGAAGTCAGACACCAAAAGCTTCAAATCATGATTTTGCTACTTCCGACTCCATTTAACTTTACCATGTAATAATGATTTGCATTTTGTAAGTTTCTTATGAAAGGTACATTAGGGTAGACTATATAATGCCTGAATATAAACTGTTCTATATTAAAAGAATCTAAAAAATTTTTAAAGGTACTTTAGTGAACAATGAGTTTGTATTTATCTTACCAGATCATGGCAGCTGCTGGGCGTTTTGTGTGAATAATAATAATATAAGTCCAGTCAGAGCCAGAGGTTGAAGGCCATGTACACAGCCAGCACCCATCCGTTCATTCCCTGACACCTTCATTCTTTCAACAGCCACTTGTTCATAAAAACCAGGAGTCAACCAGGTGTTATATTAGAAGATAATCAAAACCACACTTTGGAAAACCAGAATTTTCTGCCATGACCTGAGGATTGCCATTCAGAAACTGGTTCATCCTCAGGGTAGACCATTTCCCTTAATTTAGAAAAAAAATGATTAGAAAGATAAAAAAAAAAAGAGTGTGCTAAACATTACCATTTATCAACAGGTATAAGTGATTCCTTTATATACAACTTTCACAACAGATCTTCAGGTTGGTACAAATATCTTTATGTGGCAAAGGATGAAACAAGGTGGCCATACCCATGCCTTGGGCCATGTTGTTGAGGGAATCAGTCAGTTGATATCTGAGGATGGAGCCATTGTCTGCAGAGACTGGCTCCTTCCTTTCTACTGTGCAGCATTTCAATGAGTGTCAAAGTTCTGCAGAATCAAAGAGCCCAGGAAGCTAAAGATGCCACTTTCTTATTTTATATGATGAGAAAAATATGTTCTAGTGAGTAAAGTCAATAGAGCTGTCCAAGACCTTCCGCCAGCTGGTAAAACTCCAAAATGATGGGACCACTCTATGGCACGTAGGTAAATAATAAACTGATGTCTGGATCAGCTCAGACTTTCTTTAATAAATACAAACTGTTTGCTGCCCTCGCTGTCTGTATTTCCACATAAACCACCATCATCAGTCACCCGTATGCACCCAGGAAGACACAAAGGAGCTTCCACCTGCATGGAACACAAGAGCCTGTTGACCTCAGCCTGCACTAGGACATCACTCCTGCAAGTTCCTCTAAAAGACAAGTACAGGATCCATCTGCACCTGACAAAGCTCTAAGTGGCTTGACCTTTATAAAGTAGAGCTTAACTTTCTCTTTTAGCCTTTCCCTAAGAGGCCTTTCCTCGGGACTTGGAAGAATTATTCATTTGAAGGCTTAAGACTCCTATGGCCTCCTCAGTAGTTAGGATTTGAAATGTTTAAATATGAGCAATAGGTACAGAGTGCGGCTGCGACAGCTAGTCATTTGATGTTTTAAAGGAGACTGGAAGTTGTTTCTGGTCGTGCTCCCCAGCTGCTCGTGTAACACTAGGCCATCTCATCAGAGCCTCTCTCTACTTAACAGGGTAATGACAGGGAGCCACTTAACCAGTAGGAATCGTTTTATTACTGCTTTCTTCCCTTCGGCCCGAACCTGAGGACTGCAAGTCAGTGCAGGCCTCTCCTGCAATGCAGACCATCTCCCTGGTCCACGGGGAGTGATTACGCAGCAAATGTCCTATCATTTCAGAATTACTGGCAAATTTCTTATTTGGACTATAGGGTGTGAGTTAAAGACACCTCATAAAGCAACTGACACAGTTTCCCAAACTGGAGTGTTCATGAACAGAAGTTTCAGCCAGAGATGGAGAGATTTGATACAGGTCCCCTACATACTTCATTCTTTTTCAAAAAGAAAATTTATCCACTCAATTGTAAAATCATTTCTTAGGTGTCTTTGTTTCACTTGCAGTAGTTTTTCAAGAAAAAAAATAAATAAAAAAGGAAAGAAACATTCTTTTTTCAAAAATAAATAGCAGTTCAGAACTCTGAAATTGCTACTCCCCACCCACCCACCCCACCCCAACCCTCTTTTTTTTTTTTTTTTGGTTTCTACATGTAAAGGTTTAAAAAATTAATTAGACACAAAACACCCTCTTAGACATGAATGAGGGCTGATTTATTAGTGAGTAATTAGTACGGGGCAGGGCCATGATTCATACCATCGCAAGAATTTCTTAAAGTGACCTTAACACAATATATTAAGAAGAAATGACTTCTCAGGCACTATGGAGCAATACTACACGTTCAGGCACTCCTTTATTTAATAAGGAAATGTTTTGTAATGTCTTGCACGGGATGGTGTTTGGGGCATGCCACCTGGAGCCAGACTGCCTGTGTTGGATTCCTCGTTCTGCACTGTGACCTGAGCATGATGCAATGGCTTGCCGCCGGGGTGCAGTTTCCTTATCAGCTGTACAGGAAAGAAACAGCCCCATGACCTCACAAGCTGTGATGAGGATTAATTGTGTGTACTAGTCTCCTAGGGCTGCCTGGAACGAGAACCACAAATTGGGAGGCTGAAAACACAGACATGTACGCTCTCAAAGTTCTCAAGGCTCAAAGTCAGAAACGAGGGGTTTGACAGGACCATGCTCCTCCGAGCCTCTCAGGGAGGGTCCTGCTTTCCTCTTCCAGGCTCAGTGGGCTCAGGCACTCCTTGTCCTGTGGACGCAGCCCTGTGATCTCTGCTTCCATATTCACGTGCTGCTCTTGTGTATCTGCATCTTGGCTGTCTACTTTTCCTCTGCATCTCTGACTTACAGAGACACCAGTCATACTGGACTAAGGGCTTCCCATACCCACTGTGACTTTTATCTTACCTTTGCTACAACTGTCTGCAAATAAGGGACACTGTGAGGTACCATGAGTTAAGACTTCAACGTTTATCTTCATCTTCGGGAGATACAATTCAACCCCTGAGAATTTGTTAATATGTGAACCTGAAAATTAGAGTAGTTAGCATGGTTGGAAGTCTATAATTTCTAGACCCAACTTCTATAGATATGTCTTGAACCCTAAGTTTAAGCGGTGGAGGCACAGAAAGAGATTGTGTGCCTCTCCTGATAGAAGAAGTCTAGGTTGTCGTACATGTAGTTTGGCTTACTCTGCTTATCCCACACAGGACAGGGAGAAACCTGTAAAATGAAGAAGTAAAACCTTAAATTATTCCTTTCTTTTTTCAGTCCTAGTTTTGCTAGGACTACTTTTATCCTGGGCGAATCATTTCTGACCATGGGCTGGTCACCTCTGGGGTCCTCTTCAATCCCAGCATTATATGATGACAGTATGATGAATAACGAGCATGTTCCATGGATCTCCAAATTTTCTAAGTCATGTTTCATGTGTTATCCTTAATAGTTCTTGGTTCCGAACTGTTTTAAACTGCATATGAGCCATTATATTCTATATATTTAAACTCAATAAAATTATGCCTTTATTAATGTTTGTGTTCTGATGACATCTATGAAAAACAAATGACCTTTGAAAATGATCATTTTTCTCCTTACTGAATAAATCCTAGCTTAAAATTTAAGGCTATTTTGGGTAAAAATAGATATAAAACTAGAAACCTCAAGTTTGACTTTTCCTGCACTCTTGTATTGTAGAATAGACACTACCTAAAGAATTACGATTTCTACGTATGTGAATAAAATAATGCATCATCTTTAAGACATATTGTTGAATTTTATATCTCCTAGTTCAAAGGATACAATATTTCCATTTAAAATTTGCTAAGAAAAAACAAATTGAAGCAGATTATTCTAAAGGTAAATTCTAAATGGTGTGACTAAATTATTGCAGAAATGATAAGTATATATATATTGAAATTTAAAGTATATGTTTTTCATCCAGAAATTTGTTTCACACTCCCTCCCTTTTCTTTCTTTCAAAAAAAGAGAACATGCTATAAATAAACAGTATGCTTGGAATGTCACTCTTTTTTCCAAGATCCTATCTGATCTTCTTTTGTATTATTTAAACAGCTCTGAAAATATATCTTCTACCAAAAAAAGTGGCCTTGACTGAGTTAAATTCAATGAATATTATTGACCACTTGTTATTTTTCAGGCAGTATGTTTGAACACTGAAGATACAAAGAACTACAATGGATACCCTCATCGTCCAGGAGAGAGAGGGGAAAATAAAAGAAACAACAATCACATCTTAGCTGGTCTATTCCCCAGCTATAGCATCCTGTGTCTAAAATAGCTCATCATTGTCTGGGGCCTTAAACTCTTTATTTAGCATCTTTAAGGTGTCAGGACCAGAAACATCAACAAATAAATGGTACTCTTACAGTTATTTAAGACAAGATACAGCAATACACAAAAGATGAATAACCAAATAAGACATCACTTTTCAAGTCCCATGCGTCAGGATTTCAGGGAGAGAAGGTACCAAGAACGAGAGTAATTAAGAACGCACACCCTCAAAGGTAAAATTCTAGATGGGGGTGTCATTAAACTCAGGATTGGGCAAACAACGGGGCAAAAGGAAACAAGGCAACAGAGGTGCGATGTGGGCAATACTAGGCAGAGTGACAGAGATTCCGTTCTGGCTCAGGCTGGAAGATCACAGGGGACAAGCTTGGCTGGTGTCATAGTTATGAGCTGTCTCCCCAAAGCTTCTGCGTTAATGTTGAAATGTCCCGAGGTGAAATGATTGGACTGGGGGAGCTGTGACCTAATCAGCACACCCTGGTTTGAATGGCCTGATTGGGTGTAACTGTAGAAAGGTGGGGTGTGGCTGGAGGAGCCTGGTTACTCGGGGCATGTCATGGAAGGGTGCATCTTCTCTGTGGCCTCTTACTCTCTCTCTCTCTCTGCTTCCTAACCCCACCATGAGCTGAGCCCCTTTCCTCCATGAGGTGCTACTACTTTACCTTGGGCCCAGAGCAGGCCACCTATGGACTTGAGACCTCTGAAACCGTGAGCCCTCCTCTAAAAGATGTATTCTAGGCAGGTATTTTGGTCACAATGACACAAAAGCCAATTTATCACAGGGACATAAGAGGTTTGAACCCCTTGAGGGAGAAAACATCAATAAGCTGTTCAACAGAGGAATGAAAAGATGATCTGGTGATTTCAGGACATTCCTTAAATCATTATATAAAAGTGAATTCAACTACACTATGCCCAGTTAATGTAAACACTATACTTCCTTGAAAGTACTTATGAGCAAAGAAAGCACAGTAAATGTAAATCAGTGAACTTTTGGGAACTTCGGGGCTCCATTCAAATCCCTACTCCACCACTCTAGCTGTGCGGGATTGGGGTAATTTTGTAATATTTCAAACTGCACTTTCATTGTCTGTTAATTGGATACAATGTACCTGCATCACAGGGTTGTCAATGGGTTCAGCAACACCATCATGTCTCCTAACACATTGTATGGGACAGAGATAGTGCTCCATGAATTACTGACATTTATGCAACTACCTACTCACTGGAGATGGACATTGCACAGCCATCCAAAGACAGTGAAACCCATGGTTTTCAGAAAAAAAAAATTGTTTTGAAGAAAAAAAAAAACACAACCTTTTAAAAAGAAAGGAAGAGTTGAAATTGACATAATCTTACTCTGCGAGATCAATACGGTAGTATTGTTTTTGTCCTGATTTTTTTTCCTTAATGCATAATATGGCATTTCTAAATGCTGCAATGGAGGTTGATGGGTCGGTTTAACATGCACACATACTTTGTGAAGTCTTGAAAGGGTGTAAAGTAATAGGGCTCTTTGCACCAGCACCAGCAAAATGAGTGGCAGCTCAGGGCCAGGTAACACTGAGGAGGCTGAGAAAATAAACCAGACAGAAGAAAGCAAGCAAGGCAGAATCCACCTGTGGAATCACAGCCGGAGTGAATCACCACAGGGAGAGAGTTTGGACACAGAATAATTGATTCCCAAGAAAAGCAGCTTCCTTAGTGATAATTTAGTCAGTATTAGTTTGAATCAGAAACCTAGCTGTACTACTGACCCAAACTGTAGACGACTTCATTTTTGTCCCTGGAGAACAGGGAAAAAAATGTTGAACAAGAAGAATAATATCCCAGAAAGAAGAGTTGATGATCAATACCAGACTAACACAATAAGTGGAAACAGTGAACGGTGTTTCACGGCTCAGTGTAGGATGCAGACTTAGCATTCAGAGCTTCTCAGCTATCTGGAATGAATGTTCCTGAATTTCTTCACACAGCAAAACAGCAGAGTTGTTTAACTGCATTGAAACAAGTAGACAAAGAGTAAGAAACTGCTCTAGGCTAAAGACAAATAAGCAATATTATGGAGCAATTACTGTGTCCTAGACACCCAACATAGTCTTTAGTGTACAGCAACGTGTGAGTTCAATTATGTGTCCCCAAAGGATGTGTTCAAGTCCTAATGCCCTGGACTCTTTGAACGTGACCTGATTTGGAAATAGGGTCTTTGCAGATGTAACCAAGTTAAGAGGAGACCATACCGAATTAGGGTGAGTCCTAATTCCAATGACTGATGAGATTTGGAGACAGACAGGTACACAGGGAAGGCCAAGAGAGCACAGAGGTAGAAACTGCAGCAGAAGGAAAAAGACCAAGCCAAGGAGGTACCAGCCAGGGAAGACCAAAGAGAATCAGCAAAGCGAAAGGCAAGAGAGGGATCTTCGTTAGAGTGCTCAGAGGGCGACAGCCCTGTTGACACCTGTTTTTCTGCTTGGAGCCTCCAGAACTGGGAAAGAATCCTTATCTGTTATTTGAAGCCACCACCCAATTTGTGGTCTTTTGTCAGGGCACCCAAGGAAGCTAAAACAGTTCTTGACAGAGCTTGCATTTAATTGGTGCAGAGAGGAACAGCTAGTAAGCACGCAAATAATAAATGCACTACATAACTTGTTTCTGGCATTGGTGAAGGTTTTGAATAAAGAAAAAAAAGAAGCAGTGTCATAGAGTATTGCCTTTTACTGCCTTGATAGCTGGTCCTAGGCTGGCATTTCTTTGGCATCAGGCACACAACCGTGAGACGAAAGAGCTTTCCAAAAGAAGAAACAAATTCAAAGGCTTAAAGCCTTCAAAAACAGAGGAGAAAGACTGAGCTTGGAGCATCTGCAGACCAGAAACAAGGTCAGTGTGGGGATGCGGAAGAAGAACCTGGGGCCAGGCCCCTGAGACCATGGGCAGGAATTGGGCATCTGTATTGATTGCAATGGGACATCATGGAAATGCTCAAATGGGGGAGATTTATGCTCTGTAAGGTGATTTTGGCAGCAACGTGGAAAATGGATTCAGGGGACAAAAGAGAAAACAGAAGACCATGAAAACTCTACCTGGGGTGTAAGTGGGACATGATAGAGCCCTGCCTCAGACTGGTTTAGCTGTGCCTGATTTGAGAGACCAGCAAGGAGAGGCCCAGGAGTGCTTGGGTTTAAGGCCTAAGCTTGAGAGAGAAGAAGGGGGATGCAGATAAAATTTTAGAGTCAGTGATGTGGAGTTCATTTAATTCACGACATTAGATGGGATTGTCAAGGTGCACGCAAGGGGAAAAGAATATGCTAGAGTCAGGGGCTTCCAAACCACTGCTTAGGAGATCAAGAAGAGCCGGAAAATAAGAAAAAAATGAGAGGAAAATAAGGGGAGTCTAGCCAACAGTACCAGAAGAAGGGTGTGGGCATTTCAAATAGGTGGTAACCCCAGGAAATGCTATTGAAAAGCTAAAGACTATTTCTGGATTTGGGAAGAGCAGTTTCAGTAGTGGGATACTGCGAATGCCTGACTGGAGAGGTTGGAGAAGAAAAAATGGAGGTGGAGAAATCGGGAAAGGGGTGTGGAAAGGCCAGGACCCAGAGGCCTCGGGTTAAAAATAAACTTTGGGAAGCTTTTAGAGAAAGTCAATACTCCATCAGAATTGGAAGAGCAGTCCTGGAATCACTAGCCACAGAGCCCGAGTCTAAGAGGGGAATTACACCATTCACCATCACCCCAACATCCTGCCCTGTGTCTCCCTAGGTTTAGAAGATAGACAGGCACCCAACCACATCCTGTCACCTTGGCCCTATCAATTAAACAAAGCCACTCAGGGACAACACAGCATTTCAGAACACTCTCCCTTTATGTTTTCCTGACTGATGTAGTATCTATGTAATTGTGGCCGCTATTTATCTATTAATATTGACTATGAAGACAAACTCCTTCATGCAACAAGTAGAAAGAGCAGTGACCTCAAGCAAATGTCATGTTTCAAGAGTTTAATGAGTCAGAAAGAAAATGAAGATTCTCATGAGTACAAAATTACTGGAATTAGGGATGGATTTTCCAGTGACAATGATTGTCTCTCCCTTCCTGTTATAGTCAGGGATCCCAGAAGAAGATTGCCTTGGCCCCTGTAAGCCTCAGTGCATGCACACCATTGTGATGTTGTATTGCTCTTTCCAAGTCTCTCCTAGGCTTATGTGTGATCATTGCCATTGAGATTGTCTGTCATGACTTCAAGAAATGTGACCCACTAGAGATAATCTCAATGCAGACACCAAAACATTTCTTTTTTTTTTCTGATTACAAAGATACATATCATTAATACCAAAATAATTCATGAAAACACCAAACATTTATTGACTTATTTCTGTGGACAGTCATTGTTCTGAATGCCTAAATTTAACAACCCTAACAACCCAGGGAAATTGGCAATTCATAATTTATAAGGGAGAGAAGAGATCAAGGGGGCAGTTAAGGAACTTTCCTACAGTGGTTAATTTTATGTGTCCACTTGGTTGAGCCATGATATAAACATTATTCTGGGTCTTTTTCTGAGAGTGCATCTGGATGAAGTCAACATTTAAGTTGGTAGACTTTTATTTAGTAAAGTATGTTGCCACCCACAATATGTGTGGGCCTCATATAATCTGTTGAAGGTCTGAATAGAAAAAATGGCTGACCTCCTGGAAGACAAAGGGAACTGTATCATTGGCTCTTCCTTTGGTATCCAGTCTCCAGCCCACTCTGTGGATCCTGGCCTTGGCAACCCTCATGTTGTATGAGCTTAAATTGAATCCTAAGCAAACCCTCACCTGGAGAAGAGTCCTCTAAAGCTACATATAAGAGGAAGACTAGATGATCAAAGTGCACTTGGGATATTGGCCATAAAAAAGAAAGTGGTTCAATATATTATATATCCAAATAGCATTGTAAGTCCTTAAAATGAATTTATTTATGTATAAAAATGATATATATGATAGGTAGGTATGTTGACAGATGGAGAGAGAGAGAGAGAGAGAGAGAGAGAGATTTTGTTTTGTTTTGTTTTTCACATATTCTATTGGTTCTGTTTTTCTGGAAAATTGTCCTAATACATTGTCCAAGATCATATAAGCTACAGTGGCAGTGGGCTTTTGATTAGGCAGTCAGTCTGTCTTTCTCTCTCTCTCTCTCTCTCTCACACACACACACACACACACACACACACACACACACACACAAACACACACACACACACACACACACTTCCTTTTTATGACGATATCCCAAGTGTACTTTGATCATCTAGCCTTCCTTTCATATGTAGCTTTAGAGGGCTCTCCTCCAGCTAAGGGTTTGCTTAGGATGCAATTTAAGCAAAGAAGACTTTGTCCTTGAATGCAAATTCCTGCCTTCCATAAGGATGCATATTGATTGGAAGTGACTCATTCCAACAGAGCAAGGCTTAAAGCTGTCCATTGGTTCCTCCTCTGAGATCTCCACTTTCCCTAGAGTTTTCCTTAAATTATGTAAGTTTCTCCATATTTCATTAATAAATTCCTTTTTTTGCTTAAGTTTTATCAAAATATTTCTTCTATTCTTCTTTGGTTGCTGCAACCAGGGAGCCATAAATGACACAGGAATATATTAAGACTATTCTGCATGATAAAGGATTCCCTAAAGAGCATGACTCTGGTGGCTTTATAAATTGTATCATGGATATATAATATATTGAACCACTTCTCTAGTATAAGCCATTCATGTTATTTTTACTTTTTTCTTCTTTGTGTACACACACTTCTCCCCAGATGTTGCCAATGTAAACATACAAATGATAAATGAAGAGGGTCAAATTAACCCACAATTTCTCTCCTGGCTTTATATGCTCATGCAGGGTCACCTGTGCTTGGAAATCAGCCTCTATCCTAAACCCTGGTGGCCACAGGGTAACCCTCGAATGCTCACCAAGTGTGGATTCTGCTCCAGGCACAAGAAGCCTCCTGTGTGTCCCCTGCCATGCTCTGCTCTGGCTCCACAATGTGGAAATCTCTTCTCAGCACTCCAAGTCCATGGCCCCTCACCCCCACAGTGGGCAAATCCGCCTCTCAGCCTCTCTGAACACCACTGTGCATCACAAGTGTGTTCAGTCCTTGTGCTCTCAGAGCCATCAATTGGTGAACAATTTGCCAGAGCAATCGCAGTGTCCATGCTGTAGACGCTACACAGATCCAGAAACAGAAAAGTCCTACTTGTAATGCATGGTCCCAGAGTCTCCTAAAGTCACTGTGAAAAAGTTCAAGAAAGTTTTGTGGGGTATTTTGCTACTTTTTGTGTGTGTGTGTGCCGATGACTCATTTATTCTTAGGCTAAGGTGGACAGAGAAGGGAAGGTGTCCAGGGCAAGTCATTTTAGAACTACAGGGGAAAGAGATGTGTGTACTGGAGAAGCATATTGATATTATGCATATAATTTTATTTTTAGGAACCAATATGAAGCCACAATTACCTTCTTAAACCATATCATGAAGAAGAAAGCTGAAAATACTGAGATTTCTTGGTCGTTGTTTAAACAGAAGGTATACTGATTTCTCCCAGGAGGCGTATTCTGAGCACCAGGGGCGAGGAATCTCCAGCAGGAGCTTTGTGAAAACATGGCCTTGCACCCTCTCTGCACTCAGTTCAACCCCAGCCAGGGAAACACCAGCCCACACAAGCCACACCATGCCACCAGCTCCTTCAACTCTTCCTCAAAATGAACACTCTCTATAACACATTTTTAAAAATTCTATAACATCAGGCCTGCAAATCCAGGAAAGAGCTAAATTTTCAAATTCATCTTATTGTATCACAAAAGCATTTACACATTTTAAATTCCAAGAGTACAAAGACACAATAAGAGAAAGTCTACATCTACTCCCCAGAATACCTTATTGATATCTCATTATATATTCTACAAAGTAAACTTTTATCTTTTACCCCTTTTCCAACTCATAAGTATATTAACATGTATTTGCATCTTTGATTTTTTACTTAATATCTTGAAGATTTTTCCAAACCAGTACATATTCTTTTTTGAGTGGCTACACATCTTTTCATTAAATCAAAGTTGTATATTAACTTTGTCATTTTTATTGATTCCAAATCTTGTACTAATATGCAAATCTATCTGTAAGATACATGAGTGCTGGGCTCCAAGGTATATTTTTATGTGATCGTGATACAATATATTTATATATGATCGTGATACAATCTTAGCACAATCTCTGTGCCAATCACATTGGTAACGTACCAATCACATTGATGAAAGTGTACCTATTTTTCAGTTAGTTCACCAGAAATTTTTCAATTCTATTTCTTTTACCAAACTGTCTAGACTATAAATATACAATATCATTTTAATCTTAACTTGTATCTCTCTTATTATGAATGTAGTTGACCCTCTTCTCCTACTTTAAGTACTATTTGCATTTCATTTTCTGTGATTGATCCATTTGGACACTTCTTAAAAAATTAGACAGTGGGAAAATTTTCTCTTTTCTTTTGGGGATCAAACCCAAGGTCTGATGCATGCTAAGCAAGTATCTATCACTCTTCACATATTAAGGATATAAATTATTTGTGATATAGATTGGAAATAGTATTTTCTGGTTTGCCATTTGCCTTTGGACTTGGCCTACAGTATTTGTACTATAATTGAGGTTTTATCTTGCTTCGGTTTTGCTTGTTTGTGGGTTTGTTCTACCTATACCTATTTTTTTGAGGACTTGCCTCCCACCAGGTCCTCTCTCTGTAGACATTGATAAGTGACCTTCCTACCTCCCAGTGAGTCATTTTCTATTTCATCATCCACTTTCCCACTACGTACTGGAAATTGGGGTGACAGGTGTTTCCAAGGTTCATGGAACACGGAGGTTCTGTTTCAATTTTATGTTCTCTTCCTTTCTGCACAGATTTCAAAAAGGCAAGGGAGAAGAGTCTCTCTCCCCTCACCTGAAAGGCCTTTTTGGCTAATGGAAATGATGCTTAACCCAAGATCTGTTCAACAAATACAAAGAAATGCTACATTTGTTTTCTGCAGGTCTTGTTTACTAAGTTCTTCCATTCTCTGAGGAAACTACATCAACTCTGGAATAATTTCCTTCATGAGAAATTGCTTTTAAACTCAGCTGTAATATCTAAAGCTCTTAAGGAAGCTTATATTAGAAATGTTAGCACATGTTATTAAAAAAATAATAATTTCCTCAAAGGAAAGTGGTCTTGATCATGTTATGTTCTTTTACAGCTGGACATGAGAAAATGGTCCATGCTCCCAAATGGGAATAGAATAATTGGGATATTAAGTTGCATGTACATTATAAAATTGCCTCCTATCATGACTGAAAAAAAAAGATTCTGTATTAAAGTTTAGAAATCTTGCTTATCATTTTCTTTTGGGATGCAAATAGTTCATTCCAAGGAAACTCTGTCTATCTTGTATTAAGTCTCATGCAAGGAAACTTACAGGAATGTCTGATGAGCTTCATTGGACAGGATATAAAAATTAAAACTAAGCTCCATAAACCACAAAATTAGCTGCAATAATCACTAATATGTGGCCTCGTTGTTGCTTCTTAGACAAACTGCCTTCAGTTGTAAAATTAATACTGCACATCAAAACTGGCTTTTTTCCAGGTATACTTCTCAGTTCAATTAATAGAATCTTATCAGTCCTATTTAAAACTGTTTTGAAGATGACAACAAAGACATTTTTGAGGATGGATAGAATATTTTACCACACTTCCCAAGTACTACAAATAAGTAATTTGCTTTGCTTACAGGTGCATACACTGAGACAGAATGATTCACTGGCCTAAGCATCAAATGGGGAATCCATTAAGAGGTGTGAGCCAGGGAAATTTGGAGCCTATTACTTACATAAACCAGCTCACCTTTCCCTAATAGATGTTACATCACTTAACAAACTGTAAGGTTTGTTTGCCATTTAGTATTGATGGGCATTTGAAGGGCGATTCCCTTCAGCCTGTGTAGGAGCCCTGGAGGATACTGCCCGCACCCGCAGGGAGAATAACAACTTTGAATCCTGCCACACTACAGACGTACTTGAGCATTTAATCTTCGATACTTCTCCCAGTTCATCAGGGTCTCCTGCCTGTTTTCAGGTGAGAGGTCTTGTGACCAAAATGGAGGAGTATGATAAATAAAGGTAAGAGTGCCATGAGGATGGGTTTCAAAGTGACACTTCCCAGCCTGAACTGTGCAGGGCTTGTTGTTGGGTACAATTTGAGCACCACTTGACCCTTACCTCTACTGTTCTGGGAGAGCTTAAAGGTCAAGGCTAAGGAAGGATACTTTTCCTGTGAGTTTAAAGACTGTTTGATGGTTGCTAACTGTAACTGTGTCTAAGCTCTGAATTGGTCCATTTGGAGCTGGAATTGAATTGGAACAGAAAACCAAGCAGCTCCGTATAAGTATCAAAACCAAAGTGGTGGTTTAAGAAGAGTAAATGACAGTGCCGTGACCTAATGACCTGGATCACATGACAAAACAGACACACACCTTTCTCTCTCTTTCTCTCTTATTTTTGTGGAAGACCACAGTCTAGTCCCATGAGCTAAATGGTATCAAATTAAATGTCTAAATTTTATTTATTTTAAGTCAGTTTCTGGCAGGTCTTGTAATAACAGTCATAATCTTATTTTAGGGATTGGATTTGATTAGATTTTAGAAAGATTGTTTTCCTACCTAGTGTCATTCTTTCTCCCAACAATGACAAAGCTTCCGGAGTATAGGAAGGTAATAAGAAAGGCAGAGGCTTCCCCAGAAGCAGCCTGATAAGAATGCAGACAGGCAGCAGCCTCCAGTAATTGTCCTCGTGGCCAGGACCTCTTCAAAGCTTGTAACAGCGAGCCACGAAAGGTCTAAAAATAACGGTGACTGTCAGAGCCAGGGCTGTCAGCTCGGTGGGAAGGAAGGGCAGCTAAATCTGGAAAGACACCTTGCTCTGGACAGGACAGTGCGTGGAGAAGACAAGAGAGAGTGAGAGGGACGGAGTTTCCCACGGAACATGGTCATGCACACTGCACAGGAGCCACGACAGTAACACCAAGGGCAGTGAAGGGCTGCGGGACCCCTGGAGTGTGGAGGCCACAACCAGGACATGCGCCCTGTGCAGGCAGCGCACACCACTGCACCCCCCAGAGGACCAAGCGAGCACGGGAGGGTCACCTCAAGTTCTGAACCAATCAAACGGGCGGAAACCCAACCACCTAATGGACCCTGTGATCCTCCTCAAGCTTCAAGAGCAGGACCTTACTCATAAGATCAGAATCCATATATACACTTACATCTTAAATGTGTGTGTGTGTTCTAATATAACTACTAATCTGCATCTATATTACATACGTGTACACACACACACACACACACACATACGCATAAATACACACACATATCTTGTTCTAGCCTCAGAAAAATAGAACTAACTATTAATGTTTCCTCATAAATTCAGAGTTTAAGGAGTCTGTTAATGTAGTTATTAAAACATATGTGAGGTTTATTCAGGAAAAATAAGTCTAATATGTGTTTTTCTTTTTTCAAATTGCTCTTAGGTTTTATTCTGTTAAATGCCTCCTTGGCTTTGTCTATTCATATTCTTCTCAAAACTTCCTAAAGTCTATTATGCGATTCTATTACTATATAGACTTAAAAACAATAAATATAATCGTTATTACATTAGTAACATATGATAAAGTTTTAAAATAAAATAATGAAATAACTTGACATTTTAAATATACTTATCTCCTTCATCTGCTTGGGAACAGACACTTTAAAATATAAAAATAGAAATAAATTTCTAAAAAAAAAAAACAACAAGAGTTTCTTCCAAAGGGACAGTGATTATTACCTACGGGTTCCCCAATGCCTGAGCTGCATATTAGACATAAGTGGAGAGATCTTATCTCATCTCTAACTGTCTCTAAGGATGTATTAGTAATGTACATTTATATATCATAATATATTTTCAAACATTACCAAATATCCTACAAACTTTGATCATCAGAGCCATCCCACTATGCAGGTAGGAAAAACATTAATCTCTCCAATTTTGCATGAAGAAATAAAGGGCAGAAAGATTAAAAAAATTGCTAAAGGTTACAGAACAAGTCTGCAAAGAACAAGTATACTAATTAATGTCTCCTAAGCACCTGCTTTCTAAATGTGATCATTCTATCATTAATAACAAATCCTGTGTTCCCAAACCAGCATATTCATGTTTAATACATTTATTTCCCTTGTGAAGATAATTTATATTCATCTAACATTTTTACTTGCACATTTCACATATATTTGTGAAGAAAGCATTATTTCAGAGTAATTGAGTGTTTTGCCAATATCTTGTAAGTAGAGTATATAGCATAGTATTCACTGATTTTTTTTTTTTTTTTGGGTAGAACAAAAGAAAGACAGACACCATCTAGGTATAATAAGTAATTACTAAATTAAGCTATTGTTAGTGAAGTGAATAATACATTCTTCACACCCTCCAGTTCTATAATCTTTAGTGTTTATTCCTTAAACTTGTTACCTCATGATCTGACAGTTGATGCTGCGTTTTCAAGCATCATGACTATATCTGAAGTCAGGAAATGGAGAAGAGGATTGGTAAAGGAAGACAGCAGGAGAGTCAAGATCAGAGCTTTTTCCCTTTAGTTAGGGAGAAATAGACATTTCCCAGAAACTTCCCTAAGGCCTCTTCTTACATCTATTTGACCAGAAAATTATCTAAAGACGTCCTCCTAGTACTAGCAGGGATATGTGAAAGGTGAATGTCTTTGTCCTTCTGTGCTGCTGTGACAGAGTACCTGAGACTAGGAAATTTATAAAGAACAGAATTTATTTTCTCATGGTCATGGAGGTTGGGAAGTGCAAGACCCAGGCCTCTGAGACCCAGGCATCTGATGAGCCAGCAGGCTCTGCCCCAGATGGCGACATGGATGCTGTGTCTTCCAGAGAAGAGAAACGTTGTTCCTCACAGGACAAAAGGAGAAGGAAAAAGGCATGAGCCCTATCACTAAGTCTTTGTATGAGGGCATTAATCCGTGGGAAATAGACTCCTCCCATTATGCCCATCTCCCAACTGTGCTGCAAGTGGGGATTAGTTCTCCAACACACAAATTTAGAGCAACATTCAGACGACAGTGGTGAAAACACGCTCCCAGTTCTACACTGGCAAATAAACGAGAAAGACTGGGGCCAGGAATGATATCTAGGTTTGGAACTCATTCTCATTGTTCCTTTGTGGTTGGTTGGTTGTTTGTGTTTGTTTTTTGACAAAGTCTTGCTAAATTGCCAAGGCTGGCCTCTAACACTGGATCCTCCTGCTTCCGCCTCCCAAGTAGCTGGGATTATAGGAATGTGCCCATGCATGACTCATTCTTTTTCCTGTTCCTGCGATTTCCCTCACATTTTGATATGAGTTATCTCCATCCCAGACACATCTTAGTTCTTGGTTAAGAGTTTTATTTCTCCACACTGTTTTGTACCTCACGGACTAAAACTAATCTCTATTTCTCAGACTCCAGAAATTCCTGACACTTGAGACTCTACCTGAACCACCCAGGGCAACAGATCCTCATGTTTCTCCATGGACACTTCAGAGAGCATGAGAGATACCCTTAAAAATTACAACCCGACACTACCCAATCTGGACCCTTCATGGAGATGTCTGATGAGACGGAGAACAGGACACCATTGAACTTCTTCAGGAATCCACACTCAGCCAACATCCATTCAAGCTAACGTGGACCTAGGGCACTGGTACCAGCATCGCATGGGTGCCAGAGAACAAGGCTCACGGTTCTGCAGTCTGCAAGCTGTCCTCACACTCCAGTTAGAAAAGGCTAATCAATGATGTCTTCCCATCTGGGTATTCCCTTTCCCCCCAAGCTGAACTCCTTCTCAGAGTTCGTTTCTCCAGTCATGTTTGGAGTACACTATAAATATCTCTGCATCACCCCACCACAGACCAGCGACCTGCATAAGAGAGACAGAGAGAAGAACGGTTAGTGAGAACTAGGACAGACTGTGTAAAATGAGACATTTCCAGAACAATAATCACAGGAGATTTGCCAAAGTTCTTAGACGTCAAGTAGACCTCCTTGATTTCATTACTCAATTAGTAATCATTTAGTGCCTTTGATCTGGTGGGCACTGATTCATAATTGAATTGTATCTAATCCCTACACTTGAAAAGGTTCATCTGATAGATGAGGTATATATTTACATTAAAATACTTACTCGATCCTCACCATGACCTAACCCTGAGATTGAGAAGGAGATAATTGGTAGACTCAGAGAGAGCTGGTAATAGGGAACCTTGGGACCCCCCTTGCCAGTGGAAGCAGCCTGCTCTCCAAAGTCTTCCAATCTCTGCCTTCTCCTCCCTGGAAGATGCTGCAGTCATCTCCCTCTGGGAAGCTGTCTTGCAAGTGGATACTTATTCTTCTCAAGAGTTACCCCCTTCCACCTCATTTTCCCTTCTATCTATAACAAGGATTAGACATCAGTGTGCTTCAGGGTGAAAAGTTCAAGGGCTTATCTGGGAATAAATAACTCATCCAGCAAAAGAAATGCAAGATTGTCTCAATTTATATTAACTTATTTTGTTAATTAGTGTTGGCATGAACCCACAAAATGTGCGTTGAAATAAATTTCTAAGGGAATTAGACTTAGGAGAACAGAAAATTTATTGGTCAAATTTACCGGTATGTGCACATTTATCAGAGTTTCTGAATTTAATGTGTTGGTCCATGTATCCGTTTGTGACAGTTCCCTTGGCTGGTTGACTAAAACCTGGACTTATCAGTAAGTTAAAATTAATGAGGCTGAGATGCCAGATTATTCCTGGCATAATACAGATAGAGGAGGGAGGGATCTAGGGGTTTAGGGAGATAGGAATGAAGGAGTGGATATAACATGCTAAATCTCTCTCTCTCTCTCTCTCTCTCTCTCTCTCTCTCTCTCACACACACACACACACACACACACACACACACACACACACACAGAGTTTTCCTAGAGGATCCCAAGGACAGTCTGTCTGTTAATAAACTGAAAAACGTGTTAGTGAAGGAACATAAGCATCTCTACAGGACTCTCTGCTCTGCCCTCTGTGGGCCAAGTGTGTTGCAATATGAACTAGGTTAAGAGCAATTCTATCAGTGAGATAACTCCTTGAATAGCACTGAAGAAGTTCTTATCCAAGGTCGAGTACACCAGAGACAAAATAATATTTACCACATCTCAACACATAAGGATCAGTGATGGCAGCCAACTAATCAGAGGGCCCTAGAAACGATATAGATGAAGAGCCTACTAAAGTGTTAACCTACAGAACCCAGTGACCCTCAACATGAATGATCAACTATTTCCTGAATAACAACATGGATTGATACACAGGGGGCAGCAGTGAGAAGAAAGACTCCACATCATGTTGAAAAAGTACTAGAATTTTGAGGTCAAAAGTCCTGAGTTTCAATTTCAGTTCTGCCACCTGCTGGTGACATACATGCTTGCTCTTGGACAAATCACTTAGCTTCTCATGCCTGAGACTTTTGACTTGAAAATTGAGAATTTAACCCAATGCTACCTAGCTCTATATTTCTGCTTCATGTGTCTCTGTAAGAAAGGAAGTGCTTCTTAGTCCTGTGCATTAAACATTGTTAGTTGCTCTTTCTTAAAAAGCACCTGATCTTTTAATATTTGTTTGTTTGTAAGCCAGTCACTAGCAACCCTCTTTGTCTCTCCAGCCCTGTGATCGATGGGCATATTTGGGACAACATTTACGTTTTCTTGCTGTCTTTATCTCAGGTGGGGAGGTAGCTGGGTGTTCTTTCTCATAAATCTCATTGTGACCCTTGCAATCTTTCTTGGCTAACTTTTTCTGAGCATAAAATTGGCTTTGGGCACGATTCAGGGACATCATGATGGTCCCTCCTCAATGAGCCCTTCTCCTTCTCATTTCCCCTTGAAACTGCAGCGACCTGTGTTTTCTCTGGCTAGCATTTCCATTTGATGTCTGGATCTTTGTTCCTCACACCCTAACAGCATGTTCTACCAGCGTTGCACAGGTTGGTATTATAATAATTTACAATTTCGCCCTCCTTTCAAATGATGTATGGAGGATTTCCTGAATGAACAGTGACTGTAATTGCTGAGGATATTGAGCTTTATCAGCCAATTACTGAGCACAGATGATTGCTTTCAAGTATTCCTCGCAGCATACTTGAAATAAAAAGCAACTGGCCCAGTTATGTCAGTGAATTTCATTGCTTCCACCCATGGGCTTGAGGGGGAGAGAAAGAAAAAAAAAAAAAAAAAACCCTTCGCACCAGAGAAGATAAATTCAGCCGCACAGCCTTTGCTTTCCAATTCCTATTCCCCATCACCAGCGTTTTTTACAGAACCTCCAGGGCTGGCGTGTTCTGCTCTTTTATAATCCATTTCTTTAATGGCAATGTCAGGCAAAGGTCTTAGTAAGGAAGTCTTTCGCTCGTGCTCTTTAAAAGGGCAAGAACAACAAAATAGTTTTCAGAGAAAGAAGAAAATAAGCAACCCGCCTCTATCATTCCTCTGTTCTCAGCGTTCTTTCGTCTTTTGATTGCTGTGGTCAGAATGGTTTGGAGGTTTCTCCCCCCTTTACTAATAGTGTTTGACAAGTGAGTAACTCCCCTCGTGTTTGCCACGGGGCTTTTCCTCATCCTGTTGACGTGGCTTAATCATTTATCTGTGGTCCAGCTGGAACGCCTCAGACACGGTGGCTGAAATCAGTAGAGGTCGTACTTTATTACCAGAGAGACAGGCATCACGCTCGGTCAGTTTATCATCTGATCTTAGAACATCCTGGAAAATATGCAACTAGAGGACACAGGACCAGGGGAAGGTGAGGAGCAGACACTGAACAGGGAGTCTACCCAAAATCTAATCTTCTAAGCCACCTATGGTAAGCCAACATTCCTTTATCGGAAATTCAGATACCTACCCGGGGAGCTAAAATTCACAGGAAGTGCAATGAGAGGGGTCTGAGGTTATTCACCAGGAACTGTCTAGGATGACTGTGGTCTTGGAAGGAAGGCTTTGGGAGGCACTGGTGTGGAAATGAAGGCCTCAAGATGCATGTTATAGCAACTGAGTGTTAGTGAACTACCTTCAGAAAGAGTATGAACTACAAGGCAGCAGGCCTCCCCTTGTGCCCCCAACTCTGATGGAGAGCTAGCTTCATGAAGTACTAAGGAATATAATTCTAAAGAGGCCAGATTATAGCCCTATCAGCACTTTGGGTCTAACCTGAGTTTTCAAGACATCTATAGCCTTATGAGAGTTTTCATTGATTTAAGGAAATTCTACATTTTTACCAAAAGGATCAATAAGAACTGTTCAATTTTGAAAGAATAGTTTAAAGGAAAGTAAGAAATAACCATCTGACGTGAAAGCCTTTTAATCTCACGAATGTGTATGCATAAATACACATTTGTCCATCCTACTACTGGACAGACCTCCCACGTTCCCTTTGAAGTCAAGCTCCTTGAAAAAGCTGCCTATACCAGCTGTTTCTACATCTTCTCTTTCTATTTAGACCTCAGCCAGCACATTTAAATGTCTTCCATCCCATTATCTTTTGAAATTCTTCTGGAAACAGTGACCAAATGTCTCCTTATTGCCTCCTGCAAAGGCGGTATTTCCTGATCCTGTTATAGCCCCCTTAGAAATTGCTTAAGGTCTATTATAGAATTAAATAATATACAAAAGTCCATAAACTAAAACAATGTTTATAGACTTATTCAAGAATCCACTAGTGTCAATCAAGTAAACCTTGCCCTGAGGTGGACAGCTGGATCTACCTTGTTAATACCAAGACAGAGTCTTCACCTCAACTTCAGGCTGTCAACATCGGTAACCAACAGCTCACCTTCCATACAACTGGGAGAACCATTCTTCCTACCTAAAAGAAAAGAACCAACTCCAAAGCTGGCATTATAAATTCAAATAGCATTTACATCTCCCTCTGCATATACAAATATCACTATCCTAAGACCAATCTGCTTTTCAAACTGCTTACATAGTTTTACTCTTAAATATATTGTGCTTTATGGAATTGCCCAATAGATCTCTTAAGGAAAGTAACATGCACAATACATATATTTGTTTCTTAACAATGCTGAGAGTATATCCATTCCTGGCTTCCTCCACAGCATAGGCTCACAGCTCAGCACATTTTATCTTATCCACAATACATTCTTCTTGCATCTCTGCAGCTCTTTTTATAACCACCATTTGTGTTTTATCTCTGCCTCTTCACCCAATGAGCCACTTTCTTTAGATTTTACACTGCAGGCATCTCTCAAGAGTCGGCCCATACCTGGCTGAAGCCCCCAAACTCCCTCCAGACTTTTTTTTTAAAATTTCATCTTCTCTTACAGACCTTAAGGAATCTCCTGTAAATTAGGTGCTCTTAAAATTTCCTTCACCCAAGGCTTTCACATTCGCCTCTGTGGAAAATTCCCTCCATACCCACTGTTCGTTGTTCTGTTTTGATTCCCTTCCTCTCTCTTTCTCCTCCCTCTTTGTAATCCTTACTATTGCACAAAGGACAGCCATCCTCTGGCCCTCAAGACATTTGCTTTCAGTTATAGAATCAAAATTAACATTTTTCATATTGTGAAGGCAGTATGTACCCATTATAAGATATAGAAAATGTAAGGAAAAAGTATAAATTGAAACAAATATACTTTTTTTTGCCCAAGAATGATTCCTATAAATATGGAATCTGATTTATAGCCATTTTACCTTTCTTAGACACATAGCATTAGCCAACTTTCATGTGGCAATATATCATGAGCCACTGAAAAATCCATGGAGCCTCCCACATTTCCCAGCCTCCTGGCAGCTCTATGGGGCCCTGTGATGATAGCATAATTCTGTGTCACTTCTAGGCTGAAGCATCAGATGCAGTGCATGACCCTCTAGCTTTCTCATCTGCAGATGGAAAAGATCCCATCAGCTCATCCACTTGGCTCTTTGAGTAATTATGTGAAGCACAATGGCCTCACTTCATTCCTTCTCCCTGACCATCATTGTCTATGAACCTGGAGCCCAGTAAGACATTCAGCTGGGATATAAACTTTGGAGACATGTCAGAACATAGCTGGTATCTTGATCCAGAAGATTAGATAAAGGAGAGTAAGTTCATAGAGTGAAGAGAATAGGATCTAAGGATCCTGGGGCTAATAATACTAAGGACAGGTAAATGCAATAGAAGTCAGAAAAGAAGAAGGAGGAGCAGAGATAGTAAAGCAGAAAGAAAATCAAGGCTATGGTGTTCTGAAAGGCAAATGAAGGACACATATCAGGAAGGAAGGAATTTTAATATGAAATGCTGCTGATTCGCTAGGTAAGACAAGAGTCAAAACTAGTCCATTAGTTCTAGCAAAGTGGAAGTTGTTTGCTGCCTGGCAAGAGCAGTTTGTTATGGTTTGGTGGAGCAAAAGCCTGAGCAGAGTAGCATCCCTGTGTAAAGTTTTGTTGCAGAGAGAAAAAAAAATAACTTTTGATCTCTTTAAGATGGGAGAAACAATAACGTGATTTTATGCTAATATGAATCATTCAATAGAAAACAATGAAACTGGTGATATAAAAGAAAAAGAGGAAGATTGTAACAAGGTTTGTGAGTAGGTAAGAGAGAATGATACCTAATGAATATGGAATAAATTCACTTTAGGTATGAGTAAATTGTGAATCCAAGGTAGCTGGTGGTAAAACAGCATAGATGGGAACAGATACAAGTTTGTGAGGAAAAGTTGTATCTTTCCCTTTAATTATATCAGAAAAACAGGAATTAAGGTCATAAGATGAGCACAAGGATGGCAAAGAAGGTGTTGAAAGTTTTAGGATAGAAAAAAAAAATCATGATGTGGTCACCTGAAGCCTGAGAGAACGGCTGCACAGGGAAATACAGTCTGGAAGAGAGGCAGTGCCCGGGGAGGGTCCCAGACTCAGAGACCAGCCGGCCAGTGGGTCTGCTCCATCAGCTGTGCTCACCTGCACAGAAACAAGTGCTGATCATGACTCTGCTGTGGGGACAGAGAAGCCACTGTCACCAAACTGGAGTCTGAGAAGGAAAATGCAATTATTGAAGCCAAATAGGTACTTTTGTCATATTCCATCATTTTCCCCAAATCAGATATTTTTGTTTAATTTTTATTACTTCAAATTGGATGAATAAACAAGACTCAATTATATAATGCCTAAAGGAAACTCACTTGAAACCTAAAGACCTAGAAAAGATATTCATATGTATGTTTATATTTCTATCACTTATGTACACAGTGAGTTTCTCTGTAAGTACTGCTGTAGACTTACTCAACACATTTGGACATACTATGTCTTCATTTACATTAAGATCAAGATAGTTTCTTGACTTCTATGGACTTATTTCTTAAGCCTCTAAGTTTTAAAAGTGAAATGGCAAGAAAAGTATATAATGCTAACACTAATCCAAAAAGGCTATGTATTGTGCTTATATTAAGATTAGAAAAGTCAATTTCATAGAAAAAAAATGAATACCAAAACTAAAGATGAAAGTGATGAACAGTTCAAAACATCAAAAGTATGGAAGTCATGAACATTTATAATTCTAATAACAGAGCTTCGAGACACCTGAGACCAAAACTAAAAGAACTGCAAAGACAAATAGGAAAAATGACAGTAGTAATTGAAGATTTGGGCACTCCACTTTCAAACACTGGTAGAACAAGTGAACAGAAAATTACTAAGGTAGAAGTCTTAAAACTATGATCTAATAGATACAGGTAGACCATTCCACACACCACCAGCAGAACAAACATTCTTTTAAAGTGCTGATAGCATACTTACCAACATTAGCAATATGGGACAATTTTGAATCATGGGACAATTTTCAATAAACTTAAAAGGACTCAACTCATACCAAGAATGTTGTCTGAAACTAATGGAATTCAGTTAGAAATAGAAATTAAATATCAATAATACAAAAATAAATAGAAAATTTCCAAATATTTTAAAACTAACCAATTTGTAAGTAGCCTATGGGTCAAAGAAGAAATCCAAAGGGAAATTAGGAAGTATTCTGAACCTAATAGAAATGAAAACAGAATATCAAAATGGCAAGTTGGGTGTAAAGCAGTCATTAGAGGAAAACCCAAGTGATTATACTAGAAAACAAAACAAACTAAAAAAAAGTTCTCCAATCAAGAACCACAGAGTCCACCTTAAGAGTCCAGAATATGAAAAGCAAATGAAACACTAATTATGCCCTTGGATCTGTCCCAGGAATGTGATATAGATCTAACATTCCCCATCAATCAGTATAAAGACAAGTGTGTCCGCTTAGATCGCCCTACCCAGTGTCTACAGTTCCAGGGATAGATGTGGAGTAATGAGTAAATCATCTATCCCATTTCAGGAGGTAACTTTTTCATGAAGCAAAAGCAGGATGTGCAGTTAGACCTAAAATATACATATTTACCATATGATAATACCATTTACCATATGCTAATAGAAAATCCCTTCTGGGATTTAGCATTAGGTTAGTGAGAATTGTAGCATCAGGATGGTTTTCATCCTTTTCGTGCCCTGACAGACACTGTCATAAAAAGCTGGCATAGCTAGCTGCCTCTGGCCAGTCAACCCGCCAGCCATTTGGAATCAAAATTCACTTACCACCCATTCTAAATTATTTGTTCAAATTTCTGTCTCATCCCAAACAGACGCTCATAAGGTCAAGACAGGACCTTGTTCTATACCTATGTTGGTGCCATCAGCATCCAGCCCATCACCTTGGCAAACAGTCGCCACATAACATTCTTTCTAAGGAACAAATTTGTTTTGTTAATTTCAGGTAACGGTACGCTAAGCTGCACAACAGACAGGTTGAAACACCAGAGCTGGCTGAAGCCGAAAATCCCTAAAACTAAAGCACAAAATAGAAGGCACTAATCCTCCGAAATTTGACAGAAGGCAGAAAAGGTACCAATCTCTCATGGCTTGAAATAAACCAAGAGGCTGTTTGTGACAGTTGACCAGTGGCAAATGTGACCCTTTGGGAGGGGAGAACTAAGAGGCCCCCAGAGCCACTTTGAAACCTATTTCTGTGGCCTTGCTCACCACATTGGTGACAGATTGACCACACAGCTCAGTCACTCTACTGTGGGTTGGCCATCTGAGCAATCATTTAGCCAGTAATCAGAATGCGCAAGGCAAGGCAGGATGGGCCGGACGCCCTCCGCTGCATGAGAAGTGAGGCCACGGCCAATGAGAAGAGGCAATGCCCACGCTGTTCAGCTCAGAGCACCAGCCTGGGGCGGACGAGGCAAAATGAGTCTATTTTCCTAATGCAGCTAAGTCTTACCTTTATGGGCATAAACCAAGGAGGAATACAAAATAAATAGCACATAATTTTGCGATTTTGTAATAAGTTTGAAACTAAACACTAGGAAACCTTGTCAGCCCCTGCTAAGCTGATTCCAATTAAGGCTTCTGGCAGTGTTCCAGCTGTTTTACTCCTCAAATAGCACAGAGCATAACAAGGTTTATGAAGCATTCAAAAGTCAAATACCCTATTAACATAAACATGTAGTGAAATCAACTCTTCTACCAATTTTCGGCTTGCTTTCTCTCTTTCATTTGGGGTGGCTGATGGAAGAGGAAGTCTATTTCCTTTGTGATGCCTTTTGTGTGTTTGCTGGGATGCAAAGCAAGGCCTTCTTTTCATGCAGGGATGGACTAACCGCAGGTCCCTCCTCGCAAGGCCACTTTCCTTCTAACAAATTCCTTTGAACACTAACTCTGGTACCAAGGCTTGAGCTTTTACTTCCTGTTATAGTGTTGAATCTAAAAAAAAAAAACAAAGAAAATCAGAGCCAGTGATGTTGGTGCCCATGTGTGTGGTTTTGATTCCTGGTGCCCCTCCTGATCTGCTTGGGAATGGATTTGTTAACTTGGACTGCCACTGCCGAGATTTAATGTAAAAAGGGGTCATTACCTTGGCCGTGGAAGTCAAATAAGCTCCAAATTGAAGGATATAAGCAGATAAAAATGTTCAAAGTGAAAGAAAAACAAGCAAAAAAAATTGAAGTAATAAATTTTTGTAGAGGGTGAGCTTAAGAAATAAGGACGAAGGCTATTTTGTCAAAAGCCAGAACCCTTTTTGGCAACCTCCTTAAAAGGTGATAAGTTAAGTGGAACTATGTCTCCCTTAGACAGCATAGAAGATACATCTTCCTCTCACCACGAAGTTCAATGACTTAGAAGAGGAATGAACTAGGCAAAAGTAGTATTTTTTTTTTCTAAAAGTGATCTACAGAATGGTTCTTTTTTATAGAACATCAAAATGGATTTGGTAGATGAAAATAAAAGATACGTATATGAGCACATATCTGTGTGTTTATAAAATAAAGAGAAATAATATATGTGGGCATTTAATATGTCATATGGATGTTTATGATCATCAAAATATTAGGATTAAATATTAACTCCTTTGGTTAACAAAAATACAATGAAAATACAATTCTGGATTTGTAATTCACTTCAATCAAAATACTTATATATTTTCATGAGAATAATTGAGTGTACATTTGAATAAACAGAAGAATAGTTTATGCATCTTTACTTAATCACTTGATATTCTTATTGAAATACAAATTAAATAAAATATAGGCTTTTCCCTCAGTGTTTCTATATTGAATTTTTCTCTACATACTTCAGTATTTTAAGACCTAATTCTACATTCCAATGAAACCTATATTCTATGGTCTCATGTACAATGCATTAAATAAATGTTCTCGGTTCCAACTCTATCCTGGGCAATTCGCTAGCAAGTAAGGATCCCATAGTACTTCAAAAAGCACATAGATTCGGGGGTGGAGCAGACAACCACAGGTCTCTTCAGAATGTGAAAACAACACAGAATTAGAACAGAGATGGAGGAAGAGTGTCCAAAGCAGTGCCGGAGCTGCTTGGTCAGATTTGCTACTTTGTCAGGTTCACAGCCCGCCCGTCTCCTTCCTCCTTTAAAAATTGAGTGATCTTGTCTAACTTTCCTTCCCCTTTAGTATGGAGTTCCCTCATCAGTAAAATGAGGAGGACCTCACCGACCTCATTGGACACCTTTAGGATTCAAGTGTTTAGTGCCCATGAGGGGCTTTTCGAATGCCCCCGGTACTCAATAAACACCAGTGGGGTTTTATTGCTTTTATTGATCCATTTTTCATTACAACCACTAAATACCAAGGCCTGCAGCTTCTGAGGAAGGGAGGCTTATGTAGCTCTCAGTTTTGGAAGCTGAAAGTTCAAACAGCACAGTGCCACCTCCCACAAAGAACCCCTGACAAATGCTAAGAGTGAGAGATCGTCACATTCCTACCCAGGCGACAGATCACAGTTCAGGGGGTGGGCTTGCTCTTATGACAAGTCTATCTCAGGAGTACTCAGGACCCCAGGAGAGCTACCGCAGCAATCAATGGGTTCCCAAGGCAGCTTCCTCAGTGACCTAAGGCCCTCCCTCTAGGCTCCTCCTCTTTGAGGCCCCAACCCCTGTCATACTAGAGACCAAGCTCCCAACACATGAACCTTGTGGGACACAAACTATGTATCCAAACTGTGGCACCTCTGAAGTGACTCCTCACAAAGGTGGCTGTGTTCATATCAAGTCTTAGAGGAGGAGGTGAAGTCATCGAATAGACAAAGGGAGGGGTGCAGGAAGAGAAGAAAAGCAGTAGCCACCAGAGGATGAAGACAGGAAACATTGGGATACACTGGAGAATAAAAAATGGTGCAGATTCGTGTCATTGTGGGGAATTGTTAGTCATGGGTTGCCACCAGGTGCTGAGCCAACACTGAGATCGTTCCTCAAAAAAAAAAAAAAAAAAAAAAAACAGAGTTATGAGAAAAGCTCTGACATCATTTTTATTAATGAAATGTGCTGTTTGGTGGGATGTACTATTCCCAGGCCAAACACAGTTTGTAACTAAAAACTGTATTATTTTCTCTGTTCTAATAACATTTATCTTAATTGTCTTAAGAAGAATCTGGATGAAGTGGTATTTCCGGAATATATTGGCTTTCTTTTGTATTTTTATGCAATTAGGCATAAAATATCTGGAGACTTATATAATGGATATCCAGATAACCACACCCCTCCCCAATTTACTAAATGCGTTGAGTAAATTGCATTTCCTGCTGAAGGCCTTTGTGTACTCGTGGCTATTCCCAGCCCATTCCCACCCTGGAGGACAGGGATACTTCAGCAGGCCTGGGATGTTGAAATCCTGCACTGGTGTGGCTTCAGGTCTGACTCTCAGGATGTTCCTGAGATGTGAACACTGAGCTCTTGGAATATTCTACCTGACAACAGTGCCTTCCTGAGCTTGGAACCAAGTAGTATTTGTATTTGTTCTAACTGCTTCCAAATGACTGGTACAATGGACCTTTACACAAGTAATGTATGGGAGTTCACATATGCCACACTCTAACCAGTATTTGTACAATCTAGCTGTCTTTACCAAACTGATGCTTACAACATGGCATCTAGTTTTGGTTTTAATTCACATTCATTCATCTAATAACAAGTGAAGTCAAGCATCTTTTTATGTATTTATTGGCATTTTTGTGGGGGTATTTCTGTGAACCACTTTCTCCATTTTCTAGTGAATTGTGTGTCACTGTTGTTATTTTGATTTGAGGAAACACAGGCTCTGCATTCTGATCCTTGCTGGTGGTATGCACTGAATATTATTCAGCTCATGCTGCCATAACAAAATAGAGTGTGTGGTTTAAACAACAGACATTTATTTCTCAGTTCTGGAGACTGGGTAGTCCAAAACCAGGTGCTGGCAGAATTGTTCCTGAGTGAGGACCCTTGTTCTAACCTGCAGATGACAACCTTCCCATTGTGCCCTCGAGAGGAGAAGAGCAAGCTGTCGTCTCTTCTTCCCCTGCTGATAGGGACATTAGTCCCACCATGGAGTCCCCACCACTGTGACCTTATCTAAACCCAAGAGTTCTCCAATAGCCCCACATCCAAGTATGATCACACTGGGAATTAGGGCTTCAACATACAAATATTTTGGATGAGACACAGCTATCCTATCCATGGAACAGTGGAAGCATTTTTCTTTTCTATTTGCATTTTATCATTTCATATACTTACATAATTTGTCTGTTTCATTTTCATCCTATCAGTTTCTTACAGCCTTTGATTTATTGTCTTTTCATGCCCTGTTTAAGATAACTAAACTCAAAGCTAGCTCATATACTTTTATCTATTCCTTCTAACTTAGAATGCTAATTTTTAAATTTTGCATTTAGGTTTCTAATAATATTTGAGTTAGTTTCCATGTATAACATGAAGTAAGGACCAATGTATTCTTTTCACATGCAAAATAGATTGTCCTGCTGCAATTTAGTAGCCAGTCCACCTTTTTGTAATTTTGTAATTCCACTTCTTAATTTTTTATTTCTCATGAAATTTCTGCTTCTTGTGTGCATGCTTGTGCAGAGGTTCGTAGGTATACTGAGACTTTATGTAAAATATATTTCTTATGGTGGGGCCTATTTAGAAAAAATAATTGAAAGTCTTCACACCGCAGCATATGGCTAAAAGAAAGGCTTGTGTGAAGAATCACAGTAGTGTTTAATATTTCTGTAATGGACTCATTTGTAAAACATTATATAACATACATTGTTCTCATTTTTTATTTCATTATAGTGGATGTGTTTGCTAAGAATAAACAGCATTCTACACATATACAAAGTGAAAAATTAATGTAGTTGCAAAAGTTCTATCATCACTGTCTTCCTGATAGTTTTGCAGGGGTGGAGACCTGTCTGGTGCTTGCCTTTGCAGTGCCTGTATGCATTGCGATTCCTGAGACATGGCAGATATCCAATAAATATGTTCAGTGAGTGGATTAAAACACAGCACAGTAAATATCCATGTTCACGTCAATTAGCTGCATTCCTTTTTATCCCTAAGACCCACTCTCTACCCTCTACCCAACAGTCTAAGGGAAGCTCCAGCTCTGCCCACATTACATTGGGTGCTTCTACCACATATATTCTCAAAAAAAAAAAAAGTAGTTAAAACAGCTGTTTTACTCTTCATGTAGTCATATTGCCCTTGGAACCATATTATCCCCTTTATTCTCTATCATTCAATCAGGTTCATCCTCTGAGTCCCAACTCAGCGGCTCTCCTATGCCCACACCCTTCCCTGATCTCTTTCTATGTCTGACCAGTGCCCAACTAGTGAATCACAGATACCTCACATGCAAATCTAGGAAAGATCCCCATGAACATGACTTCAATCCTCCTCCAGAGTCTAAAGTAGAGCTGTATACACCAGAGGTCTTCAACACAGGATTGTCCAATGATGAACAGTAAGTGAGTGAATTAAGACCTGATTGCTATCAATATTCCCCAGACTCAAGAACTCAGAGGAACTGCTGCCTTTCAGAACAAAGTGGGGACATGGTTCACGTTCCATATGAAACAGCAGCTGTGTGCCGACATTAAAATTATTTTCTGGCTCCACTAAGAGTTAGGGAAAAAGTTGAAATTTTAAAAATTTCCTCTATTCATCCCTTTTATGAAATTTCATTTTTAGTTACGAGGCAGTGTAAGGCATATTACCATTTTATTTGAACATTTATTTTGACCAGATTGCAAATTTTCTGTTAATTGAGTCTTGAATTGGCCAGCACACCATTGTAGATTTGCTTCGTAGCTTCTGCACAAGGAATTTATTGCAGACTTTTCATCCACATCTGCTCATTTAGTTTGCTTAATCTAGTATAGTGTTTCCCTTAGATGCAAGGAGATAGTGACTATTGAGTGAAGAGTGAAGTAAAAACAACTTTAAATAGTTGCAGTTAAATTGTATCTGTATTCAGGTTACATAATCAAATATTAAATGAACTATGCTGAGCTTTTTGTTGGCCTTTTGTATATTTCCTATATTTTTTTCATTACAGAAATAAGAAAAATGAATTGAAAGAGCTGAGAAAATTCATAGAAGAAAAAAGTTTCTGTTGCCTAAAAGCCCATCCCTCAGAAGTAGCAACTTTCAGTGTTCTGCTGTGTATACTTCCAAACTTTTGCTTGTAAAATACATGTAGGCATAATTTTTATAGAGATTATACTCACATATTCTTATAGAAAGTGTTTTTCAATTAATGGTTGACTTTCTTCTCCTCTTTCTATGGCAGTAAATATCGATGCAAATTTCATAATTAATGATTGCAGGGACCAATCCTGCAATATAATGGACCCATCTAAGATACTTGGTAAATCAATCCTATATGGTATAAATTTAGTTAGTTTCTAATTATCCATAACATTAAGCCTTTTGTAATGAGCATTATTGTACAAATGTATTTGTAAACATATACTACTTTCTAAGGACAAATTCTAAGAAGAGAAAGAGCTAAACCAATAGTATGATTATTTTTTCGTAAAATTTTGATGTGAGCTGCCAAATTATCTTCAAAAACATACCGATTTATATTATTTGCTCCATGTTTCCTAGGAAATACTAGATATTATCTTTTGCTTTTCATATTTGGAATCAGGTAAGTGAAAAGAATGTTATTTTTTTTTATTAATTTTAACTACTGGCAAGGTTGAACATCTTTTCCCGGTGGTTATGGGCCCATTCCAATTTTCTCCCAGGTTGATAATATTTTTTTATTAATTTTTTTTAAAGAATATTACCTTCGTTCTTGAGACTGGCATCTCATTCTATCAGTTTTTAGTTCAACGAGTGAAATATTACTTTAATAAAATTATGCATACCTTATTTTAAGAAAAATCTACTTCCCAAAAATGTAGAAACCTTGGACTGAATCCCCTTATCCCACAAACTGCCTTTCTGTTGTCTCCTTTAAGGTCACAGAGTGAGAACCATGGGATGCATGTTGTTTTCAAGATTAATAGACTCAGGGTGCAAAAGATGCAATATCCCGAGCATGAAGAATTATTAACCAGCCACGTTTTGAGAAATGTTCCTGCATTTTCAATGCTTCCTTGCTCCACTGACTAGTGAACACAGGAGCTCACTTGAAGGCAGATGTTGTGCTTCCAGTTCTACAAATGTAAATAATTATCCCTGAAGTAAACATAGAGCAATTAAAAAAAATTACTGGATGAAAACAAAGAAATGATTGCTCTGAATTTGAAAAAAATGATTTCTGTCTATGAATTATTCCCTCAATCTAAGACCACTGCTGAATGCGTTGAATGATGAAATGAAGACTTAAAAGTCAAAGTTCAGTGTGCCCAGTTTCGATGGCTGGCAGTGCCAAGGTGTGACAACTGTTGAGACACAGTCAATGTGCACATTGCTATCCTAGTAGAAGTGATAAGTCTCATTTAAGAAAATATTATAACGCTTCTGAAATTATATATTAAATTTTTGCTCTAAGATAGATGTGGGCATTTTCCTAGGAAAGATCTTCATTTTTAATGACATTCTTAAAAGAGAAAATACCTGCCACCAAGTAGGACCTCTATCGAATATACAGTTCCTTGGTATACCCCTGAAATTTGCATACTGCACTTTCTCTCAAACTAAATGACCTTTATTTTCTTTTTTTTCCCTGTATATTGTTATGTCAAAATAATGCTCTTCCTCAAACCCCAAGTCAAAGATTATCTTGCCAATAAAACCTTTATTAACTCAACAGCCAGAGCATGTTGTTCTCTTCTGAACACTCAAAACTCTGCTCCCACCTTATTAGGATAGCAATAAGGTCACATTAGAGCTGATGATTTACAAACTGGTCTGGCTGGCAACGTCAATATTCCTTGGTCTCTCTCTCCCTGACACCTCCATTGCCTTACAGTTGGGGCCTGAGAGCAGGTGCTGAGAACAGATCCTGTGTGTATGCATGAATGAGGGAAAGACCACATAAAGGTGACTCTTCATCAACTGAGTGAAGCTTCTCTTTCTAGTTCCTCTAACTTTTCAGGAATCTGCACCCAGACTCAAAGTGTTGAGCTGATCCTGTGTTCACTTTGTGAGTCTGAGATTGCTGCCATAGTTTCCACCTAGTGCCCAGACCGTCTCAGAGTTCAGACTCCTCAGATGTCTGCAGATGGGGGGCCCTGCATCTTTCTCCATCATTGCCCTCACCTCCTCAGGGGGACTGGGTGACCAGTTGAATCTACTCCCTTTACTAGTGTAGACAAGGGAGGCTGATTTGCTCTAAGAGAAGCCTCTGGGTTTGAGGGTCAAGCCTTGCCCCATTCGTAAACATATTTTGTGATTTTTCCCCAGCATGTATTCCAAATTATTATTTTTTTATTGGAAAACCAACGGTTGTACTTCAAGCCTTTACAAGCGAATTGTTCAAGTCACCAAGTGAATTGTTATCACTCCTGTGACTTTGAGAGATCCCATGATTGTCAGACTGGTTCATTATCACATGGGAAATACCAGCTAAACAAGGCACAATCCCCACCTTTAGGAATTTAGCTTCATATCTTGGAAATCCTCTTGAATATATAATAAATACAATAATCCTGTGTCAATGGATGGATGACACTGTTGTATCTTACCTCTTTTTCACTCATACGTGTAGTACATCAGGGAGGAAAATGCATTGGGTAAAGAATAAAACTTGACATTTTATTACATGTTCCCATAAGTAGAAAAATATTATAGGAGGCAATAATGAGGCTTCTTTCTCCATTGTCTTCTGGCAATGAAATTATTTTGTAGCCAAGAGAGCAAAACTTCAGAGCTGAAATGGTTTTAAGCCTTTTCTACTTATTGCCTTTGTGAGATCAGGAAAGTTCCTAAAATTTTCTTCTCCCCATTTCCTTGTCTTCACCCCAGGGTTGTTCCATCACCTGGAGGTGTCATTTATGAAGACAAAATATGACCACATGGGACATAATGTAGAAGAATAGAAGAGTGTTGCAACTGCCGATTGGTACTAGTATGATCAGCGTTTTTATCTCCAAGTCCTCACTAGCTAGAAAATTTTCTCTTTGGAGTGATGCTGTTCACTTTGACCCTTAATATCCGAAAGGAGTCTAAAACAATAGTGATAATGAGATAAGAGAGCAGGGAGCAGGAACGTTCCTTCTGTTCCCACCATCCCAGCCTGTAGGGATCACCTCGGTGGGTCCACCGAGTCTCAGCTGGTGGAGGATTAACCTTCGACTTCACGTCGCTGTGCTCCTTCTCAAATCAAATTTGCCACACTTAGTGGAACCCTCACGTTGGGGATCGCCTTTTTTATTTCCCAAGCCATTTAATTTATTCTGCATAACTAGCCACTTTCTCCCTCAGGGGATTTTCACGAAAGAGCTCAAGCCTTGATCTTTCCTGTTGAAGGGGACAAAGCCGATAAGTGACAGCCCAGGCTCCTGACAGGGCTGCACCTGCAGAAAACCAGATTTAAGGATTAAGGACACGGAGGCCGCGCCCCGCCCTCCTAAATCCTCTTGAAAATAATGCAGCATGAATCCTTTTAAAAAATGTATTTAGGTGTGAAAATCTTGGTCTTTCTTGTTTTCTTTTTCTTTCTTTTTCATCCCTGGACCGCCCGAGGTCACATCATGTTTTAAGAAAATAAAAAGGCTTCGTTAGTCAGGCAGTATCCATAACACATGTCAGTTCAAACTGGGCACCCTAAAGAGATGCAGACGACACCCTTGGCATCCAGAAATGAATCCATCCTGCATCCAGCAAGACAAACATGTCCAAAGGGCGATTCTAACAGATTTGACTCCACATTGCAAAGTGCTTGAGTGGATGTGGCAATAAAGGGTAAATGTATATTTCAACACCCTGGGAGTTCATTTCTGTCAATCAATGGCAGGAATTCACTTTGAGGATATTACCTAAAGGTGTTTTTGAATCACTGGACATTTGGAAGCCTAGTTTGAAGCATGCATTTAATGGAAGAGGAATGTTTTAAAAGCTTTCTAACCATTTGAAGCTGTTATGCTGAAAATAACATTTCAGAGTAATATAGCAATGCCAGTCGATTACCAGGGGTGCAGGGAGAGGTGGAAGGCTTAGCAAGGGTGAGTGAGTGAATTGCTCCACAAATGTGACTATCAGGTAAACGATAGAGTTGAAGCCAGAGTTCTCTAACACTGGCTACTTGGTGTTCTGCCACTACGAGACACTTAACAGTGAGGAGTAGTACTAAAAAGTTTTAGAAAGGTTTCAAAAATAAGAGCAAGAAGACTCCTTGGGTTTAGGCTTTGGGGTAGAGTTGAAAGGAAACTATGAAAGAGGTTATGTTTTTCCTTGAATTTTTGCCACAAGAGGAAGAAAGAAAGGACAAAAGATTGTATGGGAAGAAAGCTATGCACCAGTCTGTAGTCACAAGTAGGAACAGCAGAAAATACAAAGATTGCAACAAAATATAGCTGAAAAGTTTTTGAATTGAGAACACAGCTACTAATTTCTTATTCCGGCATCTATTTGTGACTATGAGAGAAGCTTCCTTCATGTGCAATTTTATTTGAATTCTACTTTGAAGTTTAAAAATCTACTTTTATAGTTGTAATCTACACTGATTCCCTTGGGACTTTCCAATACAAAACACCCATGAAGAAACTTTACACACTGTAAAATACTATGAAGGTTTTAAAATCATTACTACTTTTATAAAAGATGTCTATGGAAGGTCAGAAAACTCCCATGATCAGGTTCTGAAGAACATGTGAAACATGATAATGCATTTGTTCAACATCTATATATCTAACCCTTTTTTTTTTACAGACTTCAAGCTGAAATGTATATTGTTTTCCCTTGAATTTATCACAAACTCATTGAATTATCACAAACTTTGTGACTTAGAACTTTACAAATTTACTCTTTGATATATACTGAGGTCTGCAGCTGAATCAAAGTGTCAACAGAGCTGCATTATTTTTTGGAGTCTCTGGGCAGGACCATGGTCACAGTTTCTGGTGATCAGGATGTGGATACTAACATATAACATGTGGCTATATTAACCCTATGTTGAGATAAGGAAACTGAAAGTCAGAGTAGTGAAATAATTAGACCATAAAATGAGGCAGGCTTGAGGGAACCACCTTGTTCACTGATAGGAGCCACTTTGGTATTAAATTTTAATGTTCGAGCAAACATTGTTTATTGTTTAGACCTCCTCCTTCAAACATCTGCCTGCCTCCAGTATTCTGCCTTTGGGTAGGAAATGAATTAGTCAAAGGTAAATTATAAATAAACTCAAACTCAAGTTCATTTTTGAAAATCTGTTTCTAGACCAGATGCTTCACACCGTGGACACAGAAATTTTTGAACAAACTTTCCAGAAAGAAGAGAATCTTGTGTTCTCATTAAAATAGCTGAAACCAGAAGGACATTCACTTTGTATACAGTTGGTGTTCAAACAGCTGCAATTGACACAGCATATATCTGGCCTCACTAATGCTAAAGTCTGTAACCGTGTCTCATCTGCATCTATGTCAATGTCCATACACACATAGGTGTGATCCCACAGTTCAACACCATGCTTTTCTGATTCCCAAAAGGTCTGCTGAGCTTGGTTTTCATATGCTTACTTCCACCTGTGAGACAGAAGCAGCAGCGATAACAAGAACAACAGGCCAAGCTAGACCCTAGCTAGGATTCATTCAGTGCATTGAGTGGGACAGGTTCTGCTTTAAGCATTTTGTGTGCACAGACTCATCAAATCTTAGACGGACACTCTGCAGTAGGCATGAATACTATATGTATGTTACAAGTCAGGAACTTGGCGCTCAGGCCAAGGCCACACAGCCAGAAAGGTTTGGAATGTGACCGCAGAGGCAGATGGTCCAGGTCTACCTGCTGGTTATGTCTATAGCCTTCACCCGTATGCCACGGCAGGATAGTGACAGGAGGAGCCGCAGTCTTTGTGATCCCAGTTCTACAGCCTCGGAGATGCTGCATGAGGATGAGAGGTACCGAGAATAGGCCCTGCAAGGTGAGGTGATCTTGACCTACAGGGTCAATAGGAATCAGCCTCTAGGTTATTATACCTCCTCCTAAATCCTGTTTCTCCCACTCCACCTGAGAGGCACTGTGGGAGTAGACTAGAAAGGATGGGCTGTTCTGAGGACTCACCACCTGTTACTGTAAGGATCAGAGCTATTAGGACATCCCAGCCGGGTGCTCCACCACGCACACCCTGGTCACAACTATCTTTAAGTCATACTTTCAACCAAAGAAGTAGGACCCCACCCTGGCCCACCAATGTCACCTGGAGTCCATCCAGACTCATGGAGCTCAACAGATGCAAGGAATCAACCCTGATGGCATTAAGTCTGCATCTGAAAAGGACAACATTGTTTACAATGACCTTTGTAAGTTGATAAATAGCGGCATTAATATTTTATTAAAATTACTCAGATCAGCTAAAGTAGTATATGTAATGCCAGTTACAATTAGATTACTGGAAGATTTTCACACAACTTGGTAATAACATTGTCCTTAATTTAATTCAGACCAACAACAACAATTAAACAAAAGAAGAAGAGCTGCTGGCTAAGGTGGGGTACAAAATATGAAAGTAAGCTGGTCAGATTGAGTGCATTAGATAAGAAAAAAGAGGTGGACATCAAATGCAAAACCAATTTAGTTCCTCAATATTGATTCTCTGGTTTGCCTGGATCTATTGTTCCTTCTCTCTCTCTCTCTCACACACACACACACACACACAACACAATACAGTATGAGACCATTAAAAAGCTGTTGCTGCTGTAAAAATGTTATGTATTCTTGAATTAATAAACTCCATTATTTGCCAAATTTCATGGCTCTGTAACAGAACTGGATCAAAATCCAAAAACCAAGAGACAAATCTCACTTTAAAAACTATTCAAATTTTCTCTCTTCCCATGTCTTGCTTGCCCCATGAATAACAAGAATATCAAAGAAGTTTCATTAGACATTTTCCGTGAGTGAGTTTATTGTGCTTATGAGCTGCCTACTCTAAAATACTACATGCTCAAGTGTCTCCAGAAAGAAAGAGCAGAGACTGAACTTTCTCCAGAAGGAGCTTGAATAATAGTTGGCTATTCACAATATTTATATGAGAGAAAAAAATCCTTAAGAATATTTACATAGCAATTTTCATTTTAGTACAGATGAATATGTTGCAAATTGCATGTTTAATATTGCCTAATTTAAATCTTAAAAGGAAATAGGTCAGAAATACATCACCTATTTTATAAATGAGAACAATAAAATCCTGAGTGAGAAAATGGTAGGACCTGGTCTCAAACCCAGGCCATTTATGGCTAAATCCTAAATCCCATGTTCCTTCCAGTACAGCCCACGGCATCAGAGGCACTTTATTTACATTTTTGATGGCTAATCAGGACACTTCCTTGGGGAGACATAATCTAAACCGATTTTAAAGAAAGAAAATTTTAACAGACATTCAGGGGAAGTTAGCTTCTGCATCTCTGTGACCAAAAGACCTGACAAGAAGAACACAGGAGGAAAAGTTTATTTTGGCTCATGGTTCCAGAGATCTCGGTCCATAGATGGTCACTCCATTGCCCTGGGCCTAAAATAAGGCAGAACATCATGATGGCAGAGGATGGCAGAGGAAAGTAACTCAGGACATGGCAACAGGAAGCAGAGAGAGCTCTGCTCACCAGGGACAAAATATAAACCCAAAGTCATGCACCCAATGACTTACTTCCTTCAGCCACACCCTACGTCCGTGCCTACAGTTACCACCCCTCTCAGTGATTGCATCCACTGATTAGGTTACAGCTCTCATAATCTAATCTCTCCACCTCTGAAACATTCTTACCTTGTCTCACATATGAGCATTTGGGGGATACCACATATCCAAGCCATGCCACAGGTTAATCAAATGGTGTGAAATCATCGAGTTAAGAAAACATTTTTCCATTTATGATGTGCATATGAGTGTGTGTGTGTGTGTGTGTGTGTGTGTGAGAGAGAGAGAGAGAGAGAGAGAGAGAGAGAGAGAGAGAGAGAGAGATTGCGAGAACAGACTGTGAGTGTGTGTTTGCATCATGAGCAATTGCTAATCCAGGCTAAAATAGAAAATCAATATTGAGGAACTCGACTGATTTTGTAGTTCACTTCCTGCCATTTATTCCACATCTCCCCTGTGGGAAATGTGTGGCTTGGCAACTTGATCTCCGCTTAACAGGCAGGTCAGATTGTTCTAATAATCATTTCATTTCCCCATCCTGGTAATTGATTTAGAAATGTACCTGTGAACTCTGTGGAGGTTTCTGAGATACTTATGACACTCTTAAACCGGAACATGAGCATTGATTCCATTGCCATACAGGGGCTTCTGAACCAGCCCTAGGAAAATACAAAGACAACCATGTGGAACGACTCTTGTCAAGAGCTGGACAAGAGCAGCACAAGGCTGAGATGAGAGACAAACAGAAGCACACAGGGTGAGATTTCACACAGGCCAGCAGGGAGTGGAACAGAAGTGAGTGGGGACTCCAAGAGTCTGCACCATGCTGGAAAGGAGGTCTGACCAGGCATAACGACCCAGGTGAGACCCTTCAGAGGCCTCTTCTTAGAAGCAGAGCTATTCTAGTCTTAGAACAAAGTTTCCTGGATTCATCTCAATAAAGTTGAACAAGCAGCACTGAAAGAAATGAGCTGGTCTGTGATAAATGAGTTGCCTGCCAGAACTCAACTCTTTAAAAGAAAAGGATACAATCCAAACTAGGTTGCAGTGTCTACAGATAATCAAGAATTACAAGCAAGCAAAGAAGTCAAACAATATGATCCATGAGATGGGGGTGGGGCAGTCAATAGAGCTAACAGAAATAAACCAGATGGGGTGGAAGTGTTGGAAATAACGAGGGCAGTAAAGGAGCTACATGAGACAGATTTTAAATTTTCAAGTCTAATACTTTTTGAGAAAAATATAGTACACACACACATACACAGTTTTGGAAAATTTTTTGCACTGATATGATTCTAAAATATTTGTTGAGTACTTTTAAATGTGCTGGATACCTTGTTAGACCTTGAGAATAATCAAATAAAGAAGACGGAAAAGAAAACATCTTTTGCCTTCACGAAATGCAGAATCTAGTGCGGGGAAGAGAGCTAAACATGCAATTTTCCTCAGTGCTAGAAATGACAGGTTGGGGTGAGCACAGGGCTGCAACAGAAGGAATTCAACTTCCTTGAAGTTAAAAGCGAATTTGCAGCGGGAAATAATTAACCCTTTTCTGGAAAGCTATTCACAAATCCCCACACACTCCACCTGTAACTTGCTTTGAGTTTGCATTGCAAAATTTCTTCCAAGAGGTGAACCAATTCCTCGTTCCAAATGGATATTTCATTTGAATGACTGTTTCTTAATGCACGAGTGGCAATGGAAGGTAATTGAAGGGCTAGGGCTGCATTCTAAAGCTGTCACTTGAAGAAGCGGCCCTTGAGCTTTGAAGAAGATGTGACGCACAAGGAGCCATTACTGTGGAAATCAAATACATAATCCCCCTCTTTGAGAGAGGAAATATGAAATCAAAAGCAAAAGTCTCCACTTAAAATGAAAATTATCTTCAATTAAAAGGAAACTATGAAGAAATCACTTGGATCGAAACACTTGGTTTACTCAGTCGTGCTTTAGAGATCGCCTGCTCTGTGCTGCTGAGAACGCTTGAAGGACCCAGACTGTTTGTGACCCAGGACACCAAACAAATTGCCTACTCCCTGACTAATCAATTTGAGGCGTAGATAACAAACAAGACTGGAATTGACTGTGTTCTGTCGTTTACCACAACTTAGACATCCTCTCCGTGGAGTTTTCTAAATTTGATGGAAGGAGATAAGGGCCCTTGTTTCAAATTATTTGACTTCAGCTTCTCTTTTTTCTATCTAAAACAACACCTAAACACCATCTTTCACAGACTTTAAATGTTATGAAACTTTTAAAACCTTTTTAACTAAAGTTTATCATACATAAATAAGTTGTAAAACACTTGAAAGTTGCAGTCATAAAACCTGCCTTCCACGGAAGGAATGGTGGTTTCAACAGCCTCTATTGCCCTGCCCATCAGTTCCAGAGAGAATCAACACTCTGACTCCTTTACTTTCTCCCCATGTTTTTCTTATGACGCCTACGACCCGTCATTTTGTTTCTTCTCTGGTTTGGTGTGTCATTTGAATGTCACCAAAATGTCTGTACATAAGGGGTTGGGGTAGTAGGTCAGTGGTGGAGTGCTTGACTAGCTTGTGTGAGGCACTAGGTTCGATCCTCAGCACCACGTATAAATAAATAAATAAATAAATAAATAAATAAATAAATAAATAAATAAATAAATAAATAAATAAAATATAAAGCATTGTGTCCATTTACAACTAAAAAAAATTTTTTAAATGTCCATATGTAGAGGGTTATTATCCAAGACGATGGTATTGAAAAGTGTGGTGGACTCTGAAGATGCCAGGAAGCTCAGTATGTATCTCTGTGGTGGAATGCTTGCCTAGTTTGCACCAAGGCTGGGTTTTGATTGCTAGCACTCAATTTTTAAAAAAAAAAAAAAAAAAAGAAGAAGAAGAAGAAGAAACAAAGAAAAGAAAAATGGCAGGTCTTCATGGGAAGTCATCAGATCAATGAAGATGTGACCTGAAGGGAATTACAGGATCTGGTTTCTGTTCCAAGAATATGACTATTCTACTCCTATACAACCTCCCACATTGATGGCCCACCATCTGCTGCCCTCACCAGAACTGAGGCCACAAGTTCCATGCCTTTGAATCTCCAAAACTGTGAACTAAATAGATCTTTCCATTTATAGGTTCCTGCTCAAGGTTTCCCATTGTAGTGATGCAAAGCTGACGGACACAGTTTCATGTGATACATATGCTTCACGTGATGAACATGTAAGCATACTTGTTTGATTTTGCTCTGGAGTGAGATAAGTAGAATATTGCTCCCAGACCAATGCCTTGATTCCTTGCAAGGAACCCTGTGAGTCTGTGGAGTTCTACCCTCCTATGTCCCTTGGCGACTTATAAAAGCATCATAACTTAATGTGAAAGGATCAGGGAGCTTCATCTAGACCCTTTTGGCACATACATTTTTCTACTCTTTTTACCACACTGCTCCCTGCAACACCCTCTGCTTCACAGAATTTTCTATTCTTCTTTGACTGCGTGGGCTGCTGGAGTGGGTATCATTACAGTAATTTTTTTTTCTTTTTCCTGCACAGAAAAAAGGACAATCTTTCAGAAGCTCCATCTCTGGCAAGAGAAGCGCAGATATGCATGTGGAGGAGTAACAATAATGTGCTCAGAAGGCCCAGGTCCCAGGTCTGTGCTCTTACCTTCCTGGGGAGACGGGGATAATCGCATCCAGCAGTACAAAGCGATTGGCTGTGCTCCAGTAAGCAGGAGAGATGTGTAAACAGGCAGGACCTAGGGGACCCTACATTGTTTCTATTTTTCAAGGTCTCTAGGTCTCCACCAGCTTTGTTTTCTAGCAATGGCCAAAACCCAAGCCTCTGAAGGGCTCAAATATTCAGGAAAAAAAAAAAAAACAAAACTGAGTGCATTGATAGTACATTTTCTTCGGTGTCTGCCTCATGCCTTCTTCTTAGTAAAGATGAGAATATTACTGGCTTTAAAGTGTTCACCCACCTTTTGCCCTCAGACTTCTGTACTTTGAACAAGGTTTGTAACAGTGTTCGCAGGATATCATCACACTCTGCAGCATCTTAATAGACTGGCAGGATGGCACGCAAAGGCCTCAGGAGAGAAATGATTCCAAAGCATATTTAAAGTCACAAATGTCACATAAATAGATGCTACAGAAAAAACAGAGCACCCTGAGAATTAAATGACCTCAGAGCTTGCAGGGTCTCAAGCTGCTTCTGTGAAAGGTCAGTTAATACAAGAGGCAGGATTAACGAGTGGGAGCGAGGCAGGATCTTCGAAGGACAACAGGAGGAAGGGAGGTTGAGGGTCCTCATGTCTCTCAGCCTGACACCAGCCTGTTCACCAGGCAGAACAGACGGCTGGTGTCAGAATCCCATCTTTGTAAACATCTCTACTTTGTAAAAGAACATAATTCTGCTCCCCTGGTGTATTCTTCACTTATAGCTGTCTGAATTGAAAAGGCAGATGTTTTATTTGGGGAATTGACTGCAAGGGTGATTGCTTTCAGGTGAAACGGTTAATAAATTAAAATTTAGGGAGCAAGATAAGTCTACTTAGGGAGTAGAAGTCTCCTAGCTAAGGTGAGGAGAAGAGAGCTCAGCCTGGCTGTTCTTGGAATAGCTCTGTGGATAATGACATAATTAGCAGAGGAGGGGGGTGGAACAGTCGTATTGATTAGCTGTCTAAAAATTGCCCTATTGCTAAACCTGAAGCCAGACATTTTGTTACTGAAATACACTTGTTGTACAAGCTGAGTCTCATGCAAAGGTTAGTGTTATAAGGAAAGCTTTATACAGTCAGTGCCCCAAACTCTGGGATCTCCGCTTCTTTTGAACAAAGTCAAATCTCTCCCACTTTTCAACCTTCTACCTTATTCTCACTCCCCACTGCAGAACTTCAGTGTCTTTCCAAAAAAATCAATATAAAAAGCCCTCAAGAGTCATGTCTGCCCAGCACTCCCAGGGCCTCTTTCCCACAGCAACCTCGTCTCACCATCAGCCATTGCCCTGGAACCTCTTCTGGGAAGGCCAGTATCTTGCTCCATGAGCCACTGAGGATACTTCAGTCTGCACAACCCCTGCTGACCACTTCCTCCTTTTAAAATTCCATGCTCCTCTGGTTTTCAGGAGCCCATAACTGCCTGGTGTTGCCCTCTGCTTCCTTGATTGGTTTTCTCTTTTTCTCACCCAGGGGCTCTGAAGAAATATTTCTTCCATAAATAAGAAGTAAAAGAGACTGAATTCAGCCTCCAAAGCCGACATGGGGGAGTGTGTGCTCCATGGTCAATCACTCTAAGTTAATGTTAGGGTGCTGACGTGGGCAGATGTGCAAGGATGCAGACAAAGCCTTGGACACACAGAACTTCCACCTTCTCTTCTCTTTGCCAACTCAGCCCTGCACCAAGAGGAGCGAAGCTTGCAGGCCAGTGTCAACCAGGAGACCTTCCGCTATTGCCCAACAGCTGTCACAGCGACCACCTTAGGACATTGCTGTGGTTAAGCAAACAGTAGCCATGACTCAGAGGTCTGGAGCATAAGCAAAAAGAGGAGAATCCATTAGGCTTGGGGAGGGCATATCCCTTGTCCCTTAGGGAGAGTCCCCTACTGAAAGGGGAAGGGAAGAACCAGAGATGGGTAATTGAGAAATGAAAGATAGAGACCAGGCAGAGATACCCATGAGAGTTCATCTGTCAGAGCCCACAAATAAGGGCCATCTGTCTATAGGAGAAAGAAGCCAAATAGGCTTGGGTTATGGGACTTTTATGGGGAAGACTCAGGAATCAGAACCAGGCAGATCCTAATGGGGCGGTTAGGGGTTGGGTTGGTACGAGGGAGTGGTGAGCCTTTCTTAGAAACAAATGTCCTTGGGCAGGAAAGTGAAACTTTTTCCTTAAAATGGCAGCTGTCACTCAAGATGGATAAGTAAAGACCTTATATTCCTCCATTTTTTTTTTTAATTGGGCTCCCTAGGGAACGGGGACATAAGTCAATCTTTTGTAACTGCTTCCTGCTGGGAATGGGTGGTGTTTGAGTCCCTCATTAGGGGCACAGGAATGATGACGGTTGAGTGGAGGTGGAACGCTGTCCCTGGCAGCCCAATTTTGGAGAGGGATTGGTATTCCTGTAACAAATCTGGTTTATAGTTTGGTTAGAGAGTTTAGTGACACAGGGGCAAGCATTAACAGAAGGCCTACGATCAGGAGACGGCTCAGGAAAGGACGTGGCCACTGGAGAAGAAGGTTACTTAGCTGCCATCCTTTAGCAGAGGAGAGCTGTTGTTTTTGATGTTCAAGTTCCTGTTGGAGTTGTTTTATCTTGTTCTTTACTATACCAGATTGATTGACATAAAAATAGCATTCCTTCTGTAGGCACAGACTTTTTTGGCCATAAGAAGATCCAGGCCCCTTCGATTCTGCAGAACCACAGCAGCTAAAAAAAATCAAGCTGGGATTGTATGATTAGTATGGTTTGAGCAAGTTGCTGTAATTCCTGGTAATAGCAACTCTGGGAGGTGAGTGCAAAATGAGGGAGGAGGACAAAAATGAAAAAGGAAAGGATGGTACTTGTGGTTCTGCAGTGTCCTCGTGGATCTCAGAGACCAAAGAAAGATCGGGGGTTTCGGTCTTGGAGAAATGCAATTTGAGAGGGCCTGTGGGTGTCACTGTATAAAAGGGCATAGAAAACCATTTTCACCATAGACTGAGTGAGATGTAGGGATGCTAGGTCCTTAGCCAAAGCCTGTTCTCAGAACCCTTGGGGGAGAACGGTCCATGTCAGCTGAGTAGAGTTGTATGACTCAGGGTCTGCCCATGTAAAGGCAAAAATGTCTTGAGAGTCAGAATGGAGGGAAATATAGAAGAAGGCATCTTTCAGATCTAGCCCTGAGAAGTAAGAGGTCCCAGAAGGAATGGTGGAGAGAAGGGCCTAAGGATGGATTACCATGGGATGGACTGGGATGACCGAGGAGTTGGTGGAACAGAGGGCTTGGACCAAGCAGTTGAAACCATTGGGCTTTTTTACTGCCAAGATGGGGGTGTCATAAGGGGAATGAGTAGGTCTAAGAGAACTCTTTCACAAGAAGTCTTAGAATGATAGATTGTAAGCCTAGGAGAGAGAGTGGGTATTGTGATTTGGCCAGAAAATAGAGGGGGGTTTTGAGATGGATGTGAATGAGCTTGTGGTGTGAAGCGACAGAAGGACTTGAAACATCCCAGACAGTAGGGTCCACCTTGGAAGGGGGTAATGGGAAGGCAATGGCAGATGGAATAGGGGATGATCTAAGGTAAGGGTGAGGATCAGGGGAGTAGCAGGTGAGTCTGGATGGAAGCATGTATGTGGGGAGAAGGAAAACATAGCCCCCAACTTTGTGAGAATGTCCCTTCCCATAAGGGGAACAGGGCACTGTGGAATGAGCAAAAAGGAGTGGGTAAAAATTAGACACTAAAATCGCAAACAAGGCTGGGTGTCTAGGGTTTTTAAGGTTTACCCTCTACCCTGACAATAGAGATCATAGAGCGAGTAGTAGGCCCCCAGAACTCCATGTGTACTGAATATGTAGCCCCAGTGTCTAGGAGGAAGGAGACCAGCCTACCTGAAATATGCAGAGTGACCCTGGGTTCCCACAAAGAGTAGTAGTCAGGTGCTGGGGACCTGGGCTTCCTCAGTCCTCTGCAGCCAGTCCTAAGAGTTGGAAAGGGGAACCAGCAGGGGCAGATGGCTGGGGGCCAGTATGGGCTCAGGGACAGTCAACAGCCCAGAGTCCCTCCTGATGGCATTTAGGACAAGGGCCCAGAGGCTTGCGAGGCTTGGGACATGTATGAGCCCAGTGACCCATCTGACCACATTTAACACAGGGTCCAGGTGGTCCTGAGGGACCCTTCCGTGGGCCAGTGGAACCAGGGACAGATGCTGCTCAAGCAAGCTACTGATATTTCTGCTTCTGGCTCTTCTTGTCTCTCCCGTTACATACCTTAAAGGCCACTCCCAGAACCTCAGCTTGGGAAGTTAGGGGCCACCTCTTGAGGCACCTTAGTTTGGCCTTAATATCAGGGAAACTCTGGGAGAAGAAGTGGGTCATTAGTAGTTGTCTCCCATCTGGAATCTCAGGGTCCAGATTAATAAAGCCTTGGTCAGGCAGTCTGAAAATGCTGAAGGGTTTTCATTCTTATCTTGGATGATTTCCTGGAGCTTTTCATAACTGATAGCCTTATGGGCTGCCTTGCTCAGTCCTGCCATGAGGCACGTAATGAAGTGGTTTCTACTAGTTACTCCTTCTGGGGAATTATCAATCCCAATTGGGGTCCCAATCAGGGACTGCTTCAGTGCCAGTCGGATGGGCAGGGGAGGTCTGATGTAGCTCATCAACACGATTTCTAGCTTGCTCCCCAACTCGCCTGCGCTCCTCAGGCAGGAGGATGTTAGACAAGATCATATGGACAGGTTGGGCAGCAGCAGCCTGTGAGCGTGTGGAAGAGGATAGAAGAGCAGAGGGGCCGAGGGGACAGTAGCTGCATCAGCTTCATCAAAAAGAGAATTGTGGTATGGCAGGGGCTCATCTGCTGGGTTAGAGAGTCCTGGGTAGGATCTTCTGTCCCTTTGAAAGCAGGCGTAGGAGAGGAGAGAGGTAAGAGGACTTATGTGGGAGAGCAAGAGTTGCAGAGAGAGGGCTTAGAATTTACAGAGGAGAAAGTCTGAACATATGATATCTCCTTCCATTTTCCTGGATGCTCACAATAGTTGAAAAGATCCCTGATAATATTGGGATCTAGAGTGCCATTAGGTGTCCATTTAGAGTCGTTATCCAAAGGATATTGAAGCCTGTTCAGATTTCACAAGCAGATAAGTTTGGGGGGGGGTTAGGTCTGGGGTAAGAGAGACCCTGGGTTAGCCAGGAGGCAGCCTAGGAGACTATGGGAGGGAATGGATGAAGAGTCGCCCATGGTGAGACATAGGAGGTGAGGTTAGAGGTGGAACATCACCCAGTCTTTAAGATCACCTAGTGGAGGGGTGGGTTATGCTCAGGGAGCCGTCACCACCCCTGGGAAAGTGTCAGGGCAGGAGCGGTAGAGCAACTTGGGCACCAGGCGGGGACGATGTAGTAGGGGCAGAAGCCGATAAGATCAACCGAAGGCTGAGAGGTAGTCTCACCAGGAACAACTCCCATCACCCTTGGTGGTTTTTGTTCAAAACACAGGACCCAAATAAGTGACCACTTATAGACCCAATCAACAGTAGGGATCAACCACATCTGTGAAAGCTGTGGCTGGGCTGCCCCTGACCACATGGTAACGCTGGGAATGCTGGACATTCAATGGTCACTGCCCAGGACCCGTAGGTCGTGTAGGGCAACAGGAGACAGGAGTCTTACCTGGCAGGTCCGGTGGTGGGTGCAGAGAGGGCATTTGGCAGAATGGAGGGCCTGGTCCCACCATGGAATCTAGATCGGAGCCTGGGGATGCTCAGTGACCCTCAAAGAGGGGAGGGGGGCACGCCAGGGAGCCCAATCCCCAGGTTCAGCACCAAAATAAAGGGAATGGAAGGAACGAGAGACAGGTAAGCGAGAAATGAAAGACGGACACCAGGCAGAGACACACACGAGAGTTTATCCCTCAGAGCTGACAAAGAAAGGCCATCTCTCTGCAGCAGAGGACAAACAGGCTTGGGTTCCGGGACTTTCATGGAACAGGCTCAGGAATCAGAGCCAGTCGGGTCCTAATGCAGGCACTTAGGGGCTGTGTTGGTAGGAGGGAGTGGTGAGCCTTTCTCAGAAAGGCCCTTGGGCAGGAAAGCGAAACTTTTTCCCTAAAATGGCATCTGTCACTTAAGATGGCCATCCAGATGCTAAGCAAGGACTTTTAACCACCTCACACACACACACACACACACACACACACACACGCCCAGCCCAGGGCAGAACTGGGCAGGGGTTCTGGTGGCAGGACTAGTGTCCCTCATCTTTGGTTGTTATCAGTTGAGAAGGCTGAGGCTCACCTTTGGTTGTCCCTGAGAGGCAAGAACAGGTTCCAAAGCCAGGGAAAGCTTCTCCCCCATTTTCAGGGTCTGTATCTTAAAAAGCCTGAGGTGCTCTTGGAGGGCCCATGGTAACCCTATCCTGTAAACCCTAGGCTAGCACAGGGTGCCATCCTATTCATTCCACTCTTACCTGATTGTGATTTTTTTTTACATTATATTTTAAGCAAAAGTAAGAAGTGACGTACATAAAGAAGCAACCAGAGAATAATCAAACTATACTGCTTTTCACCTCTCTTAGAGTCTGCGAAGGACCAAATGAACGAAGTTTTATAAGCAAAAGGTTGTGGGAAAGAGATGAAGAACTTAATCAGACAGAGGTTTAATTAAAAACTAATGAAGTGAGGAAACTAGGCTTACCCAAGATGAAAATTATTTCATTGTATGTTAGCCTGTTTGTTCATTATCTAAGCTAGTATTTTCAACTGACTCATATGCATCTAGAGAAAAATAATACTTTATTTAGCAAAATTAATCATGTGTACTCCAACCCATATCTATTTACACCTATGCATTCATTCATTTCTCATTACCGAACAGGAAAATTCAGGGAATTTGTGAATGCTGCGTGGGATTTGACACTGCTAAATATGAATATTTACAATGGAAATTAACCAAAAACAGCAAAGCATTAGACTTGAAAGGATCCATACACTTTCAGAATCCCATTTTAGGCCTGGAGAAAAAAAAAAACAACTTGAAATTGCAGAAAATTTTCCCTATTGTTTCTGTCTTCCACCACATGATGAAGGGACCATTTCCTCTCCCTTAAATGCAGCAGGCACTGCTTCTGCACATCTGTGCTCGATAAATGGGAGTCTGCCTCATCCTGGGAAGACCTTCTCAGTTGGCCATTGGATTCAATTGCAGTCATTCTTCAAAGCAGAAGCCAAAGAGCACCTCAAGTGCAAGACATCCTCCATCCCATGCTCTTTAGTAGAATCAGTCCTTCCCACTGCTCAGAGTGTGGTGGAACTGGCACTGACTTGGCATGTTGATTCTCTGCTCTCTGGCTGGGTATTTTGGATTTGGATCCCACCGTTTTTTGTTCTATAAAATATAGACAGCAACTGAATATAATTCATGAGTTTCTTCTGAGATTTAAATAGCCAAGAAAAGAAATGAATGAAGAATTTAGAAACAATGCCCAAGACCCCTAAGTGCTTCCAGAATGCTGCCTATTATTACAGCACATCTTTATTGGAGCACAACATATAAACAGTTATATAAATTATTTATTAGCTTATCAGAACCTTACCTTTTCCCCCCAATTCTCCAATCTTCATAGCATAATAAGTAACTCTTTGTTAAAGTGCAATATAGTGACCCTAAATTTTATACAAATATCTAAAATTTTACAGTATAATGAATCATCTCTTTTATGAGTTACTTTTATAAAGCAACTGCAAACAGATAATTTTACCAAAATAAAAATTAAAAGTGTTCAAAATTCAAGGGCCTAAAGAAATGGTCTGAATTAACAAAAGTTTCATTGCATAATGGTTTTGTTAAAGAGTAATGATGTGTCTATCCCTAACTGATTAATGGTGGTTCTAAATTATGCACTATATTGGATAAGCCAATATCCTTTCCCACAAGGATTTTCTGCTGTTATCTTTTATATTGGTCATAACTTACAACATTTTAAATAAATTATTTCAACCAAAGTACCTTGGACATATATATTATAAAAATTTTCTCATTTTCTTAGCAGGAATAAAAGGTGCGACACTGATATTCTCCAAACTTCCTGACTGAGGAGTGAAGTACCATCTGATGGTGGACAGTATGTTACTTTTCAATAATAGGATGACTCATTTAGAAAAGTCTTAGATAATTAAGCAATGAGTAATTGAAGTACTAGAAATCCCAGTTATATGGGACAGTTATGTTCCATGTTAATATAACACAAAAATGTTCAGCTATTTATCCATGCAATACATACACATAAAAGCAGCCATTGTCTGCACATAGCAGAGTAAATGGCAAAAATATCCCAGTATTTTAGAGGAAATAAAAAGGACACCATCTAGTTATCTCTAACAAATGGGAGAGGAACTGAGAAGTTTAAATTAAGCCACAGCATCATGCAAGAGTCCTTTGCATGATTGACACAAATTCATTTTATTCTTGGACCAAATGTGCTACTAAGGAAGGAGAAGGCTAAGAGCATTCTGCTCCCACCTCCTCCCGATTCAGCAACTACTGCTCTATTTCAAAGAAGGAGGGTTGCATGTTTTACATTTATCGTAAAGTCACTCCAACTTTTATCTACTGTGACAGTGGCATGCTTTTCCTCGATCAGGGCAGAATCTGGTGAAACAGAAACATATGCATCCATATTTATCTGTCTCTAGTAGGGAATGAGACATTTCTCCACCTGAGCTAATTACTTTGTTGTCAAAATATTACCTGAAGCAACTGAAGAAAATCGGTAGTGCTTTACACTGCCTGGTTTCCCCACTCTTACAGATAAGAAGTCTTGAGCCTTCCCTCTCTGGGTTGGTCTTCCTCTTTCTAAGTAGAAAATCTCCATCACTGCTAAACTGGTATTGTGATGACTAATTATGAGGACTAAAAATACTTTGAAATGCAAAGAAATGCAGAAAACTCAGCCCTCTTGGCCTTCTCATAATAAGAGCAACTTTTTAGTGGGGAAAGACCTTAAAAATATTGCTGAGGTTCAAGTTCAGTGGACTCCCTCCAAGAAGGACTCCAATGATCCTGAATATGAGTTTATGTGATTTTCATATCTCTCTCTCTCTCTCTCTCTGTTACTCTCTCTTCTTTTTCAAAAAGAAAGAGAGAGAGAAAAATAGGAATAGTAGACATGAACCTCACTATTCCGCAAGGAAGCATGAGCCTCTTCAATACTTGATATAAGAGAGTTAGTTGCATGTATGTGTGGAAACCAGTGAGTCTGGATGTCACTTTCTGGGGACATTGAAGAAACACAGTATGTTTCATCTCAGGATATGGTGACAGATATGATCCTAAAGAAATAATTCCTCAGGGTACTGCAGAAACTGAGCTGGTGTCCAGGCATCTCAGTCGACTTTGGGTAGAGAGATCTCTGGGGGCCAGTGAGGTGCCTCCTGATGTCAGAGCCAGCAAGTGCTGTTGAAGGAGAGCCCTGAATTTCAGGAGGGAATACCTTCTCCAGAAAGTTAGCCAGCACGGCCATAATGTGATGATGTTATAATGAAGAGAGAGGTTTGACCCTCCCTAAAGCATTGTCTAAAATTCTAGACTTAGAGAGGCACAATTTTGAATTCTTGAAGAGACATCCCTGTGTTTACTGAAAGCTTCAACTTACATTTATTTTGTTTTGTCCCCTGAGTTTTCTACAAAAATATAATATGATTGAAGCTAGCTACACAAATATCTTTTTTCATAAAATCCACTTTTATAATGGCCTATTTCTAAAACTACTACAAAGAAAATTGCCTTTCCCCCATATTCATTCCTTAATGGTATTAAAACAATTATATACTGCTGTTATTATACATGTCAACATTAAAGATTTTATACTTTGGTACATGGTTCCTATTAAAAGCTACATTATAAGAAAAAAAGTCACTATCCTGTGATATAGAACTTGATATTTCTCTTAGCAATGTAAAAATGCAGTTGGTTGAATAAAATGTTTGATTCTCAAATCACCATGAGGATCTAAGAAAGCTTACATTAAACTCTTCCTCGAGATAAAGCATCATAAGTTTCACTGCCTTATTCTACTTACTCTCTGGTGCAAATCAGATACAGAATGTACAGAATATTTCAGGACATGAATAGTACATGGTCCATAATTCACAGGTTATCACTTGTATCAAAATAAGCTATGTGAAGACTTTAGCAACTATCATGTCGAGGAGTGAGTCCTAGAATGGCTTAGTTCTCTGCTTTGGGGCCTCTGCTAAGCGAAGGCCATGTTTTGCAGGAGGGCTCCTTATCCCCTGGCAAGTGTTCTAAAGCAAGGCAGGCTACAAAGCCACCCTGTGATAGAGGACCCCAGAGGAGATGCTTTCCAAGCAACGACGGGAAAACCTATCGCATGCACATCTATTTTAACAGAAATAAAACCCAGCTTCCAAAGACCTCTTCAGTGCAAGGTGTTCTAGGGTACCTCCAGCTAGCTCTAAATGGATCACCCCTCTGAGGCTCCCTCAGGACTCTCTTTCCACATCAGTAGAATCCACGCTTCTTCTCACCATAATCTCAGTTTTCAGCATGGCACAGATACTGAACAATTTGTTCTTACAAATTACACTCTGCCTTGATCCAAGGGTGGTGAATAAAAGATGTTTTAATTAAGATGATTATAAAATAAATTAAAAAGTAACAACAAGTCAAAGTAGAGGGAACAAAACACTATGTAAGCAAAACAGTGCCTTTTAGGAGTTCCCAGAATGACTAAATTAGCAGAAAACTGGAGGCATTCATTTTTTTTCAACAGTATTTACATGTTTATTTACATTTTTTCACACTGATGAACAATGTGTTTTATGTAGACTCCCCATTAGAATTTCACTGATTCCTTCTACAAACAATGGACTTATTTCTTACGCAGATTGCATCTTGTTTAAAAAGTTATTTTCCTTCTTCTATGATAAAGTATCAACTAATTATTCCAAAATGTTCTATAACCTTGATACTAATGAGTTGATATTTCCTACTCTAACTGGAAACAAATGTGTCATTTTAGACATTGTGGTTTTACTCATTTGATTCATCTATTTATATACCTCTGCAGCATGTGAAAAAATTGAACACATCTCTCCTGCTAAAACTTTCTCCCTAGGTCTATGTCATGTTTGCCCAGTTCTTCTAACATTCTGGCCACTCGAGCTGAACTGGAGGGAATGTGTGTAGCCAAGAGTCTAGACAGGAGAGATGGGAGAGGCTGGTACCAAGGATGGGAGCAAGAAGTTCTGGTGTCTACGGCACAGTGACTACAGATAATGGCCATGTTCTGTATATTTCAGAATAGTTAAAGGAAGGGATTTGGAATGCTTTCACTGTAAAGAAATGGTAAATGTTTGAGGAGACAGATGTTTATTTAGACTCAGCCACGGCACAATGTAGCCACATGTCAAAACATCACATTGTAACTCATCAATGTGCAGAATTTTTGTGGGATCAGTTAAAAATAGTCTTGATAACAAAGCAATCAGCCACAGGATGTAGCATATAGAAGGTAGGTGTGTAGTAACTGGAATAAAGAAAGAGAGAGAGAGAGAGAGAGAGAGAGAGAGAGAGAGATGGATGGAGGGATGGAGGAAGAAGGGTGGGTGAGAAAGGAGGGGGGAGGAAGGAAGAGAGGGATGAGGGAGGGGAAGGGAGGAAGTAAAGGAGGAAGAAATGAAGGAAAGGGAGAAAAGGAAAAAGAGGGGAAGTGAAAAAAGGTAGGAGAAAGGAAATGAAAGACCGAGGAAGAGTTGGGCACCCACCTCTTTGAAATCCTGAAAAGAACTTAGATAAATTCAGCTTCCAAAGGACTCATGGGGTTTAATCTGGATTTGTGAGAATTGAGCAGACTTGGATTTATTTGGCCTTATCTGGTATTTACTATTCTGTCAGAGGTGCTAGTTATTGCATTTACTAACTCAGCTCCAAATCTTCCCTCTGCTTGGGTTGGGACTCCACTAACTCCATTCCCCCTTTTCCAGCAGACCCCAAAGGCAGCTGAAACAGAGACAGAATGGCTGGGGAAGGAAGATGGGTTGAGCCTCCTCTGGGCTGCGGCGTGCCGCTCTGCCTGTGACACTCTAGCAATTGTTATTTTTCCTAGAAGCACACTTGGCGCATTGCAGGCTTTTTTCATGTGCTCTTTTTTCATGAGCTGACCCAGAGACATCATCTCCGTGCCAGAAGTAGCACACCTGCCTAAAACCCCCCTGCAGAGGTCTTGGGGTTTATCTCCCTACGTCCTCTTCCATGGTCTCCTCCACCCAACAGGAGGTGGCACATTCTGCATTTACTCACTCTATTAATTCAGCATTCCATTTCTGCTGTTTTAGTTTTCCATGATTTATTTAGTCCATCTCATAGGATCAGCTCTGCTAAGAACTAGGTGTGGCTTCTGCTCTCCAGCACCACCCTGGTTCCCTGCATTGCTGACATCACCCACCCCACATAAGCAAGCCCTCTAGAATCCTGTGTTTGCTAAAAGATGCACCAGAGAATAGGGGACAAACACTTTGAGAGTCTCAGGTTGGCCACATCAGTGAGGATTTAAGGGCCCTGCAGCTCATTATTTGGAATGGCAGATTCTACAGTTTGAGAAGAATATGTTCCAGATTAGGATACTAGGCATGTTTTCCTTCAACTTCCCCACGCCAAATGCTGCAATGCAGAGTTCTCGAGTTTCAGAGCCTCCTACAACAGAGACGGATCCATAAACATTCTCCATGGCTTAATGGAAACCTGAGACATAAAGAGACTGTGCACCTGGAGGTGCTTGTTGTGGGGTAAGAGCTGTCTCAGCTGCAAGATCACCAGGCATTGCCACCTTATAGTTCCAAACAATAAAAGAGTCTGAATTTCAACCATGAGGATCCACAGAACACAAGAATTAAATGAATATCTCAGAGCCTATGCCATCTGACTCTTCTGGACTGGCATCTCTCTTGGATCACCTCCACTATTTATGGGGAAAGTGGGGAGGGTGGAGGGTCCCCCCACAACAATCTGATGGAAGCAGAAATGACTGAGCCTTATTTGTGAATGGGTCAACGTGAAATACTGCTGTGGACTGAAATGGATGGTGATGAAAATGCAAGTCCATTCCTGGGTAGCCCTGAGAAACACTGTGCAGGGATCTGGCTGATGGGCAGAGCTGCAAGAGGGTCTGCAATAAGAGCACCTTCAAACTGCTAGCCAGAAACTGATGTTCTGGAAGGCAAGAGGGAGTAATACTGCAAGAGCAAGGCAGGGTCATCTGTGAGGAGAACTTTGTTCAGAGCCATAGGATCAGGTGCGATTCATGTAGACCTTTGTGTCTCACATCAGTGTCAAAAAAAGAACGCTGGACACTGGATACACAAAATCACCTCTCCACTTGTATCAGCCAGCTCTTATCATGGCCACATCAGGGTCCAGGGATGCAGTAATCATGGAGGTGAGGATGCAGTCTACATATGGCACAATCAAGAGGAGGTGTCTGTCTCCTAGATCTCTGCCGCTCTCTCAAGGCTTGTATTCAGGGAAACTTTATTTTATTTAGTAATAGCCCCAAAGCACAAGAGTATTGATGCTAACATCCAGATATGCCAAAGAGAAGCCAAAAAGTAATTCCTTTAAGTGAAAAGAGGAAAGTTCTTTACTTAATAAGGATAGAATAAAAAATTATATGCTAAAATTGCTAAGATCTACAGGAATAAAAATAAGTTTTCTATCCATACATTTGTAAAACAAAAAAGAAAGAAAAGAAATTCAACTGTATATATATATATATATATATATACAGTTGAATTTATATGTGTATATATATATATATTTATATATGTATATATATTTATATGTGTATGCACACACACACACACAGGGAAAAGCATAGCCTACATATCATAATATAGGATTCATTATTATCTGTGGTTTCAGACACCCACTGGGGATGTTGTAATGTGTCCTTGTGGATACTGCATGTAATTAACTTACTGGCACAGTGTGTCCTACCACCAAGAAATCCTCTATTGTCACAGAAGTGACAATGTCACATGAACATGCAACCCCTTGGTTTTCTTGCACACTACATCATAAGGAAGCTGCCAATCTCCAGAACACTGGAACAGCCTCTCACAACTTGGATCAAGAGATCAACCCTGTTAGGCTGGGGTGCTGCCATTCAAGACACAGTATAAGCTGAACGAACTGCATTATACTGACTCTCTATCCCTTGAGGACTCAAATACAGAGGAACAAGAAAGAACAATTAGGAGTAGGCCTTCTCATTAATTCTTAATGACCCACTTGGGGAAATTTGTGCTCTCTCTTCCCACAATTCTAAGGCATGCCTTCCATTTCATGATCCACTGTTAGAACCAGAGAAGAAGCAGATTAACCTGGGATCATTTTCTAAGCTGCAATGAAGGTTTGCTCTCTTATTTTAACCTCTTTCATGTCTTCGAGAGTTATGTGATGGTGTGTAATGTATATTTGCCTGAGCACATATAAAACATAGCAGATTCCTAGATTTTAAGATCATGTATGCTGTCTGTGGCTCAGATAATTTTGCCTCTTAGAGACCCTAACTACAATTGCACTCTTAGTAAATGTTTGTTGAAGTAATGTCTCTTTTCCTAAACAGAGTGATTTTTTTTTAAATGCCTTTTAGGTTGAACATTGGGTTTCTACCTGAGGTGAAGGAATAAAGCAAAAATAAGTTAGGCTATTAACAGTGCAATCATGCTAGCACATTCCATGTGGATACTGAGCCACCTTGTATACCTCCGTGATTCTTGCTTTCCTGTTCTGTCCTTCAGGGATTCTTTCCAACAAACAGGGTGCTTTGCTTAATGGCTCCTCCTTGATTGTGTCTCCTGAATTGTGCTGCCCAGCTGTCACCTGTAAAGAAAGGTATCATTTGTCTCACGATAAAATAGAATATAAACCATCGAAATAGCATTCAACCATTCATGTGTAATTTAAGCAAAACCACCGCCCCCCTCAAAAATGAAACAATCCCAAGACATTTGGGCCTAAATTTTCTTACAGCAAACTTATTTTTTTAAAAAAAAAAAAAAAAAAACATCATTTCACCAAAAGAAGTGTGTGGGTAAAAGGATACTTTTCCACCATGAGTGTCATCTTGTTGTCTATCGAAGGCTCAGACAGTCTAAGCCCATCTTAATCTTTTGATCTAGTAAATTCAGAAGGACCTATTAGTGTGTCTACCCCAAACAGGCAAGGCTATGTAGATTTGAAGAAACACCCCTGACCTGTGATCTCCTTCCTTATAGTGTTCTTTTCCACCTTTCAGAGACTTCACGCTGGTTTTGACACGAACCTGGAAGGAAAACACGATGTCAGTAACGTGAACATCACTGTTAATTCTCAGGACTTTCAAATAGAGAACCAGATCAGGCACAAGAGGGCAGAAAATGCTGCCATTTGTTGTATTAAATTGGCCATGTTGCAAAATCTGAATTCTTACCCTTCTTTTTGGCCCACCAAAGAAAAGTCAAAGATATCAATTAAAATATCTAAACATGAGAGGGGGATTTAGAAGATAAGCACGGACACAATCTGTTCTAGTGTGAAACAGGTCCTCCTTAAAGGGACATCATGCTAAATAGGGTGGCTTGACAAGCAGAAAGTAGGACACAGTGAACAGTGAGATCACTCGGTCAGGAAATGTCAGGTGGAGTGTGGGAAAGTTTATATGCTACAGCGAGCAGGTGATGGTGTATCTGACACATTTAAAGTATATATTTAAGATTGAGGAACACTTTGATCATACCCTGAAATGTCAGCTGTGTACAGTTCCTCCTAACCTTTTAAAAACGTACGCATAGAGGTCTTAAATTCTCCCTCGTGCAATAGAAATAGGAGTTGTAATTCTGCCTTGTCTGGAAATAATGAAACTTTAACACACTAGGGGTTCCTTCCTCCAGCCTCTTTTACCTTTAATACAAAAAAAAAAAAAAAAAAAAAAGAGAGAGAGAGAGAGAACTTCTTTGGGTATAAAATTACAACTTTGGGGAGAGTAATAGGGATTAGCTCTTTCATTAGGCATACAAGATTTTTAAACCATTAAATGTTAAAGAAATGGTCATTTATTCTCAAAACTCAGCCTCCGTTCTATCAAGGAAATAACTTTGGCAGAATGAAACACACACACAAAGAAAAAAGAAAAGAATGTGAATATCTGAAAAGCAAATGTAATCACACTCCCATGTTGAGCACATAAACACTGCTTTGCTTGCCGAAGAGAAAGTAGGTCATTGTATTACTGTGTTAGGAATGCCACGTTAAAACTTCTGTCAATGACCCTTTTAGAAATTATGGAAACCAGATAAGGCTACCAAAAATGGTTAGACCTGTAAAGTCATGAACGATTTATTTATAGGCTATATGGAAGACATTCCCCTTCGAACCCGAAGTTTAAACACTCTACCCATATCTTGCTCCAGTATGTGATCCACTTGCTTCTCCACTGCAAGACTGAGGCGTCTCTGCCTCCTTTTGCTCGTATTCTGTCTTCCGTCGCCTTTCACCCTCCATGTTCCATGCATCGCCCAGACGGTGGAGGCCTGGCCACCCACAGCGAGCATCACTTTGCTTCTCACTTTTGGGAAAAGGTGAGTAATAAGGAAATACTCCCCACAGGATTCCAGGGAGCTGTGCAGGCAGGTGCTGGTGTGAACTCAACCCCAAGGCCGTGTTCCGCGTGGGGGGGCGGGCGCTGGCAGGGCCTGCTGAACCTATGCTCCATTCTTCTCATCCTTGGTGTCTACCTCCTTAATTACCGTCTGTCTTTTTAAAATTTCCCATTATCTTTTTCCTTCTGTGGTCTGAAAGGAAGCAGGCCCCATCCGCCTGCCAGACCCTGGATTCCCTTCATTTTGCATAGGGTTTAGAAGCTGTCTGGGAAATGATCCATTTTGCCTGAAGCCTCTGGGCACAATGTTAAGTCTGAGGGGAATTTACATTATTACTTTTATCCACCACTGAAATCAAATATAAGGGAAAAGTCATAGAGCTGCAGCAACAAAGATTGTAAGAAAAGATTGCCAAAAATGAGTTTACATCACTGGAGGAGAGGTTTACATTAGAGTTAGAAGAAATGCTTGAGTGAACCAAAGCCAAAGCAGGTTGTGGAGGGTCCATTATGTTGGTGCTCAAACTCAATGTAAGTGCTGTGGAGCCAGGGCCCGTCTAGATGACTTTGAACGTCCCCTTAACATCCCATTTCTAGGAGCCATCAATCAATCCCTCACAGAAAAATATGAAATGTTCATATCTATAGTCCTCTAAGGTCACTTTGAAATCCATTTGAGTCATCAAAAATATATCAAGGAATGTATTGGAACTAATGCTTTCAACCAACAAAATAGTGAGTTAAATACTTATAGCAACAATACTTGTTTCAATATAAAATTCTTACATTATATCCCCCAATCTACCAGAACTCTAAATGTGGAAACATAGGTTGTCATCAACGTAGAAAAAAAAGCAATGCTTCCTGAACAAAACAAATCAATCTAGACAGGGAAAATGTACATTAAGTATTTCTATTAATTGCCAACTGGAAATCTCAGTTAAGAATAAAAGTCGTGGCTGCTAAATCTTCCATATTCCAAAGTTTTCACAACCATTCTGAAAGGTGCCGTTTTAGCAAAACAGACATTGCAATGCCACTATTCCATCTCTCTGAACTCCCACCTAGAATGAAGAGTCTGTGGGACGCTAGACTAGGGTGGTATTCCCATCCCTAGAAGTCAGTGCCCAAACTGCATTAGTGACACTTTTCCTCTTGCCTGAAAATTGTGAACCAGAGAATAGGCAGAGTCCATGCTCCCATCCGGAATCTATAGGGAAAGAAGAAAGGATTTTAAAAGATGATTTGCTGCAAGAGCAAGCTAAGGCTTAGACTAAGAAAACCTAAAAATGGCAGCAGGCTTAACAACCTTGTTAGTGACTCTCAAAAGAGAAATAAAGGGTTTAAGGAGACGGAAGGAGCAAGAGGCAATGGGGGGCCTCTCAGTGCTAGGAAAGGAGAGAGGAGGCAACTTCCTCACCATCAGCAAGGTGGGGCTGATCACAGAGACAGAGAACCACAGCCAACACAGAAGAGGATGCCCGACTCACCGCGTGTAGGCACAAGTCAATTTATTTTCTATCCCCCATCCCCATCCCAGCCAGAGGGCTGTGATAAGGTGGAGAACTGCCCCACTTTCAATCAGTTGGCAGCTCGATCTGCAAGTCTGACCTTTGTAGATAAAAGATGAAAGTTTTGAGCTTGAAGTTTTAAAATAGACTGATTTAAATGTTCATAGCCCAGATAAAATGTTTTTGTAACTTAAAGTGACTGAAAAGTCAAGAAACCACACAAGGATATTAGAGAAGCACATTACCCAGAGGTAGAGAGGTTTACAACATAGGGGGAATTATTTTCCCTTTATGGGATTAGATGAATGGATAGAGAGATAGAGAGAGAGATAGATAGGAACAAGTCAACGTAGACAAAGAGACACAAGTTAGACCTAATACTCTATGTTGTCTTGGCGTCTAGTGAACTAGGAGTGCCTATGGCTTAACTCTGTCTCCAATGGCCTGTTCCTCTCTCCCCGTTCTGCTTCTGAAGATAAGCTCTTCTGTGCAATTCTTTTTAGCAAAAGGACCAGGCACAATTGCTGCTTATCCTGGAGCAGAGCACTGCCACTCCCTGCAAGCCTGGGAAACTACAAAAGCAAGCCCATCACTTCCTCCAAGAAGCCAGAGATCAACTTGTCCCTTGGATACCACAAATCCTGCCACCCACAATCCCTGGTTGCCCACTCTGTGCCCAAGTGCACTCTGTACCCCATGGGCCCTGCATGGGTGTGCTGTGTCCTCCTTGCCCAGTCTTTGGACTCATGTGACTATTAACTGCTGTCACTCTGTCCAGTGTTATATGTCAGCCATTCTCATAACCTCAGGACAGAGAACTGTCCTTCAGCAACAGAGTGGAAAGAAAGCCATGTAAACACCAAGATCACTATTTTTACAGGAAAACCCTAATAGCTATTCTAAAAACTCTAATTGCAAGCCTTCCTTTTTGCTATAAAGATGCTAGGGAAACAACTTCACTTAATGCCGAGGAATAGGAACGTCATTACCTCAGGTCTCCTCATCGCATGATAGGGAGCCGTAAGATGGTACTGGAGGGCAGGCCCAGGGAAATGCCCTAGATTCAAGGACATGATGAAGATGTGTCTCCCAAATCATGTGTCAAACCTTATTCTCCAGTGCATCAGTGTGGAGAGGGGAAGCCTAAGGGGAGATTTTCAGGTCAAGGGGACTCAACCGTGTGAATGGATCAGTGCCAACTCAGGCTGTGAGTTTGTCCTCTTGCTCTTCTGTCTTTCATCATGGGATACTGCAGCACAGGGACCCTCGCCAGATGTGACCCCCTCGATCTTGGACTTCTGAGCCTTTAGAACTGGAAGCCATAATCCTCTATCCTTTTTAAGTGACCCAGCCTCCAATACTCCGGCAGAGCAGCACCAAAACAAAGAGACTCCTAACTGGGAAAGTCTGAAGACAAGAACCATCGCTCTCAAAGCAGAATGGGATGTTGAACACCAGGTGTCAGAGTCCAGTCACAGAGACTGTTGCAACTGAATGGTTCTCAATTTCAAATGTGCATGAAGATTACCAGGCGCTTAATAAACACGCAAACTATGTGGAGCTGCCCTCGTACATTCTAACCGTTTGCATCTGCTGTGGGGCCCAGGAGCCCACACATTTTCTAAAAACTTCTAAGTAGTTCTTTGGATAGGCCCACATTATGTCACCATGGAATGGACGTTGAGTCCAGAAGTTGTATCAGTTGGAGGACTTTTCCCATGGTGCCTCTCTGAGCCTCATATGTTTTCTGTAAAATGAGGATGGTAATAACAGGCAGTGTTGACTTTGTAAATAGAACAAAATTGGGTTTTCACAGATATTCACCTAGATCTAACTCTGAATTTCAACACAGTTTTAACATAGATTATTCCCTGAACTATTGTTGGTGATATTGTTATAAATGTACTCATCGTTGAGAGTGGTAAAGAAAGAGCAAAGAGTCCAGTGGCCCAGAATTGCCACATAAAGTGAGAGATTGACTGATTCTTTTAACATTCCAAATGAGCCCACTAGATTCTTTTAACGCTCTAAATGTGTAAATCCAGGCAGGTAACAAATCCAAAATTTCACTCTGGAATAAACAAAAACAAAACAGTAAATCCACTGGATTGGGAATCAGAAGTTCTGCTTGCTGATCCAGATTGCCACTTATTGATTGTAGGACAGTCTTTTAGCCCTTTCCTGGCTCCTGTCCCATCCCTGATCCCATCATTGAAATCTGAAGATTGGATGGAGATAGTGACGCAAACCCCTTGCAGGCTTGAGTCTTCGAGGTCGGGGTTGTTCCGTGTCTGAGCAGATGTGATGAGCCCAATGGAGTAACCCCCACCCTCTCCCCACCCATGGTATACAAGAAGGAGGCGTCTCTTAAGGAATGACCATTTTTACTATGTACTGCTGAGAGTAAGACAACATCAGACTACACAATCCAATAGACAAGCGCATTATTTTTAATTTAGGAGGTGCTATGGACTGCATGTTTGTGTCTTCCTAAAATGCATATGTTGAAGCTCTAGCCTCCAATGTGATGCTTTTTTAGAGGCCAGGCCTTTGGAAAATAATTATGTTTAGATATGTTTATGGAGGTTGAACCACTGATAGGATTAGTGTTCTTATTAGAAGAGGAAAAGGCATAAGCTTACTCTCTCTCCTTAATGTGAGGACCCAGCCCCCCCCCCAAAATGGGACATCTGCAAACCCTGAAGAGGGTCCTCACCAGAAAATAGCCACGCTGATGTCCTGATCTCAGACCCCCCAGCCTCAAGAACTGTGAGAAATACATGCTTGGTGTTTAAACCAGCCAGTCTTCGGTGCTTTGTTAATGTTGCCTGAACTTACAAGACAATAGGTCAATGATGGTTATTCTATTTTTGCAAAGCACCTGCACTAGAAATCAACCTGCTGTTCCCACTATTAACCCAGCCATCGAACTCCTACCTGGGAACTCAGAGGCCCTGCTCAATAAGGTCGAGAGTCGAGTTCAGCACACCCAGCCCAATTGTTCTGCCTTCCTTTCCTCCTGAGTTCTGTTTCATGTGTGGAATTTCTCCAAGCGCTTCAGTTAACTGTGTGCTCTCTTTCCTCTTCACAATTACTCAAGTGACTGCTCTTTAGAACTTCAAAGTGATGCAGAACTTGCCTTCCTCTGCCACGGAAGTCCCAGGGCACTCTGGACCTGGCGAGTTGAACCGGACTTTGCTTCTGTACCCTCTTTCACCGCGGGCCTTCTCAGATATCTTCCTACCAGGCGTTTTACACTTTCTTCTCAGTTTGGTTCATGTTTATGTGAACTTGCCTTGTCTTTGTTGACACATCTCACACTTTCCCTTTTTTCAAACTTCAAAACCCCCAGTGTTTCCTCACTTATGCAGGCTGCCGCCCCCTTGCTTCCTGGAGATACCAGTACTTGCTCCCCTGTTTTATTTGGAGCCGAAAGTTTGAGTGAATTGCACTTGACATTTAACATCTGCTCCCAGTGAATATTCCAACTTCACAGAACTCGGAGGAACAGACCTTCTGCCACCATTGTTTAGATGGACACACACTCTGCATTTCCTTGGGATCCCGGTGTCAGCTGTCTTGTCACGAAGTACTGAGCGGGCGCTCCCGGGCTGGGGGCAAAGCAGTGCTCAGTGACCTGTTTGTGCTAAGAATCAGAGCTCAATCCTGACACGGTCTTTGTCCTTTGGGAATCCAGGAGCTAAATTCAGACTCTAAAGGCTGGAGGTAATGAGATTAGGTTTCTTAGTGTTCTTTTAGGAAGAAAAAAAAAAAAAAAGTGAGGTCGAAACTCATAAACACATGCGCTGCTAGAGAGTAGGTTGGCAGAAATCAAAGAAAACTCCCAAGAGAGCTGAGAGTCCACTGAGCACGAGGGGCAGGGTGGGGAGGAGGGAGAGGATGAGACCACCCCAGGGGGAAGAAGAGGCTGAAGTTACCTTCTGTCCTCAGGACAGCAACAAGTATTTGGGGAAGGAGACCAATAGCGCAAAGAAGTGAGTGAGCCGTGACACAAGCCACCTCCACATTCCCTTCAGCTTGGCCCAGCTTTGGGCAGCCTTCCTCCCACCATGGAGCCCTCCCCTCCTTTTTCTTAGAGCATTTACTTTAGAAACTTATAATTGAAATTTTTTCTCCTTCTCTTTGGAACATAGAGAAATATTCCTCCAGCCTTTCGCCAGAATGTCTTTCTCAAAGGACAGGGAGAAACCCTTTGACATGTGGTCATAAAGAAACGCAGCTTCCATACCTCACAGGCTCTGTGGAAGGACAGGAACCAGACTGTAATAAGCCCAATTAGCAAGCGCAGTGGGCCCAGCACAATAACCAACTTCCCCCACCCAGGGGTCCTCTGGAACTTTCCCTAGTACTTCAGACTCTTCCTGTCTCTTGTTACAATGCCTCTATTACGGTAGGTCTTGAAAAAGTCTTCCTAGCCTGCCTAATTCTGTCTGGTGCAATTTTTCTTTGATAGTTCATAGGCCCAGCTCATGAATGACTAACACGTACTAAGCTGCCCTGGGGGCCTGAAACAGCAGAAAAGCCTTGATTCTCCATGGTGGTCACAGGGTGAAAAATGTTCTGTAACAGAAAGGATTCCTGATTAGACAGTTCCACCACATCCTTAGCTAATGAGGCAATCAGAAATCTTGAGGTAAAATGGAGAATGGGGCACTTCCATGAGCCACTAACATAACTGCATTTAATCATATAGAATTATTAATATCATTCTTTAGTAAAAATATTGTGAATTTTAATTAGCCCCACAAGAACTAAAAAAGTAGAATATTGCCAACATACCAACATCAATTTTGTCTTTGATAAGACTTGTGTAAGTGTGCTCTAACTATCTAGACAATAGGTTTCTAGAGCCTTACATAATAAAAAAGCAATAGCTTCACCAACTTTCCTTTTTTATTTTTAGAGAAAAAGAGATTTCCTTGAATTTTTGGACTTATTGGTGTTAAATTGAGTAAGGAAGAAAGAATGTATAGAAAAATCAAACTTGCTGTGTGCAATAATATTACAATTTCATATAATTCAAAATTATTTGTTATATATCTGCTAGATCCAACACTTGGGTCAGGGATTATAGAACATGAGACATGAAGTTTAGTGTATATAATATGTAAACAAAATCTAAGTCAAGTTGTTTGATTTTTCGTTGTTGTTTGTTTTTTTTAAAACTGAAATGTTCATGATGAAAGAATATTCCAACAAGCTCAGTGGTTCTCAGATATATTTATGCTGGAGAGCAACAGAAGAGCTCATTTCAGCCAGATCTTTATAGTGCAGCCAAGGTAGGTACAGAAAAGTCTGCAGTTCAGATGGACCAAGGGTGGGAAGATTTTTTTCAGGAAACAAATGAAAATGTAGAGACATTAAAAACCACAAAAGATATGTCAGAGTGAGAACCAGGCAGCTTCAGTATCTCATAGCTGTTATCTCCTGATTCTTCACTATTTTGATGTGCTCAGAAATAGTGATTGCTACCCCTGGGAAGAGATATTGCTGTTGTTGATTTAGCAACATAATCACTGACAACCAAGAAGTCTAATCAGCAGCTAACAAGGGCCCTGATGATACAGAGCAACCTGGTGGAAGTGCAAAACCACTTGCATTATCCTTTGCAATTATCACTAATAAATATGGCTGCAAGCAAGGGGTTTCCATGCCCTCTTTGTTCTGTGCTTCCAACTCAGGTTCAGAGAAACCTATGAAAGTGACATCATTTGTCTTATGGGGTTTTCCTAGGTTGCCAGCTGAAACTGAGTGCCACCACTCTGTTGTTCTTGAGCTACTCTAGTTTTAGCCCAATGGCATGGCATGAAATCAATCAGAAAGAAAGGAAAAGATGGGTAAGTAGTATCCATGAGTACAGGAACTTACTGGAGAGAAAATGGACAAGACACAGAAAGGTGTTTGAAGGCAGGAAGTGAGAAAGGAGAGAATCAGAGATCGTATTTAGACCCCAGAATTTCCCACAGTTATGGGATAGCGCTCTGAATTTCTAGGAAGGCTTTTGAACAGGTAGAATTGTTTACATGACAGGTATGCTGTCAGTTTTTCTGGCATCTATGCCACTTTATTCCAAGAGGTGGGAATGGAAAGCTGTATTTACACAAAGTTTATATTGCAAACGTCATCACCTTTGCTTTCTCTTAGCACATTAAATTCTTTACCTTTAAAGCATAAAAATTGTTCCTTCTTGATGATAAAGACATAACGCTGGTCTTTCTCTGGATTTGCTTTTGACAGTTCAGCCCAGGATACATTTGAATAGTGTAAACAAGGGTGCATATGGAAATACTTCTGAAGTCAAGGAAATAGAAAATAAAATTGCCAGTTCAGGCATTAAGTATCTGAATAAACATGAGTCTTCACTATCATTCTGAGACACGTGCAGGAATTACTTTAGATATTGCTATTTGACTGGCCACCAAAGCAGTGATACACCGTGAGATATGAGTTCATGGGCCTTAAGACATCCTTCTCTAATGCTGTGGATGAAAAATGACTCTAGAATTCAGCATGATTCCACAGGACTGAGCAGGAATGTATGCTATCCATAGTGCAGATCAGAGGTTCCCCAGGGAACATGAGCTTGTATGACTTTTCAGAGTCAGCACACAACTGAATTTTGCACAGAGGTATACTGGGGTGAGAACAGAATCTGATCAATGTTGACATGAATAGCAAAGTGTCAGCTCCCTTACCAAGAGACCTAGTTCCAACACTACTTCTTCAACGCAGTTGTAGCTTATTGAAAAAAAATTACAGAGTCATCCAAGCATGTTTACCCCCCAGAATGGGTCTGACAGCAAAGTCAAAGGTTAAAACTGATGGGAAGGATATGGGCTTTCAGTGCATTGAGAAAATACAACTTTAAAAAAAAAAAAAAGGCAACTTTTGCACAGAAGTAGAGATGCTTTTTAGGTAGCATTCAACCTGGAAGTTGTTCCCCCAGGCAAATGCTGTGGTGACCTATATAGCTCCACCAATTCTTATTTTATAAAATAGAGACTCCAGGACAAGGAAAAAAGAGGACATTCCTGTGTATCTGAGAACTGGCGATGGAAGCTTCAGCATTTCAACTAGGTGCAAGAGTTGAAGGAGGCACCATACTTATTCTGTGAGTTGGATTTTTCTGCAAATAGTAATTTAAAAAAAATAAAGTGTAGCATTCAGAAGGGTTTAGGACCATAGTACTGTACAAAGAAGAGAATCAGTGGATCAGACAGAAAGAAAAAATTAATAAAAACACAAGTAGAATTTGTAGAAACCAGGGTAAAGGAATTCCCATGTTACTATTTTTGTTGCTATAATAAAGATAAAAGAACCGTGAACCCCATGGATGAATCCAAAGCACAGGTGAATGAAAGATGGGAGACACATTGAAAAATTCAAGTCCCACGAAGTTCATGAATCAGCAAAAGCAGTGCATAGTCCATAGTTAATGAGTGAGAAAACAATTAGGCCTGGAAATAGTAGGAAATGACTGGGAAGGGCAGCAGAAAGCATTATGGGCAATGAGTGTCCCTGTCTCAAGTGGGTTACACGCATGTGCAAGTGCATATAAAACCCATGGAAGTGTACACTTCAAGTCTGTGCATTTAGAAAGAAAGAGAGGTACCTGGTTCTGGTGGATCCGCTCCTTTCCTTCAGGCTAGGTCAAATGTCCTTGTAGAATAATGCCGGCTCCATGCCTGTTCCTAACCAGTGAAGCACACATTTCATTCCTGCTCCCAGGAATTAAACAAAATGAAGCCATCCTTGAGCATTTACTCTTATCAGCCCCATTTGGTACTTAACGCATTGTGAGTCTCCATAAATATTAAACAGGCACTCCCAGTTCAGGCACTAAGTGAAATTCAAAAGCACACAAGGGAATGGAGAGTGTTCACTAAGTACTGGTATTAGAGTACCACTGGTATGTTAAACAAAGTTTATATTTAAAACATGTTTTTAAAAGCACTTTGGAAAATAGTCAACATACTGCTCAGTTGTTCAAACAGCAAACTCCACATTCACACACACACACACACCCTCACCCCAGAAAAGCCACCATTTGTAAAGCTTATTAGTACACAATCATCTGAGTAGCCCTGGCCTCTGGAAGATGTTCATAAATCTTGGAGGATAGAAAGGATTCCAGCTTCCCAGGTCCGTGGACCTTAATTCTCCATCTGTTGCTTGATTAATGGAGTAGGTTTGGCACCACTCTGCCCTGCAGTCAAAGGTAGAGCACACTAATGATGACCAATAGGTAAAGAAAGAAAACAGAGAAGAGGCGAGCTCATGATACTTAGGTGAAGAGCAGAGAACCATCCATCTCTTTTAACTCAGACCCTGAGAGTAGAAGAAAAAAAGGGTTTGATTTCTCTGTTCACAGTTGAGAATTCATGGAAACTTTCTGGCTTTGTTTCCTAGTTTTGTATATTTGTGGAAGGAAAAATAAGAATTTAGAGCATGCATGCTACAAATGGCTATGTGTGTGTATTGGGAGGTGTCCAGGGGAGCTAAGGATACACTGCCCTGTGGACTTCCCCTGCCACTCTTCTCTGCCCCCTTCCTTCTTACTTGCTTGCTCTTCAGCTAACATCCTCCGTGGCTGCAGTGAAACTAACCCAAAGTGACAGCTCAAGACCAGCAAGAAAACTGGTATATGCCCATAAAGACAATTTATATTTCAGGCAAACTTGTCCCAGGGTACTTTTTGTCAGTTTTCTTTGTTCAAATCACTGTTATTTCTACTTGAAACCACTCATGTTGTAACCATATTTTAAAAATGAAAACCAAGATGAAAAGGTTCGGGCAAGGGCAGGGAGAAGGGAAGAAAAGGCGGGCATGGAAGGAGCTTCACAAACACTCTTGGGTCGCATCCCAGGCTGTGGGGACGCGCCTCGGGTGCACAACACACTCTGAGCAAGGGGAGCCCAAACTGGGGGATAGCTGGCCTCACTGTGGCTATGACCAGGCAAATCCTGTTCCCATGTTAGTACTTCCTTATAGAAACTGCTGCTCTTTCTCCAGGGCTGCTCCAAGACACGTGGCCCTGCATCAGGGTCCTTCCAACATGTCTGAAATCAGAGCACCCTGGAGTGAGAAACCTCACAAAGCTCGGGGCTTAGAATGGGGCCCGTTCCCAAGGCCACCTCATCCTAAGGCATGTGTACTCCAGGAGGAAGAAGATGAGGGTGTTACATTGAAAATCAAAGTTCCCATTGGAGACATCCGTCTATTCCAAATGGTCACTGATTTTCCTAATGGAGGAAAACTGATTCTTTTTCATAGACCCAAGAATCGATAAGCCAAAAGAATGTGATTCCCAGTAAGCCATCCTATTTCTGGTTATAATAATGGTTTTACCTCCCTTTCCCCTTGGATCAACATAAAAAGCAGTTGTGTCTGGGACTCTTTCATGCATAATAATTTCCCCAGCAATATTACAGACCACCTGTAGAAGGAGAGGAAGGATGGAGGGCCTCAGCATCCAAATATATTTAAGCCTACTCAAAGTGGGGTTTCTCATCCGTGGAAAGGATTATTCAAATCATCTATCACTGCTAACACTTTTTCTTACAGATCATTATTCCACTGGTACAACATGCTGTGGGTTAAAATATCCCTCCCCAGCCCTCACTATATACACAAAAATATTATGAAGTTATTAATAATTAAGTTATTAACTATGAAGTTATTAATTATGAAGTTATTAATTTACATTAGCTTCATTAGCATTTCCTGCTTCCCTCCCAATGGAATTAAAATTAAAATATGACATTTTTAAAAATATTTTACTTTTAAAAGAAATCTTATAACTTACTTAGTTAGGCAAGCTCTTGGCTAAGAGCTATGAGAAGAAAACTTTATAGATCCAATTTGCCTCTAGAGATATGTGATTTTATACAGGCACACAGGCAGAATCAAACCTGAATGTGACAGTCATAGAAACACACACTTTAACAGTGCAGGTGCCTGGGGCCATTTAGTGAACAGGCAACAGGTCTGCATACCCAACAGAGCCTTCCATACAGTATCCAATCACAAAATCACTGATATCCAAGATGCCAGTCCTGACTCTTCAGGAAAGTTTAAATTATTATGTTAAGATAAGGTTGTTTAAGAAGGTAGAGAAGTGTATCATTTACCATTTAAAACTTTCATTGTTCCAGAAATGTTTAGTCAAAGATTTTAATTTTTCAAGGTTATTAAACACACACGAACAAACTGATTACCTGGAAAAGCCAATTTTTGTGTACATTTAATTACTTGACTTGTGTGGACCAATGAGATGATTATAACCACAAAGTACCACCCAACCCCATTGCTGACACCCTGTAGGCCTATCAAGTAAGTGATCATCTAATCCTAATGCTTTTATGATCCCCGAGGAGAAGGAAATCTAAATAGATATAATAGTTAAGCTTTTGATTCGAGAACTAAAGAGAAGTCATTTATTTCTTTGAGTAATAGAGGTTGATAAGACTAATGGAGGAAAACAATATACACAATGGGATTTAGTCCATAGTTAGAAATAGGGGATGTGGGAGGTGAAGGGCACCTTCAGGGTTTCTCTCTGGAGCAATTGAATGCACATACTAGTTCTGACAGCCGTACAGAGGAGCAGATTCCCAGACAGGTCACTCTGGAGCAAATCGCAAGGGGAAGGCATGTGTTCACTTTAGATTTGCTGAATTTGTAATGCAAACTTAAAATACCCAGCATGAGCTGAAGAATGGAGCTGGCAGCCTCAAGAACTCAGAAGATGGATTTTGACTGAAGGCACACATTTAAGAATAGCAGCACAGAGACAGAAGGGGAGTGGGGAATAGAGACCAGAAAGGAGGACAGAGAACACTGTCTTTTTTAAAGATGAGACAGAGCGTGCCATTTATTATGCAAAAAAAAAAAATAATAGAGAAGAGTAGAAAATAAATTTAATATCTTATCTCTTCCACTAAGTATTTGTATGACTCAATTACTGAAAAGCATTGCAAATCTGCCACTTAAAAAGGAAATACAGTGGAATGAAAATCTGAGTACAAAATACCGGAAAACACTAAGTTATGCTAGTCTGGGAAGATTTGGGGAGAAAGTTAAAAGTTGAAGCATGTGGTGCAAGTGAGTTAGTAATAGAAAAGGAGAAGAAAATCTAGAAGAGCCTAGTGCCCTGGAAAAGGTCCCGATCAACGTCTTCTCACTAAACGCTTTTCTAACTCCCTATATTTTTCACCATAGCACTGCACATGAGCTTCCTGAAAATATTTGTCACATTTTATTATAATTATCAATATCTCCTTCCCTGTCTTATGTGAGTTCCTGTAGTCCACGTGTCTTACCTTATCCAACTCTATCTAGTTCTCTAACATATAGGACAGAAAACCAAATGTTTTCAAGGGTCACACTCAGCCATGGCCCAGAAAATGTCAACAGAGTAAAGAACTAGTTTGTCTACGCACTGGATTAATTACAGCTGAGCATCTGACTGGAAGAGAACTGCTGAGCAGCGTGACAGATCAGGTTGAGGGTTTTGAGTAAAAAATGCTGTCAGGTGACTAGCATAGACCAACTAGCATGAGTGGAAGATAGAACAAGTATTAGTCCTAGTTTTATAGATAAAGGAACTGAGATGTGAATATGGATGTTTTCAAAATCCACAAAGTGAGAGAGAATCAGGCAGAATGTTTGTTATTCATTTTTAAACAGATGAACTTTGAACTGGACACTAAGGAAAGCAGAATTTGTGAATATCAATCAGAGGTCAGAGTTCTCCAAACCTGAAATAGCATGGCTGTCAAAACATGAAAAAAAAAAGAAAAAGAAAAAGAAAAAAGAAAAACCAAGAGAAAACTAATACAGTATTGTCTATGAGAAGAAGGACTTACCCTGAAAAGTGTACAGTGTAGAGTATAGGCTTAGTGTGGACACACACACACCCACACACACACACACACACAGAGAGAAAGAGAGAGAGAGAGAGAGAGAGAGAGAGAGAGAGAGAGAAAGAGAGCGCACCTAAAATCTCTTTTCTAGATGATGCATTCCCAAGAATATGTAACATACTGTTTGCTTCATTAACTCTCTGTATAGTTCTCTTCATTGAAAAATACATAAAGCACTTAGTGTGTATGCAAATGATACTATGAAAATCAGTAGACAAAGCTCTAATCAACAGTAACTATATCAAAACAAACACATATAACTATGGTGCAAAACAGAATATAGTGAATTCTTTAAAACAAAATGATAGAGACTTGAAGAAAAGAGAGCATCCACAGTGGTAGAGGGTAAAACGTCTTCTCAGATGTGATGGTTGAGGAAAAACTTTCAGATGATGTATTCAGTGTACATATACTTCCTGGGCACTTAGGCACATAATATACCTTTTAACTGACATATGAATAGAGAGCCAGGGCATGACAGGAAGCAGTCAAGACTAAGTGATCTCAGTAGGAGAGAGCACAGGCACATCGTGCAAGTTGTCCAGGTATGTGGGATGCAGAGGACATGTACAACAGTAACCACAACTGTCACCTAAAAGCATTACCCACTGTACAATAAATAAGCTTTGGCCACCAAAGTGAAGAATCAGGAGGTGAGTGTCAACCATGGAAGTCACTCAAGTGGGAGAATGACATGCCCGCTTCTCTTGAACTGATTCAGGGTTTTTAAACTTAAAGAAACTAGCAGTTTGATAAAAGCAAATGAAATGAATTGGGAAATTAAGCTTCGAGTGTAGGGAAAGTAAAATTTGAACTACATGGAGGTATCAGTGACAATTTATAAACAGGTGACTGGAGATGACTTGGCAACACCCACAGTAAGGAGATACTAAACCAGAGTGCTATGGTGTGATGTAGTCTGAGTGACCGCCAGGGTCCACTATGATTAAGGTTGGTCCTCAAGGAGCATTATAGGGAAGGACTGTGGAATCTTGGGGAAGTCAGTCTACTGAGGGCTTCTTAGGTCACCGGGCATGTGTCCCCAGAGGTAGCTGTCCTAGGTACCTTGATAGTTCTCACAAGATGATTATAAAAACCTGAGTCCCTGCCCCACCAACCTCTGTCTGTCTCTCCCTGGTTCAAGATATGATCACCTACTTTCTCCCACACACTCCTGCCATTGCTGCTGACGCCATGAGGTTATGGAGTCAAGAGCCAGCCCTCACCAAGCCCCAGCCACACAATTTGGACTTTGAGCCTCCAGAACTGTAAGCTGAATCAACCTACTTTTTCTCATCAGTATCCTGTCTTGGTTATTTCATTAGAGTGATGACAACCTAACTGATACACTGGGCTAATCCATCCCCAAGAACTAGAGGTAGAAAGCAAAAGATAATAGCAAGGCACATGTTTTCACAGGGTTTTACAATTTATGAAATATCGTGTATCTGTTATAGTGTTTGACCCTCACAACTGTGAAGGAAGGTGGGAAAATGGTCTTATTCTTATTTTAGAAATGAGAAGCAGGCTTAAAATAGATGATCATTTCAAGGTGGCAAAGTATATACAAGAGTTAGATTAAAGAACAGGCTGTCTGAAGTCAAATCCAGTTTTTTTTTATCTACTTATTGAAAAATGATAATGATTAGTTAATAGATGCTAGTAGACACTCAATGAATGAATGAATGAAGAGTTATAATTATTATAAAAATTATCATTACTCTTAATAGGTAACATTATTGAGTATTTATTCTATGCTAATCCTGTTTGAGATGCATTAGGAGCAGTTTTCTTTTAAATTTAAATTTTATGATAATCCTCTGGGATGGACTATGGCTAACCTCTACAGATGAAGAGACCAAGAAAGGACAAAGCCTTAATGACCTGTGGAGGGTATCCAGCAGCTAAGTGGAGGCTCTAAGACAAAGCCATTCTGTCCACAAAGTTTACTAACCACTGGGAGGTGCTACAGCTGGTCTCGATTTCCATGGAAATATGTACACATAGTTGAGAGACATAGAGAAGTAAATAGATGAATACATGGATGGTGTGATGGTTAATTTTGTATGTCATGTTTACTGGGCCATAAGGTGCTCATATTAAAACATATTTCTAGGTGTGTCTGTTAAGGTGTTTCTGAATACCACTAGCATTTGGACGGGACTCAGTAATGCACATGATTCTTGGAAACATGGATTGTCATTATACCAACTATTGAGAACCTGAATAGAATTAAAAAAAAAAAAAACTAAGAAGGGAAAGATTCATGCTTTTCCCAACTGCCTACTTAAACTGGCACATTGGCTTCTCCAACCTTTGAACTGAGTTAAAGCAGCTCACCTGGTTTTTAGGCCTTCAGATCCTTAATGGCACCATACAACCAGTTTTTCTGAATTTTAATTTGCCTATGGCAGCTCATGAGACTTCTCAAACTCCATAATTCTGTGAGCAAATTTCCCATTACCTGTCTATCTATCATCTCTCTCTCTCTCCCTCTCTCTCTCTCTCTCTCTCTCTCTCTCTCTCTCTCTCTCTCTCTCTCTCTATATATATATATATATATATATATATATATATATATATACCTATCTATTCTTCCACATATATATCTTATGGGTTCTATGTCTCTGGAGAATCCTAATTAATATGGATGAATGGATGATAAATGGGCGAATCCATAAGTATGGATAGATGGATGAAGGTATGGGTGGTCAGAGGAAGAGGCAGAAAGAGAAAGAAAGGCAAATAGTAGGAGCACTGGTATTGAAAGTTGTGATGAATTATTCTTGTCTGTTACAGAACTCTTTGTTCATTTTTCTCAAAAAAGTTTTAAAGCCACTTAATTCTAATTCTTCCTTATACATAATTTGTTTCTGATTGATATTAATATCCTCTTTCTGATTCAAAATTCTATTTTTGAAATATTAAATTTCTTAGAAAAGAAATTTATATAAGGGGAAAGGAAATATATATATGTGTGTGTATATGTATGTATATATATACATATATATGTATATATACATATATATAATGCATATTTTATAAAACATTGATCCAGGCTTTTATTGCAAAAGTATCTATAGATTTAGTAAAACCCTGCCTAAAAGCAGTTAAATATAGTCTTTTCACAAAGACTACAAAATGACTACTAAAATTATTTTATATCTTGCTTTATTACTGCTTTTTATTTCCTAATGGAGTTGTGATTCAAAACATTCAGCTTTATAAAGCATGATCTGAGATTTCTAATCCTATCTCTTTATGTTTAATATAACCAATATAACTCTGAATGGAAATAGTTTGTCTAAGAGACAGAATTCAAATGACATTCAAAACAAACACACACATGCACACACACACATTTGTTTCCAAAGCAACTTAATGTTAAATTACTGTTCCTCAGTCAGTGTGAATTGGATCCAAGTGCTTACATCCACTCTTGATGGAAAGGGACAGTGAGGAGGCAACATCATGTACTGGGTTAATAATAATCAGATTCTCTGTACTTACATAACCCCCTGATTTCAAGGAGCTTCAAGTACCTTATAGATATTATCTCATTAATCCCCACAACACCAGTGTGAGATGGATGGCAAATAGCATGCTCCACTAGGTGCAAGAAAGATAGAGATGATGATTACAATAATCCATCGTGTTTGTAGAACATCCTGTACTGAGATCTTCAGAACATTTCACGGATGCTATCAAACCAATTGCCTGATCTTCCTAAGGGACTGGCACCAGGCAAACATTAGCTTCTTTCAGATGACTGTGAAAAACAAAACATACGCAGTGACATAGACAGTTGTACTAGCAAGAACATAGCCAAAAGGAATTTTTTTCTCCTAATAGTATACTTGATGTTCTGAAACTTGACTATTATGTTATTTATCTGATAACAAAGTAGAGTTTATTGATAGATGATATAGTGATTGATTTCAGTCCAATGTGGTAATTACTGCATCATGGTACATATTAGCAGACTAGAGCCTGCTCATCACATTTCTATACTTAGCATATTTTCTGAAATTCTAATGGACTTAATTTTCAAAAGCTAATCCAAAGCTTTTCTGAAATAGGCATAGAGATGATAGAAATAGCAATAAATTTAAAACTTCAAATAATTTTCCTATCATGAAATAAAAATTTACATTCTAAAAAGGTATAAAACTCAAATTACTTCAATTACTTTATTTAAGGGGACAAAATAATTTTGGAAATGGCTGCCTGAGCTTCCTAACCCAAAAATTAAATGTGGATAAAAGCAGGCTTTTACGACACTCTAGTAAACTTTTGTGTTTCTCTGCACTCTGCTGTTGCTTGAAGCAAGGTAATAAAAAGAAAGTAGGTGTTTTCCTATAGTACAAAAAGTTTGAATGAGGAAGAGGTTGGAGCATTGAAGGCTCATTCAGCTGACCACGTGACTGAGCAGAGGAGCCAAATACCAGATGAGGATAGTGGGATCTCTCAGAGACCAGATTTTGAAAAGCTTTGGAGGCCTCAGAAAGAAATGTGCATATTCTTTATAGATAATGAAAACAACTTGAGGGTTTGGAGCAGAGTTTAAATGTGATCTATTTTCATTTAAAAAATCACTTTTGATGCTCTAAGGATAAGGGACTGGACCTCAAGATGGATAAGAAGACCAGGGATGGCTACTGAAGCATCACAGAGAGAAATGATGAGCCTCTAGATGATTATTCAACAAAAAAAACTAAAGGGCTTTGTTAATGTATTTTAAATAGAATTAAGAACAATGTCTATCCATCTGAAAGTTGGTAATCTAAATGTGACTAGGTTAGATTAATATATAGTATAACTATAAAGGTAAAATTTGCTAAAAGGAATACATAGCATGGTTTAAAATCCTTATTATCAATTGCAAACTGAGTTTATCTTACATCAAGTCCATTCTTCCCTTAAAACAGTTGAAACTGGCTTCATATAGCACAAAACCAATAATAACCAAAATCTTTCTACACCAGCTTACTTTATCTTCAGTGTGTTTTCCAATAGTAACTAGAAATTCATCAATATTGGTAACAGCCAAATTGAAACTGCATCCCCTTCCTATTGGTTATCTACATATGAAATTTCAAAACTCCTTATTATCCTAATGTATAATTAAAGAATAAAGTAAATTCCTTCTTAATAAAGTAACAAAAGCAAAAACAAAAAAAAAATGACATATGAACTTTAAGAATGGGCAATCCCCAATTTTAACTGCTTTTCTTGCTTCATCAAATAAAAGTAGACACCATTGAGCCTGCTCCTTGTCGGTTCACAATATTCGTGGGACACCTCTCCTTAGCCTTGGTTATACAAAGAAAGAATGAAAGGCATTCTCACCATTTGCTCAATATTCTTTAAAAATGGAGATTACACAAGGACATAAAAAGCAGCCATTCTGCAGGTAACACTGAAGCTGACTTTCTAGCCCAGATCAAGTCATTTCCAAGTATCTACTTGGCCTGTACCACACTCCCAGCCCCACCCCTTAATTGGCCATTAAATTAACTTAGTCATCTCCCAAAAATATGTAGTACATGTGCTGAAATTCATGTCAACAACATGGCTTTTCCTTACATCATTAGGATCCAATTTTATTCCAGGCAAAAGTTAATGTATTTTAAATAAAGAACAATGTCTATCTAGCTGAAAGTTGGTAATCTAAATGTGACTGGTGAGATTAATATATAGTGTAACTATAAAAGTAAAATTTGCTAAAAGGAATACATAGCATGGTTTAAAATCTTTATTATCAACTGTAATATCCCATCAAACATCAAATATAGACTTAAAATTTCATTAAAAGATTACAAAACTTTAAAGTTTCATAAATTAAAATAAAGTCAAATGTATTTCACTATCAAAGAAGTATCTGCATTATTTTAATTAGAGGAGGAGGCACTCTTATTTTCAAACATGTCTCTGTCTGAAAATAATTTTCTGGCTTTATAACCTTTGTACATGCAGACATAATCTCTCAAGGCAGACCCGGAATGTTCCAGACTGCATGGGAAGTTTACAATGATGGTTATTAAAGGCCACAGAATGCACCAAGGGAAGAGGGAGGGTTTGGTACTGTTGTTCATTCCACTAATGTCATCTTTCTCTTCCTAACTCTGATGTATCTTCCTCTGCTCTGGAACAATCTATTGCAGATCTATTATGCAGCATTGGTAAACCTTTGCCTCAGCAGGAGTTGTCAAATGCTAAGTGGTTTATAGATTTGAATGTGGAGGCAATCTGCAAGCAGTTGGGGTAAGAAAAAAGGTACAGACTGGTTAATGCTTTCACTTTGGCACGCCTGATATGCATTTCATTTATAATTCAGTGAATTATTTACTTTGGTTGAAATAATCCATTCTTATTAGGGCACATCTGGTGTTAATTATGAAATACATAAGCAATGAAAACATGTATTTTCCAACCAGTAAATAGAAATTCATCAGTATTGGTAACAGCTAAGTTGAAGCTGCATCCCTTCTCTCTTGTTATCTATATTTGAAATACCTAAAATACACCTTATTATCTTGACACATAATTATATACAGAACAAAAGGCCCCAATAATCGTTTTAACTCACCATTCTTACTAAAATCTAATTAAAGCTTCCCCGAAGGAGAACAGTCTGAATTTAGTGAATAGATTTATATATCCATTGAACTCTCATTATTACTAATAGGCTAAACTCAAAACATTTGGGGAATAACAAATTATTTAAACTTATATCTACACCACATGATCTATAGCAATCATATGTTAAATATATATTTTCTTTAAAAAACAAAATACAAAAAAAAACTCTTTCAGGGAAAATTCAGTTATCTCTTATACAAAACTTACATTATTTTAATATATTTATGTTTTGCATTTGTCTTGAATATAATTTTTAAGCTTCAAGAACATAGCAATGAGACATTGGAGGACAATTAGAAATAAAACAACTATTTTCACCTGGAAGTAAAATTAAAAATTTAAGAGAGTCCTGTATATAATACTTTTTTATTGGCTGATACTGATTTGGGTCAGAAATAAATTTCTTTTACGTTTTCAATCAAGCCCTGCAGAATAATTCAGTGGTCTCTATGTATTCCAGGACCTTCCCTTACTAATGCACTCAACCAATATTCTCATTGAAAGTGTTCCCTGTGCCTAGCCCTGTGCTAGAAGCCAGGCTGCAAAGCTGAGCAAACCTAGATGAGAATGTTCTCCTGCTTATGGCTGTCAGCCCATGGAACATCCCTATTACCAATCACCAGTCAATTACCAATACCACCAACTTATTGGGATTGTGAAGTGGGCACCGTAAGGGTTACATCAGACAAAATACAGACTGTGTTAATCAACTTTTCATTGCTGTGACCAAAATATCTGAAAAGATCAACTTATAGAAACCATTCATTTCACAGCTTCAAAAGTTCAGCCCACAGTTGGCTAACTCCATTGTTCTGGGCCCGAGGTAAGGCAGAACATCACGGCAAAGGGATGTATCAGAGGAAAGCTTCTTTGCTGAAGGCAGCTGGGAAATTGATCGAGATGCCAAGGACACATATAATCCCAAAGGACACACCCCAGAGACCCGCTTCCTCCAGCCAAGCCGACCTGGATACAATAACCACCTGGTAGTTCATTTGAATTATCAATCCATTTGATGATGGGGGTGACACTGATGAGGGTTTAGCTCTCGTCATAATCATTTCATCTCTGAATATTCCTGAATTGCCTACCATGAGCTTTTCAGGAGACACCCCATATCCAAACCATAACAGATCCTAATATGGAGGGACAAACCCAATGGTATTCAAATGTCATCTCCACCATGCCCACATTGCTCAGTATAGGAGTCATTGCTAACCACCTCCTGCTCCTTGGTATCCCCACAGCTCACAGTGTCCAACCGTGCATGCTGTGATTATATCAATGGTTAGCTCCCAAGGAGGCATGAAGTCATATGCCCTAAGTTATATACCAGAAACCATTCATACTGTGAGAGGTTTATGTAAGTTTATTTACTTTCAATTAACTTTGGTTCTCAAAAGAAAGTAATTTTTAAAGGTGGAAAAATTATTGAGACAGAGAAACACAGGAAGTTGCATTTCCCACTCACTAGTCAGTCTACAAACCCTATCAGCAATATCTGAGGTCTAGTTTAATACTTGTCCCCAAACCTAGCATCTGGCATGTACATCAGCTGGTTCCACCTATACACAATCTGCCTCCCTTTCTGTCCTTACTCCTAGAATCCACAAAGCTTCACATAGAGTCCACCTCTAACTGACCAGCACCTTGTGTCTCATTACAATGGAGACCATAAAGTGACTTTCAATTGTCTCCAGTAACTGTTCAGCAGCAGTTTCTCTCATTTCTGCAATGACAAAGACATCCATTCAGTGACTTCTGATGTACCATTCCCAGAGAACATGGGGTTTTATACCCTTTCCATCTACCATATATTTGATTATCTCTCTTTCTCTTATGGAAACAAAAATGATTACTTTTTTTCCAAGTAAGTCACACTAAAATGTGTCTGAATCTTTACAAAGATTCATATCATTGGATCAATGCAAAAAAAATTATGTTGGGAAGTTCCTAAACAATACAGCTGTTTTAAAAAGAGTGTGAATCTTTTGTTCAATATTATAATTAGCAAGGAAAGGCCTATAAAAGTGGCAGAAATAAAATAGAGAGATTATGATTTGATATTATCAAGCCAGTCATTTCAATCCTAAAATATCCTAGTAGAAGGGTTAAAAATCTCCTCATTTTCAGCAACAGCTAGTTTGTTGTTTGTAATTATTTTTAATACCAGGTCTGTCACCCAAAGAGCTGAGAGATGTAGGTTTCCAAAATTTCATTTTATAAGGCAAGGGCTGAAACTATGTAAACAGAAGCCTAAACCACGCTGCTTTCAGAATTTTGTGCAATATTGCTTTAAGCAGAGATGAAAGGAATAGTAAAATAAACTCTGATGCTACTAGGTCTTTGATTATATTGGAATCCCTGCATCATTGACTACTTAAAAATAATTATAAACTAGACTTGGCTCAGAGAAGGAGTCACTCCTAATTTTAGCAAGTAGTTTTCCCTATTTTTATTGGTCAAATGCCAAGAATCTCAACATTGAAGAGACAATTATACACCTGTACTCTCACAATATTTTCTGCACGTGTCCTATTCCGTGGGTTCATTTATCCTTTTAATTATTTGACAAATAGTTAAGCATCAGCTAATCTTGTGTGCATCTAGAGACATAAGGGTGAACAGGACACACACTGTTCCTCTCTCATGGAACTTTGGTAGAAGAAATGAAGAAAGTGTCAGAAATTTTAAAAAGAGGTTGAAAAAATTCCATACCAATGTAAATTTAGTTCTTAATTCAGAAAAGTAAACCGGATTTCATGAACAAGTCTTCATTTGTACTGTTTTAGTTGAGTTGGTCATTTTCACCTCCAAATACAGTATCCTATTAATTTTTCAAAAATGCCTTCATCAATGCTTTAAAATAAAAAGGACTGAAAAACTTCAGGACCTTGAAAAATCATTTCTGAGTTCTATTGAGAGGGAGGGGGCAGTGGTCAGGAGGAAATCCCTGGAGAGCTCTTGAAAGTGTTGCAGTTAATGGGAAACTGCAGAGGCATCACTAATAGGATTCCAGACCCCAAGGACAGGATAGATCACCTGCACATCCAGCCCTCTCTGTTCTTCTATTTTAATAGAAGAGAATGCAAGGTAAGCACATCTCAGAGGCAAGAATGGAGATTAGTTATTCTCTACCCTCCCCAGCAATTTTCCTTCTAGCCAAGTAGATTTCTAGCTAATGGGTAAAATCCCGCATTTGCTTTCCCAAAAAGTCTTTTGTGACAAATGACAGCTATATTAATCTGTTGGATAGGTGTTCTGAAACAGAGAATTACTGCATCTACACTGCATTGGATTTTGATGCCATTCATTCTACACAACTCCAGGGCTTCCTCCTTTGAAAGCTCTGTGGGCAAATTGTATCAAGAGAGGACTCCCCCTCCCTCCCATGAAGCACTCTACTGCTAGATCATGATTCACCACTACTGTAGCTGCTGCCTTTCCAAAGTATAGGGAGCAGATAGGCTGGAGTGTGTCTCAAGCACTGGAAGGCATATTAAAAGTAACATTTCACTGTGGGAAATGCAGCATTAGCCACATGAATTGCCCCACCAAGTAAAAAATCGTTTGCCTAAAAGATCATTTCAGCGCATGTGGGTTCTCTCCCAGGAGCATCTATAATGATATTCAATTTGACACATCCATGGACATCTGAAAATCCCTGCTCTCAGCGTCTGGTTGATTAGGTATAAACCAACTGACAGAATGGCTTTATTATAAACTGTCATTGTAAAAGATAGTTACTTCTCATCCATATTAGATGTCCATTGATGGAATGGTGGTAGCTACCTCCCCTGCCTCTCCCCCAGTAGTTTTCAGCTATTTTGCTTCAAAGTCACTAGAAGTCTGGCTCAGTGCTGACCACACTTCTGCTAGGGACTGGCCTTCCTTTGTTTGGACTTGCATGAACAGATGCACAGGAACAGCAGTGTGGAAGACACAGATTCTTGCTATACTACTGCATTTGGTCTGATTTAAAAGTAAATATAATCAAATGTTTATAATGGAATCCAGTGAGTTTGGGAGACTTTCAGTTAACCTAAGTCATCTTAGATGTCACAATGAGATCTTTGCACTATCTCAAACAATTATTCTCTACTTTTATTCTTTCTTTTAAAAATAGCCAGATGAGCATGGCTTGTCTAATAAGTAAAAAGGAGGAAAGGGGAAGAACATAGACATGTTTTGGTCAGCTTGTTGGACTGAGATCGTAACTATTATTAGGTCAGTGTTCGATAGACAAATGTATTCTTTTGAAACAATTTGAGATAGGATGGGAAATTTGTTATCTTCTGGCCACAAGGACATGGATGATTTGGGCTGTTGGCTTAGTCTAAGGTTGTGAATGGGAACTACCTTGAAGTCTTGAGCAAGCCTAAGGAAGGTTCTCCATCCAGGTCAGCTCTAAATAAGCTAGGCAGAGCCAACCAAGGGCAGGACCAACAGTTTCCAGGAATCCTCTGCACTTCATGTCTAATAATGGTAAAAAGCTTATAAAATTAAACAACACAGGTGCATAGTATCCCACACATATTGTCATAGTTGCATTTGGAAACAACTGGGATTTTGAATGTCATCCACAAAAAACTCTACAGGATGAATTACCAGGCTGGTTCTTAAATGTCCACTTAAAAAGAGGCCAACAATAATGCCTACAGGAAGAGTAACTCAAAAGTTATTTTCCATTATGAAGAAACCAAACCATATATATATATTTTTAATTTATTACATTTTGAATCTTTTTAAACATTTTAAAATTTAGGCTTTTAATATAAAACACCTTTACTCCCTTGTTCTAGCTTTTGAAAACAGAACACTAGTTTATGTAGTAGAAAAATGACTTCAAAGATACAAAATGATGGAAAAAATGCTTCTTTTATTAGCCTCATTTATGTATAGCTTAGATAATTTACCATTTAATTAAAATAATTTTTTTAACTCTAAGGATTATAGCACTATCTCATATTGAAATATAGAAATTTTGTGATTACTTATTTCATATTAAGACTGCAGTTAATTTAAAATTAGTGATTATTAAATCTTGAGATTGACTTTGCAATAAACTTTTTATAGCCCCTGTTTAATACATATACATTTGTATATATGTTAGATGTGTTACATATAGTCTGTAAAATATATAGCAATATATATATTCATGTATTATATCTATCCATTGGATAAAGTATATATCATATATATCATATTATATTTCATTTAGTTCTATTTCCTTTCAAAAGCCCATCTACTTCATCTATTCACAAAATATCTAGAGATCTAAAATTAGTCACCAAGGGAAATTCTCTCCATAATAGTTTTAATTCCCTCTTTTCTCCTGAAAAACAAACAGGATGGAGGGGACAATGGAGCTGAAGTATATAACAAAACTATAAATGCCCGGCTCTCGATGGCACCACCTCAGAGCCTAATGCTCAAAAAAGTAAAAAGTAAGTAAACACTTATGCAGCTGTGATGGGAATTTTCAGGGCATCTTTTATGCATGAGGAGAAATGTTCAGTGCCCTAAGCTCAAAAAAAGAAAAATTGAGGATTTATATGAATATACAGCAGTTTAAAATATAGGGTACGGAGTTGGGGAAGAGAAAATGAAAGAGGGGTCCAGATCCCCCTCAGCAGTCACAGACACATCACCATGAAAAAGAGCCCGTGCGCTCTCTGCTGCAACGCCCCCTTCCCTCTCTGCCCTGCTGGCTCCTCTACCTGCGGCGGGTGGACACTGAGCTACATTTATTACTGCGGGAGAGCAAAAGCTGTGGGCCTCGACTCTCATCCATCAGACTGGCTAGTGCCTAGACAGTGTGAGACGGGCCAGGTCCTTCACACGTGGCTCAATGAAATCGAGATTTCTGGTGCAACCATAAAAGGAAGGTTAGAAGTGAGCTGGGAGAACTTTAATTTTTCCAAAAGCACATTGACTGCAGCTACAGCGGACCCCCTTCAGGTAATGAGTTTCTCGGCATCAAGAGATGGCTTGTCAGGTCCGAGAGGAGCCGCAGCCCTTACAAAACAGGGCCACGAGTTCCTGGGAGGAGTTTCCCTCAATCCTGAATCTGTACTCAGGATCAGCCATTCCATCACCCAGAAACATGAGGACGGCTGTGCCTGGCAAGTCAGGCAACAGGACAAACGTGGAAACACAGAGGGTTGGAACTCACAGGACCCTGAAGTAGCTGCTCACCAGTGAACAACTCAACTGGGGCTCAGCCGAGTGCAGAATTGCTCTGCCTCATTTAAACACCAGGAACGTGGCAAGCCTGTGGCAGCCTCTAGAAACCAGTGAGGCCACTTGGACAGGGCCCTTAGGGAAGGTGATGTGATCATTCTTGTCAGTCATCCAAATAGGCAGTAGTAAACCAAAAATCCCCATGAATGGCCCCCAGCTGCAACATGAAACTGGAAATGTTTGGTGTTCACCTATATATCTTCTTGATAATGATCACCCACAAGGGTAAAAATGCCATGATTGAAGTCGATTCTCTTGAATTCCCAAGTGAAGAGCTGCCTACACATTGCTCACTTTGAAGAACATTAGTAGACACATGTCAAGAAATATCTGCCACCTCTCCAGATAAGCAACTTTAGTGTTCACATGGGACCCAAAGTTTTAGACTAATAAAATATCTGTAGAATATCTCTATTTAAATGCGGTTATATTGTCTCAGAGAAGCAACAGGTAATCTGATTGGCATCTACTACCACACTCGATTAGAGCCATTTACAAAGTGAGCCAGCCATCACCCAGCTCTAAGGAAACACTTTTTGAACAGGTGTTTTGATGAAAATGAAAGGAGCTGGAAAAGTTCCCAAATCCAGGTATCCCATCCACTCTCGTAGGAACACTGGGCAGGTCCAGATGGAAGGCCCAGATCCTACCTCGCCATTTAGCTGCCCTATTTCACATTTACACTGAGATTCACTTCCTTCAACTGCTACTTAAGTCAATAATTCACAACTCAAAGTATTCATGAGAGGATGTAATAAAACTATGAATGACTAATCTAAAGTCAGGAGGTAATTAGTAGAAAGTTCAAGATACCTTTTACTAATGCTCCCTTGCCAGTGAGGTTATGATTAGGTAATAACAAGAATTAAAAGCAAAGTCAAAATGAACTCAGCTTCTCTCTCTTCCTCAGTTCCTCCAACTTGGCTCATTGTGGTTTGCACTAGAATTCTACCACTTAAAGAGCCCTGTGACCTATGGCAGTCAAAAGCAAAGACAGCTGACTTCCCCCATCATCTCCATCCCAAAACCAGAGCAAATAGTTTCATTCAATAGCTCAAGTCTTCTTTCTAATGCATATTTAAAGTATGACCTTTAGATAGAGCAATGCTCTTTCCCAAAGATTTTCCAAAAGAAGAACAGTTTTAAAAATAACCAGGGGTACAATAACTTTGTACTATTTTTAGATTATCCTTAAATTTAGAAAGTGCTTCTGTGAGGGTTGATCCTAGGATCTTTGAGGGTGGTTTGTGAGCCCCCGACCTGCCCTCTAGGTTTTGACATTTCCTCTCCACAATTACGAATCGTCCCCAAAGCACAGCAGTTGGGTGAGACATTTTGTGTCACTTTTATAAAAGCAAAGGTGAAAAGGAGAAGCAGAGGAAACTTAAGTGGCTTGAGAGCATCTCAGAGAGGAATGCAGGGACAGTCCCCATCACAAGTGACTGTTGACAATTTAACTCAACAGCCATTTGAACTTGGGGCAGTCTGAATTCGCGCATGTCATTCACAATCAAGGTTCTATTCACTTGATCAATTAGGTCACATAAATAAAACAGGTGGTCAGGGGGTTTCTAGAGGCAGTCTGGGTGTGAGGGAGTTCCCAGCCGATCATACTTTGTTCATACGTGTTAAAGGAACTTTATTTTCAATCCCAGAAAGACAAGGTTATATTCTAGGAACAATGCTCAAATTTTGACAGCCTCTTTTGACTCACATAGAGATTTTCAGCAAATTTTGACTCATATATATATATATATATATATATATATATATATATATAAGTTTTAGCAAAATGATATAAAGAACAACTTCTAACTTAGATAACTGTACAGCAATGTAGATTATTTGTTCTTAAAGAAAACATGTAGCCACCAAAGATTTGTTGATTATTCCATTCCATTGTTTTTAGATGGTATTCAGTTCTTTCAAACGTTATTTCAGAATATTCATTGACAGAAAAAAATGATCAGAACTATGGATTTAGAACATACTTGGCCTCATCCCCAGTAGGTATTAGGAGCTGATGATTTTAAATTCCATTTTATTTATGTTTTCTTGCATCTGAGAAACTTTTATTAACATAATTAATAAAGCCACTATTGGTAAGCAACACTATCTATCTTGCTGGCTCAGTTTCCCAAATTATATTTTTAACCTAGTTTTTAAAATGGTGTTTGTATGTAAAGAAACTTTTCTGAAAGTTCAATGCAGAAGCAACTAGAATGATTTCAGGACCCAAAGGGGAGGGAAGTCCCTGTGTACAGAAGTAATTTCATTTTAAATGGTACCTTCAACTTAATAAATTACCCTTACAGAGGTTTGAAATTTAATCTGTAATCCTTCAGAAATATTTCACTCTTGCTAAGAAATACAGTTATAATTATAATATTCAGGGACATGCATTTAAATTCACAATTGATCTTATTCTCCTTCTCTGCAATTTGACTTAAGAAAAAAATCTATTTTTTATCTGTATCTTCTGGGAAATGGGATTATTCTTTTTATTTATTTATGAATTCATATGTTGGACCTTTTCTCCATAGAGTAGACAATCTTTTACAAGTAATATCCTCAAATTTTAATCAAGTATAACTTCTAACAATGCTCTGAGGAACTTTGTACTCTATTTTTTATTCAGCCTTACTCTTTCCCATTCTGTGCAACTTGGAAAATGGAAAGGGGAAAGGGGAAAGTTGGAAGGTTTTGCTGCAAACCACAAAACCTCCCACCAGCTACAAGGTGAATGAGAGCAGCAAACCTTAGATACACTCACACCAGGAGGATAAGCAAAGCGGGAGAAAGGCAGGAGAAAAGGTATCAAGGGCTGTTTTGAGGAAAATAGTGGATGATAAATAGCCCTTAGCTGCACTGAGAGAGGGATCTGCACACACCTGCCCAAGCTCCCTGTGGAGTGCACGGAGGGAGAGACTCCCATGGTAGTGCATGCAGAAGAGTCTAGAAATTCATCCCATCCACTGAAAACATGAATACCAATATCTTCTTGAAATTAAAGATAAGATGGAAGTTCACTTCACATTATTTAAATGTCCTTCCATCTTACTCAAAATCCCTGGCCAAGAACTTCACGCTTCATAAGTTCTAGTTCCATTCTCTCACCACCACCCTACTCTGTTCACCTGCCATTTAATGAACATTTGACCTGTACTTAGCCCTGAGATCAATGAATATAAAGATGAATCAGATGTAGTCCTTGCTCTAGAAGAGTTTAGCCTACAAGGGGCTCTAAGGACGATTTCCATGTGCATGGTGCCCACACCAGGATTTCCCATCATCGAGATGTAGGAAAAGGCTTCACCAAAGAGATAGGGAAAAAAATTGTGGGGAAAGCATTGCAGACAGATGGAAGAGAAAAATCCCAGACGTGGCCTCAAGGCACAGCATGATATGTTCAGAAAAGCACACTGGTTGGCCTGCCTAAACAGGGCACTTGAAGGTCCAGGAAAAGAGAAATAGACCAAGAGAAGAAAGAAAATGATGAGAAACCACGGAGGGCTTCAGGCAGAGGTCAGTGAAGCAGGGTGGCCTCTCTGGTTGCACGTGAGTCCTTTCTAAACTCACCCAGACGGTGGCAGTTAGAGTGTCGTGTGCTAATCATGTTCTGGGGAAGCAGAGTCCTCTGCAGTTCCTTGTGGAAGAAGCTCTCAGCCAGCGCTGCCCAATCCGTGGAGACCTTCTGGAGAAGGTGTCTGCTCCACTGAGACGGGAAGCATAAGGAGGAAGAAACTGGTTGAAGAAGTTTGGGGACAAGGATCCATTCCAGATCCAAAGGCAAGAAAGAATGTTTTTCTGGGAGCCAGGAAACAGCAACAATCAAGATGAGGAGAGATAGGGGATGAGTAAGGATTGGAACATGGAACTCTTGCAAATAGCACTAAATATTAGGATTTTATCCAGAAAGGAATGGTAGGCCAATGAGATGATTTGAGATGCACAAAGACACAAGTATGTTTGCATTGAAGAGCAATTTTTCCAGCGATGCTTTGAGAAACTGACTAAATGAAAGTATGACTGCAGTCTCAATGAGGGATAATAGAGAGCTGAACTATGCTATGAACAGTGCGGCTGGAGAGGTGAACAGATCTCAGAGATGTTTAGAAGGTGAAGATGAAAGATTTATTCAATGGACTGAGCATCAGAGTTTAAAGAAAAAAAAAATAGGGTGAAAACTTTGATTTGAGCCTGCAGCCCAGTGTTCTGGATCCTAGAATAAAATGGCAAGGAAGGTAGGCAAGGTCCATGTTGTTACACAGCTTATGCCCTGGAGGAGGCAGATAATAAATTCATTAAAAAATTAGTGAATTAGATTGCTTCAGATGTTAACCAGGGCTTTGCATATTCTGAGCAGAACAATGACACAGAAAATAACTGGAGAAAATTGTCAGGCCTTCTTAGATGGGAAGTAAGGTTTGTCATATTCTGAAAACAGGATACTTGAGCCATGATTTGGGTGATGTGAAAGAGTCAAGCAAATCTCTAGAACAGAGTATTCTGGAATCAGGTAAAGTTCATGCAAAGGTCCTAAGGTCAAAAAAATGCTTCAGCTATTCCAGAGTGAGGGCAAAGGTAAATGAGAAGAGAAATCAAGCAGGAAGGGGAAAGCGAGAGGGGCGGCAGCCAGGTGCCAGGTGATTTTTAGGTCTTGGTAAGCCCTTGTAGGGCAGTCTAATTTTAAAGGGAAGCAATTTGAGGATTTTAAGCAGGTTAATAATATCAGTTGATATTTTCTTTTTGAAATATCTCTTTAGGCTCTCTGTCATTTTAGGGGGGAGTTGGAGCAACAGTATAATCAGGATGTTACATCGGGAGACCACCACAGTCATCCAGGTAAAAACAAATGCTTGAGACTAGAGGAGAAACAGGAAAAGTGAGGGGAAGAGGCTGATTTAGAACTCAAGGGATGCAATGTTGGTGTGTTAGGTTTTTGTCATCGTGACCAAAATAACTAACTAGAACTATTTAGAGAGGGAAAACTTATTTTGGATCCTGGTTTCAGAGGTTCAGTCCGTGGTCAGCCCATTCCATTGCTCTGAACTTGAGGTGAGGCATAACACCAGGGCAGAGAATAACTGCTCAGCTCATCAGAGAGAAGCAGAAAGAGCTCTGGGAAAGGGGCCACAGGGAACATGCACCCTTCCAGGGCACCCCCAGGGACCCACCTCCTTAGCCTTGCCCCACCTGCCTACAGTTATCACCCAGCCAGTCCATCAGAACTAGGAGGGACTGATTAGGTTCTGGCTGTCATAATCTAGTGATTTACCTCTGAACATTCCTCCATGAACTCAGGAGCTTTAGGGGGACACTTCCTATCCAAAACCTCCCAGTTGGAATGATGGAACCTGAGAAGTAAGGAGAAGAGGTGTCAAGTGATGTGGGTGGATGATCTCGTTAACTAAGAAAGGAAAGGGCAGAGGCAGAGATGTACCAAAGAGTCCCCAGAGGTGATGTGTAATTTGTCTGCCAGACTTCCACACGGAGGTATTGACCAGGGAGTTCCACAGAGAGAGCTCTGGACTGGAAGTATAAAACTAAGAGCCACTAGGACGCGTTCCCATTGGATGGGATTACCCAGAGGATTTCCAGAGCAAAGGGGAAGATGGAATGCAGCTCTACATACCCTCACCTGGACAAGTGGGCAGATAATGATGCTAATGACATTAACACAGAAAAGGTGAACAGAAAGAGAAGTGGTTTGGGGGACAGTGAGGAATTCAGGTTGGGGCAGACTGTGGAGTTCCTGCTGTATACACAGGTGCAGTTCAGCAGAGATGCCGAGGTGTCTGCATGATGATAATGAGTCGGATCCATAAGCACATGCATGGAAACTTCACAAAAGGCTGAAACTGTGCCATCTGAGAAGCTCTCCAGCAGCCTGCACATACAGGTGGACCTTAATGAGGGACGATCACTTGAAAGACAGGGTATTGGAACCAAGCAGGAAGCATGAGAAGTGGTTACTTGTTATGTAAGGAGGAAACCAGGGGATCCAACTGACATTCTTAATCAGACAAAATAACATCTTCAAAACGAACAAAGTAGAGTAGAAAGGAGATTTACACTGTAGGAGGGAACAAACCATCCACCTCGGGGGCTTATGCTGAGTTCAGCTGTGAAGAGGAGACTGTGTATTCGGTGATCAAAGAAAAATTCTGAGATGTCTTAATTACAAAGACAGAGGTGGTGGGAGTGAAGGGAATTGGTCAGTTAACAGCTACGGGTTGAAACCAACAAAAGACTCTTCCACTTTCCTGAATACATGTTAAAACTGACCTAACACCCCTGGCGGCCGATCCTCTCCTTTTTATATATAGATCAGCAAGCCCAGTCAACTCAGGAGCAAGAAGTACTTCTTCCAGACTGCCCTCCTGTCCCAATGCTTCCTCCAAGTTTTCATTGGAAAACTCTGCTCTTTGCTCCAGGGTCTGGCAGGCATATTCCCAATTGCCATCCAGCCCTCTGTGGGTAGTTACAGAGCTTGTCTCAGGACCTGGTTCTTGGGTTGCTGGCATCTGTAATGACTAAAAAAAACCCTTTTATAAATCAGAGCAAACTTGATCTCAAGAGTGTGGGTTCAACATGTGCGCCAGAGTTGCCTTAAGAGTGATTTTGAAGGTATGCAGACCCCTTGAAGGGCTTCTGTGATGTCCAGGAATGAGTCTGCATAGCCTGGACTAAAACCATGGTGACCCCCTGGGGGTGGGGAGCAAACCTCAGGAATGGCAGCTGGGCCTGTTGATTGACTGGTTGTGGGATAGTGGGGAATTGGCAGTCTGGGAAGGCAGATTGCCATTTTCTTAACTTGGGAGCTGGGTAAATGTCAGTGCCACTAATTGAGAGTAGAAATGCTGTTGGAAGAACAGGAAGCAAATGAAGGTCTTGGGATAGGGGCCAAGAGATATTGACTTCAGTTTTAGACATTTGAGTCTAAGGTTTGTTTATTCAAATATACCAACCTAGCAGGAAGATGGACATGACAATCTAAAGCCATATAGAGAAGCCTGAGTCCAGAGACATCATTTTGACAACCTGGCATAATCTAAGTAATTAAACCACGAGGTTGGTGAAAGTGCCGAGAGAAGATCCTTTTATAGCAGAGATTCCAAAATCTTTTCCTAAAACAATGAGTTAAAATTCTTACACCTGTGACAGAGATGGTTCTCTAGTGTCTGGTCAATGTGCAAGCAGCTTGGACATTGCCATTCCATTTTAACAGGTAGAAATCTTCATAAACTGAAAAACCTTCAACTCTTCATCAGAAGAATGAGGTCACAGGACACCTCACTGGGTCACGGAGAAACATAGAGACAGGTGGAACAGAACACTACAGTCACCAGAAGTCCCCGCAGAAACCTCCGTGGAAACCATGCCTCGCTGTAATGAGCAAACAGCTGGAGGCTGGCTGTAGACAAATCCCTGGGGGAGAGAGGGCTCCGGCAAAGGCCCCCTGCAATTATTTTGTGAATTTACTTCAGGTTCTCTTGCTGAGAAGAGCTTGTGAAATTCACTGCACGGGGGCACAGACTCCCTAAAAGACTATAGAACATACGCCGCCCCCCACCCCTTACCAGCACATTACAAATGGTTGATTCACCAAGGTTCCTTTACCCAGAGTATCAGGTTTGCCCTTCAACAACCAGAAAAGTCACTGGGACGACTACAAAGCAAAACACTCAATTTTCTGAAGAGAGAGACCCAACATCGGGACCAGAGTCAGATAGGGCAGAGATGTTGGAATTATCAGATCATCCATTTAACATAGCTCACAACTCTAATGGAAAAAGTCGACAACATTCAGGAATGGATGGGTAGGGAGAGATGGGAACTCTAAGGGGGAATGCATAAAGAAATGATAGACATCCAAGCCAGGGTATCAGAATGAGATAAAAGACAAGAACATGCACACCCCCAGGGTCCCCCGTACGCTCTTCCTCAAAACCTCTTCAGGCTTTATGGAGGAGACGCACCGGCTGGGGATGGAAGGAGGAATTCACAGCAGTCATGCTAAGCGAGGCCTGGTCCTGTAGACCAGGACAGAAAGCTCTGCCTCTGAGCTCCTACCGTCCCTGCCCACCTGCTTTGTGCCTTCATTAGGCTCTGCTGCCCGGAAAATTGATGGGAGGGAGGCACAGAGTACAAGAGCTCTACCCAGTGAAGCATTTCATAACTGCTGCTTCCACACTGCCCGGGCGTATTGCACCATCAATTGTGCAACTCCTACTTATTACCGCTAATTGCTGCGGAAAGAACAGTGCTGACCACCGCAGAGCAGCTCCGAAACCTAGGAAGGAAAGGCCAGGGGCACATGATGGTTTATTGGGGCCGTCGGGAAATTCTTCGAGGAGAATCAATTTCTCAGTAACTATCTGCCTGATAACAGCAAAAGGCACTCAGGTTTTAATGGTAAATAAAGGCCTCCCGAGGATGAATCGTTAATTCCTCACTGAAACTTGCCCTTTACAGTAAGTTATTTATCATAAGCTACTGTTAGTCCTCACCCACTTGTCTCGGTTCAAAAATGCATTTCCAGAGCTGGATTCTCTATGAGGAATTCTAATGATTTAAAGTTGTCCATGATTCCTTGCTCACTTTTAGTAGAAGGCCCTAGGAGAGTGTTCACAAGAGGCCCAAGGCCAGCCTTTGTTCTCTTTCACGGTTGTGTTTGTTATTCTCTTTCTAGTGGACATTTCTGCATGAGTTTTACCATGAAAAGGATTTATGAAAATAGAAATGAACTCCGTGATCAGTGACACAGCTCTGTTTGACTGGAATTTCTGGGAAAAGGAAAGGGGTTTTAATGCATCCAGATGTAAATGACTTGTGAGTGTAACATTTCCATTAATTTGATAATCCTTCATATTTTGGACTCGGAGACTCTTCAGATTCTGCTGAAAGTTCCAGAATCTCTCCTGAGACAAAATGCACCAGGATACATTCACACAATTTCATATACAATGTCACCTTGGCTACAGGGACGGGTTCCCTTGAAGTTCAAGAACTTGAGGTAGAGGGTCCCTGCTATGAGGGGTAAATCAGGTCCTCTGTTCCTTGCAGATGGTATCCTTAGTGCCCTGTCATAAAATGGGGAGTAATTTATCTGCTTCACTCTCTAAGGGATGGTGGAAACACTTGTATTTCTCCCTCCAACATGGTTAATTTATTCTATTGTCTGATAAAGGTATATGCTCCATTTCTATTCCTCTGACTACTCAGAGAATTTCTCCCCCTCATTCCCACAGCCATCCACAGCTCACCCATGCTTCCTGCAGGCTGGCTCAGGTACCCTGATTTCCATGTCCCCTCTTCCTGCAAACACAAGCTTCCTGGCTCAAGGTCTCTTCCATGTCTTAGCTTCTGCCTAGTGCTGCTTCTCAGACTGAACAGTGATGTGCTCAATGTGACGCGAGAACAAGTGCCAACCTGCCCTCCTCCATGTCAGGCTCCAGGAAATGGGAGCCAGCTTGGACCCTGATTCCCCACACCAGGGCTATCAACCCTCCTTTCATATGGTACTTGCAAAAGCACTTTCTCTCCTCTCTACTTTGACTTTGAAGATAAAGAAGATAAAACACATGAACCACCAGCCTGTTTGTGGAAAATCCCAAGTCTGGCTCTCAGAAGAATATCTGAAAAGGGTGAAGATTTTATTTTTTCTCCTTCCTACCTTTTAGGAGGAGCATAAATCTGGACCCTCATCACCCACTTTCTCTCCTCTCTTCTTTGGAGGCAGCCTAGAATAAAAGGAACCTTGCTCGGCTTGGAAGTCTCATTAAATATCCTTACATTCCCTTATAAAACTGTGAGTTGAAAATCTGGCTGTATTGCGGGCATGTGGGACGATTATATAACAGCAAAAAAAAATACGTGTTTTATATTAAGAGCTAAGTTTTCACTTGTGAGCACAGTTTAAGTCCTAGGAAGAGACATAAAGATATCAGAGATAAGGAAAGTTTGCACCCTACAGGAAGAAATTTTTTCTGGCCACTGTAGGCTCAGACAGGGGGTCATGAAATAGAGAGACATGAGATAAGGCTTTGACTCTCAGAAAAGAGAATGTAATAGAGATCTCCATGGGAACATTCCTGTGGGTAGAAATCCTAGATAAGAAGACAGTTTCTTATTTCCCTGGACACAGCCTGGAAAGTCAACTGTGTGTCCCTAGGAGACCCTGGAAAAGCCCAGGGCCCCCTGGGAGTCTCCATGGTCAGCACAGTCCTGCATACAATGGCAGACCCTGGTCAGCCAAGTGGACGCATCTAAGTACATACCTGGTACGTCACCAAGTGTCCCAGAGAGAACGTAAACTACTGTGGAGGGTGTTGACTGGTCACCAACTGTAGGAACAAAAGAACATCATTATAGAGGGCCAGAGGTAAACCATGGAAGCCCAGAATAGCATGGGGGTTGTAGAGGAACCAGCAGAGGGTAAGATGCAGGCTGAATTCATACAGGAAAGTGGTCCCTGGCTAAGATGAGAAAAGCAACTGGCAATTAACGACCCTTAGGCAGACCACTCACCCAGCCACCCTCCACTCATCCACCTCGGCATCTTATGCTATTGATCGCCTACACCACCTAAAATACTGAGTAGTTAACACAGGTGATTAAGTTTTAAAACAAGAGAGTCTGAGACACTTTTAATAGGAAAGATCAGACATTTTTGGCAAAAACAGGAGAGAACAAGATGAAATCAGTTAGACAAATAAAGTTACATTTTTATGCATTATTTGGACAAATCAGTACATTCTGAGTCCACTTTACCTGCCACGCAAAAAGCAAAAGACAGAACAGATACAGCTCTGTGGAGTTACTTGTGGAAAATATTACATATATGCAGATTTATGTAAATTTCCTCAATACTTCATCTAAATTCAATAGTTCAAGTAAACTCGTTTGATATACTTCTTGCACGGTGAACACTAGTGCAGAATCATGTTAGTTCATTCCATGGCTAACATTCTTTTGTTACCACATAACACCACCACACCAGTTCTTATAAGTCTTTATAAGGAATCCAATTCGTTTAAAAATGAATGATGCTGAGATATTAGTCTCATGTCAGCCATACAATTCTTAAATATTCCAATGAATTTATATGTGGTACTGAGGAGTATTCAAAATGATTGAACCCCAAGTAAACACTGAGATTCCTTTACATTAAATATATACTTTTCCATTATGCAACTTGTATGTAAGCTTTTTGAAGAATCAAAGCCTTGGGGAAGTAGTATAATTAAATAATTATTTTCTTTTTTTTTTAAGGAAACATTCTGAAAACCATATGCTTTGCTTGTAACATGTGAAGATGAACTGAAAACATCTCGTTTAGTTTGCAGCAGGAGGGTCACATATGATTAAATTAACCATGGTCCAATATAATAAATGCACACACACTTCCACTGCTCCCTAAAATAGGTCTAGGTCTTCCAGAGACATTCTCAGCACTTCCATTGCCTGGTTCCCCCACATCATATGTATCACATTCTATTTCATAGTTTCTCAGAAGATTTAGGATCCCAATGGTTTTCAGGCTGTCCTTCAGTAGAGCAACTTCAATCACACCTAGGAAGGTCTTTGCTTGCCCATAGGAGCCTGTGGGATGGCTATGTTCGGGTCTGCTCTTAGGCTGGCTGGTTTTGTCACTGGATGACTGTGAGGCACAGGGTTGACGAAACCCTCATGTGGTTAAGTCAGCACAGCACTCCAGTGTTCAGCCTAAGCAGGGTACTGGTCACTTATGGTATTTCATGAAGCCATAATTGCTATCCTAAACCTTCAGTGCACATGGATACACACCCACACACAGCCCAATTCTTTGAAAAACTGTTAAACTTAGAAAAACATTCACATTGGCAGGCATTTCATGGGAAGCTCACTTTGTCTTCTTCAGACATTCTGTACTCCGGAAACATCTTTCTATGTAATCCATCTATGCTGTTATTACAATTTGTCTAATCCTTTCATTCCCAAAACTTTCATAAGGAACCAGACATTACTTATTATAGATATTACATAATTTTGAAAAAAAATTATCCCTAAGACTTTGGAATATTAACTAAAAATAAAAAGTTACTTCTCTTCAAAGTTTTTTTCTAATTATTGAGAATAGCCTGAGGTTTTTTTTTCCTTTCCATAAAATATTAATGTTTTACATTGATTTTCTTCCTAATTTTAGAATGACTAATAAGTTCTCTAATTTTTTCTAAGAGTTTAGCCTGGAATCTACCTTTTGAATCCAAAAATTAAAGATTTTAAAAAATAAGTGGACATCGATGCAGCAGTGTCCCTGTAGCATGCTCTTTTTAAGTCTTTAGGGAATAGACGGAGAAGGGGAATAGCTGGGTCAAATGGTGGTTCCATTCCCAGCTTTCCAAGAAATCTCCATATTGCTTTCCAAATTGGCTGCACCAATTTGCAGTCCCACCAGCAATGAACAAGAGTGCCCTTTTCCCCGCATCCTCTCCAGTACTTATTGTTGTTTGACTTCCTAATGGCTGACAATTCACGATAGCAAGATTGTGGAACAAACCTAGATGCCCTTCAATAGATGAATGGATAAAAAAAAATGTGGCATTTATACACAATGGAGTATTACTCTGCATTAAGAAACGACAAAATCATAGAATTTGGAGGGAAATGGATGGCATTAGAGCAGATTATGCTAAGTGAAGCTAGTCAATCGTTAAAAAACAAATACCAAATGACCCCTTTGATATAAGGGGAGTAAACAAGGACAGGGTAGGGACGAAGAGCTTGAGAAGAAGATTTACATTAAACAGGGATGAGAGATGGGAGGGAAAGGGAGTGAGAAGGGAAATCGCATGGAAATGGAAGGCGATCCTCAGGGTTATACAAAATGATATATAAGAGGAAAGGAGGGGTAAGACAAGATAATACAAATGGAAGAAATGATTTACAGTAGAAGGGGTAGACAGAGAAAAGGGGAGGGGAGGGGAGGGGAGGGGGGATAGTAGAGAATAGGACTGACAGCAGAATACATCAGACACTAGAAAGGCAATATGTCAATCAATGGAAGGGTAACTGATGTGATACAGCAATCTGTATACGGGGTAAAGTTGGGAGTTCATAACCCGCTTGAATCAAACTGTGAAATATGATGTATTAAGAACTGTGTAATGGGGGCTGGGGATGTGGCTCAAGCAGTAGCGCGCTCGCCTGGCATGCGTGCGGCCCGGGTTCGATCCTCAGCACCACATACCAACAAAGATGTTGTGTACGCCGAGAACCAAATAATAAATATTAAAAATTCTCTCTCTCTCTCTCCTCTTTCACTCTCTCTTTAAAAAAAAAAAAAAAAGAACTGTGTAATGTTTTGAACGACCAACAATAAAAAAAAAAAATCAAAAAAAAAAAAATAAGTGGACCCTATGCAAAGAGAAATGTAGTCCCCAGCAGGTGTAGTCAGGTTAAATCTGAGGACATATCACTGAATGCCCCGAACAATAATAATTATGATAAACACAGAGAGGAGATATTAATTTTCTCCTTGTGCCATGATAAGTTACCACAAACTTAGCAGCTTAAAGACAACGCCATTTTATTCTCACAGTTCTGCAAATTAGATTTCCAACCCAAGAGTCACTGTTCAAAGAAATCACCACCCCAGCCAGCCTTTGCTTAGTCCTGGGGGCTGCAGTGGAATGTACGCCCTGGCCTTCTGAGCCCTCTCTTAGAGGCTGCCCACATTGCTTGGCTCATGGTCCTGCTGCGTCTCCAGGACCATCAACCCACAGTCACGACTCCCGTGATTCTGAACTCTGCTTCTCTGATCCACTTTGAAGGACACTTTTGAAGACACAGAGCCACCTGATTAATCCTGGATAATCTCTCTATCTAAAATCAGCTGATTAACAGCTTTAGTTCCATCATTTTAACACTTCAATTCTCCCTTGTCGAGTAAGGCGGCACATTCACAAGTTCCGCTGATTTGGATGTGAACGTCTTGGGAGGTATTAGTCTGCCTGTCACAGAAAGTGATGCATGGAGGTGACTGGCAGAAAATCCGAGGTCTATAGATAATTATCCAACTTTAGTCAACTTCCTGTGTGTCTAAGAATCTCTAGATTGGGCAGAAATAAACCCAAATTAGGCAATCTAGGTAGAAGGACATGGTTTCTGCACTAAATGCACTGTCCCCAAGAAGCCAAAAGGGCATAAAAAGAAAATGATGGAGGCCAACCTTTTCATAAGCACCAGGAACAGAACGGAACTCCTGAGAAGGAGCCAGCCGTGATGTTCCTCAGAACGCTTACCTGTTAAATCCACCTGGGTTTGCAAAGATCCCCCAAATTTCTGGCATGTTTTAATTAAGAATTTTATGACTACCATCAATGCTCTTCAGCTACTAGGTCATGTACTCATGGTCACATGATGAAATCAGAGGTGCCAGTTGAGATATATCAGTAGGTACTTACCGTCATCCTGGTTCTTTTTGAACCTTTTTATTGCTGTCTTTTAAATTCCATCCAGACTCAGTAAACAAATGGACATAATCATATAAATAAACAAAATGGAGACAAGTAGATCATTTAAAAATAAATGACTTATAAAGAGCAAAATAGCCCAACGCCAAATATACTCCTTTACCCCTGATTTTACTGTCAGGTTTCACAGTGTTGATGATGTCCCTGTTTGCTGGATCTGATTGCCCTTGTCACACAGCACTCACTTTGCTTGGTAAGTTTCTTTGCATTTGCTTAATTTTTAAAAATACTCAATGTTTTTTTTTCATTTCCACAAGTGGTAATAAACTATAGATTTTATTCTAACTTTATTTTACTCCAACACCATTTATAAAACCCATCTGTGTTACTGTAAAGACTATACATTAATTCATGTCTTTCGACAGCTTGTGGAATTCCATGGCACGTGCCCATCCTGTTTTACTTAACATTCTCCTGGTTTTTGAATACTGAGCTACTTTCATCTGCTCCTGCCACATAGAGAAGGCTTTTGCAGCTACATACAGGAGTGGGATGGGGCTGGAAGTGGGGGTACAACCACCAAGGTATAATAATGATCACCATTTCACCAGGTCGGAGGCTGCTTTCAGGATCTGATCCCACCAGCAGTGCATGGGGTTCCCTGTGACCCACATTCTTGTTGTGTTTGGTCTCTAGACTCCTCAAGCACCAGCTTCCCATTCAGGTATAGCAAAAGAAACTGTCTCCTCCTCTATTTTGTACTAGCAGCTTTGGACCCTCACTGCTCTGATCATCTGAATCCATGGGGCCAAGTTGGAACAAGATGCTATGCCATCCACCCCACTGGTCCATCCGCACTCTCTCCACCTATCTTCCACAGCTGAATGTCCAAGAAGTTGGGGAAATGCTGAATACCCTGCGCACACATCCAGCTCCTCACACACCAGTGCACACAGACAGCAGATTCTGAGCTGCAGCTTAGCCAGCAAAATGACATTTCTGATACTTGTTCATACACAAGCATGAAGACGAGAGAAGATTTCATTCCAAGACCTTTATAGCACAATAATGTACTTGCTATTTTAGCTTAGAAGCTGTGAAATAGATCAGGTTTGTGAGATCATAAGATTAATCAGCCCTAAACATGCCATAAATATTTTGAGCTAGCTTCTCACCCTTGTATTAATCATGAAGTGAGAATATTCCCATTTTAAGTATGCATATAATGCTAAAGCACATTGTTTCATATGCGTGAGTATCATGCCAATGTGTTTAGCAGAAAAATGCACTTTTGAAAAATAAAATCATCTCAGAATTACCAGAACAGAAGAACCCTTCTAAAGATAACAGTTCCAGTACATCCAAGAGAATTGAGTTATCATATTTTAACAACTCATAGTTGATGATTTACCATTTGCAAAACATTTGAATCTTCACAACCCTCTGGAGGTAGACATTATCATTATCTCCATTTTAAGTGACTTGTTCAAGGTCACTGAGCCTGTGAACAATGAACTTGAGACTTAAAACATTAACCAACATCTTCTAAGTAAAAGAGAATTGACTCTTTTTCAGCAACAACCTTCTTCTTCTTCTTTTTTTAAATCTGGTACTGGGAATTGAATGCAGGGGCACTTAACCACTGAGCCACATCCCCAGGCCTTTTTGATTTTTATTTTGAGAGAAGGCCTAACTAAATTTACGAAAGGCTTCAATGAATTGCTGAGGCTCGTTTTGAACTCAGGATCCTCCTTCCTCAGGCTCCTGAGTCACTGGAGGCAACCCCTTTTTAAAAACCTCTTTGATTCCATAACACTTAAGTCTATGCCTGGTACTTTGTCCACATTAACCAGGTTGCTTAAGTAACCATTTAATTCTTACTCTTCCCGATATTAAATATGAAAACCCCAAATATTCTTCAAGTATTTTATTTTATGCTTCTCTGATTTTTCTTTTCAAAATTACGACAGTTCAAACTTATTACCTCATAGTTGTTAACAGCTGAGTCTGGGGAGCTCAGTTCTGCTTGAAGTTGTACAGGGTAAACAGAGGCTGCATTCCTCTCTGCAGGCTCTGAGAAAGAACCTGCTTCTCTGTTCAGTGAAGTTTTTGGCAGAGTTTTCTGTAGCTCTAGGGGTGGGGGTCGTCATTGCCTTGCTGACTCAGCTGAGGCTACTCCTGCTTCCAAAATGCACCTGGCCTGTGGCTCCTTCCTCCATCTGCAAAGCCAGCCACATGGCATCTCTGGGTGTGGTTCCCTGGGCACTTCTCCTCCTGGCTCTGAGCTCTTCTACTTCCCTTTTCCATTCTGGGGAATGAAAAACAATCCAGATAACTCCCCAACATCAAGGTGGACTGATTAAAAACCTTAACTCCAACTGCAAAGTCTCTTCCGCCCTATAACATAGCAACATGGACAGTAACACCCAAATCCTGTTTACCACAGTGATTATGGGTCAGGCTGTCTCTAGAGGTCAGCAGGTCAGCCATCAAAGCCTTTGTCCTCATGGACTTTTCTTCTCACTGGGGAGAGAAAGAGGAAACCCACTTATGTGGTCTATACCAGAGAGAGAAAATTACTGTAAAGAAAATCAAAGTGGAGGATAAAGAGAACAGGGAACACAGAGTAATTCAGATCAGATTGCCAGAGAAAGCTTCTGTTAAGCTTCTGATTCATGAGTAGATTCACAGAAAATGAGAAGGAGGCAGCCTGGATATCTGTGGGTGGAACATTCTAGATCAAGGGAATCGCAGTCACAGGCCCTGAGGTGGGAATGTTCTTTGTGTGTTTAAAAAAAAAAAAAAAAAAAACAAGGTCAGTGTAGCTGGGACAATCTGAAGGAAGGAGAGAGGTGGGATGGGGCAAGATGACTTGAAGCCATGGGTCATGACGTGGGTCATTGGAGGGCTGCAGTTCCATTCAGAGTAGAATGGGAAGCCACAGGAAGCTTTGGAACAAAGGCCTGGCCTGATGTAACACAGGTTTAATAGGATCACCTCAGGATTGGGTTGGAAGTCGCTGCTGGGAAGTTCAAAGGATGCCCTCTAGACCTGAAGCTGCTGGTTGCCACCGTGGACCTATCCCATGGAGCAGGACCTGTTCTCCGCAGAGGGTCTACACCATGCGCTCTTCCTGGAGATGGCTTCCTTTGTTTCTTGTGTTACTATCCATTTAATATTCATCCAACCTAAATGATCCTTCAAGATTAAAGCACAGAATCATTGTATCGTTAGGGGGAGATTCTTAAACTTTTCAGACCCAAAGACATCATGTAACCTTTAGAAAATGCAGGAGGGGTTTATCCAAGGCCAGCATGCCACTCAGACCCTGCAACCGGAAACAGCTGCCCTGGGGCTGTGTCAGACAGTAGCTGGGAAGACCCAGGTTGTTGTCCTAGGAGTGTATCAGACTCCACCTAGGACCCCTTGCTTACGTTCAGAGCAGGTGCATGGCTTCATTTCCACGTGCTCCTTGCTCCACATCCTTTCATCTCTAATTATGTGAACAAGCACAGCGTGAAGAAAGAAAGACAGCCTTATTCAGAGGCGGCGGCTGCTGTGAATCTGTCTTCATTGGAGATTTGCTTCCTGGATTCTCAGGAGATTAGGAATTGAGCTGTTTGCTGAAAAGGATTTCAGGCGGTTGATTTGGAATTTCAATTTTTGATTAGCGGTGGAGAGCCTACGGAGGGGGAATGTTTGGCGGCCGTTAAGGGCAGCATCATGGAGAGGAAACTCGTGCCTGGGAAAGTTCTATTCTGTGGAGCTGCCTGTGGTGGTGCTCAGCGTCTGTGCTGGGGAGCTGACAGCCCTTGCTGATGCTGTCCTCACGCACTGGTTTTCGCCTGGGCCTCACGCACTCTCTTCTCCACATTTGGATAGGGTCATTTATTGTAAGTTTATTCAAGTCGTTCCAGGTTCACAACCAACCTAATCTTCAAAAAAACAATGAGTAATGGTTGAGCTTTATCTACTAAGAAAACACAGAGGGTAAAATGAAAGCTGACAAGCATCGGAAAAGAGTGTGCCAGAAAATAAGTACTAAGTACACCATAGCCAAAGCTGAGAAAATCACCAGAAAAGCACCAAACCAACTGCTGAGTGAACAAGAAAATAAAAATGAGGAAAACAGTGAAGGGAAAAAAATGGGCTGGAATTAAAGCGGCTCTGCATTTGCACATGCCAAAAACTCTAATTAGAAAAGAAATTGCAAAACAACAGTCAGATTGTTAGGAACTGTGAAGAGAGACAGGGAAACTTGAGAAAGAGCTGTCTACAATCTTATAAACTGTAACACAGCAAAAGCAGGGTGTGATGTAAAAATAACTCCTTCCAGAATAAGGTGCTTCACTTTTTACTTCTCAGTGTATTCACTGACCCGAACCAGGGATTTGTATCATCAATGTTGAAACATTTTAAATAAAAGCAATATTATTCTTTGTCCAATCGAATTCAAGTGATGGCACACAGACAGAAAGACCAGAGCTCAATGTTGATCTTTTTTGTTTGTTTGTTTGTTTGTTTCCTTTTGTGTTAGTGCCAGGGGGAGGTAATAAGAAAACGCCTGAATCTTCCTCACTGATCAATTCTCCACTTCTCTCCTCATTCCCAGAATGCCACCATTCCCCTCACTTATGTAACCTGCAAACTCTCCGCCTTCTTCACAGCTAATAATAGCATCCTGGTTTCTGTTATCTACTTGATCTGCAAACTACTTCCCTGACAGCAATATATATTTTTTTTTTCAGAGAAAGTCCAATACCACTGACATTTGGAGAAGCAATTGGAAGAATTTCAGTAGAGGAAATTGATATTTCCCATCCAAATCAGACAATCCTCTAGAGACAGGGAAACCATAAAGGCTATAGGGCAAAAATATGAGGGGGCTGAGGATAGAAGGAATGTTTCTGGTTTGTGTTGTTTCAAGTTATTTAACAATTTGTGTGGAACTATAAGGGAAATTTAGTTTTCAATCAGCACAACCATTAGTACAGGTTTTCCTCTCTACACAATGTGTATTTGATTTCAACCTGAAAGGGTTAGGATTTCTAACAACACCCAGGTATAAATTAGGGACGTCTCTGGGACAGAGCAGGACCTCAAAAGCCAGCTCCACAAAGGAGCATCACAAAGCCAAGCAGGATCTCAGGGCTGGATCTTGGATGTTCAAGTGTCTGGCTTCCTGAGCTCTGAAGGAAGTCATTAGAGAGGTTACCTTGGTGTCCTCGTGCTGTTGCTCACACCTGAAGTGTGACATCCATGCTGCTTTCCTCAGGCATTGGTAACAAAGTTCCACAAACCAGTGGTAGAAAATAACAGAAATGCATTCTCTCACAATCCTGGAGGCCAGGGTCCCAGGTCAAATTGTTGGCAGGCCCTTGCTCCCTCCCAGGGCTGTAGGGGAGGATCCTCGCTCACCTTCTCCAGCTTCCGGCAGCTGCCAGCAGCACCTGGTGTTCCTCGGCTGGTGGCAGCATCTCTTGAGCATCCTCCTCATGTCACATGGTGTTCTTGTATCTGGGGGGCCATTGCCCTTCCAGTCTCTCAGAATGACATCTGTGCCAGGCTTAGGGACCACCTAAATCCAGTAGCTCTCATTTCAACTTGATTGCATCTGCAAAGACCCCATTTCAAAATAAGGTCACATTCACAGGCTCTGTGTGGGCAGGAATCCAGACGGCAGGTGGACAGATGCTCCTCTAGTGGACACCGCGCTTGGCTGGATGGGTGACATCCAGCTCCACTACTCTTTATTCTTGATTCTTCCCTAGGCTTTGGTCAGGTTGGCCTGCCCCTCAGCACAAGGTGTTTTACTCCTGTGTCCAGGAGTGCCCCTTGGACAGAGTGACTCCACTTCTGGAGGCACCACAAGTCCAGGATCTAATCTATCTCAAGACTTCACACACACACACACACACACACACACACACACACACACACACACACACGGGCGGGGGGGGGGAGAGAGAGAGAGAGATGCACTTGTTTCCTATTCCTAGGCTCCAATCTCACCTTGCAAATTCCTTCCTCGTGTTGTCTCTGCGAATGGCCTCCCTTTATTTCTGTAGCAACAGGCTGTTATTTAACCACTGTTTATTTCAGCCTTTACAGCCAGTGTGGAAATTCCTCATCTACACCCTGAAGGTGGCTCAACAGGTCCTGCAGAAACATATGTACAGCCCATGAGGACAAGCAGACATCTTTAAAGACATTATTGTAGTTAAAGTCTAGAAACTCCCTACTCATAAAACACTGCTCTCCTAGGAAGCATCCACCCTCCCACCCCGACCCCACCCCCCCCACCCCCACCCCCCCCACACACACCCCACCCCCCCCCACCCCAGACCTGGGGAGTGCTCAGAGCCGCAGATACCACACTCTTTTCTAGGTCCCTCCAGGGGAGCAGGTCTGGGGAAGCACCTGATTCCACCCTGGGCTCTCAGATGCAGCCCCAACATTGTTCCACCTCCATGGAAGGCAGCCCCATCCCTCCCTCCTCATTTCCATTCCTGGAGCCAGGGGTCAAATCTTTTGTTGTGTGGAAAACCAATCTAGGATTAAAAAGAGACAAAGTTCAAACAAAGCAGCCTGAACAAATGGAGAGTGCATCCTGCCACCATCTAAGGGCCTGGGTGGCCTCCCTGTCCTTCCTGTTGCCTGGATCCTGGGGACAAATTCTTCCTGCTGTGCTGAAACAGGTGTGTTTATATTTCTTTCACAAACACATGAAGGATATAGCCTGAAAGATCATTAAAGCTGAAAAGAAAGAAACTGGACGTTGTTATGGACTGAACTGTGCCCTGAGCCCCCTCCCCCACCACACACGTGCGCGCGTGCACACACACACACTACACACACACACACACACACAAATGATACACTGGAGACCTAACTCTCAGTGCCTCAGGTTCAAACCTGATGTGGAGACAGGGTTTTTCACAGCCAGCGATCATCAGGTTACAATGAGGTGGTCATTAGCGTGCACCTTATCCCAATGGGAGTGTAGCCTCATGAAAAGGGGAAATTTGCAAAGACAGACATAGATAGAGGGAAGATGATATGAAAAGAAACAGAGAAAAGAAACTATGACCTAATGAGAGAGACCTGAGGACGAACTAACCCAACCAACACCTGGGTTTTGGACCTGTGGCCTCCAAAATCCTGAAACAATAGACTTTTGTTATCTAAGTCACACAGCAAGGTTGTCCTTCTGAATCCAGAGGAAATTGGTTCCCAGACCAACCCCCCCACACACACACCCCGAAAGTACCCAAATCTGCAGATACTCAAGGGCCTTATACAAAATGGCATAATATAGTCAGGTGCAGTGGCGTATATCTGTAACCTCAACAGCTGGGGATGCTGAGGGAGGAAGATGGCAGAGTTCAAGGCCAGCCTCAGCAACAGTGAGGTGCTAAGCAACTCAGTGAGACCCTGTCTTTAAGTAAAATACAAACTAGGGCTGGGGATGTGGCTCAGGGGCTGAGTGCCCCTGAGTCCAATCCCTGATACCTAAAAATAAATCAATAAAACAGCATAGTATATGCATATAGTTTACACACATCCTCCCTTATACTTTGTTCAGAGGATAATGATGAGAAAAATAAGTTACATGTATAGATAAAAATATGTTTAAACATTTTGATTCTACAATTTCCTGAATCAATGAATGTGGAACCCAGCGATAAAACAGAGATGCTTTGCAAACTAATACAGACATTACCTTTTGATACCACCATGACAAGTAAGGAAAGAGGCCCAGGGAGTTTGGCTGCTTAATGTTCCAATTCAAGTTGAAAGAGTTGGGGTCAGAGCACAGGCTTCATAATTTATAGTTCAATGCTCATTTCCATAATTTCACCCTATTTATTAGCCCAAAAGTTTTCATGAAAATTTCAAATGCATACCTTCATTTCAGGACGATATTAAAAATATAATAATAAATCTGAAAAGTAAATAAATTATAAGAAAGAAGATGACATAGCCTGGACACCCATATTTATAACAGCTGTCATGAAGTGAAGATCGAATCTTTTAGTTAAACATTCTCATTTAAAACCAATTTACATAAATTATGAGAAGTCATTTCACAAGGAACCAGCTCAGTGAGAAAACCCTGCAGACTGGAAGGTATGCAGGGCACGTTGGACCCCTCGCTGGGCTGGCAAGCTTTGCCACCGTGCGTGACTCTGGGCAAAAGGAAAAGAAAAGAAAAACGCAGAGCTCGCTCTAGCAGGAGAAGCACACAAGTTATATTTTCCCAATAACCGAAAACACACATCTCGATCAGTTCAAGAAAATTTGTTTATCTTATACAAAACTGCATATAATTATGAAACACTAATTTGCCTGCTGTTTTCTTGCTAATAAGAACTTTATCTTTTCTCTCCCTGCTAACACTCTTCGGCTGGAGACAACTTCCATGACCTCCTGCTATTCTTGTTTGCCAGAGTTGTTATGTATGCATGCCCCCAAAACGTTAGATTTACCTTGGTGATTTTGAATGATGTGTTTTTCTTTGAGTAACACTGGATGTCTGATATATTTACTTTGAAAGAGTCTTCCAAATTTCTTAACTTGAAGAACCTGATATAAATAAAAGACTCTTTTTCTCTGCAACATCCAATGTTTAATGCCTTAAAAACTATATTTTGTTGTCTCTCTACTCGCATTCTTTTGATAGAATGCTGTTGATATATGTTCTATTATTCAATTATTTACTATATTTTATGAGGCTGCTTTTCACACAAGGCAAAGTCCTACTTGCAAAGGGGAACCAGTGAATGTTTTAAGCCAGGAAAGAGCCATGGTCAATTTGTCAACAAGTGGACCTTTATTCTACAGGTGAGTTTAATCAGGAACCACCTATGACTCACACTTTAAACATCATTCTGGCTTCAGAATGGAAGACGGATTAAAGAAGAACAAGTCTGGAAAATTAAATCCTGCATATCTTTTTGCCCTCAGTTCTTAAAACTTAAAAATTTATTTAGAATCCCAAACTCCTCTCAAATCTGTCTGTTCTTCTCCATCCACCTCTGGTTTGAATTCTGGTTGCAATTCATCTAAGTAGAGTCAATCAGCGCAATAGATTCCCCCAAACTGAATGCCTCTGCAATTTGTACCATACATTGACCAGAGCAGTACAGAGCTAGAAATATTCGCAGATGACTGAAGGTCTCCAAAGACACCTCACCTTCTAGAGGATCACTCGAGGATCAACCCCCATCCTCCCAGACTATTCCCCCAGGCTCCCTAGATGAGGAAATGGATGTAACAGTGCAAAAGTAGCCACACCCACAAGTGTAGTCTCGTAGTAACTTAGAGCTGCTATGTTTCCATGCCTGGGGTGCCAGGTGCCCCCGTAACTACATGGCACCTAGAAGCATATTGAGGAATCATTAATCAGAATTTTCCTTTCCACTTTCCTTGTCAGCCCTGTGACCACACAGCCAGAGTGTTCACCCCTCCTGACGTTATCCTGGATGTAAGATCATCACCCTGGGTGGGGGTCACACCCTGGAGACCAAGGCAGATTCCTGGGCACAACATCCCAGGCACTTTTTCACTCACTTCTCTGACAAGAGCAAGTGCCACTCTGTCTTCTAGCGGGAACTAAGACCTCCAGTCTGCTCTTCCCAGCTTCAAAGAGGCCAGGCAAAGCTGAGAGCAATCACAAAGCTGTGGATAAACTCATTTGCCATGAAGTTAGACTACATTAGATTCCAGTTCACCCTCTGCCACTCCGTAGGTGTGGGGTCGAAGGTTAATTTCACTAAGTTCCATGCTTGTTTTCGTTTTGTTTTGCTTCCAAAGAGTGGGAGAGAGGACGAGACCTACCAGAAAATGAATTATCTGAAACACACATGGACGATGCATATAAAGAAGACAGCATGGTGCCTGGAACAGATCGTTACTCAACACATGCAAGTGATTAATGTAATGAGGAATCCCTTTCCATTATCACACACGTGTGGATACAAGGAACCATTCGAGAATAAAACAATTCCCAAGCTATTAATAATCAATTATCTATTACTCTATTTAACAGTATATCTACTGCTAATAGCTTTGTTCATGCAAATGCTCTAGAATAATTTTGTTTATCTTGCTTTTGGAGAGATCATTAAAATGATACTGTTCTTTCCTGAATACACTGAAATTCCTACTGAATATCAGGTAAATCATTGGACGCTGTCCCAACTTTCTTCATTTTATTATCTAAATGGATACAATGATCATTTACATTAAGCAAATAAATTTGAATTGCATTTAAAATGGCCATTATCCCTTTATTATACAAGAAAACTATTTTCTGTTTGAAATACATCAAATAATACAATGGACAATATGGAATGCAAAAGAACCCAGTGGAAAACATATCAAGCTGGAAAAATTACTGATTTATTTTTCAATTTGGGGAAGATAATTTGCTTCTGATACACCTCTTTATTTCAAATGAAACAGGAATGCTGGTCATCTTGGCGCCATGCAATACCCACCTCTGATGACACTTCTGGAGCTCTCTTTCCCTAGCACCTGGTCTTGCCTGTTGATTGCACCACATCCTTCACAAGGGATGCTGCAACCTTCCAAGCACTTTCCAGCAATTGCTTCCCCTTCTGATCTATAAACTGCAATCCCAGCCTACCCCTTATTTCACTGAAATATCAAGAGAATCATTACATAAATGTGGTTTAAACCCATCATAGATGGGTGCTATCTGTTAAGAAAAATTATCAGCTTTATATTTCAAACCTGAACCCATGACATTCCAACACACAGAGGCAGCATAGTGGATGATTTGTCGTCTCTCTCCTACAACTGCCCAATTCTGTTCTTCTTCATTTTTCTACATAGATTTAACTTTTCCTCTCTCGGAATGATCTTTGTCAATTGGTCATTTAAATTTCTCAGTGGATGTCACATAAGCCTAGCAGTTGAAGAACATGCTATTTCCATCTTTTAAGTTCCCAGATTTTTGCAGTGTGCCTTCTGCATAACAAGACAACACAGGAGCCCCTGAGTTGTGAACAAAATCCTAAGTAAGGCACTTCCCTGCTTTCCGTTGGTCCATTCATATCAATGAAGATTGCAACTCAAATCCTTGGCAAACCACCCTTTTAGCTGTCTTTTACCTATAAAATAAAATGCCAAGTTCCTTTGGCTGGTACTGGAGGTCCTACATAATAGCATCTCTCCCTACTTTCCAAGCTTGACCACCAACTCTCTTTACCATGCAACATAAATATCATCTCACTGGTTCTAAAGGAGACAGATATTAAACAAGGCGGTCACTATTGCTGGAATTTCCCACTTCTCTTCCTTTCACCTGGGAAACTCGAATACATCAATTTAGTTAAAGCACAATAATCAACACCTCTATGAAAACATTCCTAATTCATGAGTACAGAGTTGATGAGCCCCTCTTGTGTTTTCATGAAACTTTTTCAAACTTCTTTTTTAATTTATTTGGTTTTATGGAAACAAATTTACTTACCAATCTGTTTTCTTGTGTGTACGGTAATTATATTTATTGAGAGGAAATATCTTATTTATTTATATATTTTTTAAAAAATGCGTCTGGAACACAGTAATATGTTATTGATTGATCGTGCAATTGAAAAGGCAGGACAAATGGACAAGAATCATTACTTAATTGGCAGAATGGCAGAATTTTAAATAACATATTTAAAACACAGAAATTATAAGAGGACCTAGTTATTCTCCAATGTGCTAAGTTCACAATGCATAGAATTGGGTAAACATTCACTGAGTACACATGATGTATAATGCCTTGAACAAAGAATGACAACCATAAAAATAAAAGTGTATTATCTCCAAATCCATGGAATTCACAGACTATTGACGGTAATAAGTGTTTGTTTGTTTTTCCATTTTGGCCTATCATCCATGGTATATAGGGTAAAAAAGAATGTTCTAGAAAATGACATGCACTGACAATTTAAAACTTGCATTCATTCTGATCAGCCTTCCCCACATTTAATATTCTACACTAGTTCCTACAGTGTTAAAACCACCGTTAGCAAAACAACTGTTTCAAACATTACTTCTTTCTGCCCTTACTAATTCTAACAAATTGGATATGCTCACGTAAAATGGCAATGAGGAAGGTAGGAAAAGAAAGCAATTGGAAAGATTATAATTGTCCATGAACTGAGTATATATCTGAAGCTGCATCTGTATGGATGGAGTAATTCAAAACATAAGACAAAATGTAAAAAAAAATCATAATTTGTTGGCTAATTTAAAAATTTCACGTCTTCATATATAGCTAGGTCAATTCTAGGGGCACACAAACCTCAGCAGAAGACACTCGAGTAGAGAGCATGGGTTACCACCAATTATTCCAACCTATTTGCATTTTAATAATGGCCAAGCTCAGCTCTGCCTTCAGAAGCACAGCTGCATGAGCATGGTGGAGTCATGGAAAGCACAGAGGGTGGAGAGGTCCCTGCAGCCCGTGGGACCAAGGCACTCACCACAGCAGATCACCCACCAAGCTCTCTGAGCTATGATTCTGGCTTTCCCACCTATAACAACACTTTTCAATATTTTTTGATGCAGCTTCTAACATTAAATCATATTAAACAAAATTTTAAAGTTATTGCATCATTTAGAAGGAAAAAAGAGACATATCAAGTAACTTGTATGAAATTTTATTGTTCTACTGAGTGTTAATTTTAGTGATAGAATTCCTGATCTATAAATCAAAAAGAGAACTGTACTGCAATGCGTTCCTTTTGCCTGATTAAAAGAAGCAAGAGGGTTTTTTCCTTGATAAATAAATTACAGTCCCAGAAAGATACCTCCCTCCAAACTTAAAAATATATCACTTGAATCTTGTAATGAGAGACTACAGAGATCCCCAACAAATAACCTTTACGGCAGTTTTACAAAATATCCAAAGCAGAGAATAAAAGGGTATTTCTTAAATTCATCCTATAGAAAAGCCATGCTGCCCAAGTCTCCACTTCTCACTTCAGAGGCAGTATTTAAAACATTTAACAACAGAATGGCATAGGTCTGGGCATGGGTACAGAGTTCTGGAGGAATGCTGTCGCATCAGGCTTTCCTTATTTGCTTTTTTTTTTTTTTTTTAAGGAATCTCCTGAGGAAGGTCTTTGATTGGAGGGGAATATTCAGGGGACTGAGTGCAATGATCATTTATTAGCTGATTAGGAGTGTACTGATATCTTAACAATCGATATGGCATACTCATACGCACAGCTCTATGTGTAAGTCTAGATTAGGATATCAAACACTCTATGTGACCAGAAGGGAAAATAAATCATAAATTTAAAGACTTTCTCCCATCCTCTGCCCCAATAATTTTAATGTGATGGCTGGCTGGGATTTCACTTCAGTGCCCCCAGGAAAATCACCCAGTTCAGCTGCCAGTCATGTTGAATGCCTCCATCCAAGGCTGGTGGCAAAGCTTTAAATAAAATAACATTTTGCAGAAGGTAAAGGTTCTTTGATTTTCTTTTCAGTTTATGTTACAGAGCAGTTCAAGATCTTGACCTGGAGGTGACAGGGGACAGGTGGTGGTGTCACAAGCTAAGAATATATGTCTTTTCCATTTTCCTCATTTGGGTCAAATAAGCCAAGCTGATGAATAGCTAGGCACTCTCAATGTTGCACTGGAAGCCCAGTAGACGTGAAAAGATCATTCTTCCAGAGAATCACTTTTCTATTTAAATTTCTATGAAGTCAAGCTACATTGAATGTCAGTGATTTCAGTTGTTAATTTGCAAAACAATTAGACAGACACAGTTATTTGATTTAATCTGACACTTTACATTAGTATCATGCAGTGACATTGGATGTCATTGATAGTAACTTCAATAAAGAAAAATACCCCAAATGAAGCAAAACACATATTTCTTACAAGAGTAGCCTATTTGTACCTTAGAAAGCTCAGCATGTGAAATTGAACTTACCTCTCCCCAAATTAACTCGGCTATGAAAACCCAAAATTTCTCACAAATTTTCCTCTTTATGAGAATAAAATTTGGAGAAGAGAGTAACCTACAAGAGAATCCACTTGCACTATTTAAAGAGGTTAGATGGGAACAGCAATGCAAAAACACACACAGCAGGTAGGAGATTGAAAAGAAATGGGGTCATTGGGCTGGCTTCCACAGCTTAGAAGGTATTACTTACTAGGTTATTTTGACTTCCCATGACCTGAAGGTGAAAGTAGGCACACCTTCAGCTAACCCATCTCTTAACACAACATACAGAATCTGTGTTCTGATGGTTGAAACCAGTCTGGCGGTCCATTAAACTACCAAGAGAAGTGAAGCCACCATGTGACCTGCAAGACTGGAATTGGCAGGAACTTGATTTTTGAGAGCTCAGATTCCAGAGTCAAGTTTCACTTACCAACTGTGGGGCCTCGACAAAGGCATCTTGTGTCTCTGAGACCTCAATAAGCAGCTTCTGTAATTAACATGAGAAATTAATGAGGTAATGCCTGTAAGATGTCAATCATAGACCTAGACATAATTCATGTGTTCAGTGTCTAACTGAAAGCAGGTATTGTAAAAAAACAGAAATTCGGAAAATCTATTATGATAACTGTAATACAGCAGTGCACCCATGAGAAACCCTTCAATATTAAGATGAGGAAGTATAGGCTAGAATAGAATTGTTGTTACTTTCTGATGTTATGATAAGCATCCGGTGTCGTTTTGGTTTCAAAGTGGTTACTACTTCACCAACGTATATCAGGAGTATATGTAATATTATGTTAAGGTAATTTTTTTCTTTAAAACAAAAATTTCAAATGTCTGAAGTATTTCCTTTGCCTCACTAGAGACAGTGAATTTAAAGTTATTTTTATTGACAATCTAATACACTAGATTGATAAAAATGCTAAATCAAAATTGGCCATTTAGAGCCATTTAGAGAAATCCCTTGAGTGCTTAACACTTTGCTAGGAGCTTAGAAGGTATAAACATGAAAAACCCTTAAGCAACATGAAAATAGAGCGGGCCTTGCTTTGATCACCACTTGGTCCCCCATCTCAAGCACTTGATCATTAAGATGAACGGCATAAACATTCATGAAAGAGATGATCCAGTCTCAGAGCATCCAGAGCAAGAAGGGAAAGAAGCAGTTGAACATTTGAAATACCAAGGCAGCTCCAAGCAATCTCACATCTGCTAATCTGGTCCCTATTCATGGAACGAGGATGAGAGTCCACATTGGCCACCACTCTGCAGAGAACTTCTTTCTAAAAAAAACAAAAAAAGAAAAAACTGCAGAAAACTTGGAAAATATATAACAATTGAAATCACCTATGTGACCTTTGACCATCTGCAAAGGAGCCTTCTTAAGATTTTGGTATAAGTACTTAAAAGTGTGTGTATGTGTGTGTGTGTGTGTGTGTGTGTGTGTAGATGATGAACAGTGGAAGGATTTAGAGGAAGAGGTCATACAGGAAACGTCTGTCACTATCCAATTGTGAAATTTCCTGGTTTGCCTGGGGAGTTTGCAATGAACACATTTATGGCCCAGGGTTCTTCTGGAGGCTGGCAGGTCCAGTACCAAAGGGCTGTATCTGGTAAGTGCCTTCCCTCCGTCTCATCCTATAGCAGAGGGGCAAAAGAAGGCAAGAGAAAAAAGAAGGGGACTAGACAAGAGAGAGAGATACACAGGGACCTTTATATAATGAACCCCGTTCTTGACAGTGGCATTAATCCTTTCCGGAAGCCGGAGCCTCCTTGGCCTCCCCACCTTTCACTAGGTGCCACCTACCAATGCTGTGGCATTGGGAATTAGTTCCCAGCATATGCTTTTTGGGGTTTTGGTGGGGGTGGGGGAACAGCTTCAAGCCAAAGCATGAGATAATCAGACTCAGAGTAAAAGGATTGAGACAAGGAGCCCACAGGAATAAATTTAAAATGCAAAAACAGGTTTAAGATATGTATATAGATTTAAGATACCCACAACACAGACAGATGTCTGTTTATATTTTCTTCTTTTTCAGGATAAAAGAAACTAACATGGTGGTATTTTTAATGTTTTCCAGTTAAAGAGATTGGCCCTGTCATGCTACTAATAAAATTAAGGGATCATTATTTGAGAGTATGAGTTAAGATGCGAGGGATACTCTTTAGATTTCTTTTAATAATTGTGAAAGAAAAGTCAACATCTGCTTAGAGACTTGGTACTGGAAATGAAGAGGCGAAGACACTGGGAAGCTTTCCTACGGGTGGTGGAAACCCAAGGAACAAACAGACCATGGAGCAGTGAGTGTCCCTGGCAGGATGGAGGAGGACAGATTTTTTTCAGCTATCCCCAACTGGAAGCCATGACTCGGCAAACAAAATCTTGGAGCCAGGAAAGTGTTACTTCAAGGAAGGCAGGAAAGAAGTCAGTTATTTAAGTGTGAAGACAACAATTGCAGTTCTTAGCAAGAGGATTCCAAGGATGGATCGCTGGTGCCGAGACAGTTATTTACAAGTTTTTGATTGAAAATGTTTCAAGGGCACTGGGGGCAGAGCCAGAGTCTCTGCGGCTAATGGGAAGGACAGATGGTTAGGAAGAGAAAACAATGAATATATATCATAAGTTCATTAGATCAAAAAGCGCTTTCATTAAAATTGATTCAGAGCAAGAAAGCATTAGATTTGGAGTCAGACCACCTAGAACAGAAGCCTGCCATGCCACTGATGAGATGCAGGGCCACAGACAAGTTATTTAATCTCTCTGTGCTTCACTTCTCTTCTACAAATGAGGGAAAATAGTAGAACCACCCTCAGGGCAGATGTGAGGATTTACGGGAACATATAAAGCCTCTGTATAATGCCTGGTACTTTGTGAATGTTGCATAATTGATAGTATCATTATCATCATCATCATTACTATTACTATTAAATGATTAATAAGACTTCATTAGAACACGAGAGCACCAATTTAATACAACAAATATTTGAGGGCCTTTTTATTGAGGTAATTACTGTGAACAGTTAAGGGAAGATGATTAAGACTGATCCTTGACTTCAATTCATTTTTTTTAAATTAATCAATCAGTTTGTCAACAAGTTTTACTGAGTGTGTACATATGCAGATGCTCTTGCCAGCAGAGCATGGAGACGGTGGCACAGCGTGACGCTAGCCCAGCCTGACCAGTGCTGTGACAGAACTCCACACAGGTGCTCCAGGACCACAGAGGACAGGCATGTTCACCAGAGAAACATTGAAAACTCCCCCAGATGGACTGGGAAAACCAATTGAGATACCCTAAAGAAAGCCTGGCCAATCCGCCCGCCATATATAGCCAGCTCATCACTGACTGGTGGATAATCATACTAGGCAGCAGTCAATATTGTGAATGCCATTTCAGAACAAATTCCAAGGCTCATCCAGAGTATGTACATGTGTGGGAACAAGGTGCATATCTGAAAAACCTTTCTGGAAGAAGTAGCATTTACATGGACCCTGAATGGTAAGATATTAACATGCCGAAATGTGAAAGAAAAACCATTATAGAAATAAGGAACAGTATGAGTTAAGAGATGAAGTTGGGGCAGGTAGGAGAGAAGCATCTAGAATGTGTGGTGAGTTATAGTTACTGTGAATTTATTAACAGAGAAAAGGGTAGAAATTGGAGAAGAGGAGAGAGAGAGAGAGAAAGAGAGAGAGAGAGAGAGAGAGAGAGAGAGAAAACTAGACATTTTGAGAAAAGCTGGTAGGTACAGGAAAACCATTAGTGGACCACATAGTCTGACTTGATTTTATATTCTGTGATTCTCAAAGATCCCCAAAGAAAAGTCCATTATCAGAAGATAGTTCTGAGTTTATCATAAGGAAGCTAATGAAATAGAGCTGTAGCTATACCTACAATCCAGGTGAAAAGTAAGTAAGGCAGACAGGAGAGCAGTTGCTTAGGGACACCAAGTCCGAGTGACCAGTACTGTCATGCTAAACACCTCATGATTTGGTTTGTTTAAAATTATCACACAGCTATTCCACATTATGTTCGTGTACATCATAACAATCACATGTCCATTTTTTAACTGAAGGGGAATTTACAAATCATTGCTTTAGAAAATATTGCTGTCTTTACTATGTACTTTTAATGTAAAATATTTTCTTTGAAGTTTACCAAATCTTCTGGTACATGGCTATGAGTAATCTCCTAGGCTAACACACTCCTAGCAATTTGGAAGAAAGTTTCTGTGGAAACACATTTTCCAGTAGTCTATAATCATCTACAGTCTGCTTTGTATTGTGCACAGAAATATTTAAGTGTGTTGATGATATTCATTTTCACTTGCAATCTGGTTTAACTGGCAACTGGCAAAACCAGTTAAAATTAAGAAGATGGATATTTTGAGCTAAACTACAAACAATTCTGCTGGAAATAGACCGTGATAACTAAATTGCTATCATTCATGCCTTGGTCTCTAGAATCTGGATAATGGCGGACTGAAGAGGCTACAACTTCCCTATTTAGAACAAAACAAAACAGGCAGTAAATGGGCTCTCTTTGAGCAGCTGAAATGTCCCCACACATCTCACAAATGCACAAAAAAGTTGGGACTGAAACAAACACATACTCCACAATTTCAACGACTAATACATTAAGCTGGATTTCTCTCCAAACTCTATAGAGCCTGTTAAAAATGCCCTAGTTAAGGTGCACATTTAATTCTTCACCATGCACACATTGCAAAGGGTACTAGATCATTAATCTGAACTAGCTTCACAGTTGATGGGAAAAGATTTGGTGTGTCAGTCAGACAGAGCGTTTCTCTAAACTTAACTATCATTCAGACTTTAGAAACTTAAACCAATGCAAAATCAAAGCCATTTCAGAGAAGGTGGAAGAAGAGCATCTGCTCTGAGAACAGCCCATCACTATTGCCTTGGTTCTGTGCTAATGAGGTTCCACATCAGGCTGGGGCTTTAACAGCTATGCTTTCATTACTCACTCTTTTGGTCTCTTTAGGAAGGTGGCCTCCAGCTGGTCATGAGCTAGTTTTAAAGAATAATAATTAGGTATAACATCAAAAACTAATGGAGGGACAATAAAAATACTTGAGAACCACAGGCTATTTTTCAGACAGTTTTTTTGTTTGTTTTTTTTTTTTTTTTTAAATTTGGGAATAGTGGCTTCCTTTCTCTACAAACTTCTAGTTATTTTCCTACACATGGACAAGGGCCATCACTGTCAACTTTAGTATCTATCTGATGGGATAGCTTACCCCAAGTCAAAACTAGGTCTTAAGACTATAATAAGAGAAAGAAAGTGTGGAGGAAATGTTTGGACAGTAGATCAGTCTTTGAGCTGGAGTAATACAGATTTTCAGTACCTGCCTATTCATTCTGGGGCTCAGAATAGGATAGCCCCAAGAATGGGGCCTTGGCTTGCTGAATATTTTGAACAGAAAGAAAGGGACTCAGAAACAAGATTTTTCTAACCTTCTGCATATCTTTCTTCTGCTCCTCCTGCTTCTCCAAGGCAGGCCATCAACTAGAATTCTTCTTCGCCCAGTAAGTTATAGAAACTAGAACCCCTCCTCCTCCAAAGCCAGCCAAACTAGAAAATTCAGTCAAACACTTCCCCACCTTTGTGTGTGTGTGTGTGTGTGTGTGTGTGTGTGTGTGTGTCTTTTGCTAAGACAAAATACTCAAGAAAAAAAACTTAAAGGAGGAAAGATTTATTTTGGCTCCCAGTTTTGAAGCTTTGAGTATATGGACAGCTGGCGCCATTATTATGGGTCTCTGGTGAGCAAGAGCACCATGGTGGAGAAATCTTGGTAGAAATGAGCTGCTCACTTCATGGCAGCCAGAAGACAGAGAGAGGGAAAGGGGCTGTTGACAATGTTCCGGGGCCAGGCTCTGCAGAGAAACTGAGGCAGCACAGAGACCGCCCTTCAAATCTCACTTTTTATGATCAAGTCAGAAAGATTTCAGACGTGTCGCTCAGAGTAAAAGGAATGAGTTTATTAGAAGAGGTAAGAAAAGGGGAAAGGCGACACTCTCCAGGAAGAGAACGGGTCCTCTCAGGGAGAAGAGGGGCAATGTGCCTCTCCCACCCTCCGGTTTTATTAGTGGTCCCAGGAAGTTGACTTTTGACAGCAGGATGACATCAGAGTTTTAAGTCCCCACTGGTTACTTTAGCCCATGTTCACCCGTTCTCATTGAAACCTATTCTTACAGATTGTATGGCTAAGGGGAATTACCCTGATCTCCCTGAGTTCCAGAATCTGGTCTGTGTAAGGGTCAGAAAAGTTCCCTGCTTCTGGGTAACTGGGGTTCTTCTTATTGGCTTTGTGGGGCCCACATTACTCCTGCAGTAAACAGGAAGTTTGCTGAGCATGTAACATATCCTGTGGAATGAAGCCAGGCAGGGCTGCAGGGAAGTTGCTTTTTAAAAGTGAACGTATATTGGGGTCAGCACAGTTCCTGCAACCTCACGTCCCACGTCCATACTACTCTCATCTGATGGTCCCTGATCCACAAGATATAGTCCCCCAGGCATACCCCCAAAGACCCACTTCCCCCAACTAGGTTCTACCTCCTGTACTTTCCGCCCCCCAGTAATCCATCCAGCCATGAATTCCTCAATGGTTAATCTATTGATGAGATCAAGGCCCTCATTATGTACGCACTTTCCCAAATCCCTATCTCTGAATGTGGCTGCATTTGGGACCGAGACTTCAACACAGGAGTCTTTGGGGAATACTTCATACTCAAACCATAACACCACCACGTAAGAGCCAGTCTTAAAGAAATTCTTTGACCTACCTTGTCTGATAGTAGGATGTAAGACCTTCAGTCTAGTAGGGGTCCTGCCCAATGCCCAGGAAGGAAGAATGAACGACCTATAGTAAGATTATAAACTTGTGTCCAATCCCAGGTCTACACAGTGGTCATTTTTCATCAAACCTAAGCAGGAGAAAACAGTTATGGATCTTCATTTCTGAAAGCTCCCCCACCACATAAAACTTTGGTAAAATACATCTTGAACCTTCTCACTTGTTAACTTGCCTTTTGCTACCGTGTCACCGGTGACGCTCATGATGAGTAAGGAAGGACATCACACCTTCCTGTCCTGCAGAACAACAAGCTTCAGGAACACCCATCTCACCATGCAAGATGAGACCGCAGAGAAAGGGTCTGAGAGAAGCTCAGAGGAGAGGGACCGCGACTGTCCCTTCACCGCGAGGAATCATGGCATGGCAACTTTTAATCAAAATAAGATATGAGAAAGGATTGCTCACGAATTTTTGTAATAAGGCAGAATATCTACAACAACTAACGGTTGTTACCATAATGTGTTTAGAAAAAGTCCTTGTATCCACTTCCTCTCACCTTTTTGGTCCCTGTGATGTGCAGCCTGGTAAAATTCAATATGTAATTCATTAGATATAATTATGATTCATTGCAGCAAATCAATAACTTAGGTAACAAGTATGCTAAGTGAAAAATCAAGCCCTTCTCAAATCAAACTTCACAATTTCTCAGAATTTCTATTTAATCACTCCTATGTGTGTCCCTGCCAGCCAGGCCACTGAGAGTCTGTATTCCAGAGTCTGCCATTCCAGCAGGGAATGGAAGCCCTCCTCCTGCTCTTCTCCCAGTTCCACCTATTTCACTGAAAACCCCTTCTTCGCCAGGAATTCTTTACCCATAGAAGGCGACATCTGTGTAGCTATATTTTCAAATTTTTTAATGAAGTTTATTGTGCATCTTTGATCTATGCAATGTGATGTTATGAAATACGTATATATTAAAATGGTTACTTTAGTAAAGTAGGTTGACATATCTATCATTTCATATAGTTAAGTTTTTGATAAAAGCAACTAACATCTACTAATTTAATAAAAATCCATAATACAATTCTATTAATTTTAGTCCTCATGTCATCAGACTCATGAATCTTACATATCTGCTCTCTTGTATTTTTTAAATCTGTATCTCCCCATTTTCTCTCCTACTCCTCACACTTAAGATCATCACTGTAAAGCACTGTAATTTTTAGTAAAATAAGACTTAGACTAGTGAAAGAGCACCAATATTGCATAGATAATAAATATAAAATGAACAATGAAAAACTTATGGGTTAAAAGCTTTTGGACTAAGGTAGACATTCGATATTAAATGGAAATGTTAAATAAAAACAAATACAAACTCAGGTAAGGGAGACTTTATTTCGAAAAGACTGGTGCAATAGGCAGCAAGGACGATCGCAATAGGGAAGGGGGCCATCCCAGGAGAGAAAGGGGTCCTGTCCCAGAAAGGGAAAGAGACTATCACAACAGGAAGGACATTTCTATGGTGATATTTGCAAATGTCTCAAAGTAAAAAGGTCAAAGCAAGAAATACCTGGATGTTTGGGGAATGGGATGAGTTGGTCCTGGGATCCAGCCAGGGAACGTTTTCCTTTGAGGTCAGCTGATTCTCAGGAGGGTCCATTAAGGAAAGCTGTTTTGTGTAACAATGATCAAGGTTGGACTCAAGCTCCAGGACCTGGGGGAAAGAGAGGAGCCTGATGAGACAAAACATGGGAGTCTGGGGGGTCTGCGCCTTACCATAGATTAAACAAGGGGAGGCATCGGTGAATCCTGTCTAAGCCATTTGGAGAAGGGGTGTTCTTTGAAGCAAGCATTCCTGGAAGGGAAGAAAAATCAGAGGAAGATCATCATGGGTCCAATCATTTCTGCTAGGTCTGTCCACAGGAGGGGGCTCTGTGTCTCCATATTGAGTATAAATGGAACACTGAAAGCAGGTAGAGCCCGTGGTCCACATTTGCACGTCATGATGTAAAGATTCAGCCCACCACAGACGTGGTATTAAGGCTAAGCCAAGCATGTGGAGTTACGTGTGAAAGTGTTATAAGCACTCTTACCAAAACAAAAATGATTCCAGTGACTACCTATACACATGCATTATACACATACATGCAGAGTGAGATTTTTTTTCATAAGTTAAATGCAATAAAAAGCAATAAAAACTAATATTTTCAATGAGCTTCTTTGGGAAAAAAAAGGCAACCTTACTGCAAAACAGAGATTAGGATTTCCCTCAAGCAAGCCAAACATGACGTTCACCTTCATAGAGTACACACATGTCTACATGGGCATGGTGTTTATATTGGGGATTTGGAGAAAGACACCTGTCTTCAGTTGCGAAACATCATAGAATCATACTTTTTTTTTTCCATCTGTGAAGTAAGAGCATTAGAGGAGATGGTGCTGAGGTTTCTTTAAGTGTGCTCTTATATTAGAGACACCTTCTGTCTAGAACGAAATGCCACCTAGCTGTTCACACCAAGAAATTACTTTTATGTAATGCACTTAGCCTGAAGAACTCAAGGCTCTCTGATTTGTACTCTACCTCATTGTTGGATAATCTCCATGAGATGGGTGCTATTATCACTCCTCTTTATGAAACAAAATGAAGCCTGGGAGAAATGACAGTGCTTACCTCAGGAAGATCAACGAAAAGAGAAGTGAGCAAGGCCAGAAATGAGCCTGCCAAACTTTTCCAAGTTTGGAGGAAAAAACATGTACAGAAGCACAGAGAAATGACCTGGATCTATTTGCTAAAAAGAGAGCTGTTCTCTAGTTGAATGGGGGTGATCTATACCATAAGTGCTTTAGATGCCCTTTCAAGAACTAGCCTAAGTGGTGAGCCACTGGGGCAAAGGGTTGTCAACTGCTGCCCGCCTTGACAGGCCAAGACCATGCACCCTTCTCTGGGCCCAAGACGTTGGGTGGGTTCATCAGCCATGAAGTGGTGGGTAAGGAAAGAGAGTGGAAGGCAGTGACTTGCAGGGAGTTCAAAGGTCACAGGACAGGAGATAGTAATTTTTAAAAAAAAATGAAAAACTTTATTGAAGCAGGAAAAAAAAACAAAGTAACTCTTCTGGGGGCAGCTCTCATCGCAGCCTGGGGAGGAAGGAAGCTAAGTCGTAATGCTCTCTGCTCCAGGGATACTCAAAGTCAGATTGTGAGGAAAGTGGGTTTTGTTCAAAACCAGCTTCCTGGGGAGATGGGTAGGACCTCAGAGTTTCAAAAGTTCCATCTCCAAAAGCTCTGGGAGAAATAGAGCTTTAGAAGGGGAGAAGATGCCTTAGGACAAAAGGATCCATTAGGAATTTTACAGGTTTCAAACAGGTTTTTACTTCCAAAATTTCACAAGTTTTAGCTCTTTCATGGAGCCTCCCTTCCCATGTCAAAGGGAGTGGGACCTCCTGGGACCAGCAACCGCATCTTCCAATTCTAGAGGAGGCGAGGGTTTCCAAGTTCAGTCTTTGAAAACCTGGACTCTGGAAGGTCTGTGTTGACTTCCTGCAGAAGCCCGCTTATCCTCCGTCCTGAACATCTGTGCTCTCTGCCTTTCTAATAAACTCCTGCTCGTTACACTGTGCAACTCATCTGAAATTCTTCCAGTGGGATTGCAAAGAACTGGTGGCTGAGACCCCCATGCTGAGAACTCCTGAGACCTCTTTGGCTCCACGGGCAGGTCTCATGCTGCAACAAAGAAACTCAGCATTGGGGATACATCTCTGAGAGTCAAGGTCACAGTATCCCAAGCTTGGATGTAACTTAATACAGCAATTGTCAGTTTCCCTGTACTACAGGTAAGGAGTAGCACAGGGCACAGAAAATCCACTGCTTTTGAAGCTAACCATATAAATTGTGAAATAAAGCTCTGCCTGAGGCACCTGGAGTCTGGTGGCTAACATCTCCACTTCCCTCTGCAAGCAGAGATAACAGTGCATCTCTCCAAGGAATGATCCAGGCTCAGATCATATTGCTCTAAAGGACGAACCAAGGTAGAGACACATGGTATCTAACTGTTGCTAACCTGGAAGCTTTGGGGACAGATACTTTTTCTAAGGGAAAGTGTTCAGAGCTTTGAGTGAAGCTCTCTCATTTCTTTGTAAGTCAGATTCTCTGCAAAAGGACCACAGTAAGCATTTTGTTACTAATCCTAAGAGTTCTAAGGTTTGACTGTAGGCACTTGATTTATTAAAGTGAGCAAGGACTAAGGACCTGGAGTGAATTACTAGAGGGAATAAATCAGACAGTGTAAAGAATTGAATTCAATGTGATGCAAATGCAGGTTAAAAAGGCAGTGGTGTGAATTTTGTTTTGCTTTGTTTTAATGAAGGTGTTGGTTTTGTGGATTTTAACCCACTGCCTCAGAGGGTGGATTCCACCTCAGAACTCATTTCCATCATGGAAACCTGTGGTAAACCTACAGCAGCTGATGAGCCTAGCACTTTTCATTGTATAGGAAAGTGTGTGAGAAAAGATGGGCAAGGATTTTCATCAGACTGTCAAGGTGAAATTTGCCATGAATTTGCAAAAACTTGCAAAAGAAAAAAAAAATCTATGTGAAGTAAAGTTATGTTAATTAGCCTGATCCTATCAGTTATTTCACAATGTGCACATACATATATCAAGCATCGCATTGTACACAATGAATAAATGCAACTTGGTGCCTCACCTCAGTAAGGTGGGGTAAAAAGAAAAGGAAACATAAAAATGACAATTGATGTATATTGCTTAAAACCAACTGCCTAGGACACTTTCTCCAGGTTTGTCCACACAAAGGAATTCAATAGTCAACAGCAATCCCATGAAATAAATATTCGAAAAGGTTATATAGGATTGTAGTTTGTGCGATTCATATGTTTTTGAAATATTATAGGCAAACCTAATCCTTATAAATTAAAACTCTTTGTCATCCTCAGAGAGAAAACATTTTAAAAGAATTCCCCTGGTCTATCCTTCTATGAAAGTTATTTATCTCATTTTAATATTCACTGAGACACATATTTTGTTAATGAATTCTGGCTTGTGTAAAAAAAAATAAAATCCTTTAGGGCAAAGAAAAAAAAAAAGAAATTGTACCAGACCCACACACAGTAGAATGTACAAGAAAGACTTCATTTAAGGCTATTACTAAAAGAGAAGAAGGCCAGAATCTACTCCTGACTTCACTAAAAAGAAGGGCTGGGGAGTTTTAAGAGCTAGTGGGGGTTAAGGGGGTACTCAGGTTGTTGAGCAGTGCTTGCTAATTGGCCTTACCCAAAGGAAAAGCAAGTGCTCAGGTATCTTCATGACAGCAGATAGTTTTACACAAGTCAGGCTCCTACTCTCCCATAGCAACTGGGGATGGAAGCTCTCTTTTTCTGAGAGTTACAGTTCAAAGAGGTGCCTCCCAGGTCCTTGGAAAGATGGTCCTGAGCTCTCAAACTGGCAAAGGGGTTCTTAACAAGATTGACATCTCAAAGGGGCCCAGAAAGAATTTGCAATTGCAAAATTCCTGAAGTAAATTCTCTAAGAAAAGGAAGGTCAGGGACCTAAAGGCCAGAAGAGTCTGTCTAAATGTAGTAAAACCCAATGGAACATTAATGCCCTCTTGGCCACACTCATCATAGGGGATTTTATAAAGAAAACTTGTGGGTCTCTGCACTTCAAGATGGCCTAGGAAATTTCAGTGCATGACGTGTGTCTTTGGGTGCTTCTACCATTGTCCCATCTGACAGCATCCCTTCCCTCTCCCCACAGACAGTCTCCCTACACACACACACACACACACACTCACACACACACACTCAAAACCTGTAACTCACTCTACCTTTCCTTTCTCTTTCCTTCTGACATCTTTGGACTAGAAACCTTTAAATCTGTTCCTCAGGGAAGCCCTGTGGACTATCCCAGTGGATGCCCAGCACCATCCACTGTGGAAGGTTCGGGGTAGATTAATCTGCTCTCTTTCTAAGGATACCTGCAAATGCTCAATGGACACTAGGGAACAAAATATCTAACTCACTAAAGAGGTCCTCTAGCAATGAGTGATCCTAGTGCTATTGAATGTGGCCAGGCTGGCAATCTGGGTTGAAGGCAAGAGGGGGTGAGTGGAGTCTTCAGAACCCTCATCCCAATATGTCACCACACAGATTTCCCCGCATGAGAAACCAAGGAGTACTTCCAAAACCACTGTTGACACCTAAGCAGCCCAGATGACGGAGTGCAAGCTGGTGCACCAACGGAGGCCTTCACTGGGACAGGACGGGAGGGTGGAGGGGCGTGGTGGAAGTCTCAAAAGTTTTCAGGCATTTTCTGTTATTGTCTTCCTCATGCCCATTATCTTCTCAAACTCATTAAAGAAACCAAAATAAATTAATATTTAAAAGGATAAGCACCAAGGAGGATATCAGAAATTTCTGCTGTAGACTTAGGATAACAAAGGTCATGAATTATATGGAAACCCCTGATCCCTAATATTCCATATACTTGCAACTTGGTGTCATTCAGACATCATCTGCTGAAGAGCATGAGTAAGAAAACAAGGCACGCCCCCACGAAGTAGGGGAAAGAAGCTGTCAGGGGCAGGAAAATCTTCACATTAGGACCCCAAATATATATTTTCTCCCATTTTAATGTGCTTCTCATAAACATCATGAATTCCTATTTTAAATTTGCAAATACATTAATAAAAAATTATTCTTGAGAGAATTACAAGTGTCAGTGCATTTTAGAAAGTCTACTAAGAAACCAGAGAGATTTTATGGAAAACAGCAGCCTCTTATGACTGTTGGTCATCCCGGCCAGAGGTCAAGGTCACCGGCCTCTTCCCTACATGCCCTCCATTGAGGTGGAGTGTTCCCTGCCATCTTTTCTTTGTTGGTGAAAATTTTGATTTTTAAAGAAATGTTCAAATCAAAGAAAATTTGTGACTTTTTTCCATCATGGAAACGCATACTCTTTTTCTTGGGGTAAAACTAACTCCTCTCTCATTGGAAAAATTAGTGAATTGCTAAGGTAGTAAGTAGCAGAGGGAGATGTGTGCCAAGTCCCTCTGCCCACCAGCTCATGCTCATACTCCTTCCAACCCTGCTCGTAGGCACCCACACCAAACACGAGAGGAGTTAATTCTAGATCCCATGCAAGACAGGAAAGACCAACAGTTTGAGTGTCAGACGTTACAGGTATGGATGCTGACTTTGCATTGTATAACCCATGTATAACCCCAGAGAAGTTCCTTATTAGCTCTTACTGTCAGTTTTCCATCCCATGAAATACAAGGAGTTGTCATGAGAGCTCTCAGTAGAAAGCCCAGGGTGTATTAATAGGCCTATGGTAACTATTGCTTTTTTTCTTAAAGAAAAAAAATACAACTATTGTTTTCTTAAGGAGGGGTGGGGGAAAGCCAAGTGAAATTGTATCTTAGTGGGAAAGAGTACATGCAAATATGAAGCTAACAAAAAAAATCATTGACTAGAAAATAAAATATAAAAGGATCTTTTTGGAAAGAGGGTTCAATTATCAGGAAAAGAAACACAGGTCAGAGAAGTTTAAACAGAAGCAATATTTGTGAATGAATACTTATAAAAAAACAATGGAGGAAAAAAGTTTAAAAAGAATTAATTACCAGTTTGATAAAGTGCTAGCTAAATTTTAAGTAGAAAATCTTGCTCATCAACAATAGACAAAATTATGCCTTTAAATTGCATTAATTTACAGTCCTCTGTACTCAGTGAAAGTAAAAACCAGAAATACCATTTCTCTCTGAGAATCTCACATATTGAGTCCTGTGGAAGTGTTAGCAATTCCTTGCTAAAGCTGACTTAATATTCTAGGACAAGTGTCCACCATTTTTCTTCAGGAATCAACAAGGTAGAATTTTTTAAAGCAATGTGCAAACTAGAAACATTTGAAAAATCGTTTCTTAAATAGCAGTGCATGGTTGCCAATCAGTGATGGAAAGCCATTTTTCCAGTCTACCATTTTCAAAACATATTTCTGAATAGCTTTGCAAGGTTTTGCATTAGTTTTACAGATTTCCCCGAATGATTATATCTCAGTAATAGAATAAGGAGCATCTGCAGCCGACGGATGGTATCACACGGTGTTTACGGAGACTGAAGGACTGTCACATGCCCGATGATTACAGAAATAAGCTTGAAGATTACTATTATTAAACAACCAACTGTTAAAAGACCCACACGACATATTAAAGGGAAACACAGAATAAGCTGGTTTTGCTGCTTAAGCCAAATATTTTGGAATTCATCCACATTAAGCTCTCACTTTTTCTCACCATGGTGCTTGATTTTGTGATAAGTTTGCATACATTATTCTTCCCTGAGGTACATTTAGTTTAATTAAATTTTACTATTAAAAAATATTAAAGCCTGCTTCTCATAATCCTTAGGAAACTTGGCGTGGAAGCACACCACCCTGCCACACTTCCCTGAAGGAGCTCCGATGACTTCACTCAGACGGGTTTACAGATCAGGGAGCAAACAAAGAGGACATGGCACTGGTCAGTTCTGTCCACAAGGCTCCCTTCTTGGAGGGAGCACCACACAGGAACATGGCTAGAGGTCAAAAGACCCATGCTCCACTTTGGAACCTACCAGCAGACCTGAATCCGTTCACACCCTGCTTAATAATATTTCAATCTTCCATTTTCCTTATTATTCTATGAATGAGAACTCTCTTATGTCAGCCAAAATGATGGGTATCAAGGAGGTTGTTTTCTGTCTGAGCTGAGAAGCCTCCTCTTTCTCATGCTCTTACCCAGCGTTGTTCAAGAACCCACCTTGTGCCCATTAGTGGACTAGGATCTGTGCACACAGAGATGAATGGGGCCAAGTCCTTTCTGCCAAGGAACATCAGTCTCAAGAAGACACCCTGCCTTGGTACTATCATCCACTGGCAGGTGGTCCTGAAGAAGGGGTGTGGCCAGCTCTGCTAGTCATTCTGAAGAGAGAGAAAAAAAAAACAAAAAACATGGTACCTCAGAATATAGACACCATCCATTTAAAGAAATGCCCAGGGACTCAAACCATACACACCAAGTAGTTTGCATGCTTTTTTTTTCCCACAGAGTCTTTCCTCTGATGGATTAACTGAGTGCTTATTTGATCTGCAATTACCAATCATTCGTACCCACGGTATTTAACAAAAGAGAGCCCCACACTCAGGGAGCACCATGCAGAGATGCTAGAGCACTAATCAGGATATAGGAAAACACACCGGTTACCCTGCATTGGAAACCCAGAAATGCTTTTGCAGCCATGCTCCAGGCTGGGAGGTCATTAGCAGCACGTCCATCCACAGTAGAGTGTTTTGCCACAGGTAACGATGGCTGCACTTATTCCTAATGTTTTCCGAGTGTAGCATGAATGAACCAGCCAGTGTTTATGTCAGGCCAAGGCAGAGGGACTTCTGCTATTGCTGTTTGTTTTCTTCTACATTTCATAGCAGGCAGCAGGGATCCTCTTAAACTTTACGGACACTGATACAAGTGCACAGACAAGGATAAAATCACTCCCAAAAAGAAGGTTCCCAGCTCTTCTGTGTGGGTAACTTTATGTCATCACAAAAAAATTTTGTTTTTCAAGAATTTATTCTTCAAAAAGTGCTTCCTTTATACCACCAAAGCCTTTCCACTTTGCTTCTTGATGCCACTGCTCCTGGTAGACTCCAGTTAGCTGATTAAGTGAAATTAACTATATTTTATATTATCCATTTGTAGAAGCCAAAACAGACGGGTTTCTACTGCAGCTCAACAACCTAATATGCATGATCTGAGTTTCCTTACCTGTAAAATACGATTAATCAGCTGAAATTCTTTGCAGGGTGAGGAGAAGCTAGGTTATGTTACGAAAATGTTATGGTTTGTGTGAGACAATAGGGGAGAACTTAGAGTAAAATGCCTGGGGTGTAAGAATTTTAACCTAATGAGTGCATTACTCCCCTGATAGAGATTACCTGGTGGTAACTGTAGGTAGGGAGTTGTGATGGAAGGAGGTGGTCACTGGCGGTGAGGCTTGGGGATAGATATTTTGTTCACTGTGAGGGAAATCAGTGTTTCCCTCCCTCTGCTTCCTGGTGTGATGTCCTGAGTTGCTTTCCTCCACCACACTCTTCCGCCATGATGTCCTGCCTTATCTCCCGCCCCAAAGAATGGAGTTATTTATCTATGATCTGAGACCTCTGAAACTGCAAGCCCCCAAATAAACTTTTCTTCCTCTAAAATTGTTCTTATCAAGTCTTTTGGGCACAGAAGGGAAAAAAAAAAATCTGACTAAAACAAGTAACAAACAACCCCATATTGTGGCTTCAAACAATGAAACTTCATTTCTTTTTGTGAAAAGTCCTCTGTGGGACCAGAGACCTTTTCTTCCAGTAATTTTGAGCCCATTGTGTCAGCACAAAGCTTCCTCCCTGATTTCCATTGGAGGGTGAGTAGAGGGTCAGCCCTGGCAGGAAATGCTTTGTCCTGATCTGTCACATCATTTTCCTTCCCTGTCCAAAGAGAGAGAGACAAATAAATGGTTGCATCCAGCCACCAAGAGGTTGGGAAGTATGTGTTCAGGGGGGAAAAAAAAGATGTGGTGAACATTAATAATCATCAAGTCTACTATCATTATTGTTAAGATCAATCAGGTCATAGATGGAAAAGCTCTCAACATACTTTCAGAAATGGTAGAAGCTAGAAGCTGAATAAACATAAGACAGGATGATAATGATGATGATGATGGTGGTGGTACTGGTAGTAGTAATGGTAGTGGTGATGGTGGTGGTGGTGGTATGATAATGGTGGTGGTGATGGTAGGTGGCAGCAGTGATGATGATGTTGGTAGTGATGATGATGATGATGATGATGATGATGATAGTGAGTAGACATTTCAATATGTAGGTAGGTAAATGTGTGTGTAGATGAGTATTTTATCTAATTTTTCAAATATTTGCATGGTTTATCACATTAAACTTGAATTTGTTCCAAGTTTAATTCTTTACTTCTACTGCAAAGGAAACATGACCCTTCCAAACAAAACTGTGCTGATCAGTAAAGAATTAGAATATTTTTTCTTCTTATTTCTCTACCTTTCACCATGTCTCACATTATAGGCCATTTCTGATATCCCAAGCTATCATATTCTTTCACTAATGGGAACCCTCTGAGACCCATTTCCTGTGCACTAGCCCTAAGTAACCAACTTTGTGTTGGTCCATGGCTTAAGACGTTGATAGATTACTAGTTTATATTAATTATTGTCTCAGATTATTTATTAGCGTGCCTCCCATGGGATCAAATCCATTTTTATCCTTATGTAAAATTAATTTCATACCAATACACAACTAAAGCAGTGATTTTTCAAATGCTAGCTGGAGAGGTCAATTGGATTAACACATTCTAGACAATTTTTAGATAGAGATTTATCTCATCCACATTATTGGGGAAAGAAAGCTTTAAAATTTAAAACTCCAAGTGGAAAAAGTAGTTAGCAGAGATTCTTCTTTCTTTTCTTTCTTTCCTTTTTTCCTTCCTTCCTTCCTTCCTTCCTTCCTTCTTTCCTTCCTTCGAGACTCCATTTCTCCATTTCATAGAGACTGTGCAGGCTTTGCCAAGCCTCTACCCTGTATTTTTCTCTTCAGTGATGGTGGATAGGAAAACATAAACAAATAATTTGGGCCATTTGAATATTTCTCTGAGGCTATTCCCTGAGTGACTGTGTCTACCAGACACCAAACACTTTCATATTATAAGTGTGACTGTCTTGCCTTCTACTATAGGGCTGTCTATATAATCACAAATATTATTAAATTAACACTTACATTATTGGCATTCCCCACTCTTTATTTTTCCCTTTATTTCATGGCCATCTCATATTTATCAATCTGGACCTCATTCTTTGGTTCTGGGGGACAACTCTAACCAGCCTTCTGTGAGCAAGCAGTGAGAATCCACTGTCTTTGGCCCCAAGCAGCATCAGCAGTTGTGAAGGTGAGGTTTAACTAACACAGTGCCTCACCTGCTGGCTTGATTTTTCAGATTCCGCTGGAGAGGAAAGAAAGGACCACCATGGGCTTGTCATTCTGACCTCTGATGAAGCCGGTGTTTCATTCCTGCTTTCCTGATTCTCCGACCCTCACTTCCCAGGCACTTGAAGTCATCCTCAGCTTCACACAGAATGAAGCAGATCCTTACCATGCTGCTGATTTTCTAGGAAAATTCCATCTCCCTGCAACCATAACAGAAGTGGGTCTTCTGCTGCTTCAATTTCTAGAGTTTGAGAAAGTTCAGAAATCAGATACCCATGTTTTAAAGACCCATCCTGGGTCCGGGGCACTGCTCCAAGGAAAAGAAACATGGATGTGTACTGTGTTTTACCTTTAATCATATCACACCAACTGGAGCTTTTTAGAGGTTATGTGCCTGCCTAGTCCCAGCTCTCCTGCTATGCTCATTAGCTCCAGAGTGATAGCAGAATGGTTGATGAAGCCATATGCAATGTAATGTCCTGAGCCTGTTTTTAGAGAATCTAGTGCCTGAAGATGTGAAGCCAGCCTACAAATACCCCAGAGCCTTAGAGATGATGGACAGGTCTGAGATACGGAGCTTCCCTAAATTTCAGTCTTCCATCCAGGTCTGACTCTGTCCTGTAGTTCTCTACCCTAAGACCTGCATTGCCTACACCCTCTCTCCTTAATAAATTAACACTAATAGCATGAGTACCCAAGATACTTTTATATCTTCAATGCCACAGAGACCACAGCATATTCTCTGAACCCTCGCCACAGTCTCTTCTAACACATGTGCAAGAAGACTCTTCCCCATTCTTTTTCATCAGTCATAAAGGTACTGTGCAAGAGCCTCTGCTTGGTGTATGCACATTTATCCCACAGCCCTCAGATACTCAGCCATAGTCACTCAGGCACCCAAAGCTTAAAGGACTTCAAAAATTTTCTATCAGTCTCTTTCCTCTACAGCTACAGAGCTACCAGTGTTTGTCATGTTTGTGGGGAAGTACGTTTCACAGTTACCATCTCCTCTTCAATCCTTGACATTTTTTTACCTCAGATCTCCCCAGTGTTTGGTAGCACATGGCTCCTACCAAGCAATTCTATTACTTGACTGTTTGTCTGCCCCAGTGTGAATGCCCAGAAATATGGAGGAAGCTATGTGCCTCCAACCAACCCAGCTGTGTCTTCCATGAATCTCCCTTCACAAAAATGAAGACTCCTTATTTTCAGTGATCTGCACTCTTTTTTCCATGTGCCTCCCTCCTCTTGAATTCCTTCTGTTTCAATGATGCAGAGAAGATAAAGTGAAGTTGAGAAGATAATTTCTAAAGATATTTTAAGAGTCAGACCTAGGATTGGTGCACTTCCTTTCCATCCCACTTCTTAGCTCCGTGTCACTCAGTAACTTTCTTACTCTCTGAGGTAACTGTGAGTGCATAGAGCAATGCAGGTGACAAGTTTGCCACCTAATTCACCACTTGAGAACAGAAGGAATGAAACAAGTTGTGTTTCTTGTTTTCTTCTGTTACTTGACAGCCTGGTCTCAGTTCTTCCTGGGTTGCCTCCTTCCACCTTGACTCCATGGAAGCCTCACTACCATCCCTGGGTCACTGTGTTCTCATTCCAGAAACACACACCAGGATGCTAGACCAGAGTTAATTTTACAAATGCATTTAAATGTTTAAATGACAAAGTAGTGTCATTTTTTTTTCCTATTTCAGGGCTATTTGCAGAGAAGGAAATGAGGAAGGCAGCCAGAGGGGAGTCCAGATGCAGGTGCCATGGCTACAGGAACCAGAGGATTGTGCCATCTCAGCCATCCATCTCTTAGGCTTCCAGGCATCACATACAGACCCAGATTTAAGAAACTCACGGAGAGATGCTAACCTCAGGAGCAAGGGGATTAGGGGGCTAAGCAGAGGTGAGCAACGGGTCGCTGGATAAAACATATACAAAACTTGTGAATTGAAGGGTGACCTGGAGACGCTGGAGCTCTGTAGCATTAAATAAACCTTCTAAAGTTCAGGTGCCAATCAGGGCTTCCGTTTGTAAAAGCAGAAATCTCCAAGGCTAACTCTGTTGACAAATAGCTAGCATTTCATCCCTCAGGTTAAGCCCAAATGTCACTGGGAACAGTGGTACATGCATTCCCCCCAATGGTAGCATCCAGGAACGGCCAACTGCAGGGCATGAGAAAGCACGGGGGAAAATAAAGCTTTTAAAATAATCTCTCTTCATTTTCATAATTACTGTTTCTCCCTTCCTTGTCCATGTAAAAGCAAATGTGAGCTGTTGAAAATTGTGATATATCTCTCACCTCCTAATCCAGGTCCTCTTGGTGTTATATCAGAGATATTTATGAGAGTGTTGATATTATTGGATGGGCTGTGAACTCTTTGAGAATATGAATGAAGTAACTGCATAGATAAAAATTCCATTTTAATGCAAATATTGAGGAAGAGGCATACCATTACCATCGGGTCCCAGTAAATAAAAGGTATCATTTCTAAGAGAATATATATATGTGTGTGTGTGGTTGTGTGTATACATCTGCATAAAATGAAGAAAATAGAGACATACACATATAATGCTTATATAATTTAGGCGGGTTTTCTTTTCATTTTCTTTTCTTTTTTTCTGATCATTTTTATTGGATGATCTTTCTTTTATGCACAGATACCTTGGGGAGGTTATGTGGCAGAGCAGAAACAGAAAGGAACGATACTTTTTTTTTTTTTTTTTTAACCTGACTAGTTTTGCTCCAAGGTCCTAGAGCTCCCAAGGGGTCCCAAGAAGGTGAAGGGGGCGGGGTTGGGGTTGCTGCATGTTAAAGAAGGGGACAGTGGAGATCATCCTCAAGTCACAGGACAGGGAGAGAGAAGAGTTTTACATTCCCCATCAGACAGATAAAAGCATTCCACAGATCCTGAAAAGAAGAGGGAAAGGGCTCTGGGTCTCAGGAAAGGGTCTGGCCCAGACTTCTTGGCTGTATCCATAAGGAAAAATGGGCACGTGGTGAGTGTTTGGGCAGACCGGACTCTGGGCAGCCTCACAGGAGGTTGCTCTCATTTGAGAGAAGGGCAAGAGCGGTGGAGAGCTCTACTCCTGAAGGACGCACCAAGTCAGTGCAGCTCACTCCCAGTGTTGTTTTGCTCCTTAATGGTCAGTAAAGTCCTTGCTTCATTTCTCTCAACAAAAGAAAACAAAAGAGGCTGCCCACAACGAACCCCATCCAGGAACTTAGTTATGACTCCTCTGACATCCCCAGTCATTGACCAAATCTGACCCAAAGCTCCAGAGCAAACCTGGAGTGTTGCAGAAAGAACAGCACTCAGCAGCCAGGACCGAGTGGATGAAGTTCAGGCTGGGTCCTTAGAGGGACCAGAGAGCACTCTGTTGATGAGCGTTTACACGTTGGGAGTGTCTACCTCAGTGAGCCCTCCCGTCCCTTGGCCTTCCTCTGCAACCTGCAGCCGGTTGGCATTTGCTGTCTGGAAAGGAGAATAGTGTATAGCACAATTACTTAACATTCCATTATATTTTATTCACCATATTTACATGTTCATTATGGAACAAGGAACTTGGAAGCTCAGAGTACACATTGCTGAAGCTAACATCCCAAATATCTACATATAATGAATCAAATAAGGTGCCATGAAGCTCTAAGAAGTGAGGGATAAAGATGCTAAGCTCTGCTATTTCCTCCCATTCTTGGAGCAGGAATTAATATGTCAAGTACCATTAGGAAATACATAATAATAGTGAATGAATAGAGAAGAGAGAGAGAGAAATTAACAGACATTTAAGATTCCCTCATGAAAGCATCTGGTTGGTTACTGCTGCCGATTTTGCATTGCCGTATGTTTATGTGGCAATTGAGGATGTATTTCAATATTTCAGTGTTTCTGAAATGAACGGCAGTCACTGGGTACCACTGAGCATGGGATGGTGTTGTCAGTTTGTGAAACTGACTTAGGTTCCGGACTGAGGTTACATTTGAGCATGTCAGGAAGTGTCAGGGGAGTCTGTTTGGTGACCTAAAAATATGGTTTGAAATATTGTATCTTACGTCTCAAGAGTCCTCCTCGTTCTGGGAGCCATATTCATTTGCAGTGTATAGCCTACAGTGTGGAAGATTCACATCACACCCAAGATGAACACCTATGTGAGTAATGATCCTGGAAAGTGGGTATTGTTTTCTGTGAAGAAGCTGCAGGAAAATGAAGATGTCATAGAAGAGTGTAATCCATTAAATAGTGTCCCCAAACACATCCGCCTAGAATCTCAGAACGTGACCTGCCTTGGAAATAGAGCCTCTTGGGAGGTAATTACTGAAGATAAGGTATTCTGCATTCGGGTGGGAATTACCTGAATGACTGGTGTCCCTGTAAAGCAGGACCCTGGACATTGACATAGGGGAACCAATATGAAGACAGAGACATGGAAACCGCCTTGTGACAATAGTCCAGAGATTGCAACGACGTGTTCACAAACCAAGGACTGCTGAGAATTGCCATCAAGCACCAGAGCTGGCAGCCAGGCAAGGAAGGATTTTTCCTTGGAGTCTTCAGAACAGGGTCCTGCCAAAAACTGGATTCCAAACTCATGACCTCCAAAACGAGGAAATGAGTTTCAATGGTTTTAAGATACCCAGTTGGCGGTACTTTGTTATTGCTCTCTAGGAAACTGATGCAGAGGCCACTGGTCAAAGCACTTAAGTCTTTTCCCATAAGGAAGGCATCCTATTCTCTTTCCAAAGTCCTGAGTTAACAACCTGTGCCAGGCTTAATTTCCTTATGAAAATACAGCTTCTGGATCTCATCACTGAGAAAACCATAGAAAGGCATTATCAAATAACAACCCCGCCACCCAGACTCCACTTAGAATGGAGATAAACAGCTCTGCACTATGCGACAGTAGAGATCACGGTACCCACAGCATCTGCAAGGACATCAGCTTCATGCTACTGAGCATCAAATAACATCTCCAACATTTGGAATTTCTGTTCTCTTTTGTTTGTTTCTTTATTTTTATGGGAGTGGGAAGGAGAGAATAAAAGAGAGAGAGGTAGAGAAAAAGAGAGAGAGAGGAGAGAGGAGAGAGGGAAAAGAGAGAAAAGAGAGAGGAAGAGCCCATCTGGAGCTTTCTGAGGAGATATTTGCAGGGGGCTCCTGGAGAGGTGTGTGGAAATCATGCACCCTGCTCCTCCATGAACAACACACTCTATCTCAAACAAAACAACCAGGACACTGTCACGAGCAGACTTCCTCGACACATTCACTTCTTTCTCCCTTACTAAGCCCTGCATGAGAACTTAGTGGGCTGATGAGGTAAGAGGAAGCCATGTACGGGCACATGTGCACTGGGTCCTTCAAGTGCAGTTTTAAAATGCAGGAAATCCCAGGAGAAATATACAAGCCATAGCTGTACAGAAGGCAATTTGTCAGATAAAAAAGAGAACATGTATTTCTGATTTCAGGTAAAAAGAAAAAAAAAAAAGAACAATTTATCCAAAGACTAGAGTCATTTCAATTATTTGTCCCCACTTGCATTAGGATGCGAGTAGATAGGTTCAGCTGCATTCCACTGGTGGCTGGTCATGAAGGGCACTAATTTTACAGTTCTTGACCTGAATCCTTCAAGTCTTTCTGTGAGCTCTCCCAAGGAAGAGCAAAGGCAGGTATGTAAAGACACTCTGAAACTCGGATGGACAAACATGGGTCCTCCTGTGAGGCTCTGTCACATTTCCAAGGAGTTCCATGTTGTGGAGAGCTCCAGTTTCCTTTTTGTGTATTTAAAAAAAAAAAAAAAAAAAAAAAAAAAAAAAAAAAAAAAGGCCATGCTTTAGCAGCCTCGTGGGGCGCTGAAGAGTCACACAGGGTGGACTTCAGTTTGATCTATAGCTAATTCCTTTATCTGTTGCACAGGGTTTTCCATGAGGCCAAACAATCATGTCACAACCACTCTCCCTCAATTTTCTAACTAGAAACTGAAACTTCTTAGATTTAGCAATCCATCTTTCTTATAAGAATAATTGGATATGAAGTCTTTCTTTCAAAAATATATGTTCTGTGTCAAAGTAGGGTTGCATTATAAATAGAAGCTGCTACTAACTCAGAATCAGAAAACTACAGCTAGCTCTCTCTCTCTTCATATTAGAACCTAGAGCAACACAGACATCTCACAGATTTGCACAACTTTGAACTTATTTGTGTTCTGAAATGCTGTACATGCGTTAACAAGGAACCAGAGAACACAGATTTTCATGCTGTTTGACTGGCAGTCGATTACATAGAACATCGGGAAAGTATTAAGGAAAGGGCAACCAGTAACTTGGAAGAATGTAGACATTGCACCAATGTCTACAATGTCAGCAATCTCCTACAGCAAGAAATGAGGATCCCCACCATTAACAGCCAGGGGACTGTCCAGGAGTGCTGGGCTCCCTGCTGGTCTTCACCAAATCTCGAGACCTTAGTGCAGTATTCTTCCCATTACATGTTAAATCCTCTTTGAAATTCTACTGTAGGGAAAAGAAAAGGTAAACCAAATGAGTCCAGGTAAGAATTAGCAAATAATTTTTTGCTTTCCAGAGAGAGGTTGTTTTAAAGCTTGGGGCCAACTTTCTAACATCCAGGATTTTGTTCATCTGCTCCTGCCTCCTGCATCTCACCTCTGAAACTTGTGTCTACTTCTCAGCAGAGTTCCAATGTGTGTTGACATGCCTGACTCTCCCAGGAGACCCGAGCTTCTAAGAGTGTGTCTTATTTGGTTTTTATCCATCAAATCTCACCCAGTGTTTGGCATGACGTCCAAGCTTAATAAATGGTGCTTTGCCTTAAATGTCCTAAATCACAGGTTTAGAGAGCAAACATACATGAAACGTGACCCTATTTCAGAAGCAGAAATCCATAGAAATATACAAACAAAAAGTTAAAAGTTATGTCTCCAGATATATTGTATTTAAATAAAAATTATAAGGAGTCTTTATTTCTCTTTTTAGAATATCTTCATCTCTTAAAAAATGAATGAATGACTAAAATAATTTAAAAAGTCAATGAATAATCAGCGATAGAAAGGGAAGTCGAGACTGAAATAAAGACACAAGACCTCTTCTCTTTTTTTGATTTGAATAATAGCCCTCTATTTTTTCTCTGCCCAAACACCCTACTTTGGGTGTTTAGATGACAGATTCTCTCAGGTTTCTTCTTCTCTCCCTACAGTGTAAGAAACTTTGATGGTCCTGGTTACTCAGCATAGAGCCTTGACGATTTAAGTCAGTAACGTATATGAATACAGAAAAAAAGGTTTAAGGTCATCTGAGCCAGGCTGTATGGAAACAGGAGGGCAGTAAGGCTGGGTGGTCCAGGCTTCCTGGCCAAAGAGTCCTGATCCACACTGAAGAATAGATAGGAGTCCCTTAAAATCTCCTGATTACTCACTTTTGTTATTTTTTGCAGCATCTGCTAAAATTCACAATTTATTTTCTCTTTTCGTTTCTAGATTGGAAAACATCTCGTCCCACCCCCTTCATATGATTGTAAAACATTGAATAATTATTTTAAAGTAACTAATCCAAAAGAAGAATTACCCTATGTCTAGACTTTTGTCATGATTATTTTCCAAACTTGAATGTAATGTTTGTGACTATGGAATGAACCCATTTGAAATTTTCTACTCTTCCCTCAAGATAAGAAGACAGGTATTGCATGCAGAACTTTTATTAGACCCGTGCCAATTAAAGGAAATATACTCATGGCTGCTGTATTCTGCATTCTGGGTCCCACTCAGTTATCATGGTTTTTATAACAGAATTCACTTCTTGTTCTTAGTCCACCATGGTATACCATCATCCCTCTGAACACCACGAGGTTTATGAAGACCTTATGCACATGCTGAGACCAGAAATACTAGCTTTAAACTTGATATAGAAGAAAAAGACATAGAAGAAATTTGGATTAATTGATTTGTTTTATCGAATTTTTTTAATGAACAATTTTCACAAAGGATTTTACCCTTGTAACTTTATTAAATAGCACACAATAAATCTTTAATTTTTTTTGTCGGTTGGTTGTTAACTAAATTGACTTCTTGCTTTTTGCTCGCTTGCCTCCTGGCTCATGAACTAGCTCCACTGCATACAAAGAGGTAAGATAAGTGACGCAGGTGAGTACCTCCATCCATCCACTAGCCTCTGGTTTGTTATCAACAATCAAAAAATAGTCACACCTGCAAAAAGGTTGGAGTGAGATAGGACATTCTCTTAAGAATAAAAGTAAGCTTCAAATTTCATTAAATCATAAAACAAAATGGAATTTTTAAGTGATCTTAAATAAATATTACTAGGCCTACATATTTTTCATTAGTATTCAATATGTGAACTTGAAATAATAGTATACTTCGGATAATAGAGTGCTTAAATTTTTACTTTTTTTTTAATCCTAAAGCTCCCTCTTCTGACCACAGCAGGAATTCTTTATGTAATCTCTTTTAATATGTTTTGCATACTTTTATTTTGCTTTTCAAATTTTCTTTTACATATCCTCTATTAAAACATTTCATAAATAATATAAGAACAAGTAAGTCTGATGTTATTAAAATACAGTTTTATGCTTAATCCTTAACTTGAAAACATAGCACTTGTAATTTTCATGTTACTTTTTTCTCCAAAGTTACACTAATATTTCTGAAAATCAAAATTCATTGCCTTAAGAAATAATTATAAGCTGCTTTTTACTGCAAATATTGTGTTACTGAATCACAGTTGTAAGGAAGATTCTTTAATTTTATTTAAAAATTTTTATTACATAAGTAAAATTCCTCACAGAAAAGTTAAACATACGAGATGAATTTAATTTACAGCACATTACTTTAGCTATTAAAGTCTAAAAATCTTTTGGCTAAATAATCTTCTGTGGAAGCTGATGACATAATTTTTTCAAATGTAATATAAATATGCTTACTTCAATTATTTCCAGTTTTGGAAATATTCTTTGTAGGTAACGGTGCAATTATTTATTTTAAATAAATATTTACATTATTTTCTTAAGACAACAACTGAACATGAAATTTCTGGACCAAACTTAATAGAGTTCTGAAAATTTTGGCACTAACATACCTTTCTCAAATTTCTTCCAGAAACAATATACAAATTTGCAATTCAATCAATAGCAAAGTTCTCTTAAATATTTACTAAGTTCATACATTTTAAAAATGCTATTATAAAATTATATATTCATAGAGTCATAAGAAAAATATTTTTTTCTAGTTTTTTGACCATTCTTACGATTATTCTTTTTGTAAATTAACTTTACATGTACTTTAAACATTTTCTAAATACGATGTTCAAGATTTTGTTATGGATATCAATAGTTCTCCACATTCATTTTCAAATATTAATTAAATGTATTTTCACTAAATTCTTTCACTCTATTTTGATTTAAAATATAAAGATTTAAACATCATATAGTCAAATCCACATTCTTCCATAAATACATTTATTTCCATATATGTTCATTATTTTATGATAGTACAATTTATAGTTAGTTTTGTAATTCATCTGGAATTAATTGTTCTGTGTTGTATAAGAATAAATAACATTTTATTTAATAGTTAACTCTAAATAATATTAAATAAATAAATCATATTTCTTCCATTGGTTTTAATACCAACTGGATTATATGTTACAAACTTATATTTCTTATTATTTCTGGTTTTCCTATTTCTGTTCATTGATTTCTCTACCTAGTTTGCTGTTATTCATTTTACCCATCTAGTAGAAAAGCCACTTTTCATCATTTATCTTTTTCAAAATATTTTTGCTATCTTTTGCATGTTGATGATTTCATAATTTAGAACCACTTTGCCACATTTCAAAAAAAATCCTACTGAGATATAGATAGAATTTCACTATATCAGGGGGGGGAAATATGAATTATTTATTTAATATTATTTAGAGTTAACTATTAAATAATATGTTATTTATTCTTATACCCTGCAGCAAAATTAATTCTAGATGAATTACAAATTAACTATAAACTGTACTATTACAAAACAATGAACATACTATGGAAATAAATGTATCTATAGAAGGATGTAGATTTGACTATATGATGTTTAAATCTTCATATTTTATATTATAATAGAGTGAAAAATTTAGTGAAAATATATTTAATTGATATTTGAAAGTGAAATACCAGAGAACTATTGAAATTTGTAACAAAATCTTGAACACTTAATGTATAATAGTAACATTAAGGTTTTGATATTAGTTGTCTCGTGTATGAGACAATGCAAGAGAATTTAGAGGTAAAATGATTATGAGAGCCTCAGCCTAATCAGTGCATTAATCCTAATTAATGAGGACTAAGTGGGTGTGACTATAGAGGGGTACAATGTGACTGGAGGAGGTGGGTCATGGGGGCCATGCCTTTGGGGTACCCATTATATCCTTGAAGAGTGAAGCTGATTCTCTTTCTGCTCCTGGTGCCACGTCCCCAGTTGTTTTCCTCCACCACCCTTCCGCCATGACGTGTGCCTCACCTCCATCCCCAAAGAATGGAGCCCAGCTGTCTGTGGATCAAGACCTCTGAAGCCATGAGCCAAAAAATTAACTTTTCCTCCTCAAAATTGGTCTTTTGGCTGTAACAGTGAACAAGCTGATTAAAACAAGAAAGGAGTAAATTTTCATTTATTCCAATCTTCATTCACGACTCTCCACCAAGTTTTATAGTATTATGCAGAAAAATTCTTATCTGTACAAGAAATTTCTTCCTGAGTTACTTCTAGCTCTCTCATAATATTATTATAAATTTCATTTCTAACCTTTATCTTTAATAACATGTTTCGATTAGTGGATAAGTTATTCATTCCTAAATATTTATTTTTTGATCAGGATCATTGACCAGCTCTGCCATACTCTTCTAATATTCTTCTCATTTTATGAGTGAAATGACCATGGGAATAATTTAGATTTTGGTCTCTTTCATAACATTTTTCATGTTTTATAACTTTTTCCAAGTACTCATTGGGTTCTTTTTTTTTGTGGGGGGTATAAATCCTGGGTATTTCTTCAGCTCAGAAAATCATCTATTTTATACTTTTAAACAATTCTATTTTTTCAGAAACACCAATCATGCATATTTTGGAACTCTAAATTTATTTCATGGACTAACTTCTTCCTCATTTGCTTCTTTTCCATTTCCTTCATGGCCTGTTAGGCTCCTCGGGTGTTTCCCATTTCGTAATTAAAACGTCTGCACTGTTGGCTTTGTTTTTCATGACTTCTAACACAATTTTAAATTCCCAGATTGCATTTTAAATTATCTTATATCATTTCACTTCATTTCCCTTTCATTGCTGTTGTTGTTTTGGTTTGGTTTGGTTTGGGGGTTTTTGTTTTATTTCTTCTTGCAGATAGCTCTGCTTTACCTCGGTGTTATATGATTCCCTGTCACCTGTCCCTTCCTATATAAAAAGCCTCTCTTGTCTTATATTTTACTGAGATCATAAAGCAAGTATTACTCCAATATTATTTATTTCCTGTAATAAATCTTTTCAAAACCACCTCTTTTCCTGGATGCTGAATCCTCTGTCCCTCTCCTTGTTTTGAGCTGCAGACTCTTTACACAGGCCTCCTGTTGGCTGTTTCTATTTTCACATCCTGGAGAGGGGAGAGGTCTCTCCTTGCCTTGTGTTTGCAAGCAAATACAGTGGGAGGATTCGTCTTGTGTCTCCACACTGTCCATCTGCTTGCTGTTGGAAATCTCCTCACAAATGTTGAGCTGAAGAGGTTTTTTGTAGTCAGTGGGGATGTTTTATTTTAAATTTGCTTTACCAGTTTAGTGAAGCCAGCTGCCAAAAGGAAGCAAGAGGAAAATCATCACTGGGGGAAATCAAGGCCCAGGCTGTCAGCTTCTTCACTGTGTGACAGAGGGAAGGCCTCTCTGTATCTGCGTCTGTGCCTGTCCTGGTCCCTACACCAGGTACACTGTGTAGGCCTCTCCCTACCAGGCTCTCGTCCAGGAGAAAATTCTGCTAACCAAGGGCCAGCTTGCTGCTCCATACTGGATACAACTACTCTGGAAGCTCTGGACACTCTCAAGGACCTATCCTGAGTTGCTCCTGCGTCCCCAGCAGACATGATTCCCAGGGCATTGGGCTCCCTGCCTCTCAGTCTGTGTAGTGCTGACAGGATTTACCCACCTAATTCCCACGTTTGCACCATCTGCTCGGAAGTGAGACTGACAGCCTTTGGTGTTTTCCTTCTATTTTGCCCCAATTGCTTTCTACGGAGCAGAAATTCTGTGCAATTTCCCTCAGATGACTGGCTCTCTTCCCTGGTTTTCAAAAACAACAACGTTTCTTCCTCTGGTTTTATATCATAATGGCCATTTCAAAAAGAAACTTGGGAAAAGAAGAATAAAATGTCTAGATTCTATCAAGTTCCATCTTCCTAAAATGTCATCCATTTAATTTTCCTCTAGCCTCCTGGTATAGTGAGGGATTTGCACTCATCTTGTCAAGAACTCTTTCAGCTGAAAATAATCTTACCTTCTTCACAACTGAAACTCTTTTTGTTTCACTTGTATGAACTTCTTTTTCTAATTAGACTATAAGCTTTTTCAGTAAAAATAGGGTAACCCCAACGCCTCCTGGTTCTTCCAGGACAACTTTGATTATGAAACTGAAAACATCCTGTCCCAGAAACCTCCTCATATCCAGGTAAATCAATATGGCTGTTACCTTGATGAAGGTCAACATAAGCTTTACTTTAAACCCGTCTCCGACACCTATCATTTTAAGTCCTATCTTGCCCATAGCTGATGTCAATAACATACACATCGAATGAATCAATTTTCCCTGCCCCTAAGAGTACAGGAATGTATAAGTAGGGTTAGGATGACAGTCTGTAGTTGCTAACCAGAGCAACTAAATGAATTAACTAGCAGATCATGTCTATTCACTTGGGGAAATTGTGACCTTTTCATAATAAATAAAGTAACCTGGTTCATGATCTCTAGATACTTACAAATTAAAAGAAACCTCATCCCTATGGAAGTTTCAGCATAATTACAAAGAGAAAGTATGAGTGGAATGATCCCTTTAAGACTAATATTTTCAGAGACTAGCTATTATGCCATTCAGGAGATATGCAGAATGTTTTCCAAACGCATTGGTGCCTTAGGCCGTGCTCTACAGCCATTTAAAACATTATAATTAATTACCTACTGGATGTGTAAAAACAGACCAAATTTACTTCAAGACATGTTCTGCGTCCTAAAGATTTTGTCCAGAAGAATTGATTGAGAGCTGGGACTGTTTACTTCAACTCAAAATGAGCCCAAGTGCATCCTTAATAAAATTTGTTCTGAGTAGTTTCTCAGATCTTAAAGTATTTTAAGTGACTTTCTTTCTTTCAATATGGAGAAAGACTCTCCCAACATGATCACTGTATGCAAGGCACAGAGTCTTCTCTGGAGAAGAGGGAGGTCCTTGGTAGAGACTCACCCAAGTATCACAGACATCTCATTTCTATTGAAGGCATCAATGTCCAGGGGAAAAGGAAACATCCTACCACGCTTCATTTGAATAATCAGATTAAACAACAAAAGATTTCTAGCACAGAACACAGTGGTGGAGAGAAAAACTATGAAAACTATGACCACCATGCAATTGATGAAAAAATTCAAAAGGGTTGATTGATTGTAGAAAAACTCAAAAGGGTTCCTGGTGAGAGCAAAAGATCAATTAGGACAAACCAACTCTGGGAAGAAATGTTAAAGGAGCTAAAATTATCCAAAAGATATTTTAGTTTTTCAAACACGTTCAAATTTCTAGAGGACAGAAATTGTGCTTATCAATTAACCCATGTTTATTCTCCTACCTCGGTGCATGGAAGTGGTTTTATGTGGAAATAAGAGATGGTATTAAATAAATACTGACAAATGTGCCATCTGTCCTCAGAAATCTCTAAATATACAACAGAGGGCTGGGTGTGGTCAAGCCAAGGAAGCAGATCCTATGGTCAGCACACGGGCTTTGGAGACCAAGGGTCTCAAACCAATCCCAGATCTGTCACTTTCTAGGTGAGTGTCCTTAAAAGCTACTTGACCTCCCTAACACCTCCCTCATACAGTTACTATGTGGAACAAGAAAACTGAAACGGATGGCACATAGAGCCCACTTCATGTGATGTTTTAACCTGGAATGTCCCCCAGAGTCTCATGAGTATGGAGGTGGGGCTTTGAGAGAACGATTGGATCATGGAGGCTTATCTCCCCCTTGCCTCAATCCATTTGTTGGGCTGATCCATTGATAGCTGAATGCATTCCTGGGGGGTGGAGAAAGTAGGTCATTGAGGACATGCCCTGGACGGGTTTATCTTCTCCCCAACCCTTTTCTTATTCTCTCTGCTTCCTGCCTGCCATGAGGTAAGCAGATGTCCTCTGCCACACTCTGCTGCCACAACTTTCTGCCTCACTTCAGACCCAAAGAAATGCAGCCAGAAGACTACGAAGTCCAACCTCTAAAACTATGAGCCCTAATAAATCTTTCCTCCCCCACGTTGTTATTGTCAGATATTATGCTCAGAGCAATGAGAAACTGACTAACATAAGGGCCACGTGACCGATGCCATCAAAGAGAAGGGCCCACATTTGATTTAAAGTTCTACTATAGCCCCTTGAAATTCTTAACAATGATATGGTATCTTTAAACTTGTGCTGTATGGAAGTTGCTGAGGGGCCTGTTCTTTGTCCCAAAACATAAAGTTCCGTGTTAGGACTTCCCTGCTGCACAATGAGCAAGATAAGCATTCCTCCACAAGGTTCCAGAATCAGGCCCACCAACAGGAAGTTCAGTGGGAAAGTGGGGCACACATCATTGAGCAGGAGAGACTCTCAGTATGATGTTTGCAATGCCTTGTGCTCCAGTGTCACACTGTGTTATCACCACTGCCTGAGCACAGAATTCTGGGGAACTCCGGAGATTTGGAAGTTCAAAGAGACACAGCGTTTAGGGCAAGGAAAGCATACTATGTCTATCAGTAAGCAGGGGTAAAGGACAAGGAATCTGAAGGCCCAGAGAAGTGTTTGCACCAGATCTTGCTGCCAAAGCAAAAAGAGGCAACAGTGCTAAGAAACAAATACCCAACTCTATCATAGTGTTCTTGCTTTGGAAACAAACCATGTGGGTAAGAGTCCCAGCTCCAACACTTATTGGCTCTGTGAATGTGGATAATGTAGATACTCTTCAAGGGGAAATTTGTACATTGGACCAAAGAGCTGTATTAAATGGTGTTCTTGATACAATAGAGCAATATTTAGGAAGACCATCCACAAAAGAGCATCCAGGGTGCTACAAGGATATCTGACTGGACTGGAGGCCAAGTACCTCTAGAAAGGTACTGCCATAGTTCAGAGTGGTAGCAGTAGGGTGGAGAAATGGACGCAGAAGAGCTAGTTGGCCAGTAGAATCATCTGGAATTGGTGAATTCGAGAGGGGAAGGGATGGGTCAAGGAAAATTACAAACTTCTGGTCATTTATGAAGTCTTCCATGACTGTTCCAGAGTTGGCTGATCTCTCTACTCTCCACATTCCTATCCAGCAACAACTAACACCAAACAGAAACAATTTAATTGTCTCTAATTTTTCATGGTGTTCATCCGTGCCCTCCCCTCAACCAGATTGGCTAATGTATCTTCAAAACAATAGCAATGGCTTAATATTTTTCTACCTCCTGAATGTTCTTCATTCTTTAGTGAATCTAGAATTCTAAAATGTTTTTTAAAAAATGATGTATTACCATAAGCTAGATGAAGTAATAACTTTAAGAATTTAATAAGGCAAAGCTTTCCATAATGTCAACTTACTAAATATTAATTGTTGAATGGTATAAAAACACAGTCTTACTTTTCAGTCTGGCCTTCCATGGTTCCAGTTTAATTTTACTAACCATCTTTAATAATTAAGAGCTAGTAATGGCTTGATGATTTGAATTCAGAGACCCAACTTGATTAGATTTCCTGATTAAGGGACTAATGTTAACTATGCATATGATGCATTATGATATATCAAACGCCACATTGTGGTTCCCTTTAAGTGGAAGGCTTACTGCATTATTAGAAAATGAAAAATGCAGTTTTTCAGGATTCATTTGCTATAAATTGACTGAAATTGAGTAGAAGAAAACTTAAGCCTACTTGCTTATTGATGCTATTTCCATGTGTATAATAATTATTTCTTAACATTGATTTGAGAAACTGTAATTTGCTTTCACATTTAATCAATGGAAAGCAATATTTGAACCAGGGTTCTTCTCAAGGAATATTGTAATTACCACATTAAAGACCCTTATCTTTCCTTTCTCTTGCTACTGATTTTAGGTTTCTGTTACCCACAAAACTGGTTAGGCTGTTTGCGATTCATGCGACATTTTACATAGAAAGAAGTGTGAAATGCCACTTTTCATACTGCTACCTTATAAATTATTCAGCCTTGCTGTTTATCAGGCAGTTTCTACTTGTAGATAAGAAGTCATCTCTCATTTGCTGCACACATCATAGGGTCCTAACAATCAAAACTGGTGTGTAGCCTGCTAAGTAAGAGACAAGGAGAAAACCCAGGCAAAAGTGGTTTGGAATGAGAATTCCCCATTGAAACAAATCCCACCAATCTTATTGGAGTGAGTAGACCAGGGTTTCCTTGCCAAAGAACCAGACAGACGCCTTGCTATGGGAACTTACCAGGAAATAAAGTCCATGTCTAATGCGCCTTTCTTAAGTAATGAGATTCTAGGCAGATCCAAATTACAAAATGCAAATCCTAACAAATTAATATTACCATCAAGTAGGGTTTATAATAACTGCTTTAAAAAATTGTTTGCAACAAATTCCTTTCAAGCATCATAATGAGATGCAGAAATTTAGGAAGAGCTCTGTATGATACAAAAAGGCAAGAACCACTTATACTACACTAAAAGAGAAGTGAAACCAATTTGGAGATAAGGGCATAAGAAGAGACCTGCATTCCTCTCCCCTAAGTAACCATGTGCAGCTCAGCACCACTTGGTTCTCTACCAAGGACAAGCCCTGCCAAACAGGGCTCTCACCTGCAGAGTCTCATCTCTGGTGGGACCTGTCAACAGGGCTGCATAGCATTTTCTCTTATCTGTTTGTCTCAAAGGCAATAATATGTATATCAGAGACAAGAGATCTGTAAGTGTGTATTGCCTAGGTAAAGACCAGATGGTATGAGAATGGAGGAAGAAACATTTTTTTTTTTTTCAGGAAATCAGAAATGTCAGGCACACTAATAGAATTATAGCCACTGGGAAATCTGGGCATCAAGGTGAGGTTTTTGAAGAGCCAGCCATAAGTGGACCAGGAAATGCATTAGGGGGAATCAAGGGGAAGTCACTGAGACATAGAGGAAAAGATCCTATGAAAGTGCCTGTCTGTGGTGGGAAAGGTGTACATTACTGCCACTTTGGCTAAATGTCCAATAGGGCATTATTAAACTATTCATGAAGGGAGATGGGGAGAGAGTGGGAGAGAATAGGAAAAATATAGAAAGTTAAAGTAGGGTCTTAAAGAGAAGGTAGACGGCTAAAAAAGATTAAAGGTAAAATTTAAGAACAAGGTAAGAGAAAATTATAGGATATAAAGAGTTCAATACAAATAATTTTAAAGCCCAATCATATGAAAGAGTTAAATTTTAGGAATCAAATCAAACATGATTTAGAAAGTTGAATATTTTTATATAGAATTAAAGTCGAATTTTTTTTTCTTGAAATGTGTTAGAAGTAAGAATTTAAAGAGGAGAAAAATAAAAATGGGAAAAAAGAGAAGCAAGAAGTCTAAGGAATGGAGAGCAGAGGTTAATCAAAGCAGAATAGAATATAAATGAAATAATTCACAAACAGCAAAGTAGTAGAGAGTTCTAAATCTTTGTGGAGAAATTAATAAAACAGAATAGAGCATTAAAGTAACAAGAAAATATCATCAGTACACAGAGGAAACAGGGAACAGACTGGAACGGCAGGAAGGTGAGAGCCAGGAAGACAGCACAGCCTGCAGGTTGGACTGGGGAGCAGATTCCTGGATAGGCTTCCTGCACCCCACTCTGCTTGGGCTCTTCCCAGACATCCCTCTCAAACCCCAGACCCAGATCCAAGGTGGCCCCTTTGCTGTGAGCCTGCCCCAGTCCCGGTTGGTCTGCTGAGTTAGTCTGCTCAGACATCAAGCTTGCCAGGCCTGTTCCCTATAGTGTCACATCCACCCTGCGGGAGCTTCTTTCTCCACACATGCAAGCATGGTGCCGTCTGGGCTAACTGTCCCCGTTTCTCTGAAACTGGTCACATAATCTCACATAGCATTAACATTTTCATAGGTGGAGCTTCTCAGAATTGCCCTTCTCAAATACAATCTCATATGCGGACTCCTGTAACCTAACATTTATATGACTCACTTCCAATTATTGAAGAATGAAACCCAACAAGTATCTTAAACAAATGAAATTTAACAATAAAGAGCTCTTTTTATTGGTACTACATAAACCCAAGAAATTATTAATGTTGTTATCTTTTGAGAACTCTTTTTTCTGTATGACTGTTGGTTTATGCAAATAGCTTTCTCTTAAGGGCTCACACTCAGAAGTTACAACTTGATGCCTGAAGACTTAACATTCACCTTGTTGTATTTTAAAAAAAAATCTTTCTGCAGTCTGACCTGGTACTTACCTAGTTTAATCCTTGCATTAATAATTTAATATAGGTTTGATTTGGATTGAAATGAGCAAGAAACTTCAACAGAATCTATCTGAAGATATTATTTGTGCAATTTCATTTTGCTGCATTAGTAGTCTGTGGTAGATGCATCTATTTGCAGAGTACATCCACCTCTGGATCAAGTTTCTTGCCAAAATGCAATTTGACAGCTAAACTTGAAGTTCATAAAAAAAAAAATAGCTGTTTGGAAAAGAAAAAATATAACATCTCCTGACTTTTCAGTAAAACCAAACTTGCTGTACTTTTCCAGGTGGATTATAGTGAATAAACTTCTTAACCTCACCTTCAATACAAAAACACACAGACATACCTACATACCTACGTGTATCTTGACAGTAATTTCTTTATCTCTACAATAAAGAAGTTAAACTACATACTTTTTTCAAAATAAAAATACATCTTTTAATGTTAGAAATAACTTGTGATTATTATAGGAAAGAGAAAGAGTTAAAATAAGTGAAGATCACTCTATTCTCACCAGTAAGAGGTACTGATTTTTTTATCTTCTTATATATTCTTACAGATATGTTTTATACATGTGCAAACACACACATAATCATAAATTCTAACCTATATAATGTTTGATAATATCTTCTGCCCATTATAATATCTCTGTCAAAGAGATTACCTTTTAATTTTACATATCATAAATTATAAAACCTGGATTTAATTAATGGACTTAATATTATGTTCTATTTTCTGTTTTATGAGTAATTCCATGGTCATCCTTGTGTAGATATCTGAACATTTACTCAATTATTTTTTTAGAAAACTTTCATGCAAGTAAAATTTCTGCTTCAAAAAATATGCGTATTCTAAATGTAAGTGTGTCTGAATTTTAAATCAATTGATCAAGTTTGAAATCCTCTAGGATTCTCTTTGGCATCTCACTGAATACATGCTGTAGGTTAAAGATAATTCATTCATTCAACAACTGCCTATCAAGTACCTCCAAGGACCAGGTACTAACACAGCAGTGGTGGCGGGATTCGGGGGGCTGTCCTTAGGCACATTTGTGTAAAAGTCAAAACTGATAAACTAATAGATAAGTAACACAAAGTCAGGGTGTTTAGGGCTAAGTGATAAGTTCTCTGAAGAAAAGGTAGAGCAACCATAGAGTGATGGGGGGTGATGTGACACCAGAGCATATGTGACCAGAGCCCTGGAGGGAGCAAGGAAGAAAGTCACAGGCTGTCTCAGGCGAAGACAAGGAGCCCGAGGGACTGGGAGGATCATCCAAGGAGAGACCAGGCCAAAGTCAGAGGATCCATGGGTCGCACTATGACACACTTTTGGATAAATAGCCAGGATTTTGCAAATGTGATTACAATTTTCTGCAGAGGAATGACAAAGCACATTTAAGATAGTCTGACATTTCTTTCTGAAGTAAAATAAGTGCTCTCTCCATCCACTCATTGGTTATTTTTTTATATCTCCTAGTAGAACTTCTTAGTTTTAAAATACTCTTATTAAATGTTTTATTAAATATTTGTTTTACTTCATTGCTTCTCTAAGAAGAATTTATGCCTATTACTTTTATATTAATATTTTAGCAAAAAACATCTCTGGGTCTCCTTTAGTGCTTAATGCTGGTTAAACATGAACTCAGTGCTATGCCAGTGACACAGAGGTCCCCGTAGATCCAGAAAAGATCATGAATGTCCAGGGAGCTGGAGAAGGTCAGAGGAGACAGGAGGATAGATTCAAGGTCATTGTGATGGGATGTGCTGTACCTTAATCTCTCTTAGTTTTGTACTTTCCGAACATTCTTTAAAAAATAGATAAATAAATGAGTCCCTTCTGGAATATCTTTGGCTCCATCCAAAAACCTCTTACAGTTCTCTGGTTCCCACAGAGTTTGGTTTTCTGAACCATAGGTCTTTCCCAAAGTAAATATCCTAGAGCAACTTTCCCCAAAACACGTGTAGAAATTTCTCATTTCTAAGGTCTGGACTCTAATATGCAACAAAATTTTGAGAGACTGTTCAAGACCAGTCTTCCCAAACCACAATCTTCAAGCAGGTCCAGGATTTCCCCTTACAATTCTAACAGGAATCCCAATGGGCTTTGGAAAGGCATTGACCATATTGGGATTGCCCAACATGAAATTGTTACAGCTAAGTTCCTGATTCAGAGAAAAGCAGCTGGAGAGGAATTCAACATCTGAGATTGAGATTTACACAGGCCATCATCTAAAATATATATATATATGTATTTATGTATGTATATGTGGCCTAACGATGTTCTTCATGTCTTTATAATTTTAGAAAATGGTATAGAAGGAGTCATAGCATACTAGAAACTGAAATGCTGCTCTAAAGAAGGAGACTTTCCCAGGAAGCCATGAAATCAGTGAAATGAGAGGGCCTAGGTTCAAATCCCAGGTCCCTTAACTTGATCAAGCCTCAGTTTACTCGGCCATAAATGGGGGAAGTAGAGTACTTGTCTATTTTTCATGTAGGATAGATTTGTTTTTTTCACTGACTACTGCTTCCATACAAAAATACCACAAAAAATATTAATAATGATTAAAATAAAAAGCTATTGGAAGTGCCCACTTGCTGTCTTTATACCTGAAACCACTGGAATTCCTGGTATATTTGCAATCTATATATGAAGCTACAGGTCTTATAAAACTTGTAAACCTGCACAAAACTCTGGACACCTAAGGCTCAAATGAGCTTCCCTTGTTGGCAATATTTCTGTGTGTATTGTCAGCTATTGGGGACAGGATAAGATAATATCCTGAAAGTACAGAGAGTAGAGGAAATATGAAAGTCAACCTTTTTATTTGATTCAACTCCTTGTTATCAATTGATCATGTGTAGCATCCTCTGTTAAGCAAGGCGGGGGATACAGAGAGGCACCAAAGAGCTTACTATGAAGTTGAGAACAAAACACACACCTGTGGATACTAAAGTAGTAATCTGCTAGGTTAAACAGCAGTGATACCCCCAGGCTATTAAAATAGAAGCAACAATAAGTATAATTCAATACACGGCATAGACAGAAAGATGCCACACTGGCTATTTATAGGAAGAAGACTGAGTATCACCTGTTAAAGGATAATTTTCAAAAATAAGATAAAATCATGGTTTCCCCACAGATATAAAATGAGTATGTATAAAAGATTGTTCTTATCTCACCATTGATGAAGGAAAGAGTAAGATATTGTAACCCCTTCGAAAAAGGAAGTTGAAACACAAAATTATTATAGCAAAGGAATGTTAAAATAAATTTACAAGTAAAGATGAACCTCACTATTTTCAAGGGAGAAGGAAAGACATTTGAACTGCCTTATAGAATTTTTTTTGCATGTCTATAGATAAGAATTATTGGGTCCTACTGCTATCAGTTATCCTCAGCTTAAACATTTGTAACACAGATGAAAGACAGTAAAAGGCCCAGTGTCCCCTACTGAATCAGAATCAGATAACTCAGAAGTGTGTGCTCAAAACATACTTAGTTTTCCATCGAAGCATGAAGTTTTCTGTACAAGGCTCAGTCTCAGTTTAAACTATCATTTTTCTCACATTTCATTTCCAAAATGACATTTCTTATGAAGATATCATTAAGATGAGAATATTCACTACACATTTTTGCCATGCAAAGTATGTTCAGTGACTTTAGTAACAAAGCAGAGAAAAGCAATATATAGGTTTCCTTAATCTGAAATCTGAAATGCTCTGAACTCTGAAACTTTGGAGCACTGACACGATGCCCCATGTGGAGAATTCCACGCCTGACCTCATGTGGCAGGTCCCCACAGTCAAAACGCAGGTCACTGAAAGCATCGTATAAAATTACCTTCAGGCTTTGGGTATAGGATGTATAGGAAACAAAGGAATTTTCATATTTAGACTTGGGTCCCATCCCAAGACACCTTAGTATATACATGAAAATATTCTTCTTATGATTTGGATATGAGCTGGCCCCCCAAAGCTCCTCTTATTGCAGGAATGTTCAGAGGTAAAACTATGGTATTGCAAAAGCTGCAACTTAATCAGTCCATCCTAGTGTGAATGACTAGGTGGTACTGTAGGCAGGTGGGTTGTGACTGGAGAAAGCGGGACGCTGGGGACAAGCGGGGGTTGGAGGGTATTCTTCCTGCCACTGGGCCCTTGCTCCATGAAGTTGTGCCTCACCTTGGGCCCACAGCAATGGAGTCAGCCGTCTCTGGGCTGAGACCTTTTGTGAGCCCCAAATAAACCTTCCTCCTTTGAATTGTTCTTGTCAGGTATTTTGGTCACAGATGTGTCAAAGCTAAGTAAAACCATTCCAAAATCCAAAACAATCAGAAACATTGGTGGTCTGATCCATTCTGGATAAAGAATATTCAACCTGTATTTGTATCACCATACGGTCAATATGAATTGTGTTAATTGAAATTACCTATCACTTAATGGAATTAAGTATAAAATGTTAATTTACATTGTTAGATATAAAAATCTGAGACATCTGTACAACAAAATTCTCACTCGCATGAAAAATTCTCAAAAAGGATCAAAGTGATGTCTTTCATCATTGCCTCAAGATCAATTAAATCATTAGGGATATGTTATTTTTAAATTAATATGAGAGAAAATGTATCTTTTTAAAAAATTCTTTAAAGAGCCCCTCTTTAAAAATTTTTTTTCTGGCAAAATACAATTAATCTTGTGCTTATTCTCTAAAATCAGTATGACTTGATCCCTATAGTAACCAATGTTGGGACCTTATATTAATTCATATCATCTTTTCCTCCCAAAATAACAATGATCTGACATTCCCCAAGTAGAGAGTGTCTGTCCTGCTGAGTCATACCTCTAGCTAGTCACCTTGTCTCCTGCTTCTGTCATTTAATTACAAGTCTGGGATCTACTAAATATAGTGTTTGGCTGCTTGCCCCTCCTCTGGGGCAATAGGTGACTTACCGGATGACATTGACATGGGCCGGCTGACTCACAGGTATGCAGCATTCAGATTAATGCCTTAGACCCTTCTCTGGGCTCTGAGCCCTCAAACATGGTAGGAATGATTACTTTATGTGTAACTTTCATGAGTTCCAAAATGATTTCTTCTCTTAATTCTCCCAAGATTTGAAACTGTGTCCTAAGGAGACATTAAATTCCAAATTTAGTTACAAAATTCAAGAAAATTGCAGACGTGTTGCTCCATTAGAAGGTTAAGTAATAGAATAGTTATAATCTAAAACTAGATCCTGCCATGAAAAATAGGCATCTTGCCTTCATTCCTTCTCCCCACATGTCTAACCAACTAGATCTCTGCAGAGAACAGTAGGTCCTAGATGAACTAGAAACAGTGAATAGGGCCTTTATTCTCTTTGAAAAATGGACAGAAGTTAGGACTCACTTCTAAAATATGCTAGAAATATACATCACTGGAAAAGTATTGGTGCCCTTTCAGATAAATAACAAAAACAAATGAAAAGTTTCTTCCAGCAACCTGCTTAGCCTGCTTTGTGAGCTATCTGGGTGTGGCCATGAAGTCAGTGGTGTGATGTAGTAAGGTATGATGTAGCAGGCGGCACCTGCCTGGGAGTTGGGCACACCTGGATCCCCACCCCAGCTCTAGGGCTCACCAGCTCTCCTGTTCTTTGAGCCTATTTTGCTGGTGTGCAAAATTGTAAAGAAGCAAAGCTACTCTACATTTTAATAAAGAACAGAAATGCATGGTCATTTAGTCAAGTTTTAATAAGTTCTGTTTTTCTTACTTTTCTCCAATAAATGTAAATAAGAAACACAAAGTCATAGATAGGCAGGGGTTTTTGATTAGTGTCCCAGTTCTTCATCTTAAATAGATTTAGGGATCCAAGAGGAAACAGAAGTTCGCCGTGTCCGGGTCAAGTGCTGCCCACCCCGATCTGTCCGCTGTGGTCAACCTTCCAGCTGCTCAGCCCTTCCTCATTCCTCTGAGCAGCAGTGGCTGCCCTTTGCCCTAAAATAGCCACTCACATGAGGGAAGAGCCAACAGCCGAGGCTCAGGTCTGCTACAGAGAACAGAGTTGTGCTTCAGAGTAGGCAAGACCAGCTTCGGATTCTGGCTCCTTTACTATCTTTGTGATCACTTTCAGGTTTTATTCTTTTATTCTATAAATAAAGAAAAATATCACCTCCCTTTAAATACTACTATAAAGGCAGAGTCCTAGCATCTGTGAAAGCACACTGGGCTTGTGGTCGGTGCTAACGTTCTTTCTCCGCCCACCAGAGGTTGCCTATTGTTCCTAACTGCGACCAACTATTATTTAGAAATAGGTCTATTTCAAAGAAATCAGATTCTATCTCGACATGATGAGACAGAGGGGACAGCAAGCTGGATGAAGAAGAGCAGCCTGGTGCGTCTTTGTGATAAGGAATTAACCTTTCCCGAAGAGAGATCTGGCCTTTGCCCTGGACTACTGGGGGGTGATCTCCAGGCCCCTGGCTGCCCTGCCTGGTGAGAATGGCTTTGTTTGCATGGGGACTTTAGCCACCAGACAGCCTGACATTGTGATTTATTATGAGGACTTAGGACCACGCCATATCAGTTTTGACTTCCAAAGAAACTATTAACCAAAGGTATCAGCCCAACCTCCGGGAGGGCTAGAGACTGAACTTCAGCTGCTCAGGCATTGTGTGACTGACCTGCACAAAACTCTGGACACCTAAGGCTCAAATGAGCTTCCCTGGTTGGCAATACTCTGTGTGTATTGTCAGTTATTGGGGACAGGCTAAGATAATATCACCCTTGACACTGGAAGGAAAGAAAAACCAAAGCTGTCTTTGGACCCCTCCTGGACTCTGCCCTTTGCATATCCTCCCTTGTCTGCTTTTAATCTGTATCCTTAGCTGTCAAACTCTAACCATGAATATAGCAGCTATCAGGAACTGTGAGATCCTTCTAGCAAATTCTCAAACCTGAGGTTGTTTGAAAGGAACCCTTGAACTTGCATTTGGTATCAGGAGGGATGGCAGTCTTGTGGAGACTGTTCCCTCTGGGGAGTTGGCCCACATTCCTCACATTTCCAAAAGAGGGGGAAAAAAATAAAAAGAAAAAAAGTCAACAAGGACAATTTTCAGGGGCAGACAGACATGGGTGAGGGAATTTTAAGGGGAGACACAGTAAAAGGGAGAGAGAAAAAAGTTTTGGTGAGGGGAGGACAAACAAACCAGTCTCCTGGAGAGAAGTCATGTGAGGGGTAGCAACAGTTAGCAAAACAGCAAGACTGAAAGGCCATCTAGGAAGCATGTGGGGTTAGACACCTGGGAATTTACTGCAAGCTTTTAAAGCATTAAGACTCCAGGACACACCTCCTGAGATTCTGAGTCAGTGGGTTTAGAATTAGAGCTCAAGGAATGTGTAATTTTTAAAGTACTCTGGATAGTTGTAATGTGCAGCCACATTTGGGAATGAATAATGTATGGAAAAATTATGGAGGATTTTAAATGCCAAGCGAAAGTGGATAAACATGTTATTTGTTTATTCATTTGGTCAAACAATCCTTATGGAAATACTTTTCCTTCTCACTTCTTATCTGGCTGGGCCCCAGCACAATGGATGTCATCTAGGAAGTCATGAGGGTCTTGGCATTGATTTTGCAGTCCCTAGACCACAGACCAGAGAGTGGACAGTCTCCAGATCCCCTCTGTGTTTCCAGGGGGTTCTCTGGCTAAAGAAGGGGACACTCTTTCAGGCAACTTTGACCAAAAGAGATCTTTTCACTATCTGCTTCAATATTTTGATGGTTCCTTGAGCACTTCCATGATGAGGGTAGAAGCAAAATCAAACCTTCCATGGGCCTGTTTCAAGTGGTCAGCTTCCCTGTGATCCTCAGACGCCCTTCCAATCACTCTTGCCTTGGTAACGTCATCACCAACGTTTTTGGGGGGAGACAGACCAGTGCCAACCTTGGGACCATGGCAGACAGGGCACCTGCTTCCTGCCAGTAGACCTCAGACCTACAACTCTGACTTCCTTGAGGCTGAACTTAGGCAGCACAGTAAAGGCATCTGGTGTCCAATGAACCCAGATGCGGGACAACCCCAAACATTTGTCCCTGTCTTCCTCTAACAATTTTTTTTTTCTCAGTGCTCATCCCACAGATCTTATTTTCTAGGCTCGCTTCTTTTTTTTTTTTCAAAACTAACTGAGTTGACTATTATGAATGACTTTGTGATATCCAGGAAGACCATGTTTAGCAAAGGCTGGAAGAGCATCCTTCCATTAGAAGGCACAGAAGGGATGTTCAAGATCCTCAAGCACTACCCCTCTCAATACTGTTTCAGCATTGTTATCATTCTTCCTGGAAGGCCGTCGCTGAAATACATATCTGGTTTTTGTATTCTATTGTATTATATTGTTACCAGGGATTAAACCCAAGGGTGCTCAACCACTGAGCCACATCCCCCAGTCCTTTTTATTTATTTATTTATTTTTGAGACAGGGTCTTTCTGAGTTGCTTAGGGCAACTCTCTAAGTTGATGAGGCTGGCTTTGCAATACAAGTCTGCTCAAAATCAGAAGGCTGTACAGTCCTAAACAAAGTCACAAAGCTGGTAAGATGGGAGGGATCAGTTTTCCATTTCAGTAGGATCCTACCTGTGATCGCTCCCAATATCTCAGTATCCCATCATTTTGTCAATTGACTACTCAAAAGTGTCCCACCATGTTCATACCTGCCCCCTGCTTCAAAGCTATAGTTTATATCTTAGGAGCAGTTGAAATTTTTAAAAGATATGTATCTTGTCATACCTACTCATGTGATTTCAGAATAAAATATTGTAATTCATGGATATCAAACACAGATACATCTTTTGGGTCTTCAGCTACTTTTGAGACTTCACAATGTATAACAGCTCCTCCCATCGTGTAAGCTGTGGGAAGAAGAAACGAGAGGTTTAGAGCAGGGCTGGACAACTTGGTCTATAAAGGGCCAAACATAATTTCAAACTTTGTGGGTCACTTACGGTCTATGTCACAGCTACTAAACCCTTTCCTTGTAGGGCAAAAGCAGCCATAGACAATATGCCAATAAATAAATGTGTAGGTGTTCCAATAAAATGTCATTTACAAAAGCATGTGTCAAGTTAGACTTTTTTTTTTTGCATTAAAGCTATAATTGACTGACCTTGGCTTAGAGAAATGAAGAAGACAGAAAAATTGAAGACATTCAAAAGAATCAACAGATCAACTATTAGAATAAGTGAGAAATGTTAACAAGCTTGCCAGAAGCTGAATCAATTTTAAGAAAAATAAGCATCTCTGTGCACTGTCAATAATCAGACAATACAATTAAAAATAAGATGTTATTTTCAATAATAGAAAAAATTATTCAGAATCTGAGAATTAACCAACAATGTACAACACATATGTAGAGAAAAACATTAAAATCTCACAGGAGACAGTGACTGGATCTCTCTAAAACAAAAGTAGCGCTCCTTAAATTTGCCCCAATTCACCTGTAAATGCCATGCAATTCAGTGTTTGGCAGAATAATGGGCCCCCAAATATGTCCACATTCTAATCCCTAGAATGTGTAAGTAAGCATCTCACCTTTCATGGCAGAAAGGGTTTGCAAGTGTGATCAACATTATCCCCCTAATGATGGGGAGATCCTCCTGGGTTGTCAGGTGAGCTGATTACAAAGACCTTTAAAAGCCTGTCCCAGCTGCAGTCGGAGGGATACATGGCAATAGGACACTCTGAAGATGGAGGCAGGAGGATGAGGGCAAGGAGGCAGGATGTCCTCTGAAGCCAGTGTTTCGGTCAGCTTTTTCGTTGCTGTGACTAAAGGACCCAGACAACACAATCATAGAGGAGGAAGAGTTTATCTGAGGGCTCACGGCTTCAGAGGTCTTTGTCCATGGACAGCCGACTCCACTCCTCAGGGATGGAGGTGAGGCTGGACGTCACGGAGGGAGAGTGTGGCCGAGGGAAGCAGCTCACATCACAGAGTGCAGGAAGCCATATGTGAAATACATGAGGACCTTCTCTAGGCATGAAGCCAGGGAGGGACGGCCCTGGCACTGGGAACTTCCCTTGGTGACAGACCACCCAATGCACGTGACCTTCCCCTCCGCTCGGCTAGAAAGGCTCCTCATGTTGGCACGGAGCCTGTTAGGAGCTGAACAGCCCACCTTCAACCATTTTTGGACAAGAACATTCTGTAGAATCTCTTTGCTGTCTCCCATATAAATAAAGCAGGTGCAGGCTCTGCTTTGTCAGAAGCTCCATCCCTCTGGTTGGCTTGCCCTTCCTGCCTCCACTTTAAAAAACAAAAACAAAAAAACTTCTGTGTTCTGTGGTTCTTTCCCCGTTCTATTCTTCTTAGCTTTTATTTCTCAGCCAGCCCAATCCACCCAGGGGAACCCCATTCCCACTGCCCCTGCGGGATGCGGGCGGGAACAGTGATCAGGAAGCAGAGACAAGCTCCACTCTCCAGATACAAATACAAACCCGAAAGCCACATCTCAACTCCCACCTCCTCCTGTCACACTGTTCTGCATCAGTTACCACTCAGTTAATACCTATCAGGGCATTAAATCACTGATTGGGTTCAGACTTTTACAACCCAATAATTTCTCCTTAGAACCTTCTTGCATTGTCTCACACATGAACTTTTGGGGAACTCCTCACATCCAAACCATAACAACCAGGAAGAGACAGCCTGTGGTGTGGCTCAGTGGCAGAGCACTTGCCTAGCGTACACAAGGCCCTGGGTTTGATGCCCAGCACCAAAAATAAAAAGAAAAAAAAAAAAAAAAGAAAAGAAAAAGAAAAAAAAAAAAAAACCGTGTAAGGTAACAGACTTTCTCCGAAGGCCTCCAAAAGGAAATGTAGCCCTACAAACACGTTGCTTTTTAACCACATGAGACATGGGAATTTCTGACCTTCAGAACTGTAAGTTGATAAATTCATGTTGTTCTTAAGTCATTAAGCTTTTGGTAATTTGTTATGGCAGCAAAAGAAACGAATACAGATTTTAATTAAAGCTCTGGTTGAAATATTTTGAGGAATTTGTAAAATTAATCTAAACCTATGGCATTCACCAAAAATTAATTCAGCATTGAAAAAGAAGAATAAAGAAAGGGAGTTAATCATTACCCAGAAATAGCACAATATTAAGCTGTAATGATAAAAAAAATATATTGGGTATCTGCCAGAACAGACAAATAGATGAATAGAACAGAGACCTTGAAAATGCACCCAATTTATCTATACAGGTATGTAATATCTATTAAAGGTATCTCACAAATCCTTGGGGAAAGAATGAGTCATTTATAAAGATGTATTTAAAAAATTGACCTATTTTTTAAAAAAACTGAACTCTTAATTTATGCATGTAAAAATAGATTACAGACTAAATGTGAGAGAAAAGAAAAGCTTTCTAGTAAATTTGATAGAACAATAAGATATATATATATATATACATATATATATATATATACACACACACATATATACATATTTGTAAAAAATTACTTCCTAAAATTGTCAAAGTTAGTCATACAGCACATGCATGATAAATTTGGTTGTACTGAATTTAAGATTTCTCTTCAAAGATATGTATTATAAGTGATCTAATAGGTAATTGAGTGGGAGAATTTTGAGACAGGGTCTCCCTAAATTGCCTAAGATGGCCTCAAATTTTACCTGTCTTAAACAAAGGAATTATATTTAGAAAACACCATGTGACCCCCATTGATAGGAAAAAAACAGAAACCACAATAGAATAATGACAAATTCCAAATGTCACTTGTGAACATATGAAGAGATGCTCACACTTATCAAAAATAGGGACATGCAAACTAAAGACCAAAGACATCACTTTATGCTTACAGAATTAACAAAAATTGACAAGCTGGATCATTTGGGATCATAAACTGAGGCAGCCCCTGTGGAGAGCATCAGGTACATTAGTGAAGTTTCCAGCTTGCTGTGCGGTCCAGCACCTCCTCTCTGGGTATATGTCACAGTGAATTTGTCACACAGATTCCTACGCAGACATGTGTCAGAGTATTTATTACACAGCACTCTTTTAGAAGGTATAGACTTGGAGGCAAGGTTGGAGTGAGGTTGTTGCTGAAGTATGGATAGATAATGGTGGATGGATGCTCATCACAGAGTCCTGCAAGTAAAAAGGAACAACACACTAGATGTCCACATACCCATACAGATGAACTGTAAACCATAATACCGAGCAACAATATTTTAAAAGCACAGAATTTGATACATGACCCATTATTTATCATGTAAGTTGAAACTGCATGAATACACTCAAAAATTTTTTTGAGTACTTTTTTTAATAAGCACATACAAACAGACATTAGAAGAGTTGCCTATGTTGAAAGGGGAGTAAAAATGAGTAGTAGTGACAAAATGAGATGAATAAGTGAATCAATAAACAATGGATTGAGGGGCTGGGGATGTGGCTCAAGCGGTAGCGCGCTCGCCTGGCATGCGTGCGACCCGGGTTCGATCCTCAGCACCACATACCAACAAAGATGTTGTGTCCGCCGAGAACTGAAAAATAAATATTAAAAATTCAAAAAAAATAAAAATTAAAAAAAAATAAACAATGGATTGAATGAACAAAGAGAGGAGGAGAGGGGCTTTCACTGGATGGATGAAGATAATAGAACATGAACTCACCTTCTTAATTTGAGCATAAAAAATAGAAACAACCGGCGACCTACGGGCAGGCCAGGCCCAGCAATCGGCGGACAGACAGAGCTGACACACGCGTCTGCAGGGAACAGGGTCCTGCGACCCACCAGCGGCCTTCTGTGGGGCAGGCCCGTCCCCTCCCCCAGAGCCTGCAAGGTAGGCGGGACTGTCACCTCTAGCAGATCAGGCTTAGTGGCCTGCTGAGGGGCAGGACAGTCCCCTCCCCCAGTGCCTGCAAGGTAGGCGGGACTGCGACCAGCGGCAGATCAGGCCCAGCGGCTGGTTGCGGACCGGAGCCGGCCCCACCCCCAGTGCCTGCAAAGTAGGAGAACCGGCGACCCACAGGCAGGTCAGGCCCAGCAATCTGCGAAGAGACAGAGCTGACACACGCGCCTGCAGGGAACAGGGTCCTGCGACCCACCAGCGGCCTTCTGTGGGGCAGGCCCGTCCCCTCCCCCAGTGCCTGCAAGGTAGGCGGGACTGCGACCAGCGGCAGATCAGGCCCAGCGGCTTGTTGCGGCCGGAGCCAGCGCCACCCCCAGTGCCTGCAAGGTAGGCATACCAGGGACCCATCGGGAGGTTAGGCCCAGCAACCTACGGAGAGACAGAGGTGCCCCTCGCGCCTGCTGGGTAGGCGGACCTTCGACCGGCCAGCAGAGCAGACCTAGGGCCCGCCAGCGTGGTAGACAGATCGCACCAATTGGTGGAGGATCACAGCCACCATCTGTCCTGCAAGGGAGACTTTTCAACTATACAAGAGCAATATAAATAAATAGAGGGAAAATCTCAAAAACACAACAGCTTCACCAAGCAGAAAGAAACGCCAGCAGTATGAAAAGACAAGGAAAGAAAGGACCACAGGCAATGCAGGTCAACTCAACTCTAGAAGAGGTAATAGCTGCAACAGATGGAATGTCAGACAGAGAGGTCAGGATATACATGCTTCAGATGATCTGGAGTCTCAAGGAAGACATGAGACAGCAAAATCAGACAATGAAAGATCACATTGACAAGGAACTTCATAAACAAATCCAGGAAGTAAAAGATCAATTTCACAGGGAGATAGAGGAAATAAAAAACAAACAAATACAAATCCTAGAAATGCAGGAAGCAATAAACCAACTTAAAAACTCAATTGAGAAAACTACCAGCAGAGTGGATCACTTAGAAGATAGAACATCAGACAATGAAGACAGAGTATTTCAACTTGAAAAGAGCATAGACAGCTCAGCAAGTCTGCTAAGAAACCATGAGCAGAACATCCAAGAAATATGGGATAATATCAAAAGACCAAACTTAAGAGTCATTGGGATACAGGAAGGCACAGAGCTCCAAACCAAAGGAATAGACAACTTATTCAGTGAAATAATACGAGAAAACTTCCCAGACTTGAAGAATGAGACAGAACCCCAAATCCTAGAAGCCTACAGGACGCCGAATGTGCAAAATCATAAGAGATCCACACCTAGACACATTATAATGAAGATGTCCAACATACAGAATAAGGAGAGAATTTTAAAAGCTACAAGAGAAAGGAAGCAGATTACATTTAGGGGTAAACCAATCAGGATAACAGCTGATCTCTCAACACAGACTCTAAAAGCTAGAAGATCCTGGAATAACATATTTCAAACGCTAAAAGAAAATGGGTTCCAACCAAGAATCGTGTATCCAGCAAAATTAAGCTTCAGGATGGAAGATGAAATTAAAACATTCCATGATAAACAAAAGTTAAAAGAATTTGCAGCTAGAAAACCATCTCTTCAAAAAATCCTTGGCAAAACACTACAGGAAGAGGAAATGGAAAACAACAATGAAAACCAACAGTGGGAGGTAGGACAGTAAAGGGGGGGAAAAATCAAAGAGAAAAACAAATCAGGTTTAACAGCATTAATAAACAAATATGGCTGGAAGAACAAACCATATCTCAATAATAACTCTAAATGTTAATGGCTTAAACTCACCAATTAAGAGACACAGGCTAGTTGAATGGATCACAAAACAAGATCCAACAATATGCTGCCTTCAGGAGACGCATTTGATAGGAAAGGATATACATAGACTGAAGGTGAAAGGTTGGGAAAAATCATATCACTCATATGGACTGCGGAAACAAGCAGGAGTGTCCATACTCATATCAAATAAAATAGATTTCAAACCAAAGTTAATCAAAAGGGATAAAGAAGGACACTACATACTGCTCAAGGGAACCATACACCAACAAGACATAACAATCATAAATATATATGCCCCAAACAACGGTGCTGCTGCGTTCATCAAGCAAACTCTTCTCAAGTTCAAGAGTCTAATAGACCACCATACAATAATCATGGGAGACTTCAACACACCTCTCTCACCACTGGACAGATCTTCCAAACAAAAGTTGAATAAGGAAACTATAGAACTCAATAACACAATTAACAACCTAGACTTAATTGACATATATAGAATATACCACCCAACATCAAGCAGCTACACTTTTTTCTCAGCAGCACATGGATCCTTCTCAAAAATAGATCATATATTATGTCACAGGGCAACTCTTAGACAATATAAAGGAGCGGAGATAATACCATGCATCTTATCTGATCATAATGGAATGAAACTAAAAATCAACCATAAAAGAAGCAAGGAAAAATCATGCATCACTTGGAGAATGAACAATAGGTTACTGAATGATCAATGGGTTTTAGAAGACATCAAGGAGGAAATTAAAAAATTCTTAGAGTATAATGAAAACACAGACACAACATATCGGAATCTATGGGACACATTGAAAGCAGTTCTAAGAGGAAAATTCATTGCTTGGAGTTCATTCCTTAAAAAAAGAAAAAACCAACAAATAAATGATCTCATACTTCATCTCAAAATTCTAGAAAAAGAAGAGCAAAACAACAGCAAAAGAAGTAGAAGGCAAGAAATAATTAAAATCAGAGCTGAAATTAATGAAATCGAAACAAAAGAAACAATTGAAAAAATTGACAAAACGAAAAGTTGGTTCTTCGAAAAGATAAATAAAATTGACAGACCCTTAGCCATGCTAGTGAAGAGAAGAAGAGAGAGAACTCAAATTACTAGCATAAGGAATGAAAAAGGCAAGATCACGACAGACACTTCAGAAATACAGAAGATAATCAGAAATTATTTTGAATCCTTATACTCCAATAAAATAGAAGATAGTGAAGGCATCGATAAATTTCTTAAGTCATATAATCTGCCCAGATTGAGTCAGGAGGATATAGACAACCTAAACAGACCAATATCAATTGAGGAAATAGAAGAAACCATCAAAAGATTACCATCTAAGAAAAGCCCAGGACCTGATGGGTTTACAGCAGAGTTTTACAAAACCTTTAAAGAGGAACTAATACCAATACTTTTCAAGCTATTCCAGGAAATAGAAAAAGAGGGAGAACTTCCAAATTCATTCTACGAGGCCAACATCACCCTGATTCCGAAACCAGACAAAGACACTTCAAAGAAAGAAAACTACAGACCAATATCTCTAATGAACCTAGATGCAAAAATCCTCAATAAAATTCTGGCAAATCGGATACAAAAACATATCAAAAAAATTGTGCACCATGATCAAGTAGGATTCATCCCTGGTATGCAAGGGTGGTTCAATATACGGAAATCAATAAATGTTATTCACCACATCAATAGACTTAAAAATAAGAACCATATGATCATCTCGATAGATGCAGAAAAAGCATTCGACAAAGTACAGCATCCGTTTATGTTCAAAACTCTCGAAAAACTAGGGATAACAGGAACATACCTCAACATTGTAAAAGCAATTTATGCTAAGCCTCAGGCTAGCATCATTCTGAATGGAGAAAAATTGAAGGCATTCCCTCTAAAATCTGGAACAAGACAGGGATGCCCTCTCTCACCACTCCTGTTCAACATAGTTCTCGAAACACTGGCCAGAGCAATTAGACAGACGAAAGAAATTAAAGGCATAAAAATAGGAAAACAAGAACTTAAGTTATCACTATTTGCAGATGACATGATTCTATACCTAGCAGACCCAATATGGTCTACAAAGAAACTGTTAGAGCTAATAAATGAATTCAGCAAAGTGGCAGGTTATAAAATCAACACGCATAAATCAAAGGCATTCCTGTATATCAGCGACAAATCCTCTGAAATGGACACGAGGACAACCACCCCGTTCACAATATCCTCAAAAAGAATAAAATACTTGGGAATCAACCTAACAAAAGAGGTGAAAGACTTATACAATGAAAACTACAGAACCCTAAAGAGAGAAATTGAAGAAGACCTTAGAAGATGGAAAAATATACCCTGTTCATGGATAGGCAGAACTAACATCATCAAAATGGCGATATTACCAAAAGTTCTCTATAGGTTTAATGCAATGCCAATCAAAATCCCAACGGCATTTCTTATAGAAATGGAGAAAGCAGTCATGAAATTCATATGGAAGAATAAAAGACCCAGAATTGCAAAAACAATACTAAGCAGGAAAGGTGAATCAGGTGGTATAACGATTCCAGATTTCAAACTATACTACAGAGCAATAGTAACAAAAACAGCATGGTACTGGTACCAAAACAGGCGGGTGGACCAATGGTACAGAATAGAGGACACAGAAACCAACCCACAAAACTACAACTTTCTTATATTTGATAAAGGGGCTAAAAGCATGCAATGGAGGAAGGATAGCATCTTCAACAAATGGTGCTGGGAAAATTGGAAATCCATATGCAACAAAATGAAATTGAATCCCTTTCTCTCGCCATGCACAAAAGTTAACTCAAAATGGATCAAGGAGCTTGATATCAAATCAGAGACACGGCATCTGATAGAAGAGAAAGTTGGCTACGACCTACATGCTGTGGGGTCGGGCTCCAAATTCCTCAATAGGACACCCATAGCACAAGAGTTAACATCTAGAATCAACAAATGGGACTTACTCAAACTAAAAAGTTTTTTCTCAGCAAAAGAAACAATAAGAGAGGTAAATAGGGAGCCTACATCATGGGAACAAATCTTTACTCCTCACACTTCAGATAGAGCCCTAATATCCAGAGTATATAAAGAACTCAGAAAATTAGACAATAAGATAACAAATAATCCCATCAACAAATGGGCCAAGGACTTGAACAGACACTTCTCAGAGGAGGACATACAATCAATCAACAAGTACATGAAAAAATGCTCACCATCTCTAGCAGTCAGAGAAATGCAAATCAAAACCACCCTAAGATACCATCTCACTCCAGTAAGATTGGCAGCCATCACGAAGTCAAACAACAATAAGTGCTGGCGAGGATGTGGGGAAAAGGGTACACTTGTACATTGTTGGTGGGACTGCAAATTGGTGCAGCCAATTTGGAAAGCAGTATGGAGATTTCTTGGAAAGCTGGGAATGGAACCACCATTTGACCCAGCTATCCCCCTTCTGGGTCTATTCCCTAAAGACCTAAAAAGAGCATGCTACAGGGACACTGCTACATCGATGTTCATAGCAGCACAATTCACAATAGGAAGACTGTGGAACCAACCTAGATGCCCTTCAATAGACGAATGGATAAAAAAAATGTGGCATTTATACACAATGGAGTATTACTCTGCATTAAGAAATGACAAAATCATAGAATTTGGAGGGAAATGGATGGCATTAGAGCAGATTATGCTCAGTGAAGCTAGCCAAGCCCTAAAAAACAAATGCCAAATGTCTTCTTTGATATAAGGAGAGTAATTAAGAACAGACTAGGGAAGAAGAGCACAAGAAGAAGACCATCATTAAACAGGGTTGAGAGGTGGGAGGGAAAGGGAGAGAGAAGGGAAATAGCATGGAAATGGAACGAGACCCTCAGGTTTATACAAAATTACATACAAGAGGAAGTGAGGGGAAAGGGAAAAATAATACAAGGGGGAGGAATGAATTGCAGTAGTGGGGGTAGAGAGAGAAGAGGGGAGGGGAGGGGAGGGGAGGGGGGATAGTAGAGGATAGGAAAGGCAGCAGAATACAACAGACACTAGGATGGCAATATGTAAAGCAATGGAAGTGAAACTGATGTGAATCTGCAATCTGTATAAGGGGCAATATGGGAGTGCATAACCCACTTGAATCAAAATGTGAAATATGATATATCAAGAAATATGTAATGGAGGGGTAAGACAAGATAATACAAATGGAAGAAATGATTTACAGTAGAAGGGGTAGAGAGAAAAGGGGAGGGGAGGGGAGGGGAGGGGGGATAGTAGAAAATAGGACTGACAGCAGAATACATCAGACACTAGAAAGGCAATATGTCAATCAATGGAAGGGTAACTGATGTGATACAGCAATCTGTATACGGGGTAAAGTTGGGAGTTCATAACCCGCTTGAATCAAACTGTGAAATATGATGTATTAAGAACTGTGTAAGGTTTTGAACGACCAACAATAAAAATAAATAAATAAATAAATAAATAAATAAAATAGAAACAAAAAATTTGAATGGAAAATAAGGGATTATAAACATCTTTTATCTCTAAAATTCAGGTCATGTGGGTTGAAGGATTAGTAAGGAATGAGCAGCGAGAATTTTTGCAATGTTTGAGGACATAATCCATAATTTATAATCATCCTTATTGTTGCTATTATTTGGTGGGCAGTACTGGAGATTGAAATCAGGGCCTTGTGCACCCTAAGCAAGCATTCCACCTCTGAGCTACATCCTAAGCCCTTTTTAAACATTCTTTTTTTTTTAAATTTTGAGACAGGGTCTCCCTAAATTGCCTAAGGTGGCCTCAAATTTATAATTCTCGTGCCTCAACATCCTGAGCAGTTGGGACTATAAGCACATACCACGATTCCTGGTTGAAGTTGTTAGCCTTAAATGGCTCTTTAAGTATAAGATTCTACTGTAGCAATATGAGCCAATTTTTGTCTCCATATCTGATGTGGTCTGGAACTGGAATGTCCACTTGTTGAAGATTTGGTCCCTAACGTAGCAATGATCAGAGATGGGGCTTTGGAGAACTAATTGGATCATGAGTGTTCTGAGCTCCATGGTAGATTAACCCACTGCTAATCTACTGAATCAAATTCATAACTTGATGGCATTATTAGGAGATGGTGGAAACTTTAGAAGGTAGGTCCTAGTTGGAGGAAGAAATTCGTACCCTGGAAGTGTATATTTTGTCCCCAGTCCCTTCCTTCCCCTCTTTCTCTCTCTCTCTCTCTCTCTCTCTCTCTCTCTCTCTCTCTCTCTCTCTTTCTCTCTCTCTCTCTCTCTCTCCTTCCCTTCTGCCATGAGCTGAGCAACTTTTCTACCATGGTATTCTTCTTTACTCAAACACATAGCAAAGAAATTGGACAACCACAGACTAAAGCCTCTGAAATCACAAGCCAAATTAAACCTTTCTCCTTTTGGTTATTTTACTCGGGTATTTTGTTACCACAATGAGAAGCTGACCAACACAATATCTTTGTCAACCTGATCTACAAAGGCAAAAACAAAAAATCCCAGACTTTAAGTACTAGTACCCAAATTACTTCCTAATATTATTTTTGTTCTTAAACTCAATTTGTCTCTTGAGTGCATGATCTTATATGACATTAGTTGCTATGGGAGACTATGGAAATTTCCCCCAATGCATAAATAAATAAGAAATGATTCTTGACTCCAGAAATTTCTATAGAATTTTAAACAATTTTTTATACATATTTCATATAAATTCATACATTACATAGGTTTGTACAGTGGAATACATCATTCCTGATAAGAGAAAAAATACAAAAATTCTTCATATTCAGGAACACTGATCAGATCCGATTGGTACTTTAATTCTTAAAGAAGTTAGCCCCAAGTCCTCCATTTGTAACTATCCAAGCAATACATCCGGAATTAAATTAAATGTATTTTAGGTCAGAAAAAAAAACAGTTTGTTTCAACTAAATCTTCCAGGAATATTTCTTTATTCAAAGATAATATTGTGTTTGAAAATATTTATTTTTCAAACAAGCCATTTTCCTGATGAACTTTGAGGTTTTTTTACTATTACTAATATTTAAGTTTATTTTCCATTCTAGTTATTTTTAGTCATCTAAAAATATGAATTGCCACAGGGTTTACCAAAATGAAATAAAATAAAATCTATCAAAGAAAGTTATGTCCATTAAAATGAGAGACGCTGTTTTTCAAGGGACAGTGACTTTAACCCTTAAGCATGATTATTGTAATTACTGAGATTCAGGCCACAGCCTATAATGGAAAGCATTTGTCAATGACTTTTGAAACCATCATAATTCTGCTCTCTTCAATGGAAATCTTGGCAGAATCCTCTGGGAACAAAACATCTGAAGATATAGATTCTTCAAGAATAACAAATTTTCACAGTTACCTTTATAAAGTCTAGCAAAATAATTAAAGAAAGAAAAGTGGAATACATATTTCTCCTAAGCTGCAATTTGGATCTGACTTCAAAGATTCTGGTTAGCATGGGTGAAGAGGGAGCAGGAGTGAAGGTGTTTCATCAAAGTTGGTAATGAAGCAGGTGTTTCTAGATGAAGTATTAAATAATATATAAGATATGAGAATGTACATTTAAAGATTCAACAAACATGCCTCTCCTGGTTATATAGTGAAAGCTTCATCCTCTGCACTCTCCCTCTTCTTTCTTCCCTTCTTTCTGGAACTTGCACAATGATAGGCTCAGAAAAGACCAAAATTTTACCTTGAGATGAGCCTGAACATGCTGTATGATTTTTGAGGAAGTCAACCTTCGTGGATTTGAAGAGCACACTTTTGGTGTGGTGAAATGAGACAAGTAGTCTAACATTGCTTCTAATTAGACCATGGCTACTTTTTTTACCCTTTGGAATCTGAATCAAAAAAAAAAAAAAAAAAGCTCATAGGGATTATTTTAACTTCTTGCCACTTCCTCAATTAACTTGCTGGTATTAAGAGCTGATTGCTTCTTATTTCTTTAGTGTGATTTGAATACTAAACGTGAAATCCTGGAATTTTATGCTTTGAACCAAAAGAACAACACTCTGGAAATAAAATTTTAAGCATTTGGCTAATGCCAATCAGTAAAATTTAACAAGGATACCTCACTAGCACTCCTTAATGCTCATACTCTACCCTCCAGAAACACCAAAGCAAGAGAGATTTAAGTCACATATCTGAACAACAGAAAATCCAAACTATTAAGCTTAGAGATAAAAGGTTGGATTCTAATACTAGGAATTTCATTAAATACTTCATGCTGTCTTATCCTTGTGTGCACTGAGACATAAAACCTTAAGGAACGTAAATTGGGAAGGGGTATGTGTAAACAGAGAAACAGATGCTCGGGACCCAGAGGACCACGCAGCATTCATCTTGGAAGAGTCCTCTTGGATGTTGTATTAGTCAGGGTTCTCTAGAGGAACAGAGTCAACAGGATAGATAGATAGAAAGATAAATAGATAGATAGAGAGAGAGAGAGAGAGAGAGATAGATTTGTAACAGAACCAACAAATAGATAGATAGATAGAGATAGAGATTTGTAACAGAACCAACAGGATATATATATATATATATATATATATATATATATATATATATAAGATATACATATGTTTGTGTATATATATGTGTGTGTACATATATGTGTGTGTATGTATGATTATAAAAAGGGGACTTATTTATTAGATGGGCCTATACAATCTGAAGCTGGATAGTCCCACAATGACCATCAGCAGGCTGTACAGCTGGAGGAACCAGTACCTGCTCAGTCTAATAAGCTGCAGCTTCGGAACAAAAGGAATTGGTGAAGCCAGCCCTCTCCAGGATCCAAAACTCCCTGGAGAGTCATAGAGTCACTTGGGAAGAATGAAGGGTCTAGAGTCTGATGTCCTCAGGCAATCTCAGCAATCAAAGAATCCACCCAGGAAGAATCCACCTCACATCCGATGCTGGTTCCTCATGCTTCTAACATTTTTCCATCCAAGCCTCCAACCTATCAGACCATGCTGCCACCACTGAAGGTGGGTCTCCACTTCAATTTGCTGTCACACATGCCAATCATTCCTAAGAAACATTCTCATTGAGACCCCCAGAAATCTCTTTATTTTAGGCATCTGTTAATCCAATCAAATTGGGGATCCAGATAACCTTCCTGGAGCTGTGGGGGAGTTAGACACAGGGCAGGAGAAACCACCATGTGCCCACTACAGCGGTCCAGATGGAACGAGCTATGGCTGGTATTAGGCATCTTCCCTGCACCCATGTTGACTTCCCTTTAGAAAAGAAAAGTTAAAAAAAAAAAAAAAAGAAAAGAAAAGAAAGTTAAAAAAAAAAAACACGTGCAAAGATATTTAAGGGGAAAACAAAAATATGTTTGTGTGGAGGGGAAGGGCAGCCTTCACATGTAGGATTAAAGATGATTCAGCAGAGGAGCTTAAGACACCAAGATGATGAGGCTGCAGGTGAGAGATGATTCTTATAAAGCAAAAGTATTTGGGGTAAAAATGGGAGTTCATAACCAACTTGAATCTAATGTATGAAACATGATATGTCAAGAGCTTTGTAATGTTTTGAACAATCAAAAAAAACAATGTCAATAAAATTCTAAAACTCTTCATAATAAACCTACTGAGATATATTTAAAAAAAAAAAAAAGAATAAAAGTCTCCGAGAGCTACAGAGTAAGAAAGTTCTGGTCTGCTTCATAAGACTTGCTGTGGGCTAAGCAACTGAAGTCTCTTGGATTTTGTGAGCATGACACATAGCATGTATTCTCCCCAAAGGGAGATTTTATTTTAGATGGTGATATCAAAGCACAGCACTTCCAGAGCCTGGCTTTCAGTGGTACTTTGTCTCCCAGCAGGCCCACATATTTGCTCACCTGGCCCCACCCCACTCCAATAATTGACACCAAATATAGATATAAAATTCCCTGCCTAGATACTATAACACTTTAATGCTCTAGGTACATGATAGGGGGAGAGAGGAAAGAGGCCCAGTCATAAGCCTACCTCTGGAGAAAGGCAATTCTTCTATTACATTGTTTCAACACTTGACCATGAATAAATGGTCTTTGTTTCCTATGATTTCTCTCTACCTCTTCTTGCATTCTTGGTCCTTCCAACCTCTTCCTCAACAGAACTGAAACTGTGTTTGTGAACTATAAATACTAAACATTATCAACACTAACGATGACACGGAAAAGAGTGATGGGGAATGAATAATCAGAAGCTGACAGCTAAACGTGTTGTGAGTTAAAAAAAAAAAATCAAACATCAGCCTCCTAATAAGAAAGCATTCCCCTAGCACTTACTTTTCTGAGTTGACTAAGCTATGTGAGTTGCTATTTTCTCAGCTGAGGCTCTGTGAATCCAAAAATATCTAGCAGTAAAAAGGACATGAACATTAGAGTTCAGATCTCAGCTCTACAAGATGTGGGCTTGAGGGAAACACTTAATGGGCTCCCTACCTGTCAAAGTTTCCCTCCTTACAGTGTTATTGCAAGGATTTAATGAGATAATATTTCTCTGGCAGTGTTCTTATGAGATCAGACTTGACATTTGGATAAGCCTAGCATGTGAAATTAAGTAGTTATTATAGCAATAGTTTATTTCAGAAAATAAGTAGAAATAACTAGAAAAATCACTGGAAATAGTTTATTTCAGAAATAAATTACAAAGAGAAGAGCTGAATAAGACCAGGGAAATAAATTTGTGTTGTTCCATCATGATGATTCATAGGTTGTGTGATGCATAAGAGTAATTAGAGACAAAAGGCATATTTGAAGCTGTTCTTTGGGACAACTGGGAACAAAATTTGATATAAGAAATTCAAGGAGAAGAGTTCTAAGAAGATGTGAAATCTCAACTCTGAGATCCTATCAGTTCACTTTTCAATAAGTGAAATGCTACTAACAGGTGGACTGTTTTCCTCATCAGAAGAACCAAAGAAGGCCCCAGAAGCCACAGCCGTGGGAGCTAGGGAACCAGCCCCTGAGGTCCTCATGGACAATGGAGGAGAAGCAACTTTGAAAATGGACCTGAGTTCCTGCAGGTACCATTAGATAGAAAAGGCTATCCAACTGCAGCATATACAGGAAGGTAACCTCATTTGTGTGTTCACAGTCAGCAAAGGACTGGAGGAATTCAGTCTCAAATGTAAAACATTAAGCAGAAAGTCTGGCAGGCACTGGGTCCTCAATAATAAATGTTTGTTCTCTTTCCCTTGAAAGGCGACCCTTATGATTAAGACATCCTGGAAAGGGGTTTCCCATCTCTCCTTCATTAGAGTCCTCTGGAAACCTTCACTCATTACCTGCAGCGTTCTCATTACATTCAAAGGGAATTCTTCATGTAAAGAGGCTCTGATTAAGGTACCAGGGAGAGCTGGCCACCTGTAAAGGACCGAAGCACCTGCCTATTGTCTCAGCTGCTTTTTATCTTTCTAGGTTTGCAATATCAAAAGCACCCTGTACAAATTATAGATGCAAAAATCTGGCCAGTCTCAAAGTTAGTTCATTTCCCATTGGAAATACTGGCTGTGAGCTTTTCTAGACATTGGAACTTGGGAAGAGCACATCCGGTAATTAGTGCCTGATTTTCTTTTCACTTGAATGTTTTCTGTTTCTCTTTCACGACTGCAGCAGAGAGTTTTCGAGAGAGAGAAAAAAATAATGTCTCAAATCACGCTTCATTTTCCAATGCAGGGGACAGAGTCCAGTTTCTTGATGAGAGCTTCAACCTTTTAATTCAGATGAAGCAAGGCTAAATTTATTTTGTTGGAAAATTTGAACTGGTCCGCGAGGCAGTTCAACAGTTCAGGCTTACTGTAATTAACTGTCAAATAAGAGTCTGGGACTAAGCAGAGAAATGCAAGTGGGTCAGCGTCAGGAGGTTTAAATTCTGTTGAAATCTTACAGCAAGAATGGCCTTTCATGGAAACATTGCTCCCAGTCAATAGTTCACTGTATAAACAGCGGCAAGTGTAGGTGGTTATCAAAAAACACAGCTTGAACTCCCATTAGGCGTCTGGTGCCCTTTCTGGTTGTCACTGATGCTCCTTTGCTAGAAACATTAATTCCAGGTTTCTGGTAAACTTGTCTCTGATGAACTCATGCTGGAGCTTCAGTGCACAAAGAGATGGGCCTTTGAGGCTATGGAAGTTTGAGGGGTTACTCAGAACTCTCCTATTGTCGTTGTGCACAGACTGCACTTTGAGGAGCAATAGGAATCTCCCCAGCCCTCCCTTGATTGGCAGCATGTCCTTCTCCCACACAAACATACCCACAATGAGTTGCTGAACTCCACCAGCACATAGTACGTACATGGCTCACCACAGGTAGGCTGAATGAGAGAGTAGAGGGATCAATCTCAGGCAGATCATTGTCATAACCTGAGCAAAACAGAAGTGCATGTTCTTTCACTCAGAAATTTCCATGACAACAGAAAGCTTTTCAAGCCTACAATGACCAGGAGCAAAATCTCTGCATTCTCTTGACATTTGTTATCACAGTGCATAGTATAGTAGGTGAGAGAATTCTCTACCTGAATTTCTCTGGAATTGTCTAAAGTGTGCATAAAAGACAGAGAAACTAGCGGTAAGCAAAATCAGAAATAAATGTTGTCATCATAAATAAGAAATCCAGCTGGTGGAAAATGAATTTATTTCCAATTAAACTTTAAAGGTCTAGAGAATAATAGTGTTAGTCTTGAAAAGTATGAGGTAAGACACAATCTGGCCCTTTGACGGCTCCTATAAATGGTCCATTCCGTTGGTGAATGTTGAAATTTCATTATTTTATTATTTATCACAGCGATCTTCTTCCCTTACCAGATATGCAAGTAAGAACTAAAATGCCATTAAGAAATAAAATGTCCTGTGTTAAAATAGAGAATTATGCCTTAGTATAATAACTTGCTTTAAAAAAAGAGAGAGAAAGAAAGAAAGTAATTTTCATAAACTATAATGTTGGCCACAGGTCACAGAAAAATATAGAATCTAAATCAGCTGCTTGTAAAAGAGGAAATACAGCAAAAGTCAGCAAAAGTTAAGGTATGTTAATTAACTTAAAGAAAATTTTAATATAGCACTAATGGACTTACTACATCAGTAGAAGTTTGTGTTTAAAGGAAAATTTTTAAGTAAAAAACTCTTCCAACTTATCTGCTAGCCTTTAGTCAAACTGCAGAAGCTTTTAGGAACTGCAGAAAATATTGTTACTTTCAGACTTATTATTTCACCATGGATTTATTCTTTCTTTTCTTGTAAAACCTTCTACAAGTTTTTTTTCTTTTTTTAATTTGTTTTAATTAGTTACATATGACAGTACAATGACCTTGACATGTCATACATTTGAATCAGATGGGATATAATTTCTCATTTTTCTGAGTATACAGGTTGCAGAATCACATTGGTCATGAAGTTTTCATAGAGAATAATCAACAATAAATTGCACACATGGAAAGTATTCAATTTAAGAAATTCATAGGTAAGTATACATGATGAAGCCATCATTATCATCAAGATAACAACATCAAATCCCTTTTTTATGCTATATCTTCTTCCCCTCTTCCCATCTTCAGGCAACCACTGAAATACTATCACTAGAAAGCAGTTTGCATTTTTTAGAATTCTAGGCAAATAAATGTTTCTCTTTGGTTTTGGCTTCTTTTTTTAAGCAAAATTATTTTGTGATTAATCTGTATTGTAGCATGTATCAATAATTTATTCTTGTAGACCACTGAAATTCCATCATACAAATATAGTTGTTTATTCATTCAGTCACTGGTCAAAGGATGCTTGGATTGATTCCAATTTCTGGCTACTACAAATAAACAGGCTATGAACAATCATAAGTAAGTTTACATACGAACATATGCTTTCCTTTCTCTTGGATAAATCATGATGGTTAAATAGAAAATATGTTGGATATATGTTTTACTTTTTAAGAAACTGCCAGTTTTTCCAAAATAATTGCATCATTTCTAATTCCAACCAGTGACACAAGAGAGCTGTAATTTTACACATCTTTGCCCACACTTGGTATGGACAGTCTTTTTTGTTAAAAAAAAAAAAAATCTGCTTGGTATATGGTGGCAATCATTAAAGTGAAAATTTGCATTTTCCTAATGACTAATTAAGTTGATAATCTTTTCAAATGTTTATCAGTTACCCACATGAGTTCTTTGGTAAGTGATTTGTTTAAATTATTCCCATTTTATTGATCTGTTTTCTTATCAGTTTTTAATAGTTCTTCTTTATTTGGGATACAAGTTCTTTATCAGATAAAAGATTTGAAATACTTTTTCCAGACTGAGAATTATCTTTTCATTCTCTTTACAATGTCTTTCAAAAAGCAGATAATTTTAGTATTATTGAAATGCAATTTATTAATATTTCTTTGAGGATCATGCTTTTAGTGGTATAGTATTTAATGCTAACCCAAAAGCATAAAGGATTTCTGCATTTTTTTCTTATAAAAATGTATAGTTTTAGATTTTACATTTATATCTATGATCCATTTTGAGTTAATTTTTGTATAGGGTACAAGTTATGGACTGAAGTTCTTGTGTTTTTTCTACAAATTTATTCCCAGTGATTTCAGCATCTTTAATGAAATACATTTGTGTCATTGTCAAAATCTAGTTTTGTTGTTGCTGTTGTAGTTGCTGCTGCTGCTGTTGTTATTGTTGTTGCATTGGTACACCTATTTCTCTGTGTGACATCTATCTTAATGTCAGTATTGCAATATCTTAAAAATTGTAGCTTTATAATAATTCTGAAACCAAGTGGTGTTATTGCTTCAAGTTTGTTTTTCTTGGCTATTTTAAATACTTATTGGTTTAATATACATTTTTTAATGAGTTGCTACTCAAAAAAAGGCACAAAGATTTTGATTTTGATTTGAAAAAAATTAATATCTTTACAGCTTTTAGTTTTACAACCCATGAACAAAATAAATATGTTTACACAAATGTGCACGTGCACGCGTGCGCACATGCACACACACACACACACACACACACACACACATCTATTTAGATACTTCTAAATTTTTTTCAGCAATGTTTTTATACTATTCCATGCACATGACTGTCAGACTTTGTAAGATTTCTTTCCAACTATTTAATATCTGATCCTTTTTAAGGGTACTTTAAAATTTCAATTGCATTGCCCAATGCTAGTGTATAGAAGAAAATTGATATTATGTTGATCTCATATCTCACAAAGTTGTTGAGGTAACTAAGTATTTCTACCTGCCTTTTTATACATTTATTTGGGTGTATACATAGACAATCATATTGTACTCTTCATTTCCCCTTCCAATCGGAGTGACTTCACTTTTTTTCTTGCCTTATCCCATGTGCTAGCTAGACTGTAATATACAATACTGAATAGAAGTCCTTGATCCTAATTGTAGAGGAGAGAACTGTCAGTCTTTTACTGTAGTTCTGATATTGTGCACAGGATTTCTCTAGAAGCCTAGATCAGATTAACAAAGACTGGTTCTGTTCCCAATGGGTGGAGTATTTTTAAAATCAGGAACTCATGTGAGATTTCATCAATGTTCTTTACAGCACTTTTCTAGTTGACCATATGGTCTTTCCTTTTTAATTCACTAATCCAGTATATTTCATTGATTGATTTTCAAATATTAAAATACCATGCATTCATATGATAAACCCCACTTGGTCAGCATAAGTTATTATCTTTTCATACATTGTTGGATTTGATTTGCTAATGTTTCTGTAGCCTTCTTTTATTATAATGTTTTTGTAAGTTTTTGGTATCAGGATGATGTGGGCATAAAAGGTAAATTGGGAAGTCATCTCTTGTTTTCAATTTTCTAGAGTTTGTATGTGATCAGCCTTATTCCCTCTTTAAATATTCAGGAATATTCCCATAGAATACATCAGTCCCAGATTGCCTTGTATAGGAATATTTTTATCTATAAATGTTATTTTCTTTAATAGATAGAAACCTATTCAAGTTATATATTTCTTCTTGAGCACATGTTGGTAATTTGTATCTTTTAAAGAATGCATACATCTCATCCAAGTTATCAAATGTACTGGTAGAAATTCATTTATGTTTTCTTATTGTCCTTTAATACCTATAATCTGTTACGATACCACTTCTCTCGTTGTCAGTTGCTTCTGTATTTCTTTGTCTCTTTCTTTCTCCCATCAGTCTAATTAGAGACTAATCAGCTTTATTCATTTCTCAAAGTTAGTGATTTCTCTGACTTCCTTTACTGCATTACTACTTTCTTGTTAATTGATTTCTGCTTTGACTGTATTTCCTTTCCTCTACCTATTTTGGTTTAAATTTTCACTTCTTCTCTGGTGTTATGTAGAATTTGTGGTGAGTTAACACCTTTATTCTTTTGCGATGTAGGCATTTAATGTTTTAATAGTCCCCCTGAATATTGCTTTTGTGGTCTCTCACAAGTGTGGAAATTGTTTTCATTTTCATTCGATTCAAAACACTTTCCAATTTTCCTTTTAAATTCTTCCTTGACACATGGGTTATTTACAAGTGTTATTTCATTTTTAAATACTTTAAGACTTTCCAGAAATCTTTGTGTTATTGATTTTTAATTTCATTTCAGGATGATCAAGATAGCATATCTTGTTGTCTGAAAACTTTTAAGTTTATTGAAATATTTTTGTGGCCCAGAATATAGTCTACCTGGTTAAATGTTTTATGTATATTTGAAAAGAATGTGTATTTGTCTATTAATGGAGTATCCAAATCATAATTAGATTGTATTGGTTGACAATGATGTTCAGATTTTTTCTATCCTTATTAATTTTCTTTCTACCATTGTTATATCAATTACTGAGGGTTTTGAAATCTCCAGTTACAATTTCAGATTTTTCCATTTCTACTTGGAACTCCATGCACTTTTGTTGATACTATTGTCAGATACACAATTTTTTTTGTGCTGGCTATATATGATCAATGAATTGACTGTCATTATGAAATGAGCTTCTCTATCATTCATAATAATCTTTCCACCTATATTTAATTTGTCTGATATTAATATAGACAATTTAACTTTCTCTTTTTATTAGTGTTAGTTACATACATTTTCCCATTCTTTCACTTTTAAACTGTGTCTATTTTAAAAAAGACTACATGTAGATAGCATATAGTTGTATTGTGGAATTTTTAAAAACTCCAGTCTAAAACATCTGCCTAGGAATTGGCATATTTTGACCAATAGATTATGGTGTCTACACACAATATTGTTATGTTTGTAATTAAGTTTAAATTTATAATAGGCATTTTCTATTGGGCTTACATGTTCATTGTGTTCTTTCACCTTATTTTCCTTCTTTTGAATTAATTTTATCTCCAATTTTGCCTTATTCACTATAGTTATATATATATATAAAACTAAAAGATCTATATATCTTTTAGTTTTAGAGGTTAGTTTAGCATTTATAGTGAAAGACCCCAGCCTCAAAGCCTTAAGCTTAATGTTAAAAAATATAACCTTTTGCCCTGCAGTCACAAGATGCTTCCTCCTAACAGCAACCCATGCCCCACACCCCCCATGTTGTAACCCATATGTTAACACCCTCATGTCAAAACTCCCCCAGCAGCACGTAGCCCCCTCAAGTCTTGCACAAAGCAACCACAAGATGTTCCAGATAGTTAACTCATGGGGGCATCTTGCACAAAGAAACCACGAGATGTTCCGGAGGGGCAAACTTGAGCAAACGAGGACAAAAAAAACAGGAACAGGTGGGTTCTGGGGTCTTTCCGAGAAAAACCACTCTGCCCCCCTGTGACCTGAGGGCAAAAATTTAGGGGAACTTGAGAGGGGGCCAATAAAATAGCTGTTACTGTGCTAAGCTGGAATCTTGTCCCTTGCACCCTATAAAAACCCTGTAACCCCGAGCCCGGGTGTGCAAGCTGCCAAAGCTACGGCCGAGGTTCTGCTTCGCACCCGTAGGCGCCTATGTGAGAATAAACTCCTCCTGCTGATTGCATCCAGTGACTCGCGTGTTCCATTCTGGGTTGGGGTCACGGGGGTCTTTCAATAGTACACACCTTAAATATCACATGCCACATACAAGTGAACAAAACTTACAATAATATATTTCTATTTTTCCTCTCTCAATCTTTGTGCTATTATTGTTATATACTTTACTTTTACATATTTACAAACTTCATACCACAATTTTTAAAGAATAAGTTATATTTTTAAAAGATTTCAGTAATAAGAAAAGTGCCCTATATATTTCCTCTCTGGTGGTATTTCCAGTGTCATTTTTCTTCTGTGTAAGTCCAGATCCCTTCTGCCTGATGGTTTTCCTTTCATATTCTTTACAATGTAGGTCTAATAGTGATAAATGCTTTTAGTTTTTGTATGTCTGAAAAACCTTAAATACAATAGGAAAATTCCAGACCACCGACACTAAGCAAAGAATATTAGAAATTAGAGTAGGCAAATTTAATCCGCAGTGCTTATTCAGGAGCAAAACCTTTCATTTAGAACCTTCATATTAAAGGAGAATCTGTTTTGGGAGAGGCTAAATGACATTGACTTGATGACAGTTTTCTATAACAATCCATTTTTAGGGCACCATTGAGCTAACATAAATCTGCTTTTGACCCACATACTCCATTAACAATGTCAAAAGAAAAAAAAAAAGATTCTGTATTTGAAATAGTTTTCTAGAGTGAAAGAATGTGTAAGCAAAAGGGGACAACTTTTCAAACAGGGAGGAAAACTCTGAATATAAAAGAGGAAAAAAATGATGAATTTGCCTGAAGCAGACGTGCCGTACTCTGGGCAGAAGTCAGGCTCTGTCTCTTGCACATGAGACTTCCCAAGCTACCTGCAGAGCCTGCCTCACAGTTTTCTTGGCTAGGCACAGTCTTGCACTCACATTCTCACCTGCACAGGTACACATGCACACACAGAGAGAAGCAGGGCGATGTTCATAGAGTCCTGACTACAGAGCCTCAAAGGAGAAAAATCCATTTCTATTTCCTTTATTTCTTGTTTTTTAAAAGCTGACCTAGATAGCCTTACCATTCACCTGAGCTTGGCTGAACTTTACATAGGCTTCTTCCTGATTAGAGGCCCCTGACTGCTTTTCTTAGATTATTTATTTTATAAAACTTGCATTGTAAGTCTTTTCTCTGCCCCTTTGAGATGTAAATCTTCCAACCTAGGAGTCAGTCCTTGAAAAGTGATCATAAAGAGAGATGGCACCTGGGGCTGGGGATGTGGCTCGAGTGGTAGCACGCTCACCTGGCATTCGAGTGGCCCGGGTTCGATCCTTAGCACCACATACAAAGATGTTGCCGAAAACTAAAAAATAAATATTAAAAAAATTCTCTCTCTCTCTGTCTCTCACTGTCTCTTAAAAGATGGCACCTGGCACATCCCCATCTCTGAGGACTAATCTGAGCTGAACTTCATTAAGTGGTCATTAGCAAACACAAAGACCTAATCATGTTAACCAGCCTCACCCCCAGTTCTCCTTGAGTACTTTCCCACTGGCTTACTGGGGCTTAGAACTCTCACTAGTTTTTTCAATGAAGTTGAGTTCCACTTCTCCTCTTTTGCAATAGTCTTGAGTAAGGTCTTCCTTGCCATTTTGTTTCAAGTGGCCCTTGCAATTTATCTTTGATAAAGCCCATATCTACAACCACACACACACACACAAAAAAATTAAATGATGTGAACCCAAGTACCTGCCAGCCTCCATAGTTTCTCTTCTACTTCATAGATGCAACCACGTTAAATGAAAAAAAAATGTGAAAATAAAGTTTTTTGGAAAATGTAATAGCTACTTTATCTGGATTTAGCTGGTCTTGCAAATTCTCCCTTCTTTCATAAGTGAATACAAAAGAATTAAGTAGTATTGCATAATCAGACACTATTTCCCCAGAGTATGTTGGAGTTAGAGGGAAACTGGCCATTTAATAAGAGTAAGTAGATAATCTTATCTCAGAAATGTTTTATTTGTTCATTACAATGTGAGAAGACTAGAAAAAGGAAAAAAAGGCTTAAATTGTTTGGGTGGAATAAGCCCTCTTCATGTTATCCCAGAAAACACGGCTATCTAATATCTCATTCTGGGTTGCTTCCTAGAAGCGTATATCCACCATCTTTCCTGGCCTGGGTTTGCAATGTCTGAGCCCTTCTTTTGTTATCATCAGGATGTCATCAGTTGGGATCCAGGTCCTTGTGTCCTGAACAAAGATTTGAGCAAGACACACACAAGTAACCCAGGCAAAGTACAGACTTATTGAGGGTAAAGGTGGGAGGACACTCCATAAGGTAGAGCAGAGGTGGCCGAGCAAGAGAGAGAGGCTCAAGGCCAGATGTCTGGAAACTAGCCTTATATGCTGAGCATGAGGAGTTCTCTTCCCTGCACAGACCTGATTGAAGACCTTACCCCATTTGCCCCCATTGGTTACCTTAAATACCTGATTAGAATATTGTCCCATTTGCCCCCATTGGTTACTTCAGAAAACCTAATCAGAATACTGTCCAATTTACCCCCATTGGTTATTTTAAAATACCACACCTGTGGCAGGAGTTGTTATGGTGATAAGTCCTCAGGGGCAGAAGTGGTCATGGTAATGGGAATTCTCCTAAACAAGGACTCATTGACACGGTAGTGACTCCTCTGCCATCTTGAATTTGAATTTGAATTCAGTATTTCAGAGGACTGGCACAGTACTTCTCAACATTGATGGGATATTAAAATCACTTAAGAACCTTTTAAACACTGCACCTGAGATTTACCATTAGCAGTTCTAAATAAACCAGTCTTGGATAAGATCTTGGAATTGGTGATTCCAATGTGGAACCAGGATGGAAAACCTTACTACACACTGTCAGAATGTCACAGGAGATTTCTGTTCTGAAGTGCAGATCAAGAGAAAGTTGTTTCTCATGGGCAAATGTTGGTTATAATATAATTGATATATTTTTCATTGCTCTAAATAATGAAAATATTTTAAATATTCAATAATATTATTAAATATTCTATGTCAATAAATTTAAAAATTTCAATTAAATTGACAAATTCCTTAAAATATAGTATTAAAGTACTACAAAAAGAATTATAAATATGAGTAATTCTGTTTTTAATGAAGAAATACAATTTGGCATTGAAAGCCTCTGTGTATGTGCAAACACACACACACACACACACACACACACACACACACACACACACACACACACACTACCAGTTCCCAAAGACTTCAAGACTTCAGTAATAAATTCTAATGATTATTTAAGGTAGCAATAATAACTATATTACAGAAACTATTTCACAGAACAGAAAATTAGAGAATAAACACAAACTAGTTTTAGAAAGCTAGCATAATCCTGAGAACAGAACCCAAGAAATTAATCATGAAACATGTACATGTCAATCACACTCATGAATCTAAATACAAAAATTTTAAAGAAAATATTAATGAACTGATTCCAACCTCTACATATGTGTGTGTGTAAATATAAGATAGATTTTGTATTTGTTGATGAAAGTGCAGAATTTTAATTGGCTACATTTGCTGAATAAAGAAGAAAAATTACACAGTCATATAGTATGTAGAAAAATAATTTGTTATAACCGAGCATTCATGATAGTGTAAAAAATAATCTCCATGCAAACTAATAATAGAAGGGAAATGCCTACTCTGATAAATAGTATCCTTAAAAAATGTTGAAAGTTTTTTCTCTATCATTGGGAGTAAGAAAAGTCTGCCCACTTTCATCACTCAGATTCAATAACATATTAGAGATTCAAGAGATTCAAGTAATGCAATAAATCCAAAAAAACAAACAAAAAAAGAAATGAAAAGAAAAAATAGGTTTACATCATTATATATAAGACAAAAGTTGCAAAGATTTAAAAGGAAAAATAACACATATTTATATTTTAGTCAACTTTCTCATCACTGTGACCAAAAGACCAGACAAGAACAACATAGAGAGGAAGAGTATATTTCAGCTGATGGTTTCTGAGGTTGGGTCCATGGACAGCTATGGAGTTCCATAGCTGTGGACCTGAGGTGAGGAAGAATATCATGGCAGAAGGTTGTGGTGGAGGAAAGCAGCTAAGGACATGCTAACCAAGAATCAGAGAGCTCTACTAAACAGGATCAAACTACGAACCCCAAAGGCATGTCCTCGATGTCCTACTTCATCCATTCATACCCTACCTGCCTACAGTTACCACCCAGCTAATCCATATCAGTGGATTAATCCACTGATTAGGTTACAGCTATCCTATTCGAATCATTTCACCTAGGAACATACTTGCATTGTTTCACACATGATTTTTGGGAAGATACCACATATCTAAACTGTAACAATGGATAATATAATTATTGAATAAGAAGTTCAAAATAATCCACATAAAAATTATTATAATTAACAAATTAGTTTATCAAAATACCTTGATTAATGTTTAAAATATTGAAAGGGATTGCATTTACACATACCAGCAAAAAGCAAACAAAAGAAATTTAAAGTACTATTTTTAAAAACTGCAAAAACTACTAAATATAAAGGAATATGCCTGATAAAGTATGCGCAAGCTCTTCACACAGGAACCTACAAAAAGTTACTAAGAGAAATGAAAGAACTCTCAAATAAAAGGAGACACATATAACAAGCCCCATGCATGAAAAATCCAGCATGTATCACTGTCTATTGATTCTCTAACAAACTGACCTGTAGGTTCAAGGAATGTTAGCCACAATCCCAAATACTTAGTAGAATATGACAAGTAAATTATATTATTTATATAAATGGTCAAAGGATCAAGAATATTCAGATACCCTTGAAAAAGAAAAACTTGGCAGGACTTCATCTAGATGATCACATCTTATAATAAAAGTGCTATAAATAAAATATTGCAATATTGGTATAAGGATATACAATATGGCAGAAGATGATGATCTGGTATAAAAATATACCATGCATACATGAACATCTTGCATTTTAACAGCAGTCATGGGGAAATGATTATCTTTAATACTGGTGCATCAGGGAAAGAATGCAGCTAGCCCCTGTCTCACACCATTCACAAAACACCTTGACTCCAATTAGACTATGAAACTGTATATGTAAAACAAATCAAAATATTTTCTTAGTAAATTATGTAAGATATTTTTCTCTTGAATTAGGATAAGGAAGATTTATTTATAGTTAAAATACACAAAGCAATAGCAATGACCATGCTCAAAATTTCAAATCCTACTTATTAAAAAAATATATATCATTTAAAAATTGAAAAGGCAAGCCATAAGAGAGAGAAAATATTTGCCAAACATGAAGAGTTTAGTGTATACCAGGGTCAGGAACCTTCTGCAAAGTGCCAATAGTAAATAACTTAAACTCTGCAAGCCTTACCATATCTATCTGAATTACAGAACTCTACCATGAGTTCAACAATGTAGATTGAGTTCACAAACATGATAGCAGGTGAAAGAAGTCAGACCAAAATAATATTTGCCTTGAATTTTGATTTAAATACATTGCAAAGGTATTGATCAAATTTCAATAGTGCTTAGGATTGGGTAATTTGTAACAGTAGAAAGAAAAGGAAGGACATATGGGTCTGATAATGGTTAACTTTGCATGAAAGGGAGGGACTTAGATAAGAAGGTTTCACAGGGGGATCAGGACTCAGTCAAAGTCAAACTTCTTACCTACAAGAGTGTCCACTTTATAATAATTTGTTTATCTGTGCATTTATGTCTTATGCTGTTTTTCTATGTGTATATATATTGTAAAAGTAGTTCAGAACAAGCCCATATAATTTTCAATTCTTAAAAAATATTGGTATGTGGGTAAGTAGGTAGGTAGCCAGATAGCATTAAAACGTAGATTAAAAACAGAGACTAAGATATATTATGGTGATACTTTTTGATCAATAGGAGTGAAATAATTTACATGAATTTTCATTGTTGATTTCATTTTCATGTTTTCGGCTCAGATTTTGTATTTGTCACATAATATAAAATAATAATGAGAAAAATATTTTCTCAAATGAAATGTACCCATCTACTTGAATGAAAGCTAGATGATCTTGTAATGAACAGAGTTTAAATATAATTTTACTTAAAGGAATCTTAATTTCTTTCTTTTTTGATATGTGAGAAAATATGGGCAACAATCTTTTTCCTTCTCCCTTCTTTCTCTTCCTGGCTTCAACAAGGATGAAGACGCACAGTGGAACTGAATAAAATCAACTGGATTTTCCTGGAGTGTGGCCTACTCTCTGCAAATATTTTAGGTCTTTGTGGAAAAATAAATATATTGTGTTGTGTGTGTATTTGTGTGTGTATGTGTGTGTGTGTGCACTGACTTTGTGACATACCATTTTGTTTCTCCAGTACTTTTTTCAGTCATCCTGTGTTCTGAAGAACATCTCCTGGGCCTAATTCACCCCTAAGGGAGTAGTTTCAACAGAGGACGAACTAGAGTTTCTGTACTTGAAGTCACTTGGATTCCTAAGACTTCAGAAAACACTAAAATTAAAGTGAGTTTGTGGAAAGTGCCTGAGCCAACTCTTAGCGCCTGTGAGAAAATTCAACCTAATAATGCTTGTTGAATATTTACATCTTTATATGGTTTATAATGTCTTTGTTTTGCCCAGCCTTTATTATCACTTATGTATACTTCTCTGTTCAATACTTACCAAACCCTGAGGCTACCCAATAACAGTGTAATGTTCTTCACTTCAGTCAATGAACTTTAACAGAAACCAATGCATTTTAACTGAATTTTTGTTTATCTCAAGGAGCACATTTTAATGAAATCAATACATTCTTGCTGAAAGCCACATGAATTCACTGGAAAGAATACGTTGTTACTAAAACCAATATACAGTTTTATAATGTCTGTATGTTTTAGCATAAGCATAGCCATACATTTTTAGCTGTAACCAATATATTTCTGCAGGGCTGATACAGGGAAAGCATTATTTCATAGTGAAGTCAATTCATTCTTACAGAAACGAATGCTGTATTCCATATTCCTGAGCCAGAGATGTCAAGCTAAATGAAGACTATGATTTATATGTCTAAAAATATAAATATTTCCAGAAATTATGTTAAAACAAAAGTAGTTTTGAAAGTACATAAAGCATTTTAATACCTTCATTAAAGTTACAAATGCAAATGGGGAAAGTTTTTGAATAGAAAAGTTAAGACCCTTGTTTATAATCTGTGTTTAAAATAAATGTGCACAGATAAGTATACTCAAATATATTTGTTATTATATTTAGGTCTTAGTTGCTGAATTTTTGAAAATTCATGTGTGTTTAATTAAATATTCATAGAAATGGACAACCTTCAGGAGAAATTAAAGATTAGAACATTTAGAAATTTCCCATCCCACTCATTTAAAAATAATAATAAAAGAAAGAAAAAAAAAGAAATTTCCAGTCCCAGAAACATATTCTTCATCCACCCTAAGAATGAATTTCAAAAACTGATAAGATTCTCCTTCCAAATTTCACCCACTCTAAAAATATGAACTCATTCCTTTGTTTATACCCAAAGGACTTAAAAACAGAATACTATAGTGTCGAAACCACATCAACGTTTGTAGCAGCATAATTCACAATAACTAAATTGTGGAATTTAAAATGCTCTAAATAGATGTGCTTCAATAGATGAATGGATAAAGAAACTGTGATACACACACACACACACACACTAGAATATTACTTAGCATTAAAAGAGAAAAAAATCACAGCATTTGCAGGTAAATGGATAGAGTTGGAGAATATCATGCTAAGTGAAGTAAGCCAATCCCCAAAAAACAAAAGTCAAATGTTTTCTCTGATATGTGGATGCTGATCCATAATGGGAGGTGGGGGAGCATGGGAAGAATGGAGGAACTTTAGATAGGGCAAAGGGGAGGGAGAGGAAGGGAGGGGGATGGTGGTAGAAAAGATGGTGCAATGAGATGGAGATCATTACCCTAAGTACACGTATGAAGACAGGAATGGTGTGACTCTACTTTGCCTACAACCAAAGACATAAAAAAATTGTGCTCTATACATGTACTATGAATTGAAATGCATTCTGATGTCATGTATAACAAATTAGAATAGAAAAATAAATTTTAAAAAATATGAACTAATAAAATGTTGCTAGTCCACAACAGACGAATATTGAAGCAAGCAAATTCAAACAGTGGCTCAACAAATTCATCAAGGAAAAATATTTTAAAAGGATTTTACAAATTTTCACAGATGTGTGGGTGGGTGTGTGCGCGCAGACGCATTTGTAGTTAACCTTGCAAAGCCTCTTGGACTGAACAATGGAATATTATTTTCCACATCCAGATTGGAAAAATCATCATGTGTTATAAAACTAATATTTTTAAACATCAAATTATTTGTATTTGGAAGGTTACTGATTATCTCCCAAGATGTTATCTAATTGGGAAAGTGACCTTGTTGTGTGATTTAGCAGAGTTTGAAATCCGAGGGCAGCGTGCCTCCCTAGACATCTTCGTTTGCTTTTGGGTGTTCTCTCCGAATGACATTGTTTATACTACAGTAAATGTGATAGACCCAAAGAATATATTTTTAAAAACATTTCAGAAAAATAAGGATCCTAGTTAAATTAAAATATTCATGATATATTTATTTGATATTCATAAAAGCAGTAAGAAAATTCTCAAAGCACCTTAGTTGACTTCTCTGATTAGAAAAGGTAACGACAAAACACCAAAACTTAAAAGGAAGAGCTCTGGTCTTGCTAAATAAATAAATAAAGGAAAGAGAAAAAGGAAAGAAAAGGAAAATTCTATGGAGCTGATGCTAAATCAAAAAATAACTCAGAAAACCTTTTCTCTTATTAAAGCAGCTCTTTAAATCATTCAAGTTCTTTGGCTTCAAAGCTTCTTTGTAAACTTTTATCCCCTGGCTGTGTCTCTATCTTTACAAAGGTCTTGGCTCCTAAATAGCTGTTTTTACACAGGGTTTATGTTTCTCCAGAAGGCCCAACTCAGGTGCAGCGCTCTGCCTTCTAGATAGGTCTTTACAATAAATCCCCGTAACTTCCTGGTTCAGATGTGAGGATTCCAGAAACTTAGAGAGTGAAGGAGTCTCAGAAGCATTTTTAATACAACCCAAAACTTCACAAAAATGAGTGCTACATTCTCTTACAGGCAGCTAGTTTGTGATCAACTGAAGAAGATTCTGAAGTTTCACTTAGTGTGGTTAACCTAGGATGAACACCTTGTGCCCTTGACCGTGTCCTTCCTTGCCTGAGTCTTCAGTTTGTACCCTATCCTGTCACATGCACCTTGCCAATAGTCCACAGGGTCACCTAACAATTCTTGTGTTCATGCTGTCATAGATTTCCTTAAACAATGCTGGGAGAAAAATCTTGAAATAGCACAGATTGAAGTCACTTCAATTTAGTCATCCCCAAGGGCGGCTGGAACATCGAAACCCTCTGGAATCTGTTTCCAGTCTTTGGGTTGATCCTTCCCCTTCCACAAAGATTATATCAAATCCTCAGAGCTCCCATGGGCCTCCAAACCCTCCTGAAATTCAGCCTGCCTCCGACCTAGCAGAAAAAGAACATCAACCAGAGACCCAACCCAAACTCACGTCCTAGGTCTGGGGCAGATCTGCCTCTTGCTCCACCCCTGAATCAATGCATTAATCTCGTTCCTTTCCAAGAACTGCCCCATCCATCTTTCCTCTACCTTGGTTCTGCATCCTCTTTATTCTATATTTTCCTTGAAATCTAAGCTTGCATAATGTCCTTCCATCTTAAAAACAATCATTCTCAATAACATCTCCTACTCTCTTTCCTTATCACTCCTCCACCTGCCTTTCTTTCATGGCCAAATTCCTTGATAAAGTCATATAGACGAATGGATCACACCCTCTGTACCCTTGCCTCCTGCACTCTAACTGTTCATGCTAGCAGTTTTAATTAACCAAATGTGAGTCTCCCCCACCAAAAAAATGCATAGTCCCAATGTGATGGTGTTAAGACCTGGAGATTGTAGGAGAGAAGGAATTCAATCATGGGGGACAAGTATAATGGGGTTGGAAGGCTTTTAAGAAGAGGCCATCACTCTTTCCACTATGTGAGGATACTGGACAAGTCAGGGGTCTCCAACCCAGAAGGCAGCCCTCCTCAGAACCTGTCATCCTGGTCTCAGCTTAAGCCGCCTGCTCTGCGGGCCTCAGGAACAGCAGTCCGGACAGAGTAAGCTAATGGCCAAGCTGAATATCCGTCTCAGTTCCACTTTGCCTTTCTGTGTCACTGGGTGCAGCTCACCTCCACCCCTCCCCGTCCCCAGGGCACCACAGATGGATGGGCTCCTGGAAGACAGCAGCCAGGTCCTCTTCACCTCCACATACTCACTCCCAGCAGAATGGAGGCACAGAAAAAAGGCTCAATCTTTCATACTGAGCATCCTCCCTCTCCCTGTTGGCTCCTTGTTTAGCTCCCTTCACTGACTATCCCTTGCCTCCCTTCATAATTTGAAGTCCACCCTGATCTCACTTCTCTTGGCATCCACTCACTCCAACGTCAGATACTGACTTGCTTCCTGTTTTGCTTATAATGCCACAAAACTTTCTCTCATTTGCAGGCATCCATGGATGGCTCCTTACTACTACGTGGACCTCAGCACCTAAAATTCAGCATATTTAAAATTGAACTCATTATACCTAGCCATCTCTAAAACTCCCTTCCAAACTTAGGAGCACCACCTTCTACTCACTCACTTGGGACAGGATTGTGGGACACGTGCTCCCAGGTACATGCTCTCAGGGGCTCCTTGGATTCCACCCACCTGGTGTCCCTCAGCCTGTCCCAGCTCTGTGTCCATATACGGCATGAGACTCCATCCAGTCCCTCCTTCTCTCCTGCTGATAACGCTGCCGCTGCTCTCCTTGTTCTCATTCGTTCTCTAAATGCTTTTAAGGCGATAATTTGTCAAGGAAAACTTAATTGGGTCAAAATTCAGCTTCAATTTGTCTTCATTGCTTGCAAAATGAAGTGTAGACTTATTCACCGGCCGTACCTAATCTTCCCCACGCCCCCAGCCTGCCTGTTCTGGCCCAGTTCCCTCTCCATCCTCCAAATTGATCCTACACTAAGGCTGCCTAAGCCCTGGGCTGTGACCCTGTGCTCCTCCTGGTCTCCTTTCTGGCTTGTCTCCTTGCTTGTGAATGTAGAGAAAACTCCTACTCCTACACCGTGTCAAAATAGGCCTCATCGTTACTTTTGTGAATGGACCACTTGAGGCACTTAGAAGCTCCTTATCCCTGATGGATGTTACTAAGTACAGATCTCTGGGTCATAGCAATTACCATAGTGTTTAATGCTTATTTATATTCTTCATCCCCTTGATGACCTGTGATCTTTGAAGGAAAGCCTATTTGTTGTCTATTCCTTTGTATGAGAAGTAGGACATAGTGAAACATCGGGCCTAACAGGTAAGGCTTTAGCTGCACACTCTCCAAACAGATGTGAACATCTGTATTAGAAACTCACTTTCTCACACCTCCTGTTCTTTAACCTTAAAATGTGGATCAAGCAGAGTGGAGAATGCTGGATGTCATGCCTGGCACTGTAAAGGCCACTGGTACATAGGATTTGCTGTCATTTCTAGTGTTCCTACTGCTGCCGCTATGGATTCCCCAGGGTTCTTCTCAATACCAGCTACCCCTTAAGCACTCAGTAAATGTTTTATCAATGAAGAATTTGTATTTGCTGTGAATACATATGATTACTTTAAATGATTGTCTTTTGGACAATGACTCTGTTATTTATTGTTGTTTTTCCTATAACTTCTAAAATGATCTTTCCAAGTAGATATTCGTTAAATGCTTATTGACTACATTTCTCAGCGATTTTTTCACTTCTTAGGAAAAAAGAAGAAGAATTATTTCTCATGTATATTAGATTTATGCACAACTGGCAGTCACAGTTTTATATATAGTAATAAATTTATAGTCTTTGTTTGGATTCTACCATTTTTTTCCTATTTAAACTGTCAATAAGAAGTTAGAGTTTGGGCTTTTTAAAATAATCCAGTTTAATATACTCAAACCTTGTGATCAGTTTTTAAAGCTCCTGAAAATATCATAGACTGTGCACAGAGTAAAATTAAAGCCCCCGTGTGTCATTCCTGAACTCAGAAGATTATACAACATCACAATATACGGATCAAAAGTAAATGGCATGTTTGTAGATTTAATTAAGAAAAAGATTATAATACCCAAGTGTGGTAAGCTTGCTTCGTGTTATATAGATACAATAAAGTGACTATCATGCTGTCTAGGTCACTGGAGAGAGAAATTCAGCATCCCATGGTTCTCCTGGTATTTCCAACCGTGCTGGGTGGCCAGTGTGTTGATGGTGTTTGCCATAGCTACTGTGGGTGACAATGACGATAACCCCATGTGTGGATATCCATGAATTCATACTTCAAATTATCAAACATTCTGCAAAATGCCTTTGTTATAGACATTACAGAGTTGTTCAGAATATGCTGAATCAGAATCTTCAAAACCAAGAAATTGGGCCAAACAAAGAACAACAATGAAGAATAATACCAGAAACCGGTGGCCCTGACTACCTCCACTTCTCGTATCCATTAAGCCCTGTGCAATCTTCTAGCGTAATAGCAGCCACACTTCACTGCGCTTGCTGTTTTACCTGTGCCCTCCCCTGCCACGCTGCTGGCTGGTTAAGATGAAAGAATACATCTTATTTATCCTACATCTTAGTGCTTAGGTCAAGACCTAGAACATAGAATTATTCAACAGTAAAATGAAGTAAATGAGTAAATGAAATGCATGCCAAGGTATCTGGTTCCTGCGAAGTGTCCCTTAAATCTCAGAGGACTCATAGAATTTCTAAACAAAGTCTTCGCACTGAAGGGTCATTAAAGGCCTTCAGGAGCAACCCCATTTAACGATGGACACTGTTCTTCCCTGTGCCACCTGAAAACTCAGGATAACAGAGGGTTCGCTGTCTTCTGAGACCATTTAGTCACCTTTGAACAGCTTAAATGAGAAAGTTATTTATTTTGTTGAGCTGACTCTCTGGCTTCCTCCTACACATTCTAATTGAACCTTGGAGCTTTCGGTGAACAAATACAACCCCTCAGAAGATTATCTGTCATGGATTTGAGAGTCTTGTCTAGCTAGGCCTTACTTGTTTCAGACAGAACCCGTTACTGGTCTAATGTCTTTCCATTCACAAATCCTAATAAAAGGTTATTGGAAGCCTGATGGAAATTGCTCAGCCCAGAAACATCCAAGTGGTGGCTACCTTCTTCAAGCGTCACCCTTCTTTAATCAAAAAGAGAGAAAAGAATGTACGTTGCTGAATACCAACCGTGTCTCATCTGGTCCACACACTTCATTTGATCTAACTTAATTCATCTCATCCAACCGTGGAAGAGGGGCCCATCATGGCTCCCCTGGTACAGATAAGCTAATAAACATTGTTAGGGAAGCCAACTTTTTCTGGTTCAAAAAATATGGGCTGCATTTGATTTTTCTTTTGACTTACATAACTGAAAAATTGGCATAAATTAATGTGCAAATTTGAAAAATGACTCTATCAGCAGCAGAGAAATTGCCTTCCCCTGGGTAGGCACCATGGATTTGGGACTCAGAGGAATCTTGGCTCCATTTCCTGGCTCTGCCTCTTCATGGCTAAATAACCGAGCAAGTCCTGTAACTCCTCTGTGACCCCACTCCCTAATTTTTGTAATGATGAGATCGATACAGACTTTGTAAAGTTCAAGTGAGGATAAAATGGGCTCATGTATGTGAACGTGGAGGTACACTGTCCAGCACGGGGCAATGGTGATGATGGTGAAGACAGAACTGGGATTGAACTAAAGGACAGGAAAATGACATTGCTGAAGGGGCTTTAGCAATTGCCTAATCAAATCTCCTCATTTACATACATGGAACCAACACAAGATCAGGCGGAAACATGGGTTTCAGTCAAGGTCAAGGTCGTAGAACAAGAGAGCAGTTTGACCTCTGCTCCTGAGGGCTGCTCTGTACCCCGCGGTCCACAGAGGGTTCCCTAGGTCTAGCATTTTCTCACACAGGTCAAGACAGCAATGAGCAGCCAAGGCATCCCGGGCTCAGCTCGTCCTCCAGCCTATGCAAAGGTTCAGGAGCAAGATGAAGTGGTCTCCTTCTCTTTGCACTCTCTTCCTCTGTGCTTCCCTTCACGCTCAATTGCTAAGGACAGTTCGTGAAAAACAAATCTCCATGTCTTTGGGCCCACCTGCCCCCCCCACTCACCTCCACGTGAAAGATGCTTATTTGTGCATCTCAATTTCAGATGAAGGCTGCCTCCTAGGGACTGGAAGATGGAGATGACAGGGTCCCCCTGATCCAACATTCATCCCCTTCCAGGAGCCTGCAAGGAGGATGAGAGCAGCCTGTCAGAGCCGCTGCCCCAGGACAGGCCCTCAGGCGGACAGATGTGCCCAGCGTGAAGAGAAGTTTTCAAAAGCCGTCACTCTCAGCCTGGGGCAGAGCAAACAGGGCTGGGACCATCAGAGCCAGCTGCTGGCCCCTCAGGGCTGAAGCCACGGCTACTGGCTTTTAAATCCACTCTCACTTTTCCCTCCCACACTTACTCGGCGTAGGTTTTGCTCTGTTTTTCTCTACGGTGTATCTATAAAATTATTTTTCTAGGCTCATCTCTTTCACACCCAGGTGTAGCAGTGACGCAGGATCAAAACAACAGGTGTGTGTCTAATCAGGGCTGGGCAAACAATGAGTAAAAGGGGAGGAAGGGCAGGCACAAGGAAGCCAGTTCTGTTTCTCTGGAGTTCCCTCCTGTCAGTCTGCGCCAGTGTCCTCAGTCAAAGTGGCAGAAGGGTAGCTGGAAAGAATCTTCCTATTCTCCTCTCTTCCTTCCCACAAAAGTGAAGGACAGATAGAAGAGGTGGGGAAAGCAACCTGATTTTCAATTCAAAACAGGGTGATTTTCACAAATTTCAAACACGGTGAGTGGAGTTCTCCCAAGTGTTCTGGAAACGGTGGATCAGCCTTCTGTTCCCACGTCAATACATATTTGGCCTCATTGAATTGTTTTATAACTTTTAACATCTTTCCATATCTACCTCATTTTAAATCTTGAGATAAGAACACCAAATGGGTATAATTATTTTAGTGATTTTAATTATTTCCTGTCTTCTACTGATTTTGGTGTGGATTTGTTCTTCTTTTTCTAGGGCTTATTTATTTATTTTTTTTTTTAGTTGTATTTGGACACAATACCTTTATTTTATTTATTTATTTTTATGTGGTGCTGAGGACCAAACCCAGCCCCCTTTTTCTAGGGCTCCGAGATGTAATGTTAAATAATTTATTTGTTGACTTTTTCATCTTTTATGGAATGAACTCCACACAATGAACTTTCCTCTTAGAACTGCTTTCATAGATTCCCAGAGATTTCTATATGTTGTATCTGTGTTCTCATTCACCTCTAGAAATTCTTTAATCTCCTCCTTGAAGTCTTCTGCAACCCATTGTTCATTCAATAGCATATTATTTAGTCTCCAGATATTGGAGTAGCTTTTATTTCTTATTTTATCATTGATTTCTAATTTCATTTCAGTATGATCTGATAGAATGCAGGGTAGTATCTCTACTTTTTTATATTTGCTAATATTTGCTTTGTGGAATAATATATGGTCTGTTTTAGAAAAGGAGCCATACACTGCTGAGAAGAAAGTGTATTCATTTGTTGAATGATGAAATATTCTATATATGTTAGTTAAGACTAAGTTATTGATTGTGTTATTGAGTTCTACAATTTCTTTGTTCATCTTTTTTTGGAAGACCCATCCAGGTGTTTTAAAGTCACCAAAAATTATTGTGTTGTGGTCTGTTTGGCTCTTGAACTTGAGAAGAGTTTGTTCAATCGATAAATGGATTAAAAAAAACGTGGCTTACATACACAATGGAATATTACTCAGTAATAAAAGAAAATAAAATCATGGCATTTGCAGGTAAACGGATGGAGTTAGAGAATATAATTCTAACTGAAGTTAGCCAATCCGAAAAAACCAAATGCCGAATGTTCTCTCTGACATAGGGAGGCTGATTCATAGTGGGGCAGGGAGGGGGAGCATGGGAGGAATAGATGAACTCTAGATAGGGCAGAGGGGTGTGAGGGGATGGAAGGGGGCATGGGGTTAGAAATGATGGTGGAAAGTGATGGACATTATTATCCAAAGTACATGTATAAAGACATGAATTGTTATAAATATACTTTGTATACACCCAGAGATATGGAAAATTGTGCTCTATATATGGAAAAAGAATTGTAATGCATTCCGCTCCTATATATAAATTTATAAAAGTTAATTTAAAAAAAAAAGAAAATCAAGATGTTAAAAAGGAAAAAAAGAAAATGAAGAAAGAACAGGAAAGAGTGGAAGAGAAAGGACATCCCCATGGCAGCTGCAGTTTCGTCAGCATCAGTGCTGTCTCGAGGCGTCTCTTAGAGACCGGTGTGAAATTCCCCTCCACACAGGAGAAGTGAGGTCCAGAGAGCAGCGTGTGCTGCCATCCTGTCGGAGAGGAGGAGAGCTTGAACCCAGTCCTTCTCACCAAATCCAACACATAGCTTTAGAAATTTCTGTTGTGTTGGTTAAATATGTTAATGGTTTGTTTGATACTGAAATTTAGCAAAATGTTGTGCTATTGAAATAGTCCCCCAAACTTAGAGTTTAAAATCTACTAAATAAAACTATTTACACAGAAGTTCATCATGGAAAACTTTCTTCCGTTGCATGACATAATAAATTTTCCTCAGAATCACCGGTGGCAAACGTTGCCTTTAATTAATAAACACTTTATGTTTGGAGGGAAAAGTCTTACGATTTTGTACTAGGTGTTGGGGGGTGTTTTTTTTTCTTTTTTGTTAAACATGGCCGGACTGTCCCCAGAAGCCACTTCCTCTTCCTTTCCTTATGATATTCCGAATTTTGTGTGAGAAATTTCCCGTTGCTAGTCCTCAGCACTGTGGGGAGTAGGTGACCCATGCCCATCCCATCAGAGCAGAGAATCCACCCATCAGTACTGATGGCTTTAGGGAGGGGCCCGTGACCCAGTTATGGTCAATAGACCACATAAGGCTTTTTCTGAGTCTGTATTGGGAAAGAAGCATGTTCATAAATCTGTAGACTTCATGGTGGAAATGCACGAGCCTAGGGCTGTGGGAGGCCACCAGATGAACTCTGAGAATGAAGGATACCCAGCGGGGACAGAGCAAGAAACAGAGAAACCCTGACCTCTGATGGAATCTACAGGATTGACCGGAACCATAATTTTTTTCTTTTTTATTTATTTTATTATTATTTTTTTTTTTTTGCCAGTTTCTCTTTTCTGATTATCAAGGAAAGAACTAACTGGTCTGATTTTGTTAGATAATCTGGATAACTGAAGATTTTGGAAAAGAGTCTCCCTGAATATGTGAATTTACTACCACAAAATATTGAAGTAAAAGTCATGTGGGTTCCTCATAACATGATTTGGTTTCTTCAGCAAGTACCATACAAGAAGAAAATCGTCAAGAACAAAATCATTTTGATGACTTTACCACTGATGTGTCTTAAGCAGTACCAGAAAGTATCAGTCTCTTTTATTCCTCAGCTTAAATTTTTCTGAACCCCCAACACTCCTTTTGGGAAATGTTTTCCTTTCCTCACTGGAAAATTAAGCACTTTTCTCATATCCAAAGTTTCGATTTGGTTGGTACCCCTCCAAGGAAGGAAAAGAAAGGCACACTTCTGTCACAAGGTCACCTGCTCTTCCATCCAAGCTTTCATTGAAGTGACTGGAGGATTCAGGATGATTTCTGGGCTGGACACAGTTTCCCCCAATGCAGGGGAGGGGAAGAGTATCCTTTCTTCCTCCGTAAGACGTTCAGATATTGTCACCACATTCCAGCATGGGCCTAAGCTTACAGTGACAAAATATTCTAGAATACTCTTGGCTTAAGAACACTCACCCCTTCCTTGTGGCATGTCCAGGGTGCCAGGATGCCTCGCCTGGAAGGAATTTGACCATGAGCCACAGGATGTGTCCTGAGCTCAGCCTGCCCTAAGACCAAGGAGAAAGAGAGGCCTTACTGGGTGGAAGAGGTCGGTTCTGGCTCCTGTCGCTGATCGCTGACAACCCTGGGGGTCTCCAGCAACGTGGTGCTAGGAGTGGGTGGCAAGAGAAGGCCCAGAGGTGTTGGGCATCAAAATAAAAAACCCTTCTCAGAAGGCCCCGGTAGACCACTACACATCCTCACACTAGTCTGACATAATCTGTTTCTCCAAGGCAGTATGCTTTAGAATGATTTCAAATTTGTAACATCGGAACAGGGTGTTTTTTCTGTGAAGACTCTGCCTCCTACTACTTTTGCTCTGGTTCCCGCAGCACGAACTCCTGCATCTGTAGGACCATGTTCTTCGACACCAGTAGCGCCTCCCTATTTGGGAACAGCATTAACATCTACTATGTGCATAAAGGAGTACTTAACCCACTTTCTGCCCTGTGCTATCTATGGAAATTACACATCTGCCAGCCATGGTAAGATATTAATAGCACTCAAAAGATTATCCTTGTCTGCTACTCCAAGCCTGCTATTTACCATCAAAGAGATCTTCAAAACTGCACAGACCCCGCAGTCCTTCCCACAGTCAGGGAGGGATGGGGCCTACCATGGATCCCTGTCATTCTGAATGAGAAGCACTGAGCCCCACCAACCGGGAACCTCAGTCAGGACAATAGTGAGAGCTACAGGCCACAGAATGAGGACAAGGAGAGCCACCTTCTCCACGGGAGGGTTTTCGGAGCTCCCAGGCGAACCGCCTCTGCGGTGACATAAGAGATTATAAAGTAGCTTCTAGAATTCCTGGCTCATGTTTTGAAAGCAAATTGTGAATGTGGATTTGAAAACCAGGCCTCGACGTCCAGCAGTGGCAGTCAGGCCATTGTAGACCATCTGAGAAGGGTAGACGCAAGCTGTCGGGCTTGGCACAGACACGGAAAGGAGGGCAGGAAAACATTTCAGGAGGGACTCAGCAGGGAACCGCCATCACCTTTCACTCCTAGGCTCCAGCTACTCCTCGGAAGGGAGAGAGTGGCAAGAGGGAGCACAGGTGACCTGGGGAAAGGCAGGGACAACCTGCTCAGCTGGCCTCTGGCTCAGCATCAAGTGGCTTCGAGGATCAGGGCCTGGCGGCTCCACCTACAAAGTCAACCTGCCAGGTGGGCCAGGGGCAGGTGTCGAGAGAGGGAGGCAGCAAATTGACTCCCAGCAAAACCCAGGGTCTTGAGCCACTGCCTAGGGACTGTGCCAGGAAGCACTGAGAAGGGAGCAGACTCCCAGTCCTGACTGAGGACCACTGTCACCAGTGTCCCCTGAGCAGGGGGCTCCAGACCTGCCGCCTGTGACGAGACTTGTAATTGCTTTATTTGTTTGTTTCGTTTGTCATGCGGGGACTTTGGGTTTATTTTTAGGGAAATTGTCAGTTCTGAGGGAAGCTTCGAGGGAACGGATCTGCTCCACCAGATGGAAGAGCGGTGGCCGCAGCCGCCGGGGCTGTGGGCGGACGGTGCTGGCTGGGCTCCCAGGGACCAGAGCCAGCCCGAGGACATCGCCCGGCCAGCAGGACAAGGACCTCCCTGCCAGCACCTGCGGCCTTCCAAAGGGACGAGCCTGGGGCCCAGGAGGCAGGACATCCTGTCCAGTCATGCACAACGGTCAGCAAGGACTGGGAGTCGAACCGGAGGGACAGAGAGCAGCCCTGAGCTCCGCATTCAGAAGGGATGTCAGTGAACACCCAACACCGGAGAAGGGTCCTCAGTTAATGGGTGTCAGTGTTCTGTCTGTGCACTTTGGTGTCTGTGGTCCTTTGTAGCTCCCTGCTGGGGACACCTGGATTTCAAAGGCCCTCCCAGAGACAGGGACTCCTTCCTGATGGGAAATCCAGACCTCATGTTGTAACCCTGCCCTCGCCAATGTACAAATCACACCCCAAGGGAAGATCCAAGCACCGTTTGGCAGACATCTATTAAATCTAAAACATTTTATTTGTGATTTGTTTTCACATTAGAATTCCTGGAGGTGCAGATGTTAAAATTGTTAACATTAAGAAATAGGGACAAAGAAGAAAACTAAGTTTGGCGTGTATTGCACAGTGGAGTGACTACAGATAATGCACGGTACTGTGAATTTCAAAAAGATTCAAGAAAGGATTTTGAATTCTTTTTATACAAAGAAATGATAAATAAAGTGATAGATTTATACATCACACAAATGTATATAAGTATTGAATATTGAAACACTAAGTGGGACCCCCAAAACATGTACAAATATGTGTCACCTAACAAAAGATCAAAGAAAGACAGAAGTTACAGATGAAAATATCTAAAAATCAGAGAATCAAAATCTTTCCATCAAGATAAAAAGTACCTAAGTAACTTTTAAAGAATTAAAATGTCATGGCAAAGGCCTGGATTTTCTGGGCCAGGTGATGAGAGAAACGTCTGATGTGGAAACCGCATAGGCTGTGTTGGTTTGACTGGTAGTAAGATCCATTTAAAACAAAAGCTGAGTTACAAGCTTTGGCAGCCAAACGTCTTTAATGCATTCCTTATTTAACAAGTTTAGATGGAATGTTACTGCATAACACTTTTAAAAGGAAAAAAAAAAGCCTTCATTCTCAAAATGCCTAATTTTAGTTAGCATGGATTATGCTAAACACACACAAAGGATATTTTAGCTGCTCCCAAAACCAAAGGCAAAATACACTGGAATAATTTAAATACTGTAATAAACAAAGGAGAAAAGACATAATAAAAACTCTAAAATATCAGGGAAAATGAACTCATTTTCAAAATTGGTCTTTAGCAGGTATAATGAAAAAGATAAATTTGAACAATTAGGAACTAATGAAGACTTTGTAAAAATTGCAATCTACAAAGAATAAGTGAGAAAATGCTTGGGAAACATAGACATGCATTAAGAAACATGCCTGAGTGACAAATGCTCCAGGCTGTTAAGGAAATTAGTCAAGAAACAGAATTAACTTGCTATGATTTTTTCAAAATTCTTACAGTAGATCAGGTACTGGCAAAATGGTACACATCTTCAGAATAAGGTTAGGAAGGATGAGCTCAGATATTACCAGGTGGTAATTTTCCCACCACTCATATTAACCATTATTAAGATTACAAGGTTAGAAACTCAGCATTTGACAAAAAGATGATGTCACCAGGACCATAATCATCATGAACATGGTAAAAAACATGAAGCACACGTAAGGAAGCGATATTCATTCTTTCTCCCCTCAACATCATTGAAATACAATCTAAAGGAAGGAAAAGAAAATTTGCCTTGGCTATAGAATATGAATATGTGTATATATATCCCATCTGTATACATGTAAGTGTATATATACACATATATATTTATCTAAGTACATTGAGACTTGACTTTGGCAAGGGAAGATTGGTAATGATCTTCCCATAAAAGAAGTCTCCAGTGAAAGGTTACAACTGACCAGAAGACTGATTTCCCTCAGTCCACACCCTCCTGTTGATGTCAAGACCAAACACTGTGACACTTGGTGATGCCTCAGTAGTGAGGGTAATTTTAAACTGTAAACTTTCTTTGCACTGGGACTTTGTGGTTAGCTTGGTATGAGTAGAAAGGAGTGTATCTAAAACCTCAAAGCCAGGGGAGAAAGTTAAGTGAGAACACTGGAGACAAATATTGAAAGGAAAGCAAACCTTTAATGAAGATGAATAGGTGGGTAGAAGCAAGCAGTGGGTAGAAGCAAGCAATCGGTAGAAGGATGTTCCTGAGCCCAGTGGCAATCCTGATGAATTATTCACAAGGACGAGCCGAAGGCCTGGTAGGAACCATCCTGTCCTTGCTCGGCAGTTCCTCGTGTCAAACTGTACCTCATGCACACGTGGCCAGCCATGGGGGAAGCAGATTCTGGCAGATTTGGGGGACTACCTTCGATTGTTGAAAGTAACCTGTGTCCATCTTGTTAGGAAGAAAAATTAGACACACAGGGGGTGAATGATAAAGACAGTGCCACCTTGTGGGATATTAAATCCCCTTCTCTTGAGCTCATTGCCAGGTTCAAGACTAATACTAGTTTTCTTACCTCCAAACAATGAAAGGAAGATGGTTTCTTATAATAATAATAATAATAATAATGCCAATTTATTCTCAATCTTGTACATTTTAATTTCATTGAGTTTCTATTTTCTTCTTTTTTAGTTGTAAAACAGATGATCTTTTTTAAGACCAATTTACCAAGATTAGTGTAAAAATTAAATTTCCTATCCTAGCTCATGGTGAAGTCATTCATAAATCTTGACATATTTCATGTGATTCAGTACCATCATCCCATAGTTTTGCAGACAGCTAACCCAGACTTAACATATACATGGGCTTTGGGGGAAATGTGTATTATACTTCCTAATACTGTGACACTCTGATGGGTCAAGATGTACAGTGATAAATAGAAGAGAACTCTGCCCTCAGAATGTGTGTTCTATGGAAGAAAGGGACATCACAATACAGTGTGATGATGGTTCTGATGTACATCAATGGCATTTATGAGGAATATACTTATTCCATTCAGGCCAAGGAAGACTTTTTGGAGAAAGTGACATCTCAGCTACAAAAAAAAAAAAAAAAAAAAAAAAGTATAAAATTTAGAAAAGTGAGAGAGAGTTTTGATGGGAAGGAGGATCCAGACAGAATAAACATTTGCAAAATCCTGGAGGAGTCGTTCAAAGTGGGTTTTTGGAATGGAGCACAGTTCAGTTGAAGTAAAATGAATTGTGTGATCCTATGTGTAGAGACAGATGGAGAGGTTTGTAGAAGCCAATCCCTGGGTGGCCTTATACAGCATATACCACAGGGTCTGCACTCTCTCTACGTGATGTGAGTAGGCGGGAGATAAACCCTTTCAAGTTCCAGTTATCTCGTTGACAAAAATCTCTACTTTTATTATCTCTAACATCTACAAGTTCAAACAGTAATGATTCTAGATCAGAATGACTGTTAATCAATTTGCAACAAAGGAGAAAAGATGGTTGAGATGCTGCAAATCTAACTGAGAAATAAAATGTCAAGAGAGAGAACCATACTGTTTGAGAGATATGCTGAGCTTAAAAGAAAAATTCCTTACTCAACGTTTCAGAAGTGTATATCAAATCCCGTCCAAAATTGAACTCAATACACACTGTTTACATAGTTGTATTTTTAAGAGGTTGAGAGTGTGGAAACCTCTTTAATGGCTTTCTTTCTATACTGACACTTCTGATTTTGTGATGGTCTATCTCTGATGAGAAGCGCCGTACAATTTCTGATTGACTTCTCTTTCTCTCCTGTGTAGAACCAGTGTAGTAGTGTAGCAATTGACCAATAAGGATACTGCAATGATTTGAGATGAGGCATATATATATATATATATATATATATATATATATATATATATATATATATATATATATATTTACCAATGCATATATATATATATATATATATATATGCATGCATTGGTTGATTGCTTTAATTTTCAGTGTTCTAGAGACACTTCCTTCTGAAAGTTCTCTTTGTCCAGTCTTTTTTTCCTTGTGCCCTGGAAAAAGGGAGGAGAATGAGAGGATCTTCTGTGGTTGAGTCTAAAGATAACATTAATTATTCAGCAGAAAAGGCTGGGAGAGTAAACGTTGCATATGTGTAGTATAAGTGTTGCATCTTTATTACTTCAGCACTTAGGTATTTGCATTTAAAACCCAGAGCACAAATATTGTGAGTCAGGATCAATTTTGCTTTAAATCAGTTGGGTAGGTCCAGAGCCAAGGCACACTGGCAGCCAGGGCACCTGTTAAGGGAGATGATGAATTGAGTCCTTAAGTCCTTGGCAGAGGAGCTGACTTAGAGATAAGAGATAAGAAAATTAGTCTGCAATAGAATCTCTAATGATTAGATAGGATGGAAATCAGAAGGTCTTCTGAGATCCTGATTACTTTTTTTTTTTAATCTTGGCAACTTATTTGGTACATCAGCATATTTTGCAACTTTCCCTCCTCAGTCCCTTCAGTAACATCTTTTGCTTGAGTGAGCAGTAAATAACAAGGAAAACCAGGGACAATTAACCATTATTGTAGCCCTATGACTAATGAAAATTCGTACATTGCACTTTGGGGGAAAATGTACTTATTAACATGCCTGTGGGGGGTCGGTTAATGTTGCTATTTTAACTTCGCTTGGAGAAACTGAACTAGAATAACTTACCCAAGGTTATCCAGCAGTCTGTAGCAATAAGAATGACACAGCAGAGTTCTTCAGCAATGGCCCAAAGACACATTGTAAAGATGGTCAAGAGTACTGGCAGCATCCTCTGTATAAACCCCAGACTCCAAACACAGACTCTGTCTTTACATAGTGCAACTCTGTAGCTAACTAACTCAAAATGTATGTTTGAATTAGTAAAGCTTAATACTTAATCCCAAACTCTTCACAAACTTTCATTCGTTTCAATTTTTTTCTTTCATTTTTGAGGAATCATGAATTAAATAGAACATTCAAGGTCCAAAGAAGAAACATTTATGGTTGAAGAAACAATCATTGAAGTTGCCATATGAATTCATTAACTGTTACATTACATTGTCACTTATTTTGATTAAAAAAAAATTTACTGAGCACTTTATCTGATAGCACAAATCTCAACAGAAGAGTATAGTGTTAGACTTAGGGCACGTACAGAAGGTTTTCCTTACATAATATGAGTGTTTGATCCTGTAACTAGTGGTTAGCTGCTGGAAAATTCCAAGTAAGTTGGCAGCTCACTTAGATTTATGATTGGTCCCAGTAACAATCTATATGATGAGAGAGTAGAAGTTGGCACAAGAGTTAGAAAATAACAGTCCTTTTTTTCCAAGAAAGAAATGATAAGGAATCGAACTAAACCACTGACCATGGATATGGAGAGATGAAGACAGATTGTGAGAGACATCCGTACTCCCCAGATGTATCGCCAGGGGTAACAGGAGTGACTGGATGTAGGCAACAAGAGAAAGGGGAAGGATGAGATGACTGTCAGTTCTCTGGCTTGAAAAACTAGGTGGGTGACATTCGGTGAGACTAGAACCACAGGAGGCAAATCAGGCAGGCACTGGATGCAATGCAGCAGATTCAGAATGGAAAATGTCTTCGTTTTGAACTATGTTGAGCTGAAATGCCTAGAGACATCCAGAAGGTGATTTCCAGGGGGCAGTTTTCCAAAGAGGTCTGAATCTCAAGTGCAAAAGCACATGAAGTTTCCAGAGTCATGATGCAGTCAGTCCTTGTGCATCTTGGCTGACCTTGATTCTTTATCCAGCTGGTGTTTGATCTTGAATGGAATTTATCATCCAGAGAACTCCAAAAGTAGATACAGTCATTCATTTTCTCTTTGACTTCATTTGCCTCTAATGCTTTCTTTTAAACCATGAACTGTTCTTATGATCCTGGCAAGTTCTGGGAAAATATGCAATTAAATATCAAGATGTGGCTAATAAACTTTGAAACACTTTTATAAAACCATGATAATAGGGAGTGTAACTCACTGCCGTTTCCCATCTTTTCTTTAATTCTAATGACATCCCTGAGTATTTTTTAGCATTTGTTCTCTGCCTTGTAGGAGTGGTAAGATAAAGTAATCTGTCAAATGTTGGACAGAAGAAAACAAGTAAGATGGTCATAATGATAAGAATGATCCAACACATGTAAATAACATGTCTTCACACTAGGTATTCAATAAGTATTTTTCTTGCCTACCTTAATAGCTCTAAATGCTTATAACAACTTCTGTGGCATAAAACTAAATCTGTAATAATAATGAAATCATTCCTAATCATTGCAGTTGGTTTGACCTTGACAACATTTCTAAGGTTTTCTTCTAGCACTTTTGTTTGCATTCAATATGACAGGAGACCTGGATGCAGTAACTGGGGATTTTTCTCTTTAACTAGAGAAGATCTACTTATTCAGGAATATTTGTCTTCTGAAGTAAACCCAAAGCTGATCATTGTGAAGTTTTGAAAAAAAATAAAAATAAAATAAAAGGCAAGAATGTTATATGAATTGTGATAGACCCATTCCAGGTTATTTCAAAAGTAATTCTCTAAAGTGAAAAAGTTGTCACTTGTCTAGAAATGTAGGTAAAGGAAATCTTCAGCTACATGCGGACTAATAGCGACACCACGTGGTATTATGCTGGAAATGCTTTTAGTCTGGTTTTGAACAGGTGAAAATTACAACCTGAAATTGTAATCAGTGTTGTCTGTGATGCATCTGAAAATCAGGAAGAATTTTTAAATTATAATTGTTAACTACTGCTCTGAGATACAATTTTTGTCTCCATCCAAGACCAGAGTCCAAGAAGAAATTCCATAGGACAACTGTGATTAATGTTTATGAGCACAAGTAATTTTGCTTGATTTGGGGAAGAGGCAGGAGGCTGTGTGACTTCAGCGTGGTATAGAAGCCTCAGCTGCCGATGATCATAAGTTACCCATGGGAAATTTCCCCAAGTGATGCCTAATTCTACTTTGCTCCTTATTGGGTGCATGATTTGGGGCCTATTATTTAAATAAGTTTATATAATACATCTGTGAGGTGAACGTGATAACCACTACACTATGGAAGCCGTCTATATAATACATCTGTGAGAAAACCTCCTCTCACTGGGATTTGTGAAGAATCACAAGCTCGTGCGCGTGTGCGTGCATGCAAAGCCCCAGTAACAGGCGCTCACTCACACGTGGTGCCTGTTTCTTACCTCATCTTCAGCTGGTCGATGGGATTGACCTACCTATCTATACACACAGACTTTCTCTCTTCATTCATGGAATAAAAGCAAGTTAGAGTGACAATAGTCAACCATAATTTATTGTGTTTTTCAAAATAGTGAGGAGAGAGGTTTTTAAATGTTTCCAATACAAAGACCTGATAAATGTTGGAAGCAGTAGATTAGCTAGTACCCTGATTTGATCATTGCACATTGTACACATGTGTCAAAATATCACAAAGTATGCCACAAATATATACAGTTATTATGGGTCAACAAAAAGATAAGAATACAAATGAAAAAGAAACTGGCTGAAAAATATAAGACAAAGTTATTCCTAATCCTTGTCTTCAGGGAAAGGTGGTTTTAGAATCAGGTTTTATCTTCTAAAAAAAAAAATGTGCCTGTGTATTTTTATTTTTTTTAAATCACACAATAATTCAGATGGAGAGAAACTGACTTTGACCAAATCCTACTCTAGTAGAAGAATTCCTGGGCTTCTTGTCATCAAGTTCAATGATACAACAGGGAAACACAAAACCTCTGCCCGAGTTGCTCATTCCCCTGGAAGTACCCAGACTGGGGTCTCAAGGGGCATCCAAGTTGCACAAAGTGTGGCCTTCAAGAAAGCTTGGTTTAACTGGGGTGTCTCTGCTTTGTCCTGTGTGGCTCACAGTGGCCCACCTGGGAGCTCTTCTCTGCCCCTCTTGGTGGCCAGCCTGCATTCTCCCATGCTTTAAGATTTATTGATGGGGTTTGACAGTAAAGTGGTCCGGCAAACAGAGAAGTTGTAGATTTAAGATAAGAATGAATGTTACTTTAGGACATGAGATACTACATTCAAAGTTCAGATTTGATATTGAAAGAAGCAGACTTTTCTTTCCAGAATTCGGGGGAAACAGTTACATGTAGACTCAGGTGTCTTCCAAGTGCACAATCCTATAGGTCAGTAGTTTTGAATGTGAGAAGTATCGGATTCCCTTTCAGATGCAGTGTTTCATCTTCTCAGAAAAAAAAATGTGCTTACCCTCATAAAGTTTTTGGTTCAACTTTAGAGGCTTATGTTTCCATAAAGCTTACCAAGAGACCTCTTAGAAGTTCAAGACCAAAGGAAGAACTTGAACTAGAAGGGATTTATTTGAGTAGAATGAGAAAATTATTTAATATTTATCAAAAAGGTCATTGGTGTCAACATGGGCCATCAAAAGGGAAACAGCTAGTGAGGGTGAAGAGGATGGCAACAGAGCCACAGTGTCTCTCTGCAGACTGCAGGTAGATACCAATGACAAAGACAGTTAGTCACCCTGGATGTGGGACATGAGGGACACATGGGAGCATGTGGAGCACAGAGGTGGCACTTGAAGCTGGAGGGTCTCCTTGGTGAACACGGCACATGGACAGGGTTTCAGAGTTAGATTTATTTGGAATATGGAGTAGAGCATCAATTGACCCAATAGGGGATCTGAGTATAGAGGCGTGGGCCAGGTCTCCAGGCTTCTCACTGCTCAGTTATGTATCAAAGTCTATGACCCAGGACTAAAAAGTTCATGGCAAATATGTAAACGTCCCTGTGGCCCCTTCTCTCTGCAGAAAAGATATGTTGCAGCTTGGAAGAAATCCCAAGGACTCAAGTCCAATGTACTTGTTCAAGGAAAGACAAGGCTCTGAACCAGCAGCTGCCCTTCAAACAGTGGTAAGGGGCCACTTTATAAACAGGGGTATATTTTTTTGTTTTATTTTATTTTTTTCCAGGAAGGGGAACCAGAGATTTAACTCAGGTGCACTTGACCATTGAACCCCATCCCCAGCCCTATTTTTTGTATTTTACTTAGAGACAGGGTCTTACTGAGTTGCTTAATGCCTCTCTTTTTGCTGAGGCTGGTTTTGAACTCGCAGTCCTCCTGTCTCAGCCACCCAAGCTGCTAGGATTCCAGGCATGCACACTGCACCTGGCTAAACAGTGGTATGTGAAGTGAACATGGTGAAAGTTTAAAAAATTGCTTTGGTCATTGAGTTATACTTAGGGCATGAGTTAATCGGTGATATTTTGAATCTTTTTAGCAACAGAGTTTAGCTTTTGCTTTTCCTCCTATAGCCCTTGAGACATTGCAATAAAGCAAGCCTGGAGTCAGGGTGCATTGCCCTGGGATAGAGGAGGAATGCTTGTAATGTCTCACACAAAAGTCCTGTTCAGCTTTGAATTTCAAACCAGATATTTTTTGTTTTGCTCTCTGGTTCCCAGGGAACCTCACTCTCCAACAAAAGCAAAATAAAAAATAAGGACTTACTTGGAATTTCCAAGGCTGAATTTTAGCTACTAAGAACCAAAGTCATTGAGAAAGAAAATAAGTGCGTGACTTAAGGGAAGCTTCCCCCCGGGCTAAAGAAAGACCTTGGAAAAAGTCAGAAGGGTTGAGGTTAGATTGATGGTGCTGCTTAGATCATCAAGGAAGGGACTTAACCAGACAACCCCTGACCCTCAACCTGGGGTTGGGAGGGAGTAGGGACAACAGAAATCCCAGGGAGCTTAAAAGGCCAGTGTTCTGGTTTCCATCAGGATCTCTGAAGCTGCCTGATGGAGTCCCAAGCCCACAGGTGACAACTCTAATGAAAATATTAAGAAGGCACAGGAAAACAAAGCAGACGGGTGAGGGAATTTTATCTCATTGTGCACACCCACCCGGATGGTGAAGGTTGGAGGAACCCCTTGGATACCTCAACTACAGAAATGAAATGCCCTGGCTTTTGCTTTTGTGTGTAAAAATTGGAAGGACAGATATTAAATTGAAGTAAAAAGTTATGTAGTATCATGATCAATATCAGTTATGAGATCAGAGGCTTCTTTGATCTGAGGATACTAATGAGCAAGTAGCACACTTCCGACACTAGCAGATGCAGTTTGGAAATCTAGTTCACATAGCTATTGATCTGTGAAAAGACTTTCTCAGTTGTACTTGTGGATAGAATTGAGCCAGGAGATGTCCCAGACCTGGGGAAGAGAGTCCAGGTGTGAGGGCAAGCTAGCCACAGAAGGATCCAGGCCTGAGCGTGGGTTTAAATAGCCGGGCTCCTCTTGGCTTATCTTTACCTGGTCCACTTGAGAAGTGCTGGTAGCAGGGTGCTCTGGTGGGCTGGGGTACGAAGACAAGAAGTGGGACAGGCAGCCCCCGAGATCCTTAAAGAACCAAACCCTGGCCTTTTAACCTCCCTGGAGTTTCTGTTGTCCCTCTCTCTACTTGGACTCCCATTCTACTTGGCCGACATCCATGGACACAAGGATACAAAAGAGCATGGAATATTAATCCAACTCCCAAGTTTACTGCATCTGGCACATCCTGTGCCTCTGGGAAGGGTTGGGCAGTGGGGAATGAGGGTAAGGAGTGAGGGGACAGATCGTAAAAGACCTTATCACTCCAGCAAGTTTGCTTACTTTTAAAAATCATAACTCTAAGAACGCTTTGAAGAATAGTTTCAGGAGGGGATGTCTAGCCTGAAGACAGACATAGAAGAACCGTTGACGAGGGGGAGGTGGATACCGTACAGCCGTGGACCAGGCTGTGTTCTAGTTGACTTGTTACAGAGCCACTCCACAGGGCAAGACCAGGGATCATGCCTAGATTTTTCTTTTTCTATTTTGGCAGATGAAGATCTAAAACTCTAGGAGGAAGTACCAAACACCTCTTTGTTGCTGCTTATAATGATGTAAATCTTGGGTTTAGAGGTGGTGCAGAACGGACCCTGGAAATCTCCTCAGCGTGGGCCCCACCCCCACTCTTCTTCCCCACTCACACGTCACGACTCCCACCAGCGAGAGCGATTCGGCTGCACCCCATCTAAAACCATGCAGTAAAATGCTCTGATATTTAAGGATATGTGCTGAGTGCGAGGAAAGCCACACAAACTCTCTGGGTCTTAGATTCCACACATAAAAAAAAAAAATAGTTGGCATTTGATCGATACTAAATTTGCTCTCTATTCAATTATGGAATCTCTGTGTTTTTTCCTATAAGCTCCTTCTTAGTCACTTGTCTTTCTCACCAGTAATGAGATTTGTTTATCCCTCCCCCTCATCACCATTGATATTTCTTTCTGCTGCCTATCTAAAGCCTTAATTCAACCTTTTGTTGACCACAAAATTGTCAGTGGTCCCCAGTTTTATAGAATAGAAATGATTTCAAATGTATTGTCTCCACACCAGGCTGGTATTGGTCTCAGGAGAGACAGCTGAAAAGCTTTCTTTATGCACATTATGAAAAGCTTTGGATACTGCTGGATGCACAAGCCTCTCCCAGATGGAGGACCTTGGGGCGTCCTCCCATCACCAGCTGTGACATGCTTGGGGCATGCTCCAGTCCCAGAAAGGGGGGACCAGGTCAGTTCTCCCTCCACCCCAGGCCCAAGATTCCCGGCCCTCTCCCAGGGATGCAATGCCTGGACCACTGACCCTATTCTGGGGAAGAGGCGAACAGGGTCTGTCTGTTAGCAATGATCTTGCTGCCATTCAGTACCACCAGAGCCCAGGAGCGCCTGAGCCCCGAGGCACAGTTCTTCTCCAAATCCTGGTCCTCTATTTGAATGTCAGTCTTTTAATTAGGTAGAGGCAGAGGTTGTCTGGAGACCTTGCTGAGCACTCAAGAAGGCCTGCCTACACCCCTTTCTCTGACACAAGCAGCAGCCCTGGAGAACTCTCAGCAAAGGCCTTCATTCTGAGGAGAGAGACTTCAAAGGCCCCAAATGAGGAAAGAGGTGTCGCTGGAAAATGTTGAAATGACAAATAGCAATATTTCCACTGACAAAAGATGAAGATGAAACAAATGTTAGAACAGAAAACACGGTTTTATTTTGCCACACTCTCACTGGAAGCTATCATCAAAGTCCTTAACTGAAATGAAAAAGGTACCGATATAACAAGCACACGGGAGCCAACTTAGATTTCTAACAACAAAAGTCATCTTTGAAATAACAAAAGCTTACAAAGTAATGGGGAAAAAAAATGTCAATGCAGAAAGTAAAGCATATGTCCCAAAATAGCCTTGTGCTGCACATTTGTTAGAAAACGTCAGAGTTGGGAGCCACTCAGGAATCATCCGGGCAGACCCTTTCATGTTTCAAAAGAGGATAATCTGAACACCAAGGACTCGAGGAAAACTTGCTCAAGGTCATGGAACAAGTTGGTGACTTTGGAATCCTTAGCAACTGTCTTCTGTACCTCCACGGAGCAGAATCTGCAGTCTTCTACCTGCCGGTCTCTCCTTGCCTGGTTACTGAGGCCACCCTGGTCAAGGCCCAAGTTCAAGTTCACCAGAGGCTGTGGCCTTGCGTTTCTCTGTGGTTGATCCATTGTGCGCTGTGTTCACTGAGCCATGGACTTTCTGGAGCCCCCTCATTACCACCCCATGTGCAGACCATGCCCTCTGCAGTTTGGTGTGTCTCACATCTGACAACCAGGACAGGGACAAAGTCTTTAAATTCCAGAAGAATGGACAAAAGGGATAGGAGGCTGGCTGAGGCCTGGTGCATCCCAGAAATTAAAATCCCCAGAATCAAACATTAAAGACAGGGGAAAGGACAGAAAGGCCAAAAAGGTAAAATATATGACGCTTTTCCAAATCCTACGTACCAGATGTCCTGAGGGTGAGCCCATAGTTGACACATTCTGACCATGTTTTAGAAGGTGGCAAAATGATTTGAACTCTAAAGCTCAGTCTGCCTTCCAGATATACAGACCTCACATTATTCAGAAAAAAAAAAAACATAAAAATGGGGGGTGGGGATGGCATGGAGCCTGTGGAAATAAACAGCCTCAGATCAAAAAGAGAAAGAGCCAGCATCAAATATACACAGAGGCCAAGTACAGTGGCGCACACCTGTAATCCCAGCAGCTCGGGAGGCTGAGACAGGAGGATCGCAAGTTTAAAGCCAGCCTCAGCAACAGCAAGGTTTTAAGCAACTCAGTGAGACCCTGTCTCTAAATAAAATACAAAATAGGGCTAGGGACGTGGTTAGGGGTTGAGTGCCCCTGAGTTTAATCCCCAGTACATATATGCAGAGAGAGAAATAATCTGAGAATGATTACCTGGAGAATTCAAAGATAATACTTAGAAACTGGCATAGCAACAGAAAACAAGATATATTATTTATTAAATTTGGTCATTAGGGTGATAGAGTCTGTTATAAAAAGACTAAGATAATTGCTGATTGAAAGAGGGTAAAAATCTGTTCACTCCACACTCTTTGTCCCAAGTCCCCCTCTTTTATCCATCTAGAACTCTCCTGAGCTCCAGACTTGGCTATGAAGCTACCTTCTTGAAATATAAACATGCATATCTTTTAGAAATCTCAATTTTATCAAGTTCAAAACGGAAGTCTTTGTTCCCATCCCACCTAAAACTTTTTTCTTCTGCGTAACTTTCAGTGGGAAAGCAACACTTCCCAAACTCTTTGATAATTAAATATTCCCTCTCTATTGGACACCTATTCTATACAGTCTACTCAACACCAGAACTTATTATTCCTTTTTAAAATGTGTGTCTCACATACTCCCTTTTCTATGTGTACTTTTTCATGATCCAAATCCACCTGACTCTTCCTGTCCCTCTCTCCCACTTCCCGTCTCCCACTCCCCCTCTCCCACTCCCCCTCTCCCACTCCCCCTCTCCCACTCCCCCTCTCCCACTCCCCCTCTCCCACTCCCTCTCTCCCACTCCCCCTCTCCCACTCCCTCTCTCCCACTCCCCCTCTCCCATTCCCTCTCTCCCACTCCCCCTCTCCCATTCCCCCTCTCCCACTCCCCCTCTCCCACTCCCCCTCTCCCACTCCCCTTCTCCCACTCCCTCTCTCCCACTCCCCCTCTCCCACTCCCCCTCTCCCACTCCCTCTCTCCCACTCTCCCTCTGGTTCACAACTCTGTTTCCCCACTGGAGCTCTTCCCCATTCTTCTTCAGTAACCATTTTTCACCATCAAGAACCTGCACATGTGGTTCCTTCTTTCTGGAACACCGTTTTCCATTAACATGGTCTTATTGAAAACTTAGAAGATCATAAATGATACTTCCTCCAAGAGGTCTTCCCTCATTGACAATCCAGATAAACCTCCTGGTTGCCATCTGGTAGTATTTCTCACCTACTTTCCATACAATAGGACAGTTTATATTGTCGTGCATTCCATTTCTCATTATATAACTTTTGCTCCCACCATAGAGAATGACACAAGCAGCCAATCCATAAGTAGCAATCTTCTGGCAAAGGATCGTAGGGGAAGATCGTGTTCTTCCTTATTGATGTAGTTTCGATATGAGGTGTCCCCCCAAAAGCTCATGTGAGACAATGCAAGAAGATTTAAAGGTGAAAAGATGGGGTTATGAGAGCCTTAACCTAATAAGTGCCTTCATCCACTGGTAGGGATCAACTCGATGGTAACTGTAGGCAGACTGCATGTGGCTGGAGAGGGTGGGTCATTGGGGGTGTGACTTGGGGGCTTATAGTTTTGTTCTTGTTGAGTCGAGTTCTCTCTCTCTCTCTCTCTCTCTCTCTCTCTCTCTCTCTCTCTCTCTCTCTCTCTGCTTTCTGGTGCCATGTCCTGAGCTGCTTTCCTACTCCACACCTTCTCACCATGACATTCTATCCCACCTCAGGTCCCAAGCCGACTGTGGACTCAGCTCTGTGGACTGAGACCTCTGAGACCATGAGCACCAAGTAAAGGTTTCCTCCTCTAAAGTCATTCTTGTCAGATCTTCTAGTCACTGCAGCAGAAAAGCTGACTAAAACCCCTCCTCTACATATCCTATTGTAATGACTGTAAGTAAGGGAAAAAGGAAAAATACCAATGAAAATAAGGAGAATGGGAGGGAATTCATTGATAGGTAGCAGGCCGTGCTGACTCTGAGTGCCTCAGTCTTGGCTGGGTACAGAATCACTAGCCACCACACACCTTGTAGATTCAAACAGCAATTCTTTATTCCCGAACTCACACCAGACTCTACACACGTTCTGGGGAAATCCCAGTTCTCCCGCACAATTCATGTCCCAAAAACTTTCTCAATTCCACGAGAACTCAACAGGAACTCAGGCAGCAGGAACGCCCTATTCCCAGCAGCAATAACCTTAAACCTGGAACTTTCCTAAACCCAGATTGTCTTAAACCGGGAATGCCCTAAACTTGTCTTAAACCGGGAACGCCTTAAACCCAAATTGTCTTAAACCGGGATACTTCCTAAAACCTGCAGGATACACCTTAAACCTGGATCCACCCTCGTCCTTGAGCAGGGTCACCTTTCTCAAACACACATGCAAGGTCACAGCAGATTTCCAAGGCAAGTCCATTTAACATGGGGTACGCTGGCAAGGAAATTTCGATGTGTCATTCCTACTTGGCAATGGCCCTCAGCATCTGGGACTCCTAATGCATATGGCAGAATATTGATGGATAAATCAAGGGCGAGGAACTAGTGCTCAGCGAAGAGGCAGGAGAATGCCAGGCACTGGTGGGAGTCCGAGTTCCCAGCAGGCTGAGGACTGGGAAGCAGGAAGGAGTTGGAAGTACAGCGGCTCCATGGCTCCATGGCTCCCACCTTCCTGTGGGCAGACTGGCAATCAGAATAGCTCCCTAGGGACCAAAATAATAAATCATGACCTCTTCTGTAAAGAAGTATTCAAAATATGCTCTGAGAAAAACACAACTTTTAATACGGTTTTAGAACCAATCATGGAAAGCATCTCATTCTGAAAGTTGAGCCAGCTGGGACAAGAAGGGAACAGCAAAGCAGCTCGATGGGACAGAGATGCTGATGTCTCTGAATAAGTCAAAGTTTGTCCTAAAAAGCAGTTATATAAATTGACTGTGCAACTACTTTTGAACATTAAAAATCCCAGTCACACAAAACCAGTTCAGAAAATTAAAAGGTCTAACGTGCTTCTCATCTCATTCTGTGAGCCCAGAGTTACCCCTGAAACCAAACCAGGAAAAGGCATGAAAGGGAAGGAGGGAGAGAGAGAAGGAAGGAGAAAGGAAGAAGAGAGAGAGTGAGAGGGAAAGAGAGGGGAGACGAAAAAAAAAAAAAAAAACACAGACCAAGGATCCCCATGAACACAGGTGAAAAATTCTAAAAGTAGTTTAACAAACTTAATCCAATATTATATGAATTGGGAGAAGCACCACGATGAAGTGGGATTCATCCCATTTTTAACATGAAAATCGTAAGCACAAATATTAACAACCTAAACAAACAAAACCACAGGATGAGGGCTGGAGATGTGGCTCAAGCGGTAGCGCGCTCGCCTGGCATGCGTGCGGCCCGGGTTCGATCCTCAGCACCACATACCAACAAAGATGTTGTGTCCGCCGAGAACTAAAAATAAATATTAAAAATTCTCTCTCTCTCTCTCTCTCTGTCACTCTCTCTTTAAAAAAAAAAAAAACCACAGGATGATCTCAAAGACACAGAAAAGGAATTTGATCAAATCCAACATCGATTTCTTATTTTTAAAACAAACAAATAAAATATACACCTCTCGGCAAAGGAAGAATGGACAGGCTTTCTTCAACCAGGTAAAGAACACAGGAGAGAAACTTACCACTAAGGTCACATGTACCGAGGGAAGACCACACACTGCCCTGAAATCAGGAGCAGGACAAGGCTATGTTCTCCTGCTACCTCTAACCAACAACCAGAAAGTCAGAAAAATGAAAAATATTTATATAGTAAGGTGAGAAGAAAATTTTTCTTTTTTTTTAGCAGAGAATCTACAAAAACAGAAAACAAACAAAAAAAATACTAGAACTGACTGATTTAAGTAAGTTTGCAGGAAATGAGATTGAAATACAAAAATCAATTATGTTTCCAAAAAATATCAACAAATAATAAGAAACCAAGATTTTAAAGTAATACCATAATAGCTTAAAAGCCTAAAATATTTAGGAATAAATCTGACAAAATTTGTGGAAGAACTGCTTAATGAAAACTACAAAATGATGCTGTTAAAGAATACTTTAATATGGAGAAATATACTTTGTTCATAGATTGAAAGATTCAAACTTGGTCATGTTAATCCAAATTAATATTTAATATCCATATAATCCCAATCAAAATTCTAGCAAACTTTTGTACAAGTGGAAAAACTAATTCACAAATCCATAGAAGAACATAAAGCTAAAATAGCCAAAACAACTTTAAAATATAAGAATCACGTTGGAAGACTTACTTGATTTCAAAATTTATTATTGAGCTACAGTAATCAAGAGAGTGTGGTACTGGCATTAGGATTGACAAGTAAATCAATGGAATCCAATAAAGTACAAGAATAGAACTACATATATATAATCAATTGATTTTCAACAAAGATGTAACAGTGATTCAGTGGAAAAAGGATAGTCTTTTCAATATATTGAGTTCATGCAAAAAGGTGAACTCAAAATGGATCCTAGGCTCAAATAAAAAAATGAATACTATTAACATTCCTCTAAGAAACATAAGAGGTAATTCTTATAAACTTGGGTTAGGCAAAGAGAGAGATGACAACAAAAATTGTATGTATTAAAAAAAAAACTAGCAAATTGTACTTGATCAAAATTAAGAACAATTGCTTTTTAAACGCACTGTTATCATAAGGTAAGTTCAGGATGTAACCTGTGGTCAAAACATTTTCAAAACACATTTTCTGACAAAGAATCTCATCTGTAACATGAGATTCCTCAAAATACATTAAGAAGACAAAAAGCTATAAAATATGGGTGGTAAATTTAAAAAGATATTTCTTTGTTTTTAACCTCAAAACATTCACTTTTATTTTTATATAAATGGATTATTCCCAATAAAGTCTTCCATGGCACAAAGATGTTAATTCAATAAATGATGTAAACCAAACCAGACTTTCATATGCCAAATGATGGAGTTTGACACCTTCTTTACAATGTGTAAAACTTCACTCAAAATATATAACGGATCTCAAATTAAGCACTAAAACCATACAGTTCTTATAAGAAAACATAGATCCTGTGATCTTGCATTATTTAAAAAGATATTTCACCAAAGAATATACATGGATAGCAAATGACCACATGAAAAAATGCTGTGCATAATTAATTAGCCATTGGGAAAATGCATACTAAAGCTGCAAAGATATACTACCACATTCCTGAATCAGCACCATTGACCATACCCAGTGTTAGTGAGATACAGGGCAACCAAAATCCCCATATACTTTTTTGAACATGTTAAACTATGTAACCACTCTGGGAAAGAATTATCCAGTTTCTTGAAATGTTAAGCACACCCCTTCCATACAGCCTGAACATCCCACGTCTGTGTGTCTATGTAAAGGAAAGTACGGGAACATACAAAGTGAGTGCTCACAACCTGCAAGGGCCAAACTTTGGGAACAACTTAAATATCTATCAAAATGTGAACGAATAAACAAAGTGTGGCATATCTATACAACAACATGTTACTCAACAATAAAAGGAACTAACTACTGATTTATACAATGTGGAAGAATCTTAACATAATTGTATTGAGCTACAGGACACATACAAAAAGGAGGAAGTAACGTATGGTTCCATGTAACTAAAATTCTAGAAAATGCAAATTAATCTAGAGGGGTAGAAAGCAGATCTGTGGCTGCCTGAGGAGGTGGGTTCAGGAGGGGAAGGAGGGAGAGATTCCAAAGGCTCAAGAGGAAATTCAGGGGTGTGATAGATATGCTCATTATTTAAATTGTGGTGATGGTATCACAGGTACATACATCAGAACTTACCAAAGTGCACCCAGTCAATATGCAAAGTTTATTTTGTGCCAGTTATACCTCAGAAAAGGTGTATTTTTAAATTAGACATTGAAATGAAATCAAAACTCACATATACACACTTTCCAGTCGTGAATTAATTTTTAGCCAAGCTTGCTTGATTCCTGAAATGAACATGACTTGAGAATATATTCCATCCTGGTGAGTTTTAAGTAAGAACTGTAATATAAATGGTTCATGTAACTCTAACTGTGAATCATAAGTAGCCAGGAATAACCACTGTTAATAGTCCCACTCATAAAAATTAATAATAAGGCAGGCAGCAGTTAATGCTAGTGTAAGTGGTAACATCAGGAGGTGTAAATCAGCACAAATTTTTGGAGACCAATTTGGAAGTCTCAAAATGTACCCAATTTTTATCTTGACAGAACCATTCTTAGGAATGCTTCTTTGAAAATTAATTAAGGATGTGAGTAAATATTAAGGATATTCATAACAGTGCATATATAACATAAATAAGTCAAGCTACCCAAATTGCCTACAAAAATTCACTTATAAAAATATAACCATAAAGCAGAATATTATACACATCAAGTTGATGACATGGATAGTCTTATCTTGAGAAAGTCTCCTAATAAGAGTAGAAATAAGCTACAGAAATTATGATTAACTTGTGCAAAAATTATAAGGTCATATTTGTGCCAGGCACAGTGGTGTATGGCTATAATTCCAGCTACTTGGGAGGCTGATGCAGAAGATCGCAAGTTCAAGGCCAGCCTGGGAAGCTTAGTGAGATGCTACTTCAAAACAAAAAGGTCCGAGTATGTAGCTCTGTGGTAGCGCATCCCTGGGTTCAATCTTTAGTAACATACACACCCACACACGTGCATGTGCACGCACACAAAAATATTTGCCTTCATAAAATAGGGAACAATGTGTATCATTAACAACAGTGACTGCTGAATAGTAGGACTGTGGATGATTTAAATTTTTTTGTATGCTTTCCTGTAATTTCCAAAGAGTTGTCACAATACAAGTTCTTTATGGTCAGAGGCTCCCTCTTGAACCGAGGTGTGTGGTTCATGTCTGAGCACACATGATTCATCAAAGGTATGATGGCTTCTAAGAGATGTTTGGTTTGAAGGTCCCTCTGACACTTGGATTATGAGTCCAAGGGAAGTGAAGGAGAACAACACAGGGCACGGTTAGGAGACGTGCCTCCCAACCCAGTCCTGATACTCACTGCCGAGCCCCTGCACTCATATCTGTGGCTTGTGCAAATAAGAGCCAAAGAGCTGTTTTCATGAGTCCCTGTGAGACACTGTGTGACTCTGCTGGGGGACAGACACCATCTCAGCTGTTAGTGAGACTCTGAGAGGCTCCAGTGTTGACTCTGTAGGCGTCACCCATGGCTTTGTGTGTAGTGGGCCTGTGCCCTGGGGTCCCCTGGTTAGCCTGGCTGTGGTGGTGGGCAGAGTGGTGGTCATGGCAGGATGGAAGAGCACACTGAGGGCTGGATCATGAGTCCCAGAGATGCTCACAAACAGTGGACAAGGACATCAGGAGAGGGCAGAGACAGCAAAAGTTACCCCAATCATGTAAATCAAGTGTTCCCAGCCCAATTTCACACACTGAGGCTTCAGTGATCCACCCTCTGCCCTCTGCACGGCACTGCATGGCCACAAAGATGTTTGCAAACAACCAAGTGCACACACACTTTATTTCAGCATTCAAGCCACTGCACCAATTTGGCCAGGTGGAATTTTAACTCAGGCAGAGCAGGCAGAGGGAAAGGAGGGCAGGTACAGAAATTGCACCTTTTTACGGAGAAGAAAACCTGCCACAGAACAAGATGCTCTTGGTTTCGTGGTGCTTGATAAAGAAAAGGAAGGGGTGGTCTGCACAGAATTTTGGTTCTATTCTCACACTCCGGGCATTTCTGACCACCGCGGTGGCTGCAGCTGCCTCGGTCCCTTCCTCGTTGACCTCCACAAAGCACTTGTGGGCAACCTTGGACACAGGCATGTTCTTCTTATTTGACATTCCAGAGAAGTCGGCCTTGGTTTCCTCAAATGCGTCAGTCATTCCTAAAGCGCGAAGGAAAGACTCCAAGTCATAGCTCTCCTCCAGCTTTAATCTGGGAAGGAAAACTTGAACTTTACTTTTTCTCATGTTTTCTGGATCTGTCCAGGCTCTGAACTTCTCATATGTAAGCGCTTCTTCCACCTGGAACAGCAAAGGGTCAGATCTTAAACTCTAGAGGAACACAGCCTGTGGCCACCACCCACATATTACCCCTCTCCCCATGACATGGAGCTAAATGGTGAGTTCTTGTCCAACACTGTCTTCAGATGTTTTTCTGGCTATAAAAACACTAAGTGTTCCCTCAAAATCCCATCTTTTCCCTGTCTTTTGGATATAAGAGTTGAAGAGCTAGAAGACACCTTAGAGAAACAGGAAGCATTAATAGAAACAATCTCACTAAATTCATTTTAAATATTAAGGTTTTTTTTACATTTTAGAAAAAACATGACCAATTAATTTCATATTCATATTCATATAATCAGTCAGCTTCAAATCCTACAAGCTCATCACTGATTCTGTTGATCCATGAAGAAGGAGGGAAGGAAGGAGGAAGGACACTAGCTTCCATTTGCTCCTCCCATTCCTTTACCAAATAGTGCTCAGCTGAGTGTCCCTTTCCAGGGACAGTGGTTCTGACTCTGGCTCTATTCCTAAGCTCTCCTAAATTTCTCCCTGGGGTGGCCATGACAGATCCATTCTAATGCCTATACCTTTCTGACTCCATAGAGAAGCTGAGGAAATCCAGTGGCCCGCCCTCACGTTCCTGTTCACTGGTATGCTGAACTGGATCTTATCAGCCAGGATGGAAATATTGACTCCATGGGACTCAGCAAACTAAAAACAAGGGCCACTCCCAGCTCTCAGGGAGATACTTTACCAACGTGTGTAAATGGACCCTGCACCTCTTACCTTCCCAGTTTACTTCTCTTTTCCTGGACTGTTTCTGTTCTATCATGAGAAAATTCTTCTCTCCTTCTATCTAAGGTAAATCCCTCACCTGCACTTTAGACCCTTCCTATTCAGCGTGTGGTCTGTTAATCAGTAGCATCTGCTCCACCTGGAACCTTGCAAGAACAGCAGTCTCAAAGCACAGTCCACTGGTCAACATCTGCATTTGAACAAGATCCCCAGAAGGTTCATATGCCCATTAATATTTGAGAAACACTGCTCAGTCCGATCCCTACCCTTCTTCCAGGACTTTCGTCCAAGAGTTACTGGGTTCTGAGGGTTCCAATCCTGCCCTTTAGAATAAAGAATGCTATTGTAGCTTCACCAATACTCATCCACTCCTAGACATTTACTCAAAAGAAATGAGTATACATATTCACCAAAAGACATGCATCTGTGTTCCCCAGCAGCACTTGTAATAACCCATAACTGGAACCTCAAATGCCATGTGGCAGATGGACTTGAAGAAATGGACTCATCTAGAATCCACAGACACAGACTGGCTGCCCAGAGCTCACCGTGGCAAGGTCAATGCTGTCATTGGGAAGCAGAATGATCATGCTCAGCTCCTCCTCTGCATAGGGCAGCTCCAGGACCTGGGTGTGCACCTCCTCCACGTACCCAAAATTAAATCTGGCTTGTTTAAACATCATCTGCACTGTTTTCTGCTCCTAGCAAAAACATGAAATTAAAAGTTAGATCCTTAAAAATAAGCACAATTCATCAAAATAATATATATTTAACTCACAGAACTCTAGAGAAGTATAAGACAATTATTATTCCCATGCATTTATGCTGTTAGAATTCAAATCTCCATTAGTGTATCTCAGTGTTGAGCAGAACAGGCTATTGTTCCCCCAAAAAAGTATTATTAACCAGGTAAGAGAGAACAGTTTGATGAATGCAGAAGGACATAAAAGAGTACATTATTTTTGGAAGAAATTGTGTTTGCTCTTTTGAGAAGTTCCATAGAGAAGCACTCCCATGGACCTTATAATTAAAAATTATTTCTCCAAGTTAAGAGGAGCATGAACTAATATTCAGCTATGGGGCTGAAGGATCTGGCTAGAAAAGATGAATAGGCCAAAGGGAATTATATTTTTACTCTAAAAGTTGCCCAGTTACATAATTTACTTTATGGCTTTGGTTTTCTTGGGGAGGGGAACATGACAAGATGTATAAGGTCAGGCATTTTTAAAGCTTGCTTTAAATATATGCTTGCTTTCATATCTTTGGGCAATATGCTGTTGTCAGGAGGTCAATTTAATGAAGGTCAGATTTCTAGCTAACAAGTATCGACCTTAGCCATTACCATATTTAAAGGGAAAGGCAGAAAATTGTTTTTAAAGTTAACTTTAATATTAGCTGAGACTTTTTTCTTTTGTTCAGAACTGTAGGATCAAGAATTCCAAGGCAATATACAGCGATTACTGCCACTGACATTGCAGAAAGGTATCATAAGTAAATACAGACAGTGTCACTACGTATGTAAAAACATAGTGTCACTATGTATGTAAAAACAGAACTATCAATACATTTATTTTAGTGTTTTCTCCTAGTCCAATTAAAGATATATGGGAGGGGGTATTAAATTCATTCTGAAATAGATTAAGAACCAAGATGACATGACATAAGTTATTCAGTTTTCCATTCATCATATGCTTTAAAGAAGTAGCAGTACATGGGAAAATATGTCCCCACCTGGTTGGTTTTAAAGGGCATCCCCCTTGTGTACTTCCTGTCAAATTGCTCATTCCACTTTCCCTTGAAGTACATGGCATTCACAAGGACCAACTTAGTCAGTGGATCGACTGTCCCAGGACCCAGCAACTCTGAAATCTTGCCTGTGAAGAATACAAGAAAAGTTTCTAGTGATTTGGGGGATCATACACACTCTTCTTCAACCCCTGGGCATACGAAGCCCTGGGACTGGTGCGAAGCCAGGCCAGGTCTGTCTTTCACACCCAGTGCAGCAGTTATCCCTAAAGAACCATCTTGACGTGTGTATTTGTAACTTTGGTTTTTACCTCAGTTTCTAGATACAGAAATTCAGGATCAGAGCATGTGCCCTGTTTTGTGCCAAGTTCACACTGGTGGCCAGTGGGAAAATAACCCGAGTTTTCATTTTCACTGTGGGCTCTTGACTGACCCTAGCATGGTAATATCTCAGCATCATTATTGACATAATGCATCATTACTGCCTTCCTAGGCAGGATACATCTTTGTCCTGTGCATTGTAGAATGTTGAACCGGCAGGATTTTCAGCAATTGTGACAACTGAAAATGTCTTAACCATCTCGTCTCCAGGAGCCAGAACCACCCCTGGCTGAGAACCACTGCTCTGAGCCAACCTTCCAATGTCCCAAAGGATGGGGAATATACACCTGTGGGTGGGAGAGGTCAGGCCACCTCAGAGGAGTGAATGGGACAGAGGAACTGGGGGATGGAATAGAGGGACCCAAGTTGATTTGTCCCAATGACAGAGGAGATCCACCAGCCCCTCCAGCAAGTTGATGGAGAAAATCTATCAAGCAAATACCAAATAAAAGTTAATAATAATAATTTTGTAAACAATAGACATCATGGATAAAATGAATAACTTCAAAAATGAAAAGAAAGTAGCTATAGATTAGAAGTTATATTTGCCTAATAGGATTACTTCAAAATCTATAAGGTAAAAATTCATAGACTTACAGAGAAAAATTGAAAAGTACACAATCATAGTTGGAGATTTTAACCTGCCCCAAAGATGCCAAAATTAGAGTGACACAATCAAAAAGCTGTAAACTAAAAGTGGTACATTCATCCTAAAAACATTGATAAAAGTGATTGTTTATAAAATTGCTTAAGCTAAATGTCAAGTCTCAACAATTTCAAAGAATTAATAAAATAGAGCCTACCTACTCTGGATATGGGATTTTTCTTATTTTCCATAACAATTTTTAATTCCACACCTCTGTTCTTTTAAGAAATTCCTATTCATTATTGTCCATTTTTATTCAAGTTAAATGATGTGTCACTTAAGGAAGGGGACAAATTCATAGTTATTTGTTATTATAATAAGGTATAATTGGGTATAATTGTATGTGCTATATATTATTATTCAGTTTAATAAATGATATAAGTGTATATTTTAAGGGAAAAAAAAAACTAGTTCAGGTACCACAGGGAGGTCATGTGACACCGGGAACTGATGTCTCTGGGCTGCAATTTAACTGAATATCATCTGCATCAGCTCATGGCCAGGGTCTCCCTGGGAGAAGATAAGCAGGCCCCCAAAAGAAGCATTTATTGGGAATTTTCCAGCACAATATGGAGCATGGAGTCTGAAATCCCAACATCAAGTTTATTTCACTTTGTTAACCCTAATTTGTAATGTGGTAAGCCCAAGAGAAATGACAGAAATGCATCATTGGCCTGAAAACCCAGAAAGCACACAAAGAAGCCTCTAGTAACTGGGTCATGGCGGTAGCTTCCTGGCGGTTCCGTCCCGCCTCCTCTTGCATGGTACCTCCAGGTCCACCTACATTAAAGCCTCCTACCTTCAGTCTTCTTTGACACCCAGTCATTGATGTGCTTCCTGCATTCTTCAGTATCTTGAGCAAAGGACAGCTCCTCCAGCTCTGCCTGATAGAACTTCTGACAGGATTCCTTGAAGGTCTACAAACACACAACGCTGAGTTTGGCCTGATTCAACAAAGGTGCCCACAATTGTGAAAGAAATTTCTTTTCCCTCTTAACGTGTTTGTATCATCCATGCTTCCAGAGGTCATGCTGTATTTTAAGATGTGTTCATGACATCACCATAAATGTGTGGACCACCTACTCTGTGCCTAGCACTCTGCTGGGTGTTGGACACCAGGTGGAGACTTGGTGTCTGATGAGATGGCCCACTGCCTGATAAGAGAGAGTCCAAACACAGACACTTACAAGATGTGAAGACTGTCACCACCCTTGCACCAAACAGCCCAGGAACATCCGTCAAATACTCTGCATTGACTTTGATTTTCTGTTTACCCCAGTAGGCAGTCCAACTCTACATTTCCACATTGCCAGTACCAACCAGTGTTTGAAATATTTGTTGAATGACTGACAGGAACTAAGTTGTCAAGAAATCAGATCTATAATTGGACAAATAATGAAAAAGCATTTTAGATCTAGGACATTATGGTTGATTGGGAGAATAAGGAGCAAGGAAAGTCCTCTGGGAGAGGAGTGTGCTAGTTTTGGATTAGTATGTGTGCACATGAGCAAATGAGTGTGAATATGTGCATGCATGGGTGTGCACATAAATGTGTGTGCATGTGTACATATTTGTGTGTACATGTGACTATGTCTGTATGTTTGTGCATTTCAGAGAATTTAAACATAAGCTGAGGTCAAATCAGGAAAGACTTGTATCTAGTACATTAAATCCCAGATCACTCTCCCCACAAATATCTGTTTTTAGATGTAGCATCTAGCTCCCATCTTCTAAGCATTGCCAATATTTTAGGAGCCAAGCAATTGAAAAAGGCGAACGTTGGTTTCCTATGTCCCCAATATTCAAAGATCATACGGATGTTCAAAAAGGAATGTTGGTTCACCAGAACATTTCTGAGATCCAGAATCACCTCCAGTGATAGGTGAGTCCAGAGCAGACAACTTTTGCATGACACCATCAGATGGCAGCCAGGACCAAGGTATATCTGAATCTTGGATAAGAACCTTGGAACTCTGTGCCAATCAGATGGCCACGCTTGCCCTGATTGTTCATTAATCTCAAGGCAGCCTCACTTTGCATATTCTGTGGCATAATTTTTTGGAGCTCACTTATGGTGTTATGTCGGGCTCAGAGTAGACCAGGGAACTCTGGAATCAAATGCTGAAGTGTGAATAGATTTTCAGTTTAGAAAGAAAGTAGATTTATGAGACAATCAAAAGGGCCTGGCAAGACTTGGAAGGCCAGTCAGGAGGAGTGGATGGTAACGTGAAAGATACAATAAATCCAAACCTAAGCATCGCCAGTGGTGATTGAGAAGGGAGCCAATTTAAGAGAGTTTGAGAGGCCACCTCAGCAGAAATCAGCTCAATGAACATAGGTGGAGCTCACTGCAGAGGAGCTTTGTCCAGCACACAGGATGATGCTGTCTCTCAGAGATGGGGAAGGGGGAGAAAACATCTGGGTGCAGGAGGATGGAAGTACTGACTCTGGCTTCAGGGAAGGACATATCAGAACTAATTTAAAAAGACGTAACCCAGAAGCATTGTGGATTATGCATAGTGGCATAAAGTAAAATTCAGAATTATAACTGCAGACATGTAATTCTAAGCACATTTTTAAGGTGGTAGAGCTCTTCATTCTCTGCTTCTCTGTGGTTTCTTATTTTCAGCTTGCTTCCATCAATGTGTGAGTACTACTTACCGAAAGAAAATCACACGTTTTTTCTCCAAAGAGTCGGCTGGCAGTTCTGAGCACATACTGAGTGTCAGGTTTGTTGACCCGAGTGAGAAGTGACTGGAAACCTTGGTGAACGTCTCCATCTCTGTTCAAACAGAGAGCCTGGGAGTAGAAAGGCAGCATATTTAACATGGCAGTATACTGCCCCAAAGAGATATTTCCAAGCAAAATTCTGGACTGAACGTCATACATGTCTCTTTCTTAATTGCTTTAATTGTGCAGGGGCTTCAACTTGGCACTATTGACATTTGGAGCCTGAAAACTCTTGGTAGTAGCCACCCCTGTACTTTGTAGCATGTTTTGCAACATTTCTGGCCTCTGACCACTAGCGGGCGGTAGCATCTCTACACTAAGAAAACTAAAACTCTTCAGACCTCACCAAGTGTCCCTAGGGAGGCAAATCCCCACCTGGGTGAGAGCCACTGGTGTAGCAGATTTATCCATGCCAGGAAAGAAGCATGCATTAACCCAGGAACATAAAAAATAAGTAGCTAGGGTGAATCTAATATGACCCAGCGATTGCAAAAAAAAAAAAAAAAAGAATACAAATAAAAACAAAAAATGTGTCCTCTGTAATTTTACAGAAGTTCTCCAGATCAGATTGATTTACAAGTCAAGTCACAGGGATAAGCAAGGGTTCTCCTGTCACCTCAGTTCAGAGCCTCCCCCAGAGAGTTGAAACAACCACTGCTGGATCTCAGCTGGGGTCTCAACTGCAGGAGACTGTCATACACCCCTGATGTGAGTGGCAAAGGGACATCCATGTGACAATTTTCTGGGGTGTTTTCACCACATGGTGGGAAAATGTCCCTTAAGTACTAGCCACCACCTTGTTTATAGATTAGGGTGTCCATACCATTTAGGGTCAATCAGATTATGCCTTCCTTCTAAATAACCCCCAAAGATCTAAATCCATATTTATGTTACATTTTTCTTCTGCTCTGCATAAGCATACACTACAAATAATCCATTTAATAAGAAGCCCATTTACACAGCTGTACTTCTATTTAAAACATAATGCTATCAAAAGTTTTAAATATAACAAAGTTGAAATTTTTTCCTTTGTGAGACACAGTTATAATTAAACCTTATTTATCAAAGATGTTATTCCACTAGATTATTTGATTGCTTTATTTGAAGAAAATAACTTTATAGCTTGATTTCTCCCATATACATCAGTGGACATGACCCATCCTACTCCACTCAGCCTACTCCCCTGTCTGCCCCAGTAGGCATAGGCCCAGGACCCTCCTCCCACCTACTGGCTACCCTGGCTTCCACCAGCTGGAGTGACAGTAAGAAAGATCAGTTGTATGTGAGGGGGGGGAAAAAAAGGACCCTGTCTTCCCTGTCTTGTTATTTTGCTTTTTTCCAGCAGGCATGCATACCTGGGACATCTGGACTGAGGTGTTTCCTTTTGCCCCCAGGTAGACCATGCCCAGGGCAGAGGAGATACTCAAGGGGGAGAAGAATACGTTCCGTGATTTGTCCTCTTCTCCCAACATTTTGAGTAAGGTGATGGCAAAAGTGCCATTTGCTTCACTGATATCATCCATCTGGAAGGTCTGGACCAAATTCAGAACAGAGGCACATCAACCAAGCCCTCCTGGAGTCACACCCTCATCAGTGCCCCATCTGTGGACACTAGGCATGCCAGGTGAGCAACTGCATCCCCAGGACCTCTGCTCCCCCTCCTCAGTCCATGACTGCCTCCTCTTACCTGGCAGTAGGGCCTTTGCAAATGTGATTAAACTAAGGGTTCTGGATGTGGAGATTATCCTGGATCATCCAGGTGACTTTAGTGGAATCCGAGGGCTTTTATAAGAAGGAGTCAGGAGGATCAGCGTCGGAGAATGAGACCTGAGGGCAGAAGCAGAAGTCAGATGGATGCAGGTCCCCCGTGAGCAAGGAATTTGGCTGCCTCCAGAAGACAGAAAAGGAAGAGAACAGAACCCTGGGGCCTCCAGGAGGAAGGAGGGAGGGAGAAAAGAGGGAAGGAAGAAGGAAATCAGGAAGGAAGGAAGGCAACAAACAGCTCTGGGTACCATTCTGAATTTATGACCCTTAGAACGATAAGATAATAAATTCATGGTGCTGTGGCCACTAACTTTGTAGGAAGGTGTCACAGTGCCAATAGAAGACTAAGACATTGTGGGGGTCTTGGTTTTAGTTTTTTCCACAAAATGTCCAATAGTGAGTGGCCCATTCTCACTGATACCATTCTTGAAAACCGGGGCCAGGACACCCTCCGAAACCTGCTTAGTCCCTCGTCCCTCAGTGTGACCATGGCCAGCAGGGTCCGTGCCAGGCACTGTTCTCAGTGCTTCCTGTGGATCATCTCGCTGAGCCTACACTTTGATTCCAGGGCCTGCACCCTTCATCATTACACAAAGCCCCCACATTGCTGCTACTTCTCTTTCAGCTTGTTGTCTCCAGCGTAAGGTACGCAGAATCTTCTAAGAATCAAATAACTCCTAGCGAATAAAAACTGCATTCCTGTCATCATGTCTTGTGGAAATGGCTAGATATATTTCACCAAGTTTGGAGGGTATATTTGGGATAGTTGGACCTATAAAAAATGGGAAGATAAAAAATTTACTTTGAATCTGGGTGGTTTCAGAAAGATGCACCCCCTAGCAAAGCAGCATCCAGCCTGCTTCAGGCCACCTCCAGCCCTACACAGACAGCCTCAGTTACACTGGATGACGCTTCAGAAACAAGGAAACAGCAAGCAATATTCACACCATATAAAACTGTGCTCACCAGACACTGGCATCCAACAAATGAAAAGAGAGAGAGAATTGGGTAAAGTGGATATGACAGTCAGAAATAAATTTGGATTTCATCCTACCTTAGCATGAGAGCTTTGGACTCCAGCTGAGGCAGTCATGATTTTAGGGTGGTGACTGTGTGTGCATGCATGTGTGTGTGTGTGTGTGTGTGTGAGAGAGAGAGAGAGAGAGAGAGAGAGAGAGAGAGAGAGAGAGAGAGAGAGATTGATTGATTGATTATCTTGTCAAACAGGAAAAGGAAGCGAATTAAACTATTGCATCAACCTCGTTTACATTTTAATTGCTCCTAATTGTAAATTCTTACTTCTGGTTTCTTCCTCTTCCTTCATCTCAATTCCTCGCCTCCATCCCTTCCTAACATTCAGGTGCTGGTCAGTAGTGTAGCTATTCCCATCCATATCTACCCCATACAGCTACACACATACTGGCTCACCCCCACACAGGTGCATGATCCTGCTCATGCCAACAGGCAGGCAGGCGCAGAGACCAGCTAACAGAATCACTTCCCTCCTCTTTTTCTGGGGCTCAATCTCATCTGTACATTAAAGTTTTTGAAAAGGTTGAAAACTGAAACAAAACAGACCTTGTCCAATACATCTAAAAAGGAATTAATTTCAATGTAATGCAAAACAATAGTATTAGGTTCAAGTGCTACAATTAGATTGTCACAAAAACACAGCAAGGAAAAGTTTTTATTTCCAGCCAATAAAATACATTGATATTAAGCTAGTGTTCCTTTCATTGCTGAACAAATGAAAACAAGGACAATTATGTACTATCTACAGACTCACAGGAAAAATGACAGAAGATCTCAGAAGTAAGCCTTCTGCTTCCAAGTATGTGACATGGTTGTCCTCCTGAGACCCTTGAACACTTTGAATTCTGCTCTCCAAAACCCCTCCCCCTCCACACATCCCACAGTCCATGTATTCAAAGGGCACTTCCATAGAACCATCCCCACATTCTTAGGGAGAAGGAAATAAAACATAATTGTAATAATTACTGACCAGGAGGAGACATGCATACTGAAATGCATGCCTGTAAGTTGTCCAGGTGCTCTATAACTGAAAAACTTTCAAAGTGCTAAGGAATCCCCCCTTGCAGAGAAGCTGTTCTGAAAGTTTGGGCAGGTTTTTTTGTAGGCAGTGTAAAGGGGGAATGTCGCTCTCAGGATTGGCAGGTGTGAAGAATGCAGCAGGAAGAGCATGGTAGTGTCGGGGCCCAAGGAGTGGATCTGCTGGGGGGGAGGCAAAATGGGTCCCAAGTGCTAGCCTTAGAGTCTGGACTGGGGCTAGGGTCTGGAAAGCCACAGGTGGTTTTTAAATAAATATCTTAAGGAGTAGGTTGGGCTTTTAGAAAAATGACATGGCTCACTATTTGGTGAGGAAAAGGGCTGGGGAGAACGTGCAGGAAGACCACTACCACTGACTAGTGACTCCTGTGTGGAGGAAACACCTGTGCTGGAGAAGAGAGAGGGAAGTGCCGGACTGCCCACACAGGCTGAGCAGAAGGCCAGGATCATTCTGAGCGCAACCCTCCAAATTCATAGGAAACTTACAGGAGGAGACACCCTGGAATGGGGAAGGTCATACATTCCACTGGAGAGGCGGGGAGCATACCATACCAAGTGGACCTGTAACAAGGCCAGCCAGGGATGTTTGGACATATAGGTAGGCCACTCGGTGAGTAGAGGCCCTGGCACGAGAGGCTGGGAGTCATCAACATCCTGATTCCAGGAGAGTCAATGAGAATGGATGAAATGACTTGGAACATGTGGTTAGTGGAGACACCCGAGGACAAATTCACTTAATTAATGGAGGGGTTCCCCTATATTTAAAGGTAGTAAAAGGAAGAAAAAAAGAGACTGTGACCCAGCAATCAGGGATGTACTGGGAGAACTGGGAGGTGTGTCTGTGGGAGGTCCATAAGACACAGCATCATTACACACAGTTGGAAACCACCGGGAAGTTACAGGGGAGGAGAAAGCAGCCCTTGGTGAGGGGGTCAGCAGTGCCCTCCGCACAGGAGCACAGAGCTAAAGGCTGAAGAGGGGTACCTGGGGAGGGAGGAACTAATTTAAGTAACTAAAGGGCTTCTGTGGCTACAACCTAAGGGGGAGGTCGGTCAAGAAGGATTTGGTGGCCCGGCAGGTGGAGGGTGGGGGATACCAGGGACGTAACGCAGGGTACAGCGCTCCCCTAGTGTGCTGGTCCGCAGGAGGCACGAGTTCAGTCCTGGTACCGCAGGTGGAGGGGACGGTGCGATTTAAGTTGAAGGGAAGTGATCAAGGAGGAAAATGAAAGACGAAGGGAGGGAGGAAAGGAAGCAAGGAAGGAAAGGTACAGTCTACCAGCTGCTGCCGCAGGAGACCGGCGTTCGTGCTGGAGGTAGCTCAGACCCCGCACTTCCCTAGAACTTGCCCCAAGGCGCCACAAAATTCCCGGGAAGCTCCAAGTCGCAGCCTAGCGTTCCGACTGCACCCGCGGCTCCTCCCAGTCCTGCTCCCTAAGTCCCGCCCACCAGCCCCAAGCCCCAACCCCACTGGCTGCTTTCCCTGCCACTCCCCACCGCTGGCAAATCGCAGAGCAGCGGCGTCAGGAGAAGGTGGGGACACGACAGTGGGGAAACAAGCAGGTGACCCAGCGCGGGTCTGCGCTCCCGCCCACGTCCCAGGATCTCGGCCTCCAACCAGGCTCTGGTTAGAGGTTCCAGGATCTCGGCCTCCGTCCAGGCTCTGGTTAGAGCCCGGGCAGCGCGGACCTCGGGGTGCGACCCCGGGCGCGCTGGTGCCTGGCTGATCCCCGCTGCCCCACAGCCCCGCTGCCCGGTTCCCGCCCGCCGTCGTCTCCTAGTGCTCTCCTCTTTCTCCGCCCTGGTCTTCCTCCCTCCACCCCACTCCCACGCTCCTCGGGGCTCTAGGGCAGAAGGGCTGGGGAAACCCGAGGACCCCAGTGCCTCCCCAGCGGTACCTGCGAGATTCTTGCTGTCTCTGCAGCTGCTGTCTCTGCAGTCTACTGTTTCTGCTTTGTGGATGCTCCTCCGCCTCGATCGGGCAAGGCTTCCGGGCCCGTGACTCACAACAGATTGCACGTTGCTCAGGCCTGTGCTATCTCTGCCTCGGAAAGCCCCGGAAAGCCCCGTGCGGGATCTGGGAGGAGCCTGCCCCGCCGGGTTCCTGGGTTCCAGGCCTCGCCGGTGGCTTAGGGCGGTGTGGGGGCGCCTGGTTCTGGGAGGGTGGTCGTGGAAGGCTGCTTCCAGCAGCGGATAGGTTTGTTTTTCTGGGTTAGTACGTGCAGTATTTGTGCTTAGTGTGCCAATGGAAGAGCAATTTCAAAGTTGGAACTTAACTTAAAAAGGAGGAGGAGTTCAATTTGCTAGTCAGTGGATTCCAAACTGTTTAGGCCAGAAACCCATCAACACAATGTTTGACACATCCCTGGTGGTTCTTCATTTAAATGTGATAATGTGCTTACATTACATTAGTACAAGCACTATAAAACACATACACAAAAATTTAAAGTAATGAGAAAAAAACATTTTTTTATCACAAAAATTATTTTAAAATTTTATGAGAGCAATGTGATTAAATATGTATGTGCCTATTGTTAACCTAGTTTAATGCTTTGAAATACAGTAATTCGCAGATCTGGTATTAAGTTCAGCTTGTTTCTAAATTTGGATTGGTAACCATCATGGGAAAAAGCTTTGGGGGAAATGAGTTTATTTCAGTGGAATAAAGGCAGAGTTGGTTGTTCTTTCTAGATCCTGACACTTAATATTCCACTTATTCACTAACTAATTAAAGTTTTTTTGTTAAAGTCTAGGTGAAATCTATCCTCTTGAAAGCTAGTTGTTCTCACAAACCAATATTTTAAAATGTTGTCCTTTTAAGATTTTTAACAGGCCGAAGCCAACCAATTATCTTCTTTTGGGAAAGTCCAAAGGAAGTCTAGAAATTTACATTTTCAAATTTTTAAGTGTCCACATAAGAGTTTTAGCAATAAAATGATGTAAGCATGGGAAACAATATCAGAACAGTTGTTCTGAAAATGATATTGCAGACTCTTTAAAAAGCAGTGAATTTCTCATTTGTAGATAAAATGCCCTGTTGCTTGGAAGGCAATCAGTTATATGTTTTTCAAAACTATTTGCTAAATATTCTCCAAGGAACTTACTATCACAGAAAAGCTTAGCACATTGGGACAATACCTTTTAAAGAGAGAAAAAATATATATATATGTGTGTGTGTGTGTGTGTGTGTGTGTGTGTGTGTGTGTGTAATTAATTGCCTTTTCCAAGTACTCTCATTAGATAATAAGCATGCCTCCAAAAAAAATATTGTATGTAATATATGTAATGAGTATCTGCTAGGCTACTTATAACAAGGTCAAAAGTTCTACTTAATGTTCTAGGTTTTAAAAAGTAGCATGTATCTCTTGCATTATGAAGGGCTCTATTCATTATGAAACGCTTCTCTGTACCTGGATAGAGGTTCAAAAAGACAATGAACAGTTCAAAGTTTCCCAGATTCCAAAGTCTGTATGGCTCTGCTTCCACAGAAGAATTGGAATGCCTAACTAGGAATAAACACTCAGTTTTAGAATGACACAATTTTGAATTGCAATCCTTGCCACTGGGTTTATAATGGACTCCTACTGCCCTGGGTGTGGTGGCTGTGGTAATCCCCAGAGGTTTAGAGGCTGAAGCAAGAGATTTGCAAGTTCAAAACCAGCCTCGACAATTTAGCAAGGCCCAAAGCAACTTAGCAAGGCTCTATCTCTAAATAAAATATTTTAAAAGGGCTGAGGATGTGGCTCAGTGGTTAAGCACCCTGGGATCAATCCCAGGTACAAAAAACTTAGAATAAAACATCACAAACCCGACTTTTCAGAGGTGCCTTCCTCAGAAGCTCAGCCCTGACACATCTTTTGCAGAACAGGAATGGGACAAAGAGCACACAGGTATCAATTCTCCTGGTTGCACAGCAAGTAGTAGCAAAAGGAAGGCCTTAAGCCAAAACAGATGGCACTCTAAGCCTCTTTACTCTTCTATGGGGGTTTAGCCAGCTGTCCCTTACCTGGACCCTCAATCTCTCTGCCCCTCTGTTCTAAGGAACAAAATCCACCTCCTTGCAGTTGTGGCTCCATTAGTTACCTCACTCTGGTATCTTTCATCCACTCCTTTCTATCCTTTTCTCAAATGTGGTCAATATCTCCCATACTAAAAACAAAAACAAAAATCTTTACAGCCATTCTACTTTCATCATCTATTCACTGTCAAGTAGTCAGTTTTTCTCAAAAAAGAAAAGGTGTGCATTTACTGTTATTTTTTTCCCCACCTTTGATTAAAAAATGAACTCTTGACTTCCCTGCAGTTGGGCTTCTACCCCAGCCTTCTCTGAAAATGCTCCTGATAAAGTCTCTAAGCACCTTCCAGTGGACACAGACAAGAAATATGTCCCAGGTCTTATTTCATTTTATTTATTGGCAACCTTGCCTTTGGCTTCGAAGGATCTGCAGAGCACTCTTCTTGCCTGATTTCTTGGCTTCATCTCCAGATTTCTCCTCTTTTTTTCTAATCTCTCTTTTGTTCATACTATAATCTGCTCCTCTTATATGACCTCAGCTATATCCATAAGCTCAAGTTCAAATTTTGACAGTTACATTCAAAATTCTGACCTGTCTCTTGAACTGTACACATCATCCATGTACTGCCGGACACTCTCAGAAATCAGAATGAGTCCCTTTCACATAAACTGAAAGATCAAAAGTCCTGTCATTTCTATTATCTGCCTATTCCTGTCATCCACGTTCTCTTTTTCCACCTTCTTTGCACAAGTGAGGTTCTTCTTATTTGCACCTTATAGTCTTTGTTCCTCTGTTTCTTTGGAGCCATGGCAGACTATCTGTAGTCCCTCCATGTCCTCTGCATATCTGTGGGGGGAATCTGGTCTGCTTCCTTTTCAAAATTCAGCTCAAATAAGGTGTAGGAAGTTTTCCTGACCTCTCTAAATCAGGTTTGGTACTTGTGCTGTTTAAAATCCCCATGCCCAGTGTACACCCCAGACCTCTTAAATCAAGATCTCTTGCCAGAGGGAAGCAGACTACACTGTTTTCTGAAGCACTCCAAGTGGTTGCAGTGTGGCCACCTGTGAACCAATAAGCAGATCCTCGGCAGAAACCAAGTCTGCTGCTTGCACTTCCCAGACTCAAAACATGGAGAAATAAATGATTATTATTTAAGACATTTAAATAACACCAGTCCATGGTATGGAGGACGGGGTACTGGGGATTGAATTCAGGGGCACTTGACCACTGACCCACATCCCCAGCCCTATTTTGTAATCTATTTAGAGACAACTCACTGAGTTGCTTAGTGATCTGCTTTTGCTAAGTGTGGCTTTGAACTCACAATCCTCCTTCCTTAGCCTCCTGAGCCACTGTAATTATAGCTGTGTACCACTGCACCTGGCAGTCGATGATACTTTGTTACAGCAGCCTTAGCAGCTTCAAACAACCTAATGCCCCACAGCTGGACTTCAGACCTCTTTAAAGGTTTGGCTGCCACAGGGACACATAATCTTCTATTGGCAGCAAAACTTGTTGGTAGTCAAAGCTAGTTTACAGAAGCTGCCGGAGAATGTGTGCAGGTGGAACTGATCTGCAGATTCAAAATGCCTGGTAGGGATCAAGTTACCATAGAGGTGCATCTTGACCCAAAGAACTGGCCATCGCATGGAGAAAGCATGGCCTGAGACTGAGACTGTGGCCATAGATAATCATGTGCCTTGCTGGGCACCTACGCCAAATAATCACAGGAAGACAAGAAACTTGAAGGGAAGGTCCTTTCTTCTGCCACCACATTGCAGTGTCTTTCCAGGCAGAACAACTTATTGGATCCAGGTCCCAATAACAAGTGAAAAAGTGAGTTCAGCTTTTCTAGGATTAAATCCTAGAAGGATCTGTGTGTGTTTACGTGTGTGTGCCCGCACATGCATGCTCACACACACTTACTTGAAACAGCATGACATAATGGAAATGTCTTCCAGTGCAATTTCCAAACAGATGTGGAAGCCTTATTTGGTGGGTGTTCTTTTTATGAAAATTTAATTGTTTCGGCCATCTCCTATTCACCTCACTGGTGAAGATGAGATATCCCACCCTAACTAATGTGAGATAACCAAACACATGATGGGGACCCTGGACTGATGAAACTGGCAGCAGTTTATTAGTGGCATCTACTCACAGCCCAGGGAAGAGGAATGCAGGGCCTGTGTGAGTTGCAGTCAGGAACATAATGAAGCAGTGGAGACTGAGGAAAGCGGGCTTTGTAGGAACAAGAGGGAGGGTGAATCTGGTTCCTCTGGGAGTATGGGGTAGGCTTGTTTGAATGATTTTGCAGGCTGCAGAGTGAGCCAGGCAGATACCAGGTATGCAGCTGGAAGCTGGGCAAGAAGCCTTTGCCACTTGGAACAAGAGGTGCACACCTCTGATGAGAGCAGGGGATGGCACAGCTAAGTCTTTGGGGGCTGTGAGAAGCTCAGAGATGTCAAAGCAGCACATGGGATTCCAGGTCTTACGATATAGTAACAAAATATGGTGTGATAACTCATCAAAGCAACTTAACAAATAGCTAATTTGGAAAAAAAACAAAAGAGCCTCTTAGAGCAGTATGCATATTGTCTATGTGTTGTGGCTTTCCTGGCTAAGGTCTTACTGTATGATGAGTCTGTAATACATATGAACACTATGGTTCATTTTCGTAATTCACTACGGATTCGCTCTGAAGGGCCCCAGGGAGGGGAAGAAAGCTGCCTGAGTGCCTGGGTGGGTAGAGCTGTCCGTTACACCCTCCCTCCCTGCACATAACTGAACTCTCAGCAAGGCTGTGCAGGGTCCTCCTTCCCCAAGGAGCAGGGCATCAGCCCACTGCCACTGGCTGCAGCACTCAGAGGCTCTCTCTGCAGTGGAAGAATCACAGAAGCTGATTATCCACCACCCTGAGTGCTTTCTCCAAGTCCAAGTGCTGGGAATGGAGGGGGAGGAGGACTGTGCTGAAACCAGCAACCTGTAAGTCCTCTCCACAGCCCATATTATAAAGTCAGCATGTCCTTACAGGCCTCAGCCCCATTACCTCCTGCAGGCAGGTTGCTGGCTTGCTTACTGAGGGAAAAGTGAACCAGCTACAGAATGAAAATAGGAGCCGGGTCAGTGAAGCTGGAGGGGCCCAGGGTCCTGCTGACTGCAAGGACTAGAGCTTCCCTCAGAACCGTACCCCACCAACCCAGGGGTCTCCCTTGTGGCTGAACACACAAGTCACCTTTCAAGCAAGTAACACAAATGGCTACAGAAAGCTTAGCTTTATTTTGTTAATATTTGAAATAAAATAGACATCTGATGTTTGCCCATGAGGCTGTCTAAAACTACATTACAGTGAGTAGAATAGTTTTAGTTATCTCTGCCTCCTGACAGCTCTGTTTAAATTTTCAGAGAAAGTGGTATTATACATTTGAGTAGGTGTGTGACCCACTAGTCCCTACAAATGCCTACTGTGATTAAAAACATGAGGGAACTGGATGTGGTTCTCACTCGTCTGAGTTACCTGTTCTCTTAGCCTCTCTGCTGACTTCTGAAGAACTGGCAGGAAGCTTGGGAATGGAGTCCCCTCTGCTCCCCACATCTCCTCCTGGCTCTTTATTTATTCTCTTTTTCATTAAAAATGGGTCACAATGTCCATGCAACTTACTACAGAAAAGAAGGAACAGGTATCTTCTTGTGCCTGGGAGAATAGGAGCACCACAGACCAGCGGGGGGTGGGGAAGGAGGGCACCTTACAAAAAGTAAAGGTAGGAAGTAATTTTGCCACTTTGACAGGTGAAATGCATGTGCATGAGAGTCAAGGATTGGGAACAACACTTAGACCCAACAAGAAATGTTGGGCTGAGTGATCAGTGCCACCTCTGCCGAAATGCCTGCAAGACTCTTGGAGAATGATAATTTCAGAAACTAGGGGTGGATATATAGCTCAGTGGTAGAGCACTTGCCTAGCATGCACATAGCCCTGCAATCAATCCCCAACATCACAAAAACAAAACAAAACAAAGATGTCAGACCCTAGAAAACATTTACATGTGAACACACACACACACACACACACACACACACACACACACTCATGTGAAGGTTCTAAATGTGGATTTCAAAACTGGACCTATATTATATGATTAGTCACCTCTGCAATGATAAAGTTATATATTGAGCTGCAGGTATATTGTGAGGTGTTAGAGAAAGAGCAGGTCAGTAAGAGAAAGAGAAAGGATGCATCCAATGTGTATTATCAGTTCCTGTGGAGAGGAGAATCGCCACAGAAGAGAATACCATTGCTGTTGCTATACTGGATAAAGAAAAGGAAGGAAAACTAGGGGTGACTGCTGGGAACAGGCAAAGGATGATGCCTGTGGCCGCTGCAGCCTCTGTACCTTCCGTAGTCACCTCTACAAAGGACTTGTGCATGACCTTGGACAAGTACAGCTGTTTCTTAGATGACCTTCCCTAGAAGAAATCCCAAAAGGCATTTTAAAAAAACACTTTGAACTAAATGAAAGTGAAAACTCACTGATAATGCTAGTGAAAATATGGAGCAGTGGGAGTGGCCACTCATTGCTACTGGGATACAAAAGGCTGTGGCCACTTTGAAAGACAGGCTGGCAGTTTCTTATAAAACTAAAAATACCCTTGCCACATGATGCAATAATCATATTTATTGTAATTACCCAATGGAATTGAAAAAAAAAATCTGCACACAAATGGTTATAACAGTTTTATTTATATGTGCCCAAAGTGGAAACACCCAAGATGTCCTTCAATAAACAAATGTATAAGTAAACTGTGGTACTTCCCAATAAAGGAATATAATTTCAACACTAAAAAGATATGAACTAACAAGCCATGAAAGACATGAAAGAAACACAAATGCATATTACCAAATGGAAGAAACTGGAAAGGCTACGAACTGTACCATTCCAACTGTATGACATTCTGAAAAGGCAAAACCAAAAAGACAGTAAAAAGATCACTAATTGCCAGGTGTTGGGGATGAGCAAGGACGAACAGGTAGGAGAAAAGAGGATTTTTAGGGCATGAAAATATACTGTCTGATTCGATAATGCTTGATACATGCTATCATACATTTGTCCAACCCCACAGAACATACAAAAAGAGTATATTTTAATAAAAAAATCTAGATTATGGGTGATGATGTAGCAATCAAGCCTCATCCGTTGTAATGAATGTATCATTCTTGTGGGAGATGTTATTCTACTTGTTTTTTTGTTATCAAAAACAGTTAAGGGGGGATCCAAGATGGTGGTCCAGAGGGAGGCAGCATTCTGTGTCGCTCAATGACATGGAACTCAAGTAGTGAGAATACTGCTTCTCTGCAAGCGACATTCCTGCTTCCACATAGGACTCACGGCACCGTGCCTGTGCAGGGCTCCAGGCCTCAGCGTCAGAGTAGATCTCCCAACTACTCGCCCACGCAGGACTAGAAGGTACCTCAACAGGACCATCAGCAGCCGCAGAGAACTCTAGGCCACCCACCCATGCACAAATCACTGTTGCCACTCTCATGCAGAAAACCCAGCAACTTCCTAAGAACAGGAACTCCGCTGACACTCCCCTATGGACCCCCCATCTACCAAAGTGGGGCTCCCCTGGTCACTGCCATCTTGGGACTCTGCAGCAGCAGAGATCGTCCCCTATGCGCAGTAGCCTGCCTGCACCAGGGAACCTCACAGTCTCTGAAGTCAGAGACAGCTACACATTGAACCTATTGTCCAACACCATTCCTTGGATCCCCCCACCCGACCCGACACCCCACCGCTGAAAGCAGGCGCCTCCATCTTGGGTCACTTTTATCACCATCTTCAGTGGGAGCAACTCCCAGGTGGAACTCCCAGGTACCCAGTTTCTAACTCCCGCCTCTCCCTAGCAGCCACTACCCCAGCACAGTGTCACCCTGGTTACCTTCACCATCCTCAGGGTGGAGATACCAGCTAACAACAGATGACCCCACCTATTAGGTGAGAAGAGAAACAGGAAAGATACTGAATTCCAACCAAAACAATCCTATTTCTTCCTTCAAGATTTCTTTTTTTCTTCTCTCCCTCTCTAGTCTCCTGCCCTCACATCCCCAACATATGTGAAACCCAGTACTTTGCATGAATTAGGATTTTGAGGACTGGGACATCAGAATAGTACATTAGAGTTGTGTTGTATATTCTTTTTTTTCTTTTTTTTCCTTTTGTTCCCACCAATTTCTACTATTTTAATATTTTTAAAAATTTTTCTTAATATATATTTATATGTGTGTGTGTTTGTTTTATGTACTCTACTGACTTCCCACTTTATTGACTACCCAAAATTACTTCCTCTCCCTTTCCTGCTACTAATCTTGTTCTTTAGATTTTTCTTTCACATTCCCTAAGATATAACAACTCCATATTCTCACCTCCTACCTCCTCAGCATATCATCCTACTCCTTACCCCCAGTTCTTTGTCCACCATCAAAAAATGTAAACCCTTTTACAAACCTACAGAGTATATTGTAGATAATAATAGAATTCACCATTTCTATACATTGTAAACAAACTGTAAATGTCTTATTGGCAAACATTTGTTTTTAAGGTGTATATTGTTTATATTGTGATTTGATAACTTTGTCCTTCACCTCAAAGTAGAGGTATTGGATCCTTACAGAGGCACTCTAAGCCTACAGGGTAAAAATGGTAAACCCTAGGATCTACAGAACTAAAAGGGAAGACACACAAGCAATATGAAAAGATAAGGGAAGAAAGTGCCCCAAACAAATCAAGATACCATATTATTAGAATCATGGCCAGCACAGCAGAAGAAATGACAGAGAAGGAGTTCAGGATGTCATAATTAAAATGTTCTCTGAGTTAAAGGATGATATAAGAGAGAAAATACAGGCAGCAAAAGATCATTTTGACAAAGAGCTACATAAACAAATACAGGAAGCAAAAGATTACTTCAACAGGGAGATAGAGGTTCAAAAAAATAAATCCTTGAAATGAAAGAAACAACAAATAAAATTAAAAGTTCAATTGAAAGCATCACCAACAGATTAGACCCCTTGGAAGACAGGCCCTCAGACAATGAAGACAAAATACATAATCTTAAAAAGAATGTAGACCACATAGTGACAATGATAAGAAACCATAAGCAGAACATTCAAGAAATATGGGATAGCATAAAAAGACCAAATTTAAGAAGTGTTGGGTTAGAGGAAGGAATAGAGTTCCAAACCAAAGGAATGAGTAATCTATTCAATGAAAATATCAGAAAATTTTCCAAACATGAAGGATGAATTGTAAAACCAAATTCAAGAGGCTTACAGGACGCCAAGTGTACAAAATTACAACAGATCCATGCCACCACACATTATAATAAAAATACCTAACATTTAGAATAAGGAGAGAATATTAAAAGCCACAAGAAAAAGGAATCAGATTACGTATAGGGGAAACCAATTAGATTATGTGCAGATTTTTCAACCCAGACCCTAAAAGCTAGAAGATTCTGAAACAACATATATCAATCTCTAAAAGAAAATGGATGCCAACCAAGAAACTTATATCCAGCAAAATCAAGCTTTAGATTTGATGATGAAATAAAAACCTTCCTTGATAAACAAAAGTTAAAAGAATTTGCAACTCAAAAGCCTACATTACAGAACATCCTCGGCAAAATATTCCATGAAGAGGAAATGAAAAACGACAATAAAAATCAGCAAAGGGAGGTATTGCACTAAAGGAAAAACTAATCAAAGGAGAAACCAAGTCAAATTTAAATATCAAAAAGTGCTGGTAATACAAGTCATGTCTCAATAATAACCCTGAATGTTAAGGCCTAAACTCACTAATCAAAAGACATAGACTGGAAGATTGTTTGTTTTAAAAAAAGACCCAACAATATGCTGCCTCCAAGAGACTCATCTCATAGGAAAAGACATCCACAGACTAAAAGTGAAAGGTTGGGAAAGATCATACCACACACATGGATTGCAGAAGCAGGCAGGGATTTCTATTCTCATATCAAATAAACTAGATTTCAAGCCAAATTTAATCAAAAGGGATAAAGAAGGATATTTCATACTGCTTAAGGGAACCATACATCAACAAGACATAACAATAATAAATTTATATGCCCCAAACAATGGAGTGTCTATGTTTATCAAACAAATTCTTCTCAAGTTCAAGAGTCAAATAGACCACAACACAATAATTCTGGGTGATTTTAACACACCTCTTCACCACTGAATAGATCGTCCAAATAAAAGCTGGTTGCATTTTTAGTTTGAATCCATCTCATTTATTAGTTCTTGATTTTAATTTTGCACTATAGGAGTCTTATTAAGGAAGTAGGGACCTAACCTGACGTGCTATGTTTCTTTTGAGATGCTTCTTCTCAGCAAAAGAAACAATCATTGAAGTGAATAGAGAGCTTACACCTTGGGGGCAAATTTTCACCACTTGCACATCAGATAGAGCACTAATCTCTAGGGTATATAAAGAACTCAAAAAGCAAAGCACCAAAAAAACAAATAACCCAATCAATAAATGGGCCAAGAAACTGAACAGACACTTTTCAGAAGGTGATATACAATCAATCAACAAATATATGAAAAGATGTTCAACATCTCTAGAAATTAGAGAAAGGCAAATCAAAACCTCTCTAAGATTTCCTCTCATGCCAGTCAGAATGGCAGCTATTATAAATACAAACAACAATACGTCTCGGCAAGGATGAGGGGAAAAAGCACATTCATACATTGCTGGCAGGAGTGCAAAATGGTGCAGCTAATATGGAAAGCAGTATGGAGATTCCTTGGAAAACTGGGAATGCAACCATCTTTTGACCCAAGTATCACACTCCTCTGTACACAGAGGACTTAAAAACAGCATACTACTGGGACACAGCCACATCAATGTTTATAGCAGCACAATTCACAATAGCTAAACTGTGGAACCAACCTAGATGCCCTTCAGTAGATGAATGGATAAAAAATATTACTCGGCAACTAAAGAGAATAAAATCATGGCATTTACATGTAAATGAATGGAGTTGGAGAACATAATGCTAAGTGAAATTAGCCAGTCCCAAATAACCAAATGCTGAATGTTTTCTCTGATAGAAGGAGGCTGATTCACAGTGGGGTTGGGAGGGGGAGCATGGGAGGATTAGATGAACTCCAGAGAGGGCAGGGAGAGGGACTGGAAAGGAGGAGGAAAAGGGGTAAAAAAGGGTGGAATGAGATGAACATCATCACCCTAAGTAGATGTATGAAGACACAAATGTTGTGAACATACTTTGTATACAACCAGAGATATGAAAAATTGTGCTCTATATGTGTAACATGAATTATTAAAAACAGTTAAGAATACTTTGAGATGTGATAACCACAAAATGTCACTCTTGGAAATCAGTGAATATGTTGAGTGAGATTTAACATAGCATATACTGTGGCTGGCTGTATTTTAAAACAGACTAAAAATTTAGAGTCTTTTTTCTATAAATTATAGGGAAAATATGTACTTCTTTACTCACCTTCTGCATCATAAATTCCTGTGGTGATGGGAATGTTCTAAATCTGCAGTGTCCAAAATGGCGCTGCTAAAAAGGGCCGCTGAGCACCTGAAGTACAGCTAGTGAAAACTGAGGAGCTTAAACATTGAATTGTATTTAAATTTTAATTAATCACATTGACACATAGGGTCAAACGTACCCTTCCGGATGTCTTAGATTACCATTAACTCCGGAAAAAAGTTCAAAAGATATTCAGTTAACATAGTCTATGAAATTATAATGATATTACTACATACCAATACACTGCAGATTTAGAACATTCCATATAAAAGCAGACAATTTAGTGGAAATTAAATGAATTAAAATAAGTAATTTGTTGATCATGAATTATGGAATGGTTCACTCTCTCTCTTCAATTGCTTATAGCAAAATTATTTAATGCCCTTTGTCAGCATTCACTTTTCAGTTATAAGATTTTACATTTCTGTTTCAATATAGTACCAGAGAGGAAATATGACCCAGTAGTTTCAAACACAACATCTGAGATTTTACCTGATGTAGGACCTTCTTGTCTGCTCATGCCTCCATGTTCTTTGTGTAGCTTGGGGAAGGAATTAATGGCTGCCTCTCACTGGAGTCCTTGATGAATTACCATCAAAATTATCATTTCCTGGAACTTTATTAAGTTCTCAGTATGTTTCTAGGACTATACTGAGTGATCTGTATACATCATTTTATTCCATCCTCTCACAACTCATGTTTTGCCAATTTTGCTGTCTCTGTTTGTTTTTCAATGCCTCGGAAATTTTTAAAATTTCCCAGTCCAAGAAAATGATGCAAAAGCAAGCTGACTACTTGTATACTGGTGACCCTCCAGGATCTTTCCAACTTGTAAACATATTTTAAGTCACTGAAATAGAGACTATTTTATGAGCTATGGCCAATCAAACTAAATAAACATTTAGTTTTATATTGCTACTGGGTTCTTGAAACAACAAATAAATGAGAAAAAAATTAACAAAGATTTTTCATCTCTTTATTTTAAAATATTCCAGTATCAAAATGACATTATAAATAACAATGCTTTTCTTAAAATATCCGAAAAAAGAGAAAAAAAGAAAAGAAAATCAGGCAATTCTTTGTGTTTTATGGAAATTTGGGATAGTAACCTGGAAAATAGTTAAGACTGAAAATAAGTAAAATAAGTCGTATAATCACACTATCATATAAATCTCACCAATATTTGACCTTATGCTTGATGACTTTCACTTTATAGCAATTTATTCTGAAAAACTAAAATTTAAAATAAGTTTGAAAAACAATGAAAAATTGTTATATTCCAAACATATAAATAACTCATAAATCAATAACAAAAAGGCATGCAGCCCCATGGAAAATAGGTGAAGGTTATGTAAATAGACAGTTCACAGAAGAGATATAAATGCTTGATATTCATAAGATAAATTCTTTAATCCCATTAATAATAAAAATTCAGAAAGGATAACAATAGATAGTGTTGATGACAGTGGATAGAAATGAATACTACTAATACCCTAGTGGGAACGTAATGTGAAAAGCAGTTTACTGATAATTATTAAATTTTCAAAGCTTCATTCTTTCCTTTCTCCCTTTAAAAAAATCCATCTTTGTAACATATGCACAAAATCACATCCAAGAATATCATTGCTTGTAATGACCCAGGTTACAATCATCCCTACATGCTCATTGATGGGAATTGTTTTGCTACTTAGGCATATCAAACAATAGTTACAAAGAGAGATATAGATCCATGTATGCTAGGATGGGTTGGATTCAAGGTATATTTGAAGTAAAAAGAAACAAATTACCAAACAATTTGTATAATATACTGATACTAGGTAAAAAGAAATCCACAAGCAAAATTTGTATATGTGAGGGAGGATATATATAAAATCCATAAAAGTTCTTACACTAGGAGAATGAGTTTGGAAAGAAGTTGATAAGGACTCTTGGTTTTCTTTGATATTTATTTTTTACTTACAGGCGGATGCAATACCTTTATTTATTTTTTTATGTGATGCTGAGGATCAAACTCAGGGCTTTGCACTTGCTAGGCGAGCGGTCTACCACAGAAGCAAGGACCTCAGCCCCAGGACTCTTGTTTTATCTGCTTAATTTGCATTTACATACAAGAAATTACTTGGGTAGTTTTGCTTTATAAAAATGAAAGAGTTCATGAAAGCATTGCCAACAAATACAGCCTTATGTAATCAGCCAAAAATAAACCCAGAAAGATGTTCATTTCCTGAAAAAAAAAAAATCAAAATAGCTACATGTGTAAAAAGCTATACAAGTATCACAAGATACAAAGCACCTAATTAGTTCTAATGTAAATAGCATCTCCCTCAAGCTTCACAAAACCCTGTACAATATTTGCTGCAAGGCCCATTTACACATGAGAAAACAGGAACAGAGTCTTTCTGAGCTTTGGAGAGCTGAGTGCAGACCCAGGGTCTAAATTCACAGCCCACATTCTTTCTACCACTTCTCACCACATCACTGTCTTCAGTTCCCTACTGAAAAACAAGTGAGACTTACCAGAGGAAGTCACAAGACTTTTCTCCAAAGTGCCTGCTGGCAGTTCTAAGCAGTTGCTGTCAGTTCCGTTAATTTCATGAGAAGCAACTGGAAACCTGGGTAAATACCCCCACCTTCACCTCTGACCTTACTCAAAGAAAGTGCCTGAAGTAAAAAATAAATTTTACAAAACAGAATAAAATAAATATTTTTAGTGTTCCCTGACTTCAAGAAATGGGTACAATGCAAAACTCAACACTAAGAGCTTTCCACCTTGTTATTTACTGTTTAAAAGATGACTCGTCTAATTAAAGGTGAGGCTTGTCTTAAAAACCACCATCTGGGTCTGTCTTGTACGACTCTACAAGATACCCCAGACTGGGTAGTTTATAGAGAACATCAATTTAATAGTCACAGATCCAGAAGTCCAAGATCCAGGTGCTGTCCGTTTCCGTGGTCTGGGGGAGGGGTGCATCGTCCAGAAGGGAAGAACACTGAGTCCTCAGGTGTTTAGGGCAGAAGGGCAAACTGAATGAATACTACAGGAAGCACATTGATTCCATACATGAGAGAGAAGCTTTCATGGCCTAACCACCTGTTAAAGAATGCACTGCTTAATACTGACACCATGACACCACCTAAATTTTGAAGGGGACATGTCCAAACTTTAACAGCTGCTGTACCAAGAGGCCTTCCTATAATCACTTCCTGGAGGAAACCAGAGGTCCCCTGGATTCTAATGCTTACTATTTGTGGTGATTGGCCTGCGAATGTGGCTGCCAACTCTAAGTCTCATCTCTGCATACACATGCAGCTCCTAACATCACAGCGTGAAATTTCTAGCTCCTCCCATTAGATCTGGACTGGTCCTATAATTTGTCCCGAGCAAAAGAATGCAGGAAAAGTGACACTTTCTTAGGCTTAGTCTTCAAAAGTCCTCTAACAGTGTGAAGAAGTCTAAGCTGACCCGAGAAAGACCAGGTGACAGGGTCCTGGAGAAATGGAAGGGCATCTTTGTTCCCTTAGAACTGAGGCCCCAGCTGTCAGCCAGCACCGAGGACCAGCATATGTGTGAAAGCTTCTTGGACGTTCCCGTCCAGCTGCTGCAGCACCCACATGAGTGAGCCTGGCCCCTGAGGAGCCAGGATGGACCCATACTCCATCCTGCCAGCCCCCCATCCGCATCCCTGTGACACTAGCTGTGTCTGAAGGGCAATTTCTTTGGGATTTGAAAAGTTAAGTCCATCTCAGTTGATATATTTACAAAAGATCTTCTTGAAATAACTTTAAGTACCTGGAACATCTGGGCAGTGATGTTTCTTTTTGTCCCCATGAAGATCATTGCCAAGGCAGAGGTCATGCTCATGGGAGAAAAAAAAGTATGTTTTTCAAGTTGTTTTCACCCAGATTTTTCAAAAGATTCAAAGCAAAGGTGCCATTTGCTTCTGATAGAGTGTCCATGATGGTAGGACAAATTTGAAATTTTGGATTTTAAAACAATATTGCATAAATAAAGGCTTTCAAAGTATTATATTTTTCTCTGTTAATAGTCATAAATCATGCTTTTGCTCATTGAGTGTAAACATACACATGAAACATTAAATGTTTCTTTGTGGAGCTCTCAACCTTATATTGCATGCTTTTAATATTGAAGTGAAAAAGAATAAATAATAATGTTTCTAATATGATCCAATTTTGTGTAAAGAAAAATAAACCATCTGAATACCTGTTTTATAAGCACAGAGAAAGTGTGGAAGAATACACACATGACTAGTAACTTTACTTCTTGGAGGTAGAATTAGAAAATAAGTTGTCTTTGGGTTGGTTAGTTTGTTGCATGGGAGTGCATGTATTTATGATTTAAAAACAGTTCAATATGAAACACTAAACCACAGAATTACACAAAGTAGTTGAATGCTTTTTATAGTGTTGGAGAGAGGACCCCTTGGCTGCTGAGTGTCTCACTGACGAAGGAACCACTGGTACCTAAGAGGGCAGGGGAAGTCACTGGGCTGGAAACACAAAAGGTCAGACAGTTTGAAATCATGCTTTTGTCATCAGCATAATTAGATCCCAGAGGCAGAAATGCCAATGTTTGCCCCTTAATTTTCCCAGCTACTTTCTGTAACTCCTGTTTTCCAAAAGTAAGTTATAAGAAAGGTAGGAGGAAAAAGGAGGAGGAGGAAGAGGAGGAGGAGGAGGAGAAGGAGGAGGAGGAGGAGGAGGAAGCCTCCGAGGTCCAGCCCTGGCCACAGGAGTGAGGGTCCAGGGTGGTCCTAAAGGAGGAGTGGCTTCAGAGAAAGAAGAGTCTGGGCGACGGGTTGCAAGTTATGAGCAATCTCCAGAAGACATCGCATGCTGCCTCTGGGGAGATCTTTATTTTTATACTTTTTTTTTTTTACAGGTGTTTTTTCAGGTAGTTAATGGATAGCTTCAAAACCTGAAACTTTTTTGATTTACATAATTTTCAAGAGTTACAATCTTTTCTGACATACATTGATTACCTAAGATATTGAGTACATTGTTCAAAATATTTTTCTATAACCTTAGACAATCATGATTAAGCTTTTACATTTCCACCTCAATCACTAGGTGCTAGGCGAAGCAACTAGACTACATGACTCCTGACCTATTATTCACTTCTAACTTTAAAGCATACCTATAATTATTTCATTAACCTTTAACTTTAAAGCATACTTATGATTATTGGTAAGTTTTCTTGTTTCTAAACTAAAATCCCAGTAAAACACACTTAAAGTAGTGAAAGTCTATTATTTAAAAGCCTACTACTCTGAAGTGCCTCTAATATATATATATATATATAATTTTACATTATTCTATTTTAATTTCCAAGGTAATTTTCTTTTTTCATGTGACCTATTCAACTGTTTTCTTAAAGAACTTCCTTGATCCTTGGTCAAAGCACACCAATTCTTATGTCTTTGTAATCTTTAACTAAAGGGCAGGATTTTCACCTCAACTCATTTGTCATTTATATTAACTGTGTGTTTTCCATTTTCATAAGTTTCTACTTAAAGCAAAGGAGGGTCTATTGGTTGGGGAATGTATTTTTATTAGACTCTTGTCCTTAGGGGATACCATAAGCTACATATAGTGGTTTTTGTACTGTTGGCACAGCAATTGTTTTTCTGTAGTTAGACTATTATACAGGTTGTGGCTTTAGAATGGGGTTGGTGGGGCTAGTGTAAATTGTTAACCATGGGAGAAATATTTCTCATTGCTTAGACTTGAGGAATAACACCATTGTGTGTATCCTGAGATACATTGAAACTGACTCATGGCATGTCTCCATTTTATTTTTGGTCTCATTCCGGGAATTTTCCTGCAATCTCATGCAATACGTACTTTTATCATTGATTGACATGCCCTGTTATCCAGGTCATGAGTATCATAAACAAAACACTTAACATGCCTAATGGTTCCAGTTTCCAGATGGTGTGGCCTTGCTGCAGGATCCCCAGTGGGTGCAGGAATGGGGGGGGGGGAGGAGGAGGAGGAGGAGGAGGAGGAGGAGGAGGAGGAGGAGGAGGAGGAGGAGGAGGAGGAGGAGGAGGAGGAGGAGGAGGAGGAGGAGGAGGAGGAGGAGGAGGCTGCTGCTGCGGCGGCTGTGAATCTGGCCTCCTCCTTTTACCAGGTGCTGAGGGAGCCCTCTTGGGACCCATAACTCCAACTCCTTCTCTCCGCCCCCTCGGGCATTTTCAACGCTCTTCTTCCCCAAGAACACCGCCTCCTGGGGTGCGAGGTGCGCTAGTACCGGGTCAGGTGCTGCTGGTCGTCACCCACAGTCCGGGCCACTTCTACTACCGGTGGCGCCGGGCGCTCACAGTCAGCACCCTCTTCCTGCTCCGAGCTGGGACACTTATTCCACCTCCACACCCTCACCCTAGCTGAGCACCCATTTCCCCAGCCACGACGCGGTCCTGCCCTTTCCCTCTGTGCACCAGCTGGTGACACGGTGCAGAAGGGGAGCCCCGGGGAGCCAGCAAAGGCGCGCTGGGTGTTCCTGTGCGCCGCAGCGCTTTCCCCAGTGCTGTCGCTGGAACCCGAAGCGCACGCGTGGGAGCAGCTCCCTAAGCCACACGCACACCCCAAGTTCTTGGCGCCGCTGTCTGGCTGGACTAGGGGTGCGCTGCGGGGATGGAGACGCGGAGCAGCGCGGGGCGTGACACCGAGAAGGGCGGGTCCTACCCGCAGCGCTTTTCCGGGCGCAGCTTCCCCAGCGCTGGAAGGAAGAGGCAGAAGTCACTACCTCCGGAGTTTTCTATGGCAAATGAGGGTGGAAACGCTGCCTGCCGTCTGGGGGCAATCGTGCTGGAAGTGGGGAGAGGTTACCCAGAGGTATAAAAGTGGAAAATTCATTGCACTGTGTCCTTCTTTATCTACTTTAACAGTTTTTGAGTTAAAGTACGTTTATATAAGTATAGCCACCCCTGCCCCCTCTTGGTTTCCGTGTACTTGGGACGTTTTTTCCACTCCCTACACTTTTAGTCTACACATGCCCCTACAGGTGATGTGAGTTCCTTGTGGGCAGCACATATTTGAGTCTTGGTTTTGTTTTGATTCATTCATTGACTCTACCATCTTTTAACTGGAAATTTTAGTCTGCCTGTTTATATTTAAGGCAATCAGTGTAATAAGTAAGGACTTGCTAGTGGTATTTTGATGCTTGTATTCTAGTTTTCTTGGTTGTTTCCTCCTTTCTTACTGTCTTCTTTTGTAGTTAAGGGATTTTATGTAGTTGTATGTTTTGATTCCCTGCTCTTTATTTTAGCGTATCCATTATAAGTTTTTGCTTTGTGATTACCATGGGGCTTGCAAACTACATCTTATAAATACAAGTTATTCTAAATAGATATTTTTGACTACAAACAAAAGGAAAAATATCAACAACTTAGGTTCACCCATACACTCACACTTTGAATTTTTATGCCACAATTCCCATCTTTTTATATCACCTAGCCTTTAAAAATTTCTCATAGTTACAATCTTTTTAAATAGTTCTTTTAGCCTTCATATTAAGGCTATAACTGGATTACATTCTATGGTTATCACATTGGAGTATTCTGAATTTATTTGTGTACTTATCTTTACTAGTGTATTTTATACTTTCCGCTCTTTGCTTTGTATATGTTAAAGAACTATTCTAGCATCTTTTGCAGGCCAGACCTTGTGATAAATTCCCCACGTAATTTCTGAAGGACAGCTGTCTTGGTTGGCAGTTTTTGATCTTCAGCACTCTGAATACATCATCCACTGTCTTCTCTGTCTCCACTGAGAGGTCTGGTGTAAAGTGCATTGGGCATTCTGTATGTATTATTTGCTTTTTTTCCCTACTGTTGCCTTGAGAACCTCTTCTTTTCTCTTACTTTTAATAGTTCGGTAATAATTTTTAAGGGGTAGTGCTATTTGTGTTGAAGCTGTTTGGTGTACTTGAATCTTCCTGCATGTTGTAGTTTGGACCTGGAATGTCCCCAAAGGCCATGTGTTAAAGGTTGATTCTAGACTGGCTCTGTTGGGAGGTGATGGAAACTTAAGGTGGGGCCTAGTGAAGAGTCTTCAAGTCACTAAGGATGTGCCTTTGAAGGTACAGAGGGACCCCGAAACTTTCTTCTTCCTCTTTCAGTTCCCAGCCATGAAGGGAGCAGTTGTTGTTGTTGTTGTTGTTGTTTTCCTCTGACACATTTTCTGCCATGCTGTGCCACCACAGGTCCAAAACTACAAGCCGAAATAAACCCCTTTTCTTTGTAAGTTAATTATCTTGTTAAAGTGATGCAAAGATGACTAGCACATGGTACCTAGATACTTGATCTCTCTTGAGGTTTAAACTTTTTTTCTGCTATTATTTCATAAAATAAACATTTCACCCTTTTGTTGTTTTCAAGTCCCCTTTGACCTCCAAAAGACCCCTAGACTCTTTCAACGTTGTCCCAAATATCCTATATTGTTAAAGTAAGTTCATTCACTCTAAATTTTCAGCTCCAGAATTCCTGTTTCATTGTAAATTATTTTAATCTCTTTGATACATTTCTTTGATAAATTTTTGAATTGCTTTTCTGTGTCCTGGAGTTTGCTGAGTTTCCTCTAGTCATTTTGAATTCTTGGTCTGTAAGGTCTTCTGTCTACATCTGGTGAGAGTATTTGTATGCCCCTTTATGGCTTTGCGTTGTTGAAGAAGTTGGGTTTTTTTGTTTGTTTGTTTGTTTGTTTCAATCTTCACTGTCCAGCCTGGTTTGTGTCTGTGTTTTTAAAGTTAGGTCTGTCTGGTGGTTTTGTGCAGAATGTAGGATTCCCTTAACTCAGAGTTAATGCCTCTTTTATGACACGAGATGGCGCCCCAAGACCAGGTTGCTTGCAACTATTTTAACTTTGGATGCTCCAATTAAATGGGCCTGAGGAGGGCTTTAAGGGCTCACCCAGGTTGTGGGAAGGCCGGCAGCGGAGTGCCTCTTGCAGTGTGGCTGATTATTAGGAAGCCTCTCAAATTTTGTGTTTTCCTAGGGGACCTCAGGAGTCAGCAGCCCCACTCCACATTTTGTCGTTGGCTGGCCTGGCCAGTCCTACCAGCACTAGCCGCGCTTCGGATGAACTAAGGCGAGGACCCTCGAGGATCTCACTTTTCCCAGTCTAGAAACTGCGACTGGGTGCCCCCGGGCTGGGGGACTTCCTGCCTCTGGGTCAGCTCGAAGGGGTGGATTACGGTCAGAGGTGCGCGTTTTCCTTCACAGCCTTTATTTTAAATTCAGGGCTATACCAGCTGGTGATTTTGCCACTAGGTAGCTGTGATTGGTTTTCCCGGGGCGGTTCCGATTGCAGGCAGGGGAGCTGAGCTAGGGCTGCTACTCCGCCCTTCTGGTGACGTCCCTCCTTGCACTTTTCCTTGCAGTTTGTAATTCTGCTCTGGTGCCTTTTCCATTCCACTCCAAGCCCAGCTCAGAGGACATTTCTCAGACATCATATTACAGAAATAAAAGAGCGATGTGTGCCAATATAACAGAAATCGAGCAATGCCAAGTTATAGAAATTAAAGAGTGGGGTCGTTTCCTTTCTCCGCCAGAGGACTTTCTGTGCATTAACATGTGTACCTGTGCACACGTTTATATTGTACTTCAATGGGCATACCACCTGTAAAAGAAGTCCTCCAAAATAAATAAGTAATGCTCCGAGAGAACTGAGACTCCTCTCCGACGCTGGTTTTGCGAGGTAAGAAATGAGGTTTGTAGGGACAATTATCTGCTGATCCTGAAGGTCCCTGATTCTTCTAAAAAGACAGGCTATCAACATTTGCACTGAAGGAGAAGAACGTGTAACAGCAAATCCCGCTATTTAAAGCTTCTTCGTTTAAACAACACACACACACACACACCCCTCCAAGAATATTACAATTTATTTTACAAGCATTCTTTTCACCAACTTCCACTTTTCCCCACATTAAAGTGTGGGAGCTCCTTGCTCACAGGGGACCAGCAGGTTCTGTTTCTGTTTCAAAGCTGATCAATGAACACTTTTTGATTTAATGACTGCCTGAGTGAATCTTACTGAAGTTTCTAAGATCAACATTTTCCTGTTATTGCTGTTTGTTTAAAATATGTTGCTTTTGTTATTTTCGGATTGTCAACCTCTGAGAGTAGTGGTAGGCAGGTCTTCCTTTGATCTGACTTGATATCCAAACACATATAACTTACTACTTACTAGTTCACAGTGATGTATAACATTTAACAACTTTTAATTTATTGCAACACAAACACAGGGGATTGCTTTCACTGCTAGTAAATGTGGGATATTATGGATAGAAGCAAAATGTTTCATAAAGGTATGATACAAGTTTGTATCATTTTTTTTTTTTTTTTGCTAAAGCATAGAACTATTCTTGTATCCTATAACACAGGACCAAGATTCCATTCAGGAAATAGATTTTATACTAATAGGTATGCTTTTCATGAGATCGAGTTTTACTTTTTATTAGAGAAATAGAAAAAAAAGCAAATCTGAATGGCAAAAATTGGTCTCTAAAATTAGAACAACAATTGATGAGACCACCAATAAACAAGTTTGTATTAGAAGATAATAAGGCATAAAATAAATTGTAAAATCACAGCCAATTTTATGGAAATTTTAGTTTTATTAAAATATGATGTTATAAATAACACCTATTTATATAAATGAAAAATTTACTCTTCTAGCTTATTATAATTTTAAAATTAAGGCTCAAATGTGACTGACTTTTTACACATAATTATTTTAAACAAATTTTTATTTTTGAATAATTTTAGATTCATATAAAAATTGCAAAAATAATAGGATTCCCATAGACCCCCAATACAATTTCCCCTAATGCTTAACATCTTATATTATCAAGGTACATTTATCAAAGCTAAGACATCAAGATTGGTACACTGCTACTAACTAAATCATGGATTTCACTTGCATTTCACTAGATTTCTCATTAATGTCTATATAAGTATTTTTTAAAATAGCAGACAGGGAGAGCTAATTTTATGTTGGATTTTAAGAGTCAACAAATGATATTCTTGAAAATGTCTTATTTTTCAATATCATGTTGCATTTATAAATATTTTCTACACTAATCAATGAATGTGAAATGTAATTGACATTAATACAATGATCAGGTAGCTCAAGAACTGTGAATTATTAGATGGAATAACATAGCATATCTGCAAGGTAAATCAAAGTCACATTAAAACCAACTGCTGCTTGTGTGGTAAAAATAAAAAGCTTCATTATCTCTAGCTATACAGAAATGACAAGATCATTATTTAAAAGTGAAAAGAGGTGTAGACTACACTTATTTTCATGATAACTGTGTTTTCTATCATATGGTGCATTTTTCACACCATAAGATAGTCTTATTAGGTGAGAGACACAGGGTTTAGGGGGAACAGAATCTTCCGTAGAAGAGAATGCTATTGGTTTTGTTGTGCCTGATGAAGAAGAGGAATGGATGGTCTGCATTGAATTCAATGGAAGGGAATCCTCTTCGAAAAGCCACCTCACTCCCAGTGCCTGCTGCAGCCTCTGACCCTTGTTCATTTATTTCCACAAAAGCCTTGTGGAAAACATTGGACAGAAACAGGTTTCTGTCTGAAGACATTCCTGAGAAATCTGCTTTGCTCGGGCTAAAGGCATCTGTCATCCCCATGCTGCTCAGAGTGGACTTGAGATCATAACTCTCCTCCAGCTTGAACTTGGGCAGATGCAGCTGCACTTCACACAATTCCATCATGTCTTCACTGGTCCACTCTTTCAGCTTCTCAGAGGTGACCACCTTTTCCAGCTGCGGATCAGAACCAACGAAGTCAGGAGAGGGAAATGGTGAAGAGCGACCCCTAGGGATCCCACAGATGAATTGCAATCACTCCCTTCACCCAGGGTAACAAAGGCACACAGCTGTAAATCCTTTTGGTTGTGTAATGATAGCCTTGTGGAGTGGACCCGCAGAACCTTTTGTTTTGTAGGTCAACATGGGAGAGAATTCTTTGAAACCAAAATCTGGGGCAAAATAAAATTTCTATACTCTAAAAATCACAATAATATAAACCCAATAAGTATAAACTATGCCATAAAAGAAAAATTTAAAAATGAAAGCTCCTAAATCTTAGGAATAGTTTTTTTCAATATTAAATATGAGGGTAATTTTATCCTCTTTATATTCTGAATTTTAAAATAACAAATAAATGAATGTGTACATATGAATGTATATGAACATATGCATGTGTGTTTATATATGTATATGTTTGAATTTTTAAATGACATGTTTGTTTCAAAAGCACACACTCTTGCTACTTGGAGAGTTTCCTATACCCAAGCATTCATTGGCTGTTAGTGACATATTTATATATGATGCATATTAATAACATGACAGTATCTTCAGCTTGGGTCCTTGCACACCTAAGAAGAGAAACTTATCTTAGGCTGTGAGACTCATGGGTACTAGTCCACACTGGTCTTTTACCATTCTTTTTAGTTTCACACATTTATGAAACAATTTGGAAATCTTTTCTACATGCCGGTAGGGCTAAGGAAACTTACAACTAAGAGTCTGGCACAGATGAAAGGCCCAGTGCAAGGAAAAGTCATCTACTGCACGAGACACCAGTGTTCATCCTATTAGGCATGCAACTGCTCAGGAATATGGTCTGGCCAAAATTACATCCAGCCTAATAGAAATCTGGCTAATAAACAGCTTAAATAATATCTGAAAATAGCACTAATACAGGGTTTTTTTTTGTGAAAGTTTTGACTTAGAAAAAAAAGTTGTAGAACACACCACACACACATGCACACACAAAAGTGATTAGAGCAATTAATCTTGGGTAGGGGGTATAGATCAATGATAGAGAATCTGCTTAGCATAGCATGAATGAGGCCCTGGGCTTCATCCTCAACAAAACACACACACACACACACACACACACACACACACACATACACACACACACATCTTGAATTATACAGTTTCTACCAGGAGACCTAGACTGAAAGATTCCTATGATCAGTCCACACAGCTCTGTACCTGGCAAAGAGAATCTATCTCTGTTGTACATGTGGATCTTTGTGTAACCAGCCCATGTTAGAGGTGTCTATGGATTCCCTAACCTCTCCAAGTAAGAGTAATGTCGACTTTATAGAGCTTTGCAAAGTTTAAACGATACTGTTTAGGTAAAGTACAGAGAGCTCAAGGCAAGTTGGCTGATTGCCTTCCTGTTCAGGAGTTAAGAAGCAGGGAGGCTGAGTCCTTAGTTTCTCCCTGGAAGACAAGGGTGAACGCAGGCGCCATCTTCACCTCGGAGAGACGGACACGTTTACCTGCTTCAGTGCGCTGTCATCATCAGGCAGTAGCACAAGCAGGCTGAGGTCAGAGCCCTTGTAGTCAAGTTGGAGGCCTGTGGCTTGTGGATTTTCAATATGAAAAACCTGAAGCTTCTCTTTCATGAACATCATTTGCACTGGTTTGCTTGTAGTCTATATATATAAAAAAAATAGGTAGCAAAGTCATTGAAGAGATGTTCCACCAAGTTCTTAATTCTTGATCACCATTGGTTCCCGGCTGCCTAGGACATTGGTGAAACTGATCATCCTCTGGTAAATACCAAATAAAGTTATCCAGACCTTATTTTTTGGAAATTCTGAACAGTATCACTGGTAAGAGGTGAATGGGAAGGAAAGTTCCATCTCTAACACTATTCCAGAAATCTCTATAAGTCATAGTAAGGTGGATTCTACAAAATATTTTGAACAACATATAATTTTAACTATGTAACTGTCAATGATCTGGAAACTGAAGAAGATATATTTCACATGCAAACATTTGAGAAAGTATCATAAATGTTGAAATGCACTAAGATGGAAAGTCAAGCAATAGACTAAGAGAAAACATGTGCAAAATGTATCTAACAAAGGACTGGTGTTAAAATATACAAAGAATTCTTAAAACTCAACAAAAATAAAATAAACAATCCAGTTTTAAACATTGTCAAAAGATATTAATGGGCAATTCTAGCTTATGAAAAAATGCTCAGTCATATTTCATTAGAGTACTGCAAGTTAAAGCAACTATTATTATAATGGCAAAAATCCAAACACTAACAATATCAGAGGCTGGCAAAGATATGTTCCATTCATTGCTGGTGGTAATGTAAAATGGAACAGCCACTTTGGAAGACAATTTGGCAGTGTCTGACTAAGATCAACATTGCCTTATCATATAATCCAGCAATTGTGCTTCTCGCTCTTCACTCAAATATGTTTAAAACTTGTGTCCTCACAAAACTTGCACACGAGTGTTTATCTCAATGTTATTCATTATTACCCCAAACTAGTAGGAAATAGACATGCTTCAATAAGTGAGCAGTTAAACAAACTCTGACACATCTGCACAATAGAAAATTATTTAGCAATAAAGCAAAAGGATCTATCAAGATGTAAAAATATATCCAGGGTCCCTAAGCACATATTGTTAAGAGAAATGAGTTGGCCTGAAAAGGCTATTGTTTTACTGTTGAAACAATAAAATGACCAGTGGTTGCCAGGACCTGGGTGGAAGGAATGAGCAGGTGGAGCACAGGGCATTTAGAGAGTGGTGAAACTCTTCTGAACGATTCTACAGTGGTGGCTACGTGACATTATTCATTTGTCAAAATGACAGAACAATACAACACCAAGAGTGAACCTGGAAATATTATCAGCTCCAGAGAGTTAATACTAAGCTGTCAAGATGAGCTAACCAGTTATAACAAATGTACCACACAGGATGTTAATAATACTGCAAAGTTGACATGTGTTGAAGGGCCGGATATGGGAACTTTGTACTTTCTGAAAAAAAAAATTTCTAAATTAAAAAAAAAATGCTCTAAAAATAAGGCATTTAAAAATAAAAGTCAATTGCAAAACAAAACCTTCTGCAATCCAGATGTTGTACACACATGTTATTTAACCATTCTGCATAGAGCTGAGGTCAATCCCAAGGTACCACCCTTATGCTAAGCTGATGGCCATGTGACCAGGGCCATTTATCAGGAGCACCCCAGGATACTGTGCCTGTTTCCAGGTGAGTACAAGTCTGACCCCCACCAGAATCCTTATGGTATCCCAAGCTGTTAGAACAGCAGCTAGAACTTTCCATTTCTAATAGAAGAGTGGAACTAAAAAGCTAAGAATGAAGCGGCTACATTCCCTAGTCACTTAGATAGACTCCATCTTCAGTATAACAGAATGAGGGTGAGGCAGGAAGAAGAGGTGAGGGCAGAGGAAAAGGTGAGAGAGAGACAACTGAGATTACCTACAGCTCTACAGACCCCACCCATTGGACTGCCCACTTCCTCTTAGGGACATAATCTAATTCCCATTTTGTTGGAGCTAGTTTAAAATGCTTTTCTGTCACTTGTAACCAAATATTCTATCACAAGTAACTACTCAGCTCATTTCTCATTAGCCTGTTGTGCTGTGTGTTCTGCCTGCCCCATCCTCAGAGGATCCCTGCTGCACACATCAACACAGTTGCAGCGGGAGGTCCTCGGCAGTGCTGTTTGTGTGATAAGACCACCCTGGCCTGCACAACTGGAACCCACCTTGGCCAGCAGTTCCCTTCCTAAAAATTCAGATGGGTTGCATCAGCCTGGTCTCTAGAAATGAGAAGACTGTAGGTAGCCATGTGGCTACTGTGGATCAAAAAGCAGAGAAAGTTACACTTTGGTCTGAGAGAAGACTGACAGAAGAAAGGGAGTTGAAAAACTTGAGAAAAAAAATCCTGACATTTGAGATCTTATTTCCACTCATATCCCAGGACCCAGCCTCATTCCTTTCTATTCTCATTGGATCTTAAATAGTCTCCAAAGACCATGTGTTGATCTTCAGTCATTGGTGCTCTTAGGAGAGGGTGGGAACATTGGAGTTAGGGCCTAGGGAAGGAACTCAGGTCCTTGGGCATGCCCTTGAAGGGGATACTGCCATCCTAGCTGCTTCTCTCTCTTTCTTTTCTGGCTGTAAGTGGTTAGATCCATTACACACCCTTTCCATAATGTCCTGCCTCACCACAGGCCCAAAATGACAGGAAAAGTGACCATGGAATGAAACCAAGAGCCACAATGAAGCTCTCCTTCTTTAAAGTGGTGCATCTAAAGTACTTTGTCAGTTTTCTGAAGTGAGTTCCTGTTGCTTGTAATAGGGACAAGCCTATCAGAAAGAAACCTTAATGAAATGAGATCTAGCATTTTAACTGCTTTTACTTATGGAAGGGTAAGAATGGGGTAGGAGATAGCATTGGTTTAGTAGAATAAGAACAGAGCTTACAGTGAAGGGTCTTAGGTTCTGGTTCTGAACTCCTTCCCACTCATTCATGCCTCCAGTCCCTTGGCCACCTTGCATTCCTCAACTGAGAAATAACTATAAAACACACCCTACCCAGCTCAAGGGACCAAATGATAAAACATGTTCATGGTCAGAGAAAAACAGTGACAGGGGAATTTCTGTGTGGGAGAGAACTAAGAGCTTTGCCCAGCCATCCCTTTCCTAGTAAGAGTCCTAGTTTAGAGGAATATATAGTCAGAAAGAAGAGCAAATTTAAAATAGGGTCATGTTACAAAGCCACGTGACAATTCAAGCTGATCTTTCACAAGTTCAGATTCTCACCTTGTTTATTCTGAAAGGCTTTTCTGTGGTATTTTGCACTTGGAATTGATGTTCCCAGATTCCTTTAAAGTAAAGGGCGTTCACCAGGACCATCCTGGTCAGGGAGTCCACAGAGTCATCCGGTAGGAGATTCAGAATTTTTCCTGCAAGAGTAAAAGGACAGATTTCAAATGGCCTAGTAGAAATGCGTCTATTTTAATTATAAAACCAGACTTCCATCTTTCTAGACTCATAAAATTTTCTTTAAAAGTTCTTATTTCAGATTTTCCAGAAACAGGTCCATTCAGGAATTTAAGTCCTATTTCTGTTTAGAGTAGCTATGAGAAAACAGGGAAACACTGAAGAATTAATATGCTGAGTGGCCAATAAGTATTATTTCACATTAAGAATAAATTTGCATTTCAATTATAAAACCTCCCTCTGATACAAGTTGCTTTGTACCTCTATTTTGAGAAGACAGAAATGCTTCGTCTCTCTTACGTCTGTTTGTAGTCACACACTGTGAACTTCTCTGATTAAATCTGAAAGATTGTGACAGTGTCTCCCTCTGCCCCTAAAATATTGCTTTCTGCAATTGTGCATATTATATTATTCTAGCCATTGTTTAAAGTGATCTTTGATAGGCAGCCCCTGATACATTCTGTCCAAACTCTCCACTAAAGCACCTTGAAAGATTTATTAAAAATGCATAAGATCAGGTTTAGAGGTGCGTTATAAAGTCAACATGTTTGATAAATGGAGATAGAACCTGATTCAGCTTCCCCCAGAAACAGAAACTATTCAAAATCTTCTCAACAGTCCAAGTACAGACATGAAAGCGATTTTTAAAATATAGCTTATAGTACTTCATTTAAAAAGGTGATATGGATGAATTTTCATATTAACAGAAAATGCAAGAATTAGTAGAAAACCAAGGGGAAGGGACACACACACATACACACACACACACACAAACACATACACAAAAAAAGCCTCATAAACATCAGAACATTCAAGTGGCTACTTCTTAGAGAATTTGAAAACCTCCTTTAAAAACAGGGAATATATCCCAGGCATGTAAAAAGATGGATTCTTTTAAACTTTCAAATTGCTGATAGAGCTCTAACTATTACAGTTTCAGAGCATAAAAATGAAAAGCCCTCTGATTACTTATATCAAGCTAGCACATCGCCAGTATGAAGACACAACCAAGGAAGCACAAAATTGCCACCTACAAACCAATTTCTCTTGTGAATATAAACAAAAAAATTCAAGTTAAACTTAGAAAATAAATATATATTATGTCAGAAGGTAAGAAACATATATCAAGAAATCTATTAGTATAATGCATTATTGTTGTGGTGTGAATATTTGTACTCCTCCGAAACTCATATGTTGGAACTTAATACTTTACCCCGACAGTGTGGAGATGGGGTCCCAGGGAGTAAATAGGTCGTGGGGGCTCTACCCTCAGGATAGATGAAGGTTCCTGTGAGTGGAATCCAGGGTTCTGCTTGTTCCTCTACACAGGAGGACACAGCAGACACAGGAAGGTGTCTTAGAAGAAGAAAGTAAGCTCCCAACAGACCCAGGCGTCTTGATTCTGAACCTGCCAGCCTCCAGAACTGTAAGAACTGATTTCTACAATCTACACATTTCCCAGGCAATGGATTTTATCATAGCAGCCCAAACAAACTGAAGCCATTGTTCTTGTGGGTGATAGGAGAAAAATCATCTTGATGGATATAAAAATACTTTTGATCTATTTTCATCAACTATTTCTAATTTTTAAATTATGTCATTGTACATTAAAAAGAATGAGTACTTCCTTAATATGAAAAAGAATATTTTTCTCCAAAACACTTTCATAATTATGCTTACCAAAAAATACTAGTAGTATTCATAGTCTGTTATGAGTACCATTATTTAATATTTTTATCAAAATGGTAACTCATGTCATAAAATAAGAAAACTAAATAAGATATGATCGTATAAAAAGAACAGACAAAATTATTATTTGCAGGTAATATGGTAAGCAAAGAGAATTAACTGAAAAGCAAAACTAATAAAGTACGTCCAGGTGTTGAGTTTACTCTTACACAAAAAAAATTATTTTTTTCTTATCTTCTAAAAATAAGTAACTAAAAAGTGGAATTGTTACATCCTGGTATGTGCCACATTGGTAAAAACGATGACTGCATTTTATTTCTACCAATGACACAATGATAGGAAGTTTCTATCACTAGAGTACTATTAACAGGTCATATTCAAATTCCTATAAAATCCTTTAATTTCTGGGCCATAAGTCAATCAAGATCTTGCATTACATTTGATTGTGATTTCTTCATTCCCTTTAATCTGTAACAAGTCCTCATTCATTCATTGTTCCATGACCTTGGCACTCTTTGAAAAATACTTGCCATGTTTGTAAAATGTCCCAGAATTTTCAAGTTTGGGTTTGTTTGTTTCCTCAAGATAATATTCAGTTATACATTTTTACAAGAATATCACACTGTTGTAGGTTTAATTTTGACTTCCTTACCTTTGCCAAAGAACCAGTCAAGTTTTATCCCTCAGTACCTAAGAATGTGGCCTTATTTGGAAATAGTCTTTGCACATTTAATCAAATTAAGAAGAAATCCTCCTGGATTAGGGTAAGCCCCAATCCAATGACTGGTATCCTTATAAATAGATGGAAATTGATATATAGATGTAAAGAGAGGAGAACACCATTTGAAGATAGAGTCACAAAAGACACACAGAGCCAGTACTGGTGGCACACACCTGTGATCCCAACTGCTAGTGAGGCCTAGGCAGAGGGATCCACAGCTTGAGAAAAGGCTGAGCAATTTAGGGAGACCCTGCCTTGAAATAGAAAACAAAAGAAAGTGTCGGGGATGTAGCTCAGTGGTGGGACATGCTTAGGGTCAATCTCCAGTACCAGAAAGAAGAGAAAAAGAGAGAGACAGACAGAAACACACACACACACACACACACACACACACACATACACACACAGAGCCATGTTCTCACAGAGGCACAGGCTGCAGTGATGCATGGGCACACCAGGGATGCCAAGGATTGCCAGCAACCAGCAAAGCCAGGAGACCATGAGAAAGTGCCTTGCTGGTGCCTTCAGAGGGGGGCTGGCCAGCTGCACCTGGACATCTTGCCTCCAGAACACAGAACATACACCTCTCGGCCCATACTCTAACACACCACCTTATTTTGAAAACTATTTAAGATAATGTAGCATATTTAATGCCCCATTTTTGTTATTTGTTAGTAGTTATTATTATTGTAAAAGCAACAACTACAGCAGCATTTCACATTTCCTTCTTTGCACTTTCCTGCTTCTAAAACCCAGATGCCTCTTTGGAATTAGTGGGCTGTGATCCTTCTCTTGTCTACTGGGTAGAGTAGTGATTGGGATTCTGGGTTTCAGTTGGGACTTACTGGGAAAGCTGAAAGTCTAAAGAGTATGGGAATAAACACATATAGAAGCTTTGAATATTTACACTATGTCTATAGTTCCATTTAGGAGCTGGGGTTGTGGTTCAATGGTGGAGCGCTTAATTAGCATGCCTGAGGCCTTAGGTTCGATCCTCAGCATCCATATTAAAATGAAATAAAGATATTGTGTGTCCACCTACAACTAAAAAATAGATGTTAAAAAAGAGAGATACAGACAGTTACACAAGGCACAAATTCAATTATGCAGCGATGCTGGGAGAACCCTGCACCCAGCCCCTTGGTGACAGTGTACCTTCAGTCCTGCTTTCCACCCAAGAGTTGATCTCCTTTCTGACTTGATCAGAAGCGTCCACAAAGTTAACAGACTGTGGTTCTGCATCAAAATACATTTTCATATCTTCTAAATATTTCTGAAAGACATAGGTAAAATCTTCTTTTGTAGAGTTTGCCCAAAATTGAGAAATCAAATCTATTTACATTATTAAAAAAAATAAATAAATAAAACCACAGAGATGAACAATGGCAAACTCCTACCCCATCCCTCCCATCTCTCTTTCCTCACTCTCAATTTTGGTCAAAATCTCAACACATCCCTCTTTAAACCCACTAGTCATGCAAAACTCCAGGTGTGGAAGGAAGGTCTGCCTCCCACTGTGCTGGGTCTTCCACAACTTCTTTGGTTCCATTTTTATTCATACGGGGACATGAGGATAAGACGGAAAGGGAGGAGGCTATAAATCTCAGGAGTGACCGCCGCAGCCAAGGGTACTGGGAGTTGAGCTTGGCTTTCTGTCAGGGACACAATCACAGTTAGCTCCCTGGTCTGGCACCTGCCTTCAGTGAACTCTAAAGCCCTGGGAATTAGGGTAGTCCCTGAAGAAAATATCTTCTGCTGTGAAAGCTGATTTGTAAGGTGGTTAAAGCTTTCACCCAGCATTCCAAGGAAACAGGTCAGGCCTTGTCCTTTCATCTGGTGGGAGTCAGCACAATGGGCTGTCACCGAGGTTGCCACTATGGGTCCCCCTGCCTTGGGAGCATAATGCATTACTGTATATAGTTGTGGTATTCCTTCATGGAAGGCTTGAAGGAATAAAAATAGCAAGTTAATTCTGTTTATGGGAAATGGTTTGAGATTACAAAGGCCAAGTTTTGCAGAATTTTTAATCTAGCACAAAGAAAACTTGACTCTTCAGGAAGCACCACACCCTGTCTTAACTCAGAGTTGTGGACACATAAAAAGATGTTTCTATGTCCATGTCCCTTGTTTCCCAAGTGCCCACTGAGCTCAGTCATCTCACCTACTTCAGAATCAAACAGGAGCTCACAAGCCTTCCATTAGTGAAACTGTCTTTAAGACCCCATTTGGCTGGCTTTGTGCCCTTTGTAATACCAAATAGCAAGTCCTGAACTCCCCAGAATTCCCCCGATATGGACAGGGATAGCACTGCTGGAAACCACAAAATAGCTTTATTTTACCTGATTGCTGCCCTCTCTAACTTCCTTGCCCTTTGGGTTCAATGTCTGGGTCCTCCTGTTCCTTTCTGATCTATGCCAATGGAAGTGAGGGACAGACCGAGAGAGACACATGACTGCCTGCCCCACTCTGAGTTCACAGGACAAGGCAGTATAGACTGATGCAGATTCGATCATTAGCGAAGGGGTAAGTTGGCATTGTTGCATGTTCCGTATCCCCAGCGTCTCTAAAGTTCTGATGTGAAAATCACTCCCTACTCTCACTACTCTTAGGCTCCACTCCTTTTTCACCTTATAAAACCCTGATCACGACACCTGGTTTGAGACCCATTATTGGTTTCCTTTACAACTAGATGCTAAGTGCTTGGTCTAGATAATGGATTACCAGAAAGTACTGACCACATTAAGATTGTCCCTGGCATCTCTAGAGAAATGTGGAACTTTTTACTCCTGATGCCTCTTTGGAATTAGTGGGCTAACTGGATTCACATGGCTCTTTCTTTCCCATTAATTAAAACAAGCCGTTTGCACTTACATTGTTAAATGGATATGACTTATGCCCATATACTCTGTTGGCTGTTTTAAGTATATAGGAATGGCTGGATTTGACGATTTCTGCAGAAAGTATCTGGAAGTCAGAGCATATTCCTTCAGCCTTGCTGGATGTGAATTCCTTTAAAAGAAAGGGAGTTTAAAAGATGTTGAACCAGAGCTACATATATGTGTTCAACCTATAGCTAATTAAAATGATTTGGTGTATTGCAAACAAAAGCTGAAATTAATTCTAACATAGACCCAAATGTCTTCTTCAACGTTATCACAGCAAACACTTTATTGTCGATGAAGCATATTTATTCCTTTCTGCACATTCATTTTTCGAAGGCAAGAGCAAGTTCAAAAGTAGAGAATTTTCAAGAGAAATTTAAAAATGAGATGAGACAAGAGACTCTTCTGAAAAGCAGAATATTTTCTGCCCTGAAGAGAATTTCTATAATTTTAACAAGTTTCTAAGAAAGGTTACCCATGAAAGGTTGCTTAAATCAACTACTAAAATACATGTTCTAAAAGTTCTTTCCCCGCAACTGTTAAATGTAAAAGATAATAAATACCATTTTCCTTTTTTTTTCACTTTCAGGACAAGATTTGCTGTCCTGGTGTCTGTTAAATTGGAGAACCTGTAATACCAATAAAAAGACAAGTGAGTACAATTTGCATATGAATAATCATATGGAATAAACATTTGTAAATATGAGCCTGTCATTCTTATAAATGCAGAACATATAAATGGTTAAACAAGGAGGCCCCCATTTAACTTTACTAATGTACTAATTAAACTAATATAATAAGTCAAGAGCTGCTTTTAACTAAATTGTTAAAAATCTAATTTATGTTACTAGTCTTTTAATTTTAATGTTTTTATAGGAAATTTGGGATGATGATGGGAATAGCCTGAGGTAAAATCATCTCATTTTAAGCTGGGCACCATGGTGCACACTTGTAATTCCAATGGCTTTGGAGGCTGAGGAAGGAGGATTGCAAGTTCCAGGGCAGCCTCAGCAACTTAGTGAGGCACTAAGCCACTTGATGAGATCCTGTCTCAAAATAAAAAATAAAAAGGGCTGGGGATGTGGCTCAGTGGTAAAGCACCTCTGAGTTTAATCTCCAGTACCAGACAAACAAACAAACCAAGAAAAGAAACGAAAAAGAAATTCTCTTCCGTATGTCCCTTGGTCACTTGTATCTATGGTTGTTTCGAATATAAGTCTAGGTGTCAAGGTATGGAGTCTGAAAAGGTTCCCACCAACACCTGAATGGGAAATATTACATTGTGCACATGCAATATTCTATATACACAATGGAATATTATTCAGCCATAAAAGAAAGCAAAAATTCATTGCAACAACACAGACAGCGATGTGGAACATTGTAAGTGAAATAAGTGAGGCACTCATATGAGCAAGTTAGCTAACAAGGTCAGTGTCAGAGAAGGGAGATTAGATGTGATACTATAATAGATTCATTCTGCTTTTGTCCGCCGTTCCCGGCTCACTGCTGCCACAGTCCATGTAATTTCCAAGTGACTAAAATACTGCTGGGGCACTTTTGGCTTCAGAAGCTGCCTCAGAAAGAGAAGTTCTCTCCCATGGACCTTCCCCTGCCCTCCTTTCACCTGCTGCCTTTTCTCCCCAAGGCAGGCCACAGAAACCAGAACTCCTCTTCCTGCACATGAATCACAGAAACCAAAAACACACTCTAACCTCCCTTCACCTCTCTTTGAGCTGTCCATACAGAAGTTCTCTGGTCTACCTTGCCTAGCAGATCCTGACCCCAATCAAAGGGGTTCCCTGTCCCTACAGAAGGAATGCTGCCCAGGGAGTCGGAAAGGAGTCTCAGCAGCCAGCCTGGCTGGGCTCCCCTCCGTCCACGAGCAGCGGATCACACTCCTTGTCCAATAGCATTTCTGCAAGCTGTCCACACCTCGGCCATGCCTGCACGGTGAAGGTTCCACTCCAAACCCAAAGACAAGACAGGGGTGGGAGACTCCTGACAGCTGACCACGTGGAGGTTCCTGGAGGGTGGGGCACTGGGCCAGGTGTGGAAGCCTTGTGCCCTGGCGCCACATCTTGCCCTGTACCCTTTGTAATATCCTTTGCCATAAACCAATAAGTGTATTTCTTTGAGTTCTGAGAGCCACTCTGGCAAATTAAGAGAACCCCAAGGAGGCGGTGTGGGCATGCAGATTCACAGCCGGATGGTCAGAAGTGTAGGGCAGCAGCCAGGACTGGCATCTGAATTGGGGTGGAGGAGGCAGTCTTGGGGACCAAGCCTTCAACCTGTGGGATCTGACACTGTCTCCAGGTACAGTGTAGGAACTGAATTCAACGAGACCACGTGCAGCTGGCCTCCGCTGCCATACTGACTGCTTGGTGTGTGGGGAAAGACCCCACGCACTGGTGTTGTCACAAGTGACACAAACTGTGAGAGTCAGCAGGAGAAACTGAGATGGAGTTGGTTTTTGCTCTGTCCTTGATGGGGGTGGGAGAGTGGGGAGGTTGCGTAACTGCCGACACCTGGCTAGAACGGAAGTAGAAATTTTAGTGTTTTGAAGCATAGTCCAGGGATGCTGGTTCACAGAAATTTATTACACATTTTAAAAATAACTAGAAGACAGTAGTTCCAAGCTTTCCAACAGAAAGAAATAATAAATGCTCAAGGAAAAGAAAATACTAATTATGCTGATTTGCCCATCACACATTGTTGACATGTATAAAATTATCACAATATGTCTAATATCTAATGTATAATACATACAATAGATCCTCAACATGTATAATGGGTAGACAACTAAAATACAAAAATAGAAAAAGAAAGCAGGCTAGGTGTTGAATTGAGACCACTACTTCATTAATGTAAGCAAAAGCCATCATTGCCAAAATTATCTTGAAAACTCAGGGATTTTAGTTATTTTTTCTAGATAAATGCTTCATTTCACATTGTCTAACACATCTTAAGATACATAGACATAAATTTTGCATTCACCCCAGCATTTCCTTTGAAAGTTAACAGGAAGGATATGGCCATCCCTGTTTCCCCCAGATTATACAATAGAGAAGAGAAGGCAAAAGATAATTCCATTGCCCACATCCTGGGCCCAGCTCACAGTAAGAAATAAAGAGTATCTTATGGAGGATCACACTGACACATAGTAACAGAACAAGGAGCACCTACCTGTAGAAAAAAAATGTGCAGGGTCAATGAATCAGGCTCATTTGCAAATGAGGCTATTAATATCTAAAGCAAGGACAAGTAGCACAAAGAGATGCACTTACATGAAATGTCCCCAAGTTGGAATTCACTTGAGAATAAGCCTGTCATTTAATCCTTTCTAACCAGGAAATCAGTCATTATCTAGAGGTGAGCCAAGGTGCTCCTGTCGTTGTTGTGGTTGTTTTCAAACTACACAATATCTTGTGAGCTACAAGAGTCGGGGGGATCCTAGGCCGGGTACACAGAACACAGGACTGGCTGTACCCACTTCCACAATAGGCACAGAGAAAACCATTTGGAGAAGAATTCTATCATTTGTCCTTTTGATTATTGTAATATTTAAGGCTGAACTTATTTTTAAATTTTTAGTAACAAAATACATTTATTTATTGACAATTTATAATGACATATTCATATTTATTTATGTGTTTATTCATATATATATGATTGTGTACACACATGTACAGCTATTTTGCTATCCATGGCTGGACATATGTATATACATACATGTATATGCTCTACAGATGCTCACAGTAAAACAATCTTTTTTTGTACATTAATATTGTTTTCTTACTTTAATGTTGTTGTTGGGCTCTTTAAATTCATCTAGACAACCAGTAATTAAAGAAACAGCCACAAGGCATGAGGAACAGAATGATTCTTCGTGTGTGTGTGTGTGTGTGTGTGTGTGTGTGTGTGTAGAAAACTCTTCTGAGAGTAAACGCATGCTGAATAGTTCTATTATCTAAAGTTTGACTCATTATTTCTTAAATCCTTTTAGTCATCAAAATGAAATTGGATTTGTGTTGAACTAAAATTGATAACCTCATCATTTCTCCATTTCATTTTGCCAAAGGACACAGATTTTTTTTTAATGGTTTTTCTAGCAATAATTTTCAAAATGATTTCCTTCACTGGGCTTCATTTTGTGTTCTAAGATTTTTTTTTAAAGTGTATCTCTTAATTTGGACAATAGTGTTATAAAATGAGGGTTATTGGGTTTTCAGAAGAAAAGTGAAAATCCAAAGAAAGCATGTAATTTAAGGGCATCAGGGGACCATTGACCTTTCCCACTCACCTGGGCCATCTGGGCTTCCGTGGAACCTCTGGTGCCCGAATACACCATGGCCAATGAGGTTGAGATGCCCCAGGGAGAGAAGAAGATATTTTTATCCTCAGCAGATTCAGCTAGCTTTTTGCTAAATGCCAGGGCAAACTGGTTGATGGATGTTGCTAGAGAGTCCATTGAGAAACCCTAAGAAAAATAAAGCAAAAGATAGAGAACATTCTAATGTTAAATCCTTCTCATTTATTTTACCTTTATAAGTATATTCTCCCATATATGTATGTATATACCTATATTCACTAGAGCTGAATGAATTTTAGTGAAATTCTAATCCAGATTATTATTTCATATATTAAAACAATAAAGTCCAGAGACTTGCCTTGAATTTTGGTGCTAACATGCATCATTATTAACTGATTCTGATCACTTCACAGCTAAGTCCCAGAACATAGTTTTTTTCCCACTTGATTGATTGACATTTGTAGCAGCCCCCACTGGTGTTCATGTATTTATAACTAATCTTTCCAACTACCATGGGAATAAAATCTTCTTCATATACAGCCTTGTACATCCAACAGCACCTTGTCCAGGACCTTGCACAAAACAGGTACTTATAAATGCAATGTTCAGTGTTTGGGCTTTTAGCCATGTTTTATTTACTGAAACTGGAAATCAGGCACAATTAAGTGAAAAATGTTTAGAGAAGTGAGAAAGTAAGACTCACTTGCTTTTCTTCTCACTACTTTCCTTGAACATGGGACTCCTCTTTTTCTTAACTTTTAACTACAAAATTTCACCTCAATAACCCTGATATTTTAAGCTTAAATTAAAATTAAAAATTTAAAGCAATCTCTATCAAAGACATAGCAAAGTTCAATCTACTGTCAATTTATGAACAAATAATTTCTCTAAAAATAACTCAGATTCCTAGGTCTAGGAATGCCCACTTGCATCAGTGATGTGTGGAATTTGGTCCTGCCCTGACAGTTTCCTGGCTCTCTGAGAAACTAGAACAAGAACTAGCCAGCCTTCTCTGTGGCCAAGTAATGGAATCAAGGGTGAGGTTTATTAAGAGTTTTGGTTTTGTGACCTGGAGTTAACAATGACACTGTTGATCCCTCCCAGAAAGGCTTTCACTTAACCAAACAGCTTCCCAGCCTCTAAATCATGCCCTAGGTGTGGCTTCCAGCTATTCCCAAGGCTCCTGATGATCACAGGCCAAAAGAATATGATTCTAAAAGAAACCCACACACATTCACACCCTCTAGATTTGTTGTATTTCTACACCCTCCTAAAATGTTGGAAACTCGCCTTACTTTTTCTTGACAAACAAAATGGCAACTTAGAAATTACTTCTCTACTTCCTTTAAGAGTATATTCATTCAAATGAGGTTTTGGTTACTGCCAAGATAGTAAGCTTTATCTTTTTAAAATTCATGAATTACATTAACATGGAAAACATTTGGCTTTGTGGCCAAACAACAACATTCGCCATGAAGGGGAGAGAAAGTAATATTTTAGGGCCTGGGATTTTTATGATTCTACCTACAATTTATGGTTTTTCTAGTAATTCACCTCCAACAAATTCCTGACAACAATAAGGCTCTCTAAAGAAAGAGCCAACTACTTGTGAAAAGTTTATCTCCAGTTATCTTTATCCATACTAATAACCTCAATCATGTATCAAGGCTAATCTGGAACATACAAGGACAACAACCCCTGCTTCTTTTAAGAAATTTAGGAAATAATAAGCCAAACATCTAATTCGACAGTCAAAAGCACTTTCTGAAATGTGCATGATTTCGTGATTAGATTTTACCAGAAATCATTTTCAAAACGAATAGTTCTTTTATAGTCTTCAGGAGCTATAAATTGACTACATGCATATGCGTGCGCACGCACACACACACACACGCATGTTGAAGAAAAATAAGACAGTAAGAAAATAGTGTCATTCATAAAAATGTCTCATCATAGATAGACAGACTTCTAACATATCAGAGTTAGAAAGAACCTTAAAGTGCCTAATATATTTCCATTTATTCACTAAGAAACTCGTGACCAAAGAGGCTAATGAGCTGGCTGAGGATGCACAGTTAACTAACACAGAGCCAAAACTGCAGCTCCCAACTCCCCAATGTTTTTTTAGCCAATGCAGCTTATTGCATTTAAGAGTTTAAAGGTAAGAGAGATTGGGTGATAAAAGAGGACTAACAGGAAGAGAAACTGAACCCGCCCAAGTTTAAGACTCTTTAACTTGTACAGAAAAAAATCTTAGGGGATGGAGCCTAATTAATTATTTCTGGACTTTTTAAAAGGGGGGCAAGATAGTCTTGATCCTTAGTTTTCTAAGCTCTATGACAAAGAAGGAAAACACATATAAACATTTTTAATCCCAGAAATATTTACAGTACCTTATTTTCTTCTGCCAGAGCAGAATGGGCAAGTTGTTCCTTTAGTAAGAGATTGTGGCTGAAGAATTAGGGAACTTTTAACTGAAGAAATTTTTTTTAAAAAAATTGTTGCACCTCCTTCTTCGGAGCCTCACCCTTTGATTCGCTCTTTCTTTGGGGCTTATCTTAGCAGGAAGTTTAAATAAAAGGACAAAGAGACAGTTGAGACCTTGCCTGCATCATTTAATTACCCACATTTTCCATGTGGTCTGCATGTAGAGGCCTGAGTCCTGACAGAATTTCTTGCTTAATCCCCTGCGTCGCCTGCCAAATAAGGACAGTTAACATGGTTTCCCCTGGTAGACTTAGAAAATAAAAATGAAAACAGAAGCCTTCAGATTACTGGAATTGCTATGAGTAATGAAAGAGAAACTCTCAATCACCAATTGTTCCCTGGTCAATCTGTTAAAGTTGTTCTTAGAACAGTATGTGGTGGGCACTTGGGAAATTTCTCTGTATTTGAGGCCTTGATGTGGAACCCAAGGGTGACACCAGTGAGTGGGGTGACAGTGCCCCCCCATCAGCAGCAACAGCGGGGTTGTATCAGTGTTGTGGGCACAGTGATGGGGTGTGTGTATTTATTACAAGGGAAAAACAAACAGGACCCTTGTTTCATGCGCATGTGCAGGAGGAATTGTAAGGAGAAGCAGGAGAGGACAGGAACAGGAGGAGAGATCCAGAGGAGCAAGGGAGCGGAGGACGCTCTCTGTTTGAGATGCTCTTTCCTTTTTCTCTTCACAGGAGCACTCACACCTTCTGGTAAAGGGCTCTAAGTTTGCTATTTGAAAGTTGGCGTGGAGCCCACAGTGGAACGTTACTCAGGGGGATGAAACCTGTGGCAGGAAATTCAGGATGTCTGCTTGGCTCAGGGCGGGTAGATATGAGCATGCATGGGTGGCCCCAGGGCTATTCTTAGCTGGAAGTGTCCTGTGGAGGCTCCAGATGGAAGGGCAGTTTGCTTTGACCACAGCAGCTCAGAAGAGTGGCCTGAGCTCCATGGCTGCTCAGCCAGGAGATGGCTGGAGTCCTGGGGTGACACAGCATCTCTGTGGATTCTGCCTGATCAGCCAAGAAACTGTGCCTCTCCTTAAAGTCACGGACTAAGTTTTACTCACGTTTTCCCCAAACCCGTTCTAGATTCTTTCCCCACTCTTGACTATAAACATCCCTATTTATAGAAATACTGCCTGTGTCGTGTTCACATGTTATATCTCGTTGCCTGTTAGGGGGTGGAAAAAGAGAAAGGGGTGATCAGGTCCTCTGTTGAGTTGTATTGGCGGCATTGCCGTATGTTGCTGGTAGGGAGAGAGAGAGAACGAAGTGAATGAGAAATAGGGGGCAAGGACAGATTGGGTATAGCGTTTTTATGTTATCCATGCATTGGACAGTGTGGATTTATAAGGTATTCAAAACACTTTAGAAAGAGAAAAGAGCTCCAGGTGCATCAGATCATTCTGTGGGAGAAGAGGAGAGCCAGAGTAGGCAGTGGCGTGGAGTTGTTGACAGCTGTCTTGGTCTGCGAAGGTTGCCATAACTGAATACCGCTGGCTCCGCAGCTTAACCAGGACATCTACTCTCCCACGGGATCATGTTCTCAAACATGCGTGATCTTCTTGATATAAGCAGTATTTCTATAAATAGTGGTTTAATCAAGAGGTGAGTGAGAAAGGATTCTAGACAAGGTTTGGCAGGAAACGAGTAAAACTTATGTAGTGGCACCCTCTCCTCCACAGAAAATCTTAATTAAGCTTCTCTAAAAATCTTCATCATAACTGATCTTAGGACTATCAGCAAAAGAGTTTCTACAAAAGAGTCCAGTAAAGTTAAACTTCTTATTTCCTGATGGTCTTTCTTACAATCAATCAATTTGGCCACAGACCTGAAAGAGATCAGCATGACCCGCTTTACTATTTTTTTCATAAACATCTATGAACTATCTAGTGTATGTGTGTGTGTGTGTGTATAATATACATATATACTTTACAATTGGTAAAGGTTTTCAAGGGAAGCATCTGCAGATGCAGAGTGTGATAAGAAACACAGATTCTCTTAACTAGCCTCTGGCCTCTGCCCAAGCTTCACAGAGATGTTTGCATTTCAAAGATAAGAGCAGAGGTTACTAATTGGTCCCCTGGTAACAGCTGGCAGGGGAGGGAAGAAAGAGGAGAAGAAGCTGTCCCCTTCTCAGGCGCTGTCCTTGAAGGGTTAAAACTTGCCCAGAGGAGTAAAAAAAAAAAAAAAAAAACCCTGCTTTTTGTGTGAACTTCTGAGTCCCTCTGCTTACATGCTGGTTATGAACTTCTGAAACTGCCTGAACTCAAGGCTCGGGGGAATGATTGATTACAGTGAAAGCTAGACCCTCTGAACCTGGCTGCAGCCAAATAAAACTGTTTCCTGCTATCTTCGGTGTCCTGCCTGTCTGTCCACTTCTACACTTAGTCTGTGACTTTAAGAAGATGGGAACAGTTTCTTGACTGATCAGGTAGAATCCACATCCATACATCAGTGTCACATAAGGAACTCCAGCAGTCTTCTTGCCAAATAAATTTATTCTTATTTATTTAGATGTGAAGGCTGGAAGCCTGTTCACAGTGTCAGCATTGCTGATGCAGGCGGAGGCCCTCGCCCTGGCTGCAGGTGGCTGCCTTTCTTGTATATCCTCACAGGGCGGGGAAAAGGCTCTGATCCATTCATCTCCCTGTGAGGGCATCAGCGGCATCACAGGACTTCGCCCTAATGCCCTAGCCTAACTCTAATCACCTGCCAAAGGCTCCTTTTTTCATACATCATCGTGTTAGGGGGATTAGAGTTTCAATATATGAATTTTGAGCATTGGAGGTGCAAGCATTGAGTCCGTAGCCATGGCTGAAGGCTTCTGAGTACTGGAGCAAGAGTCAGGTCTACAGATGCAAAATCTGCTAGTGAGATGAACAGGGCAACTTAAAAAGCAAAGCAATACTACTTCAGTTAAAAACAATAAATCTTAATACAACTAAATACCAAAAATATAGAAAGGAAAACAAGAACCATAAAGGGCATTATAAGAAGTACAAAGTGCAAGAACTACCTTGGTACTTTCCCATCAGTATCTCGAGAGCCAAAGGATGATGTCATCATATCCCAAAGTGCTCGAGAGCTTTGAACCTCGAATCCTGCGCTTGGATTCTGTCCTCAGTAGTGGTAGTGAAAGATCTTTTAACACTCTCCAAAACAATTTGGAAAGCAATCATCTACCTCTTTGCTGAATGAATTATTAAAATACATAGAAAAATGGATACAAAAATATATAGGAGAAGCCAGATACAGTGGCACACTCCGGTAATTCCAATGACATGGGAAGCTGAGGCAAGAGGATCACAAGTTAGAGGTCAGCCTCAGCAACTTAGCAAGACCTTGTCTCAAAATAAATAAATTAATAATAATAATAATAAAAAGGGCTGGGGATGTATCTCGGTTGTAGAGCGACCCTGAGTTCAATCCCCACTACTTCCCCAAATACATATATAGAGTATTTGTATGTATATATCACATATATAACCCCTAAATTTTTAAAAATATACAATTCAAGCTTTAAAAATTAATTGAATAACTTGGGACTTAAGGCAGGAGGTTCAAAGCCAGGTTCAAAGCCAGCCTCAGCAACTTAGCAAAGCCCTAACCAACTTAGTGGGACCCCTTGGTTGAATCCCCAGAACCAAAAAAAAAAAAAAAAAATTATTGAACAGCTTTCTGTAATTCTGTGGATGTATCTGACAAGCTACACATACTCATAAAGGCAACAATTATCATGATTGTTATTTATTAAATGTGCATTTAACATTTATTAAACACTACATATGCCATTTCTATTTTAATCACATAATATGTATGCACTTAATTAATTACGAGTTCATAGCAACTGCATGAAAAATGTTACAGTAAAAGAAAACCAAAGCAAAAAATTGCACCATACTTGACCCACAGTTAGAGTCCTCTAAGGTTAGAACTGGGATTTGAATGCAGATTATCAAAGTCCCAAGTCTCCTTCCTAAGGGTCAACATCACAGGGAGGGGAGCCTGGAATACACTTTCAGAATCCAGCCCACTTCTGCAGCCAGGCTCTGCTGCCAGTCAGATGCCCCCAAACCTGTGACTTGCTTATTTCTTAGGTTTTGAATTATGTTCTTCTCTGCCCTTGACCTCAGCAGCATTCAGTGCTGCTCCAGAGAAGCACCCTCAGAAGGAGTCCCTTGTGTCTCCCTCCTGCTCTTACACCCAGTCCATCTCCTCTGCTCTCAACTCTCAGCTCAATGACTGTGACCTTGATTCTGTGTCTGGAGCCTTGTACCTGGTGGTTATCCCTAGTGTCACTGAGATTAGACACTGGTGCCACCAAAGGACTTTCACCCAGACTGTTTGTCACCCTTGCTCTGCTTTTTGCTGATGTGAGAAGCTCTAAAGCATGTTTCACAGGACCCCCATCTCCCTCACCCTCAACGCTGGGTCTCTCTGCAAGATGGGTGGTTATGCCCTGGGCTCCTTTATCCTGCCTATGCCTTCAGGGTTCCTGCAAAGGAGTCATGATGCTCAACTCCTGGGCATCGAGGTGCTATAGTTTAGATCTGGAATGTTCCCCAAAGGCCCATGTATTAAAGGTTTGGTCCTCGGCTTAGTGCTACTGGAAACCACCTTGGCAGTGGAAGCCTTTAAAAGATGGAGCCTAGTGGGAGGTTTTAGGTGATTGAGGGTGTGCTCAAAGGGTATTATGGGATGCTATTTTCTTCTTTCTCTTTGGCACCCTGACTATGCAACATTTTTGTTTGTTTTGTGGTGCTGGGGATGGAACCCAGGGCTTTGTGTGTACTAGACAGGTGCTCTACCATTGAGCTACATGCCCTGGCTTGAACTGAGCACCTTTACTTCGACACATGCTCTCTGCCCTAAGGCACTGCCTTACCACAGGCCAAAAGCAACATGGCCACTGGCCATGGACTAGAACCTGTGAAACTTTGAGCTCAAATAAACCTTTCCCTTTTAAAGTTGATTACTGAGTTGTAACCAACAAGTATTTTGTTACAGTAATGGAATGCTGAGTGACATGCAAGGTATGCAAGGTCTTATGATCTGAAGACCTAATGGAAGGACAACAAATGAATAGTTGAGAATCAACATGTTGATTTATTGCATGTTTGTAATCTTACATGAGCTGCACACACATATGTGATACATATTGCTAGAAATGTGCCTAACAAACATCTGCTTTTTGTTCAATGATTTCTTCCAGATATTTTTATGGAAGAGCATGGTAGGGACACGTACTTATCCTTCATTATAAAAACAAGTGAATGCATTTCTTTAGATAGACTGACCCCTTGCTTCTGTAACTTTATCAGTTACATTAAATAGACAGTGAATAATAATTTTAAAAAAACACTATTATATAAAATAATAAATAACAGAAAAAGCTACTGCTATGATATAAACTAACAACAGGGAAGAACTAAATGTATATCATCTCATCTTAGGAGCTCAAATGATGAATAGAGTTGTCATGTTATGATTGACAGTTGTGTAATTATTTCTGAGTTTGTATTCAGTGTGCAGCAGAAGTTGTTCAGAAGAACAGAAATATTAAGAAAAAGTCTCTAAATTTTTGGCATTTGACATAGCAATTCTGAAGCAGATAGCTCAGGCTACAAAACCCTGTGCGGAAACAGAATTTTTCAATTTGAAGGTGAGGAGAATCTGCCAAAAAATAGGATGCTCTTGGTTATTTTGTGCATGATGAAGAAAAGGAAAGGATGATCTGCCACAAACTGTGGGCCACCGTGACCAGTCCTCCCCGTCATAATGGCCCCAGTGCCAGCTGCTGCTTCAGTGCCCTCCTCATTGACATCCACGGTGGCTTGATGGAACACCTCGGAAAGGTACAGGTCATTCCCCTCGGACATTCCTGAGAAATTGGCCTGGCCCTTGTTGAAGGCATCCTCCATGCCCATGCTTCTCAGAATGGACTTGAGCTTGTAGCGCTCTTCCAGTTTGAACTGAGGAATGAAGACCTCCACGTCATCTTCAGCCATTGTGTCTTTGCTGGTCCACTTGTTGAGTGTGTCGTAAGTTATTTCACTTTCCAGCTGCAAAACAGAACAAAACAAACAAAAAGACCCGCTGAGTAAGTCTAATGTTAAAATCTGTGACTTTCCCACCTTGTGGGGAATGTAAAAATTTAAGAGATTGGTCAAAATTCTTCAAGAAAGTAACATGTATAACATATGATGGAGGCTCTGAGTGAAATTTTGAGACATGCCACGTGGACTATCAACTGATTCACATATCCCTGGGAGAAACTGCAAATCATTTTTAAGTGTAGATTTTCTACTTTTTAATCTCACAAAATGTAGGTTCAGCCTCAGAAGTTTCAGCATGGTTGATGCTGTACTGCCTCACCAACTCTAGGCCGGTGGATTCATTGGCGACTTCATCTGGAAGCAACAGGAACATGCTGACATCCCCATCATATGGGAGTTCTAGAATCTGAGCCTTCAGGTCCGCTATGTATCCAATGTTCAGCTTCTCGTGCAAGTGCATCATCTGTACAGGTACTTGCTGAGTCTGAAAGTATTCAAAAGTGAAGTGTGAAGGCGAATCCTAAAATTCCATTTACAAACAAACCTAAAAAAGAATGTACCCTCCTCTAGTGTCGAAGAAATGTAGTTTAAAAAAAAAACTTAAATTATTTGCATACACTTACAGTGGGTATTCTGATTAGCTTTTTCAGGATAAGTTTTTATTTAGTAAGGTAAACAACAATAACAATCAAACAAGAATACCTAATAATACTAATAAAGTACTGTTTGCTGAGCATGGTGGTGCACATCTGTAATCCCAGCGACTCGGGAGGCTGAGGCAAGAGGATTGCAAGTTTTAGGCCAGCCTCAGCAACTTAGTGAAGCACTAAGCAATTTAGTGAGACCCTGTCTCAAAATAATCGAAATAAAATAAAAAGGGCTGAAGATATAGCTCAGTATTAAAGTCCCTGGTGGTTCAATCCCCAGTACCAAAAGAAAAAGAAAAAAGAATTACTGTTCGTTTTACCTACCACTCTGTAAAGTCTCATTAAATACTTACAACAACCTTTAAAATTGATATTATGTTATCCTAGTTTTATAGGTTAAAACTAGGTACATAAAAGATCAGTGAGGTCATAGCTGGTAAGTGGAAGAGCCAGCATTTGACTCTTTCCAGCACGTATGACTGGAAAATCTCTCGTCCTCACCACTGCTGATATCACCTCCTAAGAAATTACTGAATGAAGCTCAGTAACTTGGAAAAGTCAGTGTCTGACACACATGAGTTGTAACCAGCTTGCTATGGAGGAGAATCAATGAGTTGTCTCTGATTTTTCCATCTTTGTCTTATCTAAAGCCCTAAAGTATGTGATTAGAAAAGTGCATCCTGTTGTCTCATACCGCGTTCACGCGGAAAGGATAAGGCCCGTTGAGTTTCTTCTCAAATGGAATTTTCCACTTTCCTTTGAAGTAGACTGCATTCACCAGGACCATCCTGGTCTCCACATCTACAGAGCCTTCAGGTAACAGGTTTGGGATTCTGCCTACAAGAAACATTAACGTGGGGTTAGGGTTTGTAATCGAGAGCCTTCAACATAGAAGAGGATTTCTTGGAACTGTCAAATATCTGTCACCTGGGGTATCCCCATTTGTCTAACTCTGCGGAGATGTTGATCTTTAGGCTCAGTTTTTTTTTTTCCTCTAAATTTACATGAAGTTCAGAAAATTTGTGAAACCCAAGAGAAAAATGAAAGAATAATGCATTTCAGGTACAAAATTACTGTCAAATTTGGAAAGGAGATTTTCACTTCTCTTTATACTGTTTGCTCAATGTTTCATGGTTTTCTGACAGTTATTGAACCCAGAAGGAAGTGAAAGGGGCCCCAGTGAATGTAACAGTGGTCACCTACAGCTTGCCATTGAGTCCCTTTAGACCTGCTCAAGACAGTCTTTGGGTCTGAAAGTTGAACGGGTTTTCCAAAACATGTTTTTAAGTTGTGATGGACATAAAGTAGGAGGAGTACTGATGTAAGGGATGAGAAGGCAGAAGCATCTCGAAGAGGCTCGAGGGCTGGAAGACATATTCAAAATCCGCTGTGAAATAGTCTGTAGCACATGCTCTAATTGGGCTAAAAATGAAAAGTCCTCTGATAATGTTGAGAAGGCTGCAAAGGAGTGAGCCAGAGAGGGTTCTTAGAAACGAGACGGCCTCTGGCTCCATCTTTAAAAACATGGCAGAAGGAGCAGTCTCTTTTCAGTGAGCACCTGTTTTGAAGTCTCCTCACCACTCAAAGGCATTGTGCCATTTAACCTCACAACTGCTGTGTTAGACTATAGGTCTACCATGGCTTGGTTGACCATTTTTATCCTCATCTACGTGCACTGTCTGCCTGGCATATAATATGTGATACATAAATATTTATTGACTTCACAAATTCATTTAATAATAAAGAATGAATGATTTAATTAAGTTTGAGTCCTTGTGAAAAATGCAAAGGGAAGGAGATGACTATGAGAAGAATCATAGACTGGAGTTAAAATGCTACAGGTGACCGAGAAAACCAAAGAATTTGACAATGAACTGGCTTTGCATCGTGAAAGAAGAAAGAGTGAAAAGAATTTCATGACTCTTCCCTGCTCTGTGGCCAGTGTTCTTCATAGCTCATACTAAGCTTAGGGGCAAGTCTTTATATCTTTGCTTCTGTGCACAGTGAGCCCAGAGCCACAATTATTTCAATTCTAATATTTCCTATTTGAAATTTTTAGATATTATTCTCTGATAATATCTAAAAGCAGAATATTTAAGTACTGAACATGTCTTCTATTATTGGGCCTCATCTTTGCCTCTTAAAACATCATTGAGCTAAACATGAATCATTTAAGTTGGACAATTTTTCAGGGAGTGAAGCATAAGTTCAAGGATGATTTTAAAAGACCAACGTGGAAAGAAGAAAATATTTCAGTGCGTTACCTTTCGTCTGAGCCTTGACCCAGGAATTAATCTTTTTTCTGGCTTCTTCTGCACATTCCAGGAAGTCGACTGCCTGGGGTTCTGTTGAGTAATATTTCTTACAGAGTTGCATGTATTCCTTTAATGCAAGAAAATGCCAAAGATTACATGGAATATATCATGAACAAGCCAGGGTGTGATTTTAAATCATGGGTTTCCTGTCAAGCCTGGGAGGCCTGGGGGAGGAGTTGGGATGGAATTTCGCAGCAGTGGTGCTGAAGGAGGACATAGTACAGATTACAAGTTCTCCGTAACCCCCTCCTCACATTCCAGCACAAACTCTATCTACTCTCTTGCATTATTCACATAATAGACAATAAACAAAAGCAGAGAGGTTTCATGTGGGGAACAGTGACCCTGGAAAAAGTTGGTTTCATCTTCCTGATTAGTACTCTGCAACAGGGACATTTGTGATAGGAAGGGGAAAACTGACAGAGGAAACAGGAGGGACTGGGAGATATGAGGCCAGCCTCAAGGAGGCTGCATGGAATCCTGACTCTTCATGAATTGTAGACAGGCCCCTGGACAGAGCCCCTGCTGCTGGTTTGGGACCCCAGTCACCTCAGTCAAAGGCTTCACTTACTTCCTTGAATCTTGCAGACTTCTCACCAAACAGCTTACTGACACTTTCCAATAAGTAATCCCCTGTGGTTGCGTTGATGTCTGAGCTGATGGAGTGGAAGGATGAGTGGACTTTGTCCCTCACCTGTGCCTTAAACAGAAGACAGGGATTTTCTTTTTATAACAGAGGACTAGCAAGCAAGATATTTCTTAAGCAATGGTAGCTTTTCTTAACATAGTAATAAAACACTGTAATCATGCAGATATCTTTTTGGTCCTTTAGAGTAATCTCTGAGGAAGTGATTTTGATAAGATGTGGCTCATTAAAGCCAATGAGATAAAATTTAATTTGTTTCAAAGTTTACCCTTTTTATAGATTGGATTCAACCAGGAGTCTCCAATAACCTCCAAGAAAAGTAGATTTCTTTTGAGTTTCTAAACTTCAGGTTCTGTAAGGAATTTTTATTATATTTATAAGATGAATAAGTTCTGAGTATTTACAGTATGGCATGCTGATTATAGTTAAAAAATACCATATTGTTTCCTTGCAGTTTGTGAAGAGAGTATATTTTAAATGTTCTCACTCCCCCCATACACACATGGTAACTAGTTGTGGTGGTGTGTAAATTTGACTGTGATAATCATCTCACAATGTACAGGGAGATCAAATCACACCATAGCATAACTAGAATGTATACAATTTTTATTTGTCACGTTTGTTAATTGTGAAGCTGTCGATAAAGCTAGGGGGGACATGTTACCTTAGTAATGATCTAACACGGTTCACTTGGCTTCTATAGGTACCCATTTACAGGGTGACCTACACAGTGGAAAATCTGGGTTTTAGAAAACCACAAAAGTGAACGGGAATTCCAGTGCACAACCAAGAATTTGTAAGCACCTACAATCAGAAAGCTTGTAAGCACTGTGACAGACACGGGGCTCAGTCACAGCAGCAGCGGAGATGAAGCAGAGGAGTCCCCCAGATGGACTTCCAGGTATTACAGGACACTCAGCGTAAGCTCCAGGTTATAGGCACCTTCTCCACCTCCTCTAGCCCACAATGTCCTGTGTGATGGATGGATGGGTGGAGCATCACCATGTTCAGGAAGAAAGCTATGAAACACCTCCCCATAATCTGTCTCATGAGCATAAGCATGGAAGCTGGTTACCAACAGGAGCACATCTCTACCCAGTTCCTAGAGTGTAGCCAGACAGCTAATGACCTTTAAGGAAATGGAGTATTGAGAACAGATGACAGACAGATAGATAGACAGACAGACATATAGATCTCTGAGAGTCAGTAGCCTCTCACATGCTAACTGGGCATGGCCTTCACCATTGCTCAATTATTTGTCACACCCCCACACCCTCTCTCCTCTGGAAATTTCCACCCACGCATATGTATTCTAGGTGTCTATAGTAAAGAATAGTTTTCAAATAAATATCTAATGGCAGAGGGTTATGGTAGAATTGAGAAACTAAAGTCATGAGTGTGGATTCTGCCCTGGCTCTGCCCTTGGTTATTCGTTGACCTTGGGAAATTTACGTCATGACTCTGAGTCTTCCTTTTCTCTCTGTGGCTGGAGGAAACTGTCCTAGGATCCTTCCTAGCCTAACACTGTGATTTTGAGAAAAAAAAAAAAAGATCCTAGAAATAGAATTCAAAAGAAATGAGTCAGTTACCTGCAAAATGGCATCAGGATAATTTCCCTTCTGTACCTGCTGCATGAAGTCACAACCGGTGAGATTCTGCGGGGCCCCTGACGCCATACTGTAGTTTCCAACTTTGTCAAACTGAAGCACCTGCAATCAGAAACAGGGAGAATGGTGACGGTGTCCTGCTGGACTCAAGTATCTCTGGCTCCCTGCCTTGTGTGGGGGGAGCCACCAGACACCCTTTCTATGTGACACGAAAGGGTCCGCAATTTAATTTCCCTTACAGGAGACCACCTGAGGCGGCTGTGTTAATTCACACACTGGTCATTTTGGAAGATGTTTGTTATTATGAGAAGATTTATAACCCATTCCCTAACTTACCTAAATTACCACCCAGCCCATAAATTGTCTTGAAAAAGTGCCAGTATTTTAAAGAAAATAATACAGCTAACTCAGAACTTTTTATCTCCCTCATATCATTCTCTCTCTTATCTGTCAAAAACTAAGAGTCAAAAGAAGCTGAAGCATAAAAGCGGATCCTCGGTAGTAAACAGGGATCACCCAAAATATTAACATGAATCATATGTACACAGAGAAATTATAGTCCATTCGGGGGGACAGATGACAAGGATCTGACCACAAGATGGATCTATAGTGTAAGTAGTTGAGATCACACAGTGAAGCTGGCGGGTGAAGACCAGCCTCTAAGAAGCAACCTCCCCTCCCCACAGCACTGTCACTTGTCCAGATTGTCAGTCTCAGCACCCGCAGGGTCCCAGCCCCAAGACCTGCTGCAATTCCTGTGGGACCCATGGTAAGAAGCTGGTCCTGTAAATGGACTCATGACTGGGGCTTGGCTGATGAGGAAGGGCAGCCATGCCTGGCCAGCTGGTAAATTCCTGGACTGGAGGGCAAAGTTAGCACTTGAGGGACCTTAAAAATGCCCCCCCCCCCAGCACATGTCATAGGTCCTGCCACACTCTCTGAAAAGAAGTGGTCCCATTCTGTCCCTACACAAGGGAAGGATGTTTCCTACAATGGCTTCTCTGGTTCCCTCCCTTCCAGGACAGTTGACCCTTATTCACTGCAAAGTCACTCAGGCAATGTCCCTGCAGAAGTGGGGATGTGGGGTGACCCTGGGCCACCCTGAGACCCACAGATGCAGCTTGGCCTGCACAGATCCTTGGTCCATGGCCTCACCCTAAGAGCTACAAAAACATTCCTCACTGGCACCCTGATTTCACATGGACCTCTGCTCTCTAGGAGTTTCCTTCATTACAGCTCTGCCACCTCTTCCAGCTACAACTGTCCCCAACTGGAAGGTTCCTCCTTACCCTAATTTCCTCAACTGCAAAATGAGTGTGATAATCACAGCAACTACCTCATAGAATTTTGAAGACGTTCGCAGAGAGCTCTCTGGCTATGGCAGTAACCAGTGGGAACTATTGTTACAACTACTGCTGCTAGGTGTCCACATGTTTTCTCTAATCTTTTCAGCAGTCTTACAAGTTACGCATTTTCATTCCCATTTTATATAAGAAAAAAACTGCGGCTCCAAGGGTTTTCATGCCTGCACACATGCAGTAAGTGACAAGGCCAGGACTCAAACACTTATGGGCCTGTCCCTGACACCCATGGCTTCCTCGTCCAAGCAAGGAACTGCATGGTTTATTTATTTTTTTTAATAATTTAGAAAGTAAATAAGCATTAGAATTTGAAAATCTGCACATGCAACCAAGTTATAAGAAGATTATATAAAATCTGCACAGTCCCAAGTTCTGAAAGCACCTTGATGTATAGAGAAAGTGTCTTGAGGCCAGAGCGACCATTGCATTCATTTTTCCTTTAGTATCCAAACCAAGTTTTTTACTTTAACATCCTGGAACACCTACTTAGCATTTGTCCTCAAATGTGTTGCTTCTGATTCCTTTACATTCAAAAACGTAAACCCCTGATGTCTTTAAAGGTTTTCAATGCAGTTTACTCTCTTTATTTTTCCAGGAGAAAGAAGATAAAGGGGAAGGGATGTTGCCAAATCCTGCTGGTATCAAGTTGAGCAAGGGTTTTGTCATGAGTCTTGATGTTTAAACTGCCACCAGCACAGTGATAAGTCCTTTCCTCTCCTCCTGCAGTGGGATTGGCCAACGTGCTCTACCCTAAATGGGTCACCGTGTTCCTGAAAGGGATGTATTTATTCTTAGGTACACTTCTCATGGGAATCCAGAAACCAGCCGGTGGCATTTTGGTGTGACTGAAAGCACAATGCCTGCGTGTACTTAAAGCAATTTGATTTTAATGTCAGCATGGATGTGAGCACAAAGGAATTTTAATTACATGATGACCACGTCAAGATCGCTCACTGGTCTAGGAAAAACAGGATCATGAGAATTTTAAAGTGCTGAATGGATCCCTTAAGTCTATGGCCATGTGCAATTGAAGCACTTCAGCAAATTAAGGCCTCAGCCACCGCAGAAAGTGTCCCCTGCCTGGATCTGTGTCCTTTCACCAGGGAAGGAAAGCAGAGGCCTTGACAGAGAGTCTCTAGTAATGCTGTTGCACACTTGTCCACCTTGAATTTGAAGACTGGCCACACACGATGCCAAGCCCCATGGTGTGGCCATGAGCTCCCCGGCTGGATGATATGATGAGGTCCTCTGACACGTCTACCTATGTGTCTCCGTGAGTGTGGTGACCACTCTCCTGGTGCATTTCTTTTCTCTTTGTGCCTCTCCTAAAGCCATTAGGAATTCTTCATAGGAAAGGGGAACAGCTGCTCCACAGTGGGAGAGCAACGGGAAGGAGCCTGAACTGGGGGTTAGAATACTGTGGGCGACCTTGGGAGAGGTTCTTCGTTCACACTGCCAATGCTGTCATCTATAAAATGATATTTATCTTAAAACCAAGTGAGAGAATGTGTGCAAAACACTCACTTTGAATAGTGTGAGTGTGGAAATTAAAATGAAAGATGTCACTTAACATTTTCAGCCTTGAAAGCTAATAAACTCTGATATGCCTTCTGCTATCTACGCTTGAGGGGTTTCCTGGTTGCTTTGTACAGTTAAGTCTAAGGAATCTGTGTTGTAAAAGCTGGTGATTTGTTAGCACACCCGATCTCTGTCTTCTTAGGGTTGAAGACCTGAGCTTAAAACAAGAAGAACTGTACAATTCAGTTCAGGATCCCTCAGGCCTAATGTGAAGCTTCAGTGCCAACTTACCTTGGCTATCTGGTCTTCAGTGTTGCCCCTGGAACCCAGGTAGACCATGGCCATGGTGGAGGAGATGCTCCATGGAGAGAAGAAGACATTCTGGGTGGGACTCACTTTTGCCAGATGCTTGAAGAAATTGAGGGCAAAGATGGTGTTCGCCACATAAAGGTCTTCCATTGTTTCAATCTAGAAGGAAAATAAAGATGGAAAAACAATCTAAAAGACGGTGCAGCATTTTGGGTGAGGTTGGCAGATGTTCCCTGCTTAGGGCAGGGTTTCCCGCTCTGTTCTTCCTCCATGGACTAACTTGAGGGAGGACAGGGAAAACTTCAAGGTCATGTGACCTGTGCAGCCACAAAGGGCCCATGATGGTGCCAAGCTGTCCTGTATCCATCTTGGAAATGCTTTAACCCGGCCTGCAGTCTCACTTTTCACCAGATCCTGTGAATTACGTTGCAATTCTGAGATACAATGAACAATTTTATGATGAGCAGTGATGCTTCATGTTACCATACACGAATATTGATAATAACAGCAGTGACAAAAGCCTTCATTTAGTTCTTATTGTCTAACAGGTGTGATCTGAATACTTTATCTGCACTAATCTTGTCATCCTCACCGAGATCCTATGAGGAAGGCAATAAGGCAAGGCTATTTCTTTTAACAAAGGAAATGTGGAGATTAAATGACCTTTGCCATTCAACTATAAAGGGCAGGAGTAGGAATTACAGCCAGATAGGTGGCCTCCAGGGTCATGATAAACTTCACTCATGTGCATAACCACATGGCACACACACACGGGAAAAGTCATACATATTCAAACATATGCCACGTGCACACATATTCCTGTTGGCTCCAGTTGAGATGTACAATGCTCTTTCAAGTTTCCATTCCTAGAAGTGGCTTATGTTTGAGAGTCAGTACTGTCACCCAGGTCCTACAAATGCCTCCCCCACTCCCCGCACATGCCCGCGACACTGCACATGACCACAGCTTTGCCTTAAAAGCACTTCCTGTGCTAGGGAATTCATAATTGGAAATATAAGAAGGGCTTTCTTTTGTTGGCCCCCCACTGCCAGGAAAGCCACCTGGGCAGGAATGCAGAGATAATCCCAGATGTACGAAACACACACATACACTCCATTTATTGCCACCTGAAAATAAATCACAGACACACCTCCATGACCTAAGGTTCTGTGTGCAAGTGAATGCTTGGAAACTCCCAAGGTGTGTGTGTGTGTGTGTGTGTGTGTGTGTGTGTGTGTGTGTGTGTTTCGTGCACCTGGGATTTCGTGCAAAGAGACAATCATCTTTCTAGTTGTCTTTCTTTCATCATAGTTTATACCACACCCTATAATTACCCAAATCCATAAACACATCAAGGACTCTCACATTCATCCTCTCTGGGGAAACTTTCTTGTGACAATGACTTCCCAGAACTGAGAGGGGCTGGGCAGCCCCCTGGGATGAGCCATTCCTGCAGCTGTCCCCCTACCTGCCAGGGCTCCCACCAGGACCAGTCATCCCTTGTCTCTCTAATCCATGTGTGTCTTGTGTGAAACTTTGGTGGATAAGTCTCTCTTTTTTAAGAAAGTGATTGAAATTTGCATCAAAGTTTCTCATTTGAAATATGATTCAGTTCTAGTTTGTCAAGACAAAATAGCAAATTAAATAAAAACTTGTCCTCTCCTCTCGTCTCCTCATTATAGTATCCGTATGAGGTAATCACCCCCTAGTGCCTGGATTGCATGCTGATGCTCATAGAGGTTAAATAACTCAGGTAAGGTCACACAGTTCGTCTGTAGCGGAGCACGGCTCCAAGTCCAGGTTGCGCTCAGAAGGCCACCCTTCCTGGTGACCCTCACTTGCTGATGAATAGCTGCACTATAATGCGTCAGAGTTGGGCAAGTTATAGTTTGAGAAATGCTGGAAAGAGGAAATAAAAAGAGGAAAGTAGAAAATTTAGAAAGCTCCTAGAAAGTTTATCACGTTTAAAAAAACCACTAATTCTTTTCTCTTGCTTCATCACCTAGTTTGACTTGAATGGCTCAGTAGTTTGATTGTTCTTCCTTCTACTGATTAAAACATTTTACAACTAGACTCATGTAGAGATTTTTCTAAATATATTATCCCCAACATCTTTTGGAAACAAGCTGGGTCTTAAAAACATAATAAAATATATTTCTCTGTTTCCATGTGAAAATTCAAATAAGAGATTAGAACCAGAATAGTAGTTCTTTGTAATAATGTGCTTAGTTAGTCATTTTGACACTAGTAAAATTTAAGTGTTGAGACAAACTATCAAAAAGGGCTATTAATTCTAAGTTAGGATTTAAGATAAATTGATAAAGAATAAAATGTTAACAAGAATAGAATCAAATTGTCCCAGATTCATCTACTTCTCTAAAAATTCTTCTGAATTCTATTTCTAAACTAGGTTCAATTTATCATATTTTACATAGAAATAATATTTGATGCCAGGTGCAATGGCATATAATTACAATTCCAGCTATTTGGGAGGCTAAGAGAAGAGGATTACAAGTTGAAACCCAGACTGAGAAATTTAATGAGACCCTGTCTCAAAATTTAAAAAATAAATAAATAAAAAGTTTAGGGATGTAACTCAGTGGCAAAGCACCCCTGAGTTCAAACCCCAGGACTGCAAAATAAAATAAAATTAAAATAAATAATAATATTTTATGTCTATGTTGCAGTTACCTAATTTCTTCAGCAACTTTTTTGTTGTTGTTGTTGTTTAATTTACACAATTGCTTGCCCAATAAAGCTTAGGAATTCCTGTTAAATTAATGAAAACGTAACAATGTAGATTGCACATTGGTTACTTGGTCCAGTGCGAGGCTGGGTCAGCTTTCTGATTACAAATCTAGTGATTTCTTTACAAATTTCTCAAATAAGAGAGGCTCACAATTTAGAAATCTAGGATGGTGTTTGCATATTGGGTTTCTGACTCTCAGACAAGCCCACACCTTATGCTTAATATGATGGGAATTACCAAGACAATTAATGCAAAATGGAAATCAAGGAGTGATGTCAGTTCCAGAGCCTCCCAGTACAGGTAGCCTCTTGTGAATCGATTGACAGTGTAATAAGTCTCACCACATTAACCTCCAAATACATGCTCCCATCAGTGTTTATTTAATATTACCACTGAGGCAAGTGAATGGAATTCATACGCAGGGCTGGACTTCCTGATGTTTGTGTTGGTTCCTGAAATGCAGGTTGTCAACTGTGCCACTGAAACTCGGCTGAGATGATAAAGAATCTGGGAGGTGCCACAGGCACACTGCCACAGTCCCTCTGCTCACGGACCCTGGATGTCGGACTGCAATTTGCTGCAGCACTTCAAACAATTTTTTGTGTGACTTTCTAATGCAAATATTTTGACATTGACCACCCAAAAAAAGAAAAAGAAAACTAAGAAAAAAATAATAGGAGGAAACAGCCCATCAAAAATTACCACTTATTCTGCCCACAAATTAAAAGCAATTTCTGTAGGTTGATAATTTTCATGATGAATAACTATCTGTTTGTGGGTATAAAATTATCTAGTTAGTCAGCTCATCTACACATTCAGCTGATTTCTTCTTTCACAAAATTGGTCCATTATTGAACTAAATTCAGTAAACATACTCTGATGTTGGATGGAACCAGCTCAAATCCCTGCCTTATTTCTGTGGCTTCTGACAGTTAATTTTAGAAGAAAACAGAACTCTCTTTTCCTTTTATTTATTTAAAAATATTTTCATTGCTTAAGTGAAAATATTTTAATATATGCAGCTATGTCCATCATATTCAGCAACAACATAATAGCCAGTGCAGAATATACATATTCTAACCTGTACAATAACATGACATCACAACTTGAATAAAGGCTCATTTTTGTTTGGTTAATGCTACAAAGGCATTTGCTGGCTTCTGAGATTCAAAATCAAGTGCTATTATAATTTAATTCAAATCTGAAACTAACATATTTTTAGTTAAACAAACAACTAATCAATAAAATAGCACTACATTTTTTTAACTAACCCTGTAGAAACATCCTACATCTGAATTCTCAATGCATAAACAATGCCTGTTATATGAAGAGAAAAAAATTAAATCATGTATCCCATAGAGATGGTCATGGAAAGAGCGGAAATACCTTGTTCTCCAAGCTGCTGTCTGACTGGAAATGCTCCTTGGAGAGTTGTCACAGTTTAGACATGGTAATGACTGGTTTTATAAGGCTCTGCCCCTCCCACACAACTTTTTTTTTTTCTCTCTCTGTCTTTAATTTGTATCCTTTGTGTGATTCAACAATTTACTCAGACCTTATTATAATAGATATGCTTTTTATAAAAGATAGTTGAAGAAACTATCTGGGGGTATGACATCATTCAGAAATGTCAGAATTTAGCAATATCTACAGGAACCTGTCAAAATTGGCTTAAACCCCCAACCTCCAGCTTCAAGTCTTTCTGTTCTCTACTTGTTCCTTGAGTATCAAATCCCACGGCTCTCCTTCCACCTTTGGAAAATCGTGTTCCGAGAGCTCTTTGAAATAGACACAACACCATTTTTTCTTTTGAGTCTAGGCAGAACCAAATGACACTTTGGATAAGAAAAGGAAGAGAAAGCCACTATTTTCTCTTCTTAGAAATGTTACTCTTACATTTCTCAAGCTATAATATTCTAAATATTTCTCAAGCTATAATATTCTAAATATTTCTGGATTTTATCCTAATCTCCTGTCACAAGCCACACCCAAAGAACTTTCCCTTAATTAGATCATAGATCTTATCCTATTGTGAACAGAGACAATTCACCATTCATGTTGATTTATAATTCTGGATAAATCGGATATGCTGGTTGGAAATTATGATCTTAAAAACTTGATTAAGAAAACTACCAGATATTTAGATCCAACAAAAGGAATTTTGGAATAAAATAGATTTAGAAGACGACATATAAGTAAATATAATTGTGAATCTGAAAATGTTCATCTTGCTAGAGTCAGCCACACCTCGTAGGAAAGCCTCTCTTCCCTGGGCTTTGCTTTGGTGGACAGGGTAGAAGGGCAGTATTATCACTGAGCTCCTCAGCTGGCATGGCAAGCTCCTGCCTGTGCTGGAGAGCAGTATGACACTGGGGTGTCCCTGAGGCCAAGACTGGGTTTGAGACCTGCGTGAGCATCTCAGCTTGGCTTTGGTCCACAGCACTGGATATTAGACTTGAGTAAGTCTCTGATCACACAGGAGTGGGATGACTTAATTCAAACCCTTTCTATTATTGGAAGAACAGCAGGATAGGATAGGCATGTTCTTCAAAATCTCCCTGGCAGCCAAGAACCAAATTATTTGTGGGTGTTTTGTTTTTTGCTTTCAGCACTAGGGATGAAACCCAGGGGTGCTCTACCACTGAACTGTATTCCCAGCTACTTTTTCATTTTGAGACCCCTAGGTATTCAGGGCTGGCTTTGAAAATTCACAATCCTCTCACCTCAGTGCCGGAGTAGCCAGGATCCAGGTGTGTGATAGCCCATGTATCTCATTTGTTTTTGTAATTTCTAGAAGATCTTTCCAGTTCTTACATTGCTCTGTTAGGCCAAAGGAAACTTTTAGGAAGCTACTGACCCTTTTGCAAGATTTATCATCCCTCCATACTCAGTTCTCTCCTGCAGAGAGCTGGGCAGATGCAACTGCTTGGTGGTCTGCTTCCCTTTTCAACCTGTCCTCATGTCTGTGTGACAAGGTGTTCAACTGCTCTTTAACCAGGTGCTGGAAGCTGCCAGAACTTAGCAACCCTTTGCTCCAATCACTCTTCAGTGGTGCCGCTTCCCCTCTTTTTCCTCTCCCTCCAGCTATTCTCAAAGGAAGTGCCTTCCTTCTCCCCACTCATCCAAATCTGTGGGGTTCTCTGTACCCCAGGGCTCCCGGGAAGTCTCCGCTGACTCTCACACCCTCAGTGAGCTCGTTCCCCTAGAAGTATGGCACCAGTCATTAGTCCCCAGCTGCTTCATCTGCGTTAGGCCTCTATCCCTAACTAGGTAATACCCTTGGCTCCCCTTCAGTAGCAAGAACAATATGAAGTAAGCATCCACTGGGTTCTTCCTAAATGTGTTTTAATGAATTAAGTAAGATGCTAAGACCCTCTGGAGAGGCTGTTCCATGTGGTGAGTAAGGACTGGGATTCTGAAAGGCTCAAAATGTCTGGTTTAAATCCTGTTTTGCCACTTACTAGTCAGATAATCTCGCACGTATTTATCAGCCTCTCTAAACTTTAATTTCCTAATCCCTTCTATAGAGAAGGTATGGGTTGATGGTCTACACAAAAGTAATCTCATTCTCAATCCATCTATCTGGTTCTGTTCTGGCATTATTCAGAGAAGACTTGATCCTACAGGACAGACTGATAAGCCCAGTTCTGGGCAATGAGTTACGGGAGACTTTTGCTGGGGAAATCAGGGGAAGTTTTTCCTCCTGATAAGAAGGGAGCATGCAAGAACTTCCACATCCTACACCATCCCCTCCTACGTGATTTCGAGCATGGTTGTGTGAAAATGTGACCCCAGAAGATACTACAGCCATGTTACAATCATGGAGGAAGGCCAAGAAATTTTCAGAGATGTGCAACCAGAGCCCTGCCATCAGAGAGCTCCTAAGCCAATGCCGGAAATTACCCACCAGTTTCTGTTCTTCCTGTTATGTGAGATGATAAATAATAAGTCTCTATTGGTTAAGCATTGTCAGGCACTCTGGGTCCTCTGTCATTTGCAGGCAGGTCATTCCTCAATGACACAGGGTTTTGTAAGGAACCCGTAAGGTGTCCTTCAGCACTCGGAATACTGTTCTTTCTATGGTAAGTGCACCATTTGTTAGCCAGAAAACCGAGTGGCTCTTGGTGATCATGTTTGGGAGTTGTCTTCCTGCCTAAATTAGAGCAATTTCACAAGCTTAGAATAAGACGGCAAGAATTTCACACATTAAACAACTTGAGGAAGTTGTAAAAGACAATATAGAATTAGGAGCCAAATTGACTGTTACCTTAGGAGAGAGGGAAGGAAGGATTAAAAATGTTTTTAGGGACTTCAGGAAAGGATGGAGATATATGAAGAAAAAAAAAGAAAGGAAAAGGCACGGAAATGCCTCAAATGGGAAGCATAAATGATTGAATACCTTCTTGAGGTCTATCTGGAGCTAAGTGTGAAGTAGGGGAGGGATAGAGAGAAAAAGAGTGAGATCTTACAGAGGAGCCTCTGATTCCAGCTGTGTTGAGGTCTAATCTAAAGACAGACCACTGGACGTGATGGAGAAGGGAAGTGCCTTGTACAAAGCGGCATTTTCAAAACTATCTGGAAGAGGAAGAATTCCAAGGGTGGGAGACTTACTAGGAGATCAGAGGAGTGACCCAGCTAGCTAGCAGGTCACTAGGAGAAGGAGCAGAGTCAGCCAAAAGGGCTGTTGCATGAAATTTTATGTACCATTATAAATCAATAAGATTAAGTTTCCCCAAGTAATGTGGACTACCTGCCACATTGTAGGTCAGATCACTTTTAGGGAAACTGAGACTAGTGACAGACACAGGAAGTCTCTTGTCTTTACTTTCCAATTAATTTCCTAGGAAAAAAACTGCTGAGATAATGATAAGAGAAGAAAGGGTATAAAATTATATTTGTAATATGACCTCAGCTATGTAAATAAAACAGAAGCATAAATATGACGTGAGAGAAATACATCAAAATGTAAGCAGTGTTTATCTCTGGGTGGTGATTTTATAGACATTGCACTGGCCACAGAGGCGTACACCTGAATCCTACAGCTTGGAAAGCTGAGGCAGGAGGATGCAAGTTTGAGGGCAGGCTGGACAAATTACTGAGAACTTGTGTTAAAATTTTAAAAATAAATAAAAAGAACTGAGGTCATAGCTCAGAGATAGAGTGCCCCTTGATTCAATCCCCAGTACTAAGGGGCGGGGGGAAGTGTCCCCACACATTCCCTAATGGATATGCATTACTTTCAAAATCAGAAATGCATTATCAAAGTATATTTTGATAATATATTATCAAAGTGTCATGTTTTGAAATCCAAATAGGATACATTTACCAAAAAGGAAGTGCATAAACCAGGTGTGATAGCACATGCCTGTGATCCCAGTGACTCAGGACACTTGAAGTAGGAGGATCCCAAGTTCAAGGCCAGCCTGGGCAATTTATCAAGACCCTTTCTCAAAATAAAAAAGGTTGGGGGTGTATCTTGGTGGTAAAGCACTGCTGAGTTCAATCCCCAGTACCACAAAAAAAGAAGTATATAAATTTCATACAATAACCTTATTTTATTGATGACTTTCAGTTAAATATATTGAAATGCTGTTAATTTAGAACAGAGAACATCAATACTAATTAGCTTTAGTATTTATATAGCATGGTTCGTTCTGGAAATTTAAGAAGCTCTTGCTGGAAGCTGGAATAGGCTAAGCAGTTGCATCTATGCTGTGAATTTGGGGGTGTCTTGGCTAAAACATCCTCTCTTTAAAATATCTTTATCAGAGCAGAAACATCTACTTTTACATTACCAGTGAAACTTAGCATGTTCATGGCTCTGGGAGAAATGTTTCATGAATCTAAATTCCTCCAGTGAGGGCTTGGGTGGGGGAGAAATGGTCAGGAAAGGAGTTTCGGGGCGTGTGAAGAGAATAAGAAAAAGAATGAGAAGGCTTTGAATGCGGGTGAGCCCAGGCCACAGAGAGGGAACATCCCAAAATCAGAAAGCACGTCTCATCGGTTTTAAGATAGACATAGCCCTAGGTCACCCATGAGTGTGAGAAAGTATGTGTGACAAACAAGCTTCATTAGGGAGTGTAACACCTCTGACCGAGTTATTTATTCTGTTACCAAGTGAGAACTCCAATACAGAAGCTGTGGTAAGCTGTGGGAACAAAGATCCAGTATTCGTATGACTCAGCTATTTGAAGAAAGCCAATAAAGTTCCTGACTTGTCAGATCCAAAACATGCCAAGAGAGACCGCCATTTCCAGAACAGCCTTAGCACACCATATGGATCACTCATTCACTACACCACGTGGAACTGGGTGCTTACCACCACGTGTTTCCTTAAGGGTCTGACGATGTGGTGTGAGACTCAGATGGTCCTAACGGCATGCCTCACTCCATTGTCTTTGTGGATTGTTTATGGATAAGCGAATAATTTATATCAGTTAATTAACAAATCCTAATTTAATCTCTGTTCCATCTAGCATGTTTCTAGTTCCTTCCATCATGCTTAGAAAAAGTAGCACATTTCATGTTAAAAGCAGCATTTTTGATGTTAACTTTCATAAAACATACTCAGAAGATAAATACATAATCAAATAAGGCCAGGATACAGTCCAAATACAGATGTCAATTATTTTTGTTTGACCCTTTGTGGCTTTCTGCCTCTCTTTTTATTAAGGGGGTAGATAAAAGACCTGACTATTCAATATTTGCTTCTGAAATACAAACATGACACACACACAGATTTTGGATTTGGTCCTCTATAGACTCACTGGGGGAATCCCTCGATTTCTAGGAAGGAAATGTCAAAGAGAAATTTTAATGAATTGTGAGGCAGTCATGCATTTTATCTTAGGGTTGGACCAGAGAATTTGCATCTCCTTGCACTCACTACAGCCTTATTTAGTCTTGAGTAAAAAACGAGGAGGGAGAATAAATGATTACTCAGCTCTTCCCCTATTGATTAGTCACTGTGCACTAAGTACACAGGCAGGAAGATGAGTGCAATGGAGGAAGAAAGGAAAGGCTCTGCAAACACTCTGCTGCTCTATCCCCAGTCTTGACCTCGCCCGCCATCTTGAAACTCCTCCAAGGAGTCTCCACTTACTGTCCCAGGCTCCTCCAGTTCCCACTGTCCCAAGCTGGATACATTATGTCCCCAGCCTTTTCCCAGGCCTATTTCTCCTTATGTGCTTCCCATCCATCAATGAGTCACCTAGGCTAAAATCAAAGTGACTTACTTGATAGGTGGAGACAGGAGGAAACAAGTTCAAAGACAGCCTGGGCCTCAAAAATCAAAATAAAAAAGGTGGGGGCTGAGGTTATAGTTTAGTGTAAAGCATTTCCTGGGTTCAACCCAGTACTGAAAAATGAAATGAAATAATGTACTAAAATTGAAGCAACAACCTTCACAATTTTTAATCCATTTTTATATCTACTCTTTATTTATCAAGTCCCACTGCTTTTTATTTCAAATATGTTTTGAGTCAGTGTACTCCTATTTTGTGTCTAACATTATTTCCCTGGCCCTAGTCTTCATCATCTTTGGCATAGTCTACACATCTCTAGAGTGTTGGCCCTTAGTGCATAAATTCGATTCATTCACAGTGCAAATCTAACACAGCTCTGACTTATTAGTATCCTTTAATATGTCATCATTAAATACAAGATGAAGGCTAAATTGGGTTCATTTGAGTCCAAGGCAATCTGTGAGCTGGCCTTTCTCCAATTTCATTAAATATTCCAGATAATCTAAAGTTTATATCATAATATCTGGTACATAGGAGACACTCAAAAATTGTTAGCCTTAATGATCACTATTACTTTTACCTATATTAATATACTTAGAAAAATGTATCCAAGTTTTAAAAATATATTTATTTATTAATTTATTTTTTTATGTGGTGCTGAGGATCAAACCAGTACCTCACACATACTAGGTAAGTGCTCTGCCATTGAGCTACAGACCCAGCCCTTAAGTTTTACTTTTACCTGTTTATTTCTTCGTTTCTTCTATAAGGAGCTGTATATTTCATGGTTTTTTTTTAATCTTTCTTTTATTTATTTTTATGTGGTGCTGAGGATGGGACCCAGTGTCTCATACGTGTGAGGCAAGCGCTCTGCCCCTGAGCTACAATCCCAGTCCCCATATTTCATGTTTTATGCCCAAATACTTAAACACACCACATGCTCACTGGGCACACCTGCTTAATTTATTTTGAACTAAACTGAAAACAAATTTTTGTATCCCAGTTTGGATGCTCCCTCACACTACTGAGAGAGTCTCACAGCATGGCCTTCCTGCTCACCCCCTTTGCTATGAGGATAGAGGAGTCTCTTCTTAGGACATGAAGCAATTAAGGATGGATCCCATAAACTAGCTGTGAGAGGAATGTTGAGATCCGGAGTCCGGAAGGCTTGGGGAGCATCAGGGGCTGGTTCTGAGGTAGGACTTCCTCCTCAAAGGAACAAAAGTCTTAACTGTGGCTTGCTGCAATGGGCATGAGGGCCACAGGCTGCAGCCGGGGACTCCACGCAGGCTAAGCAGAGAGCAAGTGCTGAGGAAGGAGGCAGAGATGTTGACGGCAAGGGTCAAAGGCTCCTAGGAGCTGTCACAGGGAGGAAGGCTCTTCCATGTGCCTTAATTTTCTAAGTTCTGTATTGAACATGTGGCTGCAAAACAGAAGTAAATAAATATTTTATGGGAAAAGAAAGTTTAAAATGCTGCTAAACATCAGGTTCCAGGTAATAGATTGCATAGGATTTGTAAGATCATTAGCCTCAAAGAAAGAAACAGTGCAGATGATTTATTGGCTTGGCATTGAAGTGACTAGCTAATGAGATCGTGCAAAGATCAGAACATCTCGGATTCCAATCAGGTCAGGACTTGTGACAACTTTTTCTTTTTTTCTTTTTTAGCTGGTTCTGGATACTTAATCTCTCCCTTCAAAGCTCTTGTTTACTTGAAGTCTGAATCAAAGGAATGAATATCCCCAATGTGAATTATTTCTTGGGGATATTTGCTCTCAGCATCTTGGAACCCTGTTTCAACCCTATTTCTGGGTGATTTCACTATCCACACCCATATGCCTATTGCCTTGTGAAAGTGCTGCTCCCTCTTTTCACAAGCAGGCAAGGCACTTTACTGATATGATAGTTCAACATTTTTGCAGCAGTGACTTTGTGTTCAATGTCTCTTTGACTCATCAGAAATTACTACACATTGTATTAGTCCTACCTATCCCCAAGCAGTGTTAAGAACCCCAAATGAGGGGGGAAATGGGGAATAATCAAAAATTAACTTCAGATGGGATGTAGATTTCCCCACTGCTCACGTCTGCACATTCTTTGTGACCATCTCTTTGTGACCATCTCTTTGAGTCATGGATGCCTTACCACACTGACCCCACAATGAATTCCTATTGTCCTTGATGTGAGTGCAATAAAACCCACTTAAATATTTTTTTTTCCAGAAGACTTCAGCATCAATGAAGAACCTCTGGTCATCACATTTTTGTAATGAAATGTCATGGTCCCTTCCCCTGTGTCTGTGACTTAAATTGAAATAGCATTGCCCAATTTCTAAGATGGCATCATAATACTGAAGTAAGATCCTCTTTCTTCTTATCATATTGATAACAGAAAGATGAGCATGCATACTGGATTTCCAAAATTTTGATATAGATTTTTAAAATATAACAATGATCATGAGTTCCAGAAGCTCTGGATAAAATAATAGAGTAGGACAGATTTGAAAAGAGTCTTACCCTACATATGTAAAACTGAAGCATTATTGTTATAAATTAAACAACGTAGGTGCAGTGTTAATTAGAATATTTAATTATAATAAGCACTTGATATTATTACTTGTTAACATTATCAGCATATTTCTGGTAGTTACTTCCACTAGAGTGTTACCCTGACATCTATTAATAACCAAATGCAGTCTCAGGGAGGTCACTTCAGTTCTTTGAATTTCCATTCTTTCCATTGTAATGGACCCCTATAATTTATTAAAGACTCCAATGTGCATTATCTTATTAAATCTTCCAAACAATTATTTGAGTAAGATAAATGAATGTTTTACAGCTGAGAAAACAGATAGTCAAAGGATTTGGCTCATTAGTAATGAATGGTGAAGGATCAAATTAAGTCCACCTGCTTGGGGCCAACACTGTTTTCACTGACAATACCTCTGATGCTCTTTCCAGTTTAGAAAGGGATGCTTCTGTTTCTGTCGTTGCTCAAGGAATGGTCAGAACCTCAAGAACAGAAAGAACCATACTCCTGATTTTCCCAGACCCTAGCAATGGAATTAACAAGTGGCAGGCCTCCAAACATGTGCTAAGCTGAATCTTCCCCTGAATTTGCTGCCTCAACCAAATCATTGTTCAACATCCCATCCCCACTATGGAAGAGCTTACTCTAGATGAGGGAACTGCCAGAAAGGAGGGGTAACTCTTTAACTGGTTTCTCAAAATACCTCATCTACAAAGAGAAAAGACTACAATTAAGACAGAGTTGTAAGTGGAAAAGACGTAGCAGTCAATCATTTCTGAGAGACAGAACAGGTGTTTGTTATACATGGGAAGGCCAGTGAACTTGCTTTTATCTGTGCTTGGACAAGATTATGAAATGCACTTAGTCTTTGCAGCCATAAGGTCTCTGTCACCCTTCCTCTATTCTGCCCTGTAGTAGGTTGGCAGGCAGATATCAAAAAGTCAGTGTGGCTAAGTCCAATACAATTTTACAAAAAACAGGAGAGGGATTACATGCTGTAGTTTGCTGGTTCCTCCTTCAGGGAAAATTACTATATGCACAAAAATGCAGAATTTTCTCCAGGCTATACACAAAACAACCAATTTTTGTTTGTTCATTATTTTGATTGAACCCAGGACCCAGGCATGCCAGGCAAGCACTCTACCGCTGAACTACATCCCAGTCCTGGTAAACTGTGTATTACAGTTATGTAGTGTTCTGGATCTTGATCATTGCATTTTCTAATGTTTCTTCTAAGATTCAGCTGAGTTATTTCTTATAGGTATAGTTAATATCCATCTTTTTAGTTTTAATTGGACACAATACCTTTATTTTATTTATTTATTTTATGTGGTGCTGAGGATCCAACCCAGTGCCTCCCATGTGCTATGCATGTGCTCTACCGCTGAGCCACTACCCCAGCCCATAGTTCATATCTTCACTGATATTCTGTTGGATGAACTAAAGTATCACAATGCATTTGCCCATGCTCCTGTCTATGTATTCTTAGGTTGTTTCTAACTTTCATTTTCAGATGTGGTTTTTCAAATATATATTCCCACCAACAATATAGAGAGACATCCCTAATACATACCTTGCCAGCACTTGATACTGTCAAATTTCTTAGTTTTTAAGAATCTAGTACATATAAAATTATTTCTCATAATTTGCCTTTCCCTGACTACTGAAAAGATCTAGCATCCTTCCACACTGTATAGTGATGAGGATTTCCTTTTCCGTGAAATGTTTATTAGGATATGTGAATACTCATTCATATAGTTTATTTCTGAGAAGCTGTCGAGAAATAGAGACCCTGAAACAGTTCTTCAGAAACAAAAAGGAATCTGCCTACGGGTTTATTCTAATCTCCTTTGTCTCAGGTGTCCAGGTTTATTCTGCAGTAACTAATCTTTCCACGCTTGCTTCTGCCTTTCATTTCCCAGCCCCTTTGTGTAGCTGCTGGTAGGAGCATCTCTTACTGGAAATCTATTTCCATGTCCTTCTTGCATCTTAGATGTGTGCTGTCAGTGTCTGTGGACACTTGTCAGTAGACTCACATTTTAGAACAGAGCACTTGCCATTTGCAAGTTCTTCTTGGAAGAGAGCCTAGGAGGAGGGGTGAAAAGTGTTGAATGAAGAATGACCTAGCTGGGCCGGTTCTTGGGGGTGACTGCAATCCAACCTTTGGCTCCAACCTCTGAAACACCTGCAAAGAGGCTTATGATCTTTTCCCCGAACGATAATAGCTGTTAACTTTCTAGGGCCCTACAGGATTTATAAAATCAGAACTTAAACTTCTACTTCCCCTTCCTTTTTCATTGTGGCATCCCTGATCTTATCTATGTCTGGTAGACTGTCATCCAAAGGTTTACTCTGTCTTACTCTTTCCAAGGAATCAACCTTTAGTCACCTGCCTTCTTGGTGGGGTGGGGGCAGGATGCTGACTGTGTGTGCAGCGTTGGAGGGAACCTGTGAGTCCAGCTGTTTCCCCAACAGACCACCAACCTTTCTAATTTCTACTTGTTCTCCATCCTCCATTCCTAAACTACCAAGTCCAGATTCTTCAACTTTAGAGACGTTCTATAAGGAAGTTAGGTTGAATCTCGTCTTTGCCATAGCTCACTTTCTAAGCTTCAATCTTCTTAGTTCTGATAAGTCCATCACCTCTCATCATAATGGATCGACCTTTCAGCATCCAGAAAGTTAACTGTTTACTCTCTTAATTCCCTTTCTCTTCCTGAGATAATGTTGTAAAATAAGAGTGATAAGAATAAGAAAAATTCACTGTGCTCTTGTGTAATTTTAGGAGGAACCCAGAGTTTGATGAGTGTGTTCAATCTGTCATCTTTAATCAGATGGTTATAAAAATTCCTCCCAGCAGTCCTCACAAGATAATGATATTCCTGCTCACTGACTGGCCATGTCGTGACTAATGTCTGGAATTTTCAACATTGTAGAAGACATTTTTGTACAGTTGGGGACCTCTTGGTAACCAAAGTATCTTACCCCAGAGGTTTCCGTTCATATATGAGTTGTGTCATGACTTCTTATGATGCATATCTGAATCAAATGATTTACCTGTGACTTTTCATAATGTTTCTCAAGCTCAAATTGTAGGGTCAACTCTGAATCTTGCCTTAATGATATTTTCCTCTTCTATGCCTATGCCCGGTGCCTTCCTCCACAGTCTCTCTCTCTCTCTCTCTCTCTCTCTCTCTCTCCAGACCCCTCACCCATCACTCTCTACCCCAAAAGACTTCAGTGCCCCGTGAACTAATGGACACTGCAGAATCTGGGAGTATGAGATCTGTAAACCCAGGCTGACAGCCCTGTGAAGGAAAGTGGGCCCACCCTGCTTTCAGGAGGTAATGTGTTCTTTCTTTAGTTCCACCCTCTGGGCCAAGGGGTCTGCACTGACACCTCCCAAGTCCATCCCGCTGTAGCTGTGGTTTGCATGTTCATTCTTCCTGCCAGTGTAGCAGGTCAACAAATCTTTTTTTTTTTCCTATCAAACATCCCATGGGCTAACTTCTTAAAAATTAATGTGCATGCAAACCTCCAGGAAATCGTAACAGGCAGATTCTGAAAAACAAGGTCTTTGGTGAGGTCTGAGATTGTGTGTTTCTAGCCAACTCCTACATGATGGGTCACCATCACCAGCTGCTGCCAGTCCGAGGAGCACATGTTGAGTCGTCGGTTCTGGGTGTGCCACTCTTCTTTTTATCCTGCCACAACCTCCCACACCGGAAGCTGGTCGTGGACCCTCTTGGTGCCTTGCTGACATGCTCATCCCCCAGCTTCTGTCTGCTTTGCAGCTGATGGCTTGAATCCATAGCACTCACACACTTTCCACTGGGTGCTTGAGTAAAGCCTCCAGTAACAGAAGCTAGAGGTGCCTGTGAATAGTCCATCTGCCACTGTGAGCTCATAGACATTGGTTGACGGTGTGAAGGTACGAAAGCCCATTTCCTTTGTTCTGGTTTGGTGCCAACTCAGAAGTATCTTACCCTTCAGAGCTGGAGGACCCATGTCTGAACTTCACCTGAAATTACACACTTCTTTAGCTTCTTCTCCATCACATTCTGCCTCCTTTTCAGTCTTCTATTCTCCTTATGCCCTTCCTGGTTTCTCCTGGGGGCACTTTTTAATGAGTCACATGAATCCTTGGCATAGGGTCTGCTTTTGAGAGAACTGAACCTAAAGCATGTGGCCAAAGTGATTCTTGAGCTTAGAGGAGTGTAGGAAGAGAGGGAGAATAGAAGACAAATGCCACATTCAGAAGCTGTTTACTGCTGCTTCCCAGCCCCCAGTCTAGTGCCTAACACAGAGTAAGGGATTCATCAATTTTAGCCTAATGACCGGTTGGGTAGTGGAATCCAATTTCTTGATAGAATTGACTTAAACCCTGATCTGATTTCCATGGCAAGACCTGGGCCCTCATCAAACACCAGGCTAAGCAGAGCTGACCCATTTGCTCCTTCACCACTCAATCGCCCCAGTATTATTTTGGGATTTCCAGGTGGTCCAGAAGGTTCAGGCTTAATGTTCCTGGGTCCCACTTCTTTACCCATAAGATCTGTGCTCCAGACATAAGCTGTAGGCACCCAGCACCTTCCCTGTGACCTGCCTTCCACTCCTGCTTCCAGGAAGGAACAGCAGGACATCTAGTCATTGCCACATCAGTTCAGAACTGCTGACCCAACACTCCTCCCTAACATGATATTTTTCCAATTATGAGGAAAGACAGGAAGACCACTCCACACGCATACTCCATTTCCTGCCTATTCGTCACGGCAGCATATCACGCTCCTGCCATGTCATGTGGCAACCCAATCCAGCACATATTCTTGCACCATTTTTTTTGGAATTGCAGACCCAGCACAAATGAATGTGGTGTGAAGTTTCATCATTGGAAGGGCAATACGTTCATATGGAGCATTATGAAGAAAACATTCACAGCGTCATATTTTTTTGTGATTTTGTTTCCTTCAAATTATTCCATCTCAAGAAATGAAAGAGAAAACAGATATGCATTATAGTCCCTATGGACACAGTGCAAAATGATAGAATTATAGATGCAATTGATATCAAAAATACACAAATATAAGATATAAAAGTGAAACAAAAGTTTTGCTCAAGCAACAATTTCTATCTGAGGAAGCCTTGATGCATCTTATTTTGTCTTTCAAAGAGTGAAATTGATGACAAAGGACATTTTCCTGAAACTCTTTCCTATGTACTTGAGTGGCAAGGGGGTCTCTTTGATGTTCTGTGTTGCTGTTTGCCTCTGGTGATTCTTCACACAGCTTTCTCTTGTTTCCTAGCTTGCCATAGCATTGGCCCACTCCAGCACATTTCTGTTTATTACTTCATGCTTTTATCACAGATTATGAAACTTCCTATGTGTAGAAATGAAAGCTGACACTTATCTTTACTTCTCATATGGTTAAGCATTTTACATACAGGGGGAAATTTTGCATGCTGATATAATTAATAACATGGTCATCATATCTAGTTACAGTCCTTCAAATAATAAAACTTTGAATAAATCTGGATTTCCCAATAGAAACAATTGTATTTTTGACTTTTGCTTTATTGACAGCTGAAGCTATGTAATGCTCTGTGAACTTGACAATGGTCCATGGAAATTATTTTTCCACCATGAAAGGATGAATGTAAATTTAGAAACCTTGGTAATTTTGTACATGTTTTTTTTTTCCTTCCGAAGTCTGAAATTAACGTTTTATGCCCTTTTCCAAAAGTTTTTATCTCTGGGTCTTTCTTTGACACCTATTTCCCCTGATCCTACCATACAGAGCCCAGTTGAGCTCTACTGTTAACACCAACAGAAATATACAGCCTACACTGCACTTTGTTGGGATAGTCCAACAAATCAGAAATAATCAGAAAGCAATCCCCATCTTGACTTCCATCTCTTGTAAGAAAACTGAAGGGTGTCCAGTTGGGAATCCACAATATGCTACCTCTACATCCCATTGCAAGTCTAACTCTCTCACCACCATTCCACCCACCCATCTCGGACTCTCACTCTTTGACCTCTGCTTTCCCACTCTCTGACGAGGGAGTGCCTCACCCTACACCAATGCCTCCTGCCTGCCTCCTCCCTCCTCCTTATCAGCTCTTCATTGTCAGTTGATTTTCCTTCTGGTTTGTTGTAATGTCCTCTTTGTCATATGCATTTCACAGCTTCTGTCCTCCCACAGGACAGGAGGAAAGAGAGCAGAGAGACAGAGGTTTGGTGGACATCATGAACATTCATTCATTTATCAATCATTTATTAATTTGATTTATTCATTCAATGTCATAAAATAACTAATAAATTTTAATTTGATTTAAAGTGAAGATTGACATTGTCTTAATTAAAAAGTGTTATGTAACTGTCATAAATCCATCCATGAGCACGCACTGTTCTGCAAAATATTTGCTCTCACTATTACTACCCCACCTAGTTACTGTCGAGTTGTTTCAACACGTTTTTATTCCTCACTCCCAGTTTCTGGTTTCACATCCCAGGTTTAAGAATTACTTTTAGTTAATCCTTAAGCTTTGGCAGTTCTTGTCTTTCATTTTAAGACAAGGTCATGCTAAATTGCCAAGGCTGGCATCGAACCTGTGATCCACCTGCCTCAGCCTCCTGAGTTGCTGGGATCACAAGCTTGCAGACATGTAACATATACCTGGCTTGAAAGCCCAATTCTAACTACTGCATCTTATGACCCCAACCAGGTTTAAATACCCGTTTTGACCTACCTGAGTAACCTATTAGTTACTTAGCCAGTTATCTTTATTTGCACAATGGTCTTTAATATGAACCATCATATAGCTTTTGCATATGGAAATTAATTGGCATAATACATAGAGTGTCTATTCAGTGTCTAGAACAAGAAGTAGCTATATAAATGCAGTCATAATCTTGAGATTCTTCATCATCAACTTGCTACATTAATTAATTGTTAGGTGACTATCTCCTTGTTCATTTTAATCTCCTTAGAAGTTCGATGACTATATTCATTTTTGCATTTTTAGTGTACCTGAAACATGGAGTGTGGTGAACAATAAAAAAGGTGATCTTGACTAAATAGTGACTAAACTACAATAGTCAGAACTAGCAAAATCCTCAGTTAATAATTGATGGAATTACAAATCCTATTGGGAGTGTGCTTTAGGAAGAAAGCATTTCCTTCCTACATTTCAAGTCATCTCAGCCACAGCTCCAAAAGAATGTGCCAGAATCCAGGTATTTATGTCTGTTGTGATGTCATTTAATGCCATAGCTGTTCCATATACTCCCTGTGGTGGAACATTTAGACTGTTTGCTGCCATTCCAAAACAGTGTTTAGGTAAAAATTCAGACACATAAGCTTATATCTTTAGGGGCAGACTCCTAAAAATTAAATTCCTAGATTAAAGGATAAAAACTTTAAAATGATCTCTCCAGGCCTACTTTCAAATTTTCTTTCAGAAATATTGTACAAAAATGCTTGTTTATAGCCATACACTGATTGATATTCTTTTAAAAGTTTATTTAATAGTAAAGCACACGATTACCTTGCTCCAATGGAATTTATTGTGTGTTAAAATGATTAGCATTTTTCAAATTTATTCATTTTTTTTTGTAAAGTATTCTTTCATGTCCACTGAACCTTTTTTCCCTAATGTTTTAAAATTTGTAGAAGCTCCTTTTAGGTAAAGGACAGTAACTTTTGTGTGTTGGTTTTGATGCTATTTTTCTCTCACATTCCTCTTCAAAAATATTCTGAAGTTCTACCTTGTTTTTAGATTTTTAAGTATATACATTTTCTTCCTTTTGAGATTTCATCCACTGTCATAGGAACTTCTCTCCCATACAGATAGGAAACACATGCTGACTGAAATCCTCTTTCAATAATTCAATAGTTCACTGAGCTGTTGAATTAACTGGCAACTAATTTTGGTGATTTGAGTGGTTTTGAGTAATTCTTGAAGAATTGTGGTGAATGGGGGAATCCTAGATGCTCAAAGTTGAACCACCATGGTGAACACCATCACCGGGTAGCCCTATGAGTAGACAAAGGGTGATGTCAGGCCATACTTGGATAAGGTCCTCGGGCCTAATGGCACACGAAGAGGAGCATCACAGGTGAAATTGGCCAGAACCATAAAGGATGTGAAATGTATCCTATTGCCGCGGTCTGGCTGGGCACAAATCACAAGCCACTCAAGCAGGAACAAACTTTATTTCTGAACTCCATCAGCACACTCCACACACGCTCCCCGGGAACTCTGCCACATGCCACGCGCTCCTCCAGGAACCACCAACCGGAAAATCCCTCCTCCGGCACCTCCCCAGCCAATGTGAACTCTTCAGGAATCCCCGAGAGAGCTTAACGGGAACTCAATGGGAACTCTGAGAGAATTCAAAAGTCATCATCTTAATGGCTCACTGGTGTCACCTCTCAACCACTCCTTCTGGCAAAAATGCCATGTGTCATCCCGACTCGGCTGTGGCCCTCAACATCCTACAATGTGACATTTGGTCTAGAGAAGAGAAGACTCACAGGAACCAGATTAGCTACCCTTAAATATTAGAAATTTTGACATGAAGAAGAAAGTATAGAACAAGGAGTCAAAGGAGAACAAAAGAGAAGTTAGAGAAAAGCAGAATTTAGACAAATATGCAGAAGAACTTTCTAACTGTAGAATATTCTGCTTGGTCAAACCCCTTTACTGGATGCATTTAGGTATTCAAAAATGCTGATCTACCTGATCTGGCCTCATCCTGCACCTTCAAACTGACCTTCTTTTACCACATCTGATAAATATGAGCCCATAAGGGAAATAGATGCACACAGGAATCATCTGGAACGAATACATAAAAATGTTAGCAATGCATTGTCTGAGCGTTTGAAGATTATGATGAATTTTTATTTTCTTCTTTATAAAATTCTGAATTTTCCAAATTTTATATAGTGAACATCTATTGTTTTTATGAGCATAAAAAAGAAAAAAGCTATTAACAATGTCATGATTCTTCAGACTAGCCTTCTTGTATCGCTCTTGTCAATGTCATCTACCTTTTTGCTTACTCTCTCCCTATCCTTAGATTCTTATCTCCATCCTGTTCCTCTCTGTCTTTGACCTTGTCCCTTGTTGATACTTCCCGGGGTGCTGACCTTGGTTCCTCTTCATTAGCTGCAACAGTGTCTAATAATTTATATATGATTAGCACCAACCTTGTATTATTCTTTTTTTTAAAAGAGAGAGAGAGAGAGAGAATTTTTTAATATTTATTTTTTAGTTTTCAATGGACACAACATCTTTGTTTGTATGTGGTGCTGAGGATCGAACCCCGGGGCCACACACATGCCAGGCGAGCTCGCTACTGCTTGAGCCACATCCCCAGCCCTTGTATTATTCTTGACAGACAGAATGAGACATCTACATATGCTCTCAGTAGGATTAGTCTGCTATATTAGACAAATTGATGTCTCAAATCCTGCCATTTAACATGATCATTGTCTGCCTTTCTCTGAAAATCTGCATATGCATCTGTGGATGACTGTGCAGGGTACTGTATTACATTCTGAGTTAGGCTAGTAGCACATAGATAAGTCCATTCTTCTGTAAGAGGAGAGACAATCCTAATGGCCAGTCAGTCATTGGAAAGGAAAGGAGTTGTTAAGACAAACAATACAGTTCAGAGGTAGGCTGAGGGTAAAGCAGGGGAGGAAACTTTATTTCTCTCCAGGCCTATAGTTAAAGATGTTTTGATGCCTGGATTTGCGATCTTGATGGTAGACATTGTGACACTCCCATGGAGGAGAATGGTCGAAGATCAGTGTGACACCATGCCTTCAACCCCAGAGAGCAAGCAGATTTTGTAAGACATCATTGAGTTTTGTGTTGCTCTGTTTGGTTGATTGCACTGCATTATTTCTTGTTACACAGTTTCTACTTTGACTTGCTATTTCTCTGCATATTAAAAAGAAGATGAAGTTTGACAAACAAGAATTACCTTTAATCACCAACCTTGAAGGAGCCAGGCTTTATTTTAATTAAGGAAGGATGGCACTTTTTTTTTTTTTTAAACTGGGGATTGAACTCAGGAATATCGACCACTGAGCCACATTCCCAGCCTTATTTTGTATTTTATTTAGAGACAGGGTCTCATTGAGTTGCTTAGTACGTCACCATTGCTGAGGCTGGCTTTGAACTCATGATCCTCCTATGTTAGCCTGCTGAGCTGCTGGGATTACAGGCATACGCCACTGCATCCGGAAGCATGGTACTTTTATACCTACTCTGGAGAGTATTACTTTGTTTATCCACTGGATTATTTGGTTATATTTCTTTTATTTGAAACTTTTAGTTTTTCTATTATTTTTGTAGTAACATTTAAATTGAGTTTTTTTTTTTTCATTTTCTCATCTCCCTTACTGGATTGGACACTACATGATAGCAGAAATCGTCCTCCATCTGCTTAACATCCTGCCTCCTCTCACTATTCTCAAGTGATGTCAGTGAATAATACTTTTCCATGTTTGTGCAAAGCAGGTCTCTCGACCTTAGCACTGTTGAAAGGCTGGCCAGCTCTTTGTTGTGGGGACCATTGTTTACACTGCAGGACGTTTGATGTCATCTCTGCCCTCTGATGTCTACACGGCAGTAGCGGCTCCCTCACCCCAAGGCTGTCTCTGGACCTTGCCAAATGTCACATGGGGCAAAATCACTCCTGGATGAAACCAGGATAAGAGCATTCAAAATGCTTTCACATAAAAGGAGATCATTAAAAGTTGAATGTAACGAGCTCATATTAACTTCACATCAAACGGAGCCCATCAATTGCAAGCGCATCCGTAGTGAGACATAACCCCACTTCAGAGACATGAGGATATTCACTTAGCATTGCTCTGATAACTAATGATCTTGAGTCCTTTTCATGTGCTTATTGGGCCCTTGTATATTTCCTTCTGTGAAGTACCTGCACAAGCACTTGCCCATCTTTTTTAATTGAGTGTTTGTCTCTGATCCTTTACTGTTTTGAATATAGGACCTTGATCTGATATGTGTATGCAAATATTTTCTCCCAATCCGTGACTTGCCTGTTTGTTTTATTAACATTTTTTTTTCAAGGAGCAAATGTTTTCTATTTTGATGAAGTTCAGTTTTCTTTATTCCCTATTTGTCATCTGTGTTCTTGGTATTCTAAGGATTCTATTTTTTTTTTCTGATGCTCAGTTTTGAATGCAGGGCCTCACACATGCTAGGCAAGCGCTCTATCACTGAACTGCATCCCCATCCTAGTATTCTGAGAAATCTTTGCCTACTCAAAACTCCTGAAGTTTTTTCACTACAAGTTTTTCCTTAACGCAGTTAAGCTGATGATGTTCAAGTGAAACAGATGTGGTATATCCAGACAATGGAAAGTCTTCTTTTGTTGTTGACTACTCAGCAATAAAAAGAAACAAATTAATAAACTCAATTTAGATTAATCTCAAAATCACTAGGTTCAGTTAATGAAGCCAGACACCAAAGAATAATATTATATAATTCCACTTATAGCCATTCTAGAAAATGAGCACTCATGCAGGAAGCAGGTTAGTGGTTTCTGAGGAACGAACCAGGAGCAGGATGGTATGTGGATGAGGAAACCTCAGGGGGTGAAGGAAATGTTTTCGTACTTAGCGTTAGTACATTTATAATGCACTAATGGTCAGATAAAAATATGTGCAGTTTGTCACATGTAATTTATGTCTTCATAAAGTTGTAAAAATCCATTTGAGATCAAGAAGTTAAGGAATTTTCCTCTAGTCAGAACAGATCTTATGCCCACACCATGCCAACCTCAGCACTGGCTGACTCTGCAGGCCCTAATGCTCCATAACCTGCCAGTAGCCACTGTCGGCTCGTGATCAGTACTTACAACTCCTGTCCTCTAGGGGTCAGGCTTAGACAGGCAAATGATTCGGGAAGGGGAGAAACATTGGTTCACCTTCATCTAAAAAGTAGCCTTACATGTATGGGACTGTGTGTGTGTGTGTGTGTGTGTGTGTGTGTGTGTGTGTGTGTGCATGTGTGTGTGTGTGTGCGTGTGTGTGTGTGTGTTTAATTTGCATCAGGAACCAGTGTGTTTTATTATGAGATCCCCTCTCCCCCTCCATGAAAGAGCATGTCCCCAAGAGTAAGGATGGTGACAGTGAATTTTGATGTGAGGAAAACAGTTTGAGAAGTCTAAAGGGGATCTTACTGGGAAACGCTGGTTGCAAGCAGATTTTCAGCCAGAAGCACTTTACCAGAAATCAATCCCAAGTACCCCTAACTATGCAGGGTTTTATCTGCCAGAAGGGAATGTTGGAACTCAATAAACCCTCTCACTCATGGAGGTTCTACTATGTGCCTGGATACACATAACAGAACCTGCACGTCACCACATTAATCCTTACAACAACCCTTTGAGGCTAACACCAGTCTAATAATTTAGGAGGAAAGACACAGAGGTCCCAAGGGCCGTATAGTCTTTGTATCCACATGGTGGTAGAACCTGGCTTCAAGACCAGCCCTTGCTGTCTCCAAAGTTTAAGCTCTTCCTGCCACAAGACCCTACACTTTTATTTTAATAAGACTTTTCACACTTGAACCCAAAGTTGTAGTTTACTCATCTGTGCATTTTTCTGCCATTACTAAAGATTTTGGCCAAAGGATATATTTTTATTTTCCAATACTTCCCCTTTCCCCTGGCCAAAGGACTTTTAAAACTACTTATATCACACTCTGGGTCAAATAGAATCATTGGCTTTATTATTTAATGACTTCATTGAAGACATAGACAACAAATCCTTTGGATTTGTAGGTGAAAAGAGGAAGCTAAGAGAAAAAAGTCTGTATAACAGAATATACCAAATCTAAAAATATTAAATCTAAGAGGCACAGATTTGAAAAAACCTGTAGAGGTTTGTGGGAAGGACTTGCAGAATGTCACCTTATGAAACTGAAGTAGCAGACTGCGGAGTGTGAGGGTGTGATTCTTTCACAGAACAGGGCACTGTCAGTCCAGTCCAGAAAGGGATCATCCACGGCTCCCATTCAGGCTGTTTAGAGGAAACAGAGGAGAAGGTAAGTCAAAGTAAAAACTCTCCATGATTTTCATTCCACAGAAATCAGCACATTCAAGATGAGTGTTGGATGGAATTTGGAACCATTCAAGACACTGATGTCATCCAGATGGACCTAAAGGTTCTTATCAGGAATACCTATCAAGATCTGGGGATACTGCTTCTTAGTCCTTTATGGAACCAGATGGATGCCTAATTGCTATACATTTTGAAAATCTGCTGATTTTATTTGAAAATCTGCAAAGGCCCTAAGAAAGTAAAAATGGCCCATATATTGCACATAATTTCTTCATTGTGATTAACTAAAAATTTAGTTAATAGTTCAGACCTATAGTTCAAAGGGCTCTAGCTGCCAAAAAGTTGTCCTGTTATGTACAATTTGGGGAATAAATCTTATATCTCGAAGCATCTGAGACACAACTATCCAAATGGGTAAAATTCAAACTTAGGAGTTTATTTGTCAATGATGGGCCAACTAAATCTCTAACAGATCATCATCTCCAGGACTCAACGCATATTACCATGAAGACTTAGCTGAGGGACTTTGCTTCATTATATTACTACTCAGAGCTGGTACTTGGCTGGTCTGCATACAACAGCATTCCTATCGAAGTCTGGCAATACTTCCATACCAGTACCATTCCTCAAAACCCCCTCTTCCACTACCCTGCCTCCACCCTGCTCCTGCCCTGACCTGTCCTTCCTTTGAGAATTCCTGGTCACTCTGTGATCTGGTAACTGAACCGTGGCGTAGCAGGGGCCTCCTGGGCTCGTTCCAGTTCTGCAGACTGGAATCATCTTGATGGGTAAATGCCTGTTGACCAAAGTTATTAAAAATTTAATCGAGCAATTTAAATAACACCTCCCTTTACCTCTTTTTGTTCCAATCACTTATTTTAAGCTCTTTAAAATACTGTTTCTTTGTCCACTAACATTAGAATTAAGTGAAGAAAGTTCCTGAGAATCTAATATAGCTGTTTTAACCACTTTTTCTGCAACCTTGCCCAGGATGGCTCCTGTGTTCAGCATGTGCTAAGAGACTGGCATAAAGATGGGCTATGGGTTGTGCCAACTGCAGTTGGCAATTGTTGCTTCCATTGGAGGTCACCAGTGTGCCAGGACCCCAGGATTGAGAACTGCTGACCTAGAGATCATATTAGCTCCTTATCTATTTCCTCCACAGTCTTCTGCCACTCAATCTATAAAGGTCTTCATATTTGAATAGGTAGCCACTCAAATGTTTTTTCCTTATCCCAGAATGCATAGTACACCACATTGTGCTGGGTATCAAAAGCCTCCACAGTCGAGCTGATGGGATCCCCACTGTAGCCCTTCACATGTTCTCAGATGCAACCCTGTTACACCCATGTTCCAAACATGCTTGCTACACTCACATCCTTGGGTCTTTGTTCAAGGAGTTTCCTCTTCTACCATCTGCTTCTGCAAATGTCACTTGTCTATCACAGTTCAGCTCAGGCCCAGTGCTCCTATGACAAGTCCCCTTATTTTCACAGAGAGCCACCATCCCTCCAGGTTGCAAACATAGATCCAGTCTCTCCTTCCCCCATGTCTCTGTTTCATTTTACAGCACATTATAATGCCCATCTTCCCAAATAAACCATTAAATCAGGGAGTCAGGGATTCCCTCACTCATTCCAACACCCTCCTCATGCTTCTCACAGGTATTTATTAATAAATGTTTCTTGAACTGAAGATAATATCAATGATTTACTATTCATGATAATATTCATAATTTTTCTCTTATTACTCACATATGTTACCTTGAGAGATCACAACTCCTACTCATCCGCTTTGGGTCAGGTAAGTAGTCGGTGTCAATCAGTTCCAGAGCTAAGAAAACAGTGTGACTTCCTCTTGAATTTGTCCTTATATCATGACACACTTATGTTTCTTGATGTGTGGTCTCTTCCAAGAACATTATAATTCCTAGAGCAAAGTGCAATAAAAATAAGTATGACCTGCTTCCAAACCAAGACAGGAATTTTTGACATTTTCAAAATGGAGATCAGCCAAACTGATACTTGAAGAGAGATTATCAGTGATTGATTATATTTTCAGTATTGATTATATTTCCTGCATGGCCCACTTATCATCTTGATGATGAAATGATACTTTCAGGGCATCATCAGCATTTGTTTTTATTCTGTTTTATTTAAAATTGCATACCCAAAGATCAAACTCTAAAGTAACAAGTCCTATAATCCTAGATACTTGGAAAACACTATGACAGAATCAACCTGAAAACCCCCACTGATGATTTGTCTTCTTTATTGGAGATTTAGATTTTTATAGTTTGAAGGTGTTTGTACTAACATTCCTTTCAACTGCGTGTCTAGGTAGAGCAGTGATTTCCAACAAGGGGCAGTTTTGACCTCGGGGGTATTAGTAATGTCTGGGAAGAGATTTTTTTTATGGTCACAACTGGGGAGCGTGGAGGCAGTAATGCTCTGCACATCTAATATGTAGAAGGAAAGAATGCTTCCAGAGGCACAGGACAAAACCTGGCGTAGAACAGGCAAACTCATTGTGGATAACCATATGAAAACTAGAAAAGCACAAAGTAAACACTAGGGGTCAGTAGGGAGGCATGAAATGTCACTTTCTAAATAATTTTCCAACCATCAAAAAAATTCATAAAAAAGTGTCAGTGAGAAAACTGGATAAAGTTTAAAAATTCAGAAAGTGTTATGTAAATGCTATAATTAATCAATAAATTTAATATTTTAAACATAAAAAAAGGAGTTTGGCTTTGTTTCTAAAACTTTTCTTATATGTCTTGTAGGAAACAAGTAAATATTCAGTTAAAAAAAATGGGACAGGGTAAGGAAGAACCTTTTGAGTTGGATTTGATTTGTAGATTTTCAGTCTAAACACATGGATAATGCAATGTAACAGTGTTGCACACAATATCACATGATGCCATATATCAACTTCCTGTCTCTTTCCAGAGGTTCTCAAATGAAGATGCCTCTAAAGTAAGAAGAACTCCTCACATCCAACTCTTGCTTTCTAAATAATACTATTCTCTACTAAAAGGGATACGAGTTTATCAATAAAGTGGGTCATTCCAGGAACTAGACAGGAAAAAGTTGGGATAAATCCCTAAGCCAGAGAGTAAGAAAGTGCTTGAAACTCTAAACTTTCGAAGAGCTTCGAAAGGACACAGGATTTGTCCTGAGGGGCTGTATTTGACATAATTAGTATATGATAAAGAAAAAATCTAATGGATGAAAATAAATACTTTTTGTTAAAATAAATTTTAACAAAATAAAATACTTATTTAACAAAAAATACTTATTTAAAGAAAAAGTATTTATTAATGAGAAAGAAACTATTAGTCATTGAAGAATGTCTGCTAAATAAACATAGGAAGAAAGATAGAATCTTAAAACAGTATGATTTTTTTATCCCAAAGAAGTTGTTGCTTCCAACAAGGATCACTGACATGATAAAACTACTAGGTGAAAGTTTGGCAGGGAAGAGTATATTCACTGTCTCAGAGCTTCTCCTGGATTGCTTATTAAAACAAGGGGAATGTATCCTAAAATAGAGAGATCCAACAGTCAACAACACTGCAGCATGTGGCCAAACAGTCCTTCAAAAGTGGACACCCTGACATTCTGTGTACCTGATGTGACACTGAGGAAAACATGTCACCCACACAATCACCTTATGAAAGGTTTGACTTGATTCTAACCACCAGGTAACCATCAGATAAAACCAGGATGTGGAGCTATATAAAGACCACTCTCCTGGACCCTTCAAAAAGAGTCAAGTTCAGGAAAAAAAAATACAAAACCAAAAAAGTCAAGGATAGATCCAGGTCAAAGAGATAAATGAAATATAAAACCAAATATAATATGCAGACTTTCATTGGATTCTGAGAACCCCTCCCCCCAAAAAAACCCTATAAATGGCATTTAAGGCAATTTAGAAATGTAATTATCATATATTATGCTTAATTAGGCTTATTTTCTCAATTGGTATTGCATTGTGGAATGATGGAAGGTGTCCTTATTTGGGGGAGAGATGTATTAAAGTCTTTAGAGAAAAGTATCCCTGTATTTGTAGCTTACATTCTAATTGCTTAGGAGATGATAAATGATAGATAGATAGATAGATAGACAGACAGACAGACAGACAAGTAATAGAAAGCTAGCATATGTAACAAAATGTTGCTGGTGAATCTGCATAGTGTGTGCAGATATTTGCTGTGCAATTCTTTCAACTCTTCAATTTTGAAAAAATTTCAAAATAAAAATGTGAAGTTTTTGTAAAAACCATAACAATTAAAAAAAAAACCCTGAAGATAGTTTTCACTTTTCATTACCACCATTACTAGCCTTGGTCAATTTATTTTTTTAAACTCCGTCATCTTTTGAAGAACATTGATGTGTACATAAATGTATTTTTAATACACAGAACAGTGCCTTGCCCCCCAATTTGCAAAGATGACACATAAAGCAAGGTTTTCAAACACCTGGGTTTTAAGTAACTTTCTAAAACTCCATCAAAGACCTGCAGCAGCTTCCTGTCACAGTCACTGGTGGCTCTGGTTGAAGGAAGGTGACCTGTGGTGGCTTAACCAAAGGAAGGAGATGAACTCTCCCAGGAAGCACTGGATGATCCAGGCCTTCCTGTAGGAGCCCAGTCAGCATGCATGCTCAGCAGGAGTAGACTTGACTCAGAGAACATTCGAATTAGCTGAGTAACACTATCAATGCTTTGCTACCCATGGTTCCCTGAAGACACAGGTGGAGCAACTTCGTGGATGACATTGACATCCTCACAGTACAAGGCAGATGTTCACCCTGGTTGGGGTTCAATGCTAACTTGATTATTTTCCTCAGTGAGGCCTCCCTGAGAATTCACTCTGAGAAGACTCTGTTTTTGGTTTCTATTCTAACACACCACACTTATCTTTCCTAGTCCTCATCCAAATTTGTGATTGGACACACAATTCCCTATTGGCTCTTTAAAATGTTTCCAAGCTCCACAAGAGCCCAGCACTGGCCTTTCTGTTCCACTGTGTGTCTAGGCCCAGCCTGGCACCCAGAAGGGGTAAGCATCTGCTGACAGGATGATGGCTGAGGTTGGTCAGACTGCTCCTGGGTGTGCCCAGAGGAGAAGCACTGCCTCACACCTAGGGGACCTTGGGTGTGAATTCTATGACAAGGTTCTCTCAAAACCCAGATATGCACGGAGGCCACCTTCAGAGCTGCGGGAAGCAGGTAAACTGCTGAAATTCGGGGATAGAAGCCAAAAGATGAAGGACTAATAATAAACTTCTCCATGATTTTATTCAATATTCAAACCTGTGTCCCACCCCCCACTGTCCCCGAAATGACTGTGTTATGTTTGTTAACCATTCCACAGCCAGCCTTTCATGGACCACACAATGGCAAAGGAGATGGTACGTCAGGCAGAGGACCGGCAGCCTTGTTAAAAGAATCTCAGAAAGCAAACCAGTGAACAAACATGTTAAACCCATGAATAGAACCCAATCACTTCAATTTTTTTCACCCAGAAATAAATGTTTTAAACATCTTAATGAATATACAAGCAAATGGCAAAGAAAAATTAAAAGAACAACTCAAGGCAGCCAATTGTTTTCAAATTCATTGCTGTTAAGTGATGAATTTGATGATTCTTAGGACATAAAGTCACACAGTCATATAACATAGTCATGTAACACAGTCGTATTTATATAGTCAAGTGATATATAGTCATATAAGTGTATATAATATATAATGTATGTATGTGCATAAAGATATGCATAAATATTCATCAGTGTCAATTTTTTCAGAAGTGTATGTTGGAATAAATGCAGGTGATGTGCCACAAAGATTATCATAATGTTCAGGTATGCTGAGAGCTTCTGATGTAAAAGTATATGCACTTATGTATCAGGACACCTTGGCCTGGGATCCATGAACAATTTAGAGGTCTGGGAAGTGTGCCAGGACACCCCTCGAGGGCACAGCTCCATGGGTTTGTGTTAAGTGTGCATTTGCCACTTTAAGCACTTTGCTTCCTGAATGTGTGGTTGCAAAATTTAATTCACATAAACTCTTGAAACAAAACAATGCTATTTGTTAAAATTAAATCATTGTGTCTTTTTACTACACCTAAAATAGGAATATTTCAGAGTTTTATTCTGCATTCATCTTTCAGCCACCCCTTGTAGTCATGATTCTGTGACTTTGAAGAGACAGCAGGCTCAGGCTCACTGAAAGTTCTCAGGGGCTCCTTTTGGGGTCCAAGGCTCTACCCATTCTATGAACCTCAGACCATGAAAGAAAAACAAAACAAAACTCGTTTTATTTCTGTATTTGGCATTTCCAACCAGGAAAGCAATAAAATCCGTGGTTTTTATTTGATAGAATTGCTCTGATATCCCAAAGGAAAGTGAGTTAACAGCTTTGAATTTCCAGCTGCGCTTCCTGTGCCTGCCTGTCCTGATTCAGAACCCTGTCAACACTGTGTGTGATGGCGGGACAGCAGGACAGAATCCTGAGAAGAGGTGCAGATAGCTTACGCTTTGGGCTTTCTCCCATTCTGATCTAGAAACCTTCAACAATGCTTTACTAAGATGAAATCCAGTCTTTATTCAGAGTGGTCATTCATTGATCCCCAGGCCTCTTCATCTGACCTGATTCTAGATTTGATGATGGTCAGTTTTTTAAAGGTCTGATCAGAAAGTAGGACTACAGAATTTAGGGCCTGAATAAATCATGTATTTAAAGATTCTCTCAGTAATACAGTAAAGTAATATATATATATATATATATGGCATGCATTTAATAATTTAGGTAACATAATAACATGTAATACTATCACCAAGAATCGGTATATGGCTTCTTACTTATAGAGTCTAGTGAAGTCTGTTTCAAAAAGCAGCTACACAAAAACTAAACCATTTATAAACCTAAATTATGTATGAAATCTGTAGGCTGCAGGAATTATTATAATTTTAAACATCTTTCCTCACTTTATTAACTCATCTAGGATTTTAATGAAAAGAACATTATAAAAGAACATTATAAATAAAGATTCCTGGTCAAGTTGAAAATCGAACTCATGTGCCTGGGTGGTTCCTTTGGGTACAGCGGGAAAGGGAGCCACCTTCCCCCATGACAGGCCGCTGCAGGGAGTGCCTTCCGCTCCTCGGGGACTTCCACGAATTCAAGCATTTGCCTCATTTTACTCTTCTCATTTGATTTCTTCTGTGCTTCTCCATGGATTCAGAGCTTTCCCCAGTTTTATAAATATGCGTGCCAGCCTCCAATTTAAGTAAATCATGACCCAAATAAAATCATTCATTAAAATTAGAAGCAAATGCATTTCATTCATCTTATTGTATTTTAATTTTTTCATTACTGTTCACTGATTACTATTATAATAACTAATTCATTGCCTGTATTTAAAATTGCTTATCAGTTGGATGGGAGCGTATGTGCCATGGGCTCTATAGAACAGTTCTGGGAATGGAGGCCTGGTTCTTTTCTAGAAAATTCTACAATTCAATAGAAAAAAAAATGTTCATAGATTTTATGGTTTTCTGTTTCAGAAACAATCTTAGGTAGAAAGATTGATTCTAGACTATATATTTTTTTTATTATTTATATCTCAGATAATATTATGGAAATATATGATTTCTGTTCTGAACATTTAATTATTCCCATAAAATGAACTACTTTACTCCTGATCCTTTGGACATCAAGTTCTCTTGGTCTGAACTAGCACCAGGTGGAGCTCATTTTAAGAGTTCAATTTAATGATTTATTCGTTATTTGGGCATATTTTCTGCCCTCATTCCTTTTTCTCAAATTTTAAATGTCAAGATCAAGGAGATTAGTTCATAATATATTTCATTCCAAATTTTATCTTTTATCTTCTGCCAACATTTTCTTCAGACAGTGATTCAGCATGTCTGCAGGGCCAGGGCTGCCCTGAGAGCCGCTGGCAGTGTCTGTACATCCCGCCCTGTAATGACGGTGGCAAGGAACGAAAGCATCTTAAGCAATGCAGTGTCCTTATTGCTATGTTGAAGGCTGGGAATCTTTGGGTGGCACTGTGTTCCCAATGGATGGTCACACAACAGGCTTTTGTGACTGACACTCTGACTAACTTCTTCAATATTCTAATTTGCTTTCATAGAGATCCAAGGTCAGCTACCCATTAAGAGAGTGAGTGACCTGTATATAGCACCAGGCAGAAAAAGATGGAAATAAGGGTGAAATATTTTTATTAACTACAAAATAAGAAATTTGTTTGAGCCAAGGCATGAACTAAAAGTTTCTTTAAGCTGAAGGCATGAACTAGAAACTTCATGCTATTATTCAACTTTAGGGTATGTGTATATTTCATATACATTCCCCATTTCAGACTCTAAAATAGGTTTTTGTCTTTTTGTTTGGTTGGTTGGTTTTTGGATACTGGGAATTGAATCCAGGGGTGCTTTACCACTGAGCTTCATCCCAGCCACTTTTATTTTTCACTTTGAGACAGGGTCTCACTAAGTTGCATGAATGAAATGGAAGGGTGGCACCTGCAGAAGGTTAATGTGAGTTGAAGAGTATGGAAACGTGGCCTTGAGGGGAGATGTGGCTTAGCCAAAGTGGGACCAGGCAGAGATACTTTGGGGATGATGTAAAGAGCATGAAGATTCAATCAGAAACCCACACTGTCCACTCAACACTGTCCACTCAACACTGTCTTCCAAGGAAGTCAGAATGCCTTGAATTTCAGAAGACAAGAAAACATTAGTGAAACAGGGAACTGATCAGGCACCTAGAGACACAGTTCAGTGTGAAATTCAGAAAGAAGATAATCAATCAAACCACATCCAGGGACAAATTCATGAATTTAGTGAATTCATTCAAGAAATATATCCAAAATTTATTTCAGTACTCGTTTTTTTTTTAGGCAGAATTGATCATTTTAATGTCCAAGGAGTCAAATTAATAAAAACAAAACTTTGTAAGGTTCTATTACAGCAAGCAAGCTCTATTAAAGAGACTATTGAGATGCATCTCTCTACTGCTGACTTACAGCCTTCAAGATAACAACAATCAGGAAACTGGGCATCTGTCCCTTTCTTATACCAAACAAACATATATATATATATGACAGCAAAATGCATTACAATTCATATTACACATGTAGAGCACAATTTTTTCATCTCTGGTTGTATATAAAGTATATTCACACCAGTTTGTGTCTTCATACAGGTACTTTGGATAATAATGATCATCACATTCCACCATCACTTCTAACCCCATGCCCCCTCCCTTCCCCTCCCACCCCTCTGCCCTATCTAGAATTCGTCTATATCAATACTCTTTCTTTATATCAATGGAACCAAAAGCACTCCATAAAAAGGTCAATTAAACTTTGTGTCTCTACTTGCCAGGAAGTGCCAGGGCAGAAGATCCATGACCAGCCATCTTCCCTCCCATCAGCAGAGCTGGCAGCCTCACCCAGAGCTGGCAGCCCCACCCTCCAGAAGCATGTCGCTGGCAATGAGAAGCCTTGGGGAGGGGTACATTTTCTCCTCAGGTGTATCACTTTCAACAACATGCATTCTTGGGAAACTGCTTATTCAATTCTGTTCATTTATTTTGTTTTCGTTCAATAGAGGACTATGTAGCACTCGGCTTCTCTGTGTGCTATTTGAAATAACTATCAGACACTTAGACTCCTTTTCTCCTTTCTGGTTTTGTTTTTTTTTTTTTTTTGAAAATAGTTTCTATAAATGTGTGTGTGTGTGTGTGTGTGTGTGTGTGTTTCTACTTCCCCTAATACCATTTTTCTTTATATTTTACCTTTCCTCCCCTACTGAGCTGACCAGGGGCATGGTGTACATTTTTAAGGAGAAGGAGAAGAGGAAGAAAGAAGACCCTCAAAATAAAAACAGTTGAAATGCTTTGATACGTGGTACACTTTACCCTTGTTCCACAGCCCATTTCTTTTCTTACTGGGCTAACTGGCATTAATTGTCTCCTTATACCTCTTTGGCTGCTTCTGGAGCTACTTAATTTGAAAACCACAGTGACTCAGATGAAGCAAACACAGAGGAAGGTACTTACAGATTCTGGAAATGTGTTCTTAGAGTGTCACAAGGCACTTGTGCAGCACAGGGCACGGTTAGTGGATGAGAAATGCTCTATGTAACCAGCAAGCATTTCAGAGTGCAATATTGCCAACATTTCCTCAGTTATACATCACAGACTTTTGTCACTTCTGTCGAAATATAATTGTTATCCCACCTATGAAGCTATTAAAATTCAAATTGAAAGGCCTTGGGGTTGAGAGACAGTCTCATTGTACTGCAGAGGCTCCTGGGGTGATTCACCAGACCAACATGACCAATCAACTGAGTTACGGGAAGTTGTTAGTATTAGGTTTCTTGTATCTGAATATTCCATTTGAACAGTAGAAATGTTTTTAAAAGTTCTGACATAAGCCAAGAGGTTGAACTAGCTTTGAGTTGGACTGTGTACCCAACTTCTCCTCCTTCTCCTTCTTTGTGAGGCAGAATTTACATTCAGGAAATGTTCATATTTTAGTGAGTGTACTCAGGTACCTGGTTTTAACCAATGCACATCAAGACATAGGCCATTTCTAGTGCCCAGAGTTTCTTTGTACCTGTCCCTAATCATCTGCTCCAAGGAACCACTGAATAAATTTCTATCATCGTAGATAAGCTCTGTATATTCTAAAATTTCAAATAACTGGAATCATATAGCATGGAATTTTGTTTGTTCTGTATTTTTACACTCAATATATTATTTTTGAGACCAATCTATACCATTGAGAAAGGGAAAATATCTTAGCTCTGTTCTTATTTTTGGTCTTGTTTTCAGCCCATGAATTAATTTGTATTCTGGCTTCTTCTATATTTAATACAAATTTCAAGTTTCAGTTTGTATAATTGTTCAATGCAGTGTAAGTATTTCTATAAGGTGAACATAGAAAACAATAGACACAAAATAAACTATAATCAATCATTTAGATCATGCAAGGAAGGGATTATATGCAAATGGAAGCAGAAATGTATAAAATATCCTTATAAAGAACTAGGCAAAATTAATAAAAATGTGCACTTTTGTCATGTTTGAGGAAGACATCCAAGTAAACAAACATAAAGGCTGATAAGTGAATGAAGAATATTTATCTTTTTCTCAGTCTCTGAGATTTTACCTTATGCCCAATACTGCCCATATCTTGATGACCAATAACAAAGATAATCAGAATAATTAGTCTCCTCAGACTGGAATTCCAAGACATTGTCTTATTACTAATATCAAAATTTTTATTAATGTTATTATTCTTAATCATAAACTATGTAAAATTTTGGGTTTTATGCAGTCTAAAATACAATTGAAATCATTACAAACTAGCATCTAAAAGTTAGAACCTAAACTCTTCATATTATTTAAGAAATGCAATGCACATATAAAATATTTTTAAATGATATACTGCATATATGTGTATATGGATGCACATATCCGTCTGTTTATATATTGTATATTTCTCTACAGTTTTAATCATACAAACAATGCTAGCATATAAATAAAGAAACTAATTAGGAAAACATATTATTATAACTCACTAGAAGAAATGAATAGGCTTCTTGTGCAAAAAGTCCATTTGCCACCTGGACTCTACTGTGGCCAGACTCGTTGAGTCCAGAGGGGAATGCTTGTTTGTATGAACGAGACCCCTTTTTGTGTTCCTACTGAGATATAGTTTAAAAGATTTGAACAAGGGGATTGTGATATATAGCACTTTAGTATCAACTGAGGTTGACAAGAGGTTCTTGGGTATGGCATGCTATTTCAGAGTGAAATAGAATTAAAAGCTACTCATTCCACCACTTGTACTTACTGAAATTGTTGGCTTTCACCAAAATGTGTAGTCCAATAGTCTGAACCCAGGTAGAGAGCAGGCACGTGGTCAGGCAGTGAAGTCACACTCAGAGAAGCCAGGGGCCACTTGACTCAGTCCACACCCCAGCCAGAACTCATCGTATCTTCTCCACCAGCTGGCCGAGATGGGAATCTTAGTACAACTGGCATCAAGAAAAGTGTTTTTGCCATATGTTATGGTTTGGATATAAGGTGTCCCCCAAAAGCTCTTGTTTTAAACCAGGAATATTCATAAGTGAAATAATTGCAATGTGAGAGCTCTAACCTAATAAGTCCATTGCAGTTTGAATGGAGTAACTGGGGGCTAACTGCAGGCAGGAGCGGCATGGCTGAGGAGCTAAGTCAGTGAGGGCACCCTCTCTGTGACCCTTTCCTCTCTCTCTGCTTCCTGACCCCACCACGAGCAGAGCAGCTCTCCTCTGCTGGGCCCTTATTCATGATACGCTACTTTACCTTTGGCCCAGAGCAATAGAGTCAGCCACTCATGGACAGAGACCTCTGAAACCATAGGCTCCAAATAAGTTTTCTTTCTCTAAGTTGTTCTTGTCAGGTACATAAGTCACAGTGAAAAAAAAAAACTAAGATACTGTATGTTTTAATAAATCAGAATTTTGGACAATCAGGTTTGGTATTGGTAATCCCACCCCATGGGTAATAATAGGGAAGACAACAACTTCTAGGAAGCTTCAGACCACCTAGACCACCCAGAAGTTAACAATATGAAAATAAATCATCAGTACAATTTATAAAGTTAGACCATCTTTACAGAGTTATATTTTCAAAAATAACACTTATGTTTTTACAGTTAGTATTCCCCTATTCACCTAAAGTTCCTTGATCCTCCATAACAGATTAAAAAAAAAAAAGAGTTGATAGTGACTGAGCTCTCCCTGTGGTCTGAACACTGTTGGAAGCTCTTCTTTTCTCCACAGAGCTTTTGAGGTTCTCTTGTGAAATGTCTGAGAAGAATCTCCTTCTCCACTTACTGCTCCTGTCAAGGAGAGCCCTTCTTCTTAAAGACCAATTGTGACAAGCTCAACTCTTTGAAAGTTTTTGTCACCTTTTGTTTCCAAATTTCAACTTGATTAATACTTTTAAAGCAGCATAGTAGGAGTTGGAGTGTTTAGATCCAATTCTAGGCTCAAAGGACAGATGAAATAAACGCCATCCCACGAAACTTTAGGCCTCAAAAGCTAACTGTAGACTCCCCTAGAAGAAGAAGAAAGGAAAGCCGCAATAGTGACTACCTTTGCATTTGAAGAATCTGAAGTTCTTGTTCATTCACGTCCAGTGGAACACCTACAATGTGAGACAACCGTTTCAAAGATTTCACAAAGCCTACTCCAAAGGCTGGATGGTGACAGAGAAAACCATTTTTTATTATAAGTGTTGCACTCTTTATATTTTATGAACTTGTAATTAATCACTTATTAATCTTAATTAACTACTCAATCACTATTCTCTTATCTGTCTCTTAATTTTGCTACCCATTTTTTTTAAAGTTATTTCAAAGAGAAAAAGTTAGCTTGGAAAACAAAATCTTTCCACTGCTTTTAGGCAGGGTCTGAGTGCCAGACAATGGAAGAGTGGGGAGGGGCATAAGTAATAACTCATCTATATGTGCACACCTTTACAACCCTAATGGTAGAATCCAAGCTGAAAGTTTAGAAGGAATTTTGAAATCATTTCAGGCTTGCTCCTTCATGCTGTCACTTAAAAATATTTTGTTCATCCTTGTATTACTAGAAACAGGGTAAGAACCCCACAAATATTTATCTGAGTATGGAGAGATACATGAATCTTAATATCATTTGTGGGCAGTTAATATCATTGGTTACTCACAGGGCATACAAAAATAATGGATTGAATTATTTAATAGTTAGTACTTTCACAAACTTTGTCTGATTTGGTGCTCATAGTATTTTTCTGATATTCCAGTAGCTTGTATCATTTTCTCTGCTACTGGTTAAAAGGGTTCCTATAGTTCTCCAGTTACAAGGCAATCTATTGACTTAGTTGAGGCACAGCTAGAATGTCCTAAGGCCTCTGACAGAGGACAACTGAAATAAAACATCACCCATTATCTGCAAAGATTTAAAGGCTTAATGTTTTAAACATATTTTGTGTGGTTCCTGGGAGTAAAAATGAGACAAGAGGCAGTGGATACAGGGAAGATATTGTTATGGCAAGATTGTAATAAATCACCGAGTCGATCTTGATTCAGGAAACGGAAACTTTATTCAACAGCTGGCGGTCTGGACCCACCAGCTGGTGAGCCAAGGAGTAGGCTGCAAGTCTACATCCCTTTGACCCCCCTCCCAGGGTTTGAATACACCTTTTATAGTCCAAAACCATATTATAAATGATGGTTTCTATGATTCAAAACCATACACAAACATCATGAGATCTAAAATCATAAGCAGAAAAGGACTGGACCAAAACGTCCCTAGTTAAGTGCAAGTTGAAGAATGGTTACTAACATCTAGACAATCAATCTCTGACAGGGTGCATTGTCCAAGAAAAATGGGAACCAAAGAGAGAGCAATTTTACATTGTATAAGAATTGCCATTTTGTGTTGCCAAACATGCTATGCTAAGCAACTGTTGATGGGTACAGAGGCAGGGCTTTCCCTGGGAGAAGCAGTATTTACGTGACACGAAGTCTCAGGGTAAGATGGAGTCTGTTTGGTCATTGCCCATATAGCCTGGGCCATAACAATATTATAACTTGATTAATAAAAAAATGGAAGAAGGTAGGTTGGGGTTGTGGCTCAGTGGTTGAGTGCTCACCTAGCATGTGTAAGACACTGGATTTGGTCCTCAACACCACATAAAAATAAATAAATAAAAGAAAGTCATTGTCTCCATCAACAACTAAAGAAAAATACTTTCTTTAAAAAAATGGAAGAACTATTTTTTGTGCATGCGTATTTTATGAAGAGAAAAATTATAATGGAGCAATGATTATTAAAAGGTAGATTTCAGCTCAAGTCAAGGAAGAACTTTTTAACATTTAGAATTGTCTGGATGCTTATTAATGGGCTCCTTTGTGACCTTAAGTTCTGCCTTTTTGAAGAACTTCAGACAAGCTGAACAAACTCTTGCCTGCTGAGCTACAGTGGAGATTCAAGCATGGACGGTTTGAATTGCATGAGTTTTTCTATTTCTGAGATTGTCTAATGGTCTTCTGTAACACAAGAGGTCCTAGAGCTTCATAATCTAGGGATGGCATGAATGCTACTCTTGGTGTCACTTCCTTCGTTATAACCACAACAATCAAAAGAAAAAACAATGATTCAACCTGGAACTCTCAGCATTCTGTTCAGTCTTTGAAGACATGCATTAACAAGATGAAAATACAAGGATCTATCTCCATTGTATGTGGAAAGCAATGAAGGTAATTGTTGAATTTTTTGGCTCTCCTATAACTAAGGTTGCTTGGCTGTCAGTGAGACAAAGAATTATTTCCAGTCCAAACTCTCACTGCCTGCCTTGTGTCTGCAGCCCTATGGGACATGCCATCTCCCTGGGTGCACAACCTGAAGCAGGCACATGGGTAGATGGAGCCACCAGATGCTCTCTCACGTTGAAGAGAGGGGGTGAAGGAGGAGTGCCTCCACCCCAGCCACATCCCAAAACAACTTGTAGAGATTCCCACAGCTTCCATGTTCCCACTACATCTCCATCTCCACAAGTGTGTGTTTATGAAACACCTACTCCAGGTACGTCACTTGGAAGCTACTCTCACAATGCATGGACAAAGAAGCAAATAGAACACAGGAGCTTTTACATTTAATTTTTTCTCATGCTTAAAAATTTTAAATTCTAGCCTTTTAAATTAATTCCAAATTAATCAGGAGAAACTTTGTTCCATTTGTTAATCATTCCCTCTCACCTAAGCAGGGAGATGGACAATGTTGAAAGATCCCTACTTAAAAAAAAAAAAGAAAAGAAAAAAAAAAACTTCTTGCACTCATTTGCAGTTCTCAGTTAAGTTAAAGCACTCGTGATTCCCTTGAAAATGCAATTGTGTAGAATACAAATTCTTCCCCTGGATTATAAACTCCTTGAGGGAAGAGGACTTGTTTTTTTTTTAAAGCCCTTTATGTGATCCATAGTCATTTATTTATTCAACAGTCAACAATCAAAACAGCTTTTGAAAGGCTCCATGAGTGTTGGGTGCTGGAGGCATCTGCTATGCACAAGAGTCAATTTAGCACAATCTTGAGCAAGTTATCTATTTGTATCTTAAAATATTACATTTAGTTCACTTAGCACAGCAGTGTGTTTTGAGCAAATAGGACACATAGAAACAATCGGTAGGATGCTAAAAGTTCCTGAATTTGGAAAGCATTTTGGGATGCTGACCTATGGAAAGAAGGCTCTGGGAAGTTAAGAATGCATAGGGTTGGGTGGAGTAAGACTTCTAATTCCCATGGTCAGGTTGACCTCACTGAGTGCGTCTATCTGCTCAGTGTTCTGCTATGTCCCTTCTTTCCCTGATCCTCAGGACAGAACTATGGGAACCCTTACCTCTTATATCTCTTTATAAAGAAGGTGATTTTCTAGAAACCCTTCCATGAAAGTAGGCATCCTCTCACGTTCACAGAGTTGGGTGCCTATGAAAGCTCTGTAATGAAACTGCAATCATCACTTGATTGTCTTCTAGACATGGATGTAAGTGTACTTGTGATGTACCTTTTCCATCTGAGATGCACTGTCACCTCTGGCCCCAAAGAACACCACAGCTAGTGCATATAGGAGAGCTAAGGGAGAAAAGAAGTGCTTCTCAGACCATAGACAACGATCATCGCTCATTTCTTAGAAGGTATCAAAACAGAACTGTGCATTTGCTGCACTTAGCCCACTCCTGCACCTGGGGAACAGAACACACAGACACCAATACCACCACCAACAGGCCGAAATTCCATCATTTAGACCTTTACTTCAAATTAAGGCAAGCACCACTTCTACCTACCAGTCTGAATGCTCCATGAGGGGCTTGTTGGAAGCAAAAACAATGTAGATATTGGAATCAAAAGCATTTTCAGCTCTGCCACACTCTAACTTTGGGACCAGTATCTTAAGTTCTCCTGGCCTTTGTTTACTCTTCTGTGATGGTGGTTAAATACCAGCTTCTTTAAGAACTAGTGTGCTGGTGAAATGAAGCCATGTTTGTAGAGTTCCCAGGACAGTCCCTGTCTATAGTGGGTCGTCAAGGGTAGCAGTGAACAGTGTTACTATTGCTGTTACTCTTAGCTCACTTTAGCTCACTAGGTCAGGCTAATGACAAAGAGGGCAATGTAATAGTTTTGAGCCCAATACCCATTTGACCTCACCAAGTCTTGCAAAAGTACACAAAAGTGCCAGGTGTTGTCCTGCACACCTGTAATCCCAGCAACTCAGGAAGCTGAGACAGAAGGATCACAAGTTCAAGGACAGGCTGGGAAACTTAGTGTGACCTTTTCTCAAAATAAAAATAAAATAAAATAAAAAGTGAGGATATAACTCAGTGATAGAGCACCCCTGAGTACCATCCCCAGTACCACAAATTAAACAAGTAAATAAATAAATAAAAATTGTTTAAGGAAAGTGTGTGGTTGCAGGGTTTGGTGAGAATATTAATAGGAAACTCATACTCCTTGCTTCTGGAATATTTATTTTATGTCATGTTATGCCAATATCCAAACTCCCAGCAGGAAACATCCCAGCCAGGGGTGTGGTTCCAGTAAAACAGCTTTAAAAACTCCTACACAAGGGAGAGCCACCTTAAGCAATTTGTGTGGCTGCCTCGTTGATATTCATAGGAATTGGAAATTATATCACTTGATTGGAAAGCTACAACTCTTCAAGTCAACACAGAAGTAAAAGGCTCAGAGACCCATTTCTTAAATAAATACTGATAGAAATTCACTAAATTGTTTGTATAACCCATTAAGAGATACCATTCCATAGTTGAAAAACACTGATATAGCCTAGTTGACTAATTTTTTACAAAAGGAGAAATGAAGCAATAGGTAAGTCATTTAACACAGTACATAGACTAGCAAGGATTCGTTCCCTGGAATTGTTCGGTACACACAGGAAATTTATATGCAGGATAATTTTGTATGCTTTTGTTCAATCCACTAGCAGAAATATTTATCTGTATGTTGATAGCAAATATCCTGGTTGACTTAATTAATTTCATCTGGATTCCCTGAGAATCTTTGCTTTCGTTTTACCCTCTGTTCCTTAAACTACCACACCTTTGAAGATTCAAGATGGCGGATTAGAGGAAGGCTGCATTTCCAGTTGCTCCATGAATTGGGATTCAAGCAGCAGGAACACCACTTCTCAGTGATATGGGTGAAAGAGAGAATTCACTGAAAGTTAGTGTCAGAGACTCTTAGAGACTCGGAAAGTTGCCTGCATTGCATGAAAGACAAGAAAAAAAAAAAAAGCGAGTTGGAGCCAAGTTGGCTGCAGCAGCAGTGACTCCAGTTCACCGGAAAGGGAAGGGATGATACACAGAGGGAAACACAAGGGACACATTTGGAATGGAAAAGCCTGTGAAACAGAAAGCAGCCTGAATTTACGGGATGCAGAGCCTGGACAGTGAACTGGAGTTTGAAAAGTGCTGTTTCTTAACTGGCAAGCAGAGAGCTGAGGCTTGGAGCTGAGGCCATGCTACAGCTTGCTTCTGTGGAAGCCCAAGAAATCATAGAAAATGTGGCCACATTGTCCCAGTAAGCACCTGTCACGTGGCCAAGGGTGTTCCTCGCAGAATGAATGAAACAGGCACAGAGAAGCTTGTACCCAGGGGATGCAAGGTGGAGATATGGAGGGGCATTCAACTCACTTTCCCTTTGAGCCTCTGAGCTGGTCTCTCACAAGCCCAGCTGAAGAGGATTGGGCATTGAATAGGTGGGTGTGAAAACACTCAGGGATGGAACCCGGCAAGGGTGTACTCATGAGCAATGGAGTGTGTGGAGGGTTGGCTCCCTTGTTCTATGCGTAAAATTCTTGGGAGTTTCCTGAGATCCAAACTTCCATCAGGAATCATCCTCTGCCCAAACTTGGGGATGCATTGATCTAATTTCCCCAGAGCAAATATCACTCAAGAAAGTCCCCAAGGCCTAATTAGACCTAAGCCTCAGCCCCTGAACTTCCCACTTAGAACCCTGCAGCAGCCCCACCCTGGGAATGCATTGATCTGGTCTGTCTGGACAAAACTCCAACCCACAGTACTTCCCACTCCATACTGCCTCATGCTAGTGAGAACACAAGCTGATGTCAATCAGTTTCATTCAGGACACTTCAGCTGGCAGCTCTGTGAGCAGCACTAAAAGAAGAGTTTAACAACCTCCATCCCGTACTTTCCCTAAGGGGTTCATACCCAACAAGAAATGGGAAGAACAGTAAGGCCCACAGGACTAACCAACCATCCTCATGGATAGTTTTGACCACAGCCACGGATACAATTTTTTATTTTTTATGATGAATTTTTCTTTTTATATATTTATTTATTGAGGGATGGTTTCTTGCTGTACTGATTGGTTCATACTTTATGTGTGTGTGTGTGTGTGTGTGTGTGTGTGTGTGTGTTTATTTCTTTTTCTCATTTTTAGCATTTTAATGTTATTTTTCTTTGTTTTGCCTTTTGAGATTTAGAGTTTTTAATTTGTTTACTTTGTTTTTGTTTGTCTCTTTTATTTTTTTCTCATCTTTCCTCTCCAATAGCCAATTCTCTTGCATTCACACTCTCTCTCTCCCTCCCTCTCTCACTCTCTCCTTCTCTCCCTCTCTCCCCCCTACTTATTTTGTTTCTTTAATTTATTTGTCATCCTCATTTATAGCTGTCATTTATAATATCTTCTATGCATTCTCTCTGTTTATATTTTGAATATTTTGAACTTCATTTTACCTTCCTATCACATTTTATTTTCTTTTAATAAATAGTATTATCATCTTTTAGAACTGTTAGGTTTATATAATCCTGCCATCATAATTCATGCTTTAATAGATATTAGTACTGTAGATGGCAGCATTTATATCTGTTGTTTACTTTAATGTCAGATATAATTCATGAAAATTTTTTGTTTTAGCTGTTGGCAATTGCTGATCCCACCAATTATGTTTTGGGGTAATCAGTGTTGTCAATATCAGAGTGAGCACCAGGTATTTACTTTAATCATGTACATTATTTTCTGAAGTTGTTGATATTATTTCCACATTTTTTTCGAGGTGGTAGGAATCTACTGGAACACTTCAGGTTTTGCTGATGAGCTAAATCCAGCCAAGAGTCCATGCACTTTGCCCCACACACAAACTAATCATGCTAAAACTTCAATAATACTTTAATACAAAGAATGTAAGAGAAAACCCCCCAAATAAATGACTAGTCCCCAAGTAGAAATGGGTAAGTGGGGCCCTCAGATCTCACACGTGGGCATCCACTCCTACAACAAAAGCATATAGTTAATACAAAGTCTATGGATTCCTACAAGGGGTCTCAATCTATTTCATGCCCATACCTGCTAGAATATACAGAGGTTTTATGTAAAGAAAAGCAAACACAGAGAGTGTACCACATATACCCTTCTGTATACAACACAATTGCCAAATCTACAAGAAATACCTCACAATTTTGAGACCTACAGGAAAGTAAGGATCCTCAAGCTATGACATAATGCACACTGTATCAAACACACTAATCATCATCAACGAACTAGCAGGTAAACTGTACTACAAACTTATTTGGAAATATACTTAAAAGTTCACAATACCCTGATATTCCAGAACACTTTGTCAGGAGAAGACTGTGCCCTAAAAAGGCCCCCAGCATAAAACACAACAAAGTAATACAAGAAATATGAAAAAAACAAGGTAACACAACACCTACTAAAGTTCACCAGCAATGGATTCCAAAGATACATAAGTGTATTAAATACCAAATAAAGAATTATTATAAAATGATCAACGAATTCCAAGAAATACAGAAAAACAACCAAATAAATTAGGGAAGTCAGTATAGGATATGCATGAGAAAATCAATAAGGAAATATCAATATTGAAAAAGAACCAAAAAAAATCTTGGAAATGAAAAACCAAATAAATCAAATAAATTGTTCAGTTGAAAGTCTGTTTAATAGACTATACCAGGGTAAAGACAGAATCTTAGAGTTGGAAGACAATGTAGCCAATCTTGAACAGACAGTATTAAAGAAAATGAAATAAGTAACAATGACCAAAATATACAAGAACTCTAAGATAAAATTAAGAGAACAAATTTGAGAATAGGTAAAATTGAAGAAAATTATAAAATGTAGGCTAATGGCATGGATAACCTCTTTAGGGAAATAACAACAGAGAAATTTCCAAATCTTGAGAATGAAATGACATCCAAATACAGGAACATTCAGAATCCCAAACAGACAAGGTCAAAAAGATCCTTTCCACAACACATTATAATTTAATTCATATAATTGAATATATAATCATAATTAACATACAGAAAAATGATAGAATTTTTAAAACTTCAAGAGGAAAAATGTCAGGTCACATTTAGAGGCAAGAAAATCAGAATCATGTCTGATTTCTCAGCACAAACTCTGAAATCCATTAGTGCTTGAAATGATGAATTTCAAGCCCTGGAAGAAAATAACTTTCAACCAATATTGCTATATTCAGCAAAGTAATCTTTTAGAATCAAAAAAAATTAAAACTTCAAAGATAAGCAGAAACTTAAACAATTTCTATGAAGCTGACACTATAGAAAATATGTTAAAAAAATAATACACATAGAAGAAATCAAAAACAAACTCCAGAGCCCACAAATGGACAGATCTTATTTGAAGAGTATCTAAGCAAATGAGAAACAGGACCAAATAAACATTAGAAATAAAACAAAATATCAGGACTAATAAACATCTCTCTCTCTCTGATAACTGATAACTTTGAATTTATTGACTTCAACTCTCAAAGACATAGGCTGGAAGAATGGATTAAAAACAGATTCAACTATATGGTGTTTGCAAGAGACTCACCTTAGGGGCAGAACAACCACAGGCTGAAAGTGAGAGAAATTGATATACCATGCAAATAGAGCCCAGAAATAAAACACGAGTATCTATTCCATACTCAACAAAGCAGACTTCAAACCAAAATTAATCAGAAGGGACAAAAGTCATTTTTTTACTAGTAAAGTGTACAATCAAACAAGAAGATATAATGATAATAAATATTTATACCCCAAATGTCAGTCCACCTAATTATATAAAACCAACACTGCTCAAAGACTCAGACAGACCCCATTAGAATAATACTGAGTGAATTCGACATGCCTCTCACCAATAGAGGCATGTCGAATTCACTCAATGTTGATAGGTGGAATAACTCTTTAGACTTAATATTATAAATCAAATGGACTTCACGGATGTCTATAGAATATTTCACGCAACAAAAGATTAATTAATTTTCTTTCCAGTAGCTAATGAAAACTTTCTTCAGAATAGACCATATTTTTGGTTGCAAAGCAACTCCTAGCAAATATAGAAAAATCAATGCAATTCCTTGCATTTTATTTGATCATGATGAAATTAAATCAGAAACCAACACCAAACTATATAAACACAAAGCATTGAACAATGCAATTTGAAGTAATGAATGGGTGGTCAAAAGCAAGGAAAAAACTAAAAAATACTTAGAATCAAATGATCATAGTGACATAAGGTATTAGAACCTCTGGTACACTAAGAAGAAAGTTTATAGTTATGAGTGCTTATAAAAGGAATCTAGGAGCCGGGCACAGTGGTGCACACCTGTAATCCCAACAGCTCAGGAGGCTGAGGAAGGCCACAAGATCAAAGCCAGCCTCAACAGCTTACTGAGGGCCCAAGCAACTTAGTGAGACCCTGTCACAAAATTTAAAACATAAAAATAAAAAGGGCTGGGGATGTTGCTCAGTGGGTAAGCACGCCTGCATTCAAACTCTGGTTTACAAAACAAGAGAAAGGAAAAAAGAAAGAAAGGAAAGAAAGAAAGGGAGGAGGGAAGGAAGGAAACCAGAAATATCCTAAATAAGCAAATGATTCATTTTGAGATACATGAAAAACAAGAGCAAACTAATTTCAAAGCTGAAGTTAATAGAGAATAAAAAAATACAAAGGATAAATGAAATGAAGAATTGGTTCTTTGAAAATAAATTGAAAAACCCTTAGCCCAGAAGGAAAAACACTCAAAAAAAAAGAGGAAGACCTAAATTAATAAATTTTGAGATGAAAAAGGAAAGATCACCACAGATATCACAGAAATCCATGGGATTATTAGGGACTATTTTGAAAACCTATATTCCAATAAACTGGAAAACCTAAAATAAGTGGATACATTTCTAGAAACATCAATGAGTAGAATCTTCAGTCATTAGGACTATAGAATATGCTAGAGAGGAATTATAAAGGAAACTTAAGATAACTGTCCCTTCTCTCAAAGAGTTAATAATTCAGAGATCTTATTATTAAATTTATTACTGTTATCACCATTATTATATAAAGTCTCAGAAAGTTTGTTATTATAAATAATACCTAGCCAAGTGAAATCACCTAAATTGCAAATGACCCAAAGAACACAAAGTAATTATGGACTCCATCAAACTTGTAAGAGGTGTAGTGTCCCAGGAAAGCCTGAGGTCATCAGAGGCGCTTGTCCGTCATAGGCACATGCCAAGGGAGGAGTGAGGTGCTGGGGCATGAGAGAGGACTCTGAGCTCAGCCCAGGCACAGGCAAGACTTGGAATGAAATTCAAGCTGCGTGTTCTGAGGAAAACAGCACACATGAATTGGGGCAGTTGCCAACTGCTCTGACCTTCATTTTTCTTATAAAGCGGGAACAACAATCACAATTATAATAATTTCCACTTTACAGGAGTATGATGACAATTGGGACTGGGTCTGTGAACCTGTCTTAGGATGGTGAAGATGATGGTGGTGAAGGTGATGGGGGGATGTTTCCCCTCTGCTTTGAAAAACCAGTGAAAATCACTTCTTCCCGTTGCAGAAACAGATCCACCCTGCTCATTGCCCGCCTCAGAGCTCAGGCCTTTACACAGCCTTCGCTTGTGAGCAGCAGAGCGCAGAGTTTCCAAGGAGCCCCTGGTGGAGCTGGGAGGAGTACTGGCAATCGAGCCTGCTATCCGGCCAACCAGAGTCTGCATTTGCAATCTGTTTGATTTTGTTTCCTTCTTGGAGCCATAAGGAAATGTGTTTATTGAAAATGTGGAATCCATCCTTTCCATATGCTCTTCTCTTCCCTCTAAGGCTTTATAATCTAGCCTCACACATACACACACATATGCAAATACACGTGTACACAAACACAGACCGAACATGTCGAAAAGTCAGAACAAGGATCTCATGTCACATTTAGGCCATATTCATGGATTCCACAACATCTGTTGAAACTCAAGTATCTGCCAGGCCTGGCACTGAGCACCACAGTGCTGTGCAGCAGGCTACTCTGATTTATTAGTTTCTAATCAGGTGACAGTATTATGCAGTAAAAACACAATGCAATCAGCTGGCCTTATCTATCAGCTGTTAAATAAGTTCAGCCTGGTCTACTGGGTTCAACTCATTATTAATCTATTTGTGAAGTCACTTTATGTATTTACATAGGGCATATCTTTGATGTCACAGGCACGATTATACTAGAAACCAATTGGATATTCAAGGGCAAGCAGCTTTGCCATCAAATAAGATGATGTCACTCTTCCTGATGACAAACAGGAAGGGGTGATCAGCTCTAAAAACATACGGCTTATAGTCATATTTATGAATCATTTTCTCATGAATTTAAATACTAGTACTTATGATTAGCTCATCAGTCTGTAGAATTGTGAAAGTGACTTTATGTGTCATAAATTAGTGAAATTAACCAAATCAGACTTATTTTACAAAAAAAAAAACTTTTTTTTTTCCTTTCATAGAATTTTTGTTTGGGCTAGGAAAAAAAAAAAGAAAGTTCTGATAGTGTCACAACTGGTTAGAGGAAAACAATCACACTATACAGATGTGGTATTTTCTTTATTTTGATAAATAAAGGGAAAACGTGTGAACTTTACAACATATGAACCAACAGGTGAAGGTGCTTAATATCTGAAAAACTATGTACATACATATTAAGTCTATTAAGGAAAGCCCAAAGGTGACAACTTAAAATCATTAATGAAATATTTTTTTGATCCCCAATCCCAATTCCACAGTTTTTTAGCATATAGACTAGACACCGAGAGAAAATCAAATGCATTAAAGTCAGCTTTCATGTCTTCTAAGGTCAGCCAGGAAGCTTTCCTTCACACTGATTTCTAGAAAGCACCAGGCTTAGTTCCCAGATCATTCAGAACCAAGCTAGAAAATCTGCAGTGTCTAGAGTTTCAAAAAGGATTCCTAGTGCTGCTCCTACCTCCTCACTGCCTGTAAGCAAGCTCCATCATCCCCAGATAGGCTATAGAGGAGAATGGCAGAAATGAGTGTGGGTGGAAAGCCCATGAAATCAGAAACCAGGGACCAGATGGAAGTAGAAAGGCTAAGCTCAGGGATCAAGACAACCAACCAGGCATCTGAGAGGGGTTGGGTCACCAAAATTATCTGCTGGCCCATGTTAGGAAGAAATAAAGTTAAAGCACCACACGATTCCAACTCAGCAAATCTATTTACAGAGGGCATTATCATTGATGTCAGAGGGACGATTATACTAGGAACCAATAGGTATTCAAGGGCAAGCAACTTTGCCACCAAATAAGATGATGTCATTCTTCCTGATGACAAACAGGAAGGGGTGATCAGCTCTAAACACCGTCGAGTCAGGAAGCTGCTTTTCCACAATGTTATTTCCTGTGGCAGCAGTTGCCTCCGAGCCCTCCTCGGTGACCTCTATGTAGGACTTGTGCATTAGCTTTGATATATAGAGGCGACCTCCTGAAGCTATTCCAGAGAGATCAGCTCTGGACTCATCAAAGATATCCTTCAGCCCCAGGGAGCTCAAATGCCCTTTCATTTCATAGTTCTTCTCTATCTTGAACTTCGGAAGAAACACCTCCACATACTGAGAGGTCATTTTTCTTGGATTGGTCCACTTCATTAGATTCCGAAAGGACAGTTTGTTCTCAACCTGTAGGAATATTGTAAGTGTCATTTAGAATCTTATGGTTCAGAAAATATGATGCAATAGCTGCCAAGACAAACGGTTTTCCATTATTACCCCCTCTTGAATTTGTGTATTTAGGTATATGAATGGGAACTGGAGGAGCCTGGAAAGGAAATGTGATTTAAATGATAGTTCAAGTACTTTTTAAAAAATAAACCCCATGTTTAATTTCTCCACTATGATGAGGCCCTGACTTGCAAGCACTTCCAGTCTTCTCTCTTCTCTGCCCACATAGGAACAGATACAGCCAAAGTGAAATATGGCTGGATGAAGGATCCAATTGAAACAAGAGCTCAGCAGTCATTTAAACCAGAGTTTTCTAATCATTTACCTTTCACAAAAGACAGAAAATAATAATGTCTGCACAACTTACAGGAGTAAATCAATGAAAACCAAGGTGGCTTGAATAAAAAGATCTAGAGCTGCAGCCCTGGGAGCTTGGTGACCAATATCCACACCCCCAGGGAGGTCTGGATCCAATAACTCTCTTGGCCAACACATGAGAAGATGGAATCTCAAGGGACATAGGAGGTGTGCCCGGGGTGCACAGTGTACAACCTCAGTTACACAACCAGGAGCCCACCCTTCCCTCCAATGCCATTGCTGCCCCAAACGACAACTCACAAATTGATTTTGCCCACTCTTGGATACTGAGAATTGATGATAGATTCTTCCAGATTTAGAATGGGGAGATTTTTCATGAACATTGTTTAGAAATCTCATATACGGGCATTCTTTTCAAATTTAGATTCACTGAAATCTTTACATACCTTTTCATATACATTAAGCTTCACTTATATTTTTATTAAGAACATTGAATTCATATAATCAAGTTTAGTACATTTGAAATTTCTGTGTATAAATTTTCCAGTTTGTGGCTAATCTATAATGATTTTTTATTCTAAACTGAATTTTTTTTCTCAGCTTACTAAGTGCCCACTTCCCTATCATTATCTGATTATGCAGAAATATAAGTATTTGAGCTTTTGTAGTGTGAGAATTTTTATGAATCTAATTCACATTTTATTAGGTAAATCATTATAGGAAAAATCTCAGACAATAAGTACAAGAACAAATTTTTTCTTCTGCCAATTTTTGTTTTATATGGGCTACTTTCTGCACTAATGCCAATATTTTAAGGTAAAACAATTATGTGTGGTAAAATATAATTGTTATGAAGATTATCAAGTGAATTGTTCAATTAATCTGAGTACCACTATTTTATATTATCATGTTTTAGATTTTAATCTTCATTTTTCTCTGTGGTTCCTTACTAAAAAGGATATTAAGATTAAAAAAAAACTAAAGAAAGTCATTACAATAATTCAGGGGTCTTCTATGTAGAAACTGAATTTCCAAAGCTATAAAGTTTTGTTTTTGAATCATAGGAAAAAGATGGACTGGAGAATGGACGCATGGGTTTTCTACACTGTTCCTACTTTCCAATTATTCTACAATGAACTTTCCTTGTTTTCCAGATCAAAACATAGCCAATATTTTAAATTGCATTTGTAACTTTTTACTGTAGTTGACATACGCGCGCGCGCGCACACACACACACACACACACGCACACACACACATATATATATATATTTGCACATATGCAGCTGTCAGACAAATTAAATTCCATGAGCCTCTTTTCCCATTCTCACAGTTGCTGTTAGAATCAAATGAAATAGTAGAAATGAAATGCAGAGCACATGGCCTGCAATGTAGGAGGTACTCAATTAATGGTGTCGATGATTTATTTTTATTGAGAGAGCAGGGAAGGGAGAGGTGACCAACCAAGGCCTCTGGGATGGCAGGTCACAAACAGAAAGAGCCAAGTTCAGGCGGAGGATAAATGGAAGAAGGGCTGGAAGAAAAGCAGGATCTGAGATAGAGTGACATGACAGCACCTGGTTTGCTCAGCCACCACCGTCTGTTCCTGCACTGTGCTGGTCTGTTTCTCCTGTGACATCCCTAATCACCGCTTGGCACCAGAGACACAGCAGCACAGTCTGATGCTATACATTTTCATTCCCAAAGGCTCCTGATGCCAGTATTTCCTGCCAACTGAAGGTGGTTGGCCAAACAAAAATTTCATAACATTAAATACTCTTCATAACCAAGAGTTAAAAAGACCTAAGCTCATGTGTTTTGAACTCCATGGCTAGATCTGAGAGTGTCCAAAGTTTATAGCTATTCAACCACTGTTGTGATAAACTGAGATATTTCAGTCTCATCATCTGTAATGGTGTTTGGCACATTCGTAGGTACTCCTTAAATATTTGTCAAATAAATAGGTAAGTATCTAACATCCTAACCTGAAATCTTAAAATTGATGGATAAAAACACAACCAAGAGTTTCCTAAAGGTCTTAATATTCCCCAGGAGTGGAAGTGACAAGTCACTTACTTGAGATAGGTCGTTCTCAGGCAGCAGAATGTACATGCTTATGCCACCATGATACTGGAGCTGGAGAACCTGCATGGATGGATCCCGAATAGTCGACAAGTTGAACTTCCGCTCTTGATGCATCATGGCAACTGGCTTCCCAGGACACTGCAAGTCAAGTCACAAAAAGTAATTCATAATCCCACTTACTTTACTTACTGGTTGAGTGCATATGAAAAATATTATACTTGTCGGTCAAAGCTGTAGACTTTTTCTCACAGGCTGCTTTTATTGGGGCACATCCTAGTTGTAAAAGCACAGGCTTTGAGTTTACCCTCTGGCCTCAACTGTATGACCTGGGTAAGCTACTTCTTACCTGTATCTCCATTTCCACACCTACATGATGGAGATGGCAAGAAGCCTTGCTGCACTGGATTATGAGGACTGTGTCAGCTAATGTATTAGCAGCTAGAACTTGGCTTTGCACTTACTGTTACAACTGAAAAGTCTAACAGGCAATGGATAATTACTAAATAGCAATACAGTGAAAATGAATGCTATGGATGTTCTCTCTTGCCAGAATAAACTACGGACTAGTATTATCAAAATTACACAGTTTAAAGATGAAGTCTTGGAAAATTAAAAATTCCTGCAAAAGATTTGATAGTATCCCTTAAGTTCACTTGAAGAAGCACAATAGCTATTGTTTCAAAGATGCTGTTTATAGATTTAGGAACACCAGAGAGATGTAATGGACTGTCTTTTTGCTAATGATATTATAATCTGCAAACTTGTCAACATTTCTTACAATACCTCCTTTCAGGACAAATGGTTTTACATGGGGAGGTCATTTCTCTGTCCTTGAACCAAAGATTCTTCTCCCTCGGGAAATTTGCTCCTTTTGACTTACAGTCTGATCCTTAGAAAGGACACATATAAGCAGTGAAGTCAGGTCAAAATAATTGAGCTTGGTATAAGTGGGACAAGGATTTCATACCATAACATTATATTTTCCATACTGGGGCAGGGAAAGAATTACACATGCTAAAGGGTTGATTTCACCAATTTTTAATTTGGTGCAACCAACATTAATGCCATTAATCAAGATTCCATAGCCTAGTCCATGATGGAACACACAGTCTCTCTCTCTCTCTCTCTCTCTCTCTCTCTCTCTCTCTCTCTCTCTCTCTCTCTATATATATATATATATATATATATATATATATATACTTTAAAAAGCAAAACTGTATTAGAAGCAAAAAAAAAAAATCCAGGAGACAGGAATGTTTTGTGCTTTGCCTTAACTGTTGGAAAGGAGGAAACAAATGCAATTTACTATAGAACTATACCATCAACTGGGGAAAAGTCTGAGGAAAGAGTGGGAAACTCGGTCACTGAAGTTCTAATATGCCCTAGTGTGCTTCATATTACTATTATCCAGGTAATATCTTTAGAAGACAGAGCTGTATTTTGTTAGGATTTATTATATTTATTATTTTGTCATATGCAATTTTCAAAATATATCTGTGCCAAACTCTTTCTTCTCATAGAGACACACACACCATGAATTTGCTCCACTAGGCTCTGACTTAGGACCCCAGGTCGGGGACACACAGCAGGCCTGGCCTGCAGTCCAGGCAGCCAACTCAGGGTGCAGTCTAGTCCCAGTTCTGCTCTGCACTGGTGTCTCTCCTGAGTCTCCCTGGAGTTACCATACCTGCACACAGCGCCTGCTTAGATCACCTTTTACTTCCCTCCTCCTGACTCATTCACTTTAATTGCTATCATTATGTCTTTAATTGCTATCAGCTCCCAGCAATTCTGGGTCCATAACTTCCAATGGAAGAAGGTGCAGACAGACTATACCAAAGAGAAATACCAAAATACCACTTGGAGAATAAAACTAAATTTAAGAGTTAAATCTGAGTTTCTCTGCTTCAACATAAAAGGCTGAGTGATTGAAAAGAATCTTGAAAATCAACTAAACAAATCACTTTGTTTTGCCTAGGAAGAGGTGGTCCACCACAGTCCACTTGCCTCGGCCAACACAGCTTCAGGAAAGCTAGGCAGGGACCCCAACATGGGTGATTCCAAGGCTTCTGATGTTTCCGCTATACTATTACATACTAAATGCTGAACCAAGCGTCTATGTTTAAGCTTTGTAATAAGATGCTTTATGTTAAAAAAAAAGAAAAATAACTATTTAAAGAAATAGGTATATTTGGAGAGGCATAAGTTTACTAAATATAACTTTATCCTTTATAAAAAGAAATATATCCTTTCTTTGACTCAGGAAAATTATTGATGATAAATGAGTATTGGAGCCCACACTTTAAAAACACATAAAATAACATGCACTTTTGTTGTGTTTCCTTTTCCATAGTCTTCCAATTAGAATATCTTAAAATAAATTCATACTTTAATACTTGTTTCAATATGGAATATGTCTAAAGATATATCAGTTTACAAAGATCCCTTCAGTGTGTTTTGTAACCTGTACTAGCATTTGCTTTATAAAGCATTGCTTGGTAATGCAGAAGAAATGGAAAGCAGACCATTTGCCTGTGTAAATACCACAATTTCCTGCAAAGAAATAATAATGGGGGAAAGCCTCCCGTGTAATGCAGAAGATGCACAAACCTTGGGAGAGTTGAACCGGCAATTTAAGGTCTCATTCTTGGTGAAGGCCGACTCCCACTGGCCCTTGAAGTACACGGCATTTATCAGCACCATGACCGCAGAGGAGCTGATGCTGCCATCGCTAAACACCTTCTTTATTTTGCCTTTTAAAAAATAAATTGAGGGAAAAAAATAATTCTTAATGTGAATGTAAAAACTGCTTTCAAAGATCATTAATAGGCATGAAGTTTTTCTCCAACCAAGTAATAATTACACTGATAACCAAGATTATTAGTAATAACCTATAGGTAATTAATGGATCTAGCACTTTCTAAATGCTTCAAGTGCAATATTGGTTGAATATTTCTAAAATTTCTATGAGGCAGGCATTATTATTATTTGCTTTCTGTTAGAAAACTGGGACACTGAGAGATTAAGGAACTAATATAAAGTCACACCACAAGAAAGCAATGGCAATAGGATTTCCTACCTGGGATGACAATTCCCAGAGCCCCTGTTCATAGGCACCAAATGGCCTTTACTGCACTGATAGGGCCACCTGGGCTACTGCAGCACTCCAAGTATAAATAACTTCATTCAGCTGAAAGGGCTTATTCTTTCCTCATTCCTCATTAATAAAATTTTTGCTAGATGCCATCCACTATTCTGGGTACTTGAATTGAAACCATGAAAGTCATAGCCCATGCCACCCTCCAGCCCGTAGTTTAAACACAGGGAATTTAACAACCAGACCAAGCAATTGGGACATTCCAGTCGCACACAGGTGGGATCCGTGAGCTACAGGGGTGCAGGTTAGGATTCATCACCATGGAAAGGGCTGTCTGCTTGAGCTGAAGGCACTTTAAGGGGACAAGGGGAGCTTCCATAAGGCAAGACTGCTTATTCAAAGATATGGAATCCTGGAGGGGAATTGTATTTGGAGAAACCCTAATTCATTCCTATGTGTCAGGGAGAAGGAGAAGCTGGAAAGGTTGAAGGAAGGTCTGGTAAGAATTCTGGATTGTCCTGAAGATGATGGGGGCATTCAGATTTCACTGAGCGACAAGGAAAAGCAGGTCACGATGGATGAGATCTACTTCTCAAACAGATGGCTCTGGTGTTGTGAAGAGAGAGGGGCAGTAAGACTCGGGTGGGTTGTTTAGAGTGTTGGCAAGGGTATGAAGTTTCTTTCCCAAATAAGTGTTGAGGACATATGCTTATACAAATGATAATCACATACACATTTGTATGAGAAAGTCAGAGAAATACATAACTGAGACAAAGGGGAAAGGATACTATCAATGTGATACCTTTACATATTTAATACTACACAGAATTCCATTCAGTTATTGGAAATGTAACAATTACATAGTTCCTCTATATTTATTATTCACTTGTGCTAGCTAAGAACCAAAGTAATTCACTACTGATATAATGATGAATGAACAAACAAAAAGGAAATTGAGACGTTGTATTCTTATTCCCAGGATTAACTATATGCTGCTAAACCTTTGCTTTAAGAGTGTTGAATTTATATGTCTCACATTTCTGAAGCAAAGAGACTCAATAAATACAGTTTTAATGCTCAGAGTACAAATCAATTCTTAAGTAAAGAAATAACTACTATCTTTAAAATCGGTTGATTAACAAATGATGCTAAATTTCCTAATTTGTTTTGCAATAAACCAAAACATTAAATAGAATTTAATTTTTAGTTGTGAAAAAGATTTACCAATAAAGAGTTGTACTTTTTCTGGAAGATAACTCCTTTGTCAAATATGTTATTTTGATAAATAAAGCAAAATTTTTTTTTAAAGAGAGAGTGAGAGAGGAGAGAGAGAGAGAGAATTTTTAATATTTATTTTTTTTTTTAATTCTCGGCGGACACAACATCTTTGTTGGTATGAGGTGCTGAGGATCGAACCCGGGCCGCACGCATGCCAGGCGAGCGCGCTACCGCTGAGCCACATCTCCAGCCCAATAAAGCAAATTTTTAAAGGAAAGATAAACTGTACATCCTTTAGAGAAAGCAATGACATGAAGATATATTTCTGTGACAGTAGAACATTATCACTTTAATAAAATCCAGACCAAGAAGGATCAGTCAGGTATGAAAATAACCCAACCCTAACAAGGGGTGCACTATTAGAATGAAATGCTATGTTGTGGTCATGGAAAAGTGCTGTAAACAAATCTTAGTTCTTGTTCTCTAACTAGTGAAAGATTGAGATTGATTCCATAGATTACATCAGGTTATTGTTGGTTTATAAAAAGGTCATAATAATATGTTTGTCTCAAATTTATTTTCCAGTCAAAAGAGATATTACACTAACCAAGATTTCTGAAAAGTAGAAAGCATTCAAAATATTAAGGTTACTCAAAACCATATTGCAGAAAAATATTAAGGAAGTTTTAAAGAACAGTAACCATGACTTTGTATTGACAGGAGCCATTCCTTATATGCCAGAAACTCCTACCTTTAACGTTGACAGTCCTCAATGTTCACATATAACTGACACATCTTGTAGAAAATTAAGACATTGCACTCACCATGCGTCTCATTTTCAATCCATTTATTAATCTTTTTTCTGGTATCTTCTACATCATTTGTAAAGTCCACCCGTTCTACTTTGGCATCGTATAATTTTTTAGCACATGCAATGTAGTTCTATAAATAAGAACACAGAGCTTGTAGTTACAAATCACCACTAAGTACATGAGAAATGTATCTTTGAACCTGTATCATGATTTCTACTGCTTTATTCACAACCCCACCCACACCTCAAACATGAGTAAATGTAACTGGATACATAACAAGATGGCTGGAGAGGGTCTGGTAAACGTGAAGTTGAATTTGTATAGCAGACTTGCTCTTTGGACTTCATTTCATCTCAAAAGATTGCAGAGGCAAATGGAGAATATGCCTGAGGCCCACCCCTTTGGTTTACCCACTGCTGCCTCATCAAAAACCCCCAACAGCTACCTAACTGGCCTCATCCAGGCTAATTATTGCACATAAGAGAAAACCAAGCCCTTGGACTCAGCCCTCCAGACTCTGACCTGTGCCTGACTTGCCTCACTGCTAGTCACGTTCCCCTTCATCCTCTGCCCTCTCACCACACCCAGCTCCTTACAGTCCCTCAAAAGGGCATCTGTGTGCCCTCTGTCCCTTGAAGCCTTTGAACAACATTCCTTCTTCCTGGAATGTCCCACATTTCTCTTGGTTTTCTTGCTCATTTTCCCAATGTCACTGCCTCTCTTTGACAAATGTCTTTCCAAAATCCCTTCTATGTCTCATAATAGTCACTTTACCTCCTTTTTCTTTTCTTTTTTAATTGGGAAAGATATTAATTGGGGGATATAGTGATAACACTTGCATTCAATGTGTAATGATCAAATCAGAGTAATGAGCACTTCCATCTCTTCAGACATTGATCACAGCTATTATAATACATCTTACTTGCATTTGAGCCCTTAATATGAAATAAGGACCCTATATACCTGCTTATTATCATACTCCTACCACCCAGCATGTTGTCTTGCACAAAATACATGCCCAGAATTACTTGTTTTAATAAAAGCATGATTACCTAATTTATCAGTACAATTTTCCCCAAAATGTGTGTGTGTGTGTGTGTGTATATATATATATATATATATATATATATATATATATAATTTATATTTAATGTATACACATGTAATATGTATATGATTTAATATATATAATAATGAGTGTATATATTTAACATATATATATACACACACATTTTGGGAAAATTTTTGCATAATTGGAAGAGAAAAGATTTAATGCAAATTATAGGTATTGCCAGTGGGTATACTGACAAATTACATAGGATTTTCAATTCTAATAAGGACTATCTGGTTATTCATGATCTACCTGCAGGATGAGATTAGCTCTATGATGCAAGCTTTGTGTACAATATTCGTGGATAGGGCTCTTTCCATCTACTGATTAATTCATCCATCCATCCACCCATCCATCCACTCAGATACTGGTTACAAAGAGCAGCTTTAAAGAGTCAGTCTACTGCCTAGATAAGTTGATAAGTGCAAGATATCAGCAAGGAATGAGGTTGCTCAAGAAGAAGGGCTGGGAATTACATAGAGGCTATTCTTTACCACTCCCAGGAAACCCTGGAAAAGCTACAGGCCACTATATGCATTTATACCTTTTATAGGTCCTTAACCTTCTTCAAAGACTATTGCTTATGTCCTTAAAAGTAGACATAAGTAGACATAAACTTAAATGACACAAAGAGTAGAATTCATGGTAATTTACAAGAGCTCAATTCCACCTCAAGAATTTGGTGTTTTAAAGCATCTATAATGAGTGACTTCACAACTAACTCAAGCATTACCTGGTCCTATCTGAGGTCATAATGCTGCTGGTCAATTCTTCTCTCACACCTCAATGACCCTCTCCCCTATTCTCTACTTCAGTTGTTCCAATAAACCAGTCATTTTCTTCAGATATGTAACCCCTCTGCATCTCTAACTATCAGCTAACAATGTTATATTCCACTTCTCTGTGGTCAAGTTCATTTTAGATTACTATCTCTATCTCTGAGAAAGAAGTATCCCTCTCTTTCAAGGAAAAACCTGGGCCATTAATATTATCTGTGATTGTTAATTGTATGTGTCAATTTGACTGGGCCATGGGGTGCTCACACAATTGACCGAACATTATTGTGAATGTATCTGTGAAGATGCTTCCAGATAAGATTAACATCTGTATCAGCAGACTGAGTAAAACAGAATTTCTCCATGTAATGGGTATTGGTGGGCCTTTGTTTTGTTTCGATGTCTTTTGGAAGAATTTCAGAAAGATTAGCATTAGTTCTTTAAAAGTTTGGTAGAATTCAGCATTGAAACCATCAGGTCCTGGACTTTTCTTTGATGGAATACACCTAATTTATAATTCAATCCCTTTACTCATTATTGCTCTGCTCAGATTTTCTATTTCTTCATAATTTAGTCTTCCTAGGTTATATCTTTCCAGGAATTTATCCATTTCTTTTAGATCATTCATTTGTTGGCACCTAATTGTTCATATCAGTCTCTTAAGATCATTTATATTTCTGTGGCATCAATTACAACATCTTCTTTTTAATTTCTCAGTGTCTCTTTTTCCTTAATAATCTAGTAGAGGTTTGTCAGTTTAGTTTATTTCTATCAAAAAGCCAACTCTTAGTTTTCATTGATCTTTTTGGTTGTTTTCTAGTATCTATTTCATTTTTATCTATTCTGGGGTTTATTATTTCCTTCCTTCAGCTAATTTGTGGCTTAGTTTGCTCTTTCTCTAATTCATTGAGATATAGTATGAGGGTTTTGGGGTTTTTTAGCCTTTTCTTCCTATCTGATTTAGGCATTTATTATTATAACCTTCCTCCCATGACCGCCTTCATAAAATTTGGTGTGTTGTGTGTCCAGTTTACTTTATCTCAAGCTATTAAAAATTTATCTTTGTAAACTCTTTATCAACCTAACCACTGGTGGTTCAGAGGGAAAATGTTTTTGTTTTTGCTTTTCTCTAAGACCTGAAATTTTTCTGTTACTTTGAAAGTATTTTCAATAAGTGTTTTGTTTTGTTTTTTTAAGTAGAAAGAAGCACTACAAAGGTTAGGAACACAAGAGGAGTCAGAGGTAACCTGATACCCAATGGGTCACTCATTAAGAAAGAACACGGAGAGACAGAAGGTACGGGATCAGGAGATTTGCTGTGTTTAGGAACCTGCAGATGCCAACTTGAGGACTTACATGGGGGCAGGGGTACAGTTGAGCCTGGCATTAAGGAGTAAGTGACAGCTTGTCACATGACTGTGGAGAGATGTAAAAACACAGAGGACAGCCTCCAGAAACTCTATACTGTATTCATAGATCATCTCTCCCTGTGTAAGAAGGTGGATTGAAAGTGGAAGATGACCAAGTCAAACCCCTAAAGTACATTTAAGTTTTAAGGATGATTAGAGAAAAGATGATAAGCAGAAGAGATTGAGATGAAGTGACTAGAGGAGAAAGTAGAAAAGCTGGGAGAAATTAATGTTATAGAAATCATGAGAGGAGAAAGTTCCAGGGTCATCAACAGGGTTGCCAAGAGTCTAGCTGGGATGGGAGACTGTGGCACAGTAGTGACAACCGCATACTTTGAGGTTTTCCCAGGAACACTTGCTGAGGAAATTTGTGGCATTGATATGAATTTGGAGGTTTGCTGGAGAAGGAGGGAGTCGGGAAGAGAGTGGTTAAGGAATGGATCCATGAGCAATTTGGTATAATGGTGAATATGTTCAGAAAAATTGGAGGGGTCAAGAGATTGAGTAACAATCAAAACAGCTGAAGAACAGGTAGAGTGAAAGTGAAAGAACAAGAAGCCTGGGATCCTATGGATACAGAGGAGACTGCCTATGAAAACAGTAAGGAGAGAGGATCAGGGAACAGAAGCCAGCAAGTAGGGCCGACTAGCCACTTGCGTGGTTGTCCCAATCCACAGCCACACTGAAGTTAGCCAGACAGTGGCAGCAGTTGAGGGAACATGGAATGGCATTTATAGAAGTGTGGCCCAAGTCATATTCAGAACAGATTGGGAACAAAAGGGAGAAGAAGATATCAGATATGACAGTTGAGTCTTCTATGAGTGGAAAAGGCAGTATGGATCAAAATCTAAATAGCTTGGCAATTATTGAAGTTTTTGCTGATTTAAAAATGATTAAAATGTTGTGATTCATTACATTTAAAATAAAAAGTACTTTTTAGAATAACTAATGGCATTGCTTCCCTTTACCACCTCCCTGCCCAGTATTGTCGGTTGAACCCTGTGGTGCTTTACCACTGAGCTACATCCCCAGACCTTTTTAATTTTTCATTTTGAGACAGGGTCTCATTAAGTTGCTGAGATTGGTCTCAAATTTGTGATTCTCCTGCCTCAATCTTCTGAGTAGATGGCACTATAGGCATGCACCACCTCCCCCATTTGCATTACTTTTTACACACCATGTGTACAGAAAAAAGCATGGAAATCTGCTATAAATAGTAGCATGATAGCCAGGCATGGTGGCAGATGACTGTAATTCTAGCGGCTCAGGAGGCTGAAGCAGGAGGATTGTGAGCTCAAAGCCAGCCTCAGCAATTTAGCAAGGTGCTAAGCAACTCATTGAAACCCTGTCTCTAAATAAAGTACAAAAAAGCATTGGGGATGTGATTCAAAGTGGTTGAACTTCCCTGTGTTCAATCCCCAGTACCCCCCCAAAATAGTAGCATGATAGACAGATCAACACCCAGTTTAAAGGAGTTAGTAGTCACTCATGGGGACAGCAGTGGATATAACAAAAGAGAAATCAGATGTTGAACATACAAAGAGACCCAGTAAAAAATTGTGCAGAAATCTTTTTATGAAGAGTCAGAAGGTGACCTGATGCTTCATAATTGGCCAGAGACCAAAGATTTGGGAGTTTTATTGGGAGGGGCAAAGAATTTGAGTGGGTGACAAACAGAGAAAACAATAATGATTGGGTGGAACAGAGAGAGCTGGCAAAGATGAAGGCAGAGATTAGCCCAGCAATGTCTGAGGCAGAGTTTTATAGATAGTAGTCTGAGGAGTGGAGAATTAAGAGGGAGAGAAAATATGTACAGAAAAACTATAGGCAGTACATCTGCTTAACTGTCCAAACCAAGTAAGCAGTTTCTGGTAGTCATAGCAACCAGAGCATGGATTGGGCATAGCAACCAGGAGAGAGTCTTCTGTGCCTAACAGGCCTGTGGGTAAGCAGGATGCTACGATGAATGCATCCATTACCAACATTATACAGAAGTACAAAAAACTAGTCTGTGACCCCCTTTTCCAACTCTGTGTTAGATTTGAGCTTCTCTTCTATCAATGGCTGGTCTTATCTGTTCATATCTCCCAAGAGGGACTCGTTTATAAACAGTCTCACTGTAATATAAGAAAATTCTGGAAGGAGAGGTGAAAAGCACGGCTGAGAACAAAGGAGAAGAGCTCACACCAAGGATGCCAACGATGTCTCACTAGACCCAAAGTGCAAAGGAACACTGATGGACACTTCCTATGGGCCCTGGACTCCCCTAAATGTGCTGAACGCCCTCCAAATACAGCTCAAAGTCTCTGCCAACGCAGAAGTTCTCTTCTACTTAGAGCCCACCAGTGCAGAGACTCTGAATATGTGGATTCCTAGCATGAAAAGTTGAACTCTGGACACAGTGATGATATTTTGAAGATATTTGGCAATGTGATTAGCCATAAGGAAAAAAAAATCACTTTTGTATGGCTAAGTAGAAAGGCATAAGCCTTTCTTCTCTCTCTCTCTCTCTCTCACTCACACACACACACACACAATTGAACAATATTCCAGATCCAGAGTGGAATTAAACTTCTCAAATAAGCAGTTTTCACCTACCTTATGAATGTCAAATATTTTTTCTGCAAAAAGACCATTGGCAATGCTGAGTTCATAATCCTTGTGGGATGAATTTATATCAGAAAGAACTCTTTTCAATTGATACTGGAGTCCTGGCTGCTATTAAAAGATGTGTTAAAAAAGTTGTTTAAAAATTTATTCTTGAACTTTAGGTATATGCATAATCGTAAGTACCTGTGAAATAAAACATGTGCATTATACTATAAAAGAACTCAAAATGATGCTATAAAAGCAGCAAGTGATGCCATATACATATCCAGTGTTTCACCCTTCCTCATAATAATGTCTGTTATCAAATTTGAAAATTTACTGAAATGGACTTAGAATAAAACTGTTCATACAAAGCAGTTTGTTTAACATGTGTACCAAATAGTTGATTTTACCAACATGTTAACTGTGATAACGTAGGAGAAAGGCATAGAATTTAGATTCATTTGAACTTAACAAAATCTGGGCAAAACACAAGTAAAATATTTGTAAATTAATAATTAACAAGTAAATTGTCAAAATTTTATTTGAAATATCTGGGGATCTGGAACAGGCTTCATTGTTTTAAAAAAAGAGAGAACATATTAAAATATATTCATTAAACAATAATTCTCAAATTAGTCTCATTCTCTTTTTAAAAAGATCATATTGTCTTTACCTGGTTGTTGGAAGAGTTTCCACGTCCTATGTTAAAGTAAAGGGTCTACAAACAGAGCAAATGAGAGTGGTTGTCAGAATCAGAGATTACCAGGGAAATGGCTGACAAGAGACCTTATAGATAAAAGTATTTCTTTTCCAGTACATGTGTCTAATTGCTATTCCAAGTTCACCAGTATGCTAGAGTGATGCTCCCCATGACCCCAAATGAACACCAGTGAAGTGAGAAGGAGAGAAACACGTTATAGTTTTATTTTTTATTTCATTTTTCTCTTTCTCCACATGCTGACTTCTCTCAGCTTCACCTGGATTTTGGAATTCGTGTTAATACACAAAAACACTACAGTGACTGGCTCCCATAAAAATATGCTCATGGGTGGTGCATTCACACTGGGTGCTAACGCTATGTTGCCTACTGGGCCTAGCATTACACTGAACAGAAAGCATATTAGAACATTTGAACCTGAACCCAACAGTTTACCATATAGTCAACTAATTCTGCCAAAGTCCTTACGACATAACTCAAGGTACCTGCGAACTGTTTTATGATCTGTTGAATGACTCAGCCTCTTTTTAAAATGACCTTACAGTTATCCTTTTAGCATTTAAGCCAATACAAATTAGGTCATCCACTCATGAGTTCATTTAACATTTATTTGTTTTACCTACTAGATTCCCACACAACTTATTTTTAAGTAATTCTTGAAACATATAACCCATCAGCATTTCCTACTGATTATTATCCCTAAATTTCTTGAAATTTCATTTTATAATAAACCTTGATCTTTGCTTTTATTGGCCAGGTCCTAAAACACTGTGTCCTTCCCATTTGAACACTTGAAGGACTTTCTCTCTTCCCTTTCTTCCTGCCCCCAATCTTACAGAAGTCTCAATATGTGGAACTTCCCCTAATTTTCAAGTTACTAGTAATACAAAACTCAGCATTGTGTGAATACATGCCTTACTTTATCCAATAGATTCCAGCACAGAAACTCAGGTTTTTGCTAACAAATTTAGTTAAGGTAGTCACTTGTATTGACTAAATTTTAAAGCTACATTTTGTGTATCAGGTATGATTTTGATTATGAAAAGAATATTTCAGTCTGATAGAGCGTTTCCTCATCTATTCTCTGCACAGAGAACAGTCAAAACTGTTTTCAATAAAACCCACCATCACTGCTGTCACCTCCCCCAGCAGCCCTGCCCTCTGGGCCATTGTGGAAGCTTGACTCAAGGTCACACTATGGTGCCTTCAGACAAAAGAAGAGAACTTTTCAGACTCTATCAAGATTATGCTTACAGAGGTTTGTCAAATGTAAAATGAGTTTATATATTAAATGAGTTTATTGTTTTTAAAAAATATGTTATATTCATGATAAAATAGAACTAGAAAGCTTAATTTTTTTTTCAATTTACAAACTTCCTTACTTACACTAGTAAGTATAAACATCACTGCTGCATTAAGGTATAGTTTTGACAAGCATTAATTATTTTTTATAATATATTTATTCCAATATGGTATATATGACAGCAGAATGCATTTTGACTCATTGTACACAATTGCAGCACAACCTTTCATTTCTCTGGTTGTACATGATGTACCATCACACCATATGTGCAGTCATACATGTACCTAGGTAATGATGTTCATCTCATTCCACCATGTTTCCTGCCCCCACAGCATTAATTCTTTGCAAGTGGATTTTGTTCCAACTGTGAGTGATTAATATCACATGTTCATCTGCAATAAGACTCAAAATTTTGAACTAGAACCTTAAGTGACCATGTGCCAGAGGCCCTTGGACAGTTCTGGGCTGGCAGTGCACAGCAACACCAGTACTTTATGAAGGAAAAAGCTTCCTTCATAAATCTGTAGGTTTGGTAATCTGTCATTGTGAGACTGCAGAACTGAAAACCACAAGTCCACAAGAAAACGTGTATGTGTATGTGTGTTATGATGAAGAAAATATGTAAGATATCATTTTAATCTTAAACTTTCACTATATTATGAGAATCTTACTTCTTTCCAACATTTCTACTAAATAAAAGAATAACTCACCCTCACTGCCTATACAGAAAGGAAGAACACAATTGGCTGCTCTCGCTGTCAATCATCAAGTTTAAGAGGCTGGCCAGTCACTTCAAAGGAGAGCAGCACAGCACATCCACTGAGCTTTTCAGTAAACAAAAATTCCCTGGATTCCCTTTAAATGTAAGAGCAGAGAGGTATCCAGGTACACTCAAAAGATTTATGAACTTTTTTAATGGATGCTGAATATATGAATTTTTGGAGATCTTGGGGTTCCGAAATGTTCATTATCTGACTCAGAGAAAAGAAAATCACATCATAATTTGAAGTCCAGCAAAAATAAGAGCTTTCCTGCCTCTTTTGGCAAAAGCAAAATAAAACAAAACAAAACAAAAGCTTTCTAAAACATACTGGTGGCCACATGAAACAATGAATTTAAATTTTAATATACTGTTGAGTAAAGGCAAGGATTCCCCTCATAATAGCTTATATGTTGAAAATGGTTTACTGATTTGATAGTTCCTCATTCCCCTCCACCCCAGGAAATTTTACTCACAAGTTAGGATTAGTGATCCAAAATTCTCAAAGAACAATGAATTTTTGTCCTTCAAATAGAAAAGGGTTTCCCTTAGGAAATGTCCTAAAACATCATTGTTAGCCTGCCTTGTGGCCATCATGGTATTAGTTCCTGGAGCTGGAAATCTGTGATGTTTCCACATTACTAAGAGGAAAAAGTAGGGCTGGGGTTTTGGCTCAATGGTAGAGCGTTCGCCTCACATGTTTGAGACCCTGGGTTTGATCCTCAGCACCACATAAGGATAAATAAGTGAAATAAAGTTATTTTAAAAAGAGGTAAAAAGTAGAAAAATATCATCTGAAGAATATAATTAGGTAGAGGATCAAAAAAAAAAAACTTGGTACACTCAAAATGGCAGTCTTTTATAAAGAAGGTCAAAAGAAGTAAATGATCTACCAGCCTTTTATAAATTTACGTAAAGAGTTAATACCCACAACAATAATTGGAATAATATTTCAAGTCATCTTTGAAAAGAAAAGGGTATGCAAAGTTGACAAGATCCTGACATATCAACACACAAGATGATTTTAGAAAGGACTGCGTTTGAAACCCGGGAAGGACTTCCTAGTCACAGTGACCCAGGTAATTTTTTCCAGATTCCAGAAAAAGTCAGTGTGGGGTTTGAAGGAGCAATCAGTAGCCTCATCCCCAGCCCAGAAAGATCCTCTTGTCTGGTCTTCCCATTCCTTTGTTTTAGGGAATAAATGCTGTTGATCTTTAACAAAATCAACTCAGACACATCCACAAATACTAGAGAGGCAGAGACCAACCTGTGGGAGGAGGCAGCAGAGGCCACTAACATGGGCCTTCCACCTGTCTGCCTCCCCTCCCAGCAGGTGCAGCAGGACCATGTCCCAGCACAGGGTCTTCACCATCATGAACTTCTAACAGGACGGTTTAACTCTCAATTATTGCCCCCTTGGAGGTGCCAAACAGCTCATTCAGAGACCACAGAGGGGACAGTACTGACACATGGGTAACAGTAAAGTGGGTCAGATTTCTAGCCTGTATTTCATCACTGAACAAGAAAAGACCTGGTGAACAACAGCACAATAATAACAATAGGTTGGTGAGGAGATGAATATGTTAACTGGCTTGATTTAATCTTTCCACAGGTATGCATCAACCAAAACAACAGTTTTTATTTGTTAATTAAAATTAATTCACTTTATAAATAAAAAAATAAAAAGTTAACTTTTTAAAAAAAAAAAGATAGTAGTGAAATAAAATAAGGAGTGGAGACTTTGTTGGTGGTGGTTGTGTTGATGGGTTAGTTGGCTGGATATGTATGGCAGGAAGTAAAAGTACATAGCCTGACTTATGTGGTAAAACAGATTATTCATCAAGAAAACATAAACTGGAAGAGTCAATTCAGCGGCTGCAAAATTAGAAGTGCTTAATTATTTTTGTTTGTGCATTCTGAGGAGAAAGTTAATGATTACTTCATGATTCAACCTGGGAAATATTGAAAAGAATAAAATAAAAAAATGGAAAATTTCATCAATTGGGAGGCAGGAATAGGATTAATTATATAGATATAAAAGTCAAAAAGAGTCATTGAATATCTAGGAAATATAAGATATAAAACTCAATCAGGACTTGAGAGATAAAATTTAAGATCCTGCCATTACTTGAAATTAGGCAATTTTAGATTTCCTTTTTCAATGTGGCTCATATTATAACCCATTTTTTCTAATAGTGGCTACTACGCCCAAGTGTGATTTCCTTTGGGGTTTGTTTGAGTTTTCCCTGGGTCCTCCAGGCTATGAGATCTGAATGCAAAGGGTCACTCTACTAGGAAGTGATAAAATGTACTGTACCTGGGGTAACAAGTCATGGAATTATTGAGGCAGAATGAACATGTGCCACCCCCAGGCATGGACGGACCAAACCCAGGGGCAGCCATGGACTCATTCCACTTCTGTCCCTCCAACCAACTGTAGGAAAGGTCTAAATAACTGCTAGGCAAAGGTGGATATGTCCTGCTGCACCAGTTTATAACTGCTGGAATCTTGGTCATGTTTCTGTAAAAAAAAAAAAAAGGTGTGGGTTTTCTTAATGTGGTCATATGTGCTTTGTTTGACCACATCTCTAGTTTGAGAGGGTAGATTTGGGGTAGGGAGGACCATTCTGATGCTGAGGTAAATAAATTTTGTACGAGACCAACTAAACCAGCCAGTCTCTCTGGGAAGGTTTTCAACTAAAAGACATCAGACACCTAATAAACAATATCACCTTATTGACCAGGAGGAAAGTGGAACCACTCAGAAAGAGGTATGAAAACTTAAAAAGGCTATGATTGTCCACCTTAGTCTTAATAGGCTACAGAGATTCTGAACCTACCTTAATTTCTACTTCATCTTAATCTAGAATGATAATATGAGAAGGCGAACTTGATACACAAATTAGTCACTTAAAATTCAGAAGTAAGTGGGCTGGGGATATAGCTCACTTGGTAGAGTGCTTACCTCTAATGCACAAGGCCCTGGGTTCAATCCCCAGTGCCACAAAGAAAGAAAGAAATTCAGAAGTCAAGTCTCTGCAGACATCACAATGGCAGTCTGGAGTTCTCGTATCCCCTGGGGTCCCTTATCTCCTAGCTCTGCTGTTGTGGAGCATGAAGAATACCAGTCTCCTTTCCCATTTTGCCTTGGCCAGATACATGGATTTTCAATGCCTTAAAAAATATGGTTATCATCTTTTTTCAATGGATAGAAATATTAGGGGTAGAATATGTTTAAGGACTCTGGGTTCTTAAACAACCCTTCCTTTGTTTTATAGTCAATGTCATCTGACTGTGACTCCAATAGAGTTGGCAACCTATCATTAGGACAAGAAGGTTCAAACAAGGACCTAACTCCTCCATGGAATTGTTTGTTTTTTGCTACATCAAGGGAGGAAATAAAAACATGAATCTGTATAACTTGGACTGTGTCATTATAATTGTTTCATTCTTGTGGCTTTGTGACATCTGTAGAAAATAAATATTTTTGCTCCCAAAATGTAAGCTCTCTATTCACCTCACAGATTGTTTCTTATGCCGAATGTTTTCTTTGATATAAGGAGGCTGATTCATAGTGAGATAGGGAGATGGAGCTTGGGAGGGATAGACAAACTCTATAAAGGGCAGGGGGTTGGAGGGGAAGGGAGGGGGCATTGGATAATTAATGATGGTTGAATATGATGATCATTGTTATCCAAAGTACATGTATGAAGACAGGAATTGGTGTGAAAACACTATGTATGCAACCAGAGATATGAAAAATTGTGCTCTCTCTATATATATGTAATAAGAATTTTATGATGCATTCCACTATTATATATAAATAAAAAAAGAAGAAGAAAATAAATGAAGTTTTCGTCTCAGTACGCCCAAAATGAAAAGGAAATGTTGCAACTGGAAGTCATTGCTGTCAATCATCACAGTTGAAAAAGGAAAGGGGGAGAAAGTCTCTCCAATTTGCATCTACCAACCTTGAACATGAGTAGTCCCTTTGTACCTTTCTCTCTTAAAAATGAGGGGACAGGAATAAGAGGGTCCAGTTTCATGATCTTTGAAACAGTTCAGGGAGAAACATGAGAACTATATTTCTCACAGTGGGAACTATATTTGGTTTTTGCTTAATAATGTCTTGATTAAACTACAAATGCTTTGTAAATTCATATAAATATAATTATAAAGCATAATTTGATGCTAATTTATGTCATAATTTATGTCTCCTCTTCAGAATTTTAAGCCTTTACTCATTACTTTCTAAAAAGAACCCAGTAATTATGTGAAGGGAGAATGAAAAGTATCAGAGGTGTGGTTCTAGGAGTATTCTTGCTGTCTCCCGGCTCAAAAACAAAGTTGGGGCCTGAAGCGGGCAGGGGTATAGCTCCAGGGCAAAGTTCTTGCTTGGTGTTCACAAGGCCCTGGGTTCACTCCACAGCACCTAAAAAAATGAATGCTACAACCTGCAGAGGGATCCTGGAGACGTGTGAGGACGTGACACCCTGTACTCTCCCAATGCCGTCCACTGATATGGGCATCACTGTGAAATATTTCACCAGAGTGAAATATTCTCTCGAGGCAAACAATTTGTCCCCGTGATTAATTACAAAAGCTGAGACTGACCTTATCAATTTGCCGTGCACAATCTCCTTGAGCACCCAAACGGACCAGGCTCAGGGCAGTGAAGATGCTCAGAAAGGACAAGAACACATTTTCATTTCCCTGACTGTTGTCCATCTCTTTGAAGAGGTCAAAGCCAAATTCTGCATTTGCTGCAGCAAGGGAGGCCATTGTGAAAGGGAGTGCAGCCTAGGAGACAACAGAATTTCAGTTAGTTCAGAGATCATTTTCTACGACCATTGAGATTTTTGTATACATTTGTTGTTTAAATTCAAAGCTTCATCTCTTCGGACTTAAATGCAATAATCTAAAAGCTTATAACAGAGAGCAAAATTTCCTTTGGCTCAACATTCTTGTTGTCAATACTCTACCACTCTATCCTCAGGCAAAAATATTATGATACACTAATTTTTCTCACATTGATATTCTTCAGTGCAGCATTTCTACCTGTGGTCTCCTATTGTCTTATACAGGTAATATTCTTGATTCTCCTTGAGGGGACATTTCTACCCTCAAGTAGCCTTGAGCTGCCTGAGCATTTCTATCCTTTTAAGTAGCCTCTGGTTTCAAGTCCCAAGCAGATGCATTCAGGGAATCACAATTTCTCACATCACCCAGCTTCTACTGAAATAGAGCAAAAGTTCTGTTTGAACTAAACATTACATTATTCCATAGTCTAGCCAAGGTGCTATAGCCTTTGCTTTCTAAAACACCTGCAACTTAATGGAGTTAAAATTTGAAGGTTAATACATCACTTCCTTATCCCTTCTCTCTACTATGGCCTCCAATACACATTGTTAGAGCAATCATTTGTTACAAATTTTTTTCAGGACCACCTTAATTTAAAATATTACACATTTTTAGTCCCATAAGTGCATCTATTCTTTTAAGACAATTTTCTGATTCTCATCGAATTATGTGGTTACTATAGTATTTATCATGGACATAAAAATGTTCCAACACACAGATCTATCACTCAGTAGAAAACCAGGTCTGCAGTAGCAAATTTAGAACAGAGAATGAAAATCAGATATCTTTAAATTCTGGAAAGTGTTGTTTCTTAAAACGCAGAAGACTGACACCCCCCGTGACATTTTCAGGAATCTATGTTGGTATTTCTTTGAAGAATTTTTCCACAGCTCAATAATCTTAATACCACAGTTCTGGTTGTCTCAGACTAAATGAACTTGCATGGATGCTCCTAATTATTCCCTTTGAATATGCCATGATATTACATCTAGTGACATTTCTAAGACTCATAAACCTTAGGAGGCCCAGTCCTACTCTCAATCTTGCTGTTTGAAGTTGTGTGTCCTTGGTCAAGTCCTTCATTTCTCTGAGCTTCTAAGATGCATCATACCTCATGAGATGATCTGTTTTCAGGATCTAGCTTAGCTGTGCTCAACAGAACTTCATACATTTATCTATCTTCTACCCAATAAGAGGGGAACATCATAATAGCTGGTATCTGATGGGGGAAAGTATGGTGTGGGAGGAAAAAAAGGAGGAGATAAATGGCATTTGAAAAATGAAGTGTTCTAGATTTGCCATTGTGTTGACTTGGTTGCATTCATAAATAATGCCTTTAAAGTTACAAGTGAGAGTATTTTGTTTTATTTTTATCAATTGAGACCTTGAGTTGTTTTTTTTTTTTTACTTAACAATACCTATACTAGTAGTAGACAGTCAAGAAATCAAAACTGGTTAAAGAGCAACAACCTAATCAGTCCTAAAAGACAACAAATGAGATTTTTCTGGAAAGAGCATTCCTGAGGAATTCATACCATATGCTTTTAGAATACCAAGCTCAGAGAACATTGTCGAGGCAAGAGGCCATAAATAATGGTTTCTTAGGGTCAAGTTCAGCTGTTTGCCATTCATTGTACATCCCATTCCTCAGATGCACTCCAGGATCATAAGGTAAGAACATCATTTATATCCCACATGCCCTTTATTCTAAGAAAGATCATCTACATCTTCTAAAAGTTATCCAGGGCTGGGAGCAGTTCAGTGGTAGAGTGCTCTCCTAGAACGCATGAGGCCCTCGGTTTAATCTCCCCACTACCACCAAAGAGTTAAAAAATAAAATAAAAATTATACAGAAAAATATTAAATTGATTCCATCTCTAATGCAAGTACTCCAGGGTGAGGAACTGTGGCTCTGTCACTGACGCTGAGAAAACTGAAAGTTGGAGGCACAGTGAGGGGCACTGGTAGGGCTTAAGGCCCCCAAACAATCAGGGATTCTAATCATATTTTAGACCTGAAATAGGAGTATTGCTTCTTAAATATGAAACAAATAAGACTGACATTAACAAATATGCAATTAAGTCTATGAAAATGAAACAATGATTTTTATATTAAAGTAAGTAGGCATAAGAATCTCATTTCTTTCCGGGGGCAGGGTGGGGGAAGGTATGCTAAATTCTCTCCCTTCAAAAGAGTTCCCGAGACTTCATGCTGATTGCTGAAAATCAGAGACAGCACTAAATGAAATGGATCACTCTTAGAAAGTAACATCCAGGGCAAAAGCCCAATAATCTCTTCCAAATATTGACTGTGAAAATTAGGTTTGGTAGAGGATTGTGGGTCTATTTCAACACATTGAAATAATGTGGGTAAGATCCTTTAAAATAAGACCTGAAAGATTTTAATGGCCCTGTATGGGGACCTGCTTGCACAGTCCCATGGGGGTCTGCAAGCTACCTGGTACCATATCCCAAAATGCATTTTTCCTTGCTCAAGCCCCAGTTTTTCTGGTTGCTTTGCAAAGTACTACTTTATTCCTTGGAGAAGAAATGTATTTTCCTATTTTTCAACATTATTTTTCAATTACTCTCTAAGCAATAACCACAGATATTCAAGTTTGAATTTTTCAGTCATCCTGGTAACTTGCCACAAAACTGTCATACCAAAGAGAAGAAAAGCAACACAGGAATTAGTTCATTCAAGAAACAGAGTACATAATTTTCTTGGCTAAGTTAATCTTATGGCAGAGAGATCATACTAGATTAAAAAATAATTACCAGAAAACAAGAGCCAAGACATTCCTAGACAATTATAAATTCTCAAGAAATAACTTTTAGAGTGACAGGTAGCACTAAACAGGATGTACTTAAACACCTTTGTACAGACATGTTCACAAATGCTGAAAATAAATTCCAAAAATGTTCTTCCCATAATTGCTTTTATTATCTTTTTTTAAATGCAGATGCACTAGTTTTTAGAAATGAAAGCAAGATTCTTTGCTCTTCATCTGAGATCAAGTCTGAGTCTCAATGGCTAACAGATAATTTTATTTAAGGCTGAACTAAGGCTCTATGCTCCAAGTGTCCATCAGGGATGGAAGAATCAAAATTGGCATGAGGCCAGAACTGTGATTTTCCTTCCTCCCTTAATTACTTTCACAGCAACTTAAAAACAATTAATTAAAGCATGAGTTAAAAAAAAAAAACTAAATTCTGAAAGCCTCAAAGAAGTACCAAATGACTTGGATGGCAGTTAAATAACCAAGACTACTGAAAAGAATATAAATTACATTAAAGCTGCAGAAGATGCCAGTGTGACATTCCCCCGAATGCCACTGTGCAGAGAGAGCAGTAAGGAGATTCCTTTCAAATCATAAGAAAACGTGGCTTTAAAAGACTAGCTTTTCTTCTCCAAAACAAAGCACATTTTGATGTTTCTTGTGTAAATACTTTGGCTTAATATTCAACTAGGTAATTAATTTAGAACTTTCAAGTTAATGCAAATTAGCCAATACTCATGAAAGTTCTTCTTCCCAAACTTCAGACTTGAGGTCCTCAAACCCTATAGCAGACTGAGACTTACTTGATTATATACAGTATATTTCAATCCAAGAACTTTTACCTTTCATACATATAGTCAAGTTGCTATTGGTGTTAAAATAATACTGAAGCTTTGTTTTAAAAGTCTAATTTTTAAAAAAAAGAAAAATGATTTTTAAAATAAAGCAAAAAAAAACAGTCACAAAATAAATTCAATAAAGCATGAAATTATAATGACAATATTTCTTGGACCTAGACTTATTGTTTATCTAATTGATCAATTATCTGCATTAAATGCTTGTTAAAAAACATGATCTAACCTTAGGATAATTTTGGCCATACACAGAAAATTAATCCTAGTTCATGGTGCCTTATTGAAAAGAAGCCTTCATATTTATTAAACTAAAATATACATATCAGAAGGTAATGAATAACTATTAAACACGCTGAGTTTTTAATTCTTATAAATAAGTCAAAGACGATGCTAGAAAAACAGTTACTACTCTACAAAAGTATTTCAAGTCTTTCCACAGATTCAAATTTTGATCAATGTCTCATCAAATGAGTAACTCGTTACACTATTAAAACACAGTTCAACACTATTCTCAAAAATCCGTACATTCCAACACGTAGTGCCTTAAGTAAGAACACTGGAAATATAGAATCTGGATCGTACTTAATTCCCTATTTATCCATTTAGAGATGGGACAAAGTTCTCCACTGGAGCTGATCCCCTCCATGTCACCACTGAAAACCAGGCACCAACAGGCCGTGAAGGAGAGAAGTGAACAGATGAGATGGTTTGAGAGTTTGATGAGTTCAGTGTCTCAGATACCAAGAAGCAGCCAAGATTCACTCATTTCTCCAATCTCTCTCTCTCCCTCTCTCCCTCCCTCCCATCCTCTCTACACAGCCAGATTTAAGGGTAGACTTTGGAAATATTTACCTTACTGTCTTCATAGAGGAGGTTGGGAGCTGGTTGGGCGAGTCTGAAAGACTTCCCTGCACAACTTTGAAATATAAAGCCTCTGACTCAGACACTCCCTGCTTGCTTTTGTGATGACCATGATAGGTTTAAATAATGCTATTAAAAAGAAATTATGTTCAGGCCCTTTGTGGAATGAACTAAAAGAAGTTTGTAGAGTATTAGCTACAGCTCCTATTCAAAATAGTCAAAACAGAAATTTTCAACAAATGAACTTTTGGTATGAAATTGTATTTAATTTGATACTCAACATCACATGGTATTTTTGTATAGGACATGTAGTTATCCGTACTCTAGGCCCAGCTGGGAATTCAGTCACTGATTTTTGTTATTGCTATTTATTTTATTTTATTTTTTATTAGTTGCTCATGACAATACAATGATCTTGACATATCATACATTTTAATTAAATGGGGTGCAATTTCTCATTTTTCCAAGTGTACAAGTTTCAGAATCACATTGGTCATACAGTCACCTATATACATACAGCAATACTAGTGTCTATTTTATTCTGCTGCCCTTCCTATCTGCCTTCCCCTCCCCTCCCCTCCCATCACCTCTCTCTACCCAATCTCATGTGACACATTTCTTTTTTTTTTCCCTCACACCATCATACATGTATTCTGTATAACTAAGGGGGTCTCCTTCCATCTTCTGTGCAACTCCCCTTCTCCCTCCCATTCCCTCCCACCTCTCTTCCCTATTTAGTGGTAATCTTCTTCTTATGCTCTTCCTCCCTACCCCATTTTTTTTACTCCTTCCCCCTCCAGTTTTTGTATAGAACAAGAGATACAACAAAGCCCCTCCTTTGAGATTCATATTCTGGAAGCTGCAAGTTCACTATTACAAAAGAACACAGTGCAATATGAGAGATTTGAAAAAAGCAAAGATCTGGAGAACAACATGTGCATTTTTTCATTTACCATAAAACAAGAATTCAGATCAATCACATTTTAATTAAATACATATGTATATATTATATATATATATGTATATCTATATGGTATATCATATATATGTATATCATATATATGTATATCATATGTGTATCAAGTGATACATATGATATATATGGTATATATGTATCATATGATACATATGATACTTATATATGATACCTCTGTTGGAATTGGGGAATACTGCATTTTGGGGGTAAGTGAATTGACCTCTTTGCGAGGAGTAATATTGTCCTTAGTGTCTGACATTACCTTATACATTATTCCTACAAGCATTTGCCCACAGTCTTCATTTTAATTGAATGATTTATTGTTAAAATTGAATATCTCAATCATCTGAAGCTTTCTAGGGTGAATATTGAATCAGGCAGCTAGATGTGTTTGAATATATTGAACACATGGGGGAAATAGCTGCCTCCATCAGAAGAGTACTACATTAGGGATAAGAGAATAGAAAAGTAACCACACCAAAAAATGAGAAAATATGATCATGATTAACTCCAGAAAAAAAAACAGATTATATTCTGAAGCATATATCGCAGTGCACTTGATTTTGGCAGAGGCATTACTGGGGATTGAATTCAGGGATGCTTTACCACAAGCTTCTTCCCTAGTCTGTTTTGTTGTTTATTTTGAGACTAGTCATGCTAAGTTGACGAAGCTGACCTGAAATTTGCCATCCTCCTGCCTCAGACTCCTAGGTCACTGGGATTACAGATGTGCACCATCACATTCAGCTCCTGGTACACTGTGGATAAAATTCTCTTCATTGTAATAATTTAAAAGTTGAATTTTGGACTAAACGAAACTTATGATGTGTTTCTCAGGGAAATTAAGAGGAGATTTTAAAGGGTGAGGTGGAACAAAGTTTTGAAGTAGTTTATTATCTTTCCATGAATGTAAGTTTATAGATAGTCTTCAAAAGTCAAAGCACAAAAAGTCAACATTAGTTTGCTATTTAGACATTCAGAAGAAGATGCGAGAAGTAGCCTTAAAAGCATTTGAGCGTGTTGTTCCTACTAAGTGGAAAGCCAAGTGGGAGGTAAAGGACCAGCAGAGATTGTTGATTGACATGGTAAGTTTTGTGATCTCATGTGGACTTCTCATCACTTAGTTCATATGTAAACTAGAAGTAAAATATGAACAAGTTACTAGATCTAGGATTAAATCTTAACTTGGCAACTCTAACTGTGTGATCTGGAAGTAACTTAATTTCTCTGTGCTCAATTTTTTCATTCACAAAACAAGAATTTAGATCAATATTCATGATAATCAACAGGGCAATTGTAGGACAGACCCTCAACAGTGTTAATTCCTCTTTCTACCTCTTCTCTACCACCACTTTGCCCTTGCTATAGTATATCATATATCATTACTATGCAACATTAAAAGAACTTGGTCACTTCTGCCACTCTCATGCAGTATTTTTCTTGCCAAAGTCTGGGGTTTGCCCCTAATATCCCTCTGATATGGTACTTCTGTCCCTTTCAGGAAAATAATGCAATGACCTCTACTAAGGACTTTAATCATAGGAGGACTAGGTAGGATTGGGTGGCTGGGAGTGAAAGCTCAGAGCTAACAGCAGGGAGAAGTAACTGAACTGCGTGGACAATGATTGTGGAGGAAAGAGTGAGGGTCACCAGCTTGTCCCAGATTTCCTGGGACATCCTGAACTTGGCATCCTGGAACTCCCTCAGTCTTGGTCGAACATTCATGGAGACCCACCTTCTTCCTTCAGGTACTGTTTCCAGAACTCTCACAAGACCTGCTTATCTGATGCACCCAATCATGACACATCGGGTCAACTCTCACCAGAAGGCATTTCTGCCACCAAATTTTCCATCATCTGCTCACCAATGCCTGATATTTTCATGATAGGAGACTTGGGCTCCCATTCTACTGTCAGAAGTCAATTTTAGAAACCAAATGAATCAAAAAAGAAAAAGAAACCAAATAAATCATCCCCCAAAGAATGCACACAGCATGAATCCATTATGAAAAGATCAAGCCAAGCAAAAGTGTATTTTTAAGAATGCTTCTTTGAGTGGATAAGACATGCCAAAGGGGTGATCGCCATAGTTCCCTCTAGTGCAGGAGAGGTTCTTTAGGTTATGGAATACAAAAAGGGGCTTTAGGGGTCCTGGCAATGTTCCGTTACATTGCATGTACATATTGAGTACACCTTTATGTAAATGAGTTATATTTTGTAAATTTCAAATTCATAAGGAAATAAAGACATCAAAGTCTTCAGAGATAAGACCATGGCACATTGACTATAACTGATCATTTATCTGATCCTGAGAGCAAATTTTGATGGAAGATGGGATGGGATCCTGAACCAAGAACAAACAAGTAAGAATTAAATGCTGGCAAGACTGGTTTATAGCAAAGACCAGGAATCAGTACTCTCTCCTACCATCCCCAAATCAAGCTGATTTGCTAGTTGTGATGCAGGCTGGCCCACCAGAAGAGGAATCCTGTCTATAAAGCAATCTAAAGAGATTTCAGGCCTCTGTGCAGGATCATCGGCCATCTATACAGTTCTCCAGATCCAGTAGTGAACCTGGGTCACCTACAACAGCAGCCCTGAACAGAACATTTGCATATCAACAATGTATTCACACCAGTATCCTGATACACAGAAGCAGTGATGAGATCTGATACTCTTTCTGTCTAAAGTCTCACTCCCAAAACGTTTCCACACTGCTGTGGACTATTTGGTCCTAAATGTTTTCCACATGCCCTTGGGAGGCAAAGAAGGGCTGACAGACTGATTTACCATTATTTAATGAACCAAAGTAAGGATAACTAAACAAAATTTTATTATAAAAATCTTAGAATCAGGTTTTAAAGCCTTTCCGTAAGTGCAGTCTGCACCCAGTCCAGGCACCTGCTTATTGATGTTTGAACCTCATTTATGAGATTGTTTCTCTGTGACTCAGAGCACAGCCCTGACCCTAAAGAAACTTACACACATTTAGCTTTCCACCAGGTTTCAAAATAGCATCTGACTAAGGCAGTCATTATGTGGTTCATTCAGCTTGTATGTGATCAGATTTGAATAGGTAGTTTTCCAATCTCTATTCTCTATAGTGACAGTAGTTTTACTGTAACCATGCAAACAAATCAAGGATCCACAGTACTTATTAGCCTGTCTGAAAACATAGCACTCTGGAAGAGGGTGCATCAGTTGATTAAATGGACATCAAAAGACTAAAGCACAAGAGCTACAACTCTGTGTTTTTGGTATTCATTTGTATTGCAATTTGTCATTGATCTCTTGTAACCCATTTTTTTCACCCCATCTTGTGCAAATTTGCCTGAAATAATGAGCTTAAATAAAATTTATACAACATACTTCTTATCACTCCTCCGGACCCCTAAGTGTTTCTGTTTGTTCTGTTTTCCATCCTTTCTTGCTCCTCCTTCTCTCCAGTTGGCCTTGGATTGGAATTTTCCAGAGATGCATCTGTTGTGTTAGTTATCTCATTTGGCCTCTCCAGATGCCTACCTGAACTCAGCAGCTTCAGACAGCAGCTGAAACTCGGGGTGTTAGTTCATTCTTGTCTCCCTGCCAGCTTCTCCTACACCCTTATGACCTGGCAATGGAAAGCCACATCTGCACCACCCAGCTCCTCCCTACAGTAATGCAGTCTTGGGTTCACTGAGGTGGTTTTGCCCCATGAAGAGTGGCTGGATACAGGGAAAGGTAGATTGGAGCCATGGGTGGTTCATACCTTTCCCATCAGAACATGTCGCACAGGGGGCAGCAGCACATCCCAGTCCTGGCTTCAGCATCACAGTGTCACACTGTGTATTGTTCCCACCTCCACCTGCTGTGCACAAAAGGTTTACAATCCTGGTTTTTCCAGCTGAATTTTTTCCAAAGTACAATGTGCACCAAAATGACTATTCCTGTGTAGTGAAAAACTGTTGGAATTAGAAGGTACCATCGAATTACTGTTGCATGGCTGTCAATTTTGTCTACTTTTACTCCTTCCCATGTAGAAGGAAGTCTTGGTAGATTTTCCATAATCAAATAGAGCAGTTACTGTTCACCTCTGTGATGGCTTGTGAGTAGAGAGGAATAACAGATCATTTCTGAAACTAATTTTTGATTTAGCCATTGCTTTCTGATGGAGAAGTTGTTGATATGGAAAATATAAGCATACAAATGGATCTCCTATTTTCTGTATTCTCACTCTCTTGATAACTGGGTAGAGTGAACCAAAATACTTTTAACCTCACTTCCTATTCTCTATCTATTGTAGAGGTAAAGTACTTTCAGGTCATGAAATTGTTGGCAAGTTATGAGCAAGGGACCCAAATGACACACGAACTAGATAATCCTCCTGGGATTACTCAGAGTCCACCATAATTAAAGGTCTACTCACCATTGTTTTCTTCTCCACTTTAACTCATAAATTCCTCCCACTACCATGTGCAACAGTTTATTTACAACTAGCCAATCCCCAAATGACTTAAGTCCCAGAAGGAAACAGGCGTGGGAACTGGTAGGTCATGTCAATTCTCCCTGGCCGTACAATGATAACCCAAATTCCTATAGGCCTTTCCAGCTCACAGTACCAATGATGTCACACTGAATTGTATTAACTTGAGTTTTACTGTCTCCTGTCCTCACTTACTTACCCAGGGCTGAAGCCTACGATAGTGTTTGAAGGCCCCAAGGAAACAAGTCTGCCCATCAACTTCAGCTACCACGTGGGTCTCCCGTGATTTTCTGTGTCCCCTCTGGTTGCGCATCCATTTTCTTAGTCTCTGGGAAGCACCAGTGATCTCTTCATGCCCTCATGGGTGCCTACTTAGCAGGGCAGCACAACTGCGTGGTCATATGAAGAACTGAGAAGGGCCCTACCTCACTCTTACTACACTTTGTTGCCAGGCACCTAGCAGAGATGCTTATTGTACTTGGGTCTTCTGGAACTTGTCTTCCAAACAGTTCCTTTGGTTGATGCTTATCTTTGTGACCAGACGAATAACAGACATTTTTTTCTGTGCTTTTCATTCACCCACTGTACCCATAGTTACCCACACATAAACATCCTTTTCTGTGGTTCCTTGTCTCAGTTAAAATTAATTGTTACAAGTGGGCGCTTAGGGAGATAATCAAATCATCACATGACTCAAATATGCTTTAATTTTCTCTATTCTTACCACTGTATTCTCTCTTTAAAATTATCTGAATTATATTTTGATATTATTTCCAAATAAACCACTATCCGTACTTTCTCTTTTAAGTACATATGAATACAGAATAATCACTTTTTCCAATACAAGTCTGTCTTGATTATAAGGCAAAGTGCTCTATCTGGATCCAAAGTCATTCTCCCAAACTGAGAGTCATATTATACAGAGTTAGGAGAAGGTACAGCCTTCTCATAGTCATCCTCAGGCTAACTTCACAAGAAAAGAGAGGATTTTTCCATATATCTTTGATATTGTGACTGCCAATCTTAGAAAGTTTTTATTCATAGTAGTTTTACAGCTACTTAAATGATTTTTTTTCATATTTTTAAGATTGAAAAAACAAAAGCTCAAATTCAACACTTGGATACTCATCATGGTAAAGTTATACTCTAGGTATTGGAAAGCAAACTTATTCAGGCCAGAAACCAAGACTTCCTTCTCTTTCTTCCCTCATGTATATTATAGCTAATGAATAAAAGATATTGCATTAATGTCATGATCCAGGGTAAGTATTAGAAAAGAAAGCCAAGAAAGTGTAATCACTGAGGAAGAAATCATCAATTAGAAGTGGGAATCTTAATGAATTGTCATCTGACCTGGATGTTGGGAAATGAAGATGAGAAGCATTTCAGGAAGAAAACAGAATGAGTAAAAGCCCATGGGAGTCAATGTGCATGAGCTTTGTGTGTAGACAGCAAATACTAGTAACCTCGTGCTGAGGGGTGTAAGCACTTCAGACTCTGCTGGCTGGCTGGATGATGATATCATTAACAGGGAGAGAAAATCCATCAGGCGGAATGTGTATGATGGAGGGAGGGGGAATCATTTGATCAGCTTAGAATACAGCAAATTTAAGTTGCCCATAGACATCTAGTTGAAAATTCAAGTCTGTGAAATTCAAGTCTATGAAATAAGTGCTTAGTGATATGAATGGGTCTTTAACATATAGATGGTTAAAACCATGGGTGAGACTCCTAGACAATGGATAAAAACAAAAAGAAGAAAAAACAGATAAGGAAGAACCCTTGAGAAATTCCTGAAGGATAACCATAATAAGGATTCAAAGTCTAAAAAAACTTAGACTGACTAGTCAACTAATCATGACTAGGAATTAAATACTTCTGGGATCCAAGTAACACAGTGATGTGATTTTGCTGCAGTAAAAGTTGGCAGCCCAAGAACAGGGCAGAGAAAATGGATGGTTGTCTGTGGACTATGAAAGAAGATGTGATAGTGAGAGTGTAGTTGAAATGCTGGACCATGAAGTTCAGATTAGACACAGCATAATAAAGAGTAAACTGTTCCAGAGTACAGAGATTGTTTCAGGACCATGGACATCAACCCATGGGGCTCCCACTTCAAACTATTGTAACTGATGAGCACTGTAAATCTTCACAGGATGAACAGAAAGGAAACCAAAAGGCTTGATGGAATATAAGGTTTTGGACATCAATGCACTAGAATACAAGACATTAAGCACGTTTAAGAGGAATGTGGACTATACAAAAGTCAGTAAGATATAATCATCGTCAAAGACTTTTTAGGGGATAGTTTAAGAGTTGGGCAGATAGTCACAACAAAGTTGGAAAAAAGGAATTGATGTAGATGTTTATAGATTTAAAGGAAGAAGGGCAGGAAAAGATGATTCTTAAAAAACTGAAAATGATGATGGAGAGCCAGAAGGAAGCTCTCACTTTCTCTTGGCTGAGTTAAGGAACACAAGGGAGATGAGCAGCTTCCACTTGAGAGACATTTGAGGCCAGCACTAGGGAGAAATTTAAGATTACATGAGGCATTAGAAGAGGAAGATGTGGATTCTGTTTGAAATACAAAAATACTCCAGTAATGGAATACTGATGGAAAGGGTACGCCAGTGGGTGCTGGGTGTGGTAGTATTTCCAAACTAAGGAAAATTCCCTGCACATCCTAAAATAGTTCAGCCAATTTCAGCTTCCAATCTGGAAGCTGGTGCCATTTGTGTTTTATTTGTTTGTTTTATATTTTGTTTGTTTGTTCCAAATTTCATGCATTGAAATTTTAAATAAACTGTGTTTACCATATCTAATCCTTCCAATCTATCTAAGTTATCTATTTGAATAAAATCTTGTAGTAGCAAGTCCCAGGCTTTAATTGTGTGCTGTAACTAAGGTAATTCATTCTAAGGGATTGCTTGTTAGGTCTATTTTTATTTCTTGGTATATTCTTTGTTGCTTTACTGTGGGAAGGGCACAAAATATTCAATAAGTCTATGTGTCTTGTTTACATGTAAATATTGACTCCATTCTCCTTTTGCTCTACTTCCCCCCGCCCCGTCTTCTTTTCTTCTACTTGTGAAATGAATAATCTTACCTTTCATGTGGCAGTAAATACCATGATATATTGTTCTTCTCAGACACTTAAGTGCAGGCAACCATTCATCTTTTCTCACCAGAATTCCAAATACCAAGACCTCCTTGGCTTCCACTTATATGTGCCTCGTTACATTGTTATAGTCACAAACAACAGAAAAATGAATGCTAACATCATAGAAGTAGAAGAATTAAAACAGAAAATGTCATTAAGAAGCAACATTAATGATTCAATTTTTGGAAATTTAGTATTCATTTTCTATTGGTTATGACCATTACAATGTGATGAGGCACATATAAGTGTTCATAGAACAGACTAATGCAGGAGTTTCCCAAATAAGATCCAATTGTAATTTCTTAACATCCTGAAGAAAGTGATAAATAGTTCCATTTGATCTGCTGAATTATACTATCATTATATCTGAATACTATTATCTTTCATGAAGAATAAATATTCTGAACTTTCAGATTCATTAAGCATTATTTTGATCAATTCCAGTGGTAAAGTTCAATGTAAATGATGTACTTAGTTATCTATAATCTTCTACTTTTCTTGTCCTTAACAATGGTAGCTTAAAAACTTCTATCTATAATCTTCCACTTTCAGAATAAATTAAAATCTGCCCCTCCTGACTACAGAGTTTAAGGCAAATCACAGAGAGGTAAGAAATAGAGGGAAAGGATCGTGTAAGTTTTTTGTTTGTTGGTTTTTTAATATAAACATGACAGTATAGTGCATTTTGACATATTATACATTCATGGAGTACAACACATTCCGATAAGGATCCCATTCTCATGATTGTACATAAAGTGGAGTTACACTGGTCATGTGTTCATACATAAGCAAAGGAAAGTTATGTCTGATTTATTCTACTGCCTTTACTGTCCTCATCCCTTCTCCCTTCCCTTCATTCCTCTTTGTCTAATCCAATGAACTTCTGTTCTGCCATTTAAGTTTGTATATGAAGTCCTTTGCTCTTCCTTGCTCAATTCATTTGTAAAACTGAGCAGAACCAATAAATAAAAATCTTTGAGATTGTCCACATCCTTCTCTGGATAGCTCCAGATTGGCCACTGGGCATTAAGATAGCATTGCAAGGAGGATCACAAGTTCAAAGCCAGCCTCAGCAATGTAGAGAATAATACATCACAACCAAGAAAGGCTCATATCAGTAATGTGAGACTGATAAGTATTGGGAAGTGAATCAGTATGAGTCATTATATTAATAACCTGGAGAAAAGGAGATTGAGTAAACACAATCCTCCCTTTATCTCCCAGAGACTCTCCTACAAAATCTGGGAAGAATGCATAGACAGATGCTTAAAAATGCTAAACCAGAGAAGACCAGAATTCTAAGCACAATAAAGTCAATGAAGAGGGGTTTTGTTGTTGTTGTTGTTTGTTTGACCCCCCCCCACACACACACACCCTTAATACCATCCTGAACATAGCACTGTGGAACAGAGTATGATCCAGGAAAAACCCTGTTGTTTTGGCTTGAATAGCAAAGAGAGCTCCAAATCATGCTGACAGTGAGAGGGAAATCCCTCTGAAATATTTTCTCCCTACTTTCTCTGTTCTCACACTGTCTCCAAGTGACCCTGTGGTGGGGCTGTCATGGCTGAGCTGCTGGAACCCTCAAGCTCATTCAACATAGGGCCAGAAGTCAAGGACATGATGGGTTGTAAGTAAAATTGTACCAAAACCCACAGAAAACATGATTATGCATGTATGAATTAATTCCAACAAGTCTTGCAGAAGGCTTCTACAACTCATAAGGAATGGAGTTTGATAGGGATGCAGGACACAAGGTCCACAGACAAAAGAACCAATTGCATTTCCATGAAATAGAATAAACAAATGGAAACTAAAATTAAAAACACAAAAGCATTTTCAATGCAAAAAAAAGGGGTGTGTGTATATGTTTAACAAAATAGATACAAGATCTATATGATAAAAACCATGAAACTCTGAAAAAGAAAAGAGCATGACTTAAATAAATAGAGAACACACCATGTTTGTAGATTGGAAGATCCAACACAGTAAGATTTCAATTCTCCCCAAATTTCTCTAGGTTTTAACATAATTACTATGAATATTCTAGCGGAGGTTTTCATCCACAGAGACAAGATAATTCTAAAATTTAAATGAAATAGAAAATGAAACAGAATGACTAAAATCATGTTTAATAATAGATTTGGAGGAATCATAATATCCAATTTCAAGATTTAATAATCTAGACGGTATGGTATTGATACATAAATCCCTGTAACAGACTGAAGCATGGAAGTAAACCCACAAAAGTATGGTCAATCTGTTTTTAACAAGTGTGCAAAGACAGTTTCATGTAGGAAGTATTGTCTTTTCAACAAAATGGTCTTGAAACAGTTATGTATACATACAGGAAAAAAAACTTCACATAATATACAAAAATTTAAAAAAGAAATGGATCATAGATGTAAGCCTAAAATATAAGACATAAAACTATAAAATTTTTAAAGAAAACCTGACAGAATATTTCCATGACCTGAACAACGAGAATTTTATAACATGACCCCAAAATCAAGACCCATAAAATAAAAAGATACACTGAACTAAGTTAATATTTGAAAGATGTGCTCTGTGTAAGATGTTGAGGAGATGAGAATAAAATCATGGCATTTGCAGGTAAATAGATGGAGTTAGAGAAGATGATGCTAAGTGAAGTTAGCCAATCCCCAAAATCCAAATGCCGAATATTTTCTTTGATATAAGGAGGCTGATTCATAGTGCGGTAGAGAGAGGGAGCATGGGAGGAATAGATGAACTCTAGATAGGGCAGAGGGGTGGGAGGGGAAGGGAGGGGGCATTGGGTTATTAATGATGGTGGAATGTGATGATCATTATTATCCAAAGAACAGGTGTGAAGACACAAATTGGTGTGAATATACTGTGTATACAACCAGAGATATGAAAAAATATGCTCTATATGTGTAATAAGAATTGTAATGCATTCCGCTGACATAAATAAATAAAATAATACAATAAAAGATGTTGAGGAGAGATGGCAAATGTACATGTTGTTGGGAAATATTAACACCTTGCCAAAGAGGACTCATAGATATGGCAAAGAAGCAGATGAGGTTCCCAACTTCTTTAGCCATTAGTGAAATGCAAATCAAAACCACAGACCTATCAAAATATCTAAAATTAAAAATACTGACAATAATAAGTGCTAATGAGGATGTAGAATACAGACCTATGGAAAGTGAGAATATGAAAAAAAAAAAGAGCTATACTTAGAAATTTTTGTTTAAATACGAATCATCTTAATATATAGAAAAATTTAATCAAATTCACCTATCCATCAATCTACACATCTGCCCTTCTATATCTGTAATATATTGTATCTATAACATTGTTTTATATACTGGATAGAATAAAATAAATGTCCTTGAGTTTGTACTGACATAATTAGATAAATGAATTTAAAATAAATGAATGAATAAATGAATGACAGCTCTCTTTCACAGAGAGGTCCTAATTAAGAAATGTAAAATAGAGGAAAACATAAAATTGCCAAAACTAAAATAGCATAATAATAATCAAATACCTAAAAATTCTTGCAGGTAAAATCCATGATATATACAAAAAGTAGTGGGCAAAATTTTGAGGAGAAGCTAAATACTAGGATAGTCTCAAATATCTCCCTCATACAGGCAATTATTGACTGCAAAGTTAATTTAAAAAAGAAAGAAAGAAAAATAAAAAGAAAGAAAGAAAGAAAAAGAGAAGGAAGAAAAATCATTTATAGTAGTGAAACCTGAAGACACTATCATAAGCAAGTGGTCAAGATTAATACCCCACTAATAAAAAATACTGGCATCATGAACCCTATGATTTGATGCACACAATACCATTGCCAGAATATTCTTTCCCCAAATGGGTAATCTCTTTCCAACCACAACAAAACATCAGCTAAGCCCAACTGGGGAAGGGGTAGTATAAATAACTGATCAATAGCTTTTTTTTTTTTTCAGAAAAGAGAGGATGAAGGAAATGTCAGACTGAAGGAAAACAAGGAGGATAAGACAACTAACTGCAATGTGGGCATCTGGGTGGAATTCTGCTGTAGGAAAAAACTGAAATTTAGACTTCAGTTTAGTTAACAGGATCACACAATGCTATTTTTCTGGTGTGATTTATTGCATTATGGTCACATAAGACATTAGCATTAGGAGAATATAGGTGAGGAATACACAACAGCTCTCTGCCCTCTCTTTGTAAATTTCTGTAATTTTAAAATTTTAAAATAGTTAGAAGCTTTAAAAGAAAAGCAAATAATACCTGGCCACTATGTGAAGAATAGACCATAGAAATCAAGAATGGCAAAGAGAACAGCTGAGAGGCTGAGATACCTGGACAGGAGGTGGATAAGCATGGCTTTGAGCATCGGAGAAGGGAAAGCAGTACTCAGTGCCTGAGGTAGGTTTAGCAGCCCTTGCTCATGGATTGGATGTGGAAGGTAAAGTCAGAGTAGACAATATCTCACGTTTCTTTGGATTGAGTAACAAGGTAGATGCCTTGGGTGGTACTGAGGAGGAAACTGAGAGAGAAGCGAAAGTTCTCTTTTGATGATGTCAACCTAGAGTCACCTATGATCTATCTAGACGCTTTGCCAGGTAAGAGTTATACAGAGTCCAGGTAAGTGATCAGGGCTGGAGCTGTGAACGCAGCAATCACCATGCAGATCGTTGCCAACCAGGGCATTAAATACGATCACGTAGGAAGAGAGACATGGCAGAGAGCAGGGGGCCCCGGAGGGCTGCAGCCTAGAAGACGTAAAGAGGCAAAGCCAGTAGAAGATACTGCAAGGAAGTGACCGGGAAAGAGGGACCAGAAGCCCCAGGAGCCAAAGGAGAAGGTGTGTGAGGCAGGGGTTGTCAGCTGACACCGATGATGCTGAGAGGAGGGTCTCCTGGAAACAGAGGAGAGACCAGGGAGCCCACCATGGGGGAGCTACTGTGACTTTAACAAAACCTGTGCCTGGGGGCTACGGGGACTACAGGCTGAAGAGTGCACTGGGGAGGATGGAGTGCCACATGGCTCTCTCCAGAAGTTCTGATGAAGGAATCAGAGCATGGTCAGATGTGTACTTTCCAGTCAGAAGATATTAAATCATGGCTTGCTCCTTGGAATAATCTCTGAGGATGTAGGAGAAAGAGGTGATAATTTCAGAAGAAAAGCCTGGCAGCGTGAGCTACGGTAGGGTCCACTCCAGCATGAGCAGAAGATTACCTCCCACGGAACCTGGGCACCTCCATACAGCATCCTGCACCCGGTGTGTCCAGGAACACCACACCATGTTAACAGCAAGTGGATTTGTTCCATGATTTATTGAGCTTACTAGATCCTGGGTATATGTTTCTTGAAAAATAAAATATGATTCCCACCTGAGGCTTCATAAAATGTGATTCAAGGAGCTGAAGGTCTAATAGAAAAACACATTTAATAAACCAACATGTATGCTGTGGCCAAGGATGCTAATTGCTTGCCCAGGATACATTCTTCCTAATTTTCTTTCTAAAGATAACTAATTTTGATGGGAAAGATCATTGTGACCAGTTTTAAAAACCTATTTCCTACCTCTCTTGTAGACAGGGATAGAACATATATCTAGATTCTGGCCAATAGTTATTAAAGCAGAAACGTTTGGGAGGGGCTTCCAGAAAACTCTTGTAGAAGGCAAATGACTTCATTGTTCTGTGCCCATTTTATTTTTTGCTCTCTCTTCCTTTTCTTGCCTGTAATGTATGATGCTAAGTAGAACAGTCTCCCTGTGATTTGAGGACAATTCTGAGGGAAAGAACAAAGGAATCACAGAGACATCTGTCCTAATAGCTTTAAACCACCTGCCCCGGTGCCAGCAACCACCTCTCTAACTGTGAACTTCTAATTACATGAGAGAAGAAAGATTGTTTCTCAGGTGTTTGAAATTTGCCAAACTAATTCTAACATGAAACACACCCTGTAATAAATGTTCAGAAGGAAAAGAATAGAAGAGAATAATGGGATAGGAGGCATTTGCTGAGACTGTATAGATGAGGGGGGTTTTCCTAAGGAACACCTATGTCGGGATCTAAACTCTACCCAAGAGTAGAGCTGGACTGTATGAGGAGGTAGGAGTCATGATGAGCAGAAGGGAAGGAAGGGAGCATTCCAGGGAGAAGCCGCATCTAGGAGACGTGTGGCATGGGACAAGGAAGGATGAGAAAGCAAGGCTCAGGCTAGGTGGAGGCTCATAGGCTATCCAGAGGAATTTGCAATTTATTCCAGATGGAAAGGGAGCTCCTTAAAAGCTAAGTACTAAAAAGATGTTTGGGGATGGTTTTTCCTTACCCTACTTTCTAATTATTTATTTATTTATTGTGGCGCTAGGGATTGAACCCAGGGTTCCGTGCATGCAAGGCCGGCACTCTACCAACTGAGCTATATCCCCAGCCCCTCCTTATTCTACTTTCTACTTATTTCATAGTCTAGCAGCTCCCTAGAGAACAGGTTCTTGGAAGGATAATCTTCAGCCTAACTGGAGGGAATTTAATATGGGAAGGGAGGAAAGTGGAGGAAAGAAGATGGCTTTAGTAGTGAAACAAGTGTTCGCAGTGTTCAGGTGAGGGATTTTGTAGAGAACACTGAGATTTGGGGACTCAAGTCTGAGGTGCTTGCCAGCAGTTCACAGAGTTGGACTATGGCTGTGAAACTCAGAAGAGCATGCTGAGGTGGTCACGTGAATTGGGTCCCAAAGGCCCTGAGAACAGCCTAGATCACCTATAGAGAGAGGAGAGGGCTCAGCACTGAGCACAGAGGCAGCCAGACATTTGGAGTTGGACAAGGGAATATGGATCTACCACAGGAGACTCAAAGAAGAATCCAGGAAATGAGGAAACCTGGGGACTGTGCTTTCCCTAAGTTTCAGAAAAGAAAGGCTGGGCATAAGATGGAGTGACCAGCCATGCTCTGGGGAGGCTGCTGCTGAAGGACTGGTAACAGAAACAGAGATGTCAATGAGTTTGACATCATAGAAGTAAGTGATGAGCTTCACACCACAATTTTGCTACAATGGTGTTATGTTGGTACCATTTTGTAGAAGGTGAAAGGTTGGTGAAAGTTGAAGATGGGAAGAAAACAGGTGTTGAGCCACTGCTTCTAAAGCTTGGCTGCAATGCAGAGCACAGAGACGGTGCTGCCTGGCACCGTGCAGGGTGAAGGGCTCCATGCTGGGTGTCTGACATAGGCAGCTCTGGAGCACGATCAAAGGTCAACAGGTAGAGTTCACTCAGAAGAGGGAGGTGGAAGATGGATGAGAAAGTGTCCAACAAGAGTTAGATATTTTTTCTAGTCATTTATATTTCCTCTTTCTTCTGATTTTCCACAGGGAAATTAGTACTTAGTTTATTAATTTGCACTAAATCTTTACAAAGTTAAGGGTAGTGAAAATTTATTTGTCAGAAATAAATTCTTCAATGTGTGGTTTGCCTTTTAATTTTTCTGGCTATAATTTTTATATGAATACTATTTAAAATTGTGGGCAGCTCAAAATATGATTTCTTCCATAACTCTTACCTTTTAAAAACTCCTCCCCTGCTTTGTGATCTGAAGCCTAATTACTCATCTCTCTGATAGTTTATTTTGCTTTCTTGCACATTGTCATTCTTTGGTATAAGGGGAATATGTATATTTAATAATAATAATCACAATGATAGATATCCATTCACCACAAGATAAATTTTACCTAAATCACAGTCTACGTCTGAGCTCCAAATGTTCCATTCATCAGTCCATTCATTTGCTCGTAGGCTTAATAACTAAAGTATTCAATATTTGATAGGCTCATAACTTTCAAAATATTTTGACTATTTTTATTCTAATTTTTCCCCAGAAGTTTTAAAATTCTTTCAAGAAAAACATCTCATTATGAAAAAAGGATAAGATTATTACTCCCTATGCTTTTAAAAATACATTGAGTGTCATGTTTCTTAAGGAGAAGAGACTATACTCGCTCTGGAACCGCCCATCCTGAAAGGTTAGGAAGCAGTTTCCTGGGGACATTTCACTCAGAAGCCTGGGAGGAGAGGGAGCAGCCATAAAGGATGTGGAAATAGATGGGGAGCAGAAATCTGATGTCCTTTGAGAAAGGGACTAACCATTTAGTCACTCAATGTTTACTTGACTATGAATCAGTCAGAAGCATATTTGTCTTTGAAGCCCCTACACATGGAGAACCTGGGGAAGGGGTGCAGACAGGTGGAGACACAGTGGCTTCCTGCGTTACCAAGCTGACCCCATCATCCCACCTACTCTGCCTGGGCAAACAAAGCTGCAAGTAGTTGAGAAAAATTCTCCCAAGTGTAACATATTGGTCATGCCTTGCAAGAATCCATCTCTTGCAGGAATTTATTTGTTACCCCCTGAAAGCTGGGTAAGTTTCACTCTAGGGCCTGTCTTGTATTTAGCTTATGCCATGTAAATGGCATGCCCAGTTTCTGTTTTCATAACTTGGGAAATACAGCACAATTACAATTGTATTGTAACGCAATTCTTTATAGTGACCCACTTAGTAACACAGGTCAAACTTGTTCTTTCCTGCGTTCCTTAGCCTGGAACATGTTCCCAAGTCATGGAATTCTCAAAGCAGAGTATGGTGGGATGTTAGGATTTAAAACAAAACTTAGTCCTTCACTTAGTAAAATAATGTAATGGTACATATTCCAAAGACATAATTTTAATCAAAGAAAAATAACTACAATATTCTTTGCCCAGTGGCCAGTAATTTCTGCTTTGCTAAATTCAAATTGAAAGCCTCAGAAAAAGTCATCTATGTTATAGCTCCTTAGCTCTTATACTCCTTCTCTGTGTTCCTATTGTTTAAAGTGCTTTTCACAAATGCTTTATATTCCTTCACATCAATTACTTAAGTGTTGGTCTAGTAGTCATCCTTTAGATCAAATATCTGATGAATTTGAACACTACCAAATATAACTCCTGGCCATGAGTTTATCAGGATTAGTTTTAAATAAAAGAAATTCATTTTTAGATCTTGGATTAGTTTTAAATAAAAGAAATCCATTTTTAGATCTTCTCATAAATTTAAAGGATATTACTTGCTGATTTTTTAAGTATTAAAATATTTAGACTAGCTTAAATATGAAATCATTTTAGATGGAGATTTTTAAAATATTCAACTAGTAACAACAAAAACATAATAGAACAATTTATTATTGTGGCAAAATTACTTTCTGGAAGTTGTAGTTAATTGGTTTCATTTGTTAGTATACCATTTATGCTTATTCAAAAAAAAAAAAAGTGGCAGGGGCTGGGGATGTGGCTCAAGCAATAGCGTGCTTGCCTGGCATGCGTGCGGCCCGGGTTCAATCCTCAGCACCACATACAAACAAAGATGTTGTGTCTGCCGAAAGCTAAAAACTAAATAGAAATTAAAATTCTCTCTCTCTCTCTCTCTCTCAAAAAAAAGTGGCAGGAAAATTTGAAATGCAAAGCTGCAACATAGAGATACTCATTTTCAAAAATATTCTGAAATAACTCAGAAAAGTCATGCGCACATTTTGATAATGAAAGGCAGAGCCCGTGGAATATTAGAGAAGGTGCCCAGACTCTGGAGCAGGATTTTCTTCCATCTTCCTGGTCTAACCCCAATCCCTTCAAGTCCCAAGGTGACGGGATATGTTTAACACCAGACTAAATGGCAGAAATTTCCTTCTTTTCTTGATGAATCTAAAAAATAGGAAGATGGCCAAACCTCAAAATAATCTCATCTACATCCTAATCCACAACTCTCTGCTGTTTTTATGGGTGCAAGGGTAACTAAGAAATGACAATAAAACCATAATGTATTGCCGAACACAGCAAGATATGTCATTACGTTGAATGATTCTTATCCCTGTAAACATTTGTGCATGAAAAGGCAAAGATTTAAAAACCCGATCATAATCACCTATTTTTAAAAGCAATTGTTTCAAAGCACTTTGCTGCAGAGAAACTGAAGGCTCAAAATCACAGAACAAGTGAGTCTCAAATGTGAGGACATAACTCAGGCCCACCGCCCACAGGTGTTTCTACTGAGGCAGATGCAAGTCTGTCGAAGCTCAGGCCATGGCCTGGCAGTCTCCTGGTTGGCTCATCCTGTTCACTTTGTGTTCCAAATATCCACCCCTCTTTGCTTCTGACTCTCACTACAGATCTCACCCACTCTCATGCCTCCCAAGCAGTACACTGAGGACTCTCCCATCTAACCCTCCTGGGACTCCTATACGCAAGGCCTGCTGAACACTTCACATTAAAACATGCATTTGGAATGTTCCTCCCAAACCTGCTCTTCCTCTCCATCCTTCCCCATCTCAGGAAATGGCCCTTCCCTCACCCAGTTTTTCAAGTGTGAAATCTGAGTGACCTTTAACACTCCTCCATCCTCAGGCAATCCAGTGACAAGTGCTTCTGATTCCTCCTGCACAGTGCAGGTCAGGGCTGTCCCCTCCCCACCATTCTTCCTGACAGACCTTTGTTTGAGCCACTAAATCTTTCACCTGGACTCCTGCAATAGGCGTCTCACTGGCCTCACTCTGTGTCCCTTCTCTGATGTCACCGACAGTGATGCTTTCAAACCTAACGTGGATCCCCTCAGTCCCCTTTTGAGACTCCTTCCCTTTCCTGTGTTCTTGATCTTTCCCACTGTCAGCCTCTTCTCAAAACCTATCCTCCTCACTCCTGTAGTGGGTTGAATTATTTCCCCTCAAAAGATAAGTCCAACACCTGTGAATGTGACTGTATTCGGAAATAGGATCTTTGCAGATTTAATTAAGGATCTTGAGTTGAGATCATCTCAAAACATCCAAGTGGGACCTACATGCAATAACGGATTGGTCCCTCAGAAGAAAACATGTGGTTTCAGACACAGACACAGGGGAGCAGGCACGTAAGGACAGAGGCAGAGACTACATGACATGTCAGCCATCAATCATGTCTGCAGTCAACAGAGACTAGAAGAGACAACAAATCCAGCAAGTGCTTCAGAGGGCCCTCAGAAGGAGTGTTGGGCTTCGCAATGCTCATCCCCTTCACCCACAGTATATAGAGCATATTAGACATGTGTTGCTTTAAGCCATCAACTTGGCCCTAAGAAAGAAATGTGCTCCCTGAGCTTCCATTATATGGGTTTCTTGGTTTTTCTAAAGGACCAAGCTCTTTTCCTTCCCAGAGACTTCTCACAGCAATGAAACCTGGAATTGTGACATAAATGTCAGGCCCCTGCTCCTAGCTCAGAAGCCCTCCCTCCCAGCACTTAGAAGAGTGCAACCTTATAAAACAGTGTATTTGCTGGATGCTCAGACCCAGTCTAGACTCTGAGCTCCACCAGGATGATACACATGTTCCCTGGGTCACTACAGCATTCTTTATCCTAGCACAGATTAGCCACTGAAACCAGTTCTCCCATAAATGAAATCACAGAGACAAAAAGAGACTGAATGGTGTGTCCTTTCATTGGTGAGAATCTCAGACCCAGAATAGCGAAGTGTCTTGTTCCATGTTGAGTTAGCTGAAGCCGATAAACGGTTATATTTTAACTTCAGAATAAATATTCTAATAGGTAAATGTACAATTATTCAATTAAAACAGTATAAAAATCAAAATGAAATTCCATGATGGAGAAATTACACTTCCTCGGTTGACATTGGTCTGCTGGGAAATCAAAGCTAATTGCACACACCAACTGCTTCCAGAACTGGCTGAGACAGCTGGAAGATACCGTTCAAAATCATGCCAGGAATATAAGGCAAATTGAACCCTGGGCACAGGCAGCTTGCCGTGAAACTAAGTTCCTTAACATACATAATCTCCCAATTCCTTTCAGCCCAAATGCATAGCCAAGAGGTCCTGGTGTCTCCTAGCACCTAAAACACAACCATCTCAATAGGAGTTTGTTTTAGTGGAACATCTCAGGAGAGTTTTGAATCAGCACACAAAGGCTATGTGGCCAGAGATTAGAGAATAATATCTCTATTTTATTTCAGAGGGAAAAAATTCATGAACTTTTTGGCATTATACATGAAATCAAAGAATATCAACTACAGTAGAATTTATTTTAATAAATTCACCCATTCAAATCTCTTCATCTGGAGGCCTTTCTCCCTGCCTTCATTCGGTAGATTCATTCAACCGCTCATTGGTTGAGTGTCTGTTCAGCCCTGGCCTAGGAGGTACTGAGCCTGCTTGCCCATAACGTGGGGATACTAGGGATAATAATGATCCAGTTCCCGCCCTACCTGGGCACACATCTGCTAAGGGAGACAAATTTCGAGCAGTTACAAGGTAGCATGAGAGTTACCAGAAGGGAAGTTGTTTGAACAACACTTAAAGTTGTTGGGCACCAGAGGGATCAGGAACTGCTTCCCTCAGAAACATGGACCTGACAGGTAAGTGGGAACTGGCCCAGCCTGGCGGGGCAGGAAGGGAGCAGGAGCTGTTCATGTTGGTGCAGGGGAAGGAGAGAGGGAGCCACTGGCCAGATAGAAAAGACAGAGCAGGAGGGACAGAAAGAAGAAGAAGAGAAACTAGGTAAAGAATAAAATAAAACAAGATTTCAAAAATTCAGTTGTGGAAGAAGAAAACGCATGTGGGCTCAGAGAAGCCCAAGTGCTCTCTGGTGAGCTCCTGCCTCTGCCAGGATGAAAGTGGGCATCGCTTCCCCAGCCTTCACTTCATAGGCAAGAACCAGTAATGCCCACGTGGTCTGGAACACTGTCTTTCACCCTGCAGTGTGTGTGTCTGTGTGTGGGTGTGTGTGTGTGGGTGAGAGAGAAAGAGAAGATAGAGACAGAGACACAGAGAGAGAAGCCAGGTCCCATGAGAACATGGCACTGAGACAGTCACACACCGGGCGTGAAGAAATGCTCATTAAAATACAAGGACAACACACCCTCTTGATGAAGATGCTTGTAGTTGGGGGAGTAGGTTAGGGATGAACACGCACACAGGAAGTGATCTCTTGGAAACTAAAACTTGCCCGAAAAGCAAGCTGAGAGTTTGAACGTGAAGGGGAGCTCCTCTGTGATTGGCTTAGCATGGTGCCCAGCGCTTACGGCTGAATGAAAGATGAAGGGATCATGGGGGATCTTACAGAGCATGTCTTGGCAGGAACTCCTGAGAGTGGAGGCCTGCAAGCTTTTACTACAGGAGACCAAGTAATAAATATTGGACTTGGTGGGTTATATTTGGCCACCTGTTACAACTCAAGTTTTCAATAATAACATGAAAGCGAATGTAGAAAGCAAGGAAACAAATAAGACACGGCTGTATTCCATTAAAACTTTATTTATGAAATCAAATGTCAAGATAGGTTTGGACAGAAAGCCAGAGTTTGCCAGTCCTGCCCAAAATCCCTGCAGGAGTGAGGGTTCTTGGGAGGAAAACAGAACCAGGCCTGCCTACCTTAGATAATTATAGATGCCTCAAATCTCAAGGAACCTCTTCCAGTAACTCAAGTGTGGAGGCAATAGTTTCACTTGTCTCCACCCTAATTTCTACCTGGATTGAGTGGAGACCCAGACCACTGTGCCAGGGAACAATTAATGTGCATGGCTTTAAAAGGACTTTACCAAGACACCAGGCCAGGCTCCTGGGTCCAGGCAGAGGGCTCACTCCTCCCCCTGCTGGGTCCTGCGGGAGGGTCTGGGAATAGGCTCCTCACTGTGCTGTACATCCCATGCACAGGAATGACAAGTCACTATACCACTACAGGAAGTCCATTCCAAACCAGTTTGCACAAACCTCTCACACACCCACATGGTGTAATGGTTTTATGGAACCTGGTGCACAGTAGACTGCAGGATTTGGGACTGAAACAAGTAACAACATGTGGAAGGAAAAGTATTTCTGCCTTTTGTTTGTATCTCCTAAGGCATGTTCTTGTTACATAACTGTGTGCATCCTACTTTTAAACTCAAAAGTTGGTTCATGTATTAACCCTAAATCTATCATTATCCTTCAGTATCCATGGAGAAGCACTTCCCACAGGCACCAAAATCTGAGGATGCACAGGCCCCTTCTATAAAACAGTATAGCATTTGCACATAACCTTACACATTCTCCTTTGTATTTGGAATCTCTAGATTGCTTCTAATATCTAATGCAACATAAATGCTATGCAAATAGTTACTATATAGTACTATTTAGAGAATAAGGACAAGAAAAAAATGTCACTACGTGTTTTCAGCACAGATTTTTTCCCCTAGTACTAGGGGTTGAAACCCAGAGTGCTCTACCACTAAGCCACATTCCCAGTCCTTATTTTTTATTTTGAGACAGAATCTCACCAAATTGCCCAGTATGGCTTTGATCTTGTGATCCTCGAACCAGACAAAATTTTTTTCTTTAAATATTTTTGATCCCCAGTCAGTTGAATCCACAGATGTGAGAGCTGAGGATACAGAGGGCTGACTTATAGTAATAACATAAATGTTATTAGTACTTGTTTTCACTGTTCATGATAGATATCAACATATTAGTTAATGACTCAATGTAATGGCCTCATACAGAACTTGGTTCTTTTCATTCGTAAAGTGGTTTAATTCTTGCTGATAGTCAAACAGTTATTTTTAAAGTTCTTCAAGATACAATTGATTAAATGTAGCTACCCTCACTAGCTCCTCCATAAGAGGAAATTAGGGCTGTTCTCACTTTTCTAGTTTTTGCCCCTCTTTATGCCACCTTCAACGCCCAAATTTTTCTTGACTTCTCACAGGAAAAGAACATTTGAAAAGAAGGAAGAAATGAGACAAAAAGAAAGCATTCCTTATTTCAGAAGAAATAGGACAATAAACTCATCAAAGTTTCTGATGATGGTCCGAATTAAATGCTTCTAAAAATTAAAAAATTCTAAAACTTCTAACACCTCAGTTCACTTAAGCACCGCTGGGCAACAAGAAAGTGTTAAGACACCGTCCTTGCCCCTGCCCCCAGGAGTACCCCCATGATCTAGAAGTGAGTTTGAAAAGTAGACCACAGCGTGAGGACTGTGATGGTAGAAATATTTGTGAAGTCCTGTGGGAGCTGAACAAGGTGGCAGAATAATGATATTATAAGTCCATCTTATAATGCAGGAGGAAGGAGAGGAGTGGGAAGGCTAGAGGGAGGACCAGGTGGAGGGATGACCAGTGTTATTCCTGACCAGCATGTCTTACTCCTTCAAGGAAAATCTAGGGGCTATGGGACTTGTACCCATCCAAGATCACTCAGGAAGCTTTAATCTCTTTACCAGTATTCTAGTTAACATACTCGTGGCAACACAACCACATGCAGAGAGGAAAATAGAATCCCAAATTTATTTTAATTGTTTAATTTATTTATTCCCAAAGAATAAATTAGGAAATCTGTATTTATTTTGAAACAAACTCAAACCCAAACCCAGCCTTCACTTACTAAATATGAATGAAACTGCTCAGTCACCCTGATGTGAAATTTACTGCTTCCTGTTTCTACTGCTTATCAATTTCTAAAAGCACTCTTCAGATGGAAGACTTTACATTTCTTCTCAAGAAAAACTTCCAGAATAGTTGTACAAAACCTCTATAGAGAAATCAGTGGGATTTTATTTATCTCTCATATAAATGTGAATGTCTCTACTCAACGTTAGCATGAAAATTCTGTCACAGAATTTAGGTCAATATCTTCCAGATACAATTATAATTAAATGTGAGATTTCCTGCTGCTAACATATTTGTTCTAACCACCACAAATGTTAGAGCCTAACAAATATAAATAGTGCTTTTTCTCCCTATGAGCAGCTCCCTTCAGTTGATTTTTATTGTGTATAAAAATACTAGCAAAGATGTGAAAGCTACAAATCACTGTCAGAGAATATAACCACAGTCAGTACAGAAATTTTCCAGAGCTCAACTGAACCCGCCCGCTGTGTTTTCTGGAGGACTCCTGGCCCTGAATAAGTCCATCAAATTCTCCAAAATGCCTGTTATTAACTACTAAAATAGAAGATAAAATCCAAATCTCTCACTATTATTTAAGTTGTTAAACTTCATTGACAAAGAGTAAAATATAATTAACAAGGAGTGTCCAACAACTAGCTGAAATTTGGAAGAATTATCATTATTGTACTGTAATTTCTAGACCTGGGATTGGTGTGCAACTGTCACCCAGGTTTTGAATCATTTGCTTAAAAAAAACAAAGAAGCAGAAAGACTAGCTCACAAATCATCATTCATTCGTTCACACATAGTTTTTCAATTTTGCTGTGACTCCCAGAGATAGAAAATCCAGGCACTGATATTTGGATACTAAATATATTCCTTGTGCAGGCTATTTTATCAACTTCAGGATCTGTACAGCTTTTTGCTGATGACATGAAGAATAGCCAATTTTCCTGTATTGGCCAATGAGATTGACATCCCCATCCACTGTCTCTCTAACCCTAAAGATCACTCCACAACAACCCTGTAGGAGCTAGATATTAGATAGGGGGCTGAAGATGGATTTAAGGGAGAGCATGAGGCTGTCATTCACCAAGCAGTGGCATGTGACTGCCAGGAGTGTAGCTGATAGAAGTGAAGCTGCTACTTTGGCAGAAGGTGAAGCCCCACAACAGGCAGAGCCTTGAGCACCAGGCGCTGCTCATCTCTCTAGGGAGTCTGAGCATACTCAGAAGCCTGGAATAACCCAGGGTGTGTAAGAATGCCACTCACCTCCTGCACTGCTGGGCTCCAGCTCCTCCTGCCTCCTTCCTCCTCAGACTCTTACTCCTCCCAGGACTCTTGTGCCAAGGCTAGGAAAGATTCCCCAGGCTTCCCATTGGCTCATCTCCCAAGGGAGAGGTTGGCAACAAGAACAGCAGCAGGCTACAGAGAACCAAGTCCCTCCTCCCTCCCAGATGCACTAAGAAGAAACTCATGTTCATGGAAGGGACGCCAAGGAGGGGCGCCATGGGCTCTTCTGTTCTGCTCAGCAGGAAGCTCAGAGCAGTGCCACAGTGTCATTCTACCTATCCTCCCTCTGATCATGAGGAAATAACCCAGCGAACCAGAGAAGCAAAGCATCTAAAGACTCTCCATATGCATCCCCACCTAGACTGTGTGTACCTGGCCATGGGCAGGGTGCAGGTTAAGAGTCAGGGACAAGAGCCGAAGAGCAGAACATGGGGATAGGATGGACAAGGAGCAAGCCACAGCCAGGAGAGGACGAGCACCAGGTACAGAACTCAGACAGCCTGGTCCTCCCCCCACCCAGGACTAAGGTTGGATGCTGGGTTTTACCCACTTCAGGGCAGTCTTATCTAAACTACAAATGGTGTCCTTGGAAAATGAAGTGACTCAAGTCCCTGACCTTATGATAAACTTTACCAATAACAGGTGGCAATGTGCAGCTCAGGGGAAATGCTGAGCCCACCTACACAGAGAAACCAGAGATTCTGAGCCAAGCCTCAGGGTGCTTTAGATGTCAGCATGTGGTGCCCTGCTAAAAACTTTGGAGTCACAAAACCTGGGTTCAAATTCCAATTTTCCCCCTTGTGCCTATGGGATCTTCCGCAAGCTGTTTCACCTCTGTCCTGCTTTGCTTGTTTGAAAGATGGGGAGAATTTCGGTAACTTTATGGTTGAGATGATTATAATTAACATGTAAAGCAGTGAGTATACAGTAATCACGTCATGAATGTAGCTATTACTATAATAATAGGTTGAGATTGTCCTGGAAAATCCAGGATGTGTGTGCACTCCACCCATGATATCCCTCTATCTATATATTACCTATTGCTCAAGGGCCACCTCAAGTCACAATTTCCATCACCTTCCATATTACCACAAGCTCACATTGATTTATGACTTGATAATAGACCTTGATCATGTGCTTTTACTCAATTTTCCACTTGTTAATATATAATTTTATACTGTCCCTCATTAGTTCCTTCAACAAAATTTTTTCCTGAGCACAGAAACAAGCTGTGCTATTTTTAAAAATCCCCATGGTACTGAACATACCATAACAGGTACAAAGTTCAGGTTAGACAGGTGGAATTAGTTCTCCACAGTAGGATGATCTATTTAACAATCAAGTATCACACATCTCAAACTAGCTAGAAGGGAGACTTTTGGATGTTCTCACCACAAAGAAATGATGAATATTTAAGGCCACAGACATGCTAATTATCTTGATTTGATCATTATGCAATATATACATTATAATGACATATATATGAATATATTCATATATTATAAGTATATATTTGACAGATATTATGAGTCAAAAACTTCTCTGTAAGATTAAATTTCTTCACAATAAAACAAGTTTTAAACATTAAGAATGTGAATACTTTAAATAAATAATAGTTTGAATCATTCTGAGTTTGTACTATGAGACAGATATTGTTCTAGAGGGACTTGTGAATAAAGAAGCCAAATCCCCTACAATCTGATTCCTTTAAAAGATTTGGGATACATCGAATAAATAAAGAAACAGAGCTATGAAATTCAAGCCCAAATAAACATCATGTAGAAATTTAATAGAGATTTGTAGTGCCGGCTCAAAGTTGGCCATGAACGAGTTTAACAGGACGATTGAAGATTTACAAAGTCAACACCATGCCATCTGCCACACCTTTCTCTCCTTACCAATCAAGTCTGCCACCTAGTGATGGGACAGTAAGCTGCCATCCATAGCTCAAAAACCTTCCTGTGGATTTTAACCTGACAGCACGTATGAGTTCCATAGCGTTACCTTTTTAAACAAAAATGTCAAATACTTTCTACTGCCATCAAGTAAAGTCCAAGTTTCTATATTTGGAATCCAAGTGAGTACACAGGCTGGTCTGTCTACCAAGTGCAAAGAGATGAGAACTCTGGAGTGGCAGACCGATTACAGTATTAACTCCTTGGACAAATCTTGCAATTTTTATGTCTATTTTTGTTGTTTGGATTTTAGGTGATTTGTGTCTAGTGATGACTTATGACTCAATGACCTCAAGGGACCATGATGGCATAAGATAAGTTGTGACCAGCCTGTGTCTCTGTAGCTCCTTTCCTTCTCCTTCCCTACAGAAGCCCCCCATTTAGGTTGGTGGCCTTCCTGATGGTGTCCTGCTGCATCTTAATCCTATGTAATGCTTCCAAGTCAGCTAAGTCCTGCCCCTCCACCAACCCTTCCCTGACCAAGTTCTCTCCTTCATCAAATTCCTGCACCTGCCTGGACTATCTTGTCCAAACCCAAAACAGTAAACATGAATTTGGAAAATATTTTTTTTCTGACTCGTGAATATTGAATAAAATATTTTAATGAACTATAAATTAAAATTTTTGGTTATACAGTTAATCCATCTCTTATTTTCTTTAAAAAACAATACTAAGATATGGAAGCTATAAAGCCCCGTGCAAGGCCAAAGCCCCAGTGCTGCTTCAGGGAAGCAGTGTCGCCTGGTGGCAATGCACCTAGGTGTGGACTCAAGGGACCTATCCCAACACAAGTCACCATCCTGCATGGTCTTCTGAAATCCTGCCCTGGGAAGGCGGTGTCTGACTCCCCTCCCGTTGAATCTAAGCAGGCTTTGGCTTTGTTGTTAACCAAGAGAATGTGGTGGGATTGGGACAGTATGATTTCTCAAGCAAGGTCATTAAGGCTTTGAAATTTCTACCTCATCAGCTGAAGGCCATGTTACCAGGTGAGAAATCCAATGACCTGAAGCGCTTTAGGAATCCCAGAGGAGCCATGAAGAGGAGCCAGATGGAGAGGTCCTGAGACTGCATGGAGACTCCCCATTCACCCTCACCTTCCAGCTCCTGAACCACCTAACTGCTCTCCCATGGGATACCCTGAAAGACCAAGCCCTGCACAAAAGGCCGAGAAAAATTAAATGAATGTTGTTGCTTTCAGCCACTGGATTTGAGGGTTATTTGATAGGCAGCCATAGTAACTGAAACAAGACCTGAAGTAAGATTTTGGCTTTTCCACTCACTGTGTGTGTGTCCTGAGGTGAATTCCTTAAAATCTCTCTGAGCCCCCATTTTCCATACTTGAAAATGGTGTTGATCCTATCACCTACCTCATTGGGCTCTTTGCAGAACAAAAGACAGGAAAGCATTAACACATGGCAGACAGACAGTAGGACCTCAATAAACATCAGTCATTACCACCATTGGATATTATTATTTTATCAGATTCTCTTATGTAGCCCTTAGTGTAGCAATGCATTGCTGACCATTTCTGCATATTTCTGAATCCACGTTTTCCTGGCTTTCTTCAGCCTTGACAATAATGAAAAGCTTCAGCTACAATGTAAATTACTTGCTATGGTCTCCTATTGAGCAGCAGTCACACCTCTTTGGCAAAGGTTCATTTTCTCACGTCTTTCTACCTGCTGCTGGGGGGCTTACTTCCTAAGTATCTACTCTGCGGCCACCTGCACCAAGGACAGTACAGTGGCTTTTTATGAGGACTTCTGGCCCTGGAGCTAAGGGCATTGCTGCTCTTGTCATCAGCCCAAGCCACAGCAGGACAGTGCTCTTGCCTGTCTTCTCCCCAGGCCCCTTTCCCCTGGACTCATCCTCATAATGAGGAGATAAAGGTCTTTAAAAGGGACCATCCCACTCAGCTTGCAAGAGTCAAGCAAACAGGTTTGTAGGTACATTCTAGGCTGTCCACAGTCTCAGAGGCCATTAAAACCTCTGCGTTCCCAGTCTTGCTTTCAGACCAAACCCTCCTCAATTCCACCCCAGATAAGTCCAACTCTAACTTCATCCCATAATAAAAGGTAGATGCCGTCATGTTGAATGGGACCTTCCCACTGCTGAGTTGGTCTGAAGGCCCAGTGCAGACATTAGCCAATAACAGGCATCACCCGTGCTGTGGAGAAGACACTAGGGCACCACTCAGGAGAAGCCAAGAGGCCTGGTCTGGTGGACCTGAGCACAAAGCTGAGGGTCGGGCATTGGAGAAGATGGTGAGGATTTGACTGTGAAAGTCGGAGAATGGAAGTTTCTTTGGAGGAAAAAGGAAAGGGGTGCTTCACTTCTCCACTTGGGGAAGGGGCTAAATTTCCCATAGGTTAAACCACTGGGTAGGGACAGGACTTAAAGAAAGGAAAACATTCATAGAGAGTGATGTGCTTCTCACTAGGACATCTCCCGGGCAATTGCATGTTTGCTGGATGCAGAATTTTTTTGGCTTGTGAAATAGGGAGGTGAGAGCTAAGTCAAAGAGGACCCCAGCTCAAAATCTAGAGAGCACTGCTCTATCACCAGAGGACCAGGGCTCAGGCTCAGAGATAAAGGGTGACTTCAAGCACACCACTTGTGTCCTAGGGTCATGCCCCAACCCACACTTGAGCCCCAATGCCAGGGAGGAAGAGCTTCTTGGAGGAGTTCTGATAGCCTCTGCACTATCTCTGAACAAGACTAGCAGCACAAGGCAGCCAGGTTGGGAGGAAGGGGGGATTCAACCAACTGATGGCCAGAGTCTTCACCCCCCAGCTTTGTGAGCACAGACGTGACTGACCACACCACGTCCTCCGGCCCTGTGGGCAGGAACAGCCCTTCAGGACAGGAGACTGATAAGAGACCGAGGCAGTCCTGGATCTGGCACCGACAGAGGATGGTACCTTCCTGGGTGTGATGGTAGAGTCACAGTCTTCATCACTACTCCGTGGGTACCAGGGTCCTTGGCGTAGATCCAACTGGGACCAAGCCCAAGGAGAAGGGTGGTGAGTCCCATTGAAGGTTTGGGAGCCTGGGGGGAGGCAAGAGTGGGATTACAAAGGATCACATTTATCTGAGAGATCTAACCCCAAAAATCAAACTATTAGTTTGATGTGGTCTGGAAGACATGTGCCATGCAAGGTCATAGAAAGATGTAATTAAAGCAATATTTACAAAAATAAATCAGCAGCTGACATATAGAAGCTGGAAATCCTGCCAATGCCAGTCTAATAAATGTCAGTTCAATGCCCTTATTACTTCTTAACAAGGGACTTTTCTTTTCTTTTTTTTAATAACATCAGAAATTTATTAGTTGCTCAAAACATTACATTGATCTTGACATATCATATGTCATACATTTGTTTCAAATGGGGTATGAATTCTTATTATTCCCACATGTACAGATTGCAGGATCACATTGTTTATACATACTGCCATACTAGTGTCTGTTGTATTCTGCTAACAAGGGACTTTTCAACACTGATGATCAAAGATGCTCACGGGCCAGACTGAGGAATTCTTGGTATGGTCAATTCATGGGTGTTGTGGTCAACACTGACTCATGTCCACATTACTGGACAATTCCACCATCCAATTAAGCTCTGAATGGTGCCCATCCCTATGACACCCAAATTGCCAGAGATGCTATCTACATTTAACCAAAATAAATCACAAACAGGCATGTTATTACAGCCTTTAAACTACTCCAGTTCTGCCAAAGTGATGACTAGTATAGAAAGTGCTGTTTACTTCCTGTAGCTTAAAATGGATCGTTCTCATCATAAATACGGCCATTTGGAAATCAAAGTCACCTTTGTGGAACACAAATCTGACCAACTTACTTTCCTCAGAAGAAAGCCCTTGCTTCTTGTGCTGGCTGGGGCAGGGGGTAGGGGGGAATTCCCCTAAGAAGACCCCACTCATAAGAATCCCCATAACAACCATCCACACTTTAATTACTATTCTAAAATCTAGCCTCTCTGCTGAAATAAACATGAGCCCATAAAGACAAGATCTGAAGCTTTGTATTTTTCAGTGTATGTCTCTATGCCTCGACAAGGTATGTAGAACTTAATAGGTGCTCAAGAAAGATTTGTTGAAGAAATGAATCAGGGCACCAACGAATAACGAAATGTCAAGATCTCATAAAGTTTTTCTCATTGGAGCTATAAATCTGTAGCTGGAGGGAGATGTGGGTGCCTCTTTGAGTCTTGTGGAGGTTGGACCTCGTGCCTCATTGATTTCTATAGTCTCTATTGACACAAAGACAACAAAAACAAGTGCCATTGTTGGAAAGGACAGGAGAGGAAGCTTCCCCTCAGACACTATGGTCCCAGAGGAAGACGATAGAGGCAAGAGAGTCAAAGGAATCCAGGGGCCACTGGAGCCGAGATGGGTTGTGGTAGGATGTCAGGAGCTGCTGTCACCAGAGACCTGAATAGGATGACCATTGACCATGACATAATATCCAGTAGCATTAAGGTCCGGTGGCCATGTAATTTCTCACCTAAATCAAGGCACTCTGAGAGTGGAATGGGAAGCTACTGATCATGACACCAAAACAGCAGGAGTGAATGAGGACTGAGGCAAACGTACCAGCCACCGTCACCTGTGAACCCAGGGACAACATGTGGGGAAGCACTGGATTCCACAAATGCAGGGGTTTAGGTTTCCCCTGGAGAGTGTTCTCCATATCTTCACTTCTGCCTTCCATTCTGCTCCTGAGAATTTCTGAGGAAGAGACAGAGAGACAGAGAAGCACTTAGTGAAAAGACTCCACTCCCGGCCAGTGCACACACGCCAGCCTCGACCTGGACCACGGCAAAATGGGGACATGTTTTTTCAGTTTACTTTTTAATTTACAGCAAGTTAACCTGGAAAAGTTGCCCTTTTATGCCCTCTGCCCCTTCTCCGCTGCATCAATGCACCATGACTCAGAAACTGGGTGGATTCTACCACTGCCCCGGAGGAATACCACGCTTCCCTGGCCATTAAGGGCGTGGACATGGGTGCTTTTAGGAAAGCAGTAATTTTCCTGAGTCACGATGGCATTTGAACTAAACACAGACTTGGAGGCTCAGTGTTTGTTCTAAAAGAAGAGAAGGACATTGATAAACTCAGAAGAACTCTCAACTACCAAAAGAAATTAACATAAAACACTACTCAAGAACATCTAAGAAAGAAGAGATTTTTATTTGCTTTTTGAAATCCAGGTCAAGGAGACCTACTTCCTTCTCAGCTTCTTTTAGAGTTTTCTTTACTTAGTGGCCTTCAATTTTTCCAAGCAGTTTTAGATTTACAAAAAAGAAAAAAATGAGCAGAATTCTGATATACTCCCTTAGTATATTATTATTAAAATGTTGCCATAATGGAATACATTTGTTACAATCAATGAGCCAATATTATCATTAGCTTACATTATTATTAGCTTACATTATTATTACCTTACTCCCATAGTTTACATTAATATTTAATCTTTGTTGTATATCCTGTGGGTTTTAGCAAATGTAAAATGGTGTGTATTCTCCATTAGATCATCCAGAATAGTTTCACTCCACCTATTATTCCTTCTTTCCTCTCCCCAGACCCTTGGAAACCACAGATTTTTTTTTACTGTTTTTATAGTTTTTACTTTCCCAAAATAACATAAATTGTAATCATACTGTATGTAGCATTTCACAGTGGCTTCTTTTATTTGGAAATATATGGTTAAGCTTCTCCATGACTTTTCATTTATTTATTTTTATTGTTAAATAATATTCCATTATATGGATATACTAATGTTTTTATTATCCATTCAGCTGTTGAAGAATATCTTGGCTGCTCCCAATTTTAGAAATAATGAATAAACATGTTATAAACATGTAAAGGTCTTTGCATGGACATAAGTTCCAATTCACTTGGGTAATTGCCAAGGAGCACAAGGATTTGGAATTTTTAGAAGCAGTGTGTTGAGTTATGACTACCGAAACTGTCTTCCAAAATGCCAAGTTGGATTCCCACTAGGTAGAATTAGCCTTCCTGGTGCTCCACCTCCTCACCAGCATTTTGTGTTGCCAGTGATTTGGATTTCAGCCATTCTACCTGATGCATAGTAATTTTAACTTGCAATTACCTAATGACATTTGAGGTTGAACATATTTTCACTACCTTATTTGCCATCCCTGAATCTTCTTTGGTAAGGTGTCTGTATCTTCTCCCCATTTTTCAATTATTGTTTACCCTCCTATTGTTGAATTTTAAGAATTTTTTCAATACTGCAGATATCAATCCTTTATCAGATATATGTTTCATAAATATTTTTCTTTCACTCTTTGGCTTGTTTTTTTCTTAATGGTGTTTTTATGGAGAAATTGTTTATTTTACTACAGTTCAACTCACACTTTTTTTTCTTACATATATTATATCTGTAATGTCATATCAGAAAAGTAATTGCCAAATGCAAGGTCACCTAGGTGTCTTCCTCTGTTATCTTCTAGGAGTTAGACAGTTTTGCGTTTTATACTTGGGTTTATGCTCCATTTTGAGTCGGTGTCTAGATTCATTTCTTTTGAAATTTGAAGACATGATATCCAGTTATTCTACACTGTTTGTTGAAAAGACTGTTGTCACAAGCCGTCCATGGGTTGCACGTGGGTCACCGCACATGGAAGCCTCATGGATAGAGACATCTGGTGCCTGGGAATGGCCAGTGGACATTTCCTCTGGTCAATTGCCCAGGGACAATGTGAATCTTTCCCGCTCTGCCATGGCCCACACAGCACCAGAGATGGGTGTAACCTGCCAAGATGTCAATCAACCTGCTGACTGCAAGACATCACAAAGCAAGACTCCGCCCTTGAAACCTTATCCCTGCCTTTGACCTATCCCCTTAAATAAACCATCTGAGCATTTTGTCTTTGTCTAATTCCGGAGCCCATATGGACTAGATCTATCAGGGGTTTTGCATTCTATAAATATACTTCTGAGTACATGTGGGACCTCTTCTCACCCAAATTATCTGAGATTGTAAGTTTTAGGGTGGCTTGGATTCCTGGGCAGAAAGAAGGACCCCTTTTTGAGATGTTGGCCATCTATCTGTTCCCCTCTGAAAGACTGTCCTTTTGCAATTCCCCTTGCTTCTTTATCAAAGATCAGTTAACTTTATTTGTGTGGGTCTGTTTCTAAGCTCTCTCTTCTGTTCCATTGGTCCATTTGTCTTTTAAAGTCACACCATCTCATTATTTTATAGGAAGTTTTTAAATTAGGTACCCTTTTGTTGTTGTTGTTGTTCTTCCAATATTGTGTGACACACCTGAATCTTTTTCAACTTCCTTTCAACTTAATACAAGTGAAGGCACTTAGGAGTCTTCATTTTCTCATTTTGGCATGACCTGAGGCCACAGTGGCATCTAGACATATGAGTGATTTTTGTATTTTTCTGCTTCCATCAATTTTCTTCCATGTATTGAAAGACTTTAATCCACCAAACTGCATTAATTTCATAGATTTAGTTCATCAAGACACAAATAGTTTCCAATCAGAGATTTTGGTCAGCACAAGGTTCAGTTATTACTGCCAATTTTGATACTTGCTGCCCCTAAAGTAAACAGAAATATGCAACCAGATGGCAAGTAGAGTAGGATGCCAAATTAAGCTCAGCTGAAGCACCAAGACAATTAGGAGCTGCCTTCCAATGGAGGCATTAGCCCAAAGGTAGGTAACACCCCCTTCAAGATGGTGTAGACTCCTGAATGCCCGGATTGGTACTGTAGATATAAAAATATTAAAAGAATGGACATTAAGAAGGGGATTTGTGAAGAGGGCTACTGTGAAGAGAGGCTTTCAGAGCACCCCCATTTTCCTTGATGAGTGGGACCCCTTCTCACCCCAAGTCTCAGGAGTGCTTCTTTAGGCCTGCCAAGAGGACCCGCTATGTGTCCCCTGCTCTTGAGAGATTTGGCCTGAGAAACCAGAGGAGAGCAGAGGGCATCTGGGAAGGAGCAAGATTTCTGGGGGATATAGACTCTGGCGGGAATGGCAGCCTGGGGTCACTGTACAGACATTCTAGATCTGGTTCTGGCCCTTGGGGAGTAGCAAGTGGGGGACATACCCTGCTATGGTAAGACACCTGGGAAACTGGGCAGAGGGTGGGAGGCGATGGTTTCAGCCAGTGGGCACAGACATCACAAGGCTGAGATCCCTGGGAGAAGGACTCCCTCCAGGGGCTCCCGGGCTCTCTGGAAGTGAAACCCATGCAGAGAACTGCCATCTTGCTGAGCAGAGGACTGTGGGTTAGAGTTCAGGCCATTGGACTAGACTTTGAGGCAGGCGCTGGAGAGGAGGGAGCTGCACCTGGAGCTCTTGAGGGCTGGACTAAGTGGGTAGGTTTCCTTGAGCCTTTGACCAAATCTTAAATTGCATATCCAGGAGGCTCCACCAGCAGAGAATAGCCACCAGAAGACTGTAGGCAAAAGGAGATTCCAGAAGGTGAAAAGATCCTAAAAATATCGGGATTCTAACCAGCTAGAGGGGACATGAACAAGCATTCAACCGAGACACTCAATAAAGACTTTTAAAAGAATGTATCTAAGGAGTCGAGCTGTTTTAGCCTTAAAATGGAGGTCCAGAACCTTTCAGTGAAGAGCTAGATGGTCAATATGGTTCAGGCCATAAGACAAAAATACTTTCATAAACTCTTACCTTGGCCCTCTGGTCAGCTTCGGATTGGCCGTCCTGAGAGGTGACACACTCTGGGCCCAGTTTTCTCCATCTGGAGACGTTTTGGGGGTGAAGAATGACTGGCCCAAGGTGGGAGGCTGGGGAGGCTGGCATGCAGGTGGCAAGCCAGCGGGGGGTGGCCACTCAGCTGTTTTTCAGCCCAGAAATCCACAGATTTTCTCTCTTCTTGAGGATTCTTGCTGTCTCAAGTGAGGCTCTGACTCTACAAAGACTCCACTGCACAGTGAGTTCTTGAGGGAAGCAGGTGCTGGAGAGAGAACTGAGCAGGGGGAATGCCAGCTGGGTATCAGTGGCTCACAGCCCTGTCCCTCTCCAGTGGTGCCCACTGGGCATGCAAAACTAGATCACAGGCTACACTCAGCCCCTAGACTACAGGTGGTGACCTCTGTCCTCAACGAAGAGCTAATCTAGTTCCACCTAACAAATCCCCCAAACCACACTTCAGCAGGATCAGGCTCTGTTGCCGGTAAAATATTTAAAGAAAAAAATTTTTATATATATATATGTGTGTGTGTGTGTACGCACGCTCACGCTCACGCGCGCTCACACACACACATGCGGACGCACACACATGTATTTGAAGAAATAATGACTGGACATTCTACAAATCTGATAGAAATTTTTAACCAGTAATCCCCCCAAAAAATTCAATAAAGCTTAAATAGGAGAAAAGAACCCTGTTGAAAAAGGCAAGGGAACTTAATCAGTAGGGTAGAGGGATGTGTCACTTTGGGTGGAGGGGCTGCTGCTAATTAGCAGAAAAGAGGTGTCTCCCAGAGGGAAAAGAGTGGCCTCAGTCCAGAGAACCCACCACAGCTACTCCTGGCAAGAGTGTGACTCAGCTTGAAAATCAGAACTGTCCCATCGTGTAGCATCTCTCCTGACCCCTCCTTAGGAGAATGCAAGTTTACATGCAGAGAACCTGGGTTCAACTCCCAGCACCAAAGGGGGAGAGAGGGAGAGAGAAGAGAGAAGAAAGCAGGCGGGTGAGAGAGGTGGAAGGAGAGGAGGTCACCCTGACTCGCAGATCACAGACTTCTCCTGGCACTTCCCTGCTGGGAGGAGGGATGAGATGCACTATTAAATCAGGTTGGCAGGAGGGTTCCGGGCTTCTCACAGTGCAGGGTGTACACTGTTCACCTGGGGGTCTTGTGAAGACACAAGTCTGGGGTGGACCAGATGCTGCACTTCTAACAATTCCCTGGGTGAGGTCAATGATGTTGCACCCACTCCTGGAATAGTAAGAGTTTGGACTAATGCCTAGGCCTAAATATTTTAAATTAATGACGGGTGGCTGTGACTTGAAGCAACCAGAATTGCTGGAGTTCAAGTTTGACCAGAAAATCATGAGACCCACAGGAGTTCCCTGCTGGCTCCGGGGTGCTCTCCCACAAGGCAGTTTTTATAGGGGTAATGGAAGACAAACACATGGCTGCTTTTGTGATTAAATTTCATGAGCCTGCTAGGTTTTCATATTATTTACACTGCTAAAGGCACATTTCTATTAGCTCTTACAAAGAGTGAAAACAGTTTGCATTCATCTCCTCCTCAGCACTGAGGGTCAATTTTATGGATGGACTTGCCCAGGCCCCAGTTCCCAGGTATGTGTTCCAACTCATCAGGACGTTGGTCTGAAGGCATTTTCTAAATGAAATGAACATTGAAAACAGTGCACTTTGAGTAAAGCAGACTACCCACCCCCCAGGTATGGAAACTCCATGCCATCAGTTCAAGGCCTTAAAGGAAAAGAGACGGAAGTTCCCTGAGGAGGAGGAACTTCTGCCTCCTGTCTGGCTTCAGACTCCAGGTACAAGATTGCATGAACCACCTTCCTTAAGTCTCTATGGATATGTACATCAGGGATGGGAAAGTGTATGTGTGTGCGTGTGTGCGTATGTGTGTGTGTATGTATGTGTGGGTGTAAAGAGATACTGATGTGGAGATATATACATTGGCAAGAGTTTGTATGGTCCCTATATTAACTCAGAATTCTCCAGAATATATCATATTGGTGGTGTTTTTCTGGGGGATCCTAAATCCAAAGTCTCCTTACAAACTCCTGTCTCAGAAGTCCTCCAGCTCCCTCTCACCTCAGCTCTCAAGTCACAGTCTCTCCAAGTCCTATTCTCATCACTAGCATCCACATCAGTACCTTTGAAGGCCTCTCCATAAATTACCTCAGAAGAATTCTCTGTATGAATTTCCCACCCGTTGGTGGACCACACTGAGTCTCTTTAACTGTTGGAGGAAACTGAGTATCACATAGCTCTGTCCTCATTACTTGCAGGACAACTGGTTGCATTAGTCAGCTTTCTGTTGCTATATCAAAATGCCTGAGAAAATCAACTTAAAGGGAGGAAACATTTATTTTGGCTCATGGTTTCAGAGGTTTCAGTCCATGATTGCTTGGCCCTATTGCCTTGGGGCCTGTGGGACAGACCATCATGGTGGGGAGGAGCACACAGCGGAGGAAGCTACCTACCTCACAGTGGCCAGGAGGCAGAGAGAGAAGGAGGAAGGAGCTGGAGTCCCAGTACCCCCCTTCAAGGTACACCCCACTGACCTAACTTCCTTCCAGCACCAGCAGCCAAGGACCAGACCTGAAACACAGGGGCTTTGGGGACAAGTGAGATCCCAAGCCCAGCACTGGTGCAGGTGGTACCTCTGCACTCCTGCCCAGCTCGTGCCAGGTACCACCCAGAAGGACTCAGCATTCCCTGGCAGACTTCATCACCGTCTCTTCAGGATGTTTAAGGTGAAAAGCAGATGCCAAGAATCCATCTTTTCTACATGGGTCACTAGTGATTCTTGTCTCCCCCTGTTCCACATTAAACCCTGTGAGTGTATTTCAGCTGATATCATCTGATCCTTGCTCCATGTTATCTTGGGCACAAAATGTGGAGGCTTTCTCCAAAGTCAAACTACCTGATTGGTATCTGTCTTTTGCTCTTCTGAATTCTTACTCATGGAATGACTTTTTCAAAGGAAGAACTATGTCACCCAATTTGGTACCTAACAGTGATTTAGCCAAAAATTCCAATAAAATATTCACTAACTTAGAGTTGGCCTTATTCACAATCTCCCTTTATAAGTTATTTAATTGCTGCTTATAAGTCTTCAAAGAGCTTAAGGCATTTCATGCATTTATTATGGTCAATACAGAATTCTGAACTGAAACTTACAATGTTATCTTTAAACAGCAAGGAAAATTATAACATTTAAAAATCCATCCAAAGTAGAAGCCCTTAAACTATTTTTCTAAAGGCAGAGCAGTCACTTATTCACAATCTTACCAGTATACACAAGTCAAGAGAATCTAAGCCTTTAACTGTTTTCTCATTGACTGATCATGTCACCTGGGTAGTACTCACACAAGGCTCCAAAGATTCAAACAACAGCAACAACAAAAAAAAGCTAGAAAACTTTTGTGTAAATGTTTTTTCTTCCATGGTGACCACAGCCTTAGTTTCGCCAACTCAGGAATGAGCTAGAAAAGATCCTAGACCTATTTTACAGAATAGCAAACTGAGACACAGAGGAATGTGAGGTGCAGATGCAGTCACCTGTTTGCCCCGACACCTCCTCTGTGTCCCTGAGCCTCATCCAGCCCCTCTATTTATGGAGAGGCAAGCTTGCCCCCGAAGAGAATCATATTGGTACAAACTTCCTTTATGAAGAACAGGAAGGGACGATTTGCCACAAACTGATCTCGGATGGGGAGTCTTTTCACAGCAATGCTTTCCCCAGAGGCTGCCGCTGCCTCCGTGCCCTCTTCGTTGACATCCACATAGGACTTGTGGATGACTTTGGATAAGTAGAGGCGTCTGTCTGGTGACATCCCAGAGAGATCAGCTTTGGCCTGGTTGAAGATGTCAGTCATCCCTAGGGATTTGAGCAGGGTGTTCAGCTCATACTTGATTTCAAGCTTGAATCGGGGGATGTGAACTTCCACGTCTCTTTCCATCATGTTAGCAGAGCTGGTCCACTCCTGGAACGTCCTGCCATTCAGCTCCTTTTCTATCTGAGAGAAAAAGTACAGATGAGCCCACCTGAGCCAAACATGCAGGCTTTCCATTAAATACATTTTTTTAAAAATAAATTCTCAATAGGAATGGTTCGATTTCATTGCTTTCTTCTCTACCTGGAGAGCATGCTCATGTGCTGCCTCTCTGGAAACAGTCTTGCGTTTAACCTCACTTCCCTTTGGTCTACCTCGGGTCTGTATTTCATCCTGCAGTTTCCTGTGTGCACCCTCGATCCCCTGGGCATTAGGCTTCACCTAGAGTTCTCTCTGGGTTGTTCCTGAAGTCCCTGTGTGTCTGCTTCCTGGATGAGTTCAACCACTTCTTCTCAGTCTGCACATGGGAAGTAGTTGATCACACTCTTCGTTAGGAACTTGGTTTTCATTTGGCTTTTAAGATGCCAGGTCCCCTTGTTCTTGTTCCACTGGGACAGCTTTCATCTCCTCCTGTCCCTTATTTTTTGTTGGGTTGCTCCTAAAACTGAACTCAGGTGCTAACCTGACACCCTTCATGCGACTACCAACCACTTCACCTTCCACATCTGCTCAGGCTTCCAGAAGAAGACTCAGCAACCCTGAATTCTCATTCTCTATCCAGTTTTATCACTTTCTGTCGACCCTTGGAATGTCTCCCTTTGGGCACTTGAGACCCTCTAGCCAGCCCTCCTGCAGGGCCGAGCTACCAAAGTGTCACATCCCATTTTCCTAGTCAAGAGTTCAAAGCATTTTCATCACTTCCTGCCCTAATCATGTAAAATCTTTCATAAAGTACAGGTAGTTTTTATCCTGAAGTATCCCTTTACTTTTTCTTTTTCTGCCTTAATCCAAGTTACCATGATCTCATGACAAAAACCCTCACACTTTTTTCTCTGGTGGGGTGGGCAATAGGGGGTACTGGGGATTGAACCCAGAAGCAATTAAACACTAAGCCTCATCCCCAGCCCCTTTTTATATATTTTTATTTTGAGAAAGGGTCTCACAAAGTTACTTAGGGCCTTGTTAGGTTGCTGAGGCTGGCTTTGAACTTGTGATCCTCCTACTTCAGCCTCCTGAGGCACTGGGATTACAGGTGTACAACACCCAGCCTGGCAAACCCTCACACTTCTAAGGCATTTGCTCATGTTCTCTGCTCTGCCTGGAGCACGCAGGGTCCCCTTACCTTGCCTGTTCATCTTCTGCTCATCTGGCAAGGCCCACCCTGAGATTATCCTCCAGAAACCTTCTCTGAGCTTCCTATTCTAATTTAGACCCTTTCTACTCCCACAGGACTTTCTGCAGAATCTAAACTGCTTCCAAACTGCTATGTGCCTCCAAATATCTTCCATCCCAGCTGACCACAGGCCCTGGATTCTGTTTCTTTCTGAATTGGCCATACTTGTAGGTCCACCTGTTCCCAGAGCCACGTTTGTGCTTGTCTCACGACTGTCCCCTGTGGACTTGTGCCTATCTCATGTCTCACTTCTCAAACTGAAAGCACACACCCCAGCCCATGTGTTTCGGGAACCCTCCCTGCCCTCTGCCCCCACCTGGGCCACACTGTTTTTACCCTAAGCCCACACTCGCTGACTGACCATGAGCTTCTGCAGGCCCCCAAAGCTTCAACTGTCTTCCTAAGGAGCTGTCCCAGTCAGATTGGGGGAGGAGGTGTGGTCATTCCAAGGCCCCCCTGTGCAGGGCACCTTTGGCTGCAGCTAGGGACAAGGGTTGGACCCAAACTCCTACCACCACCATGACCTCTTCTTCAAGGCCATAGCACTAATTTCCCCACAAAACAAGGAATGTTAAAAACAGGATCCTATAATTGAATTAGAAATACTGTAGTAATTTCCCCGGTTGTAAGACAGCTTAATTGGATTTCTGTGGACTGAAAACATCACGTCTCCCAAGTGTCAAAAGATTCATAAGTGTGTGTGTATTTGTACAGTGTGTCACTCTGCCCCATGTACCTTTTTACTTAAGAATAGCTTGTCCTACCCGAGGATTAAGGTCATTGCACCCTTCCTGTCCAAGCTCCTGGGGTGATGGGGCTGAGCCCAGATCATGAATCAGTGACTGGCTGTAAAGCATCATGGGATACAGGGTGAGTGCAGGAGGGTGTGTGTGGGGGCGCTCTTGCTCTAGCTGCAGGCAGGTGCTCTTGTGTGTTACCTGTTCTAGGTTAGCTGTACCCACTGGAAGCAGGATGATCATGCTCAGTTTGTTGCCGGCGTAGGGCAGCTCAAGGACCTGCATCAGTGGATTCTTGATGGAGGCAAAATTAAATGTTCCAGTTTGATACATCATTTCCACAATGACACTTTTATCCTATTAAAAGAAAAGACTGTAACTAGAAGGTACAGTTACATATGTGAATAGGTATGTATGTATGCTGCTTTCCTTGTGTATCATGAATATATCTACATTAACACTTCAAAGGCAGGATTGGCATGTAAACACCAGGTATATCCTTTTATTACTTTTATGTGCACAGTTTATTTGATTATTTTTATTTTAAAATAAGTCATAGTTAGAGATGAGTAGTTCTAATGCCCATAGATGACTCGAGTCTACTGAAAATCAACCCAGTTTCTACTAATCTGGGAAAATGAAATCATAATGTCAATTTCTTTTTTAATCCTCTTAGAGGGATTCTCTAGAAGAAAAACAGCACAGGTAATTTTATTGTGCTGTTAGAGAAAGTAATCTCAGTATGTTCAAAGAATGTCCAAATAAAATATTAGGAAATTAATAGGTGTCTTCCATTCCAGGGACTCTCAGTGTCTAAACGCTTGTTAGGTACCCCAGAGAAAGGTATTGTCACTTAACAAGGAAAACATAAAAGTTTATAGAAAAAGCAGTGACAGAAACTTAGCCCAGTATGTTCACTAAATCTTTCTCAGTTGTCCTTAAATGATTATCACATTCTCCAAAATTTGCCATCAGTCTGAAAATAAAACACTTACCTCACTTAGCTGAAAGGGGGTTTTAACAGTCTCTCTTTCCTGAAATTTATTTTGCCATTGTCCTTTGAAATATATGGCGCTCACCAGGACCATTACAGAGGAAGGGTCAATTGAGCCCTTTCCAAAGAGGTTTTTAATTTTTCCTTGTAGCGAAAGAAAAAAAGATAATTGTATTTGGATTTGAACTTGCTGATAATAAAGTTGAATAGTTACAAGAAATGTGCATCTATTACTTAAGCTTATTGTACACGTGAGATAGCAGCAGAACTTTTTCATCTGGCCATAGACTCCTGTCAAAGGAAGTTTATTTTAATGAATACTGAAGGTTTTGCTATTTCTAATCAAAAGATAGTGTCCAGGGAGTAGCTAGTACCTCAGTGATGGGTCAATTTTTCCTGCATCTAGTTATACCCAATGCATTATTATATATTACTGCTTACTCAGAAAATTCTTTAATAATGTATTGTGTCTTGTTTTTACTATTTAGCATCCTTTATATTTACCAGAACCTCACTACATGCAAACAGCTAAGTATTTAAAAAGAACCACTCATTCTTAACAATGTGCTAGAATTAGTATATCACAAATATACAACAGAATTTGAAATAAATGCATATTTGAAAATCGAGAACTTATAAAAAGCTATGAGGAATTGCTTGCTTTGGAAATATACTGATCAAAATTGAACGTGATGCCATCTTAGGGAATTTCAGTGCATTGCAATCTATGAAACCTTTCTGGAATACAATCTATCATACAGTATGAAACATAGATATATCTAAGAACCTAAGAATCCAAGTGACAAAGACTTTAATTCGCATTAAACTTCTGGACCTAACACAATAACTAGCATATGATAAAAATATCTAAACTGAAATGCTCAAAATGTATTTCTGAATAACTGGATAAACAAACATATGAATGCATGATAGCAATAATATTCTAAATAAATCCACATTTAGCTCCCTAATGCATATACTCATGGCAGAGAACCTTATCCACTTCATTCTAAACAAGCTTTAACTGATTTGCATGTGCCAAGCACTGTTCTGTACACTAAAACCAAACAAAGGCTATGACACTAAACTAAACAGAAAAATACCCCTACTGTCCTGAAGTTAGCATTTCAATTATAGACTTTTGCTCAGGTTCTTTCTCAATTCAGGGTTCCTGAGCAGCCACTATCAGCAGATCAGAGTGGGTACATGAGATAAAACACATTTTGCACTATGTGCTAAGTAAATTAAAAAATCGAAAAATGTATAAACATTTTCTAACTTAATAAGAAAAACTGGATAGATACATATTTTAATCTGGTCACCTATAACAAAAGGTGAATAAGATCTGTGAGTCCATCAACAAAGAAGGTATTGTTGAGAGCTCTTCACTATTAAGAGATGAAATGGGATACACATATGTTGGAAAGCATGGCCCTATGCTCAGAGAAGAATTTTATGTTGCTGACATGCTCTCTACAAGTAAATTTAGCTCTAACTGTAATCTGGTGTCATTTGATCCTAATTTTAATTTATTTTAATTAATCTGGTGTCATTTTATCCTAATTTTAATTTATTATTCAGATTCAATTTCTTCTCACATCAGGGATTGCCTAACTTTCAAGACTTCAGGAACTAATAGTATCATGAGTCAATGGCATAACCACACAGAGGATTATTTCAACAGGTAATTCCACTACACACCTTTAGGGGGATTAAACTCAAGGACAAAAAGAACTGAATTTTTTTAATCTTAAGCTATTGCTTTTTGTTTGTTTTGATTAGTACTGTCATTTGGAAACTGTGTGTATTGTAGAATGAAGAGAGTGTGCAAAAATATCAGTGACTTTATAAAAAGGTATTTTTGACATGAGATAAGAGAAATGGGTATACAAGGGGGGATTTATCTAAAGTAAAAATCCCATGAATCTGAATTATAATAAATAACACATGTAAGAGATGATGTTTCATTTTTATAAAAAAGTAAATACTCCTTAGTTATGTTCACTTAGAAAGTCTGACCAAATCATTAGCAATGAACACTCATACCCAGATTATAGTATCTAAATATAACTTCTTATTAAAAGAATAACACTTCAAATAATAATTGACCTGAGCTAAAGTTCAACAAACTTCTCAAATATTTAGAAGCAATTTATCAAAGGAGGCACAAGATTGCAAGATAGAGAAATGCAAAATGTTACTGAAAGAACTTAGATAAGGTAAATGTCATGGTCATAGGTTGGAGGCTGAAAAAAGATACCTTTTCTCCCCAACTCTATAGATTCAAAGTGATTTCTATTAAAATTCCAAGTGGTATAGCGGATAAAAGATGACAAGCTAATTTTAAAATGCAAATGGAAATGCAAAGGATAGAGTTTAGCAGAGGCAACCCTAGAAGAGGACCTGCAGGGCCGGAGAACTTCCCCGTCCAGCCCTGAGGACTCATTATGGAGCTGCCACAATCATGGCATGATCATGAGAATAAGCACATGGACAAATGGAACAGAATGGAGACCAGGAGCAAACTCACATGGGCCTCTAATTTGTGATGAAGCTTACATTGTAGTGTAATCAGGAAAGAATTTTCTTCTTAACAAATGGTGCTATGCTAATTAGATGTCCATGTAGAGGGCAATGATTTTTTAAATGAACCTTAAATCTAGTTAAACTACCATAAAGCTTCTGGAAGTTGTAATATGAAAATATTTTCATGAAATAGGAGTAAGCAAAGATTTCTTTAACAGAACCCAAGGGCACCAATTGTAAAGGAAAAGATTGATACATTTTATTCCTTTGAAATTAGGAATTCCACTCATCTAAAGCATCATTAGGAAAGACAGGTACAAAATGCTGGAAGTCATTCATAATATATGTATTCTGTATGTGTAAGGAACTCTTAAAATTTTATAAGAAAAAAAAGTAGACAAATCATCTTTACATAATATAGTAGCACTTCACAAAAGAAAATGTAAAGCAAATGAAAAAGTGTTTGACCATATAATTCATAAGAGAAATACAAATTAATATAAAAATAAATAGAGTGGCTAAAATTAATATGACTCATAATGCTAAGTTTGGGCATGGACCAGTAACAAATAAAATTCCCATTTATTGCTTATGCAAGTAAATTGATGCAACTAATTAATAAAAATGCTTGGCACTATCTAAAATCAAGTGTGTGCTTACCTCACAAACAGCAATTTCATTTCAAGGTGTGTACCCAACCACACTGCATACATACGCATACAAAAAGATATATACCAAAATTCATTTAGGGGTGCTACTTATAATTGCTAATATAATTATAATTATAATTGCTCAAACTAAAAATATCCCAAATGTTCATTAACAATAGAATGAATAAATATACTTGGGATATTCAGAGGATGAAATACACATTGATGAATATTAATAAGGCATGCAGCATAGAACCACAAGCTAAATATTGACTAAAACAGCTAAACACATATTTGTGGTCCCAACTGCATGAACTGTAAAAACAGGCAGAACTTCTGTGTAATAGAAATGGGAGAAGTCAACACCAGGAGGAAGTGGGGTTAGCTTTGGGGAGGGGACCTGCAGTGTTCTTGGCAGTGCCCTTCCTAGTAGCTAATGTTTTATTTTCCTGACCTGGTGTGGCAATGGGTGTGTTCACCTTGTGAGAATTTATCAAACAGCATACATACAGTAGTTTACTTCTCTATAACTGTGTGGGAGAATTTTTGTTGTTTGGTTTTTTGATTTTTTTGGTACTGGGGATTTAACCCAGGGTTACTTTACTACTGAGCCATATTTCCAACCAATTGCATTTTTTATTTTCAGACAGTGTCTCAGTAAGTTGCTGATGCCTCATTGAGTTGCCAAGGGCCTCATTAAGTTGCTAAGGCCGGTCTCAAACTCGAGATCCTCTTTTCTCAGCCTTTATCAAGTATGTATATTTTTTAAAAAATCAGTATTTAGGGGACATAATGACCAACTGCAATGTGTAAATGTTGCTTGGATCCTGATTTAGACAAAAAAAAAAGCGACTGGGGAAACATGAAAACTCACCAAATATCTATTAATATTAAACGATTATTTTCAATTTTGCAGATTTGATAATAGTGTTGTAGTCATATTAAAGTCTACTTTTTTTAGAGAAAAAAATAATATAAGTATAGAAAAAATAGTGACTTCTAGGATTTACTCCAAAATCATATGAAAGAAGTGGAGGGAACAGGATGACAGTACAGAGCAGTAAGGCTGCTCACTGGTGATCAGCAGTCAGTTGAGGGATAGTGAGCAAGGGTGCGTTATATATTCTCACTACCTTTGTGTATCCTTAAGTCTTTCCTTAGCTAATATTTAGTTAGTTAATTTATTTAATTATTTTAGTTAATAAAAAATAGTATTTAATTAAATTATTATTATTATTTAGTTAATAATATTTAATTATTTAGATATTAATCAATCTCTGGTATAAGCCAGATGTGATGGCACAGGCCTGTAATCTCAGCTACCCAGAAGGCTGGTTTCAATATTTAAATATTTTAAATAGAAGAAATGAACAAATCTTTGCATCAAATATGTAATGTGCCACTTTAAATTTAAAGTAATATTTAACAATAGGTAGGGGTTTTTAAATTGCAAAAGGGAGATTTGATTTTAAATAAATATTTAAATATTGATTTTAAATAAATAAACTGCAGAATTTAAAACATTTCTCTAAAGTGGAGATGACATTCACTCTCATTCTCAGAGCCATGGGGCAGATGATTGTCAGGAGTCCTTTGAACACGGCCCCGGTGCTTCATTGCTGATCTATCTCTCCAGTCCTGGACCCGCTCAGCCTCCCTGTTAGCACGTTGACCCAGGAAGTGTATCAACACAGCACAGATAAAGTCTGTGGACACATAAGTGACTCATCCTTACCATTAGTTTTATTTTCAACCCAAGCATTAATGGTGTTTCTCGCTTCTTCTGTGGACTGTTCAAAATCAACAGTCTGCAGGCCGGCTTGGTAGAGTTTCTCAGAACAGCTTAAATATTGCTAAAAAAGAAAGTACAACCGAATGACAGGAAAAAAGGACAAAGAAAACAAACACATTCAAAAGTCCCAACAGAGATGAAGGCAGTTCGTGGATACGAGTTTGACAGAAAGCAAAATCCATATGTGCTTCTTTTTATTTTATTATTTACTTATTTGGGTGGTACTGGAGATTGAAACTCAGAGGCACTCTTCTACTAAGTTATATCCTCGACCCTTGTTTATTTACTTACTTATTTGTTTGTTTTGAAACAGGATCTCACTAAGTTGCCTAGGCTGGCCCCAAACTTTCAATCCTCCTGCCTCAGGCTTCCAGAGAGCTGAGAGTACAGGCCTGTGCCACTACACTGGGCTGGTACTTACTTTTTAAAAAAATTTTTAAGTTGTAGTTGGATACAATATTTATATTTTACTTATATATTTTTATGTGGTGCTGAGGATCAAACCCAGAGCCTCACACATGCTAGGAGAGTGCTCTACCACTAAGCCACAACCCCAGTCCTGGTACTTACTTTTAATAAAACAAATACACTTTTAAAAAATCCAAAAACTTTCCCCCAAAATATGTTCAGAAATGTTTTGTTGTTGCTTCTGTCATATCATCAGCTTTCTTGGTTTGAAAACACTCAAAACAAAAATGATATTGCATCTCACACCATCCCTCCACTTATTGCTTCAAAGTAAAGAAACAGGAGTGATTATGTGATTGCTGTCATATTATAGATGAGAAAATCAATAACCAGAGTGGTCACATGACTTCCTTGTCTGACGTCTACCAGAAGGCTTCCCACAGGGTGCGTGCATGCGTGTGTGCATGTGTGTGTGTGTGTGTGTGTGTGTGTGTGTGTGTGTGTGAATTTCTTCACAAATCATCCTATATAAAATTAATAATATCTAAAGTAGACTATTGACATTTTAAAAACTTATGTAAAATGTCATGAACAATATCTAAAGGCATTCACTATTTTGTTCACATGTAACATACTATCCAAGGATACAGCCTCTGCATAGACACTAGCCTTCCCTTAACTGACTCCTCACTCCAAAACCTGCTCTATGCTGGCATTCTGGAGCCATGCTGGTTTGTGCTTCATCTCTTACCTTGGTTCTTGGACAGCTTTAGAGATTTTTCTATGGTAAAGAATTTTTATTTGATGTTTCACAACTCTAATGAGAGTTTTGATAAAATCGTGTCTCTGTAACCCTAGGTCAGCTCAAATTCAATCTCTTAAAATTAAATGCCAATGCCTTTTTAAAAAATAATCCCTTATAGATTTCATTGTATGAAATTCAGAAGGTGCCAGATGGGCTCACCTGATGGAATTCCATTGCCTTTGTCCCATAGAGTCGGTTGGCGATGCTGAGGGTGTAGTTAGTGCCCGACTGGTTGATTTGAGAGAGGAGCTGTCCAAACTCGGAATGCAGCCTTCCCGCTTGACTGCACTGATAGAAATAAACAGAGTGATTTGTCAAGTGGCAGGATTTCTTGCCATTGGAGTGTCATAAATAACATGGAAACAGTACCTGAGAGCAAGGTGTCTGCCTCTGATGAACAGGGCAGGGAATATAAGGTTTAAAGTGTTTTTTTTTTAAATTTTTTTTTAATTTTTTTTAAGTCTCCTTTAGCGCCATAGTCTCACCAAGCTGTGACTTTGTTTGCAGACTGTGTGGAGAATTGTATGCACTAGGCTCTAATGGTTTAATTCAAAAGTTGGAGTTTCCATGAATAAAGAGATCTTAGTGATATGTTCAGATACATAATCCAAGTTTTGTGACTGCTCTTAAACTTATAGACTCAATTTTTTTCTCTGCCACACTCTTTTTGTGGTCTCAGTTTTCTATGTGCTTCTTAATGAAACACTTTGGTCCTTTACTGGACAGTTCCAACACCCTCATTTGTCCCTCAGTGGTGGAATTCTGATAAGCTTACAGCTTTGATGATTTGAAAGGTGGCTAAGAACTTACCGACCTGCAGGGTTGAGGCCTATATTCCCTGAAGCAATGAGTCCCAAGCCATGGCTTTGGTCTCCTGATAATAAGTTAGGTACTTTGAAGCAAAATTTCAGTGAATCTATATGCATTTATGTATATTCTCAAGCAGTACCAAATAACGACTTTCATGTGGGACTCCTATATAATTTTGATGTCAAAACGATGCTCCTATTAGAAAGAACTAAGGACCATTGTCCCAAAGCATGTGGGTGGGACAACCTCAGACCCAGTCTGTAGTTACATGGCAAAGCGTCAGGGTCCTTTCTCAATTTCCTCAGTAGCAGAAAAATTCTAACCCTGCATAGATAAGGCTGGCAGACGCAACAAGAAGCACAGAACAGAAGTGTGTGAGAACGAAGGCAATCGTCAAATCTGGGGGCTCTGACTAATATTGCTAATATCATTAGTAATGACAGTAATGTCATCACTGTCATTATCATAGTGTTAAATAGGCTACAGAGGTTATCAGAAACAGTGAAGGAGGGATCAAGGAGACAGTGATGCTCTCCAGCCCTGGACTATCCTCTCTGGGGCTCTGATGTGAAGGTGCAGTTGACAGCTCAGCAATGACGTCACCATACCTCAGCTGAGTCCCTGAACTCTGATTTCAAGAATTCTGCAATATGATTGTAGTGAAGCACCTGGAAAAGGGAAACGGGATCAATCAGTATCAAAAGTAAAAGAGTCCACAAAAGTTGAGAGCTGTGTTTGTTCTTTCACTTCAGGGAAAGACTGATAGTGACAGCCAGATTTTAAGGATGCCATGTCTCATCTGAAGTCCTGGGTCGTCTTTACATATGTTATTTAACCCTCCCAACAACTTTATGAGTAGATTCTACTGTCCCCATTTTATACAAGGGAAACTGAGGCCAAAAGGTCAAGGCATTGCTCCAAACCACTGTCCATGAGGCTCCAGGGACTGAGCTCTTAGGCACTCTTCTTGACTTCCCTCTCCTATTCTTCTTGGCTCATTTAACTAGGATGGTGCCCATCTGGGGCAAGGCAAAGCGTTGCATTTTCCCAGCACAGACAATAGTAAGATATGAGGACAACAGTAAGACAGGCAAGTGTCTTAAGAGTTATTAAGTGATATTCTTCTCTAGGTGCTTTACAGAAATTATATATATATATGGAAATCACCATTATTAGCCTATGAAACCTAAAAGTCACCGTTCCTTCCAAGTCTGTTTCCCTGTCTGTAAAATGGGGATAACACTGCCCAACTGCTACATGGAGCTGTGATGAAGAAATGTAGTAACGAATATTTTTTAAAACTTAACTAATTTCTAATATGCAGTAAGTTTCACCAAATTGTTTAAAATTCTATAAGAAAAGGACGTCTTCCTCTATAAGAAAAGTACATATGTTCTCTATCACACTTAAATCACTGAAAGTAGGAATTCCTAGAGTAAACCACAGAGACTTATTTGTGACGCCACTTGTGTTGGGATATGAGTTTCCCCCAAAAGCTCACGGGTTAAGCCACGCAGGAATATTCAGAGGCGAAATGAGAGTGTAACCTAATCAGTGGATTAATCCATTTGGTGGATTAATAATTAGAAGGGACTGCTGACCTGGGTGGTAACTGTAGGCAGGTAGGGTGTGACGAGAGGAAGCAGGTCACTGGGGGCGTGCCTTTGGGGTTTCTATTTTGTCCTGGTGCCTCCTTCTCTCTCTGCTTCCTGGCTGCCCTGAGCTGAGCCACTTCCCTGTGCTGAGCTCTTCTGCAGGGATCTTCTACCCCACCTCAGGCCCAGAGCTGGAGTCAGCTGATTATGGACTGAAACTCTGAAACCACAAGCCCACAATAAACATGTCCTCCTCTAAGCTGTTCTTGTCAGGTATTTTGGTCATGGTGACACAAAGCTATCTAAACGCACCCCTGACAATAAGGAAGAGACCATCTGATGCATGGATCACACTATTTGCATGACAGTGTATCCTGTTACATAAGCCATTTTCCCTTTTTAAGAACATGATCTGCCCAAGTGTGTTTTGGCAGTTCTTTCTGCATAAAGATAGAAGTCATATGGTGGAGCAGAGAGGACAGGGAGGGAAGGGACACGTGGACAGTGCGAGGCTCAGGGGAAACTGCCCATGGGTTCCTTACCTTTTCTATTTGGTCTGCGCTGTTCCCTCTGGCACCAAGGAGGAGCATGCTTAGCGCAGAGAGCAGACTCAGTGGAGAAAAGAAGACATTGTCTCCTACGTTGTTACTGCTCAGCTCCTTGAACACATCAAGACAAAATTCAACGTTTGCTGTGCTGAGGGAGCCCATTCTGACACCAAGCTCTGCCTGAGAACAGGAAGGAGAAAATAATCTCAGAACATCACTTGATGGTACCCAGAGTTCAGGTTATACATGTCATGAATGTAGGCGTCTGATCTCACGGCTTCAGGAAAACGTATACGTCCTGTCTCAGCCTCTGAAAAAGTAGCAAATGCTAGAAGGAGGAATTCACTTCATTTTAGATTCCAATGACTAGATCTACTATCCTCCAGCCAATGGCTCAACACTATCTCACCATCTCTTGTGAACATGGAAGAATGAACTATAGGGCAATCCCTTCTTGGCCCCCACTTGTCCCTGCAAGAGTTCTGTTTCTATTCTTCACAGTTGAATAAGTCTTTTCACTCTTACCAAAAAAAAAAGATCTATGATTGTTCAGGAGCAAAAGAGCATGGGGAATTGGATTCTTTTGTGCTTGATTTCCACGCTTTAGGAAACACCTCAGCCTGGAATTCGTGCAGAAAAATTCTTTAACTAAACAAACTCAGCCAAACAAGATATTGTCCCACTAGACTGACAATTTTGCAGCCTCATAGGAGGGAAATGCCTCCGTCTCAGTCATGCTTGCACAAATTATCTGATAATAATGTAGTGTTAGACAAAATTCTCTGCACATATTTTCACTGGTCCATTATAGTTGCACATAATAGTGGGATTCATTGTGAGATAGTCATACGTTTTTATTTCCCTGATGGACCTCACTCCCTGTACTCCTCCAGGAAAGTGCGGCAACACTGTAAAGTGGGCCACACCATAGGAAGGTGATCAGAGCCCCAATCCTGGGCTCATGACCATGTTAGTGGCCATTGAGGAATGAAGAGGAATGCTGAGATAGAAAAGATGACCTGGTGGTAAATGTGTTACCTTAGGAATCGAGCATGCTGGGAAGGAAGAGTTTATTCTATTCACTACACCAAGACTAATGGAGCTAATTGTAGGGAGTTACAGAAATAACAGTGATCAAGAATCATTTCTGGGAGCTGGGGATGTGTCTCAAGCAGTAGCGCGCTCGCCTGGCATGCATGCGGCCTGGGTTTGATCCTCAGCACCACACACAAACAAAGATGTTGTGTCAGCCGATAACTAAAAGAAAATAAATATTAAAATTCTCTCTCTCTCTCTCTCAAAAAAAAAAAAAAAAGAATCATTTCTGTCCCCGAAAGTCTTGTTGTTCAGGAGCCTGGTGCTTCCTGGCCCTGACTTTCAGCTGACCCTCTCTCCTGGTCCCACCCCGCCTCCTCTGTCTTCTGTAGGACCTCCTTCCACGTTCAACCTCCATGCATGATGGATCAGACTTCAGATCTTGGGCCTCTCCTGCATTCACGCTCAGATCCAAGTTGACCTCATCCAGCCCGGGCCTTGCATGAGGTTGATATGCTCTGAGCCCCTGCATTTACGCTGCCCCTGAATTCCAGACCATCCAGCCAGCCACACACTCAAACTCCGCTCTGTAGCTAATAGGTCTCTCAAACCTAAGGTGCAGAAATGAACACCCCCTCCCCAGCCTCTCCTCTGGTAAATAGCACCTTCACTTCTCTACTTGTTCAGGCTAAAGAGCTTAGGATCACCTGTTGAGAGCAACAGCGGAAGGGGCCCCAGCAAACTTCCAGGGATTGGCGTACAGCAGCCCCAGCAAACTTCCAGGGATTGGCATACAGCAGCCCCAGCAAACTTCCAGCTTATTGGCTCACTGTGGCCCCAGCAAACTTCCAGCTGCCAGCTGATTGGCTCCTCTGTGGTGATGCTCATTGGGCTGTTTCCCCGCCCATTCAGACCACGGAGCTGCTCATTGGGGGATTCTTTTGGCTCCGCCCATGCGTCCCAGCCAATGAGCCAGAAGAGTGGGGCTTGAGGCTCCCTGGAAGCTGCTGGTGGCAGTTGGGCTCTGAGGGAATTCCTGAAGAGCTCATGTGGTACAGCGTGTTCTAAAAATAAAGTTCATTTCTGCTTGACAAGTGGCTCCTGAATTGTGCTAGCCAGACTATGACATTATTTTTAGAACACAGGCTGCACCACAGGAGCTCTTCAGGAATTCCCTCAGAGCCCAACTGCCACCACCAGCTTCCAGGGAACCTCTCAACCCCACTCTTCCCACTCTTGAGGCCTATTGGCTGGGCCGCATGGGCGGAGCCAAAAGAATCCCCCAATGAGCAGCTCCGTGGTCTGAATGGGCGGGGAAACAGCCCAATGAGCATCACCACAGAGGAGCCAATCAGCTGGCAGCTGGAAGTTTGCTGGGGCCACAGTGAGCCAATAAGCTGGAAGTTTGCTGGGGCTGCTGTGAGCCAATCAGCTGGAAGTTTGCTGGGGCCCCTTCGGCTGTGGCTCTCAACAAATCACCCTTAAATGTTTTCTCATTCACAGTCCATCTATGAAAATATCCTGTTTCTTCAGCTTCAAAAATATCCACCCTCTGCCCACTTCTCACACTCTTCAGTTACCACCCTGGTCAAAGGTACCTTCCACTCTCTCCTGGAGTACTGAAACAGTCACCCAGCTGCCTACGTCCCTCTTTACCCTCTCCATGGTATGTTCTACAGAAACTAGAGTGATATTTTTAAAAGATGCTCTCCCCTACCCAAAAGCCCTGTGTTTTCCCTCCTCTCAGGGAAGAAACCAAAATCATTACCATGGAAAGCAAGGCTCTCCAGGCTGGCCCCAGCTCCCTCCCAGACCTCATCCCCTACCACTCTCCCACCAGTTCACCCTGCATGAGCCATGTCACCTCCTTCCATTCCTTCTGGGTGACATGTTCTCATTAGTAAGAATCCCTGATCACTCATTCAGTTTGAGAAGGCAGCCACCATCTCTCCACCAGAGCCCCAATGTTCATTTTCTTCTGCCACTTGTTACATGTCACTGGACTGACTGAGTATGTATGTGTTTATTGTTGGACCCACTTCCTCCAGGGTGTCACCTTTATTAGAGCAAGGGCTAGGTTTTGCCCTTATGCTTTTTTTTTTTTTCTTGTGTAGTTGTAAATGGACAGAACGCCTTTATTTGTTTACTTTTAAGCGGTGCTGAGGATGGAGCCCAGTGCCTCACACATGCTAGGCAAGCACCCTGCCCCTGAGCCACAGCCCAAGCACTGCCCTTTTGCTTTCTTCCAGCACCTGGACCAACGCTGGCAGCAGCCACAGGATAAGCACCTGTGAAAGAAGCACAGGAGGGGATTTCAGTCTGGTCAATGTGATGCTACACAGTGATGCTGAGGGAGCAGGAGGCAGGGGCACAACCTGAGAGGTAGGACAGACCTGGAGGGGGCGAGGTGCCCGCTGCCTCTTGAAGAACGAAATCAGACTCACCCAGATGTGTGCGTGTCAGAAAAGAGCTCCCCACAGAAGGAACGGCGTGAACAGGGACTCAGACACCCAAGAGAATGCTATGTTACAAAAACATGAAATGGGCAGTCAAAACAGTGGTGGGAGGCAGGCAGGACGAGTCCTTGGGCGCTCCGCAAGCCCCATTTAGGAGAGACCAGACAACTCATGGTGTGGCGGGCCCCCATGCAGCTAGACAGAAGTTCAGACCAGAAGTTCAGTCCAGGATGCTCCCTCCCCTCCCCTTCCTCTCGGACCTTCTGAATGACTTCCTGGGGTTCTCTTCTCAGTGGTCTCCCCACCTCCCACCCTCAGATTGCTCCGCAGGCCACCACTGGAATTCTCTCCCATGCTCCCTTCCTTGGATGGGTATTTCTTCTTTCTAAATACCTTAAATTCTTCCCTAGACAGCTTTAAAAAAATGTGGATTGCCCACTCTTCAGCCATCCCCTCCCACTTTCCTTCTGTGCTGAGAACCTGCTTTCCTTCAGATTCTATAAGGTCACACCTGCAGAGAAGGTTCCACCCTCCTCAGCCCCCAGGAGCAAGCCTTGGTTGGCCTAACCCGACTGAGACATCTGTCTCTCAGGTCAGTGACTGGTTTAAGACTCAGAAAGGCTGTAATTTTTTGCCAATAAAAACTATTGCAACAGTTGCTGGAGGGCTTCAGGGAAAGCCTTCTCTCCGATAAGAGGAGACCCACAGGAGGACACCAGCTTTTGCCCTCTTCTCAGAGTCATGTCATGTACATGCAACTACTATTGTAGCAGCTGTTTTGCTACCATGAGATAGCCAGCCAAGAGGATGCCCAGCATCTCAGAGAGAAAAGATGGAAAAACCTTGAGTCCTCAATGACACATCATCCAGGATGATGAGCAACCTGGGCCCTGCCCAAACATGGGACTTCTTGTCACGTCACATGAAAGCTTTTCCTTGTTTTTAAATAAACCATTTTAGTTGGGTGTCTTGGCACTGGCAGCTGAAGCATCCCAACTCACCTTAGGAATTTCTTTAGGCACCTTTCACTAAGGCCAATGAGCCCTCCCCCACATTCACGCTTTCCTGGTCAGCTACATATTTTCTTATTTAGTCTCTGGGGAACCTGAAAATATCTCACTCTTTTACCTTTGACCTTCTAGGTTACAGCTTTGCCTTCTTTTATAGAACCTGAGTCTAGGCCTACATTCCCTTGGACATTATGACAAATGACCCGTGTTGGTCCCCACCTGTGCATGTCTATTCTAGGTACTAACTTGTCTTGGGTCAGTGCAAATCTGAGCTGAGCTCACAGGAGGTGTGTTCTCTGGAATGTGAACTTGTCACTGATTCAGGTATTTGTGGCATGCGTCTTACCAAAACAGTGCTGCAGTGCCCTGATTGTCAAACACAGCTAACAGAGCCCAGCCTTCAGACCTGGGGAGGGAGAAGAGAGCAGGGGCTCTCTTAAATTTATGTCAGACAGAGTGAGCCCCAAAAACAGTGTGTCACTTTTGGACTTCCAAAATAACGACCCATGGCATGTGTAAGGTAGAAATGATGCTCGCACATCCCTGTAATCAAAACCGGTTGCCCTAAAATTATCATTAAGGAGCGGATATTGCACATTCCAGTTGTCAGACTACCAAGCAGAGTATAATAGGGCCCAGCAGTTATTCTACTCCAAATCTGGATTATACTTTTCTTTGCTCTTGATGTTTTGGGGTTTTGTTTTTGTTTTGTTTTTAAGGTATAACAGAGGACTTTGCTAGTCTTATTTCACTAAAATGCAATTCTATTCTTTTAGTAGGATTCTGTCGTTCAAATTAATTTCAATATAGTTCTCTGTGATGTGCATAATGATGTCAGTGTCCTTGACTTTGTTTAGTGATTTGGGCAATGAATGTTCACCCAATAATGAAGACTGTCAAAGCTGGACATTCTTCATACTATATTCTGCATCACAGTGAATGGAGTTAGCTAGTAGAATCTTGTTCTTGAAGGCAAGTTCAAATATACAAGTAAATGTACACTTATTTTTCTTAAATTTATGTCATAGCATTACTGTAAAAGAGCTTGTCCACACATGTTATTGAAGCCCTGTTATTACCTAAGAAAAGGCTTTGGAATATAGTACTAGACTTTGAAATACACCACTACACTGCTGGACATACACATACTAGGGTATGTCCAACACTTTTATTAGTCTGTCTGTCTGCTGTCTATCTTTTTTATAACTGCAAGTGCAGAAGGCTCTAGTAATCTCACTCCTCTCTCCCGTCACAAGCCATCATTGAGCTACAAAGGCCATTCTCTCCTTAGATTATTGCCTTCGGCCTACTTCATTCTCCTTCCCCTCCACCCCATAGACATTGCTTTTGTTTAAATCATATCCTTTTATTATATGTGTTCTTACAAAATAGCAATTTTCTTAGTTTATTCCCTTTTAATTCTCATAAATGAGCTTCTGTGAAATGGCTTCTCACTTAGTACTATGTTTTAAGATGCGTCCGCGTGACTCTGGGAACATAATCTGTGACTGCTGACTGCTGCCTTCCTGTGCTTCCTGCCCATTTCTGTCTGTCCACTCCCAGGCACAGACACCTAAATGGCCTCTTGCTTTACACCATCACAAAGAGTGCTGTGATGAACATCCTCATACACACCCAAGGACACGCCTATTCAAGAATTTCTTTGTAAAGGAAACAACTGAATCACTCAGTTTGCAATGGCCCAAGTACTACACGTGTACCATTCGGAGTCTTAAGTCTTGTGGGGTGAGCCATGTTTCTGCAGTTCAGAGAAGACAGCAAGGGCTTGCAGGGGTCATGTGCGGTCAGTCAAAGAGTGAGGATCCCAACAGGGGTCCATCTGTTCTCAAATCTATGTTTCTCCCACCTGCTACCATATGCTAGTAAGAAAAGTGGTTCTTTGAGATAAAATGATGATTTTATTGCACTGTTTACTATTTCTATCAATGACAGTGTCTTGCAAGAAAAATGAAGAAATTTTGTGTAAGACTTAGAGCATTAATAGGCTAACTTTATAGTTAATGAATGTATTATTATTTTTCCTTACTTCACAGATCTTACGAATCTTCAAGAGTTCAGCTCACAGTACAAAAAAGGGAAGATTTTAGGTTCAAGTTTTTCTAAAAAATCATTGGAAATATATAACTAGAATTAGTCTATGAACTTTGGTACTTAGCAGGCTTATTGTCAAGATGGAGTTTTAACTGTCATCAGTGTAGCATGGAGGGCGTCTATGGTTCCTCTTCATTTTGCAAAATTCTACCTTTTAGCATTAGAAATCTTTCACACAGAGTCCCAGTGTCAGCCTTATATTCCACTGAGCTTATGCATTAGACTTATTGTCTTCACATGTACCAGGCAGATTTGGGCTCATTGGGCTCTTCCTCACAGGACTGACCATTCCCTGAGGGCAGGGAAAATATTCCCAAGAAATTATCAGTGTTCTCACATTCACCCCCAAATCCACGTCAGTTAGAGAAATCAACATTCTGAATATTCCACAGCTTCTAGACTGATCTGTATTACCTAGTCAGTTCCATGGAAGAGGAAGCCCACAGTTAACAGAAGTCCCAAGGCACATGGAGTTTTATCAGAGTTGAATGGACCCCTGAGAAGGTCCCACTCAGGTGGGGAGAGAAAGCTGGGAGTGTCCTAAACGTTGACGAGCTTCGACCTGAATCCCCAGACATGGAATGAATTATAGAAAACTCCTTTGCACCTTTTTGTCTGCTTCTGGGGGTAAGAAACTCCTCTGCCAAGCAAAAGGAACGTGACCTCAGGAAGCTGCTATGGGAGAGAGTTAGGGAAAGGCAGGTGCTGGAGACTTTCTGGGTTACAAGGGAGGTTTCCAAAAGAGACCCAGCTCTCCAGGAAATGTGAGGAAGGAACCTATCTCACCAGGTGATACTGACACTGAAGGACTGCTGGGGACAGAGGGTCTAGGCTAGTTCTAGGGGAGAAACATCTCCAAATGTTCCTAAGACATCAGCCTCATAAAACCCAGAAGGCAGCCACTCACAGGACTCTTGTCTTGTGACAGCTTTTTTAGTGTCCAGAAGTCAGAGCAAATCCTTTTCTCTCACTCTCTGTCCTTCAAACTCTCTAAAGTTTTGCTCAGTCTTAGAACTAATCGAAATTTCCAAATGCACACCACATCACACAAACATAAACCCTCAGACTTTTATGCCCATGTGCAAAAATACACATATTAACAGACTGATTTTATAGCCATAAGAAAAAAAAACACAGAACAAGCAAAATAAAGAAATTCTTTCTAACACATGGTGATTAATAAGGCCAACGGAGTGGAGATGAGATCCTTCAAGGAACCAAGAGAGGCTTCATCCTACAGGACACACAGCCATGCATGACTAGCTCTGTTTCAAATAAGGATTGTTATTAAGTAGAAAATATCCACGGAGTTTCATTTTACTCAACAAATCAGAGATTTGAAATCAAGTGAGCCCGCCTCAAAATTTTTAAAATGCACATTATCAATGATATTCCAATGTGTTCATGGATTCATAAAGGAATCAACAGAAGCCACACTTATTAAAATATAAGCTTCCCCCTCATTTGGCTCACATGTCAAAGGGCCTTACATTGCTTTTATTGGTTCCCCTTTGAGAATAAGCTCAACCAGGATAAATGACAGAAATACTTCTCCTTACCTTTGCTGCTTTCTGATGGTGAAGTGGACAGCTTGGCAGGCTGGACTGGAGCTGTGTCCCTCAAGGAAATGCAAGCCTTCACTTTTTGGCTCCTCCCTTTCCATTTGTGTCCTTAGTGACTCAACTCCCCACCTGCTGGGCACAAAGCCCAGCCCTAACAGGAAGTGCTTGTAAAGGGCCTGAGAGCCACTGTGAGGGATGGCTGGGCTCTGGAGAAGCTGGAAGTTCTGACCCTCTTTCTGCTTTACTAATAGGGAAACGTTGACAAACCCAGCCCTGATGCAAGAAAAATACGCTCTTTCTAAAGAGAACCACATCAGCACATCACGTTGGCAATGCCATACTGAGAATTCCAGGGATTGCCAGTGTCCCTGTACATGACACAAAGCTACTCAACAGGAAAGATTCCAATTATGACAAATGCTTCCCAGCCTGAGGCACATTGATCCCAAGATCTCCTGGGCTTTTCTGCATGGAGCATATATATGCTTTCATGTGGCACTTCGGAAACCCACCAGCAGGCAAATCCTGTCCCATTAAAAAGAACACAAGAGTGTGTTCACCCGGAGTTGTTCGGTGGTTTCCATTTAAAACCTTGGCAGGTAGAACAAGCCTCTACTATCCACAGGCTGAGATTGCAGAACTGGGGGAGAAAAACTACTGATGAGGGGTGGGGTGAGAGTTGCAGATGAGATCTCTTTGGGGCATACAACAGGCAGAAGCAGCATCAGAAGTAAAGCCCCATTCCCCCTGGCCAGTCTGTCCACAATCCAGCTGACCCAGAAGGACACCACCCCAGCCTTAAGCTGTGAGGGCCGACTGCACTATTTGTGATGAGAGAAAGTCCATATGGCACAGAGTTTTCTCTTCTTTCTCAACATGCAATATGTCTGCCCTCAGTCAAAACTCAACCATTCTACAAAACACAAGAACCAGAAACTTTGATCTAAAATTATGGAACTAAGACCCACTGAGCCCCCAGGTTCTCATAAAAATAATTGTACATGAGCAACCATATCGAACTGAAAGTGGTTCACCACCTTCCAGTCCCTCTTTGTGTTGAGAGGAAGTATTTTCTGACATGAGCCAATCCCCCAATCCCACTGGGGCATCCATGGTTGGGGAGGTTGGAATCCTATGTTGAAAACTGATCCTCTACCTCCTGATTTTGTTCTCATCTTTCCTGAAATCCCATAAGAAGAGAATAAATTTCTTAACTTTCTTTCTACGTAAGTATCAGGCTGATTAAAGAAACTCTGTGTCCCTGGTCAGGATCGTGTCTCTGCTGTCCCTATTGGAGAGGCTCTCACTTCTTCCCAGGTGGGAGGATGTACGTTGGCCCAGCACTCTTGCCTCTGTTCACCCTCCCATTCACTCCTCCTCCCCTAAGGTCCTAACCTGGATTCCTTGGAAGAAGAGCCATAGACAGAGTCTTACATTCGGGTCATGTATTTGGAACAAGATCATATGGAATAGAAGTAGGAGAGAAAGAGGTGGATCAGGGAAAGAGGGACGGCTACTGCCATGATTGTGCTTAAGTTAGGCTCTGGCACCTGGGCCCTCAGACCTTCCAAGGAACCTTGCTTTCCACCCAGGGGGAACACAGGGAAAGCAGTTCTCTATTGGCTTTCGTCCCCATCTGTCCAGGAGGGCTCCACGGGTCTGTGGGCTGGAGCCACACTTTATTAGTAATTTAAAGTGAGAACGACACTTTCAAGGGTATTTTGCTGTGGCTTGCAAAGTCAACAGCTCTCAGGACTCCAGATCCTTGGAATGTGATCTCCACAACCCACCTCCATTTTTTGCAAAAGTTTCATCATTTACTGGCAAGACATGAAATAAATTAAATTAAATTAAAAACAGGACTTTCTCAATGAAACACTTCTACTTTTACTTTCCCATGCATAAGGCAATTCTTTTAAAGTAAGTCATATGATATAAAACTAATAATTTTTTAAATACCTAGAGCACTTTCCATTCAGTCAGACAAGCCTTTGACAAAGAACTATATGTGAAAAAAAAAAAGAAAGAAAACGTGTAAGGCACATATCCAAGAAAAATAATCATCAATGTCATTGTTATATTTTCCAGAATGGAGAGAGAGAGAGCCCTTTAACAATAAGGAACCTTTCTATGTCCCTGAGGGGTGGATGCTTCCAGTCTCACGTGGACCTCCCTACCTTGTCTTTACACTTGGAAATTTTTCTCAGGCAAGTCAAGAGGAATCTCCTACTAAAAGATAAACTGAGAGAGAACTAAGCACAAAAAAAGGCTGCAAAGTTCATCAATAAACACGATTAAGAAGTAAACAAGGGGCTGGGGTTGTGGCTCAGTGGTAGAGCACTTGCCTAGCATGTGCATATAAATAAATGAATAAAATAAAGGTCCATCAACATCTAAAAAAAAAATTTTAAGAAGTAAACAAGCCATAGACTGCAAGAAGATATTCACAATGCAGATTTTAAAATGGTATTTGTGTGCAGAATATACACAAAAAAATGCGACTCAAAAAGTTACAGATACAGAAATAGGCAAATATCTTGTACAGGAAATTCACTGAAGAACACGTGGATGGCCAATAAGCACACAGAGTGCTCAATGCCATTAGTCATTAGAGTACCCTGAACTAAAACCACAGGGACACATAACATCACACCCATGAGAATAAGCCAGTAACACAGTGACCAACCCAAACTGACATGGGTGTGGAGCAAGCAGAACTCTCCTACAAGGTTTGATATGTATTTACCCTAAGATCTAGAAATACCTCCAAAGTACTTTTCTAAGACAATTGAAAGTATGCCCACTATAAGTCTTTTAGAAGAACATCAGTAGAACTCTAAACGTAAGAGCCACACACTGGGTGCCCACCAAGAGGAAAACCCATGAAGAAACCACATTGCACCATGTGGTGAAGCACTACTCAGCCTCAAAAAAGAACAAAACACAAACACACACAGTACAGATGAAGCTCAAATGCATCACACTGAGTTACAAAAAAAGACACAAACTTTTTAGCAAAACCATCATAAAATAACAAAATTCATGAATAGTTATCTTTGGGGAGGATTGGCTAAGAAAGGATGAAAAGAAACTTTCTGGAACAACAGAAATGCCTCATTTCTTGACAGTAGTATGGCTTCTCTGGGTCCAGAATGACCTGACATGTTTGAGCACTTCACTATATATAAATCATACATCAACAATAGTGTTCTATTTTAAATCAAGCTTTTTATTTTAAGATAATTGTGGATTCACTCATAGGTTTATAAGACATAATACACTGATCCTGTGTGTTTCTGAAGGGTAGCATCTCATAAAGTTATTTTACAACTCTCAACCAGGATATTGACATTAACAATGTCAAGAGACAAAATATTTCCTCTTCCACCCTCTGGTAGCCACTCCCACTCCTCCACCCTAACTTCTTAGAGCCTGGCATCCACTAATCAATCTGAATCAATCTGGTTTCCATTCTTTTAACTTTGTCATTTCAATAATGTCAAATAAATAGAATTGTGCTGTATGTAACCTCTGGGGTTTGGCTTCTTTTACCCTGACCATGATTTTCTGGAAATGCATCCAGGTTGCTTCATATATAATTGCATCCCTTTTTATGTCTGAGTGTTATCCCATAGTATGGATAGAGCACAGTATATTTAACCATTTTCTGACTGAATGATATCTAGGTTGTCTACACTTTGTGGGTCTTACAAATGAAGATGGGTCATATGGTCATTGAATTTTTTTAAGAAACTGCCAAATCCTTTTCTAAGAATACCTGTACCATTTTGTATTCCACCACTAATGAGCAAGTGACACAGTTCACATCCTTGCCTAGCTTTTGGGACTGTCACTATGCTTAAATTTTTGCCATTTTGATGGGTGAGTAGGGATAGCTAACTGTAGTTTTCGTTTGAATCCCTAATAGATAATGAAATTTTTCATCTGATTATTTGCTATTTTTCACAACTTCTTTGCTGAAATGTCTCTTCATGACTTTTGAGCCATTTGCTAATTGAATTATTTCATGATGTTGATATTTTAGAAGACTTTCAATATTCTTTATGACTTGTCCTTTGTCAGATACCCTGTAGTTTTATCTTCTGCACAAGGTCTTCTACATAGAAAAGGCTTTTAATTTTGGTGTGGTCCAATTTATCAATTTTTTCTTCCATCCCTCTGGTTTTCAGTGTCAAGCCTAAGAATTCTTTGCCTAGCCTTAGTTCCCAAAGATCTTTTCCTATCTTTTTGTTGATGAAAGTTTGATAGTTGTATATTTGCACCTAAGTCTGTGGTCCATTTTGAGTTCAGCGTGAATGAGGTGTGAAGTTTGGATGAAGTTTTCACTGTTGCCGGTGTTTGTTGGTGCATTGAGTTTTAGGGAACACCATTTGCTTATTTTCCTATAGATTCCGACTCCTCCAGCCCCATGGGTTAGAAAGGCCATCCTTCCTCCATGAGTTGCTTTTGTACCTCTGTCACTAATCTGCTGAGCATCTTTCTATGGCTCTATTCTGCGTTTTCCATTCTGCTTCATTCTGCCAACACCACGGTCTTGATGACGTCTGTAAATAAGTCTTGAAATGAAGTTGACCAATCGTTCTACTGTAGTCTTCCTTTTCAAATTAATTATTTTAAAAGCCATTTTCAAGTGGTGTTAAGCTTACAGTTGTTTTTTAAATACTATAATAATAGTTTGGGGGTGGGCAGAGTTTATAAACTAAGAGAAAGTTACCACACCTTAATGACACCTTCAAGGAGCTTTATGAACTTTACAACACCTCCCTCTGCCCACACTAAAGATGACTTCCAATATTTCTTGTAGGACTTCCTCATCACCACAGCCATGAATAGAAGTAGGTTCCTGTGGTTCTATAATAGTTTCATGCATATAAATTACTTTTCTGACATAGTGGCCTCTTTTTAAGTTTTAATTAATTTATTTATTTAATCTAATTAGGTATGTAATGCAGCAGAATGCATTTTGATTCATTGTACACAATTGGATATGTGCAGTCATACATGTACCTAGGGTAATGATGTTCATCTCATTCCACCATCTTTCCTGTACCCATACCCCTTTACTCCCCTACCTCCCCTTTGCCCAGTCAAGTTTCTCCATTTTTCCATGGTGGCCTCTTATATTGGTGGTCCCCAAAGAACTTCTCAATATTCACACTTTGTGTAGTCTCCTCCCCTGTTGACTGGTTTTAGTATTAAAATATGCTAAAAATCAAGTTTTATTAATATGCAAAATTCATTGCTTTCTTATATACCAAAAAAATGAACACATGGAATTCAAAATTTAAAATATAGAACTGTTTATATTAGCACCAAAAATATGTGTAAATCAAGCAAAGACAAGGAATACTGCAAAATTGTGATGAGAGGACTCAAAAATGATCAAATAAATGGAGAGATATTTCATGTTCTTAGTTAAAAATAGTCAATGATATTCAAATGTTAGTTCTTTCCAGTTTGATCTACAGATTCAATACATACACAACAAAATTCCAGAAAATTACATTGTGTATATATGCAATCTGATTCTAAAATTTGTATGGAAAAACAAAAGACCCAAAATAACCAATATTAAAGGAAAATATTAGTCTTTTTTGGTAGAGAACTGACACTCAACTTTACAATTGACCGTACAGATATAGTAATCCATATAATATATTATTGATGAGAGAAAGGGCAAATGAATCAATGGGTAGAAAAAGGAGCCCAGAAGTAGATCTACACCAGTAGAGTCCACAGATCTTTAACAAAGGAACAGAGGCAGCTCAAATGGAGAATGGATATTCTTCTTAACAAATTATGCTACATACCAAAAAAATCATTCTACACACTAACCTTATATTTTAAATATAAATTACTCAAAATTAATCGTAGTCTTAACTTAAAATGCAAAGTTGTAAAATTTCTAGAGAAAACCTAGGAGAAAATCCATGCAACTTCTGGTTTCATGATGAGGTTTTTAGACTCAACATCAAAAGCATGATCTAAGAAAGGAAAAAAAATGATGGTAGGCTTAATAAGAATCAGAAACTTCTATGCTACAAAAGACACTGTTAAGAGAACAAGCAGGTGATCCCACAGACTAGGAAAAAAAATATTTGCAAAACACTCATGTAATAAAGGATTTGTAGCCAACATATACAAAGAACTCTTAAAACTCAATAATAAGAAAACAAACAACTCAATTAAAAAGTGGGCAAAAAGTCTGCACACTCTACCAAAGAAAATATATAAGTGGCAAATAAGCACATTAAAAGATACTTAGCATCATACATCACGAGGTAATTGCAAATTAAGATAATGATAAGATACCCATCTAGTAGAATGGCTAAAATTCAAAGCACTGACTATGTCAAATGCTGCTGAGCATATGGAGCAACAAGAACTCTCAGTCACTGTGCCAGGAATTCACACTGGTTCTGTCACTTTGGAGGACAGTTTAGAAACTTCATAACAAAACTAAATACAGTCTTATCATTCAACCCAGAAATCATATTCCCAAGTTATTTACCTAAATGAAGAGAAAACTTATGTGCATACAAACACCTGCACACACATGTTTACGGAAGATTTTTCATCATGGTCAATAATTGGAAGCACTGAAAATGTCCTTTAATTTGCAGACAGATAAACAAACTGTGAGAAATCCCCACAGTGGAATATTAATCAGCACTAAAATCAGTGAGCTGCCAAACTATGAAAAGACATAGAAGAATCTAAAATGTATCCTGTTAAATAAAGTCACTCTGAGAAAGCTACATGCAGGACAAAACTATGGAGCCAGTAAAAGACAAGTGGTTTCCAGGACCTCGGGGAATGGAAGGGGATTGGGAAGGGTTGGACAGGTGGAGTACAGGGGACTTTTGAAGCCATGGGAGTTTTCTCTGTGACACTGTAATGGTGAATACATGATGTTGTGCATTTGTTAAAGCACATAAAACTGCAATACAAAGAGAGAAACCTAATGTAAACTATGGAATTAATTAATGTTATATCCATGTTGGTCCATCAAATGTAACAAAAGTACCACATTAATACAAGATCTTGTTAAAAGGAGCAGATATGGTGGTGAGTGGGAGACAGAGTATAGGGCAGCTGCCTGTGTTTTTTCTGCTCCATTTTTCTATAAATCTAAAACAACTATCAAAAATAATCTACTAATTTAAAAAATGATGATGATGAACTTGTTTCAGCCCTACGTTTTAAGTAAACCTAATGACTTCAACTCATGCTCTTTGGAGCCTATAGCCACTATGTAAACACCCCACTCCACTACCTTCCTGGAGAGATATGGGAAGAGATGTGAAGAGACCACATGGGGGTGTCCAGTAGAAAGGATGAGGCCTGGCAATAGAAACAACCGTGCTAACAGAGAGATCCATGGCCCAGACATGTGAGTGAAGGAGTCTTCTTGGACTTCCCAACCTCATTAGATATCATATGGAACAGAAACAAGGCCCTCCCACTGTGATGCCTGAATTCCTGACCCACAGAATTGGAAGTGAATAAAATGGTTGTTGTGTTAAACACGCTTTGTTTTGTGATGTTTTTTTTTTTTTTATAAAGAATGTGTTGGTCAGCTTTCTGTTACTATAACAAAATATCTGAGATAATCAACTTTAAAAGAAGAAATGTTCACTTTGGCTCATAGCCCAGAGATTCTAGTCCATAATCAGTAGGCCCTGATGCTTTTGACCTCTGGTGAGGCAGTATATCATGGCAGAAGGCATGCAGTAGAGCAACCTGCTCACGTCATGACAGCCAGAAACCAAAGGTAGAAGAAGGGCCAGGGTTCCCATTTCCCCTTCAAGGGCACAACACCTATAATTTACACCAAGTAAATTAAAAGCTGTTCAAGAAAAGATAATACTTTATTTTCCTTCTTCTCCCTGTAATGTCCAGGTCTATGAAATGGAAAGTGTGATTCTGCAGAAGGCAGTCCTGCTGGTGAAGGCATGCTGACTGCGTTTCACTGTTCTATCAGGATCTCAGCTGTAGGCACCAGGAGGGGTGCACTCAGTTCAGATAAGTACTTATACAATCCTTCAACTTGGAAGTCAAGGATTAGCTGATCCCACCCTGAGGAACAAGCATGGTTAGTGGGTGAACCAAACTCTTCACAACAAAGGAAGAGTGATAGGTATAGTGACCATTTCTAATTCTTCCTCACTAGGAACTCATCCAAAGCCTTAGCTGGGTGTTCTACCAACACTTACTGAGCACCTCCTACATAATGGGTACTGGTCTAGCATGGTGCATACAGTGGGGGAATTCAATAAGTCCCTGCCAGGGGCTCTTTTCTGTAGAGATCATGTGGGAATTGGTGAGCTGGGCTGGGAAGGACCAACTGAGCTTATGCCAACTTTGCAAATCCTGCTTTCCTATGGGTCCAGAAGACGCTTGATGCTGTTGTTACAAAAATGAATAAATTATAAAGTGAGTACTAGAGAAACATTATTACTCATGAATACAGAAAATTCTAAATCTCCATCTGCAGTTTGGATTTTTGATACAGCATCTATATCAAATGTGCTGAAGCTGAGCTCTTTCCCCACAGCTGCCAATATCCCAGGAAACACTCCTGCCACCTTCAAACCCTGAAGCTTCTGTACAGTCTCTGCTCAGCTGCTTTTTGTCCACATCTTGGCTTGAACAGTGGGAGGCTGGGTCTGGACTGAAATGGAAAGTCCGGAGTGCCCAAACCATGCCTCTCTGATCTTCCTGTGAGCCCTAGTAAGCCCCTCCTCTGAAGGCCACTGACCCAGAGTTTAAAACACTCTCGCTGGTTCAATTTATTAGGGCTAATTTGCTTCCTGAGTTTCTCAGTCTTTCAAAAATTCATTACCTCCTTCCTATTCTCACACCACTCTCTGTTCCCATGCTCCTGAAGACCGCCTTCCACAGTGTCTGTGTTAGTGGGATGGGGAGGGAGGCAGAATTCAGCCTGTCAAATAAAGGCCTATCCAGAGAAAGGTGCTGGTGTGGTTTGAGCTCTTCTTCTGTGTACCCAGTGGGCGGAGAGCAGGAAATAGCAGGACGAGTTTCTGTTACTTGAGATTTGTGTATACAACAGAGTCCTAACCGGAGAACAGAGAAAGAAATAGAGAGAGGGGAACGGTGGAAGGAAGGAAAGAAGAGAAAGAAAAATGGAAAGAAGGAAGAGGGAGAGTCCTGAGTAGGGAAAAATAGGTTCTTTTGAGGGGCAGAATTCAAATCCCAGTTTCAGTGACACAGAGACGTACTGTAATTTAATTAATGGGCTCTTTTATTTTAGAGAGATAAATATAAAGTATTTAATATATCAACCTATAAAACAAGATTTAGGACAGAGTATTGATTTAATCCAGATGAGGACAGAAAAATAGGATGCCAAGGAAAGAAGAGGGGAAGGTGCTAGAACCAACATGGCGGGTGCCAAGTGGAGGATAAAGAGGCGTGGGGTGTGGGGAGGGTGAGGAGGGACAAGCAGGAAAGGAAGATGCCGGAGCCAAAGGAAGGAGAAAAGGAGAAGCAGACCACAGGCCCCAGCAGGGATCTGGGAGTGGAGTCCATGTCCCTCCACTGTCTGGCTCACCTCAGACCTCACTACTCCCTCCCCCGGGACAGTCTTGGGGAATCCTCCCAGCCTGGTTTTCCTCAGTGGCACGTCAAGGAGGTTGCATGCAACCCTTTCTGATGTCCCTTCTCTGTCCTGTTTGGCCCCTTCTCTCAGGCCTACAGCTGACCCCATGCAGGGCCATGGCTGGCCAGACCCCCTGAAGAACTTCAGCTGCTGTTGTTTTGCTAGATCATTCTTCACAGTATATTTTCCCTCCTTGAAGTGTTCGCTCTAATTGAATTCATGTTTACTGCTTATTTTGCCTTCGAGTCCTTTGGTTCTGTAACCAAGGGCTGTCTGATTACCTGCTTCTCACAGCAGAACCAGGCCCAGAGCCTCTGAAAGGAGACACTGTGCTCTTAACCAAGCAAAAGTCTACAAAGTGTTGAACTGCAAGATTCTGTAACTGTCCCAGGCACAGTGTTGGAAGATTGATCTGTTGCCTTCCGAATTGCTTCCCAAGGAGGAGACAAGCTAGAATTTCTTCTTCCATTTACACAGCACAATGAACAGAGACAAGACAAGGGCATTTGTAGCTCATGTTTGCACAAGTTATTAGAGAACAAAAGCTTTCAGATTAACTGGAGCTTGCTCAAGGAGGCCAAGGAGTGCCAAGGCCTCGGGATTCATGGTGTTGAAATATGGTGCCACATTTCCTGAGCAGCTTCACAGAGTCAAAGCCAATGTCTTACCTATTGAGCCTAAATACATTCAATGCCTTGGCCTCTCAAGTTACTTATTTACGTTATTTAATGGGAATGTATTGGCAGATATTGCTGAAAAAATGGCTTAGAAGCACCAAGGGTGAATCTGTCTTATTGGTTGTTCTTACTCTTTTGCAGGATGCAATACTGGCACTGAGTAAGTGTGTAATTCGTTAGTGACAATGAACAAATAAATAAGTTATTAATGAGTAAATGATACAATTGCGGTTCTAGTGCACACAGATGTACCCAATCCAGTCTCTCCTTCCCATCTTCCCCAACCCTAATTGCCTTGACTGCTAAGAGAAATTTCTGGAGGAATCCAGGCCTATCCTTCTCACTTGGCAAATTGGAAAAAGAATGGATTCTAGTTTGCTGAAGGAGTCCAAAGTTCATTTAGGGAAGACTACTCATCTTACAGAAGGAAGAACTGGAAACTTAGGGTTAACTAAATGTTGGTTAGGGACTGAGCTAAGCCTGGAGCCAGCTCATACCTGGTCTCCACACCAGACCCACTTGGTCTCTTACCTTGGTATCTGAATCTTCTTTCTGTCAACAGTTGCCTGTGTCCAACCAAATAAGCCCTGTAGGAAATTTTGAGGGTATTTTTTCTCATTTAAAACTTTAACACCCAAAAAAAGCAAAGAAAACTTCTTATGTTGTTGTATATTTAATACTTGAAAGTGAAAGAGAGACAAGATGGGGTGGACTTCTTTCTCCCCAATCCTGATGCTAAGTACAAATATGAGACCCAGAAATCACACAAGTATCAGCCAAGGGCACACTCTGCTGAGAAAAAGCCAGCTGGCTTGTGCCCCCTGCCCTGGAGGAACCACCCAGCAGCAGAGCTTCTTATATCCTCTCACCCACCAGAAGGAGGCACCCACACCCTGCCCTCCCTACAAAAGAACTCAATCCAGGTAGGCTCGCTCCTCCCTCCTCTGCTAATGGAGCAGGAGCCCCTCTGACAACACAGGTGAGCCCCTGGCATGGGAGCCATTGGTAGCTCTGCAAATAATAACCAGCCAGGGATGCGCTTGCTTGCTTCTCCTGAGACTCAACTCCTCCTTGGAGAGGTACTAGGTAGCCAGGCAGCACCAGCAAGGAAGACTATGGGAAGGAGCTAAAAGTATACCACTCTGGCATATCGACTTTTACATTAATGGTACTTGAAAAAGAGCAGGAACAAAAAGATCACTCTGACCCTCATGCTCTTTCTTAAAAGCAGAAGATGAAATTCTCATGTAAAAGACAGATGCCCTGTGGAAAAAGCAATAGCATCCTTGACCTCAAGGGTGAGACACCGCAACCAAAGGAACTCTGTACAGATCCTGTTAAAACAACTCTGTTAAGCCTCTGCAGGTTTTGGGGTTTTGTTTTTGTTTTTATTTTTTTCTTTTAACTTCTTTGCAACCTACCATTTTTTGCTCAATGTGACATATTAGTAACTACCTCCACCTGCTTCTTTGAGTCGTGGCTTCTCTATGAGGGCTGCCCTCCTGGTAAAGCTTGCAGTAGATAAATGCATTTGCTTTTCTCCTGTTCATCTATCTATGTCAATTTGATTCTCAGACCCAACCAGGACCCTAATTAGATGAAGATGGAGTTTTTCTGCCTCTGCACATGGAGTATTATGAAGTGATAAAAGGAAAAGATTACTGGTACCTGCAACAGTTGAGATGAACCTTGGGGGAACAATGCTTGGTGAAAATGCCTGACCTGAAAGGTCACATATGGAATGATCCATCCATCAATTTATATAACATTGATGACATGGAAAATCATAGAAATAGAAAACAGACTAATGGATGCCAGAGGTTAGGGACAGTGGGAAGCAGAAGAAGAGAAGAGTCGTTATAAGGAAATATAAAGTACCCTTATGGTGGTGTAAAAAAACTGTTCTGTTTTCACATCCTGATGGATATTCAAACCTGTTCTTGATGAATTTTTGCAGAGAATGAAACGTATACACACTACACATGCATGCGCATGAATACACATAAAATTAAATAAGGTTGCTAGGCTGTATCAATGCCAACGTCCTGATTGTACATCTTTCCTACCCCCATACCCTCTCCCAACCCCTCCGTCCCTTTGCCCCATCAAAATTCCTCCATTTTTCCCATTGCCCCCCCATTATGGATCAGAATCCACTTATCACAGAGAACATTTGATCTTTGGCTTTTCTTGCACCCAAACCTAAACCCTTTCTGCTGTTAGAAAATTTCAAATGAAGTAACTGAAAAACTTCTTCCTGCCTGTCACTCAAAGGATCAGGACAATTTCAGGACACTCAGATTCTATGAACTTATACTATCCTAGGCCATCCTTTCAATCTTTTGGCTTAAAGATTTTTCTTCGAGAAAATGCATTTCCTCTGGATTCAATAGCTTTAAAAAGAGGATGAGAAGGACAAGCCCCAGAAATTATCTGGCTATGGGATATAGATTATCTTGACTTACCTCTACTCTGGATTGGACCATCTACTGGGTAAAAGATATGAAGTTTCATGCAACTAAGCACCTTTGCCCTCAACCATTGCCGGTTTTCATAAGGGAGAGCAGTGAATAGGTTCTGCTACCTTCTGCTGACCTTCCTCTTCCCTCTTTCCTTCAGTCCTCTCTTTCATGAACATCCATCTCTATGCACCCTGCTATCCAGGATTTGGGGTTCCTTGTAGTTTCAATCATGACTATTTAATCATGGCATCAATAATGTTTTATGTATTTAATAAATAAATCTTACATAATCAAAATTTTATTAACTCTAATTCTATTGATTATCTTAAAAAAATATGATTATCTGAAGTTGTTGGAGAGTGGACTCTTATGTCTGTTTTGTTCACTGATTTTTTTGTTTGTTCTGTTTCTTAATTCAACATTTCATAGCCTAAGGAAATTGCCACTCAAGGGTTTAGTTATTTTAGATTTGTAAGCTCATCATCAAGGGAGAATTCTGTGCAGACCAGTTCCCCCTGCCCAGGGCAGCTTTGTGCTTTCTTTTCCCACAAACTCTAGGCATTTTCATTCCACGTTTTTTTTATATCAGTTTCTAAGCAATGTGATTCTCAAATTAATCCACTAATATAAATTCAACCATAGAGAATAGCAGGTCAATAGTAATAATTTGCTATTGATTATTACTGTTATTCAGAACTTCAACATAGTTATGCTTCCTTTAAATCTCTTTTCAATGTAGTTAAATTATTTTCCTAATTCAACATTTCATCACTTGTGGTTGCCCTTTAAGGGGCTCCAGTTTGATGCAGTTTCTCAGTTCCAACAGTTTTGAGGTTTGGTGTAGTATCAAAATGCAATATCACAGTTAATTGCCTATAAATATTTTCCAATTACACATGTCTGTGTGAGACCAGAGTTTCTTCACGTACTTTGATCTAAACAACATACAGTAATAGAGTAAATATGTGTGTAGATATATAAATCTAGGTAGACATCAGTTATACTGTCAGACTTGAAAGAGATTTGTAAAAATGAAAATTTGAATGCCTCTTTTACCAATATTTGGGGTGGGGGTAATTGGAAAACAGGTTCGTGAATGAAAAATTTATATTAACATGCAATGGTTGCATTGTTACTTTAATGCTAAGATATTATTTATATATTTAAGGAGGGGTTTTTTTGGCTTAAATTTCTAATACAGTGAATATCATTAGAGAAACGCACAAAAACAAAAGTTCTTCAAGACCCTTAATTCTGAGGAGTGTGAAGGAATCCTGGGCCACAGTGCCTGGCACCACTGCGCTGGACACGTCTTCCATTTCACATGTGGGTCCCTCCCTCCTGGTATCCCATCCCTTCTCACTTTTCCCAGTGAACTACTCCAGCTCCTTTTCCTCTTTCCACCACTGACTTCCTCCAAGTTTCTATCCTTCCCCCCCACCATTATTATATCATGCCCTCCCTCCACCATTCACGTTATTTTAACAACTTCCTGAATGAGCAACACCCAAATCAGATTACATCACCAGACTCTACCTGTAAAACCAGCCATCTGCACCTTTGACGTGTCCTGGAAAGCCAAATACAAATATTCCCACCTGAGTGTGCAAAAATGGTGCCATCATTAAATCCTGACACCTAAGTCAGAAATTTGTGATCATCAAATTCCTCTCTTTCTTCTACCACCTCTGTCAATAACCAAGACCTGAAACTTTTCCTTCTTAAATATTTCTGGAATTTCTCTTCTTATCCATCTTTCCATCTATCATATTTCTTTCAAATTTCTTGGCCTAGATTACTACAAACCTTCCTAATGGGCTTCTTGCTGTTAATCCTTCAATCTTCAAAAAATCCACAGTTATCATTCTGAAATATAAATCCATTCATGCTGCCTGCTGCTTAAAACGCTTCAGTACCTCCCAGGACCTCAGCATAAAAACAAAAACAAAGCAAAACACATATAAAAACCCTCAGGCTTTTTCCATCATGGCTCAGGAGGTCTTTGTCACTGGGCAATTTTTCCTTTCCAATCTTTCAATCTCCTCTTCTACTTGAGTGTCTCTTACTGTATTTTGTTTGCTTGTTTTTGCTCTAACAAATTGGAATCATTTTCTTTAACAAAACAGAATTATCTATTTTTCTCTAACAACAACTTTCATCTTTTCTTCCTTCTCTGTGAGGCACCTCCCTCCCAGACTTACCACTTACCGAATTCCTATTCATCTTTTAATTCTGAATAAGAAGTATCCTCTCTTCTTCCCAAGAGTCATTTGACTTGCACCAGCACCAATGCCTGGCTTCTCTACTTATGCTGTAGTTATGCAAAATGTTACTATTTGGGGGAAAACTGGCGGAAGAGAACAGAGAACCTCCTTCTACAGGTTTCGGCAACTTCCTGCACATCTATATTTCAAAGTTATAAAAAGGTTCTGTATGTCCATCTTTCATTTCATCACACAAAGTATTAAAAAATGTATACACAAAAGTGGAGCTTTAATAAAGCTCAGATTTACTGCTCCTTCAAGGACACTCAGAAGTAGAAAGTGCCATTTTCCTGTCCTGTCCACAACAACAGCTTGTCCAGTTGGGAGCCAACACTTCCTGTGTAATAAATCAGCAGAGCCGTCGGCCCCTCACACACCTTCAGCACAAATCATAAGAGTTGAAAGGCAAATGATGTCTTGGTATTATCATGAAATGGTATTGACTCTGTCCTCAAGAATCCATGAATATTTGCAGTTAACACAGGAAGAACCTTCATCAGAAATCCCTTGGTGAATGTAAGGAAAAACAGGACCACTACATGTTTGAGAAAAAAAGCCAGAGGGCAGAGATGAAGAGTCTAGACTCCTTCAAATCTTGAACAACAGAGAACCACGTTGGGACAGAGTGGCTATAAGCAATGTTTTGTCTGAGATTAGAAGAATCTTCCAATTTAGGCCAGGGAAAGACTCCACTAGAGACAAGGAGACCCATTTAGAAAGGTTTATAACTGGTGAAGTGTGGCTGAGAAATGGAAGATGGGAACAATAGAATAGAAAGAAGAAAGAAGAGTGACTAGATGTGAAGTCTGTAGCTAAGGATTCAAAGTCCTGAATTTATTTTTTTTTAATGAACTAGGAGGCAAAGGCATCAACTCAAGTCATGAAATTATGGAATCAGTAGAGAATTTGAGAGGAAAGAAAGTGTGTAAAACCATTTAGGTAAATATAAAAGGGAATTGAAAAAATTAAATTAAATTTTAAAGATTTAGAAACACAGTTGTGAGAACAATAAACATCAGACTTTGATGGGTATAAATTAAGGCCAGGTCCCTTTGCACAATCAGATGAAATGGCATCACCCACCCCCACCCATCAATGCATGACATCATGCTCTCTCCAGGGATCCTGCCTCTCTGAAGAACCCCAGGGTGTTTCCCTGGCAGGTGTGTGGAGGGAACTTGTCATCCTTACTCTTGCCTAAAAGAGGAAAAACCAAAACTTCTTTTCTTGCCAGAAAGTCTTGTGCTGTTAGGTGTCTGCAGCAGCCCCAGCCACACTGTGACTGGTCCCAGGGCCTGAAACATGTGGCAGTTACAAGTTCCCAGCATCACCAAGGAGAGGCTGACTGCTGGAAGGTGATCTCCAATCCTCTGCTCAACAACACCTGTAGCTGTTGTTTGTTAAAGGATATGCTCCTTGCAAATTTCTAAGATGACACCTAAAATTTTGTCCATACTCCAAATAATTTCAAAAAACATTATTTCTGCCAAATTGTAAAGGCTGTGGTTTCAAAATAAAACAGTTACATGCATCCAGCAGAGTATGACCATGTGACACCCACCATATTAAAAAACAGATGACAAACCTCTTAAACAGCTGGATATTTTACCTCATTCCTTTTTACCTTGAAATTATATTTCCACTCCACTTCCCCCAAAGAATTTTCTCCTAATTTAATATACTTTTTATATTCAAAAGGCTTGTATTAACAACCATGTTATTCTCCTCTGCACTAAAACTGTGTAGGTAAACTTAAGATATGGAATATTCTTGTGTCTCTTGACAATTTTATTCCAAGTGTTCAGAGAGTGCATCAGGCTTGAATTAAACTACACTTGTTGTTGGTGTAAGATGGAAAACACATAGTAAATATATTTAGATTTTGGTTAATAATTTTTAAACATGAAAGTTGGATTTTTATTGCTGCTTCATCTTTAATGTGATAAATGAGAACAAGGGTGTTTTTCCATGATCATTCATCAAGGAAATGGAAAGAATTCTCCTCTCATACTTTCCTACATATATATTTTTTTAAGAAAAGATAATCATTTTTGTTTATTTTTTTGTGTATTTGTTTTTAACACCTCTGAATTTTTGATACCTAAGTTTTGGCTGATATTGTATTAGACTATAACAAAATAAAATAAAATGAGATAGAGGACCTTTGGAACCATGAGAATAAAAATCTGAGTTTGACTGTGGTGATATTTGTTCATAAATTTAAGTAAACATTATTAAAACAACAACAACAACAATACTATGGCATTAACAACATTTCACAGTACTGATATGTTATGCAATATCCTAAATACATATATCATATTAATTATCACAATTATATAAAACAAACACTATTATATTCTCTATTTTGAATACAGAGAAACTAAGATAAATGGTGATAACTGAGCAAGAATTCAAGACAATGATTAGTTGAACATATTTAGTTTTTAAACTGTGTAGTCTAGGAAGAAACTGAAAGGGAATTAGGAGTTTGAGAAGATTAGTGATGAATAAGGGTCCATGAAAGTTAAATAAGGAAAAAAGTAGGATTGGATGTACTATCATCTAAAAATGACTCAGATCAGATCTCTGTGAAAGGAATGGGGGAATGTAGAAAGATTGTGCAATGAAAGCCTTAATCTTTAGTGTAGATGTGTCAAAATCTTGTTGACTCAGTGGGGAGATTCAAAGCTAAGAGTGTCATCTGGCAGAGTTCTAATTCAGGCAGAAATGATCAGGCAGGAGTATCCCCCTATGTTACTATATTGAGTGGTTTTGCTTAAAAGCTAAGTTTCAAAGCTTCAGAAAACTACATTTTTGCATTTGAAAAGTAACTACTTTCTTATACTCAATAGAAATTAAACACTAGTTTTTAATCACAGAGAGTTGCAAGTCAGAGGAAGTACTTAAGTACTTAGGGGAAGTACTTAAGAAACAGAGTAAAGAGAGGAGGAAAAAAAGTAATGTGCAGTTTTTGGTAACTATTATTTCAGCAAAAATAAAGCACAACCAATATTCTAGTGATATTTGGATAAATATTCACACCAAAATCCTATTTGTTGCTTTTCCTTTTATGGGATAAACATATCTAATATTCATGAAGTACATTCCAAAGAGGCTAAGCAACCATTGTAACTACACTCAGGGCACAGATGTTATTATTATAAATAAATTAAATTTACTATGATCAATGTGTTAATGGTTGTTACTGAAAGTAGACAGCATTAAAAAAATAAGCCTCTAAGTATTAAAACCAAAGATAAGACATATCCAAGAAAGTATTAGAAGAAAATACTAAGCAAAAGAAAAATTAGTGACAAACCTTAAAATGTTTCTTAGTGGATGTTAAGTGGACTACACAATGAGGAAAAAAAACCTTGAGTGTGAAGTTAAGTGAAATTTCTGAAATGGAAATGAAAAGCAAAAGAAGAATGAACAAAATAAATCCAAGAATTGTGGGACATCACTGAGTTGCTTAGTGCCTTGCTGTTGCTGACGCTGGCTTTGAAGTCATTATCCTCCTGTTTCAGCCTCCCAAACCACTGGGATTACAGGTGTGCACCACTGCACCTGGCTTGTTTTGATTTTTATTTTTAATATTGTTTGGTGTTTCCTGGGCTCCATGGGTACATGGCTTGATAACTATCATAATTTTTGCAAATTTCTCAGTCATTAGAATTTTAAATACTTCATCTACTTTCTTTCCCCTTCCGCTTCTCATATGCTGATTACATATTTGCTGTACCTATTGATGATGTCCTACATATATTTTAAATTGTTTTAGCTTACTATAGCAAGCATCTGGTATTTCGGTAATTTTTTTAAAAAAAATAACTTTTAGAGAAGCAAAATTCACCATATAGAATCATACTGTGAATCTAGAGAGAAAAGTTACCCTAGCCCCCACCTCTTCTGAGGTGTGGCTCTGTGAACATTTTAGTAGAACCAGTATTGTTCTTTGGAACACAGACTTTTAACCAATAGAGACCAATTTGTCTGCCTCATGAAATCTGGCTATCACTGGGAAGAGCCGGTTGATGGAAACAAGGTACCTTTTTTAATAAGATAAGAAGGTATGGAATAAATTTTTCACAGAGGATGTGTTGGCATAATGTAAAGTATCAATCTGAAATGTTAAGGATTGATCCAAAATGAATAGAGGGGAAGAGATTTACTAAAGGAGCAGAAGATGGCAGAGAAAGGAATAGAACTTACAGGTGGGAGAAATGGAAGGGAAGGGGACAAGGCTGGGAGACACAGACTATGGAGCCTCCAACTGAAGCCACCAGAGGGGACCAGACCAGTGTGGACCAGTGGAGAATGAAGGAGGGAAGACCAATGCCTGGGGAATCATGTCGGCTGGGATGGGTGGTGGTGGAGACAAGCCGAGAACAGGAAGCCAGGGGTGTTTAGGAGAATGAAGACAGAATTTCCAGGAAGAGAGCTCAACAAAGAAAAATGTTTCATAAAATTCGGTTAGGAACAGAGAAGGTCTTAGCCAGAGGCTTCTGATAAATCAACAAAGGGATTTTTTTTCCAAAATTTCTTATATTATAGTAATACACGTAACATAAAGTTTCCCCTTTTAACTGTTTTTTTGGCTATACAAATTCAGCTACATTAACTACATGGGCCACCATCACCCATGTCCACCTGCAGAACTTTTGCCTCATCGCATACTGAAACCCCAAATCCATTACACAAGGTTTCGCCATTCTCCTGGCCCCAACCTTGGTGACCCTCTTCTGCTTTCTGTCCCTCTGAGTTCTACTATTCTAGATCCCTCACATAAGTAGAATTAATCAATATTTGTCCTTTGGTTTCCAGCTCATTTCACTTAGCACAATGTTTTGGGTTCATCCCTGTTTTAAGTTGTATCAGAAATTACATCCCTTTTTAAGACCTAATCTCTCTCTCTCTCTCTCTCTCTCTCTCTCTCTCTCTCTCTCTCTCTCTCTCTCTGTGTGTGTGTGTGTGTGTGTGTGTGTGTGTGTGTGTGTGTGTGTTTAATACCTTGTATACCCATTCATTATACACACATAGAACCAGGAGGCTAAGACAGGAGGATCACAAGTTGAAGACCAGCCTTGGCAACTTAGCATGATCCTGCCCAAAATTAAACTTTTTAAAAAGGATTAGGGATGTAGTTCAGCATTAAGCCACCCCAGGTTCAATTCCCAGTACTGAAAAAAAATACACATATATGTTTGAGTCATTTCCACCTTTTGGCTATTGTGGAAATGAGAACAGTCTCATTGGTTAATAATGCTGTTGTGAATATTAGTACTCGTATATACTTAAATCTCGGTTTTCAAATTCTTTGAGTATACATCTTAAAGCAGAATTGCTAGATAATTTTGTAATTCTATGTTTAAGATGTTGAGGAAATACTGTGTGGATTTCCACAGCTGTTGCATCAATTTACATTCCTACATCAAGTTTCCAATTTCTTCACATAATCACTCTTCTTATAAATTTCAATCTTTTTACAGTAACCACCCTAACGAGTACTCATTGTGACTTTTTTAAGTCAATATGGTATATTGTCTTATGCAGTACATATTTTTTAATTGATTCATAAAAACATAAAAGTTGTACATGTTAATGTGACATCATGTAATGTTTTATAAAACGTATATATCGCATGATGTGGAACCAGGTAAGCATGTTTATCCTCCCAAACATTTATTTCTTTCTGTATAGTGAAAATTTAAAATTCCTTTCTTCTTTTCAAAATGTAAATACATTATTGTTACCTCTACTCACCGTACTGTGCAATAGTATCACACTGGGCTTCTTGCTCTATCTAACTGTAACGTGGTACCCATTGGTCAACTTCCCCAGCCCTTTTCCCCACTTCCGCCCACAGCCTCTGGTAACCACGATTCTACCCTCAACTTTTTTGAGATCATCTTTTTTAGATTCTACATATGAGTGAGATTGGCAGTACTGGTCTTTCAGTACGTAACTTACTTCACTTAGCATAACAATCTCCAGTTCTATTCTTGTTATTGCAAATAAGAGGATCACATTCAGCACTTCCCTGTGTATATATATTTACCTATTTTCCTTATTCACTCATCTACTGATGGCAATTGATCTCATATCCTGGCTATTCTGCATGATGCTACAGTAAATATGTGAGTGTAGGTTCACTTTATCCTACTGACTTCATTTCCTGTGGATATACACCCAGTAGTGGGATTGCTGGAACATACGGCAGCTCTATTTTTAATATTTTGAAGAACTTCCATGTCGTTTTCTGTAATGGCTCTACTAATTGACAGTCCTACCAACAGAATATGAGTTTCCTCTATACTTCCATGCAGGGCTAATAGCCATTCTAATGGTGACAAAACATTATCTCAGGGTCTTGGTTGGCACTTCTCCAGTGATGGGTATGGGTGGGCATTTTTTCATATATTTATTGGCCAGGTATGTACCCTTTTTTAAGCCATCTCTATTCAGGTCATTCATCTAATTTTGAGATTATTTTGTTTCTGTCAAGTTGAGTTCCTTTTATATCCTGAAAATTACTTCTTTGTCAGATGAATAGTTTGTCAATATTTTCTCCCGTGGGTTTTCCTCTTCATCTCTTATTCCTTGGCTATACAGAAGCTTTGGGGTTTGGTACAGTCTCATTGGTTAGTTTTTGCTTCATTTGCCTGTGTTTGGGTTTTATAGCTCACACCAATGACCTAAAGCGCTTCCCCTATATTTCCCTCTGGACATTTGGAAGTTTCTGGGTCTTACATGTAAGGCCTTCATCCGTTTTGAGTTGATCTTTGTATATGGTAAGAAAGAGGGATCTAGCCTCTTCCTTTTGCATATGGATATTGTTTTCCCAGCACTATGTATTGAAGGGCCTTTCCTTTCTCTGATGTACATATTTGCTGCCTTTATTGAAGATCAGTGGGCTGTAAATATGTGGGTTTATCTCTGGGTTTTCTACTCTGTTCCACTGGTCCATGTGTCTGGTTTTATGCCAGCACCATGCTGTTTGAGTATTATAGCTTTGTAGTATATGTTTAAGTTTCCACATATTCTTGAGTTTTCCTGTTTTCTACTTTTAATTTCTAATTTGATTCCTCTGTGATCAGAAAAGATAATTGATATTTCAAGGGTTTTTTTATTCATTAAAATTTTTTGTGGTCTATCCTCAAGGATATTTTATATGGTCTATCCTCAAGGATATTCCATGTTCATTTGAGACAAATGTACATTCTGCTATTTTGGGAAAAAGTATTCTCAATAGGTCTGTGTGGTACATTTGATTTATATAAAAAGCATATTCAAATTCATAAGGAAATACCAGTATTCTCATGAACAAAAGAGCAAAAGAAAGACAATTCACCAAAAAAGAAATTCAAGTAGAAAACAGAAGTACACATAGGAAGAGAAGAGTGAGATGCCATTGGTCATCAATCAAGTGAAAGCTTTGGAGTCACTCAGAGTAGTTAAAGCAGTTAAGTGAAAAATAGAACTACAGGAGGCAGGGGGGTTGAAAGGCAAGAGACCACAGGGTGAATGTTAAGGAGGCACATGGGGGATGGCAAGGGGTCCATGGTGTGTCCTTGATGGCCAGGAAATTAAGACTGGACCCTGAAAGGGAGAGGACAGTGGTCAGAACAGGCGTGGGAGTACAAGAGAAGGCCGCAGTTCCTGTGTGCACGGTGAATGGACAGTGGGGTGAGCAGGACTCATGAGAAAAGATGAAGGGAGATCCAGGCAGGGAGGAAATCCATCTCAGAGAAAACAAAGAGGAAGGCGACATTCTAGAATGGCCGGCAATACATCAAGGGTGTCAAGAGGATCAGGGAGGGACTCATAAGAGATCAGTGAAGAAAAAGGTGAGATTAGCTTGAAAACAGAGAGGACAAGTGTGTCTTGGGTGTTGCTGGAGAAGGAAGAGAGGAGGACGGGGAGATGGTGCAGTTCCGTCTGCATTCCATGATGGGCTTACCTAGGAGGCTCCTTGCCCAACTTCTTTTTAAACTTACTGGGGTTATTTTTCCTCTGTGGAAACTAAAAAGGAAAGCCAATCACTCTTGCTCTGAAGTTATTCAGCACATACCTATCTATACCTATGTCTGCAGGGAGAGCCTAGGAAACACAGTAACTGGCTCATACTCTATAACTTGATGCTTGGAGAATCTTCCCCACTAACTACTTCCCTGAAGACAGGCCTGGGCACATCCTTGGGAAGAAGGAAGTAATAAAAGGATTGCTCTGATTTATTGGCAACTTAACGATGCTGAGAATATTTCACACACTGTGCCAAGAGGTAAGTTACTGGAAAATCTAGGAGATACTTCTTCACCAACCTGTAAAGGCATTGGTAATAGCAGGATGCTTCCTGAAAGAACAAATTCCTATAGATTTAATTTGATTACTTGATTCCCAGAACCAATGAAATTGGCATAGCTTTATTAATATCGACAACATAAACTGGCAAGGGTTTACATTCAAAACATCCTGAGGATTTATGCATCTTCTTGACAATCCTGTCCCATGCCAGGAGCACTTCTCAGGAACAGAAGAAAAGCATGGAATGATTTCTCATTTAAACTAATCCCAGCTCTGTCTCAATTTAAGCAATCTCCTAGACATTATCAGTTAGTAACATTTCTTCAAAGTTAATCTCTTCATAACAAACCCCTCATCTCTAAAGCATTCAGCTTATGTCTAAAGTCATCTTCCAAAGATTGCCCACCTGGAACCTCGGTCTGTCTTAGGTTGTCTTTCTACTCGTCCTTTCCACCTCCAGGCTGAGCTTCCTGTTCTGTCCCACAGGGAAGATAATGCTGTTTCCCTGTGGAATCTGAGTGACCCCCTCCTGCTCCATAGAGGAAAGGCCACTGCTGTCTTGTGGCTGTAGCCATGGTAAAGGCTCAGCCGAGGAGACCACATTCTTCATGTGTGGAATTCTTCATCTCCATATCTTATCATTTCTTTTGCTTCTTTCATTGGACAAATCCTTAGTTCACCAACAATCCATAAGACCATGCCTCAACTCAACTCAGGGAATTTGTATTTCACAACCTCCTCGGGGATTCACACACATTGGTAAAAAGACCCAAAAAAGCTTCTCTTGGCATTTCCTCAAAATGTTTAAGCAGAATTACCACATGACCCAGTGATTCCACTTGTAGGTGTACAGATCCCCCCCAAAAAAATGAAGACATGCTACACCAAACACAGGTATCCATGAACAACCAGAGCTGCATTATTCATAACAACCAAAAAATAAAAACAATCCAAATCCCCATCAATGATGAATGGATAAAGAAAACATAGTCTATTCATACCAAGGAATATTGTTCAGTCATAAAAAGGAATGATGCACTCACCCATACCACAACATGGAGGAACCTTGAAAATATACCAAGTGGAAGAAGTCAGTCACTAGAAGACAAATATTGCCTCTTTCCATTTATTTGCAACATTTGAAACAGGCAAATCAGTAGATGCAGGAGGGAGCTCAGACCCTGCAAACCAGAATGAAATAACGGGTTTTCATTAAGAGATGATGAAAGGATTGTGGAATGAGATGGTGATGACGATTCCATCACTTTTTGATCATACTAAAAATATCAGTGAACTGTAGTCTAAGATGGTGAGTCTTATGGTCTATGCATTATATGTCTGTGAGAAATGGTTCCTCAGAACAAGAAGCCCCTTCCCTGTGGTCATTTAGCCAGATCTACGGGGGACAATGGCTCACCCCTAGCCTCATACATCCCTCAGGCACAGAGTTCAGTCCAGTGAAAACATTATTTCTTTTACCCCCTAACTTTTTTATCTCAAAAGTTCTCATTTCTTCTGAATTCCAACTTGATAGAGCAGTTTTGGGTAAGAATCATTGTGTATAATCCAGATGTTGAATGGCCCTCAAAGGTACATAAATAAAATGTTGGACCCCCAAGCTGGTGGTATTGGGAGGTGCTTCGGGGATTTAACATGTGGGCCTTTACTGCAGTTCCTTAGACAGTTGGTGACATGCTCTCAGTGGGACTGTGGGACCCCAGTCTCTTCCTCTCTCTACATCCCAACTTACAAGATGAGTGATCTTCTCTAACACATGTCCCTATAGTGATGTTCTGCCCTCTCCAGAGGCCCAAACAAATGTGCCAACCTACCTGGGGCTTGGATCTTTAGAACTATAAGCCAATAGAAACTCCCCTAGCCTATAAGTAGCCTGTGTCAAATATTTAATTATAGGGATGAAAAACGGATTAACACAATTGAGCAGGAATTTATTGTCTCTCTGAGCTCCACATTCAATGGAAATCATCTCTTCCATCAGCACTCATTTCCCCACATGCCATGTTCCTGGTGGTCTCAGGATGTCCCCCACCATTCTCTCCTAGCTCATATGCAATGGACGATGGACGAATACGGTTCCTCAGCCAGACTACCTGCCTTCAAATCTCACCTGTGCAATTCACTAGCTACGTAACTTAGTCCAACAGTTGTCTCAGTTTCTCGGCGTGAAATGGGGATAGCAAATGGACCTACTTTACTGAGTTGTAAGGTGTAAGTGAAAATACCTTCTGACCCAACAAAAGCCAGCCATCATCGACGTTAGTCTGCTTGCAGGAACCCCACGCATCTGCAGAGGACGAGGCTCCAGAGGAAAATGCACATAACAACAGCATCCAAAGGACACCTCCACCTGGTATTTCTGACAGGTATTCCACCTGGCATCCAGCCCATGAGTGTGAAGCCAGTGTGCTAACTTCCGGGGGGGGGGGTCAAGTAGGGAAGGGGGGACAGAGCTATAGTCTCATCATGACACCCCAAACAAGTTATTTTTCTGTTTGACTGCATATGAGAAATTAGAAGACTACTGTTTAAAACAGCCTCTGTTTGTTTCGATCCTTCTTACTGTGGGCAGCTTGTCAATGTAGCAAGGCAAATAACCGTCCTCACAGACCTCAAGCATAAGAAAAGTCAGGATGGCTGCAGGGGACATGGGAAGAGACAGGGAGAACCAGGGACAAGGCAGAGCATGAGGGTCTGGAATGAGCATGAGGGTAGGACCCTGTTCCCGAGTCTGCAGAGACCTCCCCAGTGCCTGTTTGCACACGAATAAGATCAATTTTCCTGGGTATATAAAGTGATTCCTACAGAAAGGATGAGTGGAGCCTTTCAGAATTGAAAAATCACAAATATAAGTAAACAATGTAGGTGTTTGTGTGTCCAAAGTGTACCTTAAAAACAATTCAACATCAAAAGAAAAAAAAGATTGTTTTTTAAGGTTGGGGAAATATACAGAGGATGGAATTGAAGACAATGAGGAAGTTGGGATATCTAATACAACGTCATTGGTATTAGAAAAGCACCTTTGCATGCATTCAAAATGAGTCAATGATTGCCAAAGATTACAGATTCTTAACTGTCCCCACAAAAAGAAAAAGGAAACACAGGTTACTGTCCTAACCTGTCTTTTCTCATAAGTTGTCAGGCTCAGGAAGTGTGGGCTAAGCTGATTGAGAAATCTGAAGTTGATTTACTTGAAAGACAACTGAATTGATGAGGCAGCGTTTGCAGGAGGAGGACTATATACCCAGGATCTTCCGTCCACCACATCAAGGCTCATAGCTCCCATCCAGCTCGGCTTCTTCAGGAACACAGGTGAGTGCTTCCAGCCACTACGGCTTAGCAGGAATTACTATCGAGGCTCAAAACAGTGACGTGGTTTCTATCATGCATGTACTTTGTCTTATTATATTGTACTTGTTCTGCCAGGGGAAAAAATTAACAAACCCCCTTGACCTAATTTGCTCTTTACTTAAAAAGACATATTTCCCAGAAAACTGATGCATGCTTACAATCATGTGTGGGGAGGGAGGTGGTCAGCCTCAGAGCTTCAAAGAAAAGTCAGAGAGTTTCTTCTGGAAACCTGGCTGCATGTTGGCCTCAGAAAACCTTGTCCTGGCATTTGGAATAAAGCCTTTCCCCCCAAACCTAGCCATCCAATGATAAGGGAAAGACACAGGAAAGATAAAGATGTTCTATTACTTGTCCACAAAAGTCTTTTTCAATAGTGCTTTCCTGAGTCTTCTAATTAGAAGAGGAACACGTGCATTCAGAAGGCTTGGAAGGTAAAAAGGGTAAAAACCTTAATGACCAGAATCCCACAACCCAGATAAGTCATTTTTAAAGAAAATTTCATGACAATAAAGTCCTTCTGAGCTGGATCCACTGCTTTCCTAGGAGTTCCCGACCAACCAGTCGCCATGAGTTCACTCAGTGTGGCCAACACCAAGTTCACCCTTGACCTGTTCCGGCAGCTGAGGAAGGATGGGGACAACGTCTTCTACTCCCCGGTCAGCATCCTGTCAGCAATGGCCATGCTCGACCTAGGGGCCAGGGGGAACACTGCCCTGCAGATGGAGAAGGTAGGCCTCAGCTGCCCCGCAGGACCTGCCCAGCCTTCCTCTTCACTGGGCTGGCTCACACACAGGGACGGTCATAGCTCTGGGGACCTGGGGGTAACACAAGATGCCAAGCAGACTTTCCAGGGCTGTGTGATCACAGAGTGTTGGGGAGTCACCCCCTCCCCAAGGCTGCCCTCTCTTGATGACCCCCACCACTGCCCATCAACCAGAGCTGAGAAGACGAAGTGAAGGGCTGACTAAACCAAATCCAAGGGACCCATCACCAAAGGTCTCCCCAATGAAGAACGAAGGCACATTCTTCAATGTATCGGGAGATTAACCAGCTTTTATGTGTTGTCTCAAAGAACACATTCATACCCTGAAGTTCTGGGGTTGGGTGCTTTTAGTGTCTTTATGCTTCTTTATTCTCTTCTCTTTTGAGGGTTTTGTTCTCTTTTCCTCTACTCTGAATTCACAGATCTTTTAAATGAAGTTGTCTTGATCCAGGTCCTGTCTCTTCCAGGTCCTTCATTTCAATGAAATCACAGAAAAAGCAACAAAGAAACCCACAGCCCCTCATGTAAGTATTCTGGTCCTGGGAGAGCTCCAGGTATCTGAAGTATCTGAGAGGGTCATACTTTAAACAGGGAATTTCACATAAACCGAGGAATGGAAAATCCTAGATGAAAGAGATTAGGACATATGGAAAAATTCCACATTTTATTTTCATAATTATTACTTTCAAGTTTTTGTTTTACTCAGAGAAGGTCAGCATTGAACTTAAGAACTCAAGTCGGACACCACATAGACCAGCTCCATTCTTCACAAATGTGATCATGAGCAATTCGCTACTGCCCTGAGTCAGAGTGACCTCTTCCCAGTCAACCAAAAAGAATCTGACCCAATATCTGCAAAAGTTGGCGACAGGGCCCAGCCTACTATAAATAAGAGGTCATAATAAATGTGAGCTAGTGATCACACTCACAATAATGTTACTAACATAGTATAACTGAGTTAATTAAAATGAAAAGGAATTAGCACAAGTTCAACTATATTTTGGAAAATGATGGCTAGCAGATATATTTGTTTAGGGCTTTGACAGAACAAAACTCTTAGCTAGTAAATAGAAATTTCCAAATTCAGATAGGCTTCAGTTTAAAACTTGGCTACTCAGTCTGTCTCTTAGGCCACTTAATCACTCAGCTTTTTTATTTTCATCTCAGTTACACTGAGATTCAGATGACCTATGGGCTGTTCTTAGCTGAGCACCAGGCTCGAGGTGTGCTTACATGCAGACAATGACCATCACATGACAGATCACCCTCAACACGTCTTAGAGGATGATCCCACCAAGGGCTACAGCAGGGCTTTATGTCATAGGATTTAAAGTATCCAAACTTCAACATGACCATATGCTTGGTGGCTGTTAGAAGTGAAATAAGGTTTGCACCTTAAGGAACTCCAAGTTTATCTGGAAAGATAAACATAATTGTTTAAACGACTGAGAGGATACCCAATGGTGCCCTGTAGTTCAGAAGAGAACACATCAGAATATATCAGGGCTGGAGCAAAGAATTTCCTGGAAGAAGTTGAATGTAAGGTAAATTCTTCAGGGTATTTGAGGTAAATACAGCAAATATCAGAGAATAAGCCAGAGGTCATCTTTGAGATTATAGACATAAGTGTTGGTACTGATCTAAGTGACTTCAAGTGAGTTGAGCACACACGTGAACAGGGCAATTCAATGAGCATCTTTTTTGGATGTTGAAGGCTGGAGAGTCAGGAAATGTGCACCAGGAGATTCAAAAGTTTCTGACTGAATTAAACAAACCCAGTGATGCCTACAACCTGAAGATCGCCAACAGAGTCTATGGAGAAAAGGAGTTTCAGTTTCTTCAGGTAATTCCCCTTGGCTCTCCACACCTGGAGTCTGCATCCTGGGTCTCTGGATGGCCAAATGGGGGAAAGCCAGACACAGGCTTCTGGCTGACTCCTGGGCAGCTCTGGCCCCAGGGGATCAGCTCTATCACAGCTCTGACTGCTGGAGCATCTGGTCCCTGACCAGGCCCAGATGAAGTGTGGGTCAGGGGCAAGATAAGTCAGGAGATGCCATTAATGAGCAGGCACTGACTGCGTCACAGAGAGCGCCTTTTGTGGGAAATGTCTGACTAAGGGGGTATTTCTGGAACAGGCAGGCTGGGATGGGCCCTGGAGGGGGCAGGAAAGCACCAGGGAATATAAACCCAGATGAGAGACGCAGTGGTAGAGCTCACTGGTGAGATGTCTCCCACGTGATTCATCTCCTTTAACTTGCACTGAATTTTGCAAACCACAGCCTCTTCTTCCCCTGGGTTTTGACAGGGGGTGTTGAGCCTCAAGGAATCCTGCACTCCCCTTGCCCACTTGCCCTCATGGGGCCTGTATACAAATATGCATGTGCAGAGACAGTGGTTCTGGTCAGGGTCTGGGTTCAGCTTACTTTAATTGTAAATAATTAAATGGGGTGACACATGAATCTTTCTTAATTCCTTCTTTTTTCCTCCACTTCTCAAAGGAATATTTGGACGGGATTAAGAAATTTTACCTAGCCACTGTGGAATCTCTTGATTTCAAAAATGCTGCAGAAGAAAGTCGAAAGAAGATTAATTCCTGGGTGGAAAGCCAAACAAATGGTAGAGTATGGGAGGGCTACTCATGGCGGAACCTTTTGATCACCCTGTGAGGAAGCCCAGATGTGACATGGTAGGGAGTCCTGGTGGGATGTTATTGGATCTGCAGAGAGGATGGAGGAGGCAGTGCACTTGGTCCCAATAAATGTGGACAGATCCAGGAGGAGCAGGGATAAAAGAGAAGGAGGTCAACTAGGTGGAGACATGGCTGCAAAGCTACTTGCACATGGCCCCCGGCCGACACTATCTTTGTGGAACCCACATTCCCACTCAGCCCCGTTTTGAGATTTTCTTGAGGTCAGAGCCAAGTGTTGATTATGAATCTTTAGAAGAAAACAGTCCAAAGACTTCCTTCCTCTTACTCATCTGGAAACAGGCAGCCCATCTGGACACCAGGCTTCCTGCCCCTTGACCTATAACGGCCTGGAGCACACCTCCACCAACCCTCCTGCAGGGATTACCCCAGGGTCTCTTCCACCCAGGGCAGAGGCTTCTCAAAGCCTCCACTGTGTGCACAACTAGTTGGACCCCTTACTACAGGCCGTCCTTGCAGCAGTTGTACAGGAGACTGAGGAGGAGAAGGAATCCCCGGGAGCAGCATCTGACAGCAGGGGACTCTCAGAGTACAGAGCTCAGGCCATTGTCCTTGAGGACAATCAGGCCCTGTTTCTCCACGTAAGGGGCCCACCTTGGGAAAACAGAAGAGGAGGAGCAGAGGAAGGAAGGAAAGAGTCAAGCTGGACAAGCAGATAAAATCAGCTCCTCAATGTCCCCTAGACAGTCTCACCTCCTTTCCTGTCACAGGAAGAGGCTGGTGTCTCCATCCCTGCTCTCTAGGGCTGGCACCATGAGAAGGCTCCACCTGGTGGCAGTCCAAGAGTCCCTAAAGCAGTGGCACATAAATATAAGGACCAGTCATGAAATTATGCATAGCATTCTATCCAAAAGCCATTTGTACTTACATGATGACCTTTTTCTTTTTTCCCCTTACAGAAAAAATCAAGGACCTATTTCCTAGTAAAACTATTGACCAAAACACCAGACTGGTTCTGGTGAACGCAGTCTACTTCAAAGGGCGGTGGGATGAGGAATTCAAAAAAGAACTGACCACAGAAGCAAAGTTCTGGCAGAATAAGGTATTGCATGTGGAAAGTTAAATTTAGACTTATCTGATGGGATGGACCACTAAAGTAGAGAGTGCCTTGAACAAGCAGATATTGTTTTGTTTTATTATAATTTTAGTTAGTTAGGAATGCCTGAAAAAAATAGTAACTTCTCTCTTTATTTCTCAAACTTCTTGAGTTGTTTCTCCAAAAGAGAGGGATGTATTTGGTATCTCCTTAATATTATCTTTTTGTCTAACTTGATATTTATTTGATGTCTTAATTTATTGTAGAATTTGAGCAAATCTGTGCAGATGATGGCCAAAAGCGGGCATTTTAATTTTGCCTTCCTGGAGGATGTGCAGGCCAAGATTCTGGAAATGCCATACAAAGGCAATGACCTGAGCATGGTCCTGCTGCTGCCCAATGAAGCAGATGGCCTGCAGGAGGTAATACTCGCATTGACCGTTTTTCCTCTATTGCCTGATTTTTCCCCCCATGGTACCTGCTTAAGTTGAAACAAGACAAAAACTTTGAGGCCAAGATGCCTGGAATAATAAAAAGTTCAAAACAAGGAACAATGACTCAGTCACTGAATCCGATGATTCAGTGGCACACACCTGTAAACAGCAACTCAGGAGGCCAAGACAGAAGGATGACAAGTTTGAGGCCAACCTCAACAACTTAGTGAGACCCTCAGCAATTTAGTGAGACCCTGTGTCAAAATAAAAAATAAAAAGGGCTGTGATATAGCTCCATGTTTAAGTGCCCCTGGGTTCAATCCCCAGTATATCCTCTTTATAAATAGTTTAGCTTACAGCCTGACACAGGCTAAATTTATTATCATTTAAGTAGAGCTATACACATTAAATATCAGTTTGATGGCAACAAGCAACAATTAAACCCAGAGAAATACATAGCAATGTGAGAAATGTTTAAAAATATATCAAGCAAGAACTAAGAGTAAAAATAGGTCATGTACTATAACTGCAGTATGTAATAAATAATATGTGCAAGAAAATAAAAAGTCTACAAAATGACACATACAGTAGACGGATGGCATGAGAAGTAGTGATATAAGTTCGTTTGGTTCAAAATAATGTAATTCTATTTTTACATACATGTTTGTACATGTGAACACATATAATCAAATAAGTCTACATATACGTTCAGGCCTGCTGTTTTTGCTTATTAGAATAATGTCTAATTAACTGGATCAACTGTGTATGTTGCATTTATTTCTAAACTAAAAATTTCCCACGTATTCCATTCATTGTTAAAGTGTGCTAGAGTCCAAAAGTCGACCAAGTCAGTTTCTTTTTTTCTTTTTTTTTTTTTTCCATCTTTATAGCTTGAAGACAAGCTCACTGCTGAGAAGTTAATGGAGTGGACCAGCCCAAGGAGCATGGAGATGACTAATGTAGATGTGCACCTGCCTCGATTCAAAGTGGAAGAGACCTACGACCTCAAGACCATGTTGAGAGCCATGGGGATGGAGGACGTCTTCTGTCCACAAAAGGCTGACCTCTCGGGCATGACAGGGACACAGGGCCTTTCAGTGTCCAAAGCTGTGCACAAGTCCTTTGTGGAAGTGAATGAAGAGGGCACCGAGGCTGCAGCCGCCACGGGCGTAGTAGCTGGACTAACGTCCGCCCCAATGCCCTCTGTTAATTTCTATTGTGACCACCCCTTCCTGTTCTTCATCAAGCAAAATAAGACCAACAGCATCCTCTTCTTTGGCAGAGTCTCTTCCCCTTAAGCAGGATGCCTCTGTCTCTCTTATGAGACAAGTCACAGAGAAAACAGTAAACTGAGGCTGGAAACAACCTGTCCTTTATATATTCATTTTCTTTTCCAGCCTCAGAGTCCCCACTAAGAATGCGATGGTTGTGGGAGCCTCTCTTTTTCTCTCTTTCTGCACACACATATGAACCAGTTTTCTTCTTTTTTTTTTTCCTTATAAAAATTTCCTTGGAGAACAAAACATTCAATGTGAAGATTAAAACAATCCATACCTCATCCTCTAAACTGCACACGATTGCTTCTGTCCTGTCTTGGATGAACCAAAGCAAATCACACTTTCTCTTCAAACTCATCAACCTAGACACCCACTTTTCCTTCAATTGAGGTGGTATCTGGGACCCTTCTTATATTTCTAAATTCTGTGATTCTATTAACTCAATTAGCAATAAAGGAATGACCTGCTCAAATTATTTGTTCCTTTTCCTTTTTTTTCTTTCCAACAAAATACAAGTGATCCGCCACACCTAAGAAATAGGTCAGAAATATATTAGTCATAGAGAAAGAAAAATTCAAAACAAGCTCAGGCAGGCTGAGTCTAAAGTGGTAGGCAGATAAACTTCTATACATATTCATTTTCTATTTCTGAAAGAAATACATTTATTCTCAAAGAAAAATTATTTATTATTTGGTTGTTAGCTTTTGGAAAGGGTTTGTTTCTTTTCTTTTGGGGGTTTTTTGTTGTTGTTTTGGTTTTTGTTGTGTTGTTATTGTTTTGCAGTTCTGGGGATCAATCAAATCCAAGTGTTCTACTTCTGAGCTAAACTCTCAACCCAGGAAAATGCTAGAGCTCTACTTTATGACAAAATGGGCTTATTCCAGCTGTCCACATTTAAAAAAACATATTAATATAATTGGCCATATTAACAGATTGCAGGGAGAAATTTCTAAGACCTGCATTGTACAATACAATAATTATTAGCCACAGCAGCTATTTAAAATTAACATTAAACAAAATTAAAAGTACAGTTTCTTCATCTCACTAGCCACATATCACAAACTCAACACCCACGTGTGATTGATAGGTATCATGTTGCACCATGCAACTGATTCTTTAACGTATTAAAATATGTTAGATACATAAAATATAGCTATCTAAATTTCAAATCCAAAATCAACTTAAATAGGAAACAATGAAAGCATTGAATCCAAAGGGTAAAAAAGAAATCCAATATTATTGCTATTTTTGACATTCTCTGACAATGAATCAGTAAAAAGGAAAAGGGCAGGTCAGTGTATAGAGTGTGGTACCATTTGTGGTTTTTTAGAAAAAAAATAATAAATTGTGCGCACATGATTTTAGCTAAACCTGTAGTTTGTCTCTGGTGGAATATGTAAGAAGTTGGACCTTGTGTTTTGGGGAGGAAGGGAAAACCCCCAGTGGTTTGGTGACATTGGGGACAGAGATACTTTGAGCTATAAACACTTTTCACCTTTTGTATTTTAAATATATCTCCTATTCAAAATATTGATCAAATCTATATTTTTAAGAAGTCAACTGATTCTGATTCTTCAGTTTTACTTATAAATCAAGGTCTGGCTTTGAAAGTAATATCCTATTTGCATTAATATATACCAAGTCTGGGGCCCTGGGTTCAATCTTCAGCATCACATAAAAATAAACATAAAAATAAAGGTATTGTGTCCAACTACAACTAAAAAATAAATATTAAGGGGCTGGGGTAGTGGCTTAGTGGTTGAGTGCTTGCCTCGCATGCATGAGACACTGGGTTCGATCCTCAGCACCACATAAAAAATGAAAAAATAGAAATAAATATTAATATATACCAAGACTCTAGGAATGTAGAGTATGATAAAAATACTGCTACTGGAATAAGATATGACCCATATTAAACAAAACAGAATACTTTGTAATTATACCAGATTGTTACTACAAAGACTCACTATTACACGGTATTTCCAGTATGTGGTTTTGACAACTACCATTTCCAAAAGACTGGTAAATCTAGTTCAAGGTACTAAATAGTGATAAAGAAAACAATGTAATGACTTGAAAAAAATAAGAAAATGAAAATATATAATGCCCACATTGTTTACATAAATTTTGGTGTGAAATATGACAGTTAAGATAACCAGGTTGTGGCTAATGGCTGAGCTGTCAAATGATAACCCATGTCAATGTCCCCTTTGTAAGGACAAATCCCTATGTTGAAATAACCATATATTTTTAAGAGCATTTGCTTAGAAATTTTGTAATTCTAAATATTCTCCTCCTTCTTAAATTGTAGATAAACCTTTTTGAAGACTGAACAGATCCTTTGTGAGTTTAATGGCCAAGGAATATCTTTCTTAAGGACCTGGGAACCACTTTCTTGAAATGGAAGCATCAGAGAAGATAATGCCCCTATGTCCAGGAAAAGACTGAGTCTGACTTCAGGGGTACCTGACTCCAGATTCCAAACTACCCCCATCCTAAAGATAGAAGCTTGTTTTTCCTTTGGGTGAAGTCAATTCCCTAACTCAGGTGGTCATCCCAGTCGCCAGGTGAATCCAGGATGAGTCATGAGTGAGGAATGGAGACATAAAGTGCTCTTACTTGAGGACTCACTATTAAAGCAATAATCTTGAGAACAAATATCTATTGTGTATCTTCATGACTATTGTTATGGTTTGGCTGTGAGATGTCCCCTGAGTCCTGTGTTACTGCAGGAATATTCTGAAGTGAAAAAAAAATAGACAATGAGAGCTGTGACCTGATCAGTTCACCCTTTAAATGGAGTCACTATAGGCAGGTGGGGCATGGCTGGGGGAGGTGGGTCACTGGGAGGACCCTCGGGAGGGTGCATCTTCCTGTGGCCCCTGCCCCTTCCTCTCTCTTTGCCTCCTGGTGGGCTTAGGTGAGCAACATTCCTCCACCCCACGCCTCTGCCATGACATTCTGCCTCCCTTGGCCTAAAGCAATGAAACCATCAACCATGGACTAAACCTCTGAAACTGGGCGACAAAATTAACTTTTCCTCCTCTGAGTTGTTTGTATTGGATATTTTGGTCACAGTGATGCTGACTAACACATCTCTATGAAAGGGTGAGGTTTCCCTTCCCTCTGTCTTGGTGATTTCTTAGCACATTATCTGTGATGCACATTACATTCTGCTTTAATGTTTCCTTTCTCTACTCCCTTCGTGGGGAAGATTTGGGGGTTGGGAGAAGATTCTGTTTTTGATTCTATTTCCCCAACACATAATAAATACCTACCCACCCCACCCCCGAATCCTGCCATGGGTCCCTTAAAGAAAATGTGTGTGCTAATTACAACAGTGAGGAGAAAGGTTGTTTACCTAGGAGCATGCGATGCTTGTGGGACAGAGAGGCCACTAGGTACCATCCTCCTGTGACACCTCGGCCTCAGTATTCCGAGGTACCCGGAGGCAAGTGTGGGGCCTATCAAGACTGGAAGGGTTCACAGGGAAGCTCAGACTTTAGTGCCTTCCCCTCTAAATTCTCATTTTTAGAGCAACTGACTACATGTCTAGGAAATAGTGCCCTCAGACACCCAGGACAGCAGAAGCCAACTCCCTGGACACAGCTCTGAAATTTTCATCTCCTAAATATCTTGGGAACAGGAGAGGAGTCACTGGCAGGGTCATTCAGAAAGAGAATAAAATCTCACATGAAATTCCCAGTCTTGGGAAGGATTCTGGTACCTCTCTGTTGGGGTGAACACTCAGTGCCCAGGAGCCATGCTGTGTCTGAAGGGGAACAAGGGGCTCCCATGGATGTATTGGGGGAGAAAGGAGGAGGGAAAGGGGCCACATCCCTTATCTCCAGTCTTAATGGGGATCGGAGCAGAAGGATCATGGCTGTGAAGTCAAGTCATGTACTCATTAAACATCTGAAGAAACCCCTATGAGCAGCTGACACACAACCTATCAGGTAGTTACTCCCCCTGCTGATAGGGATAGCCCAACCCTGAGGAATCCATGAGTCTTAGAATGTTCAAAACCTCTCTGTTGAGTCCTCCAAGCTCTTCCTTTGGAAGTAGAGAACAGCATGCCCAGGCCTTTGCAGCCCCAGACTTGACTATTTTAACATTATCTTATGATTATTTAAATTTCACTAATCATTAGAGTAGCAAATGTAGCTCAACATTACCAGTATTTATAATACTGATTTTTTAAATCCACAAATCCCATAATAACCTCCATGAAATTCTCTGTTTGGATGTTTTTCACCATTTGAACCAGATATTCATGAGTAGGAAAAGAAGAGGGCCCCCTGGGAGACCAAAATGATCCCTTTTCCCTCTTCTTCCACCTGCCCCCAATCCTCACACACACTCCATGGGATTCCTGAGCCGCATCCAGCTCTGCCACAGCCACCGCACACAGGCTTCCCTGATTTTACACATGTTTACTCTATGGTTTCTCATAAGCCCTGTCAACTGACCCAAAATCCTACTGCTCAGGGGACCAATGTAAGCAATATCAGATGGTCAGCTTGGTGAGGCTGATGTGTGACCAGGTCACCAGAGGTGGGCACACAAAGCCTGGCCTCAAGGGTCCCTCTGGGAATGCATTCCCACGCCCTCCAGGACTGAAAGACTGAGCTGTGTCCTCTGAGTATTACCCACATGGGTCTGGAGAAATCCTGTCCTGAGTGAATTCAGTGAGTCCAGGGCAGATTTGGCATGAGTTTAACTAACAAGACTACTTGTTACATTAACCTGCCAGAGGAGAGCAAACCAGCGGAGTATTCACTCAGTAGTGAACACACAGAGGAAAGTCCCGGAATCTTAAGGGCTAGAAAGAATGGCAGTTATGCGAACAAAGATGAAAATTGGATAGTATTATCATAATTATGGAGCTTTCCTGGTGTACTGTTAGTCTTCTTGGCTTCTGTTTCTCATTGTTTAGATAAGAAATTGAATCAATGAGCTCTGATGTGCCTTCGAACATTCTATTGGTCATGATTTCCTTTAAGAAACCTTTGACACACTTCAGTATCTATTTCTTCTTAGAGCAAATAAACTAGAACACCACAAAAAATAAAATTAATATGTACAACCAGAGATATGAAAAATTGTGCTCTATAACAAATTAAAATTTTAAAAAATGAAAGGAAAAAAATAAAATAAAATGTTGATGATACATCTCAAGACAGGAATACAATGGCTCAGGAGTGAACTGTCCAGCTCTGGTGGAGTCTTGAGGTCACAGCAGCCCTGAAGACAGTTTGTCATTGCCTTGGGAGAGACCCTAAGTGTGGAGGGGTATATTCCCCAAAGATAAACTTAAAATAACCCTTTTTACTCTAAACTTTTTAAATTTGGATTCATCAGGGTTTGGTGCTGATAATGCCAAGGTCACGGGTTCTATCCCTGTATGGGCCACCAAATGCCACAGTCTGGCTGGGCACAATTAAGGAGCCACTTGTCAAAAGAAACAAACTTTATTTTTAGAACCATACATGGCAAACAAAACAGCTCCTCAGGAAAAACCCTCAGAGCCCAACTGCCACCACCGGCTTCCCACAAGCCTCTCCCACCCAACACAAGCCTCTCCACCTCCCACAGTCCTCCTGCTCTTGAGGCCGATTGGCTGGGTCACGTGGGTGGAGCCAAAGAAGTCCCCCAATGAGCAGCTCTGTGGTCTGAAAGGGCAGGGAAACAGCCCAATGAGCATCACCGCAGAGGAGCCAATCAGCTAGATATTGCTGGGGCCGCTGTGAGCCAATCATCAGCCGGCAGCTGGAAGTTTGCTGGGGCCCCTTCTGCTGTGGCTCTCAGCATCTCCCCCTCTCTGTTTAAACAACAAGCATGTGGCTTATGGACCGTGCCTGCCTTAGGTTGTCCAATAGTACATATGGTCCTTACCCGTCATCAGATGAGCTGACCTCAGGGTGTCAGCCTCCTGTCTTAGGTTGGTGCCATTGTAATTGGATCTTACCAGTCACTGACTACCGGTCCAGTATACAGCCACACGTGTGGAGAGGTATCAGCAGGGGGGGGGGAGTGAGGTTTATTGCCTCACCTCTGTTGGCCTCCAAATTTTAGCTGAACGATCATGACAAGCAGAAGGGAGGAAGATACACCAAGCCAATTGACGCCTCTTTTGGAAAAATTGTACCACTGATGACATCATCAGCAAAAATACCCCAACACTACCACAAGTCGCTGCACCAACAGATAGTTCACAATGCATACAGGTGAGTTCACAATGCATACAAGTGATACATAGTCCAGGCAAGTTCTGCAAGCAGTTCAGTGATGGCTATTGCAGAAGCTGTAGATTGGTTTTATCTTTGTCTTCACCGGCACTTGGATGAAGATAGGAATTCTGGCAATAATGGCTAAAGAAAAAATTATGTAACATTCCAGAAGGCATTAAAAGAAAACAATTTTCTTAACAATTTACATTATCTTGAAGAGAATTATTCAATATAATGAAAAGGAAAGGTGAAAGTAAACAAACAGATCTGTTAACCTCCTTTTTTGTTCACATATTAAAACAATCTTCAACAGTTGTTTACCCAATTTGAATTAAACCATTTAAATCACATGAATAAAAAAAAATATTTGGATCCATTTTTTCGTGAGCACTCATCATTTATGATATATGGACATACGTACATTCAAACATATAACACAAAACACAAGTGTGCACACATAATATAATACATACAACACATAACATAATAGTAAAGGCCTTATAACTTTTTACAGGTGAAATCTCCATTGCAATATTTAAAAACTCTATAGTCAAAAAATAGAACTGATCAGCAAAACATTAACCTAGGTCTGTATGAGCTCAAAAAACAAAATAGAACTTCATGATATGGGAAAGGGCAATAATAAAATAGATATTGAAAAAAGCATCCTGGTTCTGTCGCAGATGTAAGAATAGCCAAACTGGAGTTCTGGATATCAGCTGTTATGGATTTGAGCCAAATCATCTTCTTTTTGGTCTGTAGAAATCGCTTTAGTTAATCTCTCTGGAATCCAAATCGGCTGCTGTTCTCCCTGTGGAAACACACAAGCAGACCCCCAACTGTTTTGTTTGGCGTGTGTGGTTCTAAAAATAAAGTTCGTTTCTTTTGACAAGTGGCTCCTGAATTGTGCCCAGCCAGACTGTGGCACCTAAGCCAGAAGCTTGCAGCCAGGTTACTCAGATCCTGACCCACAGGAGACATGAAGTCACAACTCTCTATCACTTTCAGCTGCTACATTCACAGCAACATTTAGGTACCAATAGATACCTAACACAGGAACCGAATGCTTCATTTTAATTTGTTTTAAACAGTATAGCACATTGGGCTGGTGGCTACACTACTGAAGAGCACAGGTTTAAACTTCATGATGGAATTTCTGTTTTATGTTTCCATTCAGGAATTTGGAGCCTCAAACAACATAAGAAGCCTGTAGTTGGGTTGAGGATGTGGCCCAAGCGGTAGCACACTCGCCTGGCATGCGTGTGGCCCGGATTCAATCCTCAGCACCACATACAAAAACAAAGATGTTGTGTCTGCCGAAAACTAAAAAAGAAATATTAAAATTCATTCTCTCTCTCTCTCTCAAAAAAAAAAAAAAGAAAAGAAAAGAAAAGAAAGAAAGAAAAAGAAAAAGAAGAAGAAGCCTGTGGTGGTATAGCCCTGTGAGTTCACCACATTTACTCTGAACAGCCAGGCTGCCTGCATACTGCTGATCAAGAGTTATGTGAATTCCCCCTAAAACTTCTTCACACAGTAGAAAAAGTAATAGCTAAATAGAAATTTAAATCTACACAAAACAATGAAGAGTGACCAAATTAGTAAATACGTGGGTAAACATAAAAGACATTTATTAATTTTAAAACATAATCAACTCTTTAAAGAAAAATAATAGTGACATACTATGGAATTTATAAGAATTATAAAAATAAAATCTATAGCTAACATAGCACCAAGGACCCAGGGATTAAAATGGAAGCACACTGCCATAAGGTGGTCACATTAAAAATTATTTGAGTAATACTATTTAAAGGTAACCTGTACTAAACTAAATAAACATTTCATTGGTGTACTATAATTATACATAATAGTGACATTTGTTGTATATATGCATATTTTAAACTCTAAAGCAACCATAAATATGTCAAAAGGGGAGATGAAATGGAATACTAAAAATAATCAGAAAGAAGTCAGGAAAAGACAAATAATAAAGAGTTGAAACTAGCAGGAAATATATGGCAATATGGTAGCTTTAATCCCAACCACAATGACCACGGCAAATGTTAATGGTCTAAACACCATTTAAAAGATATCTCCTCAGACTGCATTACAGAGCAGGGCCCAGTGCAATAAAGTCTGGCCCCGTGTTTGATGTTTGACTGCAAACAGGGTGAAACTCCACCCTCCTTCCTTTCCTTTGAGCCCCATCTGGCTGGTAAGAAAGCCCTAGGGCTCCCTCCCATGGCACCTATGGGAAGTTCAAACCAGGCAAGCCCAGGGGTCTCAGACACCCTCACTCTGGGACCAATCCTAATCACAATAAAAGCCAAAACCAGTTCACCCTTCCTGGCTCCCTCAAGCCCGATAATGAGCCTGTCCTGAGCTCCAGAGAAAGTCTCATTCATCAAGTACCAGCCCTTCTTACTGTCCTGGAGTGTGCAGCTTCACCAGTCACAGCAGCTGACTGATTTTGAGTAGATTTGAACCATCTGTTCTCCATGGAGAGATCACTACATCCAAGTATAAGCTGTGTATTTTAAAATTGATTTTCAAAGTAATGACACATTAAAGTCAAAAATAAAAACATAAAAAAATAAAAACTATGCCAATCCTAATCAATGGAAACTTGAGTGGATACATTGATTAAGACAAACTTCAGCACAAGGACCATTATCAGGGATCATGGGGAGTTCAAATAATCATAAAGATTACAAGGAAATTAGACAATCCAGAAATAGGCCCACGTATTTACATCCCACAAAGTGTCCAAGGTAATTAACCCAATAGGGTAAGGAGTTTTTGCAATTGATCATGCCAAAAAAAATGAATATATGAAAAACAGGTAATTCCAACAGTTATTTCACACACACACTCAAAAAACAATTCAGAATAAATCAATCATAGGACTAAATACAAACCTGAAACCATAAAAACTCTACAAAAAATGCAGATCATGGCATAATTGAAATTGGCAAAGTTTTCTTAGATTTAACAAAATAAAAACCATAAAATAAAAAGTTAATGAATTGGATCTCATCAAAATTTAAAACTGCCTTTCAAAAAAACATCATAAAAATGTACTGCATGTATCTCACAAGGAATTCTTGCTCAGGAGGATTTTAAGAGGACAGAATAGAGGTCACTTTCTGGGACACTGCATGGCATGAAACCAAGAAAGCAGTTAGGCAGCTTCTCAGCAAGGTGGGTGAAAAAACGGTGGGAAATTAATTCTGGACATTCAAAGCAGATTAGGGACTTGGGAGGTTGCATATAATAAGGAAGAAATCTCCAGCACCTCCACCACTGCCACCTCCACCAGCACCACCAGCCAGAGTGGTACCCCCATGAACAAAGTAGAGGGATGAGAAAATTAAAGGAACCCACATTTTTAGGAGGCCTGAGGCATGCCTGGATTCAGAGAATTCAGAGATGAAAAACATTGCCAGACTAATCTGAAAGATTTGCAACACAGTATCCTTGTACAGGAAAGAAGCCACATCTGTCCCAGCTGTGTGCAGAGGACCCAAGAAAGAAAATATTTTGCAGCTCCAGCTCGGAAGCCAGCAGCTGGGAAACAAGCCCAGGCTTAGTCCTAAATACAGACCTGGTACACCCACACTGCATGACATAGAGTGTGCTAAGTGACCAGAGAAAATCAAACAGGGAGAGAGGTTTCCACAGGGGAATACTGGGGGGGGGGGGGGGACTCACCAGGCTCTCCCCATCCCTCTAATCCCGTTGCTTGCAGGACCCGCTGGCTGGGAGAGATGCACCTGGCCTGAATTCGAAAATTTAGAAGTGGGAGAGATTGAGTTTGGAGACTGAACCCAAGAGTCCAGAAAATGTGGGGTCTTCAGGTGACAGAGGGACTTAGGATTGGCTCCTCCACCACACTAGTGGAACCCCAGGGAGTACCCTGGGGTGCTGTCTTCCAGTGTGGACTAGCAAGTACTGGGTGCTGGAGGTAGACTGATTGAAAATCTCTAGGCCAATTAGCATTCAGCAAAGAGCCTGGAGCCTACCTAAGCCTAAGCCCTGCCTCCAGGAGCTCCACCTGCAGGATTTCCTTGCACACTGCACCTACTCCAACTAACATTGCTGAGAAGGGAACCCAAGAATCCCTTGAATCCAATGAAAACAATTCTTTAGCTTTTCATGAAGATTATTTTTTCTTTTTATTTTCTCTGTTCAATTGTGACCTGATAGTTCATGGACACTTACAGAAATTCATATTTGTCTCTTCATTCTCATTTCCAGCATTTTTTGAAGGCAGTTATTTTTCATGGATCAGTATTTTGAGAACTAGGAGGCTTAATGAGTCCATTTCATTTTGTTTTGTATTCTTTAAATTTTATTTTTTTAAAGTTTTTAGTTTATATCTTTTTCTCTCACCTTTATGTTTCTCTTGATTCTCTTTCTTTTCTTCTGCTAATAGCCAATTTCTATTGTTCTCACTTTCACTCTTCCTTTAATGTGTTCCTTCTATTTTCTCTCCTCCTCTCTCATAATTATCACCTCCTACCTCACTTCAGTTCTCTCCCAGGTCACCCTTCAAAATTGTAAAGCCTTACTCTTTTTATTGCAGGCAATAGCAGATTACATCATTTCTGGTTATAATTTGCATTGGTTGTTGTTATTAACTCTCTCCCCCAACAGTGAGGTACTAGAAACTTCAGGGACACTATAAGTCCACAGGGTAGGAACTCCACTAACGCAGATCCATACAGTTAGATGGGTAGACACACAGACAACATGATAAACATGACCAGAGTGAGATGGAATCTCATAGTTTTGATTTGCATTTCCCTGAGGGCTAAAAATGTTGGACATTTTATCATTGTTGGCCACTTGTACTCCTTCAGAATACATTTTTTTAAAACAATGAAGAGTTAATAAGAAGATGATATAATTTTTGAATGGGTGAATATTTGAATAGACACTTCACAAAAGATACACATATGTTAGTAAGTATGTGAACATATGTTCAAAATAATTAGTCTTACAGGAAATGTAAAAGTTAGAATTTTGCTGAGGATTCCAGCATGACGGCAAAGGTTGACCAGATTCAACCTTGTGAAGATGGACATTGCTGCTAGGAATGGAAAATGATACGATGTCCCCTCTGGAGGATACCTGGGCAGTTTCTAACAAATTTCTTAGAAATTTTCCACTAATCTTGAGAAAATTAATCAGACATATTCAAGACAGTACCTTTCAAAATTCCAAGGTCATAAAAAAGGTGTTTGAGAAACTGTCATAGACTCAGGAACCTAACACATGATACCTTAATATGTTGTTATATCTTGAACTGTAACTTACAACAGAAAGGCACATTCATGAGGAAAACAAAGGTAAAATCTGAATGAAGTCTGCAGTGCAATGAAACGTGATTGCTTTAGTTCTCTATCACTACATAAGAAGTTACCAGGCTTTTTCTAGCCCACAGTTCTACAGGTCTGAAGTCCAGGCACATTGCAACCAAGTTCTCTGCCCTTTGCCTTGCTCAGCTAAAATCCGGATATTAGGCAACTGTGCTCCCTCCAGAGGCCTGGGGAAGAACACACTCCAAGCTCCTTGGAGTCCATTTTTCTGCAGTTGCAGGAAAGAGGTTTTGGTTTCCTTGTTGGCTGCCAACAGCAGATCTCCCAGAACTGGAGACTGCCCTCAGAGTCTTGCTTCAGGGCACCTTCCACCTTAAAGTTAGATAAGGGAATTTCACTCTTGCCAAATCCCTCTCAGGTACTGCATCTCTCTGACTCCCCTGCCTCTGATATAAAGACCAAGACTAAAAGGTCTCCCTTGGTTAGGCCAGGTCCACTCTGATAATTTCCCCATCTTAAGGTCAGTTGAACAAGGATCTTCTTGACATTCACAAAGTCCCTTCCCATCAACACCTACATTACAGTTTGATTGGATAACCAGGAGAAAGTGTGTGTACACCAGGGCCCTTCACTCCTGGGCATCATCTTGGAATTCTGCTTGCCACAGTGATGCACCAATGCTGGTTTCTTAGATTTTCCAAGTGTACCATAGTAATTAGGGGAAACAGAAACAGGAAATGGGTATAAGGAAATCCACTGCAGTATCTCTGCAACTTTCCTGTAAATCTAAAATAATACCAAATAAAAGGTATAGTTCTTGTTAAAAATCCCAGTTAAATATATCAGTTCTTTCCTGATGGGATGTAAACTGATGGAACTATTATATTCAACTACTATAAACAATAATAGGGAAAGGAAGCAGAATACAACAGACACTAGTATGGCAATATGTAAAACAGTGGATGTTTAACTGGTGTGATTCAGCAATCTGTATACGGGATAAAAATGGGAGTTCATAACCCACTTGAATTAAAGTGTGAAATATGATATGTCAAGAACTATGTAATGTTTTGAACAACCAAAAATAAAAATTAAAAAAAAATAAAATGAAATGTTTGTAGCTTTAAAAAAAAGAAAATAAGAGCAAAGTTTGTTTAAACTTCATCTTTGATATTAAGGCATAATGTAATAAGGGATGTTTGGTTGTTTCAAAAATCACTTTTGAATTAACATCCAGAGCTGTAACTGTATTAAGTGCTGAAATACAAGATCTACATAATTCTAAAAAAAAAAAAAACCAATAACAGGGGAATGAAGATCAAGAAGATGTCAAGCATGAGTAGAGGGAAGGAGAAAAGGCAGCAGTTCATATTTATTGAGCATTTATTAAATACTAGACATTTTCTTAAGCACAAAAAAGTTTTATTTAATCTCCAAAACAGGTCAGTAAGTTACTATTTTGTTGGGTAATCACTGTGTTTTACAGATGTGGAATTGTGATAGAGAAGGTTGTATGGTTGCTCAAAGTCACACAGCTAATATGTGGTAGAACTGGCAGTCAAATTCAGGTAATCTGATTTCAGAGAACTCACTCAGAAGCATCTCCCTGTCAGATCTCTGTCATTATCCACAACAACCCAGTCCTTCAGCCACTCTGCCCTCTTCTCAGAAGCTGAGAGCTTCCAAAGAATGGAACATAGGCAGTAGTTTACATCTGACCCAAATACTTCTATCAATGTGATTCATCACCATAGAAGTCAAAACTCCATTGTCCCAACTGACTGCAGAAAAGAATAACTGATTCTCAGTCATGGGGGTCTTTTTCTCCCACATCTATTCGTGGAGCTCAGAGTTCATTCAGATGAGTTTGTGTTCATTTCTAAATACATTCTGAGGCATATAATGTGATCAACTGCACGGAATTCTTACCAGGCTTAACTACTTTGAAACAGATTTGAATTATTAATTCATATATCATCTCAAATGAGAACAAGAGGCAAGAGATTTATTTGAAAACCATTATTCACGCTGAAATTTTTCTTAAGCTTTAATTCTGAGATTTTCTCCATTTATTACCTCAAGGAAAGACAGCTTCTCTCTTGTCTCTACATAAAGTTCCAGGACCCATTTCCACACCCCTGGGCAAATTATGTGGCTGAATGGGTACCATGATTGGGCAGGCATGGGCCATGTGACCAGTTGAGGACCTTTTGTATTATGATTGGCAGTTTACCAGATTAGCACCAGTTAGCAATCAGATTGGGTTTAAGCAGAAGCTCCTCTGCTTTTGCCAAATAGCATGTTACCCAACTGTATCTCCTGGCTTTTTTCTAATATCAACCTTTTACCACTCACAAAGATGCCCAGATCTACTTGTAAGCCCAGTGAAACAGACCTTGGGGGTATGGATGGAAGAGGCCCCATGTCTGTAGCTGGTGGGAAAATGCCAATAAAGGCCTGCACTGGAGCTGTGGTTGGCCACAGCCCTCTGTGTCTGTGTACTTGCTGGCCCATCGCTATTGTGTTTTGAGTCACTGCGCTTCCTAAAGCCTTATTACTAACACCTCTGATGAATCACTCCTCTCTTTCCTCCCTGCCTTTTTAAATAGGCTGGGAAGAGCTGCTCAACTGAGATTGCAATGAACATGGGAGTTAAGGTATCTTCAGAAGCTGGTAATTTCTTTCCCCTCAGTTTATACCCCAAAGAGGAGCTGCTGGGTCACACAGTAGTGCTATTTTTTATCTCCGCAGAGCCTCCATGCCATTTTCCACAGTGACTGCACCCATCTACATTCACACCAACAATAACACAGGGTCTTTAAAGACACAACCTGTTTTAACTAACCATAGGTTTTTAGGTGATTCTATTGCACAACCTGGCTGTGAAAACCCTCTTACCTGGATTCTTCATCTTTCCAGAACCACCTGTTTTTCTTCCACAGAGCAGATTGTAAACCCCTTCTGGTTCATTTTGGTACTGGGGTTTCTACTCAGGGGTGCTTTACCCCTGAACTTCATCCTCAGTCCTCTTTTTTGTTATTTTTTGTTTATTTGAGACAGAGCTTTGTTAAGTTGCTGGCACTGTCTTCAATTCTGTAATCCTACTTCCTCACCCTCCCCAGTCACTGGGATTACAGGTGTGTGCCACCAGGCTTTGTTTACACACCTACCTAATGCATGGAAAAGCTATCTTTCAAAACACTCCATTCTTTGTAGTAATCAGGCTGCTTGGGACCAAGGTACTGGGGTTCATAGAGGTGCTGCTGTGGTACTGGGTAGTCACACTAGCAACAGACTGGAGAAGGTTTTCAGAACTCACCTTGACAGCTTTCCATGAATTCCAAATCTTCAGCCCACAAGAGACCAGAAATTTAATCATCAAAATCATCAACAAAGATCTGGAATCAACCATAAAACAAATTCATTCTTCAGTTAACTGAACATAGAAATGGAAGATGCCATTTATGATAGTCAAAAGGAAAAAATGCCCAGGTATAGGCTCAAAAGGGAACATCCAAAAGCTGTATGAGAAAAATCAGAAAACATTCCTGAAAGACATAAAAGTAGACACAGAGGAAGAGACATACTATGCTCCAGGACAGAAAAACTCAAAACCAGAAATATATCTGATCTCCCTAAGTTAGTTTATAAATTTAATAAATCTCTCCAGAGGTGGGGTGGGGGAGGGAGAGAGAAGGGGAAGGGATGAGAGAAGAGGGGAGGGAAGGAGAAGTAAGGGAAGGGGAAGGGAAGGGAAGGGAAGGGAGAAAAATATGCAGAGGAACTGGAGTGCTGATACATTGTCCTGAGGTTATAAAATGTTGCAGCTACACTGGAAGCAATTTAGCAGCTCCTCAAAATGAAACACATAAAAATACCCTATTACCCAGAAATTCCACTCCTAAGTGTAGACATTCTTACAAAAAGTCATACACAAAGTATTCTTAGCAGTATTATTCTTAAGAGCCAAATAGTCAAACACAAATGTTTATTAACTGATGATCAAATACACACAATCTGACATATCTGCACAATGTATTATTAGCAACAGTAAAAAATGACATACTGGGATGGAGATGTGGCTCAGTGGTAGAGCACTTGCCCAGCAAGTGTGAGGCACTGGGTTCGATTCTCAGCACCACATATAAATAACTGAATAAAGTAAAGGTCCATCAACATCTAAAAGTTATAAAATTAAAAAAGAATGACATATTGAGTCACACTACATCTTAAATGGACTTTGAGTGTATTGTGCTAAATGAAAAACTATGACATTAATATAACATGTCCAGAATAGGCAAATCCAGAGAAATAGACAGTAGAACCATGATTTTCATGAGTCGGAGCAGGGAGGAACTGGGAATCATGGTTAGTGGATATGGAATTTCTTTGTGGAGGGTTAGAAATGTTTTAAAATTAGATAACAAATGTGTCTACTGCATGACTCTGTGAATGTACCCACCACTGAATTGTGCACTTTAAATTAGAAATTTTGTGATATGTAAATTATATCTTTCAAAACTATTATTGGAACTGCGACCACAGACAAAACAGGCCCAGCGGCCAGTGGAGGGGCTGAGCCACCACCCGCGCCTGCAAGGTAGGCGGACCTGCTACCGACTGGCAGAAGAGGCCCAGCAGCCTGCCGGCGTGGTAGACACATTGCCCCAATTGGAGGAGGGGCAGAACCACCGCCCACGCCTGTGAGGGAGACTTTGCAACTATACAAGAGCAATATAAATATATAGGGGGAAAATTCAATAACACAACAGTTTCACCAAGCAGAAAGAAACGCGAGCAGTATGAAAAGACAAGGAAAGAAAGGACCACAAGCAATGCAAGTCAACTCAACGTTAGAAGAGGTAATATCTGCAGGAGATGGAATGTCAGATAAAGAATTCAGGATATACCTGCTTCAGATGATCTGGAGTCTCAAGGAAGACATTAGACAGCAAAATCAGACATTGTTGAAAGATCACTTCGACAATGAATTACATAAACAAATCCAAGAAGCAAAAGATCAACTATACATGGAGATAGAGGTTATAAAAAAACAAACAAACAGAAATCCTAGAAATGCAGGAAGCAATAAACCAACTTAAAAACTCAATTGAGAATACTACCAGCAGAGTAGAACACTTAGAAGATAGAACATCAGAAAATGAAGACAAAGTATTTCAACTTGAAAAGAACATAGACAGCTCAGCAAGACTGTTAAGAAACCATGAGCAGAACATCCAAGAAATATGGGAGAACATAAAGAGACCAAACTTAAGAGTCATTGGGATACAGGAAGGTATGGAGGTCCAAACCAAAGGAATGAGCAATCTGTTCAATGAAATAATACGAGAAAACTTCCCAGACTTGAAGAATGAGACAGAATCCTAGAAGCCTACAGGATGCCGAATGTGCAAAATCAAAAGAGATCCACACCTAGACACATTATAATGAAGATGCCCAACATACAGAATAAGCAGAGAATTTTTAAAAGCTACAAGAGAAAGGAAGCAGATTATATTTAGGGGTAAACAAATCAGGATAATAGCTGACCTTTCAACACAGACTCTGAAAGCTAGAAGATCCTGGAACAACATATTTCAAACACTGTAAGAAAATGGGTTCCAACCAAGAATCGTGTATCCAGCGAAATTAAGCTTCAGGATGGAAGATTAAATTAAAACCTTCTATGATAAACAAACGTTAAAAGAATTTGCAGCTAGAAAACCATCTCTTCAAAACATCCTCGGCAAAACATTATAGGAAGAGAAAATGGAAAATAACAATGAAAACCAACAGTGGGAGGTAGTACAGTAAAGGGGGAAAAATAATCAAAGAGGAAAAACAAACCATGTTAAGTAACATAAATAAACAAATATGGCTGGAAGAACAATCCATATCTCAATAATAACCCTAAATGTTAATGGCTTAAACTCACCAATTAAGAGACACGGGCTAGTAGAATGGATCACAAAAAAAGACCCAACAATATGATGCCTACAGGAGACGCATTTGACAGGAAAAGACATACATAGACTGAAGGTGAAAGGTTGGCAAAAATCATATCACTCATATGGACTTCGGAAACAAGCGGGAGTGTCCATACTCATATCAAATAAAATAGATTTCAAGCCAAAGTTAATCAAAAGGGATAAAGAGGGACACTACATACTGCTCAAGGGAACCATACACCAACAAGACATAACAATCATAAATATATATGCCCCAAACAATGGTGCAGCTATGTTCATCAAACAAACTCTTCTCATGTTCAAGAGTCTAATAGACCACCATACAATAATTATGGGAGACTTCAACACACCTCTCTCACCACTGGACAGATCTTCCAAACAAAAGTTGAATAAAGAAACTATAGAACTCAATAACACAATTAATAACCTAGACTTAATTGACATATATAGAATATACCACCCAACATCAAGCAGTTACACTTTTTTCTCAGCAGCACATGGATCCTTCTCAAAAATAGATCATATATTATGTCACAGGGCAACTCCTAGACAGTATAAAGGAGTAGAGATAATACCATGCATCTTATCTGATCATAATGGAATGAAACTGAAAATCAACGATAAAGAAGGAAGAAAAAATCATGCATCACTTGGAGAATGAACAATATGTTACTGAATGATCAATGGGTTATAGAAGACATCAAGGAGGAAATTAAAAAATTCTTAGAGATAAATGAAAACACAGACACAACATATCAGAATCTATGGGACACATTGAAAGCAGTTCTAAGAGGAAAATTCATTGCTTGGAGTTCATTCCTCAAAAAAAGAAAAAACCAACAAATAAATGATCTCATACTTCATCTCAAAATTCTAGAAAAAGAAGAGCAAAACAACAGCAAAAGAAGTAGAAGGCAAGAAATAATTAAAATCAGAGCTGAAATTAATGAAATCGAAACAAAGGAAACAATTGAAAAAATTGACAAAACTAAAAGTTGGTTCTTTGAAAAAATAAATAAGATCGACAGACCCTTAGCCATGCTAACGGAGAGAAGAAGAGAGAGAACTCAAATTACTAGCATGAGGGATGAAAAAGGCAATATCACAACAGACACTTCAGAAAAACAGAAGATAATCAGAAATTATTTTGAATCCTTATACTTCAATAAAATAGAAGATAGTGAAAGCAACGATAAATTTCTTAAGTCATATGATCTTCCCAGATTAAGTCAGGAGGATATAGACAACCTAAACAGACCAATATCAATTGAGGAAATAGAAGAAACCACCAAAAGACTACCAACTAAGAAAAGCCCAGGACCGGAGTTTTACAAAACTTTTTTTTAGTTTTACAAAACAGCAGAGTTTTACAAAACCTTTAAAGAGTAACTAATACCAATACTTTTCAAGCTATTTCAGGAAATAGAAAAAGAGGGAGAACTTCCAAATTCATTCTTCGAGGCCAACATCACCCTGATTCCTAAACCAGACAAAGACACTTTAAGGAAAGAAAACTATAGACCAATATCTCTAATGAACGTAGAGGCAAAAATCCTCAATAAAATTCTGGCGAATTGGATACAAAAACATATCAAAAAAAAAATTGTGCACCATGATCAAGTAGGATTCATCCCTGGGATGCAAGCCTAGTTCAATATACGGAAATCAATAAATGTTATTCACCACATCAATAGACTTAAAGATAAGAACCATATGATCATCTCGATAGATGCAGAAAAAGCATTCGACAAAGTACAGCATCCCTTTATGTTCAAAACTCTAGAAAAACTAGGGATAACAGGAACATACCTCAATATTGTAAAAGCAATCTATGCTAAGCCTCAGGCTAGCATCATTCTGAATGGAGAAAAATTGAAGGCATTCCCTCTAAAATCTGGAACAAGACAGGGATGCCCTCTCTCACCACTTCTGTTCAATATAGTTCTCGAAACACTGGCCAGAGCAATTAGACAGACGAAAGAAATTAAAGGCATAAAAATAGGAAAAGAAGAACTTAAATTATCACTATTTGCAGGTGACATGATTCTATACCTAGGAGACCCAAAAGGGTCTACAAAGAAACTATTAGAGCTAATAAATGAATTCAGCAAAGTGGCAGGATATAAAATCAACACGCATAAATCAAAGGCATTCCTGTATATCAGCGACAAATCCTCTGAAATGGAAATGAGGACAACCACTCCATTCACAATATCCTCAAAAAAAATAAAATACTTGGGAATCAACCTAACAAAAGAGGTGAAAGACTTATACAATGAAAACTACAGAACCCTAAAGAGAGAAATAGAAGAAGATCTTAGAAGATGGAAAAATATACCCTGTTCATGGATAGGCAAAACTAACATCATCAAAATGGCAATATTACCAAAAGTTCTCTATAGGTTTAATGCAATCCAATCAAAATCCCAATGGCATTTCTTGTAGAAATAGAGAAAGCAATCATGAAATTCATATGGAAAAATAAAAGACCTAGAATAGCAAAAACAACTCTAAGCAAGAAGTGTGAATCAGGCAGTATAGCGATACCAGACCTCAAACTATGCTACAGAGCAATAGTAACAAAAACAGCATGTAACTGGTACCAAACAGGCGGGTGGACCAATGGTACAGAATAGAGGACACAGAAACCAATCCACAAAACTACAACTATCTTATATTTGATAAAGGGGCTAAAAGCATGAAATGGAGGAAGGATAGCATCTTCAACAAATGGTGCTGGGAAAACTGGAAATCCATATGCAACAAAATGAAACTGAATCCCTATCTCTCGCCATGCACAAAAGTTAACTCAAAATGGATCAAGGAGCTTGATATCAAATCAGAGACACGGCGTCTGATAGAAGAAAAATTTGGCTACAATCCAAATACTATGGGGTCAGGCTCCAAATTCCTCAATAGGACACCCAGAGCACAAGAGTTAATAACTAGAATCAACAAATGGGACTTACTCAAACTTAAAAGTTTTTCTCATCATAAGAAACAATAAGAGAGGTAAACAGGGAGCCTACATCCTGGTAACAAATCTTTATTCCTCACACATCAGATAGAGCCCTAATATCCAGAGTATACAAAGAACTCAAAAAATTAAACAATAAGAAAACAAATAACCCAATCAACAAATGGGCCAAGGACCTGAACAGACACTTCTCAGAGAAGGACATACAATCAATCAACAAGTACATGAAAAAATGCTCACCATCTCTAGCAGTCAGAGAAATGCAAATCAAAACCACCCTAAGATATCATCTCACTCCACTAAGATTGGCAGCCATTATGAAGTCAAACAACAACAAGTGCTGGCAAGGATGTGGGGGAAAGGGTACACTTGTACATTGGTGGTGGGACTGCAAATTGGTGCAGCCAATTTGGAAAGCAGTATGGAGATTTCTTGGAAAGCTGGGAATGGAAAAACCATTTGACCCAGCTATTCCCCTTCTCGGTCTATTCCCTAAAGACCTAAAAAGAACATGCTACAGGGACACTGCTACATCGATGTTCATAGCAGCACAATTCACAATAGCAAGAATGTGGAACCAACCTAGATGTCCTTCAATAGACGAATGGATAAAAAAAAATGTGGCATTTATACACAATGGAGTATTAGTCTGCATTAAAAAATGACAAAATCATAAAATTTGCAGGGAAATGGATGGACTTAGAGCAGATTATGCTAAGTGAAGCTAGCCAATCCCTAAAAAACAAATGCCAAATGTTTTCTTTGATATAAGGAGAGTAACTAAGAATAGAGTTGGGAGGAAGAGCATGAGAAGAAGATTAACATTAAACAGGGACGAGAGATGGGAGGGAAAAGGAGAGAGAAGGTAAATTGCATGGAAATGGAAGGAGACCCGAATGGTTATACAAAATTACATACAAGAGGAAGTGAGGAAAAAAGGGGAAAAAAACAAGGGGGAGAAATGAATTACAGTAGATGGGGTAGAGAGAGAAAATGGGAGGGGAGGGAAGGGGATGGGGGATAGTAGAGGATGGGAAAGGCAGCAGAATACAACAGACACTAGTGTAGCAATATGTAAAACAGTGGATGTGTAACTGATGTGATGCTGCAATCTGTGTACAGGGTAAAAATGGGAGTTCATAACCCACTTGAATCAAAGTGTGAAATATGATATGTCAAGAACTATGTAATGTTTTGAACAACCAACAAAAAAAATAAAGAAAAAAAACTATTATTATTATTATAAATAAAAATATTATTTATATTTTAAATAATATGAAAAATAACATTTAATTTAATTTAAAATTTTAATTTAATTTAATATTAAAACTAAAAGAAACACAGACTGTGAAGAAATATTTATACATCATAGATTTGATAAAGGACTTATAGCCAAAGTATATAAAAATGTCTTTAATTCAATAATACAGGAAGAAGACAAATTACTTAATTTTAAAATACACAAATGATTAGAATGTAAGAAGGCATACGACTGGCCAATAACTAACATAAAAATGATAAACTTGATTAATCATGGAAATGTCAATCAATACCACCTTCCCCCATTAGAAGGACTGCAATCATGAAAACACTGATGTTGGCAGGGATGGAGAGACCCGAGAACTTCATACATTACTGGAGGGATGTAAAGCGATACAAACACTGGAAAACAGTTTACAGTTTCTTTAAAGCTAAACAAATTATCATATGACCCTGCAGTGACATCCTTAGGAATAGACCCAAAAGAAACAAAAACCTACATTCACACAAAGACCTGTTCACAAATGTTCATAACTCATAATGGCAATGAGTGGGACCAAGTCACGGTTCATGAGCTGGTGTCTAGATAAATAAATGCCTCTTTTCTACAAAACAGAACAATATTCAGCAATAAAAATGCATTAAGAATTGATGCATGCCACAATGAACTCCATTATTCTGTGTAGTTAAAATGCACTAATAATTTTTAAAAGCATCAATACCTGCTACAAAAGGATAAACTCAAACACATTATGCAAACGAAGGAAAACACACAAGATGTGCATTGTATAGTTCCATTTATATGAAATGTAGGGAAAAATTATAAATGTAGAAAACCAATCAGTGACTGCCTGGGGCTGGGAATGGAAACAGCCATGAGGAAAGTACTTTAGGGGTAATAGAGATCTTCCAAACCCAGATTTGGGTGATGGATGCACAACTCTGGGAATTTACCAAAAATCAACTAGCTGTGATTTACAATGTACATGAATTTTATGGTATGTAATTTACTGTTCAGCAAGACTGTTGAAAAATAAGTCAGTAAGGGGATCTTACTAAAAACTGATAAAAGTAAAACAAGCTTACAATGAAGAGCACCAGGAAAAGATTCCAAGTTTTTTTAAAAGAATCTTAAAAAAAAAAAACATTTGTTGACCAGGGATGTAGCCCAATGGTAGAGTGTTTACCTGTTATGTAAGAGGAGCTGGGTTTAGTCCCCAGAGCCACAAAAATAAAAATAAAAAACTATTGGGTAATACTTATGTCTCACTAAAAAATTAATAGAAATACATAAATGGGGACAGCTTGTCTTTTTTTTTTTTTGAGAGAGAGAGATAGAGAGAGAGAGAATTTTAACATTTATTTTTTAGTTCTCGGTGGACACAACATCTTTGTTTGTATGTGGTGCTGGGGCCCAGCCTCACACATGCCAGGCGAGCTCGCTACCGCTTGAGCCACATCCCCAGCCCCGACAGCTAGTATTCTAAAAGATTTTTAGTATTTACGTTCCAAAACCTAAAAAAAAAAAAAAAAAAAAAAAAAAAAAAAAAAAAAAAAAAAAGTGTAGGAGTACTGATGGCTGCAACATCTATCTCCTCAATTTATTACATGCATTTCCAATATCAAAATGTTTATGGAACATAACAGTGGATTATGTTTGACTGGAAGGTGAAAACAAGGGAATCCTCTGGAATATCGTTTCATTTTGCTCTGGTTTTTGCATTTTAATTTACCTTTCCCTAATGTGTTTCTAAGTTCCCTCCCCTGTGTGCAGTTTACCACAATATCTGCTGAAAAGAAAAAGGAATGCACACATTGAATGATTGTCGTATTTTACTTGTATAATATGCCAAAATACTGGAACCAAAGAGACCCCTAAAATCCCAAGAAGAATCCACTCTCTTTATCCAAGATTCCCCTTCTCCCCACTGATGCACAAGACTTTACAAGACCTTCATTTACTTCCAAAGGAAACCCACAGGGAGTCTCAACGAGTTTGGGTCTGGTTCACATTCTGCAGGACACAAACAAAAGGAGGTTCACCTCCAGGGAAAGTCATAAATACACATTATTACGTCATTAAATCACAGGTTTAACGTTAGGATTGGAAGGCCAGCAGCTAAAGATGGAAGCGCACGGAGGGTCTCCAGGATCCTACCGCTGTCCCCACACTGCTTCCTCATCTCCAAGGTCAAGGCCACGACTTTCTTAGGGAGAAGAAAATCTGCCAAAGAAGAGGACACTGTCGGACCCGCGGTGCCTGATGAAGAACAGGAAGGGGTGATCACAGTGGACTTGCTCACAGCCCCTGGCCGATGAGACCATGTAACCTATGCCAGTGGCCACCGTGGCCTCCGCACCTTCCTCGGTGACCTGCACAAAGGACCGGTGCAGGAACCTCTGCGCCTGCAGCCCTGAGCGCGCGCACATCCCAGAGAAGTCCGCATTGCTCTCGCTGAAGGCCGCGCCCAGCCCCAGGGCTCCCAGGACCGGCTCCAGCTCATAACTGCCCTCCACCTGCAGCCTGGGCAAGCGCAAGTTCACGGTCCTGACCTCCATAAGCTCCAGCCTGGTCCACTCTATCAATTGCTCAGGAGTGACTTGATCTATAATCTGGTTTTTAAGAGGGGGAGGAAAGCAGATTGGCATGATGGTGGATAAAAATTTAAAACGGCAAGGTACCGATTTGTATCAGAAATTGTTTTCGTAATAAATAAAAGTGAAACTTCATTTTACCGTGCTGCTGTCACTATATAGCAGGCATTTCTATTTCTCTCCTTAAATTATCTGTGTGCGGGGGAAATCTCAATGTCATTGAATGAATTTTTAAAGATTAAAAATAAATCATGTCTTATTCTAGCAACTTGATACATATTTCATTTTTACCAATTCCTCCAGTCTTTATATGTGCACATATATTTACACAGTTGCAATCATACTGAATGTCTATGTAATTTAAGTTTTTCACTCTATTGCATATCTCGCCTAAATACCTTCAAATTGCTAGATAATATTGCCATCAAGCTGATACATTTCATCTCTTCATTCACTTTACAAACATTAGTATGTACCAGGCATTATGATAGATGCTAATACTGCAAATATTAAAAACAGTGGGTACTATGAATTTCCAACTGGGTAGCCTAATGTATTCAATACTGAAATTACTGATTTGACTCAGAAGGGAAATTTTTATCTTGTGAATTATTTCCTTAGGGTAATTCTCATACCTGACATATGAGAATGAATACTCTTAAAGAACTCATACATATTGCCACTTGGCTCTCCCAAAATATTTCCATCTTATAAGGCTACTAGCACAGTTTCACAGCAAAGACTAAATTTGGTATTTTAACCATGCAGCAGCTACCATTTATTGAGTGCTTTCTATACCCTCCACCATTCAAGGCTCCATCTCCCTAATCATACAACACTACATATTAAGCACCATGAAGCCTGATTTATGCCTGGGAAAACATTGAGATTCAAGAAAGGTAAGAAGGGTCAGTGGTCAGAAAGCTACTAAAGGAGCAGGGATTTGAATCGAAGCCTTCCTGAGGTCCAGAACACAGGACATTAGCCACATTCACATTTTAACTGCAAAGTGGGTGAAAATATGCTAGAAATGAGTGAATGTGATTTTATTTTCCAAGAAAAGGATCCATGTCATGGAATCTTTAGAACTCTTACTGAATCCTAAATGTTCATTTTAGCTCCCCCCAAAAAATCTGAGTACTGGTTACTCCCAGGGAGCCTGATACCATTTAGTGTTCCCTGCAGAGCTCCACTGTGGCTGCAGAGAGGGAGAAATGCTCTAGTGAACACAGCCAGGCACCAGCTGCTACTCAGACACCTGCTTCCAGACTCATGGAGCACAAGTGTTGGATCAAAAACTTAGGAAAGGAAAGCACAGTAGGGACCAAGGGGTTTACCTTCTCCAGACCCTCTATGTCATTGGGTAGAAGCACAAACATGCTGAGGTCATCGTTTTTATATGGAATCCCCACAATTTTGGCATCCAAGTCTTCCAGGAAAACGAAACTAAAAGAATGGTGCTCTTCCATCATCCACACAGACTTACTTGTATTCTGCAACAAGTTAACAGAGCACAGGATGTCAAAAGTCATTAGACCAAAGGCACAGGGAACAAGCTAGCTCACTGAAGTAATCAGATAATAATGATGCTAAAGATCAGTCACAGAAGGGCATTTAGCTTTTCTGGACATTTCCTATAGGATCCATCCATTTTCTGATTGAGGGCTGAAGTGTGTTCCATGGCAGGGCCAGCCCCGAGCACATCTCTGGAACAAAGAGGAGAATGGTCTCATTGCCTGTTTAGTGATATCTGTCTGCTTTAAATCACAGTGGATGCAAAGAGAGGGAATTTTAGTTTTGAAGTGGATGACCTGTTTGCACCTGGGAACAGAAAGGCCAGTAGAGTCTGCAGTCGCACAGAAAGACAGCAGAGGGCGCGCCCAACTAAAAGAACAACAAACCTCTTACAGATTATGTCACAAGGTTGAGAAGTCCCCTGAAAATGTTTAAGGGTCTCTAGAATCTCTAATTGAAGGAGGTACTCCATATACTAAAGCAGACCATAGGAGAGGTGGCTAATCTTTCAAATGCCAAAACCAACAAAAGATAGCAAGGAATACAAAAAACAAGAGAGCAAAACCCAATCAATGAAACAATCTCCAAAAACTGACCTAGAAGATATAGTGATGGATGGGACTTGGGTTGTGGCTCAGGGGTAGAATATTTGCCTGGCCCTCATGAGTCTCTGAGTTTGATCCTCAGCACCACATATGAATTTAAAAAAAAATAAAATAAATGTATTGTGTCCATCTACAACTGAAAAAAAAAATTTTAAAGAATAAGATAGATGAATTACCTGGCAGAGTTTTCAAAATAACTCAATAAATTAAAACAGAGCCCAGAGAAGCCACTAAACAAAATCAGGAAGACAGTGCATGGACCAAATGATAATATTAACAAAGAGATGGAAATGATGAAGGAAAACCAAATAAATGCTGGAACTGAAGAATACAAAAACTGAACTGAAGAAAATCACTAGGGAAACTCAACAGCAGCCTTGACCAGGCAGAATAAAGAGCCTGTGAGCTGAAAGACAGATCATTGAAAATCACCAGCACAGAGGAAAGGTGTGGAAAATGAAGAAAAGTGAAGAGACCTAAGGCATTTATGGAACTTTATTAGTGGAACAGCACACACATCCTGGGAGCCAATGAAGGAAAAAAAGAGAAACATTCCCACAGTCTGTTGGTAGAAATAATGGCTACAAATCTGAAGAAACAACGAATATATGAGTTTGAAACTCAAAAACTCTCACTATGGGCTGGGGTTGTGGCTCAGTGGTGGAGTGCTTGTCTTGCACGTTTGAGGCGCTGGGTTTCATTCTTAGCTCTGCATATACATAAATGAATAAAATTAAGGTCCATCGACAACTAAAAGAAAAATTTTTTTAAAAAAACTAAAAACTCGAACTAGGATGAAGCTAAAGAGATCCTTACTGCAGCACAACATGACCAAACTGTCAAAAGTCACAAAGGGAAAATCTTGAAGGCAGCAAAAGAAAAGCAACTTGCAACATATAAGGAAGCTTTGATTCAATTACGAGAGGATTTTTTCAGCAAAACCTTGAAGACTATAAAGGAGTGGGATGATATATTTGATATTAAGAGAAATCAATCAGGAGTAGTATCTCCAGAAAAACTGTCCTTCAAAAACAAATGAGAAATTAAGACATTTCCAGATACACAAAATCTGGGGGACTTCATCACCATCAGATTTGGCCTACAAGAAATGCAGAATGGAGTCTTTCAAGTTCAAGTGAAAGGATGATAAAGAGCAACAAACCATGTGGAAACATAAAGTTTCCTGGTAAAAGTAAATATATAAATGTAAGATCCTATAGCATCAAAATATATCTGCACAAACCACTTTTAAATGTGATGTGGAATTTTTTAAGCATAAAATTAATCATAAATCTGTTGATAAATACACAATATAAAAAGAGGTAGGGGCCGGGATTGTGGCTCAGTGGTAGAGTTCTTGCAACCATGTGTGAGGCACTGGGTTCTATTCTCAGCACTGCATATAAATAAATAAGTAAATAAAATAAAGATTATCAACAACTAATAAAAATATATTTAGAAAAAAAAGAAGTAAAATGTGTCATTGATACACTAAAGGAGAAAGAGACAGAGATGTAAAGGAACAGTTTTACATGTGGTTGAAGTTAAGAGATTGGTTATCAGCTTAAAATAATAGATTGTTGTGTTATGTAATTGCAATGATAACCATAAAGAAAATATAACCAATGGGATCCTGCCATCTGTACACATGGAAAAATTAAGAATTCATACCCCATTTGAATCAAATGTATGATATATGATAAGTCAAGATCTTTGTAATGTTTTCAGCAACTAATAAAAAAGGAAATAATGCAAATATACATCAATGAATGAATGAATAAAGAAATGTAGTATATCAGTACAATAAGAAAAAAATCTACAAAATGCACAAAAGGAAAAATGAGAAGGGAATCAAAATATGTCTGATTAAAGAAATTCTCTAATTTAAAAAAAACTAGGCCAAGAGTTTTAATTCGAATTCTGCCCAAGAAATTAGATGAATTTCTGAATTATATAAGAGGAAATAACGTACATTTTAAGAATCTAGTGTTACTTTGATACTATAAACTGAAAAATATAATAAAAATGTTGCCAAATTGTGTCATTTATAAACTCCTAACAAAATATTAGCAAATTCAATCCAACAATGTATAATTTTTAAAATACCATGACCAAGTTGGTTATTTCACAACTGAATAAATGTCTTACCATTAGAAATTCTGTTGATATAATTCACTTAATTAACAAGGCAAAAGTCATATGAACTCCAGTAGAGACAGATAATGTAGAAATATATTACAGATGACTGGGAACTGTATGGTCAGGGGGATTTTAAGTCTCAATCTCCATGGACAATCGTATGAAATGAACTTGCATACCCTGCTGAGGAGAATAAGTATGGTACAATCCCCTTGGCAAACAATTTGGTAATATTTAAGAAAACTAAACACTGTACTGCTCAGATTCACATTATATTCAATAGAAATATAGGACAAGCCACAAATGTGAGACACATATATGATCTTAAATTCTCTAGTAACCATGTTTTTGAAAGTAAGAAGAAACAGATGAATGGATAAATAATATACTGTATATATACACAGTGAAATACTATTAAGCCATAAAAAGGATGAAATTCTGTCACTCATGACAATATGAAAGAACCTGGACACTATTATGTGAAATAAGACAAAAACAGAAAGACAAATGCTGCATGATCTCACTCATGTGGAATTCAAAAATGTTGCTGTCACAGAAATAGAGAGTAGAATGGCTTAGGTGTTTAAGGGGAGAAAAGGAAAGAGGGATGTTGGCCAAAGGATACGTAAATATAGTTAGAGAGGAGGAATGCAAAAAAAAAAAAAAAGTCCTGAATAAGCAAATGTTTGAAAACTGAAAGTAGATTAGTGACTGCCCAGAGTGGAGATTAGGTGATTGGGTGGGGGGCCCATGGAGAATGACTACTCTTGGTTTGGGCATTTTTTTCCTAGGTGACAAAAATGTTCCAAAACAGTACAAAATATCAACTACATATTGATTAATATATAATTACTAATTGTGTATCAATTGCATATTGTCAATTACATGTAATTAATTATATGAAATTAATTGCATATTAATATATGATAAATATCATTATATAAATCAATAATTCATTTCTCATACTAAGCTCTTCAAATCCCACATGTATTTTGCACCTAGAGTTCATCTCAATTCAAACTAAATGCATTTCAAGTGTTCAACAGCCACTTGAATGGCACCACTTCGGCTTAGCTCAGGACTAGACAAACCCTCACTCTGGCCAACCAGGGAGCTGACAAGGGTCACTTCAGCATCGTTTATAGTAAGAAGGAAGGAAGGAAAGGAGGAAGGAAAGAAGTCAGTCCCCATCAGTAGAACAAATCATAAAGACCTGTGAAAATGTATCAACTGGGGCTACAAATATCCACCTAATATAGTCGAATCTTGTAGACGTAATGCTGAACACAAGACAAGTTATTCAAAGTAATAATGAACAACAAAAAAAGTCTACATGCGATGAAATCACTAGTATATGAGAATAATAAACACCTAATTCACCCTCCCCCTCAGGAGACCAGGGGCTGTGCTCAGAGAAGGTACTTAGGAGGCACCAGGGAATTTAGTAATAGTCTGTTTTGTATACTGGGAGGTGGAATTAGAGGGTGTTACTTGGATCATTCCCCATATATCTGAAGACATATTTGTAAATATGTCTTCAGATTTTATCATCAGTGTTTAAAAGCAAGGTTCAGAATACTCCGACTTCATGTGGTAATCAAATGGTACAGTCAAGCCTGTCTCTGGGCAAATCACTTTGCTTATCTGTTTCTCCATCTATTCAAGAGATCAGAGCCATGGCCCCTACTATGTGTTCCTGTCCTAATATCCTTTCGATCAGCAATTCCACTCTTCCACATACCTCTGTGGCTCCCGAAATAATCCTGGAGAAGGGACAGAGCTGCCTCACAGGGTCGTACGGGTTGGGTCCACACCAACCTGGGATCCGCCTCCCACCGGCCACCAAGCCCTTCACCATGGAGAGGGGCATCTCTCAAGGCAACTTGTCTTTGCCTAATTGACATAAAGTTCTCCAGGGACTGCGGTGCTGGGGGGAATGTGCTCTGGAAACAACTGCAGGCCTCAGCTGAGTGCACAGCCTATCAGCCGCCTGACCCAACTGGTGCCCTTCTGGGGCAAGATAAAGCGTTGCCTTTTCCCAGCACAGACAATAGTAAGATAAGAGGACAAGAGTAAGACAGGCAAGTGTCTTAAGAGTTATTAAGTGACATTCTTCTCTAGGTGCTTTACAGAAATTATATATATATATGGAAATCACCATGATTAGCCTATGAAACCTAAAAAGTCACCATTCCCTCCAAGTCTGTTTCCCTGTCTGTAAAATGGGGAAAACACTGCCTAACTGCTACATGGAGCTGTGATGAAGAAATGTAGTAACGAATATTTTTTAAAACTTACTAATTTCTAAAATGCAGTAAGTTTCACCAAATTGTTTAAAATTCTATAAGAAAAGTACGTCTTCCTCTATAAGAAAAGTACATATGTTCTCTATCACACTTAAATCACTGAAAGTAGGAATTCCTAGAGTAAACCACAGAGACTTATTTGTGACGCCACTTGTGTTGGGATATGAGTTTCCCCCAAAAGCTCACGGGTTAAGCCAGACAGGAATATTCAGAGGCGAAATGAGAGTGTAACCTAATCAGTGGATTAATCCATTTGGTGGATTAATAATTAGAAGGGACTGCTGACCTGGGTGGTAACTGTAGGCAGGTAGGGTGTGACGAGAGGAAGCAGGTCACTGGGGGCGTGCCTTTGGGGTTTCTATTTTGTCCTGGTGCCTCCTTCTCTCTCTGCTTCCTGGCTGTCCTGAGCTGAGCCACTTCGCTGTGCTGAGCTCTTCTGCAGATTTGAGGAAACACTGTATGGATTTCCACAGCTGTTGCGTCGATTTACATTCCTACCAGCAATACATAAAGTTTTCAATTTCTTCACATACTCACTCTTCTTATACATTTCAATCTTTTTACAGTAACCTCACTAACTAGTATTCATTGCGACTTTTGAAAGTTAATATAGTATATTGTCTTATGCAGTACATATTTTTTAATTGAATTCATAAAAACATAAAAGTTGTACATGTTAATGTGATACCATGTAATTTTTAATACAATGCATACATTGCATGATGTGGAACCAGGTAAGCATGTTTATCTTCCCAAACATTTATTTCTTTCTGTATAGTGAAAATTTAAAATTCCTTTCTTCTTTTCAAAATGTAAATACATTATTGTTACCTCTACTCACCGTACTGTGCAATAGTATCACACTGGGCTTCTTGCTCTATCTAACTGTAACGTGGTACCCATTGGTCAACTTCCCCAGCCCTTTTCCCCACTTCCGCCCACAGCCTCTGGTAACTATGATTCTACCTTCAACTTTTTTGAAATCATCTTTTTTAGATTCTACACATGAGTGAGATCGGCAGTACTTGTCTTTCAGTACGTAACTTACTTCACTTAGCATAACAATCTCCTTGTTATTTCAAATAAGAGGATCACATTTAGCACTTCACTGTGTATACATATTTACCGTATTTTCTTATTCATTCATCTACTGATGGACAACTCAATTGATCTCATATCCTGGCTATTGTGCATAATGCTACAGTAAATATGTGAGTGTAGGTTCACTTTATCCTACTGACTTCATTTCCTGTGGATATATACCCAGTAGTGGGTTTGCTGCAACATAGGGCAGCTCTATTTTTAATGTTTTGAAGAACTTCCATGCCGTTTTCTGTAATGGCTCTACTAATTGACAGTCCTATCAACAGAATATGAGTTTCCTCTGTGCTTCCATGCAGGGCTAATAGCCATTCTAATGGTGACAAAACGTTATCTCAGGGTCTTGGTTGGCACTTCTCCAGTGATGGGCATGGGTGGGCATTTTTCATATACTTTTTGGCCAAGTGTGTACCCTTTTTTAAGCCATCTCTATTCAGGTCATTCATCCAATTTTAATCAGATCATTTTGTTTCCGTCATGTTGAGTTCCTTTTATAATCCTGAAAATTACTTCCTTGTCAGATGAATAGTTTGCAAATATTTTCACCTGTAGGTTTTCCTCTTCATCTCTTATTCCTTTGCTATACAGAAGCTTTGGGGTTTGGTACAGTCTCATTGGTTAGTTTTTGCTTCCTTTGCCTGTGTTAGGGTTTTATAGCTCACACCAATGTCCTAAAGCGCTTCCCCTATATTTCCCTCTGGACATTTGGAAGTTTCTGGGTCTTACATGTAAGGCCTTCATCCTTTTTGAGTTGATCTTTGTATATGGTAAGAAAGAGGGATCCAGCCTCTTCCATTTGCATATGGATATTGTTTCCCCAGCACTATGTATTGAAGGGCCTTTCCTTTCTCTGATGTACATATTTGCTGCCTTTATTGAAGATCAGTGGGCTGTAAATATGTGGGTTTATCTCTGGGTTTTCTACTCTGTTCCACTGGTCCATTTGTCTGGTTTTATGCCAGTACCATGCTGTTTGATTATTATAGCTTTGTAGTATATGTTTAGCTTTCTCATATTCTTGAATTTTCCTGTTTTCTACTCTTAATTTCTAATTTTATTGCTCTGTGATCAGAAAAGATAGTTGATATTTCAAGAGGTTTTTTTTATTCATTAAGATTTTTTGTGTATAATATATAGGCTATCCTCAAGTATATTCCATGTTCATTTGAGACAAATATACATTCTGCTATTGCGGGACAAAGTTATTCTCAATAGGTCTGTATGTTACATTTCATTTACATAAAATCATATTCAAATTCATAAGGAAATACCAGTATTTGCTGAGGGCCATTGTCAAGTAGGAATGACGCATCGAAATTTCCTTGCCAAGCGTACCCCATGCTGCTTAGAGGACATTCGATGGGACATTGCATGCATGTTTTAATAAGGTGACCTTGCTCAAGGACCAAGGCAGATCCGGGTTTAGAGCTGATCAGGTTTGAGGAAGTAACCAGCTCCTAGAGTTTAAGGCGTTGCCAGTTTAAGACAATGGGTTTTAGGGAAGTTGGAGGTTGAAGATTATTGCTGGGATTAGGGCAATCCCATTCTGCTGTCTGCCCGCACAATTCACCTACTCCACGGGGCTATCTCTAAATCCCATTTTTATCTCACGAGAACTCAACGGGAACAAGCAGCAGGAACACCCTAATCCCAGCAATAATCTTCAACCTCCAACTTCCCTAAAACACATTGTCTTAAACTGGTAACGACTTAAACTCAATCAGCTCTAAACCCGGATCCCCCTTGATCCTTGAACAAGGTCACCTTATTAAAGCATGCATGCAATGTCCCATCCAATGTCCTCTAAGCAGCATGGGGTACACTTGGCAAGGAAATTTCGATGCGTCATTCCTACTTGACAATGGCCCTCAGCAAGTATTCTCATGAACAAAAGAGCAAAAGAAAGACAATTCACCAAAAAAGAAATTCAAGTAGAAAACAGAAGTACACATAGGAAGAGAAGAGTGAGATGCCATTGGTCATCAATCAAGTGAAAGCTTTGGAGTCACTCAGAGTAGTTAAAGCAGTTAAGTGAAAAATAGAACTACAGGAGGCAGGGGGGTTCAAAGGCAAGAGACCACAGGGTGAATGTTAAGGAGGCACATGGGGGATGGCAAGGGGTCCATGGTGTGTCCTTGATGGCCAGGAAATTAAGACTGGACCCTGAAAGGGAGAGGACAGTGGTCAGAACAGGCGTGGAAGTACAAGAGAAGGCCGCAGTTCCTGTGTGCACGGTGAATGGACAGTGGGGTGAGCAGGACTCATGAGAAAAGATGAAGGGAGATCCAGGCAGGGAGGAAATCCATCTCAGAGAAAACAAAGAGGAAGGCGACATTCTAGAATGGCCGGCAATACATCAAGGGTGTCAAGAGGATCAGGGAGGGACTCATAAGAGATCAGTGAAGAAAAAGGTGAGATTAGCTTGAAAACAGAGAGGACAAGTCTGTCTTGGGTGTTGCTGCAGCAGGAAGAGAGGAGGACGGGGAGATGGTGCAGTTCCGTCTGCATTCCATGATGGGCTTACCTAGGAGGCTCCTTGCCCAACTTCTTTTTAAACTTACTGGGGTTATTTTTCCTCTGTGGAAACTAAAAAGGAAAGCCAATCACTCTTGCTCTGAAGTTATTCAGCACATACCTATCTATACCTATGTCTGCAGGGAGAGCCTAGGAAACACAGTAACCGGCTCATACTCTATAACTTGATGCTTGGAGAATCTTCCCCACTAACTACTTCCCTGTAGACAGGCCTGGGCACATCCTTGGGAAGAAGGAAGTAATAAAAGGATTGCTCTGATTTATTGGCAACTTAACAATGCTGAGAATATTTCACACACTGTGCCAAGAGGTAAATTTCTGGAAAATCTAGGAGATACTTCGTCACCAACCTGTAAAGGCATTGGTAATAGCAGGATGCTTCCTGAAAGAACAAATTCCTATATATTTCATTTTATTGCTTGATTCCCAGAACCAATGAAATTGGCATAGCTTTATTAAATATCAACAACATAAACTGGCAAGGGTTCACATTCAAAACATCCTGAGGATTTATGCATCTCCTTGACAATCCTGTCCCATGCCAGGAGCACTTCTCAGAAACAGAAGAAAAGCATGGAATGATTTCTCATTTAAACTAATCCCAGCTCTGTCTCAATTTAGGCAATCTCCTAGACATTATCAGTTAGTAACATTTCTTCAAAGTTAATCTCTTCATAACAAACCCCTCATCTCAAAAGCATTCAGCTTATGTCTAAAGTCATCTTCCAAAGATTGCCCACCTGGAACCTCGGTCTGCCTTAGGTTTTCCTTCTACTCGTCCTTTCCACCTCCAGGATGAGCTTCCTGTTCTGTCCCACAGGGAAGATAATGCTGTTTCCCTGTGGAATCCAAGTGACCCCCTCCTGCTCCATAGAGGAAAGGTCACTGCTGTCTTGTGGCTGTAGCCATGGTAAAGGCTCAGCCGAGAAGACCACATTCTTCATGTGTGGAATTCTTCATCTCGACATCTTATCATTTCTTTTGCTTCTTTCATTGGACAAATCCTTAGTTCACCAACAATCCATAAGACCATGCCTCAAACTCAACTCAGGGAATTTGTATTTCACAACCTCCTTGGGGATTCACACACATTGGTAAAAAGACCCAAAAAAGCTTCTCTTGGCATTTCCTCAAAATGTTTAAGCAGAATTACCAAATGACCCACTGATTCCACTTGTAGGTGTACAGACACCCCCCAAAAAAATGAAGACATGCTACACCAAACACAGGTATCCATGAACAACCAAAGCCGCATTATTCATAACAACCAAAAAATAAAAACAATCCAAATCCCCATCAATGATGAATGGATAAAGAAAACATAGTCTATTCATACCAAGGAATATTGTTCAGTCATAAAAAGGAATGATGCACTCACCCATACCACACATGGAGGAACCTTGAAAACATACCAAGTGGAAGAAGTCAGTCACCAGAGGACAAATATTGCCTGATTCCATTTATATGCAACATTTAAAACAGGCAAATCAGTAGATGCAGGAGGGAGATCAGGGGTTGGCAGGGTCTGAAATAAAGAATGAAATACGGGTTTAAATAAAGAGATGATGAAAGGAATGAGATTGTGGTGACGATTCCATCACTTTTTGATCATACTAAAAATATCAGTGAACTGTAGTCTAAGGTGGTGAGTCTTATGGTCTATGCATTATATGTCTGTGAGAAATGGTTCCTCAGAACAAGAAGCCCCTTCCCTGTGGTCATTTAGCCAGACCTACTGGGGACAATGGCTCACCCCTAGCCTCATACATCCCTCAGGCACAGAGTTCAGTCCAGTGAAAACATTATTTCTTTTACCCCCTAACTTTTCTCTCTGACAAGTTCTCATTTCTTCTAAATTCCAACTTGATAGAGCAGTTTTGGGTAAGAATCATTGTGTATAATCCAGATGTTGAATGGCCCTCAAAGGTCCATAAATAAAATGTTGGACCCCATGCTGGTGGTATTGGGAGGTGCTTCGGGGATTTAACATGTGGGACTTTACTGCAGTTCCTTATACAGTTGGTGACAAGCTCCCATGAACAATCAAAGCCTCATTATTCATAACAACCAAAAAATAAAAACAATCCAAATCCCCATCAATAATGAATGGATAAAGAAAACATAGTCTATTCATATGAAGGAATATTGTTCAGTCATAAAAAGGAATGATGCACTGATCCATACTACAACATGGAGGAACCTTGAAAACATACCAAGTGGAAGAAGTCAGTCACCAGAGGACAAATATTGCCTGATTCCATTTATATGCAACATTTAAAACAGGCAAATCAGAGGGACCCCAGTCTCTTTCTCTCTCTACATCCCAACTTACAAGGTGAGTGATCTTCTCTAACACGTGTCCCTATAGTGATGTTCTGCCCTCTCCAGAGGCCCAAACAAATGTGCCAACCTACCTGGGGCTTGGATCTTTAGAACTATAAGCCATTAGAAACTCCCCTAGCCCATAAGTAGCCTGTGTCAAATATTTCATTATAGGGATGAAAAACCGATTAACACAATTGAGCAGGAATTTATTGTCTCTCTGAGCTCCACACTCAATGGAAATCATCTCTTCCATCACCACTCATTTCCCCACATGCCATGTTCCTGGTGGTCTCAGGATGTCCCCCACCATTCTCTCCTAGCTCATATGCAATGGACGATGGACGAATACGGTTCCTCAGCCAGACTACCTGCCTTCAAATCTCACCTGTGCAATTCACTAGCTACGTAACTTAGTCCAACAGTTGTCTCAGTTTGTCAGCATGAAATGGGGATAGCAAATGGACCTACGTTCCTGAGTTGTAAGGTGTAAGTGAAAATACCTTCTGACCCAACAAAAGCCAGCCATCATCGACGTTAGTCTGCTTGCAGGAACCCCACGCATCTGCAGAGGACGAGGCTCCAGAGGAAAATGCACATAACAACAGCATCCAAAGGACACCTCCACCTGGTATTTCTGACAGGTATTCCACCTGGCATCCAGCCCATGAGTGTGAAGCCAGTGTGCTAACTTCCAGGGGGGGGGTCAAGTAGGGAAGGGGGGACAGAGCTATAGTCTGATCATGACACCCGAAACAAGTTATTTTTCTGTTTGACTGTATGTGAGAAACTAGAAGACTGCTGTTCAAAACAGCCTCTGTTTGTTTCTATCGTTCTTAGTGTCAGCTGATTGTCAATGTAGCAAGGCAAATAAGTGTCCTCACAGACCTCAAGCATCAGAAAAGTCAGGATGGCTGCAGGGGACATGGGAAGAGACAGGGAGAACCAGGGACAAGGCAGAGCATGAGGGTCTGGAATGAGCATGAGGGTAGGACCCTGTTCCCGAGTCTGCAGAGATCTCCCCAGTGCCTCTTTGCACTCAAATAAGATCGATTTTCCTGGGTATATAAAGTGATTCCTACAGAAAGGATGAGTGGAGCCTTTCAGAATTGAAAAATCACAAATATAAGTAAACATTGTAGGTGTTTGTGTGTCCAAAGTGTACCTTAAAAACAATTCAACATCAAAAGAAAAAAAAAGATTGTTTTTTAAGATGGAGGAAATGTACAGAGGATGGAATCGAAGAAAATGAGGAAGTTGGGATATCTAATACAACGTCATTGGTATTAGAAAAGCACCTTTGCATGCATTCAAAATGAGTCAATGATTGCCAAAGATTACAGATTCTTAACTGTCCCCATAAAACGAAAAAGGAAACACAGGTTACTGTTCTAACCTGTCTTTTCTCATAAGTTGTCAGGTTCAGGAAGTGTGGACTAAGCTGATTGAGAATTCTGAAGTTGATTTATTTGAAAGACAACTGAATTGATGAGGCAGCGTTTGCAGGAGGAGGACTATATACCCAGGATCTTCCGTCCACCACATCAAGGCTCACAGCTCCCATCCAGCTCGGCTTCTTCAGGAACACAGGTGAGTGCTTCCAGCCACTACGGCTTAGCAGGAATTACTATCCAGGATCAAAACAGTGATGTGGTTTCTATCATGCATGTACTTTGTCTTATTATATTGTACTTGTTCTGCCAGGGGAAAAAATTAACAAACCCCCTTGACCTAATTTGGTCTTTACTTAAAAAGACATATTTCCCAGAAAACTGATGCATGCTTACAATCATGTGGTGGTGGTGGGGGGGGGGGTCAGCCTCAGAGCTTCAAAGAAAAGTCAGAGAGTTTCTTCTGGAGATTTGGCTGCATGTTGGCCCCAGAAAACCTTGTCCTGGCATTTGGAATAAAGCCTTTCCCCCCAAACCTAGCCATCCAATGGTAAGGGAAAGACACAGGAAAGATAAAGATGTTCTATTACTTGTCCACAAAAGTCTTTTTCAATAGTGCTTTCATGAGTCTTCTAATTAGAAGAGGAACACGTGCATTCAGAAGGCTTGGAAGGTAAAAAGGGTAAAAACCTTAATGGCCAGAATCCCACAAACCAGATAAGTCATTTTTAAAGAAAATTTCATGGCAATAAAGTCCTTCTGAGCTGGATCCACTGCTTTCCTAGGAGTTCCCGACCAACCAGTCGCCATGAGTTCACTCAGTGTGGCCAACACCAAGTTCACCCTTGACCTGTTCTGGCAGCTGAGGAAGGACAGGAACAACATCTTCTACTCCCCGGTCAGCATCCTGTCAGCGATGGCCATGCTCAACCTAGGGGCCAGGGGGAACACTGCCCTGCAGATGGAGAAGGTAGGTCTCAGCTGCCCCGCAGGACCTGCCCAGCCTTCCTCTTCACTGGGCTGGCTCACACACAGGGACTGTTGCAGCTCTGGGGACCTGGGGGTAACACAAGATGCCAAGCAGACTTTCCAGGGCTGTGTGATCACAGAGTGTTGGGGAGTCACCCCCTCCCTAAGGCTGCCCTCTCTTGATGACCCCCACCACTGCCCATCAACCAGAGCTGAGAAGACGAAGTGAAGGGCTGACTAAACCAAACCCAAGGGACCCAACACCAAAGGTCTCCCCAATGAACAAGGAAGGCACATTCTTCAACGTATCTGTAGATAAACCAGCTTTTCTGCGTTTTTTCAAAAAACACATTCATACCCTGAAGTTCTGGGGTTGGGTGCTTTTAGCGTCTTTATGCTTCTTTGTTCTCTCTTTTTTATTTTTTTTTTGAAAGTTTTGTTCTTTTTTTCTCTACTGAATTCACAGATCTTTTAAATGAAGTTGTCTTGATCCAGGTCCTGTCTCTTCCAGGTCCTTCATTTCAATGAAATCACAGAAAAAGCAACAAAGAAACCCACAGCCCCTCATGTAAGTATTCTGGTCCTGGGAGAGCTCCAGGTATCTGAAGTATCTGAGAGGGTCATACTTTAAACAGGGAATTTCACATAAACCGAGGAATGGAAAATCCTAGATGAAAGAGATTAGGACATATGGAAAAATTCCACATTTTATTTTCATAATTATTACTTTCAAGTTTTTGTTTTACTCAGAGAAGGTCAGCATTGAACTTAAGAACTCAAGTCGGACACCACATAGACCAGCTCCATTCTTCACAAATGTGAACATGAGCAATTCGCTACTGCCCTGAGTCAGAGTGACCTCTTCCCAGTCAACCAAAAAGAATCTGACCCAATATCTGCAAACGTTAGCAACAGGGCCCAGCCTACTATAAATAAGAGGTCATGATAAATGTGAGCTAGTGATCACACTCACAATAATGTTACTAACATAATATAACTGAGTTAAATTAAAATGAAAAGGAATTAGCACAAGTTCAACTATATTTTGGAAAATGATGGCTAGCAGATATATTTGTTTAGGGCTTTGACAGAACAAAACTCTTAGCTAGTAAATAGAAATTTCCAGATTCAGATAGGCTTCAGTTTAAAACTTGGCTACTCAGTCTGTCTCTTAGGCTATTTAATCACTGAGCTTTTTTATTTTCATCTCAGCTAGACTGAGATTCAGATGACCTATGGGCTGTTCTTAGCTGAGCACCAGGCTCGAGGTCTTCTTACATGCAGACAATGACCATCACATGACAGATCACCCTCAACAAGTCTTAGAGGATGATCCCACCAAGGGCTACAGCAGGGCTTTATGTCATAGCATTTAAAGTATCCAAACTTCAACATGACCATATGCTTGGTGGCTGTTAGAAGTGAAATAAGGTTTGCACCTTAAGGAACTCCGAGTTTATCTGAAAAGATAAACATAATTGTTTAAACGACTGAGAGGATACCCAATGGTGCCCTGTAGTTCAGAAGAGAACACATCAGAATATATCAGGGTTGGAGCAAAGAATTTCCTGGAAGAAGTTGAATGTAAGGTAAATTCTTCAGGGTATTTGAGGTAAATACAGCAAATATCAGAGAATAAGCCAGAGGTCATCTTTGAGATTATAGACATAAGTGTTGGTACTGATCTAAGTGACTTCAAGTGAGTTGAGCACACACGTGAACAGGGTAATTCAATGAGCATCTTTTTTGGATGTTGAAGGCTGGAGAGTCAGGAAATGTGCACCAGGAGATTCAAAAGTTTCTGACTGAATTAAACAAACCCAGTGAGGCCTACAACCTGAAGATCGCCAACAGAGTCTATGGAGAAAAGGAGTTTCAGTTTCTTCAGGTAATTCCCCTTGGCTCTCCACACCTGGAGTCTGCATCCTGGGTCTCTGGATGGCCAAATGGGGGAAAGCCAGACAGAGGCTTCTGGCTGACTCCTGGGCAGCTCTGGCCCCAGGGGATCAGCTCTATCACAGCTCTGACTGCTGGAGCATCTGGTCCCTGACCAGGCCCAGATGAAGTGTGGGTCAGGGCCAAGATAAGTCAGGAGATGCCATTAATGAGCAGGCACTGATTGCATCACAGAGAGCGCCTTTTGTGGGAAATGTCTGACTAATGGGGTATTTCTGGAACAGGCAGGCTGGGATGGGCCCTGGAGGGGGCAGGAAAGCACCAGGGAATATAAACCCAGATGAGAGACTCAGTGGTAGAGCTCACTGGTGAGAAGTCTCCCACGTGATTCATCTCCTTTAACTTGCACTGAATTTTGCAAACCACAGCCTCTTCTTCCCCTGGGTTTTGCCAGGGGGTGTTGAGCCTCAAGGAATCCTGCACTCTCCTTGCTCACTTGCTCTCATGGTGCCTGTATACAAATATGCATGTGCAGAGACAGTGGTTCTGGCCAGGGTCTGGGTTCAGCTTACTTTAATTGTAAATAATTAAATGGGGTGACACATAAATCTTTCTTAATTCCTTCTTTTTTCCTCCACTTCTCAAAGGAATATTTGGACGGGATTAAGAAATTTTACCTAGCCACTGTGGAATCCCTTGATTTCAAAAATGCTCCAGAAGAAAGTCGAAAGAAGATTAATTCCTGGGTGGAAAGCCAAACAAATGGTAGAGTATGGGAGGGCTACTCATGGCGGAAACTTTTGATCGCCCTGTGAGGAAGCCCAGATGTGACATGGTAGGGAGTCCTGGTGGGATGTTATTGGATCTGCAGAGATGATGGAGGAGGCAGTGCAGATGGTCCCAGTAAATATGGACAGATCCAGGAGGAGCAGGGATAAAAGAGAAGGAGGTCAACTAGGTGGAGACATGGCTGCAAAGCTACTTGCACATGGCCCCCGGCTGACACTATCTTTGTGGAACCCACATTCCCACTCAGCCCCATTTTGAGATTTTCTTGAGGTCAGAGCCAAGTGTTGCTTATGAATCTTTAGAACAAAACAGTCCAAAGACTTCCTTCCTCTTACTCCTCTGGAAACAGGCAGCCCATCTGGAGACCAGGCTCCCTGCCCCTTGACCTATAATGGCCTGGAGCACACCTCCACCAACCCTCCTGCAGGGATTACCCCAGGGTCTCCTCCACCCAGGGCAGAGGCTTCTCAAAGCCTCCATTGTGTGCACAACTAGTTGGACCCCTTCCTACAGGCCGTCCTTGCAGCAGTTGTACAGGAGACTGAGGAGGAGAAGGAATCCCTGGGAGCAGCATCTGACAGCAGGGGACTCTCAGAGTACAGAGCTCAGGCCATTGTCCTCGAGGACATTCAGGCCCTGTTTCTCCACGTGAGGGACCCACCTTGGGAAAACAGAAGGGGAGGAGCAGAGGAAGGAAGCAAAGAGTCAAGCTGGACAAGCAGATAAAATCAGCTCCTCAATGTCCCCTAGACAGTCTCACCTCCTTTCCTGTCACAGGAAGAGGCTGGTGTCTCCATTCCTGCCCTCTAGGGCTGGCACCATGAGAAGGCTGCACCTGGTGGCAGTCCAAGAGTCCCTAAAGCAGTGGCACATAAATATAAGGACCAGTCATGAAATTGTGCATAGCATTCTATCCAAAAGCCATTTGTACTTACATGATAACCTTTTTCTTTTTTCCCCTTACAGAAAAAATCAAGGACCTATTTCCTAGTAAAACTATTGACCAAAACACCAGACTAGTTCTGGTGAATGCAGTCTACTTCAAAGGGCGGTGGGATGAGGAATTTAAAAAAGAACTGACCACAGAAGCAAAGTTCTGGCAGAATAAGGTATTGCATGTGGAAAGTTAAATTTAGACTTATCTGATGGGATGGACCACTAAAGTAGAGAGTGCCATGAACAAGCAGATATTGTTTTGTTTTATTCTTATAATTTTAGTTAGTTAGTAATGCCTGAAAAAAATAGTAACTTCTCTCTTTATTTCTCAAACTTCCTGAGTTGTTTCTCCAAAAGAGAGGGATGTATTTGGTGTCTCCTTATTATTATCTTTTTGTCTAACTTGGTATTTATTTGATGCCTTAATTTATTGTAGAATGAGAGCAAATCTGTGCAGATGATGGCCAAAAGCGGGCATTTTAATTTTGCCTTCCTGGAGGATGTGCAGGCCAAGATCCTGGAAATGCCATACAAAGGCAATGACCTGAGCATGGTCCTGCTGCTGCCCAATGAAGCAGATGGCCTGCAGGAGGTAATACTCGCATTGACCGTTTTTCCTCTATTGCCTGATTTTTCCCCTCATGGTACCTGCTTAAGTTGAAACAAGACAAAAACTTTGAGGCCAAGATGCCTCGAATAATAAACAGTTCAAAACAAGGAACAATGACTCAGTCACTGAATCCGATGATTCAGTGGCACACACCTGTAAGCAGCAACTCAGGAGGCCAAGACAGGAGGATGACAAGTTTGAGGCCAACCTCAACAACTTAGTGAGACCCTCAGCAATTTAGTGAGACCCTGTGTCAAAATAAAAAATAAAAAGGGCTGCGATATAGCTCCATGTTTAAGTGCCCCTGGGTTCAATCCCCAGTATATCCTCACATTATAAATAGTTTAGCTTACAGCCTGACACAGGCTAAATTTATTATCATTTAAGTAGAGTTATACACATTAAATATCAGTTTGATGGCAACAAGCAACCATTAAACCCAAAGAAATACATAGCAATGTGAGAAATGTTTAAAAATATATCAAGCAAGAACTAAGAGTAAAAATAGGTCATGTATTATAACTGCAGTATGTAATAAATAATATGTGCAAGAAAATAAAAAGTCTACAAAATTACACATACAGTAGACGAATGGCATAAGAAGTAGTGATATAAGTTCATTTGGTTCAAAATAATGTAATTCTATTTTTACATACATGTTTGTACATGTGAACACATATAATCAAATAAGTCTTCATATATGTTCAGGCCTGCTGTTTTTGCTTATTAGAATAATGTCTAATTAGCTGGATCAACTATGCATATTGCCTTTATTGCTAATCTCAAAATTTCCCACGTATTCCATTCATTGTTAAATGTGCCAGAGTCCAAAAGTCGATCAAGTCAGTTTTTTTTTTCCATCTTTATAGCTTGAAGACAAACTCACTGCTGAGAAGTTAATGGAGTGGACCAGCCCAAGGAGCATGGAGATGACTAATGTAGATCTGCGCCTCCCTCGATTCAAAGTGGAAGAGACTTTTGACCTTGAGACCATGTTGAGCGCCATGGGGATGGAGGACGTCTTCTGTCCACAAAAAGCTGACCTCTCGGGCATGACAGGGACACAGGACCTTTCAGTGTCCAAAGTTATGCACAAGTCCTTTGTGGAAGTGAATGAAGAGGGCACCGAGGCTGTAGCCGCCACTGGCGGAGTAGCTGGAACATTGTCCATCCCAATGCCCCCAGTTAGTTTCTATTGTGACCACCCCTTCCTGTTCTTCATCAAGCAAAATAAGACCCACAGCATCCTCTTCTTTGGCAGAGTCTCTTCCCCTTAAGCAGGATGCCTCTGTCTCTCTTATGAGACAAGTCACAGAGCAAACAGTAAACTGAGGCTGGAAACAACACGTTCTTTATATATTCATTTTCTTTTCCAGCCTCAGAGTCCCCACTAAGAATGCGATGGTTGTAGGAGCCTCTCTTTTTCTCTCTTTCTGCACACACATATGAACCAGTTTTCTTCTTTTTTTTTTTCTTATTAAAATTTCTTTGGAGAACAAAACGTTCAATGTGAAGATTAAAACAATCCATACCTCATCTTCTAAATTGCACACGATTGCTTCTGTCCTGTCTTGGATGAACCAAAGCAAATCACACTTTCTCTTCAAACTCATCAACCTAGACACCCACTTTTCCTTCAATTGAGGTGGTATCTGGGACCCTTCTTATATTTCTAAATTCTGTGATTCTATTAACTCAATTAGCAATAAAGGAATGACCTGCTCAAATTATTTGTTCCTTTTCCTTTTTTTTCTTTCCAACAAAATACAAGTGATCCGCCACACCTAAGAAATAGGTCAGAAATATATTAGTCATAGAGAAAGAAAAACTCAAAACAAGCTCAAGCAGGCTGAGTCTAAAGTGGTAGGCAGATAAACTTCTATACATATTCATTTTCTATTTCTGAAAGAAATACATTTATTCTCAAAGAAAAATTATTTATTATTTGGTTGTTAGCTTTTGGAAAGGGTTTGTTTCTTTTCTTTTGGGGGTTTTTTGTTGTTGTTTTGGTTTTTGTTGTGTTGTTATTGTTTTGCAGTTCTGGGGATCAATCAAATCCAAGTGTTCTACTTCTGAGCTAAACTCTCAGCCCAGGAAAATGCTAGAGCTCTACTTTATGACAAAATGGGCTTATTCCAGCTGTCCACATTTAAAAAAACATATTAATATAATTGGCCATATTAACAGATTGCAGGGAGAAATTTCTAAGACCTGCATTGTACAATACAATAATTATTAGCCACAGCAGCTATTTAAAATTAACATTAAACAAAATTAAAAGTACAGTTTCTTCATCTCACTAGCCACATATCACAAACTCAACACCCACGTGTGATTGATAGGTATCATGTTGCACCATGCAACTGATTCTTTAACGTATTAAAATATGTTAGATACATAAAATATAGCTATCTAAATTTCAAATCCAAAATCAACTTAAATAGGAAACAATGAAAGCATTGAATCCAAAGGGTAAAAAAGAAATCCAATATTATTGCTATTTTTGACATTCTCTGACAATGAATCAGTAAAAAGGAAAAGGGCAGGTCAGTGTATAGAGTGTGGTACCATTTGTGGTTTTTTAGAAAAAAAAATAATAAACTGTGCGCACATGATTTTAGCTAAACCTGTAGTTTGTCTCTGGTGGAATATGTAAGAAGTTGGACCATGTGTTTTGGGGAGGAAGGGAAAACCCCCAGTGGTTTGGTGACATTGGGGACAGAGATACTTTGAGCTATAAACACTTTTCACCTTTTGTATTTTAAATATATCTCCTATTCAAAATATTGATCAAATCTATATTTTTAAGAAGTCAACTGATTCTGATTCTTCAGTTTTACTTATAAATCAAGGTCTGGCTTTGAAAGTAATATCCTATTTGCATTAATATATACCAAGTCTGGGGCCCTGGGTTCAATCTTCAGCATCACATAAAAATAAACATAAAAATAAAGGTATTGTGTCCAACTACAACTAAAAAATAAATATTAAGGGGCTGGGGTAGTGGCTTAGTGGTTGAGTGCTTGCCTCGCATGCATGAGACACTGGGTTCAATCCTCAGCACCACATAAAAAATGAAAAAATAGAAATAAATATTAATATATACCAAGACTCTAGGAATGTAGAGTATGATAAAAATACTGCTACTGGAATAAGATATGACCCATATTAAACAAAACAGAATACTTTGTAATTATACCAGATTGTTACTACAAAGACTCACTATTACACGGTATTTCCAGTATGTGGTTTTGACAACTACCATTTCCAAAAGACTGGTAAATCTAGTTCAAGGTACTAAATAGTGATAAAGAAAACAATGTAATGACTTGAAAAAAAATAAGAAAATGAAAATATATAATGCCCACATTGTTTACATAAATTTTGGTGTGAAATATGACAGTTAAGATAACCAGGTTGTGGCTAATGGCTGAGCTGTCAAATGATAACCCATGTCAATGTCCCCTTTGTAAGGACAAATCCCTATGTTGAAATAACCATATATTTTTAAGAGTATTTGCTTAGAAATTTTGTAATTCTAAATATTCTCCTCCTTCTTAAATTGTAGATAAACCTTTTTGAAGACTGAACAGATCCTTTGTGAGTTTAATGGCCAAGGAATGTCTTTCTTAAGGACCTGGGAACCACTTTCTTGAAATGGAAGCATCAGAGAAGATAATGCCCCTATGTCCAGGAAAAGACTGAGTCTGACTTCAGGGGTACCTGACTCCAGATTCCAAACTACCCCCATCCTAAAGATAGAAGCTTGTTTTTCCTTTGGGTGAAGTCAATTCCCTAACTCAGGTGGTCATCCCAGTCGCCAGGTGAATCCAGGATGAGTCATGAGTGAGGAATGGAGACATGAAGTTCTCTTACTTGAGGACTCACTATTAAAGCAATAATCTTGAGAACAAATATCTATTGTGTATCTTCATGAGTATTGTTATGGTTTGGCTGTGAGATGTCCCCTGAGTCCTGTGTTACTGCAGGAATATTCTGAAGTGAAAAAAAAAATAGACAATGAGAGCTGTGACCTGATCAGTCCACCCTTTAAATGGAGTCACTATAGGCAGGTGGGGCATGGCTGGGGGAGGTGGGTCACTGGGAGGCCCCTGCCCCTTCCTCTCTCTTTGCCTCCTGGTGGGCTTAGGTGAGCAACATTCCTCCACCCCACGCCTCTGCCATGACATTCTGCCTCCCTTGGCCTAAAGCAATGAAGCCATCAACCATAGACTAAACCTCTGAAACTGGGCGACAAAATTAACTTTTCCTCCTCTGAGTTGTTTGTATTGGATATTTTGGTCACAGTGATGCTGACTAACACATCTCTATGAAAGGGTGAGGTTTCCCTTCCCTCTGTCTTGGTGATTTCTTAGCACATTATCTGTGATGCACATTACATTCTGCTTTAATGTTTCCTTTCTCTACTCCCTTCGTGGGGAAGATTTGGGGGTTGGGAGAAGATTCTGGTTTTGATTCTATTTCCCCAACACATAATAAATACCTACCCACCCCACCCCCGAACCCTGCCATGGGTCCCTTAAAGAAAATGTGTGTGCTAATTACAACAGTGAGGAGAAAGGTTGTTTACCTAGGAGGTGAGATGCTTGTGGGACAGAGAGGCCACTAGGTACCATCCTCCTGTGACACCTCGGCCTCAGTATTCCGAGGTACCCGGAGGCAAGTGTGGGACCTATCAAGACTGGAAGGGTTCACAGGGAAGCTCAGACTTTAGTGCCTTCCCCTCTAAATTCTCATTTTTAGAGCAACTGACTACATGTCTAGGAAATGGTGCCCTCAGACACCCAGGACAGCAGAAGCCAACTCCCTGGACACAGCTCTGAAATTTTCATCTCCTAAATATCTTGGGAACAGGAGAGGAGTCACTGGCAGGGTCATTCAGAAAGAGAATAAAATCTCACATGAAATTCCCAGTCTTGGGAAGGATTCTGGTACCTCTCTGTTGGGGTGAACACTCAGTGCCCAGGAGCCATGCTGTGTCTGAAGAGGAACAAGGGGCTCCCATGGATGTATTGGGGGAGCAAGGAGGAGAGAAAGGGGCCACATTCCTTATCTCCAGTCTTAATGGGGATCGGAGCAGAAGGATCTTGGCTGTGAAGTCAAGTCATGTACTCATTAAATATCTGAAGAAACCCCTATGAGCAGCTGACACACAACCCATCAGGTAGTTACTCCCCCTGCTGATAGGGACAGCCCAACCCTGAGGAATCCAGGAGTCTTAGAATGTTCAAAACCTCTCTGTTGAGTCCTCCAAGCTCTTCCTTTGGAAGTAGAAAACAGCATGCCCAGGCCTTTGCAGCCCCAGACTTGACTATTTTAACATTATCTTATGATGGTTTAAATTTCACTAATCATTAGAGTAGCAAATGTAGCTCAAAATTATCAGCATTTATAACAGTGATTTTTTAAATTCACAAATCCCGTAATAACCTCCATGAAATTCTCTGTTTGGATGTTTTTCACCATTTGAACCAGATATTCATGAGTAAGAAAAGAAGAGGGCCTCCTGGGAGACCAAAATGATCCCTTTTCCCTCTTCTCCCGCCTGCCCCCAATCCTCATGTGCACTCCCTGGGATTGCTGTGCTGCATCCAGCTCTGCCAGAGCCCCCGCACACAGGCTTCCCTGATTTTACATGTTTACTCTATGGTTTCTCATAAGCCCTGTCAACTGACCCAAAATCCTACTGCTCAGGGGACCAATGTAAGCAATATCAGATGGTCAGCTTGATGAGGCTGATGTGTGACCAGGTCACCAGATGTGGGCACACAAAGCCTGGCCTCAGGGGTCCCTCTGGGAATGCATTCCCACACCCTCCAGGACTGAAAGACTGATCAGTGTCCTCTGAGTATTACCCACATGGGTCTGGAGAAATCCTGTCCCGGGTGAATTCAGTGAGTCCAGGGCAGATTTGGCATGAGTTTAACTAACAAGACTACTTGGTACATTAACCTGCCAGAGGAGACCAAACCAGCGGAGTATTCACTCAGTAGTTAACACACGGAGGAAAGTCACGGAGACTTAAGGGCTAGAAAGAATGGCAGTTATGCGAACAAAGATGAAAGTTAGATAGTGTTATCATAATTATGGAGTCCTCCTGGTGTACTGTTAGTCTTCTTGGCTTCTGCTTCTCATTGTTTAGATAAGAAATTGAATCAATGAGCTCTGATGTGCCTTCCTACATTCTATTGGTCATGATTTCCTTTAAGAAACCTTTGACACACTTCAGTATCTATTTCTTCTTAGAGCAAATAAACTAGAACATCACAAAAAATAAAATTAATATGTACAACCAGAGATATGAAAAATTGTACTCTATAACAATTTAAAATTTTAAAAAATGAAACGAAAAAATGAAATAAAATGTTGATGATACATCTTGAGACAGGAATACAATGGTGCAGGAGTGAGCGTGAAGGTTAACTGTCCAGCTCTGGTTGAGCCTTGAGGTCACAGCAGCCCTGAAGACAGCTTGTCATGGCCTTGGGAGAGACCCTAAGCCAGAAGAATGCAGCCAGGCTGCTTAGATCCTGACCCACAGGAGACACAAGTCACAACTCTCTATCAATTTCAGCTGCTACATTCACAGCAACTTTTAGATACCAATAGATGCCTAACACAGGAACCGAATGCTTTATTTTAATTCATTTTAAACAGTGTAGCACATTGGGCTGGGGTCTACCCTACTGAAGAGCACAAGTTTAAACTTCATGATGGACTTTCTGTCTCATGTTTCCATTCAGGAATTGGAGCCTCAAACAACATAAGAAGCCTGCAGTGGTATAGCCCTGTGAGTTCCCCACGTTTACCCTGAACGGCCAGGCTGCCTGCGTACTGCTGATCAAGAGTTATGTGAATCCTCCTAAAACTTCTTCAGACAGTAGAAAAAGTGATAGCTAAATATAAATTTAAATCTACACAAAACAATGAAGATTTACCAAAAGAGTAAATACGTGGGTAAACATAAAAGACACTTGCTTACATTTAAAAGATAATCAACTCTTTAAAGCAAAAGAATAATGACATACTATGCAATTTATATGAATTATAAAAATAAAATCGTTAACTACCATAGCACCAAGAACACAGGGACAAAATGGAAGTACACTGCCATAAAGTTGTCACATTAAAAGTTACTTGTATAATACTATTTAAAGGTAAATTGTACTAAACTAAATAAACATTTTATTGGTGGACTATAATTATACATAATAGTGACTATTGTTGTATGTATGCATATTTTAAACTCTAAAACAACCATAGATATGTTAAAAGATGAGATGAAATGGAATACTAAAAATAATCAGAAAGAAGTCAGGAAAAGAAGAACAATGATCAGTTGAAACAAGCAGGAAATATATGGCAATATGGTAGCTTTTACCCCAACCACAATGACCACAGTAAATGTTAATGGTCTAAAATACATTTAAAAGGTATCTCGTCAGACTGTATTACAGAGCAGGGCCCAGTACTATAAAGTCTGGCTCCGTAGTTGATGTTTTTTTGTTTGTTGGTTGGTTGGTTGGTTTATTATTATTATTAGTTGTTCAAAACATTACAAAGCTCTTGACATATCATATTTCATACATTTGATTCAAGTGGGTTATGAACTCCTATTTTTACCCCATATACATATTGCAGAATCACATGGGTTACACATCCACGTTTTTACATACTGCCATACTACTGTCTGTTGATGTTTGACTGCAAACAGGGTGAAACTCTACCCTCCTTCCTTTCCTTTGAGCCCCATCTGGCTGGTAAGAAAGCCCTAGAGCTCCCTCCCAGGGCACCTATGGGAAGTTCAAACCAGGCAAGCCCAGGGGTCTCAGACACCCTCACTCTGGGACCAATCCTAATCACAATAAAAGCCAAAACCAGTTCACCTTCCTGGCTCCCTCAAGCCCGCTAATGAGCCTGTCCTGAGCTCCAGAGAAAGTCTCATTTATTAAGTAACAGCCCTTCTTACTGTCCTTGTGTGTGTGCAGCATCCAGTCACAGCAGCTGACTGATTTTGAGTAGATGGGATCCATCTATCCTCCATGGAGAGACCACAACATCCAAGTATAAGCTGTGTATTTTAAAATTTATTTATTTGAAAGTAATGACACATTTAAGTCAAAAATAAAAATATAAAAAAATAAACACTATGCCAATCCTAATCAATGGAAACGTGAGTGGATACATTGATATAAGACAAACTTCAGCACAAGGATCATTATCAGGGATCATGGGGAGTTGAGATAATCATAAAGATGAAAAGGAAAGTAGACAATCCAGAAATAGGCCCATGTATTTACATCCCACATAGTGACCAAAGTAATTAACCCAATAGGGTAAGGAGTTTTTGCAATTAATCATGCCAAAAAAATATGAAAAATGAGTAACTCCAACCCTTACTTCACAAAAAATAACTCAGAATGAATCAATCATAGGACTAAATACAAACCTGAAACCATAAAAACTCTACAAAAAAATGCAGATCATGGCACAATTGAAATTGGCAAAGTTTTCTTAGATTTGACAAAATAGAAACCATAAAATAAAAAGTTAATGAGTTGGATCTCATCAAAATTTAAAAGTGCCTTTCAAAAAACACTACAAAAATGTATTCCAAGTATCTCACAAAGAACTCTTGCTCAGGAGGATCTTAAGAGGGCAGAATAGAGGTCACTTTCTGGGACACTGCATGGCGTGAAACCAAGAAAGCAGATAGGCAGCTTCTCAGCAAGGTGCGTGAAAAGAAGGTGGGAAATTAAATCTGGACATTCAAAGCAGATTGGGGACTTGGGAGGTTGCATATAATAAGGAAGAAATCTCCAGAACCTCCACCACTGCCACCTCCACCAGCACCACCAGCCAGAGTGGTACCCCCATGAACAAAGTAGAGGGATGAGAAAATTAAAGGAACCCACATTTTTAGGAGGCCTGAGGCATGCCTGGATTCAGAGAATTCAGAGATGAAAAACACTGCCAGACTAACCTGAAAGCTTGCAACACAGTATCCTTGTACAGGAAAGAAGCCACATCTGTCCCAGCTGTGTGCAGAGGAACCAAGAAAGAAACATTTTGCAGCTCTAGCTCGGAAGCCAGCAGCTGGGAAACAAGCCCAGGCTTAGTCCTAAATACAGACCTGGTACACCCACACTGCATGACATAGAGTGTGCCTAAGTGACCAGAGAAAATCAAACAGGGAGAGAGGTTTCCACAGGGGAATACTGGTGGGGGAAACTCACCCGGCTCTCCCCATCCCTCTAATTTTGTTGCTTGCGGGACCCGCTGGCTGGGAGAGATGCATCTGGCCTGAATTTGAAAATTTGGAAGTGAGAGAGATTGAGTTTGGAGTCTGAACCCAAGAGATCAGGAAATGTGGGGTCTTCAGGTGAGGAGGGACTTAGGATTGGCTCCTCCATCACACTAGTGGAACCCCGGGGAGATCCCTGAGGTACAGTCTTCCACTGTGGACCAGCAAGTACTGGGTGCTGGAGGTAGACTGATTTAAATCTCCAGGCCAATTGGCATTCAGCAAAGAGCCTGGAGCCTACCTAAGCCTAAGCCCTGCCTCCAGGAGCTCCACCTACAGTACTTCCTTGCACACTGCAGCAACCCAACTAATACTGCTGAGAAGGGAAGCCAAGAATCCTTCCAATCCAATGAAAACAATTCTTTAGCTTTCCATGGGGATTATTCTTTCTTTTTATTTTCTCTGTTCAATTATGATCTGATAGTTCCCTGCCCTTTCCCTTGCTCAGCTGAAATCTGGATATTCGGGAACTGTGCTCCCTCCAGAGGCCTGGGGAAGAACACACTCCAAGCTCCTTGGTGTCCATTTTTCTGCAGTTACAGGAAAGAGGTTTTGGTTTCCTTGTTGGCTGCCAACAGCAGATCTCCCAGAACTGGAGACTGCCCTCAGAGTCTTGCTTCAGGGCACCTTCCACCTGAAAGTTAGATAAGAAAATTTCACTCTTGCCAAATCCCTCTCAGGTACTGCATCTCTCTGACTCCCCTGCCTCTGATATATAGACCAAGACTAAAAGGTCTCCCTCGGTTAGGCCAGGTCCACTCTGATAATTTCCCCATCTTAAGGTCAGTTGACCAAGGATCTTCTTGACATTCACAAAGTCCCTTCCCATCAACACCTACATTAGAGTTTGATTGGATAACCAGGAGAAAGTGTGTGTACACCAACCAGGGCCCTTAAATCTCAGGCATCATCTTGGAATTTTGCTTGCCACAGTGATGCACCAATGTTGGGTTCTTAGACTTTCCAAGTGTATCATAGTAATGAGGGAAAATAGAAACTGGGAATGGGTATAAGGAAATCCACTGCAGTATCTCTGCAACTTTCCTGTAAATCTAAAATAATACCAAATAAAAGGTAAAGTTCTTGTTGAAAATCCCAGTTAAATATGCCAATTCTTTCCTGCTGGGACATAAACTGATGGAACTATTATATTCAACTACTATAAACAATAACGGGGGAATGAAGATCAAGAAGATGTCAAGCAAGAGTCGAGGGAGGGAGAAAAGGCAGCAGTTCATATTTATTGAGCATTTATTAAATACTAGACATTTTCTTAAGCACAAAAAAGTTTTATTTAATCTCCAAAACAGGTCAGTAAGTTACTATTTTATTGGGTAATCACTGTGTTTTACAGATGTGGAATTGTGATAGAGAAGGTTGTATGATTGCTCAAGGTCCCACAGCTAATATGTGGTAGAATTGGCAGTCAAATCAGGTAATCTGATTTCAGAGAACTCACTCAGAAGCATCTCCCTGTCAGATCTCTGTCTTTATCCACAACAACACAGTACTTCAGCCACTCTGCCCTCTTCTCAGAAGCTGAGAGCTTCCAAAGAATGGAACATAGGCAGTAGTTTACATCTGACCCAAATTCTGCTATCAATCTGATTCATCACCATAGAAGTCAAAACTCCATTGTCCCTACTGACTGCAGAAAAGAATAACTGATTCTCAGTCATGGGGGTCTTTATCTCCCACCTCTATTCTTGGAGCTCAGAGCTCATTCAGATGAGTTTGTGTTCATTTCTAAATACATTCTGAGGCAGATAATGTGATCAACTGCACTGAATTCTTTTTTTTTAAAGAAAGAGAGAATTTTAATATTTCTTTTTTAGTTTTTGGCGGACACACATCTTTGTTTGTATGTGGTGTTGAGGATCGAACCCAGGCCACACACATGCCAGACAAGCGCACTACCACTTGAGCCACATCCCCAGCCCAACTGCACTGAATTCTTACCAGGCTTAACTATTTTGAAACAAATTTGAATTGTTAATTCATACATCAATCAAATGAGAACAAGAGATTTATTTGAAAACCATTATTCACGTTGAAATTTTTCTTAAGCTTTAATTCTGAGATTTTCTCCTTTTATTACGTCTAGGAAAGACAATTTCTCTCTCATCTGTACTTGAAATTCCAGGACCCATTTCCACACCCCTGGGTAAATTATGTGGCTGAATGGGTACCATGATTGGGCAGGCATGGGCCATGTGACCAGTTGAGGACATTTTGTACTATGATTGGCAGTTTACCAGAATAGCACCAGTTAGCACTCAGATTGGGTTTAAGCAGAAGCTCCTCTGCTTTTGCCAAATAGCATGTTACCAACTGTATCTCCTGGCTTTTTTCTAATATCAACCTTTGACCACTCACAAAGATGCCCAGATCCACTTGTAAGCCCAGTGAAACAGACCTTGGGGGTATGGAAGGAAGAGGCCCCATGTCTCTAGCTGGTGGGAAAATGCAAATAAAGGCTTGCACTGGAGCTGTGGTTGGCCACAGCCCTCTGTGTCTGTGTACTTGCTGGCCCATCTCTACTGCGTTTTGAGTCACTGGCTTCCTAAAGGCTTATTACTAACAGCTCTGATGAATCACTCCTCTCTTTCCTCCCTGACTTTTTAAATAGGCTGGGAAGATCTGCTCATCTGAGGTTGCAATGAACATGGGAGTTAAGGTATCTTCAGAAGGTGGTAATTTCATTCCCCTCAGTTTATACCCCAAAGAGGAGCTGCTGGGTCACACAGTAGTACCATTTTTATCTCCCCAGAGCCTCCATGCCATTTTCCACAGTGACTGCACCCATCTACATTCACACCAACAATAACACAGGGTCTTTAAAGACACAACCTGTTTTAACTAACCACAGGTTTTTAGGTGACTCTATTGCACAACCTGGCTGTGAAAACCCTTTCACCTGGATTCTTCATCTTTCCAGAACCACCTGTTTTTCTTCCACAGAGCAGATTGTAAACCCCTTCTGGTTCATTTTGGTACTGGGGTTTCAACTCAGGGGTGCTTTACCCCTGAACTTCATCCTCAGTCCTCTTTTTTGTTATTTTTTGTTTGTGTGTTTGAGACAGAACTTTGTTAAGTTGCTGGCACTGTCTTCAATCCTGTAATCCTACTTCCTCACCCTCCCCACTCACTGGGATTACAGGTGTGTGCCACCAGGCTTTGTTTACACACCTTCCTAATGCATGGAAAAGCTATCTTTCAAAACACTCCATTCTTTGTAGTAATCAGGCTGCTTGGGACCAAGGTGCTGGGGTTCTGGGTAGTCACACTAGCAACAGACTGGAGAAGGTTTTCAGATCTCACCTTGACAGCTTTCCATGAATTCCAAATCTTCAGCCCACAAGAGATCAGAAATTTAATCATCAAAATCATCAACAAAGATCTGGAATCAACCATAAAATAAATTCATTATTCAGTTAACTGTACATAGAAATGGAAGATGCCATTTATGATAGTCAAAAGGAAAAAAATACCCAGGTATAGGCTCAAAAGGAACATCCAAAAGCTTTATGAGAAAAATTAGAAAACATTCCTGAAAGACATAAAAGTAGACACAGATAAAGAGACATACTATGCTCCAGGACAGAAAAACTCAAAACCAGAAATGCATCTGATCGCCCTAAGTTAGTTTACAAATTTAATAAATCTCTCCAGAGCAGGGGTTGGGGGAGGGGGAGAGAAGGGAAAGGGATGAGAGAAGAGGGGAGGGAAGGAGAAGTAAGGGAAGGGGAGGGCAAAGCGGAAGGGAAGGGAGAAAAATATGCAGAAAAAATGGAGTGTTGACACATTGCCCTGGGGTTGTAAAATGTTGCAGCTACACTGGAAGCAATTTAGCAGCTCCTCAAAATGAAACACATAAAAATACCCTATTACCCAGCAATTCCACTCCCAAGTGTAGACATTCTTACAAAAAGTTATACATAAAGTAATCTTAGCAGTATTATTCTTAAGAGCCAAAAAGTCAAACACAAATGTTTATTAACTGATGATCAAATACACACAATCTGACATATCTGCACAATGTATTATTAGCAACAGTAAAAAAAGACATACTGGGATGGAGATGTGCCTCAGTGGTAGAGCACTTGTCCAGCAAGTGTGAGGCACTGGGTTCCATTCTCAGCACCATATATAGATAAATGAATAAAGTAAAGGTCCATCAACATCTAAAAATTAAAAAATTAAAATAGAATGACATATTAAGTCATACTACATCTTAGATTGACTTTGAATGTATTGTGCTAAATAAAAAATTATGACATTAATATAACATGTCCAGAATAGGCAAATCCAGAGAAATGGACAATGGAATCATGATTTCCATGAGTTGAAGCAGGGGGGAACTGGGAATCATGGTTAGTGGATATGGAGTTTCTTTATGGAGGGTTAGAAATGTTTTAAAATTAGATAACAAATATGTCTACTGCATGACTCTGTGAATGTACCAAAACCACTGAATTGTGCACTTTAAATGTAGAAATTATGTGATATGTAAATTATATTTTTAAAAACTGTTATATTTTTAAACAATATAAAAATGACATTTAATTTAATTTAAAATTTTAATTTAATGTTAACATTAAATTAAATTAGGGGGCTGGGGTTGTAGCTCAATTGGTAGAGTGCTTGTCTTCATGCACAAGGCCCTGGGTTCAATCCTAGCACCACCAAAAAAAATAAAATTTAAAAAAAAATTAAATTAAATTAGATTTTATTTAAAAAAAACAAAGAAATATCTATACCTCATAGATTTGATAAAGGACTTATAGCCAAAATATATAAAATATCTTTAATTCAATAATATAGGAAGAAGACAAACTACTTAATTTTAAAATAAGCAAATGATTATATAATTATATTATATTAAATAATATAAGAAGGCATACAAGTGGCCAATAACTAACATAAAAATTATATCTTTAAAAACTATTATTATTATTATTATAAATAAAAAATTATTTATATTTTTAAATAATATGAAAAATAACATTTAATTTAATTTAAAGTTTTAATTTAATTTAATATTAAAACTAAAAGAAACACAGACTGTGAAGAAATATTTATATATCATAGATTTGATAAAGGACTTATAGCCAAAGTATATAAAAATGTCTTTGATTCAATAATACATGAAGAAGATAAATTACTTAATTTTAAAATAAACAAATGATTAGATTATAAGAAGGCATACAACTAGCCAATAACTAACATAAAAATGATAAACTTGATTAATCATGGAAATGTCAATCAATACCACCTTCCCCCATTAGAAGGACTGCAATCATGAAAACACTGATGTTGGCAGGGATGGAGAGACACGAGAACTTCATACATTACTGGTGGGATGTAAAGCAATACAAACACTGGAAAACAGTTTACAGTTTCTTTAAAGCTAAACAAATTATCATATGACCCTGCAGTGACACCCTTAGGAATAGACCCAAAAGAAACAAAAACCTACATTCACACAAAGAACTCATGATGGCAATGACTGGGACCAAGCTAAGGTTCATGAGCTGGTGTCTAGATAAATAAATGCCTCTTTTCTACCAAACAGAACAATATTCAGCAATAAAAATGCATTAAGAATCGATGCAGGCCACAATGAACTCTGTTATTCTGTATAGTTAAAATGCACTAATAATTTTTAAAAGCATCAATATCTGATACAAAAAGATAAAACTCAAACACATTATGCAAATGAAGGAAGACAAACAAAATGTACATTGTATAGTTCCATTTATATGAAATGTAGAAAAAAATTATAAATGCAGAAAACAAGTCAGTGACTGCCTGGGGCTGGGAATGGAAACAGGAATGAGGAAAGTGCTTTAGGGGTAATGGAGATCTTCCAAACATAGATTTGGTGATGGATGCACAACTCTGGGAATTTACCAAAAATCAACTAGCTGTGATTTACAATGTACATGAATTTTATGGTATGTAATTTACTGTTCAGCAAGACTGTTGAAAAATAAGTCAGTAAGGTGAACTGATAAAACGTAAAACAAGTCACAATGAAGAGCACCAGGAAAAGATTCCAAGTTTTTTTCAAAGAATCTAAAAAAAAAAAAAAAAAAAACATCATTTGTGGACCAGGGATGTAGCTCTATGGTAGAGTGTTTAGAGTGTTTACCTGTTATATAAGAGAAGCTGGGTTCAGTCAACAGAACAACAACAACAAAAAAAAAATACCATTGGGTAATACTCATGTCTCACTGAAAAAAATAACAGAGATACATAAATGAGGACAGCTAGTCTTCTAAAAGTTTTTTGAAGTATTTACTTTCCAAAATGTAGGAAAAAAATGACAATACTGATGGCTGCAACATTTTACATCCATTTCAAGTATAAAAAAGTTTATGGAAACTAACAGTGGATTTTGTTTGATTGGAAGGTGAAAACAAGGGAATCCTCTCTCTCTGGAATATTGTTTCATTTTGCTCTGGCTTTTGCAATTTAATTTACGTTTCCCTAGTGTGTTTCTAAGTTCCCTCCGCTGTGTGCACCTTACACAATATCTGCTGAAAAGAAACAGGGAATGCACACATTGAATGATTGTCGTATTTTACTTGTATAATATACCAAAATATTGGAACCAAAGAGACCCCTAAAATCCCAAGAAGAATTCACTCTCTTTATCCAAGATTCCCCTTCTCCCCACTGATGCACAAAACTTTGCAAGACCTTCATTTACTTCCAAAGGAAACCCTCGGGGAGTGGTGTTTGGGTCTGGTTCACATTCTGCAGGGACACACAAAAGGACGTTTCACCTTCAAGGAAAATCATAAATACACATTATTACATCATTAAATCACAGGTTTAATGTTCGGATTGGAAGGCCAGCCGCTCAAGACGGCAGCGCACTGAAGGTTTCCAGGATCCTACCAGTGCCCCAACAATGCTTCTGGACCTCCAAGGTCATGGCCACGACTTTCTTAGGGAGAAGAAAATCTGCCAAAGAAGAGGACACTGTGGGACTCGCGGTGCCTGATGAAGAACAGGAAGGGGTGATCGCAGTGGACTTGCTCACAGCCCCCGGCCGATGAGACCATGTAACCTATGCCGGTGGCCGCCATAGAGAAGATATTCTTCTATGAAGAAATGTAGTAACAAATATTTTTTAAAACTTACTAATTTCTAATATGCAGTAAGTTTCACCAAATTGTTTAAACTTCTATAAGAAAAGTATGTTTTCTTCTATAAGAAAAGTACATATGTTCTCTATCACACTTAAATCACTGAAAGTAGGAATTCCAAGAGTAAACCACAGAGACTTATTTGTGACGCCATTTGTGTTGGGATATGAGGTTTCCCCCAAAAGCTCACAGGTTAAGACAGGCAGGAATATTCAGAGGCGAAATGAGAGTGTAACCTAATCAGTGGATTAATCCATTTGGTGGATTACTAATTAGAAGGGACTGCTGACCTGGGTGGTAACTGTAGGCAGGTAGGGTGTGACGAGAGGAAGCAGGTCACTGGGGGCGTGCCTTTGGGGTTTCTATTTTGTCCTGGTGCCTCCTTCTCTCTCTGCTTCCTGGCTGCCCTGAGCTGAGCCACTTCCCTGTGCTGAGCTCTTCTGCAGGGATCTTCTACCCCACCTCAGGCCCAGAGCTGGAGTCAGCTGATTATGGACTGAAACTCTGAAACCACAAGCCCACAATGAACGTGTCCTCCTCTAAGCTGTTCTTGTCAGGTATTTTGGTCATGGTGACACAAAGCTGACTAAACGCACCCCTGACAATAAGGAAGAGACCATCTGATGCATGGATCACACTGTTTGCATGACAGTGTATCCTGTTACATAAGCCATTTTCCCTTTTTAAGAACATGATCTGCCCAAGTGTGTTTTGGCAGTTCTCTCTGCATAAAGATAAAAGTCATATGGTGGAGCAGAGAGGACAGGGAGGGAGGGGACACGTGGACAGTGCGAGGCTCAGGGGAAACTGCCCACGGGTTCCTTACCTTTTCTATTTGGTCTGCGCTGTTCCCTCTGGCACCAAGGAGGAGCATGCTTAGCGCAGAGAGCAGACTCAGTGGAGAAAAGAAGACATTGTCTCCTACGTTGTTACTGCTCAGCTCCTTGAACACATCAAGACAAAATTCAACGTTTGCTGTGCTGAGGGAGCCCATTCTGACACCAAGCTCTGCCTGAGAACGGGAAGGAGAAAACAATCTCAGAACATCACTTGATGATACCCAGAGTTCAGGTTATACATGTCATGAATGTAGGCGTCTGATCTCACAGCTTCAGGAAAACGTATACGTCCTGTCCCAGCCTCTGAAAAAGTAGCAAATGCTAGAAGGAGGAATTCACTTCGTTTTAGATTCTAATGAATAGATCTACTATCCTCCAGCCAATGGCTCAACACTATCTCACCATCTCTTGTGAACATGGAAGAATGAACTGTAGGGAAATCCCTTCATGGCCCCCACTTGTCCCTGCAAGAGTTCTGTTTCTATTCTTCACACTTGAATAAGTCTTTTCACTCTTACCAAAAAAAAAAAAATGATCTATTATTGTTCTGGAGCAAAAGAGCATGGGGAATTGGACTCTTTTGTGCTTGATTTCCATGCTTTAGGAAACACCTCAGCCTGGAATTCGTGCAGAGAAATTCTTTAACTAAAGAAACTCAGCCAAACAAGATATTGTCCCACTAGACTGACAACTTTGCAGCCTCATAGGAGGGAAATGCCTCCGTCTCAGTCATGCTTGCACAAATTATCTGATAATAATGTAGTGTTAGGCAAAATTCTCTGCACATATTTTCACTGGTCCATTATAGTTGCACATAATAGTGGGATTCGTTGTGAGATAGTCATACGTTTTTATTTCCTTGATGGACCTCACTCCCTGTACTCCTCCAAGAAAGTGCAGCAACACTGTAAAGTGGGCCACACCATAGGAAGGTGATCAGAGCCCCAATCCTGGGCTCATGACCATGTTAGTGGCAATTGAGGGATGAAGAGGAATGCTGAGATAGAAAATATGACCTAGTACATGTGTTACCTTGGGAATTGAGCATGCTGGGAAGGAAGAGTTTATTCTATTCACTACACCAAGACTAATGGAGCTAATTGTAGGGAGTTACAGAAATAATAGTGATCAAGAATCATTTCTGGAGGCTGGGGATGTGGTTCAAGCGGTAGCACGCTTGCCTGGCATGCATGCGGCCTGGGTTTGATCCTCAGCACCACACATAAACAAAGATGTTGTGTCGGCAGATAACTAAAAAAAAATAAATATTAAAATTCTCTCTCTCAAAAAAAAAAAAAAAAGAATCATTTCTGTCCCCGAAAGTCTTGTTGTTCAGGAGCCTGGTGCTTCCTGGCCCTGACTTTCAGCTGACCCTCTCTCCTGGTCCCACCCCGCCTCCTCTGTCTTCTGTAGGACCTCCTTCCACATTCAACCTCCATGCATGATGAATCAGGGTTCAGATCTTGGGCCTCTCCTGCATTCACGCTCAGATCCAAGTTGACCTTATCCAGCCCCAGGCCTTGCATGAGGTAGATATGCTCTGAGCCCCTGCATTTACGCTGCCCCTGAGTTCCAGACCATCCAGCCAGCTACACACTCAAACTCCGCTCTGTAGCTAATAGGTCTCTCAAACCTAAGGTGCAGAAATGAACACCCCCTCCCCAGCCTCTCCTCTGGTAAATAGCACCTTCACTTCTCTACTTGTTCAGGCTAAAGAGCTTGGGATCACCTGTTGCAGAAGGGGCCCCAGCAAACTTCCAGAGATTGGCTCACCGTGGCCCCAGCAAACTTCCAGCTGCTAGCTGATTGGCTCCTCTGAGGTGATGCTCATTGGGCTGTTGCCCCGCCCATTCAGACCACGGAGCTTCTCATTGGGGAACTCTTTTGGCTCCGCCCATGCGGCCCAGCCAATTGGCTCAAGAGCGGAGGAGTGGGGCTTCAGAGGCTCCCCAGAATCCAGTGGTGGCAGTTGGGCTCTGAGGGAATTCCTGAAGAGCTTGTGTGGTGCAGCATGTGTTCTAAAAATATATCTTCTTTGTGCTTGACAATTGGCTCCTGAATTGTGCCAGCCAGACTATGGCATTTTTTTTTAGAACACACATTTTACCACAGGAGCTCTTCAGAAATTCCCTCAGAGCCCAACTGCCACTACCGGTTGCCAAGAACGTCTCAACCCCCACTCCTCCCAATCTTGTGGCTGATTGGCTGGGCCATGTGGGCGGAGCCAAAAGAATCCCCAAATGAGCAGCTGTGGTCTGAATGGGCAGGGAAACAGCCCAATGAGCATCACCACAGAGGAGCCAATCAGCTGGCAGCTGGAAGTTTGCTGGGGCCACAGTGAGCCAATCAGCTGGAAGTTTGCTGGCCAGCTGTGAGCCAATCAGCTGGAAGTTTGCTGGGGCCCCTTCTGCTGTGGCTCTCAACAAATCTCCCTTAAATGTTTTCTCATTCACAGTCCATCTATGAAAATATCCTGTTTCTTCAGCTTCAAAAATATCCACCCTCTGCCCACTTCTCACACTCTTCAGTTACCACCCTGGTCAAAGGTACCTTCCACTCTCTCCTGGAGTACTGAAACAGTCACCCAGCTGCCTACGTCCCTCTTTACCCTCTCCGTGGTATGTTCTACAGAAACTAGAGTGATATTTTTAAAAGATGCTCTCCCCTACCCAAAAGCCCTGTTTTTTCCCTCCTCTCAGGGAAGAAACCAAAATCATTACCATGGAAAGCAAGGCTCTCCAGGCTGGCCCCAGCTCCCTCCCAGACCTCATCCCCTACCACTCTCCCACCAGTTCACCCTGCATGAGCCATGTCACCTCCTTCCATTCCTTCTGGGTGACATGTTCTCATTAGTAAGAATCCCTGATCACTCATTCAGTTTGAGAAGGCAGCCACCATCTCTCCACCAGAGCCCCAATGTTCATTTTCTTCTGCCACTTGTTACATGTCACTGGACTGACTGAGTATGTATGTGTTTATTGTTGGACCCACTTGCTCCAGGGTGTCACCTTTATTAGAGCAAGGGCTAGGTTTTGCCCTTATGCTTTTTTTTTTCTTGTGTAGTTGTAAATGGACAGAACGCCTTTATTTGTTTACTTTTAAGCGGTGCTGAGGATGGAGCCCAGTGCCTCACACATGCTAGGCAAGCACCCGGCCCCTGAGCCCCAGCCCCAGCCCTGCCCTTATGCTTTCTTCCAGCACCTGGACCAGTGCTGGCCACAGAGCAGCCACAGGATAAGCACCTGTGAAAGAAGCACAGGAGGGGATTTCAGTCTGGTCAATGTGATGCTGAGGGAGCAGGAGGCAGGGGCACAGAGAACCTGAGAGGTAGGACAGACCTGGAGCAGGCGAGGTGCCTGCTGCCTCTTGAAGAATGAAATCAGACTCACCCAGGTGTGTGCATGTCAGAAAAAAGCTCCCCACAGAAGGAACGGCGTGAACAGGAACTCAGACACCCAAGAAAATGCTATGTTACAAAAACATGAAATGGGCAGTCAAAACAGTGGTGGGAGGCCGGCAGGACAAGTCCTTGGGCACTCTGCAAGCCCCATTTAGGAGAGACCAGACAACTCATGGTGTCTGTCCACTCCCAGGCACAGACACTTAAATGGCCTCTTGCTTTACACCATCACAAAGAGTGCTGTGATGAACATCCTCATACACACCCAAGTACACACCTATTCAAGAATTTCTTTGTAAACAAACAATTGAATCACTCAGTTTGCAATAGCCCAAGTACTACACGTGTACCATTCAGAGTCTTAAGTCTTGTGGGGTGGGCCATGTTTCTGCAGTTCTGCAAAGAAGACAGCAATGGCTTGCAGGGGTCATTGCAGTCAGTCAAAGAGTGAGGATCCAAACAGGGGTCCATCTGTTCTCAAATCTATGTTTCACCCACCTACTGCCATATGCTAGTAAGATAAGCTGTTCTTTGAGATAAAATGATGATTTTATTACCCTTTTTCTATTCCTTTGTATCAATGACAGTGTCTTGCAAGAAAAATGAAGAAATTTTGTGTAGGATTTACAGCATTAATAGGCTAACTTTATAGTTAATGAATATATTATTATATTTCCTTACTTCACAGATCTTACGAATCTTCAAGAGTTCAGCTCACAGTACAAAAAAGGGAAGATTTTAGGTTCAAGTTTTTCTAAAATATCATTGGAAATATATAACTAGAATTAGTCTGTGAACTTTGGTACTTAGCAGGCTTATTAGCAAGATGGAGTTTTAACTGTCATCAGTGTAGCACGGAGGGCGTCTATGGTTCCTCTTCATTTTGCAAAATTCTACATTTTAGCAGCAAAAAATTTTCACAAAGAGTCCCAATGTCAGCCTTTTATTCCACTGAGCTTATGCATTATACTTTATTGTCTTCACATGTACCATGCAGATTTGGGTTCATTGAACACATTGGTCTTCCTCACAGGACTGACCATTCCCTGAGGGCAGGGAAAATATTCCCAAGAAATTATCAGTGTTCTCACATTCACCCCCAAATCCACGTCAGTTAGAGAAATCAACATTCTGAATATTCCACAGCTTCTAGACCGATCTGTATTACCTAGTCAGTTTCATGGAAGAGGAAGCCCACAGTTAACAGAAGTCCCAAGGCACATGGAGTTTTATCAGAGTTGAATGGACCCCTGAGAAGGTCCCACTCAGGTGGGGAGAGAAAGCTGGGAGTGTCCTAAACGTTGACGAGCTTCGACCTGAATCCCCAGACATGGAATGAATTATAGAAAACTCCTTTGCACCTTTTTGTCTGCTTCTGGGGGTAAGAAAATTCTCTGCCAAGCAAATGGAACGTGACCTCAGGAAGCTGCTATGGGAGAGAGTTAGGGAAAGGCAGGTGCTGGAGACTTTCTGGGTTACAAGGGAGGTTTCCAAAAGAGACCCAGCTCTCCAGGAAATGTGAGGAAGGAACCTATCTCACCAGGTGATACTGACACTGAAGGACTGCTGGGGACAGAGGGTCTAGGCTAGTTCTAGGGGAGAAACATCTCCAAATGTTCCTAAGACATCAGCCTCATAAAACCCAGAAGGCAGCCACTCACAGGACTCTTGTCTTGTGACAGCTTTTTTAGTGCCCAGAAGTCAGAGCAAATCCTTTTCTCTCACTCTCTGTCCTTCAAACTCTCTAAAGTTTTGCTCAGTCTTAGAACTAATCGAAATTTCCAAATGCACACCACATCACACAAACATAAACCCTCAGACTTTTATGCCCATGTGCAAAAATACACATATTAACAGACTGATTTTATAGCCATAAGAAAAAAAACACAGAACAAGCAAAATAAAGAAATTCTTTCTAACACATGGTGATTAATAAGGCCAACTGAGTGGAGATGAGATCCTTCAAGGAACCAAGAGAGGCTTCATCCTACAGGACACACAGCCATGCATGACTAGCTCTGTTTCAAATAAGGATTGTTATTAAGTAGAAAATATCCACGGAGTTTCATTTTACTAAACAAATCAGAGATTTGAAATCAAGTGAGCCTGCCTCAAGAATTTTAAAATGCACATTATCAATGATATTCCAATGTGTTTATGGATTCATAAAGGAATCAACAGAAGCCACACTTATTAAAATATAAGCTTCCCCCTCATTTGGCTCACATGTCAAAGGGCCTCATATTGCTTTTATTGGTTCCCCTTTGACAATAAGCTCAACCAGGATAAATGACAGAAATACTTCTCCTTACCTTTGCTGCTTTCTGATGGTGAAGTGGACAGCTTGGCAGGCTGGACTGGAGCTTTGTCCCTTAATGAAATGCAAGCCTTCACTTTTTTGCCCCTCCCTTTTCATTTGTTTCCTTAGTGACTCAACTCCCCACCTGCTGGGCACAAAGCCCAGCCCTAACAGGAAGTGCTTGTAAAGGGCCTGAGAGCCACTGTGAGGGATGGCTGGGCTCTGGAGAAGCTGGAAGTTCTGACCCTCTTTCTGCTTTACTAATAGGGAAACATTGACAAACCCAGCCCTGATACAAGAAAAAAAGGCTCTTTCTAAAGAGAACCACATCAGCACATCACGTTGGCAATGCCATACTGAGAATTCCAGGGATTGCCAGTGTCCCTGTACATGACACAAAGCTACTCAACAGGAAGGATTCCAATTATGACAAATGCTTCCCAGCCTGAGGCACATTGATCCCAAGATCTCCTGGGCTTTTCTGCATGGAGCATATATATGCTTTCATGTGGCACTTCGGAAACCCACCAGCAGGCAAATCCTGTCCCATTAAAAAGAACACAAGAGTGTGTTCACCCGGAGTTATTCTGTGGTTTCCATTTAAACCTTGGCATGAAGAACAAGCCTCTACTATCCACAGGCTGAGATTGCAGAACTGGGGGAGAAAAACTACTGATGAGGGGTGGGGTGAGAGTTGCAGATGAGATCTCTTTGGGGCATACAACAGGCAGAAGCAGCATCAGAAGTAAAGCCCCATTCCCCCTGGCCAGTCTGTCCACAATCCAGCTGACCCAGAAGGACACCACCCCAGCCTTAAGCTGTGAGGGCCGACTGCACTATTTGTGATGAGAGAAAGTCCATATGGCACAGAGTTTTCTCTTCTTTCTCAACATGCAATATGTCTGCCCTCAGTCAAAACTAAACCATTCTTCAAAACATGAGAACCAGAAACTTTGATCTAAAATTATGGAACTAAGACCCACTGAGCCCCCAGGTTCTCATAAAAATAATTGTACATGAGCAACCATATCGAACTGAAAGTGGTTCACCACCTTCCAGTCCCTCTTTGTGTTGAGAGGAAGTATTTTCTGACATGAGCCAATCCCCCAATCCCACTGGGGCATCCATGGTTGGGGAGGTTCGAATCCTATGTTGAAAACTGATCCTCTACCTCCTGATTTTGTTCTCATCTTTCCTGAAATCCCATAAGAAGAGAATAAATTTCTTAACTTTCTTTCTACGTAAGTATCAGGCTGATTAAAGAAACTCTTTGTGTCCCTGGTCAGGATCGTGTCTCTGCTGTCCCTATTGGAGAGGCTCTCACTTCTTCCCAGGTGGGAGGATGTACGTTGGCCCAGCACTCTTGCCTCTGTTCACCCTCCCATTCACTCCTCCTCCCCTAAGGTCCTAACCTGGATTCCTTGGAAGAAGAGCCATAGACAGAGTCTTACATTCAGTCATGTATTTGGAACATGATCATATGGAATAGAAGTAGGAGAGAAAGAGGTGGATCAGGGAAAGAGGGACGGCTACTGCCATGATTGTGCTTAAGTTAGGCTCTGGCACCTGGGCCCTCAGACCTTCCAAGGAACCTTGCTTTCCACCCAGGGGGAACACAGGGAAAGCAGTTCTCTATTGGCTTTCGTCCCCATGGGTCCAGAAGGGCTCCACGGGTGCTGTGGGCTGGAGCCACACTTTATTAGTAATTTAAAGTGAGAACGACACTTTCAAGGGTATTTTGCTGTGGCTTGCAAAGTCAACAGCTCTCAGGACTCCAGATCCTTGGAATGTGATCTCCACAACCCACCTCCATTTTTTGATAAAGTTTCATCATTTACTGTCAGGACATAAAAAAATTAAATTAAATTAAAATAAAAACATGACTTTCTCAATGAAACACTTCAACTTTTACTTTCCCATGCATAAGGCAATTCTTTTAAAGTAAGTCATATGATATAAAACTAATAATTTTTTAAATACCTAGAGCACTTTCCATTCAGTCAGACAAGCCTTTGGCAAAGAACTATATGTGAAAAAAAAAAGAAAGAAAACGTGTAAGGCACATATCCAAGAAAAATAATCAACAATGTCATTGTTATATTTTCCAGAATGGAGAGAGAGAGAGAGCCTTTAACAATAAGGAACCTTTCTATGTCCCTGAGGGTGGATGCTTCCAGTCTCACGTGGACCTCCCTACCTTGTCTTTACACTTGGAAATTTTTCTCAGGCAAATCAAGAGGAATCTCCTACTAAAAGGTAAACTGAGAGAGAACTAAGTACATAAAAATACACTGTAAAGTTCATCAATAAACACTATTAAGAAGTAAACAAGGGGCTGGGATTGTGGCTCAGTGGTAGAGCACTTGTCTAGCATGTGTGAGGCACTGGGTTTGATTCTCAGCACTGTATATAAATAAATGAATAAAATAAAGGTCCATCAACATCTAAAAAAATTTTAAGAAGTAAAGAAGCCATAGACTGGAAGAAGATATTCACATGTAGATTTAAAATGATATTTGTGTGCAGAATACACAAAAAAATAACTGCAACTCAAAAAGTTACAGATAAAGAAATAGGCAAATATCTTATACAGGAAATTCACTGAAGAACGTGTAGATGGTCAATAAGCACACAGAGTGCTCAATGCCATTAGTCATTAGAGTACCTTGAACTAAAACCACAGGGACACATAACATCACACCCATGAGAATAAGCCAGTAACACAGTGACCAACCCAAACTGACAGGGGTGTGGAGCAACCAGAACTCTCCTACAAGGTTTGATATGTATTTACCCTAAGATCTAGAAATTCCTCCAAAGTACTTCTCTAAAACAATTGAAAGTATGCCCACTATAAGTCTTTTAGAAGAACATCAGTAGAACTCTAAACGTAAGAGCCACATATTGGGTGCCCACCAAGAGGAAAAACCATGAAGAAACCACATTGCACCATGTGGTGAAGCATTACCCAGCCTCAAAAAAGAACAAAACAAAAAAACACAGTACAGATAAAGCTCAAATGCATCCCACTGAGTTACAAAAAAGACACAAACTTTTTAGCAAAACCATCATATAATAACAAAATTCGTGAATAGTTATCTTTGGGGTGGATTGGCTAAGAAAGGGTGAAAAGGAACTTTCTGGAACAACAGAAATGCCTCATTTCTTCACAGGAGTATGGCTTCCCTGAGTCCATAATGACCTGACGTGTTTGAGCATTTCACCATATGTAAATCATACATCAACAATAGTGTTCTATTTTAAATTAAACTTTTTATTTTAAGATAATTGTGGATTCACTCATAGGTTTATAAGACATAATACACTGATCCTGTGTGTTTCTCAAGGGTAGAATCTCATAAAGTTATTTTACAACTCTCAACCAGGATATTGACATTAACAAAGTCAGGAGACAAAATATTTCCTCTTCCACCCTCTGGTAGCCACTCCCATTCCTCCACCCTAACTTCTTAGAGCCTGGCATCCACTAATCAATCTGAATCAATCTGGTTTCCATTCTTTTAATTTTCTCATTTCAGTAATGTCAAATAAATAGAATTGTGCTATATGTAACCTCTGGGGTTTGGCTTCTTTTTCCCTGACCATGATTTTCTGGAGATGCATCCAGGTTGCTGCATTTATTATTGCATCCCTTTTTATGTCTGAGTGGTATCCCATAGTATGGATAGAGCACAGTATATTTAACCATTTTCTGATTGATTGATATCTGGATAGTCTAAACTTTGTGGGTCTTACAAATGAAGATGGGTCATATGGTACTTGAATTTTTTTAAGAAACTGCCAAAGCCCTTTCTAAGAATACCATTTTGTATTCCACTACTAATGAGCAAGTGACACAGTTCACATCCTTGCCTAGCTTTTGGGACTGTCACTATGCTTAAATTTTTGCCATTTTGATGGGTGAGTAGGAATAGCTAACTGTAGTTTTCTTTTGAATCCCTAATAGATAATGGAATTTTTCATGTGATTATTTGCTATTTTTCACAGCTTCTTTGCTGAAATGTCTCTTCATGACTTTTGAGCCATTTGCTAATTGAATTATTTCATGATGTTGATATCTAAGAAGACTTTCAATATTCTTATGATTTGTCCTGTTTCAGATATACTGAAGTTTTATCTTCTGCACAAGGTCTTCTACATAGAAAAGGCTTCTAATTTTGGTGTAATCCAATTTATCAATTTTTTCTTCCATCCCTCTGGTTTTCGGTGTCAAGCCTAAGAATTCTTTGCCTAGCCTTAGTTCCCAAAGATCTTTTCCTATCTTTTTGTTGATGAAAGTTGGATAGTTTTATACTTGCACCTAAGTCTGTGGTCCATTTTGAGTTCATCGTGAATGAGGTGTGAAGTTTAGATGAAGTTTTCACTGTTGCTGGTGTGTGTTGGTGCACTGAGTTTTAGGGAACACCATTTGCTTATTTTCCTATAGATACCGACTCCTCCATGCCCAGGGGTAGGAAAGGCCATCCTTCCTCCATGAGTTGCTTTTATACCTCTGTCACTAATCTGCTGAGCATCTTCCTGTGGCTCTATTCTGCGTTTTCCATTCTGCTTCATTCTGCCAACACCACAGTCTTGATGACGTCTGTAAATAAGGCTTGAAATGAAGTTGACCAATCTTTCTACTGTAGTCTTCCTTTTCAAAATCATTATTTTAAAGGACATTTTCAAGTGGTGTTAAGCTTATAGTTGTTTTTCAAATACTATAATAATAGTTTGGGGGAGAGCAGAATTTATAAACTCATAGAAAGTTACCATGCCTTAATGACACCTTCAAGGAGCTTTATGAATTTTACAACACCTCCCTCTGCCCACACTAAAGATGACTTCCAATATTTCTTGTAGGACTTCCTCATCACCACAGCCATGAACAGAAGTAAGTTCCTGTGGTTCTATAATAATTTCATGAATATAAATTACTTTTCTGACATAGTGGCCTCTTTTTAAATTTTAATTAATTTATTTATTTATTCTAATTATGTATGTATGACAGCAGAATGCATTTTGATTCATTGTACACAATTGGATATGTGCAGTCATACATGTACCTAGGGTAATGATGTTCATCTCATTCCACCATCTTTCCTGTACCCATACCCCTTCCCTCCCCTACCTCCCCTTTGCCCAGTCAAGTTTCTCCATTTTTCCATGGTGGCCTCTTATATTGGTGGTCCCCAAAGAACTTCTCAATATTCACACTTTGTGTAGTCTCCTCCCCTGTTGACTGGTTTTACTATTAAAATATGCCAAAAAATCATGTTTTATTAATATACAAAATTCATTGCTTACTTATATACCAAAAAAATGAACACATGGAATTCAAAATTTAAAATATAGAACTGTTTATATTAGCACCAAAAATATGTGTAAATCAAATAAAGACAAGGAATACTGCAAAATTGTGATGAGAGGACTCAAAAATGATCAAATAAATGGAGAGATATTTCATGTTCTTAGTTAAAAATAGTCAATGATATTCAAATGTTAGTTCTTTCCAGTTTGATCTACAGATTCAATACATACACAACAAAATTCCAGAAAATTACATTATGTATATCTGCAATCTGATTCTAAAATTTGTATGGAAAAACAAAAGACCCAAAATAACCAATATTAAAGGAAAGTATCAGTCTTTTTTTGGTAGAGAACTGATACTCAACTTTACAATTAACTGTACAGCTATAGTAATTCATACAATATATTATTGATGAGAGAAAGGGCAAATGAATCAATGGGTAGAAAAAAGAGCCCAGAAGTAGTTATCCTCTAGTAGAGTCCACAGATCTTTAACAAAGGAACAGAGGCAGCTCAAATGGAGAATGGATATTCTTCTTAACAAATTACTTTACATACCAAAAATATCATTCTACACACTAACCTTATATTTTAAATAAAAATTACTCAAAAGTAATTATAGTCTTAACTTAAAATGCAAAGTTGTAAAATTTCTAGAGAAAACCTAGGAGAAAATCTATGCAACTTCTGGTTTCATGATGAGGTTTTTAGACTCAACATCAAAAGCATGATCTAAGAAGTGAAAAAAATGATGGTAGGCTTAATTAGAATCAGAAACTTCTATGCTACAAAAGACACTGTTAAGAGAACAAGCAGGTGATCCCACAGACTAGGAAAAAAAAATATTTGCAAACACTCATGTAATAAGGGATTCGTAGCCAACATATACAAAGAACTCTTAAAACTCAATAATAAGAAAACAAACAACTCAATTAAAAAGTGGGCAAAAAGTCTGGACACTCTACCAAAGAAAATATATAAATGGCAAATAAGCACATTAAAAGATACTTAGCATCATACATCATGAGGGAATTGCAAATTAAGATAATGATAAGATACTCATCTAGTAGAATGGCTAAAATTCAAAGCACTGACAATGTCAAATGCTGCTGAGCATATGGAGCAAAAAGAACTCTCAGTGACTGTGCCAGGAATTCACACTGATTCTGTCAGTGTGAATTGGCTTAGAAGCACCAAGGCTGAATCTGCTGACCTTCCTCTTCCCTCTTTCCTTCAGTTCCCTATTTCATGAACATCCATCTCTATGCATCCTGATATCCAGGATTTGGGGTTCCTTGTAGTTTTCTTTCATGACTATTTAATCATGACATCAATAATGTTTTATGTATTTAATAAATAAATCTTACATAATCAAAATTTTATTAACTCTAATTCTATGAATTATCTTAATAAAAATATGGTTATATGAAGTTGTTGGAGAGTGGATGCTTTTGTCGGTTTTGTTCACTAAATTTTTTCTTTGTTCTGTTTCTTAATTCAACGTTTCATAGGCTAAGGAAATTGCCACTCAAGGGTTTAGTTATTTTGGATTTCTGAGCTCATCATCAAGGGCGAATTCTGTGCAGACCAGTTCCCCCCAACCCCAGGGCAGCTTTGTGTTGTCTTTTCCCAGGAACTCTAGGCACACTTATACCACTATTTTTATATCAGTTTATAAGCAAGGTGATTCTCAAATTAATGCACTAATATAAATTCAACCCTAGAGAATAGCAGATCAATAGTAATAATTTGCTATTGATTATTACTGTTATTCAGGACTTAAGCAAACATAGTGATGCTTCCTTTAAATCTCTTTTCAATGTAGTTGAATTATTTTCCTAATTCAACATTTCATCACTTGTGGTTGCCCATTAAGGGGCTCCAGTTTGATGCAGTTTCTCAGTTCCAACAATTTTGAGGTTTGGTGTAGTATTAAAATGCAATATCACAGTTAATTGGCTATAAATATTCTCCAATTACACATGTCTGTGTGAGACCAGAGTTTCTTAATGTACTTTGATCTAAACAACATACAGTAATAGATTAAATATGTGTGCAGATATATAAATCTAGGTAGACATCAGTTATACTGTCAGACTTGAAAGAGATTTGTAAAAATGAAAATTTGAATGCCTCTTTTACCAATATTTGGGGTGGGGGTAATTGGAAAACAGGTTCGTGAATGAAAAATTTATATTAACATGCAATGGTTGCATTGTTACTTTAATGCTAAGATATTATTTATATATTTAAGAAGGGGTTTTTTGGCTTAAATTTCTAATACAGTGAATATCATTAGAGAAACGCACAAAAACAAAAGTTCTTCAAGACCCTTAATTCTGAGGAGTGTGAAGGAATCCTGGGCCACAGTGCCTGGCACCACTGTGCTGGACACGTCTTCCATTTCACATGTGGGTCCCTCCCTCCTGGTATCCCATCCCTTCTCACCTTTCCCAGTGAACTACTCCAGCTCCTTTTCCTCTTTCCACCACTGACTTCACCTCAGTTTCTATCCTTCCCCCGACCATTATTATATCATGCCCTCCCTCCACCATTCACATTATTTTAACAACTTCCTGAATGAGCCACACCCAAATTGGATTAAATCACCAGACTCTACCTGTAAAACCAGCCATCTGCACCTTTGACGTGTCCTGGAAAGTCAAATTCAAATATTCCCACCTGAGTGTGCAAAAATGGTGCCATCATTAAATCCTGACACCTAAGTCAGACATTTATGATCATCGAATTCCTCTCTTTCTTCTACCGCGTCTGTCAATAACCAAGACCTGAAACTTTTCCTTCTTAAATATTTCTGGAATTTCTCTTTTTATCCATCTTTCCATCTATCATATTTCTTTCAAATTTCTTGGCCTAGATTACTGCAAACCCTCCTAATGGGCTTCTTGCTATTAATCCTTCAATCTTCAAAAAATCCACAGTTATCATTCTGAAATATAAATCCATTCATGCTGCCTGCTGCTTAAAACGCTTCAATACCTCCCAGGACCTCAGCATAAAAACAAAAACAAAGCAAAACACATATAAAAACCCTCAGGCTTTTTCCGTCATGATACAGGAGGTCTTTGTCACTGGGCAATTTTTCCTTCCCAATCTTTCAATCTTCTACTTGAGTGTCTCTTACTGTATTTTGTTGGTTTGTTTTTGCTCTAACAAATTGGAATCATTTTCTTTAACAAAACAGAATTATTATCTATATTTCTCTAACAACAACTTTCATCTATTCTTCCTTCTCTGTGAGGCACCTCCCTCCCAGACTTACCACTTACCAAATTCCTATTCATCTTTTAAATTCTGAATAAGAAGTATCCTCTCTTCTTCCCAAGAGTCATTTGACTTGCACCAGCACCAATGCCTGGCTTCTCTACTTATGCTGTAGTTATGCAAAATGTTACTATTTGGGGGGAAACTGGCGGAAGAGAACAGAGAACCTCCTTCTACAGGTTTCGGCAACTTCCTGCACAACTGTATTTCAAAGTTGTAAAAAGGTTCTGTATGTCCATCTTTCATTTCATCACACAAAGTATTAAAAAAATGTATACACAAAAGTGGAGCTTTAATAAAGCTCAGTTTTTACTGCTCCTTCAAGGACACTCAGAAGTAGAAAGTGCCATTTTCCTGTCCTGTCCACAACAACAGCTTGTCCAGTTGGGAGCCAACACTTCCTGAGTAATAAATCAGCAGAGCCGTCCGCCTCTCGCACACCTTCAGCACAAATCATAAGAGTTGAAAGGCAAATGATGTCTTGGTATTATTATTAAATGGTTTTGAATCTGGCCTCAAGAACCCATGAATATTTGCAGTTAACACAGGAAGAACCTTCATCAGAAATCCCTTGGTGAATGAAGGAAAAACGGGACCACTAAATGTTTGAGAAAAAAGCCAGAGGACAGAGGGGAAGAGTCTAGACTCCTTCAAATCTTGAAAAACAAATGGAGAACCACGTTGGGATAGAGTGGCTATAAGCAATGGTTTGTCTGAGATTAGAAGAATCTTCCAATTTAGACCAAGGAAAGACTCCACTAGAGACAAGGAGACCCATTTAGAAAGCTTTATAACTGGTGAAGTGTGGCTGAGAAATGGAAGATGGGAACAATAGAATAGAAAGAAGAAAGAAGAGTGAAGAGATGTGAAGTCTGTAGCTAAGGATTCAAAGTCCTGAATTTATTTTTTTTAATGAACTAGGAGGCAAAGGCATCAACTCAAGTCATGAAGTTATGGAATGAGTAGAGAATTTGAGAGGAAAGAAAGTGTATAAAACTATTTAGGTAAATATAAAAGGAATTGAAAAAATTAAATTAAATTTTAAAGATTTAGAAACACGGTTGGGAGAACAATAAATCTCAGACTTTGATGGGTATAAATTAAGGCCAGGTCCCTTTGCACAATCAGATGAAATGGCATCACCCACCCCCACCCATCAATGCATGACATCATGCCCTCTCCAGGGATCCTGCCTCTCTGAAGAACCCCAGGGTGTCTCCCCAGCAGGTGTGTGGAGGGAACCTGTCATCCTTACTCTTGCCTAAAAGAGGAAAAAACAAAACTTCTTTCCTTGCCAGAAAGTCTTGTGCTGTTAGGTGTCTGCAGCAGCCCCAGCCACACTGTGACTGGTCCCAGGGCCTGCAACATGTGGCAGTTACAAGTTCCCAGCATCACCAAGGAGAGGCTGGCTGCTGGAAGGTGATCTCCAATCCTCTGCTCAACAACACCTGTAGCTGTTGTTTGTTAAAGGATATGCTCCTTGCAAATTTCTAAATGACACCTAAAATTTTGTCCATTCTCCAAATAATTTCAAAAGACATCATTTCTGGCAAATTGTAAAGGCTGCAGTTTCAAATTATAACAGTTACACACATCCAGCAGAGTATGACCATGTGACACCCACCATATTAAAAAACAGATGTCAAGCCTCTTAAACAGTTGGATATTTTACCTCATTCCTTTTTACCTTGAAATTATATTTCCACTCCACTTCCCCCCAAGAATTTTCTCCTAATTTAATATACTATTTATATTCAAAAGCCTTGTATTAACAACCCTGTTATTCTCCTCTGCACTAAAACTGTGTAGGTAAACTTAAGATACGGAATATTCTTGTGTCTCTTGACAATTTTATTCCAAGTGTTCACAGAGTTCATCAGGCTTGAATTAACTACACTTGTTATTGGTGTATGATGGAAAACACATAGTAAATATATTTAGATTTTGGTTAATAATTTTTAAGCATGAAAGTTGGATTTTTATTGCTGCTTCATCTTTAATGTGATGAACGAGAACAAGCGTGTTTTTCCATGATCATTCTTTGAGGACATGGAAAGAATTCTCCTCTCATACTTTCCTACATATATTTTTTAATTGTTTTAGCTTACTATAGCAAGCATCTAGTATTTGGGTAATTTTTTTAAAAAAAATAACTTTTAAACAAGCAAAATTCACCATATAGAATCATACTGTGAATCTAGAGAGAACAGTTACCCTAGCTCCCACCTCTTCTGAGGTGTGCTTCTGTGAACATTTTAGTAGAACCAGTATTGTTCTTTGGAAGACAGTCTTTTAACCAGTAAAGACCAACTTGTCTGCCTCATGAAATCTAGCTATCACTGGGAAGAGCCGGTTGATGGAAACAAGGTACCTTTTTTAATAAGATAAGAAGGTATGGAATAAATTTTTCACAGAGGATGTGTTGGCATAATGTAAAGTATCAATCTGAAGGGTTAAGGATTGATCCAAAATGAATGGAAGGGAAGAGATTTACTGAAGGAGCAGAAGATGGCAGAGAAAGGAATAGAACTTACAGGTAGGAGAAACGGAAGGGAAGGGGATAAAGCTGAGAGACATAGACTATGGAGCCTCCAACTGAAGCCACCAGAGGAGACCAGACCAGTGTGGACCAGTGGAGAATGAAGGAGGGAAGACCAATGCCTGGGGAATCATGTCGGCTGGGATGGGTGGCCGTGGAGACAAGCCGAGGATAGGAAGCCAGGGATGTTTAGGAGAATGAAGACAGAATTTCCAGGAAGAGAGCTCAACAAAGAAAAATGTTTCATAAAATTCAGTTAGGAACAGAGAAGGTCTTACCCAGAGGCTGCTGGTAAACCACCAAAGGGATTTTTTTTCCAAAATTCCTTATGTTATAGTAATACACGTAACATAAAGTTTCCCCTTTTAACTGTGTTTTTGGCTATACAAATTCAGCTACATTAAGTACATGGGCCACCATCATCCCTATACACAGGCAGAACTTTTGCCTCATCGCATACTGAAACCCGAAAGCCATTACACAGGGTTTCGCCATTCTCCTGGCCCCAACCTTGGTGACCCTCTTCTGCTTTCTGTCCCCCTGAGTTCTACTATTCTAGGTCCCTCACATAAGTAGAATTAAACAATATTTGTCCTTTGGTTTCCAGCTCATTTCATTTAGCACAATGTTTTGGGTTCATCCCTGTTTTAAGTTGTATCAGAAATTACATCCCTTTTTAAGATCTAATCTCTCTCTCTCTCTCTCTCTCTCTCTCTCTCTCTCTCTCTCTGTGTGTGTGTGTGTGTGTGTGTGTGTGTGTGTGTGTGTGTGTAATACCTTGTATATCCATTCGTTATACACACATAGAACCAGGAGGCTGAGACAGGAGGATCACAAGTTGGAGACCAGCCTTGGCAACTTAGCATGATCCAGTCCCAAAATGTAATTTTTAGAAAAGGATTAGGAATGTAGTTCAGCATTAAGCCACCCCTAGTTTCAATTAACAGTACTGAAAAAAAAATACACATATATGTTTGAGTCGTTTCCACCTTTTGGCTATTGTGAAAATGAATACAGTCTCATTGGTTAATAATGCTGTTGTGAATATTAGTAATCATATATACTTAAGTCTCAGTTTTCAAATTCTTTGAGTATACATCTTAAAGCAGAATTGCTAGATAATTTGGTAATTCTATGTTTAAGATGTTGAGGAAACACTGTATGGATTTCCACAGCTGTTGCATCAATTTACATTCCTACATCAAGTTTCCAATTTCTTCACATACTCACTCTTATTATAATTTTCAATCTTTTTACAGTAACCACCCTAACGAGTACTCATTGTGACTTTTTTAAGTCAATATGGTATATTGTCTTATGTGGTACATATTTTTAATTGATTGATAAAAACATAAAAGTTGTACATGTTAATGTGATATCATGTAATGTTTAATACAACGTATACATTGCATGATGTGGAACCAGGTAAACATGTTCATCCTCCCAAACATTTATTTCTTATTGTATAGTGAAAATTTAAAATTCCTTTCTTCTTTTCAAAATGTAAATACATTATTGTTACCTCTACTCACCGTAATGTGCAATAGTATCACACTGGGCTTCTTGCTCTATCTAACTGTAACTTGGTACCCATTGGTCAACTTCCCCAGCCCTTTTCCCCACTTCCGCCCACAGCCTCTGGTAACCACGATTCTACAATTAACTTTTTTGAAATAATCTTTCTTAGATTCTACATATGAGTGAGATCGGCAGTACTTGTCTTTGAGTACATAACTTACTTCACTTAGAATAACAATCTCCAGTTCTATTCTTGTTTGTGCAAATAAGAGGGTTACATTCAGCACTTCCCTGTGTATATATATTTACCATATTTCCTTATTCATTCATCTATTGATGGACAACTCAGTTGATCTCATTTCCTGGCTATTGTGCATAATGCTACAGTAAATATGTGAGTGTGGGTTCACGTTATCCTGCTGACTTCATTTCCTGTGGATATACACCCAGTAGTGGGATTGCTGAAACATAGGGCAGCTCTAATTTTAACATTTTGAAGAACTTCCATGTCGTTTTATGTAATGGCTCTACGAATTGACAGTCCTTCCAACAGAATATGAGTTTCCTCTATGCTTCCATGCAGAGCGTAATAGCCATTCTAATGGTGACAAAACGTTATCTCAGGGTCTTGGTGGGCACTTCTCCAGTGATGAGCATGGTTGGGCATTTTTTCATATATTTCTTGGCCAAGTGTGTACCCTTTTTTAAGCCATCTCTATTCAGGTCATTCATCCATTTTTTGAGATTATTTTGTTTCTGTCAAGTTGAGTTCCTTTTATATCCTGAAAATTACTTCTTTGTCAGATGAATAGTTTGCCAATATCTTCTCCCGTGGGTTTTCCTCTTCATCACTTATTCCTTTGCTATACAGAAGCTTCGGGGTTTGGTACAGTCTCATTGGTTAGTTTTTGCTTCATTTGCCTGTGTTTGGGTTTTATAGCTCACACCAATGTCCTAAAGCGCTTCCCCTATATTTCCCTCTGGACATTTGGAAGTTTCTGGGTCTTACATGTAAGGCCCTCAACCTTTTTGAGTTGATCTTTGTATATGGTAAGAAAGAGGGATCGAGCCTCTTCCATTTGCATATGGATATTGTTTCCCCAGCACTATGTATTGAAGGGCCTTTCCTTTCTCTGATGTACATATTTGCTGCCTTTATTGAAGATCAGTGGGCTGTAAATATGTGGGTTTATCTCTGGGTTTTCTATTGTGTTCCACTTGTCCATGTGTCTGGTTTTATGCCAGCATGCTGTTTGAGTATTATAGCTTTGTAGTATATGTAAGTTTCCACATATTCTTGAATTTTCCTGTTTTCTAGTCTTAATTTCTAATTTGATTCCTCTGTGATCAGAAAAGATAATTGATATTTCAAGGGTTTTTTATTCATTAAGATTTTTGTGGTATAATATATGGTCTATCCTCAAGGATATTCCATGTTCATTTGAGACAAATGTACATTCTGCTATTTTGGGACAAAGTAATCTCAATAGGTCTCTGTGGTACATTTGATTTATATAAAAAGCATATTCAAATTCATAAGGAAATACCAGTATTCTCATGAACAAAAGAGCAAAAGAAAGACAATTCACCAAAAAAGAAATTCAAGTAGAAAACAGAAGTACACATAGGAAGAGAAGAGTGAGATGCCATTGGTCATCAATCAAGTGAAAGCTTTGAAGTCACTCAGAGTAGTTAAAGCAGTTAAGTGAAAAATAGAACTACAAGGGGGGGGGGGGGTTTGAAAGGCAAGAGACCACAGAGTGAAAGTTAAGGAGGCACATGAGGGATGGCAAGGGGTCCATGGTGTGTCCTTGATGGCCAGGAAATTAAGACTGGACCCTGAAAGGGAGAGGACAGTGGTCAGAACAGGCGTGGGAGTACAAGAGAAGGCCGCAGTTCCTGTGTGCACGGTGAATGGACAGTGGGGTGAGCAGGACTCATGAGAAAAGATGAAGGGAGATCCAGGCAGGGAGGAAATCCATCTCAGAGAAAACAAAGAGGAAGATGACATTCTAGAATGGCCGGCAATACATCAAGGGTGTCAAGAGGATCAGGGAGGGACTCATAAGAGATCAGTGAAGAAAAAGGTGAGATTAGCTTGAAAACAGAGAGGACAAGTCTGTCTTGGGTGTTGCTGCAGCAGGAAGAGAGGAGGACGGGGAGATGGTGCAGTTCCGTCTGCATTCCATGATGGGCTTACCTAGGAGGCTCCTTGCCCAACTTCTTTTTAAACTTACTGGGGTTATTTTTCCTCTGTGGAAACTAAAAAGGAAAGCCAGTCACTCTTGCTCTGAAGTTATTCAGCACATACCTATCTATACCTATGTCTGCAGGGAGAGCCTAGGAAACACAGTAACCGGCTCATACTCTATAACTTGATGCTTGGAGAATCTTCCCCACTAACTACTTCCTCTAGACAGGCCTGGGCACATCCTTGGGATGAAGGAAGTAATAAAAGGATCGGTCTGATTTATTGGCAACTTAACAATGCTGAGAATATTTCACACACTGTGCCAAGAGGTAAGTTTCTGGAAAAATCTAGGAGATACTTCTTCACCAACCTGTAAAGGCATTGGCAATAGCAGGATGCTTCCTGAAAGAACAAATTCCTATAGATTTCATTTTATTGCTTGATTCCCAGAACCAATGAAATTGGTATAGCTTTATTAAATATCAACAACATAAACTGGCAAGGGTTCACATTCAAAACATCCTGAGGATTTATGCATCTCCTTGACAATCCTGTCCCATGCCAGGAGCACTTCTCAGGAACAGAAGAAAAGCATGGAATGATTTCTCATTTAAACTAATCCCAGCTCTGTCTCAATTTAGGCAATCTCCTAGACATTATCAGTTAGTAATATTTCTTCAAAGTTAATCTCTTCATAACAAACCCCTCATCTCTAAAGCATTCAGCTTATGTATAAAGTCATCTTCAAAAGATTGCCCACCTGGAACCTCACTCTGTCTTAGGTTGTCCTTCTACTCGTCCTTTCAACCTCTGGGCTGAGCTTCCTGTTCTGTCCCACAGGGAAGATAATGCTGTTTCCCTGTGGAATCCAAGTGACCCCCTCCTGCTCCATACAGGAAAGGCCACTGCTGTCTTGTGGCTGTAGCCATGGTAAAGGCTCAGCTGAGGAGACCACATTCTTCATGTGTGGAATTCTTCATCTCGATATATTATCATTTCTTTTGCTTCTTTCTTTGGACAAATCACCAACAATCCATTAGACCATTCCCCAACTCAACTCAGGGAACATGTATTTCACAATCTCCTCGGGGATGCACACACATCGGTAAAAGACCCAAAGGAGCATGTCTTGGCATTTCCTCAAAATGTTAAGAAGAATTACCACATGACCCACTGATTCCACTTGTAGGTATATACCGCCCCCCAAAAAAATGAAGACATGCTACACCAAACTCAGGTATCCATGAACAATCAGAGCTGCATTATTCATAACAACCAAAAAATAAAAACAATCCAAATCCCCATCAATGATGAATGGATAAAGAAATCAAAGTCTATTCATATGAAGGAATATTGTTCAGTCATAAAAAGGAATGATGCACTGATCCATACCACAACATGGAGGAACCTTGAAAACATACCAAGTGGAAGAAGTCAGTCACCAGAGGACAAATATTGCCTGATTCCATTTATACGCAACATTTGAAACAGGCAAATCAGTAGATGCAGGAGGGAGATCAGTGGTTTGCAGGGTCTGACGAAAAGAATGAAATATGGGTTTTCATTAAGAGATGATGAAAAGAATGAGATTGTGGTGACGATTCCATCACTTTTTGATCATACTAAAAATATCAGTGAACTGTAGTCCAAAGTGGTGAGTCTTATGGTATATGCATTATATGTCTGTGAGAAATGGTTCCTCAGAACAAGAAGGCCCTTCCCTGTGGTCATTTAGCCAGATCTACTGGGGACAATGGCTCACCCCTAGCCTCATTCATCCCTCAGGCACAGAGTTCAGTCCAGTGAAAACATTACTTCTTTTACCCTCTAACTTTTTTGCCTCAAAAGTTCTCATTTCTTCTGAATTCCAACTTGATAGAGCAGTTTTGGGTAAGAATCATTGTGTATAATCCAGATGTTGAATGGCCCTCAAAGGTACATAAATAAAATGTTAGACCCCATGCTGGTGGTATTGGGAGGTGCTTCGGGGATTTAACATGTGGGACTTTACTGCAGTTCCTTAGACAGTTGGTGACATGCTCTCAGTGGGACTGAGGGACCCCAGTCTCTTCCTCTCTCTACATCCCAACTCACAAGATGAGTGATCTTCTCTAACACATGTCCCTATACTGATGTTCTGCCCTCTCCAGAGGCCCAAACAAATGTGCCCACCTACCTTGGGCTTGGATCTTTAGAACTATAAGCCAATAAAAACTCCCCTAGCCCATAAGTAGCCTGTGTCAAATATTTCATTATAGGGATGAAAAACCGATTAACACAATTGAGCAGGAATTTATTGTCTCTCTGAGCTCCACACTCAAAGGAAATCATTTTTCCATCACCACTCATTTCCCCACATGCCATGTTCCTGGTGGTCTCAGGATGTACCCCACCATTCTCTCCTAGCTCCTATGCGATGGACGATGGACGAATGTGGTTCCTCAGCCAGACTGCCTGCCTTCAAATCTCACCTGTGCAATTCACTAGCTACGTAACTTAGTCCAACAGTTGTCTCAGTTTGTCAGCATGAAATGGGGATAGCAAATGGACCTACGTTCCTGAGTTGTAAGGTGCAAGTGAAAATATCTTCTGACCCGATACAAGCCAGCCATCATCGACGTTAGTCTGCTTGCAGGAACCCCACGCATCTGCAGAGGATGAGGCTCCAGAGGAAATGCACATAACAACAGCATCCAAAGGACACCTCCACCTGGTATTTCTGACAGGTATTCCACCTGGCATCCAGCCCATGAGTGTGAAGCCAGTGTGCTAACTTCCGGGGGGGGGGGGGGGGTCAAGTAGGGAAGGGGGGACAGAGCTATAGTCTGATCATGACACCCGAAACAAGTTATTTTTCTGTTTGATTGTATGTGAGAAACTAGAAGACTGCTGTTCAAAACAGCCTCTGTTTGTTTCTATCGTTCTTAGTGTCAGCTGATTGTCAATGTAGCAAGGCAAATAAGTGTCCTCACAGACCTCAAGCATCAGAAAAGTCAGGATGGCTGCAGGGGACATGGGAAGAGACAGGGAGAACCAGGGACAAGGCAGAGCATGAGGGTCTGGAATGAGCATGAGGGTAGGACCCTGTTCCCGAGTCTGCAGAGACCTCCTCAGTGTCTCTTTTCACTAGAATAAGATCGATTTTCCTGGGTATATAAAGTGATTCCTACAGAAAGAATGAGTGGAGCCTTTCAGAATTGAAAAATCACAAATATAAGTAAATGTTGTAGGTGTTTGTGTGTCCAAAGTGTACCTTAAAAACAATTCAACATCAAAAGAAAAAAAAGATTGTTTTTTTAAGATCGGGCAAATGTACAGAGGGTGGAATCGAAGACAATGAGGAAGTTGGAATTTCTAATACATCGTCATTGGTATTAGAAAAGCACCTTTGCATGCATTCAAAATGAGTCAATGATTGCCAAAGATTACAGATTCTTAACTGTCCCCACAAAAAGAAAAAGGAAACACAGAGGTAGGACAGTAACCTGTCTTTTCTCATCAATTGTCAGGCTCAGGAAGTGTGGGATAAGCTGATTGAGAAATCTGAAGTTGATTTACTTGAAAGACAACTGAATTGATGAGGCAGCGTTTGCAGGAGGAGGACTATATACCCAGGATCTTCCGTCCACCACATCAAGGCTCACAGCTCCCATCCAGCTCGGCTTCTTCAGGAACACAGGTGAGTGCTTCCAGCCACTCCGGCTTAGCAGGAATTACTATCCAGGATCAAACAGTGACGTGGTTTCTATCATGCATGTACTTTGTCTTTTTATATTGTACTTGTTCTGCCAGGGGGGGAAAATTAATGTACCCCTTGATCTAATTTGGTCTTTACCTAAAAAGATATATTTCGAAGAAAACTGATGCATGCTTACAATCATGGTGGGGGGGTCAGCCTCAGAGCTTCAAAGAAAAGTCAGAGAGTTTCTTCTGGAGACCTGGCTGCATGTTGCCCCAGAAAACCTTGTCCTGGCATTTGTAATAAAGCCTTTCCCCCTAAACCTAGCCATCCAATGATAATGATAAGTGAAACCTAGCCATTCAATGACAGGAAAGATAAAGATGTTCTATTACTTGTCCACAAAAGTCTTTTTCAATAGTGCTTTCATGAGTCTTGTAATTAGAAGATGAACACGTGTGCATTCAGAAGGCTTGGAAGGTAAAAAGGGTAAAAACCTTAATGGCCAGAATCCCACAACCAAGATAAGTCATGTTTAAGAAAATTTCATGACAATAAAGTCCTTCTGAGCTGGATCCACTGCTTTCCTAGGAGTTCCCGACCAACCAGTCACCATGAGTTCACTCAGTGTGGCCAACACCAAGTTCACCCTTGACCTGTTCCGGAAGCTGAGGAAGGACGGGGACAACGTCTTCTACTCCCCGGTCAGCATCCTGTCAGCACTGGCCATGCTCGACCTAGGGGCCAGGGGGAACACTGCCCTGCAGATGGAGAAGGTAGGTCTCAGCTGCCCCGCAGGACCTGCCCAGCTTTCCTCTTCACTGGGCTGGCTCACACACAGGGACTGTCACAGCTCTGGGGACCTGGGGGTAACACAAGATGCCAAGCAGACTTTCCAGGGCTGTGTGATCACAGAGTGTTGGGGAGACACTCCCTCCCCAAGGCTGCCCTCTCTTGATGACCCCCACCACTGCCCATCAACCAGAGCTGAGAAGACGAAGTGAAGGGCTGACTAAACCAAATCCAAGGGACCCATCACCAAAGGTCTCCCCAATGAACAAGGAAGGCACATTCTTCAACGTATCTGGAGATAAACCAGCTTTTCTGCATTTTTTCAAAAAACACATTCATACCCTGAAGTTCTGGGGTTGGGTGATTTTAGTGTCTTTATGCTTCTTTGTTCTCTTCTTTTTTGAGAGTTTTGTTCTTTTTTTCTCTACTGAATTCACAGATCTTTTAAATGAAGTTGTCTTGATCCAGGTCCTGTCTCTTCCAGGTCCTTCATTTCAATGAAATCACAGAAAAAGCAACAAAGAAACCCACAGCCCCTCATGTAAGTGTTCTGGTCCTGGGAGAGCTCCAGGTATCTGAAGTATCTGAGAGGGTCATACTTTAAACAGGGAATTTCACATAAACCGAGGAATGGAAAATCCTAGATGAAAGAGATTAGGACATATGGAAAAATTCCACATTTTATTTTCATAATTATTACTTTCAAGTTTTTGTTTTACTCAGAGAAGGTCAGCATTGAACTTAAGAACTCAAGTCCGACATCACATAGACCAGCTCCATTCTTCACAAATGTGAACATGAGCAATTCGCTACTGCCCTGAGTCAGAGTGACCTCTTCCTAGTCAACCAAAAAGAATCTGACCCAATATCTGCAAACGTTAGCAACAGGGCCCAGCCTACTATAAATAAGAGGTCATGATAAATGTGAGCTAGTGATCACACTCACAATAATGTTACTAACATAGTATAACTGAGTTACTTAAAATGAAAAGGAATTAGCACAAGTTCAACTATATTTTGGAAAATGATGGCTAGCAGATATATTTGTTTAGGGCTTTGACAGAACAAAACTCTTAGCTAGTAAATAGAAATTTCCAGATTCAGATAGGCTTCAGTTTAAAACTTGGCTACTCAGTCTGTCTCTTAGGCTATTTAATCACTGAGCTTTTTTATTTTCATCTCAGCTAGACTGAGATTCAGATGTCCTATGGGCTGTTCTTAGCTGAGCACCAGGCTCGAGGTGTGCTTACATGCAGACAATGACCATCACATGACAGATCACCCTCAACAAGTCTTAGAGGATGATCCCACCAAGGGCTACAGCAGGGCTTCATGTCATAGCATTTAAAGTATCCAAACTTCAACATGACCATATGCTTGGTGGCTGTTAGAAGTGAAATAAGGTTTGCACCTTAAGGAACTCCGAGTTTATCTGGAAAGATAAACATAATAGTTTAAACGACTGAGAGGATACCCAATGGTGCCCTGTAGTTCAGAAGAGAACACATCAGAATATATCAGGGCTGGAGCAAAGAATTTCCTGGAAGAAGTTGAATGTAAGGTAACTTCTTCAGGGTATTTGAGGTAAATACAACAAATATCAGAGAATAAGCCAGAGGTCATCTTTGAGATTATAGACATAAGTGTTGGTACTGATCTAAGTGACTTCAAGTGAGTTGAGCACACACGTGAACAGGGCAATTCAATGAGCATCTTTTTTGGATGTTGAAGGCTGGAGAGTCAGGAAATGTGCACCAGGAGATTCAAAAGTTTCTGACTGAATTAAACAAACCCAGTGAGGCCTACAACCTGAAGATCGCCAACAGAGTCTATGGAGAAAAGGAGTTTCAGTTTCTTCAGGTAATTCCCCTTGGCTCTCCACACCTGGAGTCTGCATCCTGGGTCTCTGGATGGCCAAATGGGGGAAAGCCAGACAGAGGCTTCTGGCTGACTCCTGGGCAGCTCTGGCCCCAGGGGATCAGCTCTATCACAGTGCTGACTGCTGGAGCATCCAGTCCCTGACCAGGCCCAGATGAAGTGTGGGTCAGGGGCAAGATAAGTCAGGAGATGCCATTAATGAACAGGCCCAGACTGCGTCACAGAGAGCGCCTTTTGTGGGAAATGTCTGACTAATGGGGTATTTCTGGAACAGGCAGGCTGGGATGGGCCCTGGAGGGGGCAGGAAAGCACCAGGGAATATAAACCCAGATGAGAGACACAGTGCTAGAGCCCACTGGTGAGAAGTCTCCCACATGATTCATCTCCTTTAACTTGCACTGAAATTTGCAAACCACAGCCTCTTCTTCCCCTGGGTTTTGCCAGATGGTGTTGAGCCTCAAGGAATCCTGCGTTCTCCTTGCACACTTGCCCTCATGGTTCCTGTATACAAATATGCATGTGCAGAGACAGTGGTTCTGGCCAGGGTCTGGGTTCAGCTTACTTTAATTGTAAATAATTAAATGGGGTGACACATAAATCTTTCTTAATTCCTTCTTTTTTCCTCCACTTCTCAAAGGAATATTTGGACGGGATTAAGAAATTCTACCTAGCCACTGTGGAATCCCTTGATTTCAAAAATGCTGCAGAAGAAAGCCGAAAGAGGATTAATTCCTGGGTGGAAAGCCAAACAAATGGTAGAGTATGGGAGGGCTACTCATGGCGGAAACTTTTGATCACCCTGTGAGGAAGCCCAGATGTGACATGGTAGGGAGTCCTGGTGGGATGTTATTGGATCTGCAGAGAGGATGAAGGAGGCAGTGCAGATGGTCCCAATAAATGTGTACAGATCCAGGGTGAGCAGGGAGAGAAGTGAAGGAGGTCAACTAGGTGGAGACATGGCTGCAAAGCTACTTGCACATGGCCCCCGGCTGACACTATCTTTGTGGAACCCAAATTCCCACTCAGCCCCGTTTTGAGATTTTCTTGAGGTCAGAGCCAAGTGTTGATTATGAATCTTTAGAAGAAAACAGTCCAAAGACTTCCTTCCTCTTACTCCTCTGGAAACAGGCAGCCCATCTGGAGACCAGGCTCCCTGCCCCTTGACCTATAACTGCCTGGAGCACACCTCCACCAACCCTCCTGCAGGGATTACCCCAGGGTCTCCTCCACCCAGGGCAGAGGCTTCTCAAAGCCTCCACTGTGTGCACAACTAGTTGGACCCCTTCCTACAGGCCGTCCTTGCAGCAGTTGTACAGGAGACTGAGGAAGAAAAGGAATCCCCGGGAGCAGCATCTGACAGCAGGGGACTCTCAGAGTACAGAGCTCAGGCCATTGTCCTTGAGGACAATCAGGCCCTGTTTCTCCACGTGAGGGACCCACCTTGGGAAAACAGAAGGGGAGGAGCAGAGGAAGGAAGCAAAGAGTCAAGCTGGACAAGCAGATAAAATCAGCTCCTCAATGTCCCCTAGACAGTCTCACCTCCTTTCCTGTCACAGGAAGAGGCTGGTGTCTCCATCCCTGCTCTCTAGGGCTGGCACCATGAGAAGGCTGCACCTGGTGGCAGTCCAAGAGTCCCTAAAGCAGTGGCACATAAATATAAGGACCAGTCATGAAATTGTGCATAGCATTCTATCCAAAAGCCATTTGTACCTTACATGATCACCTTTTTTTTTCCCCCTTACAGAAAAAATCAAGGACCTATTTCCTAGTGGCACTATTGACCAAAACACCAGACTGGTTCTGGTGAATGCAGTCTACTTCAAAGGGCGGTGGGATAAGGAATTTAAAAAGGAATGGACCACAGAAGCAAAGTTCTGGCAGAATAAGGTATTGCATGTGGAAAGTTAAACTTAGAGGCATCTGATGGGATAGACCACTAAAGTAGAGAGTGCCATGAACAAGCAGATATTGTTTTGTTTTATTCTTAAAAGTTTAGTTAGTTAGGAATGCCTGCAAAAAAAAATAGTAACTTCTGTCTTTATTTCTCAAAATTCCTGAGTTGTTTCTCCAAAAGAGAGGGATGTGTTTTGTGTCTCCTTAATATTATCTTTTTGTCTAACTTGGTATTTATTTGATGCCTTAATTTATTGTAGAATGTGAGCAAATCTGTGCAGATGATGGCCAAAAGCGGGCATTTTAATTTTGCCTTCCTGGAGGACGTGCAGGCCAAGATCCTGGAAATGCCATACAAAGGCAATGACCTGAGCATGGTCCTGCTGCTGCCCAATGAAGCAGATGGCCTGCAGGAGGTAACATTGACCTTTCTTCCTTCTATTGCCTGACTTTTTCCCCCATGGTACCTGTTTAAGTCTAAACAAGACAAAAACTTTGAGGCCAAGATGCTTCGAATAATAAATAGTTCAAAACAAGGAACGATGACTCAGTCACTGAATCAGATGATTCAGTGGCACACACCTGTAATCAGGAGACTATAACAGGAGGATGACAAGTTTGAGGCCAACCTCAACAACTTAGTGAGATCCTCAGCAATTTATATGAAACCCTGTCTCAAAATAAAAAAGTAAAAAGGGCTGCAGATATAGCTCCATGTTTAAGTGCCCCTGGGTTCAATCCCCAGTATATCCTCACATTATAAATAGTTTAGCTTACAGCCTGACACAGGCTTTATTTATTATCATTTAAGTAGAGCTATACACATTAAATATCAGTTTGATGGCAACAAGCAACAATTAAACCTAGAGAAATAGATAGCAATGTGAGAAATGTTTAAAAACATATCAAGCAAAAACTAAGAGTAAAAATAGGTCATGTACTATAACTTCAGTATGTAATAAATAATGTGTGTAAGAAAATAAAAAGTCTACAAAATGACACATACAGTAGACGGATGGCATAAGAAGTAGTGATATATAGTTCGTTTGGTTCAAAATAATGTAATTCTATTTTTACATACATGTTTGTACATGTGAACACATATAATCAAATAAGTCTTCATATATGTTCAGGCCTGCTGTTTTTGCTAATTAGAATAATGTCTAATTAACTGGATCAACTGTGTATATTGCATTTATTGCTAAACTCAAAATTTCCCATGTATTCCATTCATTGATAAAGTGTGCCAGAGTCCAAAAGTCGACCAAGTCAGTTTCTTTTTTTCTTTTTTTTTTTTTTTCCATCTTCATAGCTTGAAGACAAACTCACTGCTGAGAAGTTAATGGAGTGGACCAGCCCAAGGAGCATGGAGATGACTAATGTAAATGTGCACCTCCCTCGATTCAAAGTGGAAGAGACCTACAACCTCAAGACCATGTTGAGCGCCATGGGGATGGAGGATGTCTTCTGTCCACAAAAGGCTGACCTCTCGGGCATGACAGGGACACAGGGCCTTTCGGTGTCCAAAGTTGTGCACAAGTCCTTTGTGGAAGTGAATGAAGAGGGCACCGAGGCTGCAGCCACCACGGGCATAGTAGTTAAAGCAACGTCCGCCCCAATGCCAGCTATTAGTTTCTATTGTGACCACCCCTTCCTGTTCTTCATTAAGCAAAATAAGACCCACAGCATCCTCTTCTTTGGCAGAGTCTCTTCCCCTTAAGCAGGATGCCCCTGTCTCTCTTATGAGGACCAGTCACAGAGCAAAAAGTAAACTGAGGCTGGAAATAACACGTCCTTTATATATTCATTTTCTTTTCCAGCCTCAGAGTCCCCACTAAGAATGCGATGGTTGTAGGAGCCTCTCTTTTTCTCTCTTTTTGCACACACATATGAACCAGTTTCCTTCTTTTTTTTTTTCTTATAAAAATTTCCTTGGAGAACAAAACGTTCAATGTGAAGATTAAAACAATCCATACCTCATCTTCTAAATTGCACACGATTGCTTCTGTGCTGTCTTGGATGAACAAAGCAAATCACACTTTCTCTTCAAACTCATCAACCTAGACACCCACTTTTCCTTCAATTGAGGTGGTATCTGGGACCCTTCTTATATTTCTAAATTCTGTGATTCTATTAAATCAGTCAGCAATAAAGGAATGACCTGCTCAAATTATTTATTCCTTTACCTTTTTTTTCTTTCCAATAAAATACAAGTGATCAACCACACCTAAGAAATAGGTCAGAAATATATTAGTCATAGAGAAAGAAAAATTCAGAACAAGCTCAGGCAGGCCGAGTCTAAAGTAGTAGGCAGATAAACTTCTATACATATTCATTTTGTATTTCTTAAAATCAAGGAAATTTTATTTATTATTTGCCTATTAGCTTTGGGGGTTTTATTTGTTTTCATTTTGTTTGTTTTTTTACAGTTCTGGGGATCAATAAAATCCAAATGTTCTACCTCTGAGCTAAACTCCCAGCCCAGAAAATGCTAGAGCTCTACTTTATGACTAAATGGACTTATTCCAGCTGTCCACATTTAAAAAAAACCTATTAATATAACAGATCATATTAACAGATTGCAGGGAGAAATTTCTTAGACCTGCATTGTACAATGCAATAATTATTAGTCACAGCAGCTATTTAAAATTAACATTAAACAAAATTAAAAGTACAGTTTCTTCATCTCACTAGCCACATATCACATTCTCAACACCCACGTGTGATTGACAGGTATCATGTTGCACCATGCAACCGCTGAACACGTCCATTATCAGACCCCATCACCAGAGAGCACTTGGCTGGACAGCAATGCCCAGCACCTGGAACATTACATGACAAAATTAAATATATGTGCTTTATGAGGATTCTTAATAGGATAAGAACAGAAGGAGACTGATTCTTTAACATATTAAAATGTTAGATACATAAAATATAGCTATCTAAATTTCAAATCCAAAATCGAGTTAAATAGGAAACAATGAAAGCATTGAATTCAAAGGGTAAAAAAGAAATCCAATATTATTGCTATTTTTACAATCTCTGACAATGAATTAGTAAAAAGGAAAAGGGCAGGTCAGTGTATAGATTGTGGTACCTTTTGTGTTTTTTGAGAAAAAATAATAATAATAAACTGCACACACATGCTTTTAGCTAAACCTATAGCTTGTCTCTGCAGGAATATGTAAGAAGTTGGACCATGTGTTTTGGGGAGGAAAGGTATCCCAATGGTTTGACACTGGGGACAGAGACACTTTGAATTATAAACCCTTTTTATATTTGTGTTTTAAGTATACCTCCTATTCAAAATTTTGATAAAATCTATATTTTTAAGAAATCAACTGATTCTGATTCTTTAGTTTTACTTATAAATCAAGGTCTGGCTTTTAAAGTAATATCATATTTGCATTAATATATACCAAGTCTGGGGCCCTGGGTTCAATTCTCAGCACCACATAAAAATAAAAAAATAAAAATAAAGGTATTGTATCCAACTACAACTAAAAAATAAATATTAAGGGGCTGGGGTTGTGGCTAAGTGGTTGAGTGCTTGCCTCGCATGCATGAGACACTGGGTTCCATCCTCAGCACCACATAAAAAATAAATAAATAAAAATAAATAGTAATATATACCAAGTCTCTAGGAACTCAGAGAAAGATAAAAAATACTGCTACTGGGATGCTACCATGGACTAAACCTCTGAAACTGGGCGACAAAATTAACTTTTCCTCCTCTGAGTTGTTTGTATTGGATATTTTGGTCACAGTGATGCTGACTAACACATCTCTATGAAAGGGTGAGGTTTCCTTTCCCTCTGTCTTGGTGATCTCTTAGCACATTATCTGTGATGCACATTACATTCTGCTTTAATGTTTCCTTTCTCTACTCCCTTCGTGGGGAAGATTTGGGGGTTGGGAGAAGATTCTGGTTTTGATTCTATTTCCCCAACACATAATAAATACCTACCCACCCCACCCCCGAATCCTGCCATGAGTCACTTAAAAAAAATGTGTGTGCTAATTACAACAGTGAGGAGAAAGGTTGTTTACGTAGGAGCGTGCGATGCTTGTGGGACAGAGAGGCCACTAGGTACCATCCTCCTGTGACACCTCGGCCTCAGTATTCCGAGGTACCCGGAGGCAAGTGTGGGACCTATCAAGACTGGAAGGGTTCACAGGGAAGCTCAGACTTTAGTGCCTTCCCCTCTAAATTCTCATTTTTAGAGCAACTGACTACATGTCTAGGAAATGATGCCCTCAGACACCCAGGACAGCAGAAGCCAACTCCCTGGACACAGCTCTGAAATTTTCATCTCCTAAATATCTTGGGAACAGGAGAGGAGTCACTGGCAGGGTCATTCAGAAAGAGAATAAAATCTCACATGAAATTCCCAGTCTTGGGAAGGATTCTGGTACCTCTCTGTTGGGGTAAACACTCAGTGCCCAGGAGCCATGCTGTGTCTGAAGGGGAACAAGGGGCTCCCATGGATGTATTGGGGGAGCAAGGAGGAGGGAAAGGGGCCACATCCCTTATCTCCAGTCTTAATGGGGATCAGAGCAGAAGGATCTTGGTTGTGAAGTCAAGTCATGTACTCATTAAACAGGAAATGGTGCCCTCAGACACCCAGGACAGCAGAAGCCAACTCCCTGGACACAGCTCTGAAATTTTCATCTCCTAAATAGTGAACCCTTCCAGTCTTGAAGAAACCCCTATGAGCAGCTGACACACAACCCATCAGGTAGTTACTCCCCCTGCTGATAGGGACAGCACTACCCTGAGGAATCCAGGAGTCTTAGAATGTTCAAAACCTCTCTGTTGAGTCCTCCAAGCTCTTCCTTTGGAAGTAGAAAACAGCATGCCCAGGCCTTTGCAGCCCCAGACTTGACTATTTTAACATTATCTTATGATGGTTTAAATTTCACTAATCATTAGAGTAGCAAATGTAGCTCAAAATTAACAGCATTTATAACACTGATTTTTAAATTCACAAATCCCATAATACCCTCCATGAAATTCTCTGTTTTGGATGTTTTTCACCATTTGAACCAGATATTCATGAGTGGGAAAAGAAGAGGGCCCCCTGGGAGACCAAAATGATCCCTTTTCCCTCTTCTCCCGCCTGCCCCCACACCTCACATACACTCCATGGGATTCCTGTGCCGCATCCAGCTCTGCCAGAGCCCCCGCACACAGGCTTCCCTGATTTTACACATGTTTACTCTATGGTTTCTCATAAGCCCTGTCAACTGACCCAAAATCCTACTGCTCAGGGGACCAATGTAAGCAATATCAGATGGTCAGCTTGGTGAGGCTGATGTGTGACCAGGTCACCAGAGGTGGGCACACAAAGCCTGGCCTCAGGGGTCCCTCTGGGAATGCATTCCCACACCCTCCAGGACTGAAAGACTGATCTGTGTCCTCTGAGTATTACCCACATGGGTCTGGAGAAATCCTGTCCCGGGTGAATTCAGTGAGTCCAGGGCAGATTTGGCATGAGTTTAACTAACAAGACTACTTGGTACATTAACCTGCCAGAGGAGACCAAACCAGCGGAGTATTCACTCAGTGGTTAACACACAGAGGAAAGTCACGGAGTCTTAAGGGCTAGAAAGAATGGCAGTTATGCGAACAAAGATGAAAATTGGATAGTGTTATCATAATTATGGAGTCCTCCTGGTGTACTGTTAGTCTTCTTGGCTTCTGCTTCTCATGGTTTAGATAAGAAATTGAATCAATGAGCTCTGATGTGCCTTCCTACATTCTATTGGTCATGATTTCCTTTAAGAAGTCTTTGACACACTTCAGTATCTATTTCTTCTTAGAGTAAATAAACTAGAACATCACAAAAAATAAAATTAATATGTACAACCAGAGATATGAAAAATTGTACTCTATAACAATTTAAAATTTTTAAAAATGAAAAGAAAAAAATGAAATAAAATGTTGATGATACATCTTGAGACAGGAATACAATGGTGCAGGAGTGAGCATGGAGGTAAACTGTCCAGCTCTGGTTGAGCCTTGAGGTCACAACAGCCCTGAAGACAGCTTGTCATGGCCTTGGGAGAGACCCTAAGCCAGAAGAATGCAGCCAGGCTGCTCAGTTCCTGACCCACAGGAGACGAAGTCACAACTCTCTATTACTTTCAGCTGCTACATTCACAGTAACTTTTAAGTAACAATAGATACCTAACACAGGAACCGAATGCTTCATTTTAATTCATTTTAAACAGTGTAGCACATTGGGCTGGTGTCTACCCTACTGAAGAGCACAGGTTTAAACTTCATGATGGACTTTCTGTCTCATGTTTCCATTCAGGAATTGGAGCCTCAAACAACATAAGAAGCCTGCAGTGGTGTAGCCCTATGAGTTCAGCACGTTTACCCTGAACGGCCAGGCTGCATGCATACTGCTGATCAAGAGTTATGTGAATCCTCCTAAAACTTCTTCAGACAGTAGAAAAAGTGATAGCTAAATAGAAATTTAAATCTACACCAAAAAAAATGAAGAATGAGTAAATATGTGGGTGAACATAAAAGACACTTGCTCACTTTTAAAAGATAATCAACTCTTTAAAACAAAAGATTAGTGACATACTATGGAATTAATAAGAATTATAAAAATAAAATCTATACCTAACATAGCACCAAGGACCCAGGGATAAATTGGAAGTACACTGCCATAAGGTGGTCACATTAAAAGTTACTTACTTGTGTAATACTATTTAAAGGTAAATTGTACTAAACTAAATAAGCATTTTATTGGTATACTATAATTATACATAATAGTGACAATTGTTGTATGTATGCATATTTTAAACTCTAAAACAACCATAAATATGTTAAAAGGGGAGATGAAATGGAATACTAAAAATAAACATAAAGAAGTCAGGAAAAGAAGAACAATGAACAGTTGAAACAAGCAGGAAATATATGGCAATATGGTACCTTTAATCCCAACCACAATGACCACAGTAAATGTTAATGGTCTAAACACCATTTAAAATGTATCTCGTCAGACTGCATTACAGAGCTGGGCCCAGTGCAATAAAGTCTGGCCCCGTGTTTGATGTTTTTTGTTTGTTTGTTTGTTGTTTATTATTATTATTATTAGTTGTTCAAAACATTACAAAGCTCTTGACATATCATATTTCATACATTTGATTCAAGTGGGTTATGAACTCCCATTTTTACCCCATATACATATTGCAGAATCACGGGTTACACATCCACGTTTTTCCATACTGCCATATTAGTGTCTGTTGATGTTTGACTACAAACAAGGTGAAACTCTACCCTCCTTCCTTTCCTTTGAGCCCCATCTGGCTGGTAAGAAAGCCCTAGGGCTCCCTCCCATGGCACCTATGGGAAGTTCAAACCAGGCAAGCCCAGGGGTCTCAGACACCCTCACTCTGGGACCAATCCTAATCACAATAAAAGCCAAAACCAGTTCACCTTCCTGGCTCCCTCAAGCCCGCTAATGAGCCTGTCCTGAGCTCCAGAGAAAGTCTCATTCACCAAATACCAGCCCTTCTTACTGTCCTGGAGTGTGCAGCTTCACCAGTCACAGAGGCTGACTGATTTTGAGTAGATGGGATCCATCTATCCTCCATGGAGAGACCACATCATCCAACTATAAGCTGTGTATTTTAAAAATTATTTTGAAAGTAATGACACATTTAAGTCAAAAATAAAAATATAAAAAAATAAATACTATGCCAATGCTAATCAGTGGAAACTTGAGTGAATACAATGATATAAGACAAATAAAACTTCAACACAAGGACCATTATTAGGGATCATGGGGAGTTGAAATAACCATAACGTTTAGAAGGAAAGTAGACAATCCAGAAATAGGCCCATGTATTTACATCCCACATAGTGACCAAGGTAATTAACCCAATAGGGTAAGGAGTTTTTGCAATTAATCATGCCAAAAAAAATATGAAAAATGGGTAACTCCATCCCTTACTTCACAAAAAATAATTCAGAATGAATCAATCATAGGACTGATTTCATACAAACCTGAAACCATAAAAACTCTACAAAAAAAAAATACAGATCCTAGCACAATTGAAATTGGCAAAGTTTTCTTAGATTTGACAAAATAGAAACCATAAAATAAAAAGTTAATGAGTTGGATCTCATCAAAATTTAAAACTGCCTTTCAAAAAACACTACAAAAATGTATTCCATGTATCTCACAAAGAACTTTTGCTCAGGAGGATCTTAAGAGGGCAGAATAGAGGTCACTTTCTGGGACACTGCATGGCATGAAACCAAGAAAGCAGATAGGCTGCTTCTCAGCAAGGTGGGTGAAAAGAAGGTGGGAAATTAAATCTGGACATTCAAAGCAGATTGGGGACTTGGGAGGTTGCATATAATAAGGAAGAAATCTCCAGCACCTCCACCACTGCCACCTCCACCAGCACCACCAGCCAGAGTGGTACCCCATGAACAAAGTGGAGGGATGAGAAAATTAAAGGAACCCACATTTTTAGGAGGCCTGAGGCATGCCTGGATTCAGAGAATTCAGAGATGAAAAACACTGCCAGACTAACCTGAAAGGCTTGCAACACAGTATCCTTGTGCAGGAAAGAAGCCACATCTGTCCCAGCTGTGTGCAGAGGACCCAAGAAAGAAACATTTTGCAGCTCCAGCTCAGAGGCCAGCAGCTGGGAAACAAGCCCAGGCTTAGTCCTAAATACAGACCTGGTACACCCACACTGCATGACATAGAGTGTGCTAAGTGACCAGAGAAAATCAAACAGGGAGAGAGGTTTCCACAGGGGAATACTGGTGGGGGAAACTCACCCGGCTCTCCCCATCCCTCTAATCCCGTTGCTTGCAGGACCCACTGGCTGGGAGAGATGCACCTGGCCTGAATTTGAAAATTTGGAAGTGAGAGAGATTGAGTTTGGAGACTGAACCCAAGAAACCAGGAAATGTGGGGCCTTCAGGTGAGGAGGGACTTAGGATTGGCTCCTCCACCACACTAGTGGAACCTGGGGGGAGAACCCTGGTGTACAGTCTTCCACTGTGGACCAGCAAGTACTGGGTGCTGGAGGTAGACTGATTTAAATCTCCAGGCCAATTGGCATTCAGCAAAGAGGCCTACCTAAGCCTAAGCCCTGCCCCCAGGAGCTCCACCTAACAGGACTTCCTTGCACACTGCAGCAACCCAACTAACACTGCTGAGAAGGGAAGCCAAGAATCCTTTGAATCCAATGAAAACAATTCTTTAGTTTTCCATGGGGATTATTTTTTCTTTTTATTTTCTCTATTCAATTGTTACCTAATAGTTCATGGACACTTACAGAAATTCATATTTGTCTCTTCATTCTCATTTCCAGCATTTTTTGAAAGTAGTTATTTTTCATGGATCAGTATTTTGTGGACTAGGAGGCTTAATGAGTCCATTTCATTTTGTTTTGTATTCTTTCCATTTTATTTTTTAAAGCTTTTAGTCTATATCTTTTTTCTCTCGATTTTGTTTCTCTTGATTCTCTTTCTTTTCTTCTGCTAATGGCCAATTTCTATTGTTCTCACTTTCACTCTTCCTTTAATGTTTTCCTTCTATTTTCTCTCCTCCTCTCTCATAATTATTACCTCCTACCTCACTTCGGTTCTCTCCCAGTTCACCCTTCAAAATTGTAAAGCCTTACTCTTTTTACTGCAGGCAATAGCGGATTGCGTCATTTCTGTTTATAGTTTGCATTGATTGTTGTTATTATCTCTCTCCCCCTAACAGTGAGGTACTAGAAACCTTCAGGGACACTATAAATCTACAGGGTAGGAACTCTACTACCTCAGATCCGTACAGTTAGATGGGTAGACACACAGACAACATGAAAAACATGACCAGAGTGAGATGGAATCTCAGCATAGTTTTGATTTGCATTTCCCTGAGGGCTAAAAATTTTGGACATTTTATCATTGTTGACTACTTGTACTCCTTCAGAATACATTTTTTAAAACAATGAAGAGTTAATAAGAAGATGATATAATTTTTAAATGGTAAAGATTTGAATAGAGACTTCAGAAAAGATACACATATGTTAGTAAGCATGTGAAAATATGTTCAAAATAACCAGTCTTATAGCAAATGTAAAAGTTAGAATTTTGCTGAGGATTCCAGCATGACGGCAAATATTGACCAGATTCAACCTTGTGAAGATGGACATTGCTGCTAGGAATGGAAAATGATACAATGTCCCCTTTGGAGGATACCTGGGCAGTTTCTTACAAATTTCTTACAAATTTTCCACTAATCTTGAGAAAATTAATCAGACATATTCAAGACAGTACCTTTTAAAATTCCAAGGTCATAAAAAAAGGTGTTGGAGAAACTGTCATAGACTCAGGAACCTAACACATGATACCTTAATATGTTGTTATATCTTGAACTGTAACTTACAACAGAAAAGGCACATTCATGAGGAAAACAAAGGTTACATCTGAATGAAGTCTGCAGTTTAAGGAAACGTGTTTGCTTTAGTTCTCTATCACTACATAAGAAGTTACCAGGCTTTTTCTAGCCCACAGTTCTACAGGTCTGAAGTCCAGGCACATTGCAACCAAGTTCTCTGCCCTTTGCCTTGCTCAGCTGAAATACGGATATTCGGGAACTGTGCTCCCTCCAGAGGCCTGGGGAAGAACACACTCCAAGCTCCTTGGAGTCCATATTTCTGCAGTTGCAGGAAAGAGGTTTTGGTTTCCTTGTTGGCTGCCAACAGCAGATCTCCCAGAACTGGAGACTGCCCTCAGAGTCTTGCTTCAGGGCACCTTCCACCTTAAAGTTGGATAAGAAAATTTCACTCTTGCCAAATCCCTCTCAGATACTGCATCTCTCTGACTCCCCTGCCTCTGATATATAGACCAAGACTAAAAGGTCTCCCTTGGATAGGCCAGGTCCACTCTGATAATTTCCCCATCTTAAGGTCAGTTGACCAAGGATCTTCTTGACTTTCACAAAGTCCCTTCCCATCAACACCTACATTAGAGTTTGATTGGATAACCAGGAGAAAGTGTGTGTACACCAGGGCCCTTCACTCCTGGGCACCATCTTGGAATTCTGCTTGCCACAGTGATGCACCAATGTTGGATTCTTAGACTTTCCAAGTGTACCATAGTAATGAGCGAAAACAGAAACTGGGAATGGGTATAAGGAAATCCACTGTAGTATCTCTGCAACTTTCCTGTAAATCTAAAATAATACCAAATAAAAGGTAAGAGTTCTTGTTGAAAATCCCAGTTAAATATGCCAATTCTTTCCTGCTGAGACATAAACTGATGGAACTATTATATTCAACTACTATAAACAATAACAGGGGAATGAAGACCAAGAAGATGTCAAGCAAAAATAGAGACAAGGAGAAAAAGCAGCAATTCATATTTATTGAGCATTTATTAAATACTAGACATTTTCTTAAGCACAAAAAAGTTTTATTTAATCTCCAAAACAGGTCAGTAAGTTACTATTTTATTGGATAATCACTGTGTTTTGCAGATGTGGAATTGTGATAGAGAAGGTTGTATGATTGCTCAAGGTCCCACAGCTAATATGTGGTAGAACTGGCAGTCAAATTCAGGTAATCTGATTTCAGAGAACTCACTCAGAAGCATCTCCCTGTCAGATCTCTGTCATTATCCACAACAACCCAGTCCTTCAGCCACTCTGCCCTCTTGTCAGAAGCTGAGAGTTTCCAAAGAATGGAACATAGGCAGTAGTTTACATCTGACCCAAATACTTCTATCAATGTGATTCATCACCATAGAAGTTATTGTCTCAAGTTATTGTCTCACCATTGTCTCAACTGACTGCAGAAATGAATAACTGATTCTCAGTCATGTGGATCTTTATCTCCCACCTCTATTCTTGGAGCTCAGAGCTCATTCAGATGAGTTTGTGTTCATTTCTAAATACATTCTTAGGCATATAATGTGATCAACTGCACGGAATTCTTACCAGGCTTAACTATCTTGAAACAGACTTGAATTATTAATTTATATATCATCTCAAATAAGAACAAGAGACAAGAGATTTATTTGAAAACCATTATTCACACTGAAATTTTCCTTAAGCTTTAATTCTGAGATTTTCTCCTTTTATTACCTCAAAGAAAGACAACTTCTCTCTCATCTCTACATGAAGTTCCAGGACCCATTTCCACACCCCTGGGCAAATTATGTGGCTGAATGGGTACCATGATTGGGCATGCATGGGCCATGTGACCAGTTGAGGACATTTTGTACTATGATTGGCAGTTTACCAGATTAGCACCAGTTAGCACTCAGATTGGGTTTAAGCAGAAGCTCCTCTGCTTTTGCCAAATAGCATGTTACCCAACTGTATCTCCTGGCTTTTTTCTAATATCAACCTTTTACCAATCACAAAGATGCTCAGATCCACTTGTAAACCCAGTGAAAGAGACTTGGGGGTATGGACGGAAGAGGCCCCATGTCTCTAGCTGGTGGGAAAATGCCAATAAAGGCCTGCACTGGAGCTGTGGTTGGCAACAGCCCTCTGTGTCTGTGTACTTGCTGGCCCATCCCTACTGAGTTTTGAGTCACTGCGCTTCCTAAAGGCTTATTACTAACACCTCTGATGAATCACTCCTCTCTTTCCTCTTTGCCTTTTTAAATAGGCTGGGAAGAGGTGCTCATCTGAGGTTGCAATGAACATGGGAGTGCAGGTATCTTCAGAAGGTGGTAATTTCATTCCCCTCAGTTTATACCCCAAAGAGGAGCTGCTGGGTCACACAGTAGTACCATTTTTTATCTCCGCAGAGCCTCCATGCCATTTTTCCACAATGACTGCACCCATCTACATTCACACCAACAATAACACACAGTCTTTAAAGACACAACCTGTTTTAACTAACCACAGGTTTTTAGGTGACTCTATTGCACAACCTGGCTGTGAAAACCCTTTCACCTGGATTCTTCATCTTTCCAGAACCACCTGTTTTTCTTCCACAGAGCAGATTGCAAACCCCTTCTGGTTCATTTTGGTACTGGGGTTTCAACTCAGGGGTGCTTTACCCCTGAACTTCATCCTCAGTCCTCTTTTTTGTTATTTTTTGTTTATTTGAGACAGAACTTTGTTAAGTTGCTGGCACTGTCTTCAATCCTGTAATCCTACTTCCTCACCCTCCCCAGTCACTGGGATTACAGGTGTGTGCCACCAGGCTTTGTTTACACACCTACCTAATGCATGGAAAAGCTATCTTTCAAAACACTCCATTCTTTGTAGTAATCAGGCTGATTGGGACCAAGGTACTGGGGTTCATAGAGGTGCTGCTGTGGTACTGGGTAGTCACACTAGCAACAGGCTGGAGAAGGTTTTCAGAACTCACCTTGACAGCTTTCCATGAATTCCAAATCTTCAGCCCACAAGAGACACCAGAAATTTAATCATCAAAATCATCAACAAAGATCTGGAATCAACCATAAAACAAATTCATTCTTCAGTTAACTGAACATAGAAATGGAAGATGCCATTTATGATAGCCAAACGGAAAAAATGCCCAGGTATAGGCTCAAAAGGGAACATCCAAAAGCTGTATGAGAAAAATCAGAAAACATTCCTGAAAGACATAAAAGTAGACACAGATAAAGAGACATACTATGCTCCAGGACAGAAAAACTCAAAACCAGGAATACATCTGATCTCCCTAAGTTAGTTTATAAATTTAATAAATCTCTCCAGAGGTGGGGTGGGGGAGGGAGAGAGAAGGGGAAGGGATGAGAGAAGAGGGGAGGGAAGGAGAGGTAAGGGAAGGCGAAGGGAGAAAAATATGCAGAGAAAATGGAGTGTTGATACATTGCCCTGGGGTTGTAAAATGTTGCAGCTACACTGGAAGCAATTTAGCAGCTCCTCAAAATGAAACACATAAAAATACCCTATTACCCAGCAATTCCACTCCCAAGTATAGACATTCTTACAAAAAGTCATACACAAAGTATTCTTAGCAGTATTATTCTTAAGAGCCAAAAAGTCAAACACAAATGTTTATTAACTGATGATCAAATACACACAATCTGACATATCTGCACAATGTATTATTAGCAACAGTAAAAAATGACATACTGGGATGGAGATGTGGCTCAGTGATAGAGCACTTGTCCAGCAAGTGTGTGAGGCACTGGGTTCGATTCTCAGCACCACATATAAATAAATGAATAAAGTAAAGGTCCATCAACATCTAAAAATTAAAAAATTAAAATAGAATGACATATTAAGTCATACTACATCTTAAATGGACTTTGAATGTATTGTGCTAAATGAAAAACTATGACATTAATGTAACATGTCCAGAATAGGCAAATCCAGAGAAATAGACAGTAGAACCATGATTTCCATGAGTTTGGAGCAGGGAGGAACTAGGAATCATGGTTAGTGGGTATGGAATTTCTTTGTGGAGGGTTAGAAATGTTTTAAAATTAGATTACAAATGTGTCTACTGAATGACTCTGTGAATGTACCCACCACTGAATTGTGTACTTTAAATTAGAAATTTTGTGATATTTAAATTATATCTTTAAAAACTATTATTATTATAAATAAAAATATTATTTATATTTTTAAATAATTTGAAAAATAACATTTTATTTAATTTAAAATTTTAATTTAATTTAATTTAATATTAAAACTAAAAGAAACACAGACTGTGAAGAAATATTTATACATCATAGATTTGATAAAGGACTTATAGCCAAAGTATATAAAATATCTTTAATTCAATAATACAGGAAGAAGACAAATTACTTAATTTTAAAATAAACAAATGATTAGAATGTAAGAAGGCATACAACTGGCCAATAACTAACATAAAAATGATAAACTTGATTAATCATGGAAATGTCAATCAATACCACCTTCCCCCATTAGGAGGACTGCAATCATGAAAACACTGATGTTGGCAGGGATGGAGAGACACGAGAACTTCATACAGTACTGGAGGGATGTAAAGCGATACAAACACTGGAAAACAGTTTACAGTTTCTTTAAAGCTAAACAAATTATCATATGACCCTGCAGTGACACCCTTAGGAATAGACCCAAAAGAAACAAAAACCTACATTCACACAAAGACCTGTTCACAAATGTTCATAACTCATAATGGTAATGAGTGGGACCAAGCCACGGTTCATGAGCTGGTGTCTAGATAAATAAATGCCTCTTTTCTACAAAACAGAACAATATTCAGCAATAAAAATGCATTAAGAATCGATGCAGGCCACAATGAACTCCATTATTCTGTGTAGTTAAAATGCACTAATAATTTTTAAAAGCATCAATACCTGCTACAAAAGGATAAACTCAAACACATTATGCAAACAAAGGAAGACACACAAGATGTGCATTGTATAGTTCCATTTATATGAAATGTAGGGAAAAATTATAAATGTAGAAAACCAATCAGTGACAGCCTGGGGCTGGGAATGGAAACAGCCATGAGGAAAGTGCTTTAGGGGTAATGGAGATCTTCCAAACCCAGATTTGGGTGATGGATGCACAACTCTGAGAATTTACCAAAAATCAACTAGCTGTGATTTACAATGTACATGAATTTTATGGTATGTAATTTACTGTTCAGCAAGACTGTTGAAAAATAAGTCAGTAAGGGGATCTTACTAAAAACTGATGAAAGTAAAATAAGCTTACAATGAAGAGCACCAGGAAAAGATTCCAAGTTTTTTTAAAAGAATCTTAAAAAAAAAAAAAAACATTTGTTGACCAGGGATGTAGCCCAATGGTAGAGTGTTTACCTGTTATGTAAGAGGAGCTGGGTTTAGTCCCCAGAGCCACAAAAATAAAAATAAAAAACTATTGGGTAATACTTATGTCTCACTAAAAAATTAATAGAAATACATAAATAGTGACAGCTAGTCTTCTAAAAGTTTTTTCAAGTATTTACATTCCAAATCCTAAAAAAAAAAAAAAAAAAATGACAATGTAGGAGTACTGATGGCTGCAACATTTATCTCCTCAATTTATTACATGCATTTCCAATATCAAAATGTTTATGGAACATAACAGAGGATTATGTTTGACTGGAAGGTGAAAACAAGGGAATCCTCTGGAATATCGTTTCATTTTGCTCTGGTTTTTGCATTTTAATTTACCTTTCCCTAATGTGTTTCTAAGTTCCCTCCCCTGTGTGCAGTTTACCACAATATCTGCTGAAAAGAAAAGGGAATGCACACATTGAATGATTCTCGTATTTTACTTGTATAATATGCCAAAATACTGGAACCAAAGAGACCCCTAAAATCCCAAGAAGAATCCACTCTCTTTATCCAAGATTCCCCTTCTCCCCACTGATGCACAAGACTTTACAAGACCTTCATTTACTTCCAAAGGAAACCCACAGGGAGTCTCAACGAGTTTGGGTCTGATTCACATTCTGCAGGACACAAACAAAAGGACTTTCACCTTCAAGGAAAATCATAAATACACATTATTACGTCATAAAATCGCAGGTTTAACGTTCGGATTGGAAGGCCAGCAGCTCAAGACGCAAGCGCACGGAAGGTCTCCAGGATCCTACCGCTGCCCCCACACTGCTTCCTCATCTCCAAGGTCAAGGCCACGACTTTCTTAGGGAGAAGAAAATCTGCCAAAGAAGAGGACACTGTCGGACCCGCGGTGCCTGATGAAGAACAGGAAGGGGTGATCGCAGTGGACTTGCTCACAGCCCCCGGCCGATGAGACCATGTAACCTATGCCGGTGGCCGCCGTGGCCTCCGCGCCTTCCTCGGTGACCTGCACGAAGGACCGGTGCAGGAACCTCTGCGCCTGCAGCCCCGAGCGCGCGCACATCCCGGAGAAGTCGGCGTCGCTCTCGCTGAAGGCCGCGCCCAGCCCCAGGGCTGCCAGGACCGGCTCCAGCTCATAACTGCCCTCCACCTGCAGCCTGGGCAAGCGCAAGTTCACGGTCCTGACCTCCATAAACTCCGGCCTGGTCCACTCTATCAATTGCTCAGGAGTGACTTGATCTATAATCTGGTTTTTAAGAGGGGGAGGAAAGCAGATTGGCATGATGGTGGATAAAAATTTAAAACGGCAAGGTACCGATTTGTATCAGAAATTGTTTTCGTAATAAATAAAAGTGAAACTTCATTTTACCGTGCTGCTGTCACTATATAGCAGGCATTTCTATTTCTCTCCTTAAATTATCTGTGTGTGGGGGAAATCTCAATGTCATTGAATTAATTTTTAAACATTAAAAGTAAGTCATGTCTTATTCTAGCAACTTGATACATATTTCATTTTTTTACCAATTCCTCCAGTTTATATGTGCACATATATTTACACAGTTGCAATCACAGTGAATGTCTACTTTATGTAATTTAAGTTTTTCACTCTATTGCATATCTCGCCTAAATACCTTCAGATTGATAGATAATATTGCCATCAAGCTGATACATTTCATCTCTTCATTCACTTTACAAACATTAGTATGTACCAGGCATTATGATAGATGCTAATACTGCAAATATTAAAAACAGTAGGTACTATGAATTTCCAACTGGGTAGCCTAATGTATTCAATACTGAAATTACTGATTTGACTCAGAAGGGAAATTTTTATCTTGTGAATTATTTCCTTAGGGTAATTCTCATACCTGACATATGAGAATGAATACTCTTAAAGAACTCATACATATTGCCACTTGGCTCTCCCAAAACATTTCCATCTTATAATGCTACTAGCAAAGTTTTACAGCAAAGACTAAATTTGGTATTTTAACCATGCAGTAGCTACCATTTATTGAGTGCTTTCTGTACCCTCCACCATTCAAGGCTCCATCTCCCTAATCATACAACACTACATATTAAGCACCATGAAGCCTGATTTATGCCTGGGAAAACATTGAGGTTCAAGAAAGGTAAGAAGGGTCAGTGGTCAGAAAGCTACTAAAGGAGCAGGGATTTGAATCGAAGCCTTCCTAATGTCCAGAACACAGGACATTAGCCACATTCACATTTTAACTGCAAAGTGGGTGAAAATATGCTAGAAATGAGTGAATGTGATTTTATTTTCCAAGAAAAGGATCCATGTCGTGGAATCTTTAGAATTCTTACTGAATCTTAAATGTTCATTTTAGCTCCCCAAAAAACATCTGAGTACTGGTTACTCCCAGGGAGCCTGATACCATTTAGTGTTCCCCTGCAGAGCTCCACTGTGGCTGCAGAGAGGGAGAAATGCTCTAGTGAACACAGCCAGGCACCAGCTGCTACTCAGACACCTGCTTCCAGACTGGTGGAGCACAAGTGTTGGGATCAAAAACTTAGGAAAGGAAAGCACAGTAGGGACCAAGGGGTTTACCTTCTCCAGACCCTCTATGTCATTGGGTAGAAGCACAAACATGCTGAGGTCATTGTTTTTATATGGAATCCCCACGATTTTGGCATCCAAGTCTTCCAGGAAAACGAAACTGAAAGAATGGTGCTGTTCCATCATCCACACAGACTTACATGTATTCTGCAACAAGTTAACAGAGCACAGGATGTCAAAAGACATTAGACCAAAGGCACAGGCAACAAGCTAGCTCACTGAAGTAATCAGATAATAATGATGCTAAAGATCAGTCACAGAAGGGCCATTTGCCACCGGTGTATGTTTGCTCAAATATGACTTCAGATCTTATACTCCACGTGAAAGCACATCACGTAAATAAAGAACCATACCTTATTCAGCCAAAATTCCTCTTCCTTGGTATTTTCTTTATTAAACTCCCTATCCCACTGTCCTTTAAAGTAAACTGTGTTTATCAGCACCAACTTGGTAGAGCTACTAAGAGAGCCTTCTGGAAACAGGTCCTTGATTTTTTCTGCAAACAGAAAAAAAAAAAAAAAAAAGGAAAGATTGGTCTATTTCCAGATCAAAGATGGTATGTGTGGCAGATAGCAAGCAGACAGCCTTGACTGATTACTGAAAATTCAGCCAGGTCAGCACCTGAAGGCCTTGCCGACAATGCGTTCGCTGCAGAATCGGTGGGGAGGTTGTCACTCTGCCCATCGCCTATTTATCCCACTGGATAAATTGAGGTTGATGGTTAAGAGTCCCGCCTCTGGGGTCAGATTGCCTCTGATGGCATCCAGTTCTGCCTCTTATCAGCTGAGGAATCTTGGGCAAGTTATTTAAGCTCTCTGTGCCTCAGTTTCCACATCTGTAAAATAGGAATAAAACCTGCCTCACAGGGTTGTTGGAAGGAGTCAGTGATTTAATATGTAGAAAGCCTCAAACACTGTCTGGCACATCATAAGCACTTGGTGAGCAACCTCTCTTCCCTAGTAAATATGGCTCCCAAGAGAGGTTGAGAGTTTGCTTATTCTATGAAAAATGCAACTGATATTTGGGGCTCTGGGTTCAGTCCATCCCACACTACACTCTGAAAACACTGTTCAGCCAATCTTTTGAAAGACCCCTTATATTCTGATTATTTTAAGTTTCTTTCTTTAAATGAAGCATGAAAAAGAAGCGCATTCTGTAATAACAGCAATCTCCCTGAAAATGGAATAAAAAATGCTAAATATCAGCTATTGTTTCCCAAAGTGAATCTCCACATTAACTTTCCTTTCCAGTATTTCTCGTGTTTTTGAGCCATATTAGGGAATGAGAAGGGGATAGAGGGGAGAGGAATTCATCCAATTCTCTGATGTAGATGGGACTGAGCATTGCATCCTCCCTGTACGATGCCCAAGTGGAGATGAGGCCCAGGTGGCCCAGCTGTAGGTAGCAGAGTCAGTCTTGATGGGAGAGCTGTGTGCTTCTCTCTTAACAAAGGGAAAGGGAACTCTCTGTGACATTTGCACTTAGGGACCCAGACACAAACAGAGATGTTGTGATATGCAGGAAAGAATATACTCAAGACAGGCAAGAGCCCAGTTCCAGGAACCCCAATGGTACTCTGATACACAGCCGAGTGCCAAGAGTCCTCCAAGGGTCTCCACACAGCTGCTTCCTAGGGTCCCCTCCTGGGTTCCCCTTGAGTTTCCCCATTTGCTGTGTCCATTTCACTATCTGCAGTGTCCTCCCCTTTATGCCCAGCCCTGCCTGTTCAACCCTGCAAACCCCATCTCAAGCCCTTTCTAGAGTGTCCACCTGGCTCCCACGCAGAACCAAGCCCAGGCCTCCACTCACAGAAGACAGTCAAAAAGTCTTTGTATGACCAACGACCCACCCATACTCTACCATTTGTTTGACTTTCAACCCAGGAATTAATCTTCTTTCGACTTTCATCAGCTTCATTTATAAAATCAACAGGTTCCAGAGATGCATGGTAATATTTTTCAACATAATCTAAGTATTTCTTTAGGAAAAACAGGAAAGATATAGAGAGGAGTTTAATAGTCAATTGGTCAATTACCAACAGGTCTCAATAAAAGTACCAGTTGATCAGGATGATTAAGGTTAAAAAAAAAAAAACATTGAATTCCCTGGAAAATCACTTTAAATGCCTCCACACACAATTTTATGCAGATGTAAGAGGATTAAGGCAAAAATCATGCTCAGAATGCCAGAGTTAAAAATAAATGTCTGGGGCACAGACCATCAGTGATATGGGTAGAACCAAGCAGCCAACTTAGTCCTTTTGGTCTTAGCCAACCCACAGTCCTGATGGTCACTTGGCCATTCAAACTAACACTCACAGATGTGGTGGACACAGCAAACTTACTTGAAGGAAGAGGAATGTTTTTTCTCCAAACAGCCTATTGGCTAAGTTCAGTTCATAATCATTAGTGAGTTTGCTTATTTCAGTCAAAACCTGTTGGAATTGGTGATGGATCTCTTCTGTCTTCTCAATCTTCAAAATCAAGACAAAAAAAATCAATAGGTTATCTGGGCAAAGGCCAACCTAGATTCTCCTTCAAGAGGATTCAGCTACTGGGTCTTCCCCTCATTTGGGCTCCCTTGAGTGCAATCTGTGGGTTCCGTGTGGCCCCTAGATGTCAGTTAGCTTCTACATGAATCATATGATCCTGTAAGTCATGACAAGTCTCAGCTCCACTGAGAAGCTTTGTCCACCATCCCAACACCACAGGTCCTTCTTTTCTGACTCAGGTTGCATTTTTGGTCTCAAATGTAATTGTCTACTATGTTATTTACATTGTTTTTATCTGCCCAAAATACTCCAGGCACCTAAGAGAAGTAGATAATTCCCCCCAGATAATTCTTATCTGCCAGAGTTTAGAAATTTCTGTTCTAGACAGACAGTGGATAAGATGGAATAAGTAGGCATTTGTCAGAACTACACATAGAACTAAAATGAGATTTATCACTGTCTCTGGAAAACAATCAGCTTTTCTGGACATTTCCTACAGGATCCACCCATTTTCTGATTGAGGGCTGAAGGGTATTCCATGGCAGGGCCATCTAACCCCAAACACATCTCTGGAACAAAGAGGAGAATGGTCTCATTGCCTGTTTAGTGATATCTGTCTGCTTTAAATCACAGTGGATGCAAAGAGAGGGCATTTTAGTTTTGAAGTGGATGACCTGTTTGCACCTGGGAACATAAAGGCCAGTAGAGTCTGCAGTAGTACAGAAAGACAGCAGAGGGCGCTCCAACTAAAAAAAAAACAACAAACCTCTTCTACAGATCATGTCACAAGGTTGAGAAGTCCCCTGAAAATGTTTAAGGGTCTCTAGAATCTCTAATTGAAGGAGGTACTCCATATACTAAAGCAGACCATAGGAGAGGTGGCTAATCTTTCAAATGCCAAAACCAACAAAAGATAGCAAGAAATACAAAAAACAAGAGAGCAAAACCCAATCAATGAAACAATCTCCAAAAACTGATCTAGAAGATATAGTGATGGATGGGACTGGGGTTGTGGCTCAGGGGTAGAATACTTGCCTCGCCCACATCAGTCCCTGGGTTCAATCCTCAGCACCACATATAAATAAACAAATAAAATAAAGGGATTGTGTCCATCTACAACTGAAAAAAAAAATTTTTTTAAGAAAAAGTTAGATGAATTACCTGACAGAATTTTCAAAATAACCAGCAGCAGGCCACTCAATAAATTAAAACAGAGCACAGAGAGGCCACTAAACACAATCAGGAAAACAGTGCATGGACCAAATGATAATATTGACAAAGAGATGGAAATGATGAAGAAAAAACAAACAAATGCTGGAACTGAAGAATACAAAAACTGAATTGAAGAAAATCACTAGGGAAACTCAACAGCATCCTTGACCAGGGAGAATAAAGAGCCGGTGAGCTGAAAGAGACAGGTCATTCAAAATCACCAGCACAGAGGAGAGGTGTGGAAAATGAAGAAAAGTGAAGAGACCTAAGGCATTTATGGAACTTTATTAAGTGGAACAGCACACACATCCTGGGAGCCAAAGAAGGAAAAAAAGAGAAAATTCCATCAGTCTGTTGGTAGAAATAATGGCTACAAATCTGAAGAAACAAATGGATATATGAGTTTGAAACTTAAAAACTCCCACTGTGGGCTGGGGTTGTGGCTCAGTGGTGGAGTGCTTGTCTTGCACATTTGAGGCGCTGGGTTCCATTCTTAGCTCTGCATATACATAAATGAATAAAATAAAGGTCCATCAACAACTAAAAGAAAAGTTAAAAAAAAAAAAAAAAACTAAAAACTCGAACTAGGATGAAGCTAAAGAGATCCCTACTGCAGCACAACATGACCAAACTGTCAAAAGTCACAAAGGGAGAATCTTGAAGGCAGCCAAAGAAAAGCAACTTGTAACATATAAGGAAGCTTTGATTCAATTACAAGAGGATGTTTCAGCAAAACCTTCAAGACTATAAAGGAGTGGGATGATATATTTGATATTAAAAGAAATCAACCAAGAATACTATCTCCAGCAAAACTGTCCTTCAAAAACAAAGGAGAAATTAAGACATTCCCAGATACACAAAATCTGGGGGACTTCATCACCATCAGATTTGGCCTACAAGAAATGCAGAATGGAGTCTTTCAAGTTTAAGTGAAAGGATGATAAAGAGCAACAAACCATATGAAAACATAAACTTTAATATATAAATGTAAGATCCTATAGCATCAAAATATATCTGCACAAACCACTTTTAAATGTGATGTGGAATTTTTTAAGCATAAAATTAATCATAAATCTGTTGATAAATACACAATATAAAAAGAGGTAAATTGTGTCATCGATACACTAAAGAAGAGACAGAGATGTAAAGGAACAGTTTTACATGTGGTTGAAGTTAAGTGGTTATCAGCTTAAAATGATAGATTGTTGTAATGTAATTGCAAAGTAATTGCAATGATGACCATAAAGAAAATATAACCAATGTGATCCTGCAATCTGTACACATGGAAAAATTAAGAATTCATACCCCATTTGAATCAAATGTATGATATATGATCTGTCAAGATCATTGTAATGTTTTGAGCAACTAATAAAAAAAGAAACAATGCAAATATACATCAACGAATGAATGAATAAAGAAATGTGGTGTATCCATACAATAAAATATTACCCTTTAAAAAAATCTATAAAATGCACAAAAAGAAAAATGAGAAGGGAATCAAAATATGTCTGATTAAAGAAATTCTCTAATTTAAAAAAAACTAGACCAAGAGTTTTAATTCAAATTCTACCCAAGAAATTAGATGAATTTCTGAATTATATAATTTTTTTTCAGAGATCAGAAAAAGAGGAAAGAATCCACATTTTAAGAATCTAGTGTTACTTTGATACCAAAACTGAACAAGAACAATACAATAAAAATGTTGCCAAATGATGTCATTTATAAACTCCTAACAAAATGTTAGCAAGTTCAATCCAACAATGTATAATTTTTAAAATACCATGACCAAGTTGGTTATTTCACAACTGAACAATGTCATGACATTAGAAATTCTGTTCATTAACAAGGCAAAAGTCATATGAACACCAGTAGAGACAGATAATGTAGATATGTGTTACAGATGACTGGGAACTGTATGGTCAGGGGGATTTTAAGTCCCAATCTCCATGGACAATCGTATGAAATGAACTTGTATACCCTGCTGAGAAGAATAAGTATGGTACAATCCCCTTGGCAAACAATTTGGTAATATTTAATAAAACTAAACACTGTACTGCTCAGGTTCACATTATATTCAATAGAAATATAGGGCAAGCCACAAATGTGAGACCCATATATAATCTTAAATTCTCTAGTAACCATGTTTCTGAAAGTAAGAAGAAACAGATGAATGGATAAATAATACACGGTATATATACACAGTGAAATACTATTAAGCCATAAAAAGGATGAAATTCTGTCACTCATGACAATATGAAAGAACCTGGAGACTATTATGTGAAATAAGACAAACACAGAAAGACAAATGCTGCATGATCTCACTCATGTGGAATTCAGAAATGTTGCTCTCACAGAAGTAGAGAGTAGAATGGCTTAGGTGTTTAAGGGGAGGAAAGGAAAGAGGGATGTTGGACAAAGGATATGAAATTATAGTTAGAGAGGAGGAATGCAAAAAAAAAAAAAAAAAAAACATGTTCTGAATAAGCAAATGTTCGAACACTGAAAGTAGATTAGTGACTGCCCAGGGTGGAGATTAGGTGATGGGGTGGGGGACCCATGGAGAATGACTGACTACTCATGGTTTGGGCATTTCTTTCCTAGGTGACAAAAGTGTTCTAAAACAGTACAAAATATCAACTACATATTGATTAATATATAATTACTAATTGTGTGTCAATTGCATATTGTCAGTTACATGTAACTAATTATATGAAATTAATTGCATATTAATATACAATAAATATCATATGTTACTTTCAGATGATACGTATATAAATCAATAATTCATTTCTCATACTAAGCTCTTCAAATCCCACATGTATTTTGCACCTAGAGTTCATCTCAATTCAAACTAAATGCATCTCAGGTGTTCAACAGCCACTTGAATGACCCACTTCGGCTTAGCTCAGGACTAGACAAACCCTCACTCTGACCAACCAGGGAGCTGACAAGGGTCACTTCAGCGTCGTTTACAGTAAGAAGGAAGGAAGGAAAGGAGGAAGGAAGGAAGTCAGTCCCCATCAGTAGAACAAATCATAAAGACCTGTGAAAATGAATCAACTGGGGCTACAAGTGTCCACCTAATCTAGTCGAATCTTGTAGACGTAATGCTGAACCCAAAACAAGTTATTCAAAGTAATAATGAACAAAAAAAGTCTACATGCGATGAAATCACTAGTATATGGGAATAATGAACACCTAATTCAAGGCAGCAGAACTCCCCTCTCAGGAGACCAGGGGCTGTGCTCAGAGAAGGTACTTAGGAGGCACCAGGGAATTTAGTAATAGTCTGTTTTTTATACTGGGAGGTGGAATTAGAGGGTGTTACTTGGATCATTCCCTATGCCTTTGTAAATACGTCTTCAGATTTTATCATCAGTGTTTAAAAGCAAGGTTCAGAATACTCCGACTTCATGTGGTAATCAAATGGTATAGTCAAGCCTGTCTCTGGGCAAATCACTTTGCTTATCTGTTTCTCCATCTATTCAAGAGATCAGAGCCATGGCCCCTACTATGTGTTCCTGTCCTAATATCCTTTCGATCAGCAATTCCACTCTTCCACATACCTCTGTGGCTCCCGAAATAATCCTGGAGAAGGGACAGAGCTGCCTCACAGGGTCGTACGGGTTGGGTCCACACCAACCTGGGATCCGACTCCCACCAGCCACCAAGCCCTTCACCATGGAGAGGGGCATCTCTCAAGGCAACGTGTCTTTGCCTAATTGACATAAAGACTCTCCAGGGACTGCGGTGCTGGGGGGGAATGTGCTCTGGAAACAACTGCAGGCCTCAGCTGAGTGCACAGCCTATCAGCCGCCTGACCTAACCCTGTTGAGCAAACCCTGGAGGAAAGCCTGACTCTCCGTCCTTGCAAACGAGGCACACAGTCAACCTAGCCTTTTGGGATTATGAAATGAACAGCTCCTACTGCTGCTGATTTGAGGGGATTTTCAGAGGGCACAGAGCTGGACTACCGACTGCCACCAGAGCAGTCGTGCCCTTCCGGATAGCTCTGACCATCCCTGACCTAATGGCCACCATCCCTTCCCCATACTTGGGCAGACTGGGCAAGGCATGGTAGAACACTGAAGCTGGCGGAGACTCCAGGAGATCAATGGTCCTGTGCTAATATTTTTTTTAAATAAAATATCAGAAATTCCAAAACATGAATGAAATTCAGTGATATAATCACCTGCTACTACCACCACCACTGGTGAGTTACCAGTGTTTTCCAGATCCTCTACTGGTACTACTCAGAGGGCCAAAGAAGATAAATGACTTGTTCAAAGTAGCATAGTTCTTAAGTGCCTGGGCCAGCACTTGAACCCAAACATGTTTAATTCTAAAACCCATCCATTCTGCTCTGAGGGCTCTTCAGCCCAATAGTGCTCGCGGAGGTCATTGTTCATTAATGCTTCTTCTTAACACTAAGTGTCTATTGTTGTTGTATAATCTAGTGCTGGCTCTGAAGTGGTTTGTCCCCTAGGAGTTCACGAGCTGAAGGCTTAGTGAACTTAGTGATATTAAGAGGTGGTGGAGCACTGAAGAGACCCAGTGAGAAGTGGTTAGACTGCTTGAGGCACTGCCCTCAGAAAAGATCAATGCTAGTCTCACAAAGCGAATTAGTTCTCTTGAGAGCGGGTGATTATGAAGCAAGGTCAGCCTGCAAACTTGGTCCTTTCTGCATGCAACTGTTTCTATTCTCCTTATCCACCTCATTGTAATGCATCGAAGGGGTTATCACTAGAAGCCAAACAGATGGAGCCACCCAATGTGGACTTTCAGCTTCTAAAATTGCGAGCTAAATAAAGAAATTCCTTTCTTTATAACATATTCAGCCTCAGGTATTTTGTTATGACCACAGAAAATGGATGAATACAGCTAGCAACATCATTTACCTACAGTGATTATTATGGCTTGATAATAATAAGTGTGAAATGTCTCCTCTCTCATGCTTTTCCCGGGCCTTTTTCCCCAGTGATCCCACACCTAATAAGTAACCAAACTGACGATTAAAGAGCATGTGTCCCACCTCTTTTTCTTCAACCTCTTTTCTGGAGATTTCTGTGTCTTTTTCAGAATAAAATACCTGATAGGGAGAAAATATTGCAGTGGTCAGAACCGAGAAAACCTCACAATCAGTCAGGGGAAAGTGGATGCTTGTTTAAAAGACCTCCATGGATACAGGTGACATTTACCCCCTTGCTAAGGTCATAAGAAGGTCTAGGTTGCCCCTGACCCCTTCAGAGCAGCCTTTGAACGTCTGTTCCTGCTTTGGTCTTTGGTGTCATTTATGTCAGGTGGTGATGATGTCACTTCTCCCAATACTTTTTGCTTTTCAGGTTCTATCTTTAATTATGAGAGTAGTGACTTGGACAGGCCACTCACGCAGCCCCCACCCATAGGAATGTCAAGCATCAAGGGGCAGATGGCGTGATGGCATCTGGAGAGAGAACTTCCCTGACGGACCTGAAATTCCTCCCTGTCTTCACAGGCTCTGCTCCTGGCTTACAGGTCGAGATGAGCGTGTTTTCAAGGTGATTCTCAAAGGCGGGTCCCCAGACACAAGCTGTGCGTGGAAAGCAAAGGCAGCCCCTACCTTCTGTAACTGGGAGGCTGTGGCTCCTCGGGTGCCCAGGAGGAGCATGCCAATGGCAGTTGAGATGCCCACGGGGGAGAAGAAGATGTTGCCATCGTTCGTTTTCCTCATTTCTTTGAGAAGATTAAGGCCCAGATGAATGTTTGCGGCACTGAGTGACTCCATGGCGGTTTGGGTTTCCGTGAGATCTAGAACAGCGACAGCAGTCAGTGGACTGAACTGCTGCGTGCCACGGGAACTCTCCCTGCATTGACCCAGAAAATGGGGATTTTCACCCTCTGGGTCCAGGTCATGGCTGGCTCCTTCTTACCCTTCTGTCGGCCTCTCCTGATGGGAGATGTGAGTCATCTGGAGCCTGACACCATCTAGTCGCTCGCAATTAACGCCTTAATGGTTTAATTCTGTCTTGTTCTCTGTCGGAACCTGCCTGCTCTGCCGCCCACCGCCTCCTCCCTCCTCCTGCTTGGCTTCTCCAGGCAAACCCAGCTCTGTCCTCCCAGGCCCGGCCTGGGCAGCAACACAGGGTCCAGGAGACAGAGGAACCCCCACTGGCCTCCAGTTCAAGCAGCCTGGACCACAACCAAGCCAGGACTCCTGCCTGGGGCTGGTGCTGTCTGTCTCTCCACTGAGCCAGAATCCAGCCCAGAGAACAGCATCCTCTTAAACCCCCAGCTCCAGGAAAACTTGACTCTGGGTAAAATTTTCACTGAAGGTCAATGAGACATCTCTAGGAGTGGATGATTAGGTGGAGTGGGGAGGTTTTCTTTTTTTATTTGATTTTTTTTTCTGTGTAGTTTCAGGTTTGTTTGGTAAATATTACTTTTGTTATCTCACTTGTTTTTTTCAGAACTGGGGATGGAATCCCAGGGTACTCTGCCCTTTTTATTTTTCTTTTGAGATAAGGTCTTGCTTAGTTTCCCAGGCTGGGCTCAAACTCGGGATCCTCCTGCCTCAGCTTCCTGAATATAGGATTATGCATGCACCTCCATGCCCAGCACAAAAAATAATAAAAATTTCTAAAGATCAACTAATATTTCTCTAATAAAAAAGTAGAACATGCTTTTTTTTTACATTTCTTAATCACCAACAACTTTATAACTATTTAACAAAGGCTTTAAGAAGAATCCGAAAACAAGAATAAAATAAATGCAAAATAAATTAATGCACATATTTTGGGAAGCTGAGAGGTTTATCTCTGCTAAGGCATCCTATGAAAGCTGTTCTGTCTTCAATATCAACCTCAGGTTTCCATAGGAATTCCTCATAGGTTTTACTCAGAAATAAACTGAATTAATTTAGGTTAAACAAGATGAAGAGGGCTGGGATTGTGGCTCAGCAGTACAGCGCTCATCTAGCACATGTGAGGCCCTGGGTTCAATCCTCAGCACCACATAAAAATAAATAAATAAAATAAAAGTATTGTTAAAAAAAAATAAGATGAAGATACGTTGTTATGGTCATGTAGGCCAGAATTAAATAAAGCCGCCTAAAGAAAAGCCTATGCACAATAAAAAGTACTTCTTTCAAATTGATAAACATTCATATTCTCAAAACACAGAAGTCTTAAGTTAGCTAAAAGAAGAACTTACCTGGCTCTTGGAGAGACTGATGTGGTTGCACAAGGAACTAGGAAGCTTATGTGAAATGAGCAGCTCAGATCCTTCATTTATAGCTCTTGTCTCTGCCTCTCCCTAGTCATTACAGTTTGTATTTCCAGTGAAACGACATTTGGTTTCTCAATGATAATTTCCCTAATAAAAATAGCATGCAAGGTTTATGACAAAACTGAGGATTTAATTCCTTACATCTTCATTCTTGGCCATGAAGTCATTCACTTGAAGTTGTGAGCAGCTGTGAATCAACTATACTTCACAGAGTATGCACTTTAGACACAGAGGGAATGAGTAGTTTAAATTCTAACTCCAAAATCCTTTAGGAAAAAAAATGGGGGGAATGGGGGCAGGGGGTAGCTGGGGATTTAACCCAGTGGCCAACCCTTTTTATTTTTCATTTTGAGACAAGGTCTCACTGAGTTGCTTAGGGCCTCCTCACTCAGTTTACTGAGACTGGCCTTGAACTTGCAATCTTCCTGTCTCAGCCTCCCGAGCAGCTGGGATTATATGTAGAAGTTCTTTTTTGGGAGCTTGAGCATAAAGAGATCCAAATAAATCACAGAACAAAACAAGAATTAAAGCAGGAGCTTGAAACCAAACAAGGACTAAAGGATAGAAATAGAATATCCAGGTCAAGTGAATTATGACCGAAGGGTGGGGCCGGAGGGAGCCTTCATTCCTGGTGATACTGGGGACCCTCTGGAAATAACTGTTTAAAGCATTTGTTTTGCACCTCGGAAGGACATTAAAATATCCCAGGGAACTTAAAAAAAAAAAAAAAAAAAAAACAGACTGCCTGAGCTAGCATCTCTGGGATGGGAAGCAGGCATCCACATTTGTATCACCCCAGGTGACTGGGTTATGCAGCCAAGGTTGGGAACCACTGGTTTATATAGTCTGATGAAGACATGAATTAAAGGCATACTTGAGTTACCACAGGTGAACAGAGTCGTGTCCTGACAAGCCATTCTCCATGATGAAGCTAGTTTTGCAGTTACTTTGGGATGCCATGTGCAAAGAAGAAAATGAAAACTGTCTTGCTAGAAAAGGACCAGAAAAAGGAGCATGTGGCTCTCATACACACACACACACACACACACACACACACACACCACAAAACCACATTTGTTCTCATGTATTCTGTCCATTAATTTAAAACACTTATTTCAATTCATTCAATAAATACTTATTAAGTCTAGAATGCACTACACCCTGTGCTAATTACCAATAATGTGTAAATATCCAAAAACCTCCCTAATCTTAGGAAAAGAATATTACTAAAGAACAAAACTTCATAGGAAATTAGACCTCCAAATTCCAGTTTTTCCTGCCAACGCTGGGGCATCCCTACTGGCTCTGCTAGTTCATTAAAAGAAACAGCATTTGGATTAGTCTAGATCTCAGCAGGGTGTGAAGATTTATCATTGTTGCTAGACAACAGCATGGGCCTGAAGAAGAGCAGCCTTAGGTGTGGATCCTGCTGGTGCCACTCTCCATACTCAGTTTCTTTTCTTTTTTTTTTTTTCTTATTATATTTCTTTAAGTAAACTCAATGTAGTATGCAATTAGCTTTGTGGGGTTTTTTTGGTTTTTTAGTTGTCACTGAGAAATATGCAAAATGAGTAAGGTGTAGAAAGAGTTAACACTTAGTTATAAAATAAACCCTGGATGCCAATGAAATGGAGACGTTAGTTTTATAAAACGGCATGAAATCCTTGCGTTGACAATAATGCTCCGTATTTTAACATCCCTATCAGTCTGTCTTCCCTGTCCTTTCTCTGTGGCCCTCTCTGTCTCATTGCATAGCTCTGTCCAGGCGCCCCCTGTTCTTTTCTGAAGCCTTTCCTCTGTGGCCCTCTCTCACAGAGAAACCTGGCCTTGCCCTAAGGACAACTATGTCCCACAACTGTCTTCTCCAGGAACAGCCACCACCACCTTGGGATGGGGAAGCAAGGTCCCCTTTCCTTGCCTGCCCCCTAATCTTGCTTTTCCAAGCCTTTCTTCCTTCCTTTGCCTCCAGTGTCCCCTTGGAGAGTTACACCTGTATTTCCCCTTTCCGAACCATAGGGCCACAGGTGCTCTGCACCCCGCCTCCCTGTCCACCCTGAGTGCCACCAGCACCATCCATGTGGATGGCTCTCGCTTCCCTGACCTGGCCTTGCCTCTCCTGTAGCAGCCCACCCCAGGGGTCATACACTAGCTATTTTCATCACCAGGACCTGCTCCATCCTGCTGGACACTGAAGCCCCTCCAGCCCACCCCAGACCCCTTCCATATGCTCTCTGAGCCTAACTGTCAGAATCTTCACAACCCCAATCCTTGGGCTCCCACTACTCTTCTATTTTATCTGTCTCTTCTTTCTGGTTGTAAAACTGCCCCAGTTGAAAAAAAAATATGTTAATGATTAAAACCATAAAAATAGTCCCTGTGCTTCTGAGTAAGGAAAGGAAATAGTCCCTGAAGCAGAGCTCTGACGATTTCCCCCCTGCCCCATAACTCACAGTCCTGGTGCAACCTCTGCATGTCCGTTACTGATGCTGATTGTAACATTTGTTTCTTCAAGCCTGTAATGTGGTGCGTGTCTCTTTCCCAGCCTTACACCTATCACCCTGCATCTGCCACCGTTGCTGTTTAGGCTGATAGTAGAGAGCTTCCTTTTCTGGGCCCAATGACTCTCAGCTAAAGGGACCCACCTGTCTGGAAGCCACACACCACTCCTCCCCTCAATCAGGGGACACCTCAGGCACCACTGGTTGGCATGAGGGTATGAAAAGACCCCCTCACAGCAGGTGTGACTTTGTAGTGCAAAGTCTGCTCCCATGGGATCAGCCGACTTCCAGCTGAAATCCCATGATCCATCCACATTTTTTCCTTTGCCCTGTCCTACTTTTCTCCAAGAAACATCTCCTCCTCCTAGAAAAATTATCTGAATAAAAATCATTGTCTTTGCTTTGTTTCTAGGGCACCTGACCTCAAAGTGTTTGGACATCTGTCCCAAGCCCCTCATTATTTCTTTTTTTTTTTTTTTTAAAGAGAGAGTGCGAGAGGAGAGTTAGAGAGGAGAGAGAGAGAGAGAATTTTTAATATTTATTTTTTAGTTCTTGGCAGACACAACATCTTTGTTGGTATGTGGTGCTGAGGATCGAACCCGGGCCGCACGCATGCCAGGCGAGCGCGCTACCGCTGAGCCACATCCCCAGCCCCCCCTCATTATTTCTTGCTTTCCAAAATTCCTCCACAATTCTTGCAATTATCCTCCCTTAGATATACTTTTTCATGGCTTGTCAAGATCTTTGGACTTAAATTGTAGCCTTTTAGAATTAACCCATTAAGTGGGAAAATTGTCATGTTTATATATTGAACAAGAAACATATCATCTTATGCATCCTTAAATAGAGTTTATAAATAGAAAGAAACAAAGAGAGAAAAACCTAGTTTTTTCTTTGTGATCAAAAACATAGAGTCTGAGGATGTAGCTCAGTGGTAAAATGCCCAAGGTTCAATTCCCGGTACCAAAAAAAAAAAATTAAATATGAGTTTAAGAATTTCTGGAATGTAAGTTTATATGTATTAATTTTAATTGTATATGCAATCTTGATCAAAATAAAATATTGATTACAGTAATATTTTATTTCAAATAATTTAAAGTTAATACATTGAATCCAGAAGAAAGAATTGCAACTTGGTACAATTTTTGGCTGATAAACATTATTACACACATACAAAAAAACACTATGCCCACTATTACTGCCTTCATTCAGAATTGAACCAGGCATCCTAGCAAGCACAATAAGGCAAATAATTAATTGAATAATTAGTTAATTGTTCAAAAGAAAAAAAAAGATTCAAAAGGAAAAATCAAACTATCATTCACAAAAGAATTGAGACATTGAGAGTTAGAAAGCCAGTTTAACAATATTATTTAATGCAAGATCAAAATAAAAATCAGATATTTTAATAAACTAGCAATATGTTTTAGAATTTTTAAAAATATACAATTTAAAAGTATCAAAAAGTTATATAAGATAATGTATGTGCTAATTAGCTATAATTAGTTATTACACACACACATAAATCACAATCAAAGAATCATGCTGTACCAAATAAATACATACAATTTAACGTGTCAATTTAAAACGTAAAAAAAAAAAAAAATCACATACTCTTGTATGTGATTTTGGAGGAATCTATTTTGTTTTAATTATGGTTTAGAAGATTCAATATTATAAAGATATCCATCTTCTCAAAATCACTCGATCTAAATCACAGGTTTCATTTTTCAAAAATTTAGCCACTGACTTCAAATTAATAAGAAATATTCAAAGGCCAGGAGTTACCAAGACACTTCTGAAGGAGGAGGAGGCGGAGGGAGGTAAGACCTGTTCTCTCAGATAGCAAGACTTATTATTAAATAATTAAGTCAGTCTGGTTTTGACAAAGGATAGGCCAGAACAGAGACCCAGAAAAGCATCAGTACAGATGTGAATACTTGTTTAAAAAGAAAAAAAAAAAAACAAGTGTTGCTACAGAACAACGAGAAAGGAGTGGCCTTTACGCTAAATTGTGCTGATCCCATTGGACATCCACAAGGAGAAAAAAGAAATCTGGACTCCTGCTTTGCACCATAAATTTGCTAAATGGATTGAAGAGATAAGTGGAATATATGAAAGCATTTGCAGTAACATTAACAAATTGTACTACATAAAATTTAAACACATTCACTAATCCAAAGACACTGTAAAAATTGAAAATATATATACCGATGAGCTGGTAATTCCACCTGAGGTATACACCCAAAGTAAATGTGAGCTCAGGGCCCCCAGAGGCATGTACACAAAGGTTTATAGCAGCATTATTCATGATAGCCCAACCCTAGAACCCAAATGTGCAGCAACAGTAAATGCAAATAAATTATGGAATGTTCATGTAGTTAAAACTCTACACAGCGATGACAACAAAAACAGAAGAATTTTACAAACAAAATTGGGGGAAAAAAGAAGACAATTGGAAAAGAATACATACAGTATGATTATACTTACAGAAATTTGGAAATTTCATAACTAAATGAAAGGGTTACAAGTCAGCATGCTGGTTACACTTTGAAGAGAAGGAAGGAAGAAATAATTGGAAAGGGACACAAGGTTGTACTTTGGAGTGATGATAATATTCTCTTTCTTTATTTGTGAGGTGGTTGCAGAATATTCACTTCATGACAGTTTAGTAAACATATGTTCATATTTTAATATTTCCCTTTTAGTGTTATTCCAAAAATGTCTCACTAGGTTTGTTCATAGACATTTTATAGTTTGGGTGCTTCTGTGAATATGGGTTTGGGTTTTTCCGCTCATTTGTTTATTCAAAAATATTTTTTAAACATCTACTCTGAATCAGATGCTAGTTTAAGTACTGAAGTACATTCATGAATATGATAAAAGGTTTTTTTTCTCATTAAATATTCATTCTATTGGGGAGATGTTTACAATAAGTAAATAACAAGGTAATGTTAAACAGAATTAGATGCTATAAATTAAAGAAAGTATTTCATCTGTCAGTAGTTATTACTGAGCATTGGGGGTCAGATCTAGATAACCATGGTAAAGAACATTCTTTTGGTAAATTTTCAGCTGATCATTTGGATTTTCTAAAGATGATCCTAAAATCTCTGAACAGTGTCAGTATATTTTTACCAGTATTTATTCCTTTGATAGAACTTTGCCAGAGTGTCACAAAAGCCATTTAATTTCAAACCTGTGAACACACAGATCAACAAGATAGCAAGTAAGGCACCATTTTTTTAAAAATTTCCCTGTATAAGATTATATATATATATATATATGTTTTCACCCATATTGTCACATGAAGATTTTTATGAATATTTATATTTCTCCATATTAATATTTTTGATTGTTTTTTTAAAAATTTCTTGGTTTTTATCACATTTTAAAAATTTATTTTAATTAGGTATACATGACAGCAGAATGTATTTTGATTCATTGTACACAGTTGCAGCCAACTTTACATTCCTCTGGTTGTACATGATGTAGCATCGCACCATATGTGCAGCCATAAATGTACCTAGGGTAATGATGTCCATCTCATTTCACCATCTTTCCTACCCCTATGCCCCCTCCACACCCCACCCTCCCTTTTGTCCCATCAAAGTTCCTCCATTTTTCCCATGTCCCCCCCACCCCCCCCACACACCCCGTTTTATGGATCAGCATCCACTTATCAGAGAGAACATTCGGCCTTTGGTTTTTTGGGATTGGCTTACTTTACTCAGCATGATATTCTCCAACTCCAGCATTTACCTGCAAATGCCATAATTTTATTCTCTTTTAATGCTGAGTAATATTCCATGGTGTATATGTGCCACAGTTTCTTTATTCATTCATCTATTGAAGGGCATCTAGTTTGCTTCCACAGTTTATCTATTGTGAACTGAGCTGCTATAAACAGGATTTGGGGGGAAAGGCACACTCATTTATTGCTGGTGGGACTGCGAATTGGTATAACCAGTCTAGAAAGCAGTATGGATATTCCTTAGAAAACTTGGACTGGAACCACCATTTGACCCAGCTATCCCACTCCTTGGTCTAAACTCAAAGGACTTAAATCAGCACACTAAGGTAACGCAGCCACATCCATGTTTATAGTACCATTTATTTTTTAAACTGCACTTAACTATTTCAACAGAAGAGGGCAATCTTGAACCAAGTAAACAAAACAAGGCACAGAAAGTACCTTCACACAGCTGCCAGTCAATTTTAGTCGGGAAATGCTTTGTATGCACAGGAAAAATAAGTGCCAAAAAATATTCCCAATTACTATGAAAAGAAAACAGTGGAGCAACACCTTTCAGCTGATGGAAATACTCCCCAATAAATCAATCATGAGGGGGTAAAGCTGCAATATAACACTAACCCATGGACTAAATATCATTTAAAAATCATAATTTCAGAGTGGACATAAATAGCACTCCCCCCAACACACACACACACACACACACACACACAGACACACATACACACACACCACAATGGAATAACACCATTGGCTGCCCAGTCTTGGAGACTTGGAGTCATGCTCATATCAGGAGTCACAACACACACACACACACACACACACACACACACACACACACACACACCCCTGCACTCACCTGGTGGTTAACCTTCCCTCTCAGCCTGGACTATGCCACAGGCTGTCCTGACTGTCCAGCTGGCAGACAGCCTTTGCTGGAACTTCTTAGCCTCCATATCCACACATGGTAGTCCCTCATGAATTCTCATTCATTCTCATATTCATTCTCTCTCTCTCTCTCTCTCTCTCTCTCTCTCTCTCTCTCTCTCTCTCTCTCTCTCTCTCTCTCTCTCTCCATCATTGTTAGCCATATCTCAGATTTTCTTCACCAGTTCATTTTTAGATTTTTTTGGACCGGAACTTCCAGACATTCCTTTAGGTTAAAGGGGACAGGTAGGAAACTTGAAGTCCTTGTTCATGCAAGTTGCTCTCACTCTTGAATACCCACAACTTGTATGGACAAGACAGTTGACTTTCATAATGTTTTCCTCAGAACTTTAAAATAAGGTTCTTTCTTCTTGTAGGACCAAAGAGAAACCTGAGCTCAATCTGATTTTTATTCCATTTTATAAATTCTATGTCTTATAACTCACGATGCTTTTAGAATACTTTCTTTTTTCTTTGATCCACTATAATTTTGCCAGGGTGGAAATATGATTGTTTTTAATTTCATACGTATTAAGGAACTTCATTCCTTCAATTTCTTTCTGTTTTTATCCCTGAAATGTCCATTAATGAATGTTGGAATTTCTTATACTACCTCAAATGACTCTTAACCTTTTTAAGTACTTTCTATTGCTTTGCCTTTCTATTCTTTTTTTTTTCCCTAGAACTCCAAAACTCAATCTTCCAGCTGATCCTCAGCTGTGTGCACTCTGATACTCAGTCTATTTACTGATCATTTGTAATAACTAAATTAATCCCAGAAACTATAAATGAATCTCTTAGTTCCCTGGCCTTATTTTATGAATGTTATTAATCTTATTATTTACATGTTTAAAGTCTCTTGTTTGACCTAGTAACTCAGCTGAGGTTGATTTCCTCCTATATGAAGAATGTTGTATTCTTCACACATTTGGAAGGTCTATGTGATAGGCTTATTTTTTCATTCAATCCCCTCATTAGGGGGCCAGTGCATGCACTTTAGGGGTTTCCACAGCTGGCCTTCACAGTTTGGGAATGGGAGGGACTGGGTGTGCTCTTAGACAAATGGCAATGGCTTCAAATTTTGCATGGAAACTTCTCTCTGATATTGCCTGGCTACTGCTATTGCCACCTTATAAACAGCAGCTTCCTGAGTCCTCTATCCACAATCTTTAAGAACCAGCATTCTCTAGACTCTACTCCACCACCCAGAACTTTACCTTGAATAAGTTTTTAGCCTTCACAGTTCGCATATGTAGATTTTAAAAATGGAAGCAAATAATCCTTTATGTTCTTTACTTCTATTTGGAAAGATAAAGTAGTGGTTATCTCTCAACTGTAAGACATCCAGCCAGACAGCCTGGTTCAAATCCAGGGTTAACTATTTGCTTCCTGTGTGACTTTAAGGCAATTACTTATCATCTGTTCACTGTGAACAATAATAAAAACTTACTCCTCAGGATAACTGAGAGGATTAAATGTGTTATTGCCTATGAAGGTTTCTTTGACCAATTTTGGCACTCAACAAGACCTTAGTATTAGGTGTTACCACTGTTCCAACTCAGAGATTTCATGGCTGGAGTTTATTCAGAGTATTGAAACTCATCCATGCCTGGATCCAACATTTAAAAAGAAAGAAAGAAAGAAAGAAAATCAGTGCTAACAGAAAGAGTTACCGCTGCCAAAAATTTTTAGGCACAGTGAGAATTTTAAATAAGAAATTTATCTTTTTTTACTTTGATTATAAACTGAGGTCATATTTTTACTGAAGGGATTTCAATGGTAGATTTTTGAGTCTTGGCTGTATTAGATTCACTCAAAGCAACATGCATTTAATTTTAGTTTCTGTGATTGTTTCCAGCATGGTGCCAGGTATTGGGAATTTAAACATAACAACACTCACACACAGAAGTATGTCTGAAAACAATTTTCTTTTGTATTTTCACAGAAGACCAATTTGACCAATATGAAATCATTTAATCATGTATTTTCCCTTCATACTAGGTTTCATTGTGTTCAGACACTTAACCAAAAACAAAAACAAAAAAGTGTTTGAGTTCTATCTGCTTTTTTTTTTTTATCCTTTACACATAAACTATTTTCTTTTCTCCTTAGGTACTGATAGGATTATTTTCTCAATCATTTGTTTTACAATTTTCTTGGCATGTCCATTTTTTATTACTTGTCTTGGAAATCAATAGGTGTAATCAAACAACCAAGAAGGTTTTCTTACATTATGTCTTTGATTATTGAATCCATGCCAGTAATCCGCTTTCTTCCTCAGAAACACCATAATTCTTGGGTTTACTTTTTATTCTTTCTTTGTGTCTACCAACTTCACTCCTGTTATTTCTTGTATGTTCTAAGAACTTGAATGTGCCCTATTCATCACTAAATTTTCCAGTGAGCCAGTTTCGCTCCTTGACGGCCTTCAAAACCTATTTAAATTCTTCTTGTGCTTTTGATTTCCCTGGCAGTCTTCTAATATTTCAAGAGCATTTATCTAATCTAATCCCATAGATGTCTGGTCTATTGAAATACTGTTAAGCACGCCAAAAAGTTTTCTAAAATTTTATTCTGCTTCTTGCTATAAATCATTCTTATGAAGTCTCCTTTTTGTGTCTATATCATGATGTATTTTTTCTTACCATTATTTTTTTTCATAATCCTATTTTTTCCCCATAGTTTTCACCTGGATTATGAGATGATCTACTCAGAATGTTTGTGTGTCAATAATGGGTGTATGGATTTCTCTCAACCCCACTGTTGTTCATCTGAATGCTTTTGAAATCTTTTTCACCCGTCTGTAGCTAAAACTTTGATGCACATGATAGATAACATTACTTAGAAGGAAAACCTGTTGTATTAGAATGTGACAACTTGCAAATTAAGTCTATAGATTTAATATCCTCGTTAGAAATATGCATGAATAGAAATTTATTTTGTTATTTTTATTGAGTAAGAAGAAAAAGATTTGGATTATTTAGATTGAGTGCAAAGGCTAGGATAAAAAAATGGACTTGGGGAACCAAAAGCCTAACATGAAGAATGAGGATGAAGAATTCACGTGAAATTCATCTTCAATCTTCATGGAACAAAGAATCCACTGAGGCAGCTGCACAGATTCCTCGTTCTGCTGTCCCAGTTGGACCTCTGTTTCATGTTAATGATGTTGTGATTTTGAAGATGCCATGCATGCAAAAGAAGTAAACAGCAATTAGGAATGGAGCAACATGTTCTGGCTTGCCCCAGCTCAAGGAAAAAAGTGGGGAGGAGTTTGAGGGGAGAATATTTATTCAACACTGTAGGAAATCACAAGGAGGACTTGCGTCAAGATAAAAGAGAACACAGAGTATGTTTACTGGGATTTTAGGGATTCTGGTCTGTTTGCACAGCATCAGTGGGCCTGTGGGGGCCTATCCACCCATGGTCCCCTTGCCAGAATAGTCATAGCAATAAGAAAGCGATTGTTTTGTCATCTTCATTACCTTGTTTGTTTTATCAGTCAACATTGCTGGATGGAGGGGACCTTGAACTGAAAAGCAGAGGAGTTTGTCCTCCTCGTGATTTTCATCTCGTGGGTTTTCTAGCAATCACAGCAACCTACTGACTTGGTGCTCTTTCTGCCTCCAACTGCCATATTGCAAGGTCAATCTTGCTGGTTCAAGAAAAGCAGAGAAAAGAAAGTTCCTTCATGCCTCGAACCTCCCCACATCACCAGTGAGTGACAGATTGTTCTACTCCATCAATAAGTTTCCACAAAGAGAAGACTGCAGGGAGAGAATGGAGTTTGTCTCTCAGAGCACAAAGAAGTCCCAAGGTGCCTCAGTCTGGCTGGGCAAATAACCAGGAGGTGACAAGCAACTTGTTGTGGCCCTCAACACCAAGGGATGGGGAGGAGGCCAGCATCGGGTCATGTAAAGGTGACCTTCCTACTCCTAAGTTAACTGCCACAGCCACCCTTAACCAGCACAGAGACAGATGGGAGCAGGGGAGTCACAGGCATGGCAATAAAGCTGGACCACAACCCAAATCACAAAAGAGACTGACAAATCCCTACAGTTGGACATGGCAGTGGTCATTCAGGGCCTTTCACTAAGGGAGATCATGAACTCAGAGAGCTCTTCAGGAGAACAGAGTGGGGAGGGGGGGTCTGGGGTCTGCACACTCAGGTGTCATACTTCCAGTGACCTAGACCTCAGTGTGAACCCAGCAGACATCCTAGGAAGGATTCCACCTGCATCAGCCCAGGCACAGGACTGTTCCTACCAGTAGCATCACCAGGCAGAAGGCCCTCTGGAAGAGCAAATAGGTCCCTGCTGCCAGAGAGCAGGGAGTGGGGAGCCCAGCTGCCCACTACAACACACTGGGCATTTGGCAGCAATGAACTACAGATGGGAATTCTCTAAGGAAGGGCACGAAGAAGAGACAGGGGAAGTGCTTCATGATACTCTAGCAGTTTTGATAAGAAAAACTGAGACCAAACTTTTTTAAATCCTCTTATCACTTTCCTGGGTCAGTGTCAAAATCACAAAACAAATATTCTCCCGCTGTATGCAGAGTGAGTGCTGGCTGGGGATCCACACATCCTTGAGCTACGGTTTAAATACACCCCCAGATGCTATTTTCTCCCAAGTGAAAAGACCTTCCAGGACATCTTCCATGCAGTGGAAGAAGTAAGAGGAGGAGGCAGGGCCTCTTGCCCAGCAAGGGCCAGGACCATAACTGCCCTAGAACAGAGCTGAGTTTCCCAAACACATTCCAGACGTTTACTCTTGCTACCCCCATGTTGAAGTGGCTTCTGAGTTTTCCATCTCTGAAAGGTACTCTGTCAATGAGCTTTCAGAATTCCTTCATAAGGAGGTAAGTATCTTACATAAAATCAATACCATTCGAAACTTCATTGATCAGGTCACAGAGGGTGAATTTATATGCTTGAAAGTCGCAGGTAGAAAGGGAGAGAGAGGCAGCAAGGGCCCTTCATTAGGAACAGACAGATGAAAATCAGCTTCAGGGTGAAAAAGATCAGGACAAACTCCGGCTGATGGCTGGGGGAGGCAGCTCGGGGCTGGAGCAGGATGCAGTCAGCTCTGGATAGCAGCAAATGCACAGGTGCCCTCATTACACAGGGGAAGGAAGACCACTGCCACTTTCCTCCCACACCCCAGTGCTGGACAGTGGGTCCCTTCAAGGACTGCAGACCCTGCCACAAAAAAGAATGGTCTGGGTTTTGTTGTGTCTGATGAAAAAGAGAAAAGGCCTGTTGGCGTTGAACTCCACCCAGGACGGCAGTGACTTTTCCATGCCAACCACCCCGCTGGCTGCCGCAGCCTGGGTGCCATTTTCATCCACCTCCACGAAGGTCTTGTGCACAATCTTGGACAAGTACAGATTGGTGCTGGGAGAGATTCCCGAGAGGTCAGCCTTCGTCTCATCAAAGATATCCGTGATACCCATGTCTTGCAGAATGGAGTTGAGGTCGTAGCTGTCTTCCAGGGTGAACTGGGGGAAGGAGATGGCTACTTTTGCTTCTGACATGTTTTCTGAGCTAGTCCAGGCCCTGAGTTTTTCATAACTTATTTCCCTTTCAAGCTACAAGAGTAAGAAAATAACATTAAGGATCAGACTGTAAACCTGCAAAGAATACCCCAATTACTTCAAAGTGCCTAAGACCATTTGACAGTCAGTTACAGACACACTTCAAGGTCTTTCTATAACCCTCAAATGGTCTGATTTCATTTAAAACTCCTCCAAGGAAACCTCTTTCCTCTCTAAAAGTTACAGGACAATTTGGGTTCCACTGTGCTCTGGTGCTGGACAGACTCATGTTCAAAGACCAGCAAAGCTCAGCTGGGCGAGCCTGAGCAAGCCCTAACATTTCACAGTTAAATTTCCTCTTCTATAAAACAGAGATAAGACGTTTATGCTCTCTCAAGGATTGAGAAAAATAACATGTGTGAAGTATTTAACAAAGTGCTGGCACATGGTAAATTCTGAATAATCGTTGTTACTGTGATTGTGATTACTATAGTAGTATTTCTCTCTCACCTTTTCCCTCATCTATCTTTTTACCCCAGGGTAGCCTCCCCAGCCTGCATTAATTCCTTCCTTAAAGTATTTTTGTCAAAGTGTTTGTATCCAAAAACACAATGCAGTTAGAGAGTCTTTAGTTGCTCTACAGCAAAGTAGTCTAAGGAAGAGACCAGAAGTCAGCATACGCAGGGAAAAACGGAAAGCTATTTCATTTGTGACAGTTCTCAAGTGACTCAGCACTCAGATTCCTTGGTGGGGAAAAATGATTGCAGAAGGCTACGATTTAAGAGATGACACTTCTATTTCAATAGTTTCGGTGTGCATTCTTTTGGCTTAAACAAATAAGAAAAGATATCTAATCTAATCCAAATCGTTGTAAGTCTTCAATATCTCTGGTGGCTAAGATACCATTCTTTCTCAGGTTGGTGGATAATAATATCATTGTTCTCCAGGGATCTGCAGGTGAACGCAGTACAGACATGAAATGCAGACTCACCTCTTTCAGGCCCTTCATGTTGTCTTCAGAGCAAGGTGGCAGCAGGACGAACATGCTGACCTTCCCCGTGGTGTACTTCATCTCCAGGATCTGTGCCTGCAGCTCCTCTATGAAGCCGATTCTAAAGGTGCCCTTCTGCTTCATCATCTTTACCGTCTTCTCTTCATTCTGTGGGTGACGAGGCAGGAAGTCACAGTGGGCCATGTGAGCTCACAGACCCCATGGTCCCAACTTCCCTGAGAACAGGGCTTCTTCAAGATGAGAAGAGTCTGTTCCAGAAGTCCCAACCATGGCAGCAACCCCTCCTAGGAGAGCCTCTGTCCATGGAGCAGTCAGTCTTTCCTCTGCCAACGAGATCTTCCTGTGTTTTTAGTCAGTTCTCAAGACTTTTGTGGGTAGGCTTCCTATCCAGACACCTCCCACAGCCTCGTCAGCCAAAGCAAGCCCAGCAAGCTCCCCATCTCCTAGGCCTGCTCCGACCCAGCCCCTTGGTCTCGTGCCACCGTCCCCTCTGGCCTGGTCGACCCCTCCACAGCACCCAGAGGACCCATGGCTAAATGGTAATCACCCACACATTCAATAACAGCCCCAGGTCCACAGTTTCCTTCAGAGGAAAGGGCACTACCCAGAGCACCTGAGCCTCCCAATAACCTTGAGGTGGGGAAGTCAGCAATCTAGGACACAGAGGGGAAAAAACTGTCCCCGATAACAAAGCAAAACAGCTAACTGGTGGCTGGCTGCCTCGTCTCATCCCAGTGGCTTAGAACATGGGTTTGGGGGTAAACACGGAAGTAACTCCTAATGCATGGCTGAGTAACTTGGCCTTTGCATTTTTCCTTCAACTCCTACATTGTAATAGTAGCATCCACTTCGTAACGTCATTTTGGAGGACAGATGAAATGATGAACAGAAAGCAGACAGTGCAGCACCTGGCACAAGAATGCTCAAGGAACTTCAGGTGCTGACTTTGGTAAGCCCTGAGTGCTAGGATGGTAAATGTGAGCTGCAATTCCGAGACCTGCAAACCATTGTTAGGGGACCACAAACTGCAAACCATTGTCAGGGGAAATCATGAATGGAATATCTAAAAGTCTACAGGCTGTCGTACAAGTACCTCATTCAGAAAGAAAGGTTCATCAACTGTGTTGTCACAGTCAAAACGTTGTTCCCATTTGGCCTTGAAGTACACGGCATTCACCAACACCAGCACAGTCTTGTCATTGATGGTGTCCTTGCTGAAGAGTTCCTTGATTTTACCTAATAGAGATGCGCCAGAGAATATCCTGAGTGTGAATTATGTCATAAGTCTTCATCGAGACAAGGATATTTTAATGCATCTTAACATCCCCAGAGTTAGAGTGTCTGGTTCAAGAGTTGACAAGAAAACAAAGTGAGGGTGCTGCAGGTGGAGAAGCAGTGCAGGTAAAGAGGGGTGAGGAGGAGAGGAACCCCCACTCTGCCCTGAAGGAGGATCCAATCAGACTAAGGACTCTCCTCCAACTCTCCACTCCACTTTTAATTGGAATTGTCATCAGGTAGCTAATTCCATGGTTCATCTTTCAAGTTAGAGATCCGACCACCTGACTATTTTGGAGTCTCCTTGAGAAAACAGCTATGGTATTAACTGCCTCTTTCAAGCTCTCGTCAAGGTGCAGTACATACGGTTACACTCAAACAAATACACACAAAAACGTACTAGGCCTTGATATAAAGCCTCTTTTGTGGGGACTTTCACAAGCCTTCTTTCAGTTCGCCCCACATAAGCCATGAGAGGCAGATACCATTGTCTCTTCTTTATGGAACACAGACTGCGGCAATGAGAGGTGATACCCAGCAGCCAAGAAGCAGCAAGGCCACCTAGACTCAGCCCTGACCTCTTCCCTCTGTTGACCCACAGTACACAGCCCTGGGGATGACTAGGAAAGCCCCACGCTGTCAGGAGCAGCCCCCCCACCGCCCGGGGTGCACCTTTCCACCCCGATGTACCAAATGGGCCACTTACTAGAACACAGGCTGAGGTTTGAGAAGGGAAGACCTTTACCTCAGGAAGCCCGGGACTTAAATCCCTGAGAGATTACCAGAGGTAAGCTGGGCCTGGGGCTGCGTGAGGAAGACTAGAGACAGGAAGCAGAAGCCTGCTGATGGAAGAGAGGGGCACAGGGCACTGCACCAGGTAACAAAGACAACTGAAGTAAGTCCACCGCTGTTCCCAGGCTGCGGTCACTAAGAATGTGAGCAGATGCCCAGGGTTACCATCTTACGGTGAAGGCAGAAGTAGCCCTCTACCTTTATCTCAGGTACATGAACATTTTCCTCAACCCCCACATGGGCAAGCAAAAAATGCCCTGGTCTGCGTTCAGCAGTTTGCCTCAGCCCTGTCTGCTAAAACCCTTTCAGCCTGAGGGGTTGAGTTCCTTGGGCTTTGCAACCCTGGGGCGCACTGGAAGAAGGGAGCACTGTCTAGGCCGCACCTAGAGCAACATGGGGCTGGTCTCCAGCCTCCTTTCCCAAGCACTGCCAAGGAGACCTCAGACCGCTTCCCTGTGGGAGGTTTGAGTCTCTGACCTGGGGCTAGTGGGGGATAAATCTAGGAAGAAATAGAGTGGAGAGACAAGACCACTGTAAGTAACCAAGAAATAGGAAAAAGACCTGGAGAAGTTGAGTCCTCTCGATGCTGGCTGAGTCCAGAAGCAAGTTCACAATGAAGTGAACTTTTTAATTAATAATTGTACATATTTATCATGTACCATATAACATTTTCAAATATGTAGACATTACAGAATAGCTAAGTCAATCCAGCAAGCATATATACACATTATGAACAAAACTAATCTTTAAATAGTAATGACTACAATAAATAAGACCTCAAACCTAAGGATATAAACTGGTCATGAATATTTTATCATTTTGAGGGGGTACTGGGTATTAAATCCAAGGGTTCTTTACCACTAAGGTACATCTTCAGTCCTTTTTAATTTTTATTTTGAGACAGGGTCTTGCTAGGTTGCTAAGGGTGACCTTGAACTTGCATACTTCCTGCCTCAGCCTCCCAAGTGACTGGGATTACAGATACAATTACACGTACAGATTACATTCCACAATGCCCTTAGAAACAATTTTTTAAAAACGTGATCATGGATAGGGCATATTTCCCTATAGTAAAATCCTTAATCTGTTTGAAATTTTTCATTAAAATATTGGACACATGTTATAGGACACATGAATAGGGTGGCACATAGGCAATGTCTTCATTTGGGTATATTAAAATGTTCAGATCAGAGCATTATGAGTCACTCTCCAGCTCTTATCAAACAATCCTTCACCTACTTAAGTGGTTGATAAAAATCCTTCTGATCCACCTCATAGTACTTCTCCAATCCATCCTCCTCTTGCCACCTCCTCTGCCACCAAGTGGTCCCAGTCACCAGCTCCTCTTCTTCTGTCTTGGTGCCCTGACCATCTACATTCACGTCTCCTTCTGTCCACTTCTGATCTGATCTCCATTCCACAATCAGAGTCATCTTTTAAAAACACACCCCTGCCTTAAACCCTTTCTAGCTCTCTTTTACTCTTAGTTCATCATATAAAACAAAACAAACAAACAAACAAAATACTGAAAACTTCCATGCTTGGTTGACCCTTATTAAGTCAATGTAAACTTGCATATTAATTATAAGTAAATATTAGACACCACAACCATTGCTGTAACTTTGAAATACTCAATAGCTCAAAGAATACTTTTAAGTGTGCCATATTATTTTTGTTATGTGATGTTTTAAGTCCAAGAAATGGAGCTCTCAGTAATGCTAATATAACAGATGAACTTCTATCTCAATGGATACCTTACGGGGAAGATTATGGGTAAATTTGAACATTCAGTGCTGAGGACACTGATATGATTTCAAAAGTTCTAGGGATCCATACATACCAGCAGAGGGAAACTCCACAATAAAGCAGTAGAAGCATAAAAAAAAAAAAAAAAAAAAAAAAACAATGAGAGCCTGTAGAACTGATTCAGAATATGAGACAATGGTTCTACTTACTAAAGAAACATCATTTTAGAGAATCATGGATTTTAAGGAAGCAAGAGACCTTCCAGGGTCTACCCTGTCATTCTACAGCCACAGCCACTAAGAACCAGCATGGTGGTCAACACCATGACCGTGACTAATTCAGCTGCTTTCAGACATAGTTTCATTTTGTTTTGCTTCTAATGCAAATATCTCTAGAATGAAGGCCCTCCTACTTAAGAAAAGTATAAGTATTTCACAAAGAATGATATTATTCCAAAGCAGCACGGTTTATGTGCTTCTTGGAATTACCACATATCTGAGTGACTTTAAGAAAATTTGTAAGGAAGACAGTTAAAAGAGCAGGACATAGTAAAAATAAGTGTCCTTGGTGGGAGGGTCCATGATGGATACTCCATACATACCCGTGGCGGCCAGGAGAGTGTGGTTGATACGTGGGTTTGAGAGTGAGGACACTGGGGCCTATTTTAAACATGACTGGGAGGAATGGCCAGTTTAGACGCTCCGCATTCCTACAGACTCTCTTCCACTTAAAGACCTCCGTCTGGCTGGGAGCTGGGCAGGAAGAGTTCCATAATAAAGAGCCTCCCATTTACGCGGGCCTCAAAGTGTCACACTTGCCACTGTGTCTACATTCTCCTTCACTCAGGAAACATTTTTACACATCGTGAAAAGGTGATAAGTATAAGAGTTTTATTATTTCCATGTCCCTCTGAATAACTTCATAATCTTAACTTTTTACTAACCCTTTAAAATTCATGGAAAGAGTTAACCTCCTGCCAGCCCTGGGCCTGGTTGGCAGGCATTTCATCTTTATTTATGTTCAAGCAAAAGAGCAATAATAAGTAACCAGACTATCTAAGCATTTGAAACATTTGATGCTCATTCCAAACAAGTTTTGAACACAGTCTACAAATGTGAGCATCTGTCCCCAAAAGATCAACAATCTGAAAAGCTGGGCTTGCCGATGAGTCTTCTCTGAAACGGAAAGGAAAAGCAGCTAAGTTGCGTTTGGTCCTCCTTACCTTGGCATTGAGATTCAACCCAGAAGTTGATCTTTTGTCTGGACTGTTCAGTGTCTTTCCGGAAATCAACACTTTCAATCGTCGTGTGGTAAAATTGAATCACACCATCTAAGTACTCCTATGCATTTGGAATAGAGGGGAAAGAGCACAATAAAATCATGTGGAGATGCACAAGCTTAGAGGGAGGCAGTCACGGGAAGCCTAAGGGAAAAGATGTCCTCCTGGTCACCTAACGCTGGGGGAGCAGGCCTGTCGGGCTCTCTCTACCCCAGAACTGGTTAGCCACCATGGCAGAACAGGACACAACGCTCATGAAGCTGTCTGAAGTTACAATGGCAGATGGCTTTCCTGCCAGACAGTGTTTTATCTGAATAATCCACATGTGGAGACATCACAAAGTAAATATAGAGTAACTTAAGAGGCTTAGCTGTAAAATGCTTCAGTTTTTAAGAATTAAAGTCCTCCTTAATGCCCACAGAGTTTTCATTTAGGGTAATAAGAAAGTTTCCAAAGTCTATAGGGTAATGGCTACACAATACTGTGAATGGAACTAAGGCCACTGAATGGTGCACTTAAAAAATGGTTAAAATGGCAAATTTTGTGCTACGTGTATTTTTACTGTAATTTTTAAATGAACAATGTAATATACCAAAACTGTTGATTTGTATACTTTTAATGGATGAATTGTATCATATCTGAATTTATATCCCCAAAATTTACTTTTTAAGGAATAACCGGTCATTCCCACTGTAAAAGAACGCACTTATTTTGGTCAAAAGTAGGCTCTCTCCTTCCCTCTGTAGTCCAGCTCTAAACAGCTGTGACACTCATGTGCCACCGGTCACATCCCTCTTGTCTGGGCTTAGTATGTGGCTCCTCCTGGAGACTGGAGGGCGACCAGAGCCCGAGCTGAGATACATTCTGCCAAGTAGAAGCTGCTGAGTCACTGAGACCAGATCCACGGCTCTGGCTCCCAGCACGTCACTTCCACTGGGGCTGCCTGATCATGGCACCAAAGGGGACTCTACAGAAGTGCCTTGAAGGCAGCCCAAATCTACCAGGCCCCTGGATTGGGAAAGAAGGTCACTAGAAGGTCATTACCAAGCCCACGCACACTCCCGAGGCCGCTGTGCACATGACCCTTTGGCCACCCCCTCTGCGCACTGACAACAGACCTTGTAAACTTGAGTTGAGAGGTGGGTGTGGGACAGGAGGCGGTGGACCTGGACACCCCACCAGTCCACAGCACATCCTCCCACGAGAGAGCTCTGTGTGCCCGGTGGCAGGTGAACTATCCAGCTTCTGGCTTTTCAAGCAGCACACTCTGTGATGGCTTTCATCCCCGTCGCGCTCTACTCACCGGGCAGATGGGGTATTCCTGCTCTCCATAGAGCCTGTTGGCCATGCTCATGGTGTAGTGAACCTTGACCCTGCCTAACTTGGAGAGAAGATTTCCGAAGTAGCAGCTGAGCAGCTCATTCTTATCACTGGAGGACTTGGCCTAACAAAAGAAGAGACAAATCACGACCTCAAACGGGACTCTCAGGAGAGCCGGACACCCCTGAAGGACGGGTATTGTCACAGAGACCAGTCAGAGTTGCTGGGTGTTCTCTGAGGTGAAGAAGAGAGAAAGGAGGTGAGAGGGGTCCCGGGGAACCCTGGCTCCCACAGTGGAGTCAAGATCACTCAGGAAAAGTGGGTCTAGGACCCAGCGACGCACAGGGGCACCCTGGCTCCCTCAGTATTCAAAAGGACACAAAAAAATCCAATTGTCTTCCACCTCCTAAATTTCGAGGTAGGGAGAGCCTGGAGAATGTCCTTCCTACCCCTGGGCTGAGCTGACCACGGCAGCATTGTGTGTCAAGGCATCTCTCAGCACCAAACAGAGCTGCAGAGGTGGAGGGAGGCAGATGCCACTGCACCTTGACCCCTGGCTCCCCTCCACCTTCAGCCACACTCCATCCTGGGAGCCTGTGGTCTGCGGAGGCAGGCGGGTAATGGGGATGTGGGCTAAGTGACTTTTTTTTTTTTTTAAATCCTGAGCAGAAGATACCAGGTCTTACTCATTAAGAAGCTAACTTAGGGCCAAGGATGTATCAAAAGCCTAATTACAAAGGAATCATAGGTCACACGAGGTTATTGCCGTTCACAGCAGCCAGGACTCATGTCTGGGGATGAGTAACCCTCTCCAGTTGCAGTCGAGGACCAGCAGTCTGCAAAGAAGAGGGCAGGAGTTCCGGGCGGCAGCTCACCTGCACATCCAGAGGCTCCGTGGTTTCTTTCTGCCCTTCCAGGGAACTGTCAACCTCTGCGGCTTTTTTGCTTTTCAAACAGGGGTCAGGTTCTTTGCTTTCACTCTGGGAAAGTTCATTGAAGTGTAGTACCTGCGTGATGACGGGGGAGGGTCTTTCAGACAATATGAACAGGAGGAAGCACCAAGAGAGAGCTTCAGTCACATTTTTATAATGTGACAAGTAACAATGATTATGCAGTCGAACGAAATAATCAACCATCTTTCACAGAAATGAAGGCTTCTTTCCTTAGATCTGGGGTTGAATGTTCCCTCTGTCCAGGATAGCATTTAGGGACTTAAAGGGCTCTCGGGCTGCTGTGTTGAGAAGAGATGGCCCATGGGAACAGCTTCAGGAGACTGTCCATAGTGCCATGTTAGAAGAGATGGTGAGGTTCAGGCCTCCGGGAGATGGCAAGAAGCATCTGGATTCTGGTTATATTTGGAAAGAAAAGTCAACAGAATCTTCTGACCCACATGGTGTGAATGAGAGAGAGAAAGAAGGGCTAAGGAGGACACTGAGAACGTGAGCTGCTGGACAAATACCTGGTGCTTAATACAGATTTAGTTAATGGAATAAGCAAGAGAGAAAGCACGCATATTAAAAATCACCAGCTAACACTGTTACCGATAATTATAGAGAGACAGACTTGTAGACAGAGATAGAGACAAAGAAGATGAGTGGGAAAAGCTGTCTGCTGGGGGGAGGCTCCATAAGGAGATGGAGTTAGAACCTTGAAGACGGGTAGAATTGAAGAGAAGATGAGGACTCAAGCAAGCCCACTGTGCCGTGGATCAGCTGACTTTGAATGTGCACCGGGAGTCCAGGACCCCATGCAGCACCTTCATGGATACACACCTCATCAATCTGACGAGCACTGTCATTTCTAGCCCCCAGGCGGACCATGCCCAGGGCGGCTGAGAGGCTCAGAGGACAGTAAAAGATATTTTTTTGACTCTCATCTTTGATTATCTCTCGGAAAAGATCCAAGGAAAATTTGGTATTTGCTTCAATCAGAGACTCCATTGTAAAACTGACAACTGCCTAAAACAAAAAAAGAGAGAGAGAGAAAAAAAGTGGTGATTGGAGAACACAGGCAAATAGACAAACGAATCATTCTTATTTTTAATACTCAAGATAAAATCGTAGACAATTATTCAATGTGTGATTAATAATAAATAAATAATAATTCATAAACTGGAAAACTAAGGTCACCCATCATTATATATCCAAACAATGGTGCCAGTATTGTATCCATAGAGAAAGAAATCTATTTTTGTTCAGTGGTATGGATTAGTTTCCCAGAGCTGCCTTACAAGTTACCACAAACTGAGTGCCATAAACAGCACGAGTTTATTCTCCTGCAGTTCTGGCAGATAGATGTCCAAAATCAAGGTGTTGGCAGAATCAGTTCTTTCTGGATGCTCTCAGGGAACATCTTCTCTTCCAGCTTCTGGTGGCTGCCAGCAACCTTGACATTTCTTGGCTTATAGACACATCACTCCAATCTCTACCTCCATCTGCACATGATGCCCTTGACTATATGTGTGTGTGTAAGAGTGAGTGTGTGCCCAAATTTCCCCTTTATAGACACCAGTCATTGGATTAGAGGCCTAAATCAGTATAACCTCATTTAATTTAGTCCTCCATGACCCTGTTTTATTAAGCTCACACTCACAGCTGCAGAGATTAGGACTTAAACAGATCTTTTGGTGACACAACAATGCTACTCATTTCTTTGGGGAGCCTCCTTTATTCAGGTACAGTATGGTCAAAGGTTGCCATTCCCCACCATCAAATCAGCAGCCAAGAAGACCCCGTGCTACCTCCTCCTCTTCCTCCACAGGCTCTGCCTGTTTCTGCTTAAGTCTTTTGCCTTCTCCCCTCAGTGGTCTGTGCCTGTGGATTTGCCCGGGAAACAGTCCCGGGTCATGACCCTGGCCAGCATTCTTACCTCCATTGACTCATTGCATATGCAGCCTCCAGAACTGGAGGCACTTGAGCAGTCATTAAATTGTTCAAGGGGAAACAGATCTTCAAAGGTCTTGAGTGTATAGAAGTCAATTCTTTCAACATCCTTTTCAAGAGAGTGACTTTCCTCGGAATAGATTTCTGGTCCCTGACCCCAAGCTACTCTAGAAGTAGCAAGAAAGTCCCCTGGAGATCTTACCTTGGACCTGTGGCTTGTAAATTAAATGTCTTTTCTTTGGTCTCTTTGCTTATGGAGAGTGCGTATTTCCAAGATGAAAACATATGCCCCTTAATTTGCAGATTTGTCATTAGGTGTGTGCCACACAGTAAGCATGAAATAAGTTAGTTTACTGAGCTGAACAGTACACTTTAACATTTTTCCAGTTTAATATATGTTTTTATAACCAATAAATTCTAATTTAAAAACATAATCTTAGACAACTTTTTTTAAAAATTTATACCTGATATATGATCTGAATAGTTTACATATATTAGCTTTAACCCCACATTTCTGCAGGGTGGATATTATAGCTCCCCTTTGACAAGATGAGAAAACTGAAGAAACAAATCACATATATACTTAATCCCAAACTAACTACTCTTCCTACTATATCCACTATGGCTACAATACCTGCTCTCAGCTTAGGATAAGCTGGTCCTACATACCCCCACACCTAGTCACATTTTCCCTCCTTGTTCAGTTTCGTCTATTTTTATCCTTAAATTCTTTCTACCAGATGTGTACTTGCTTTGAATTTCCAATTTTGTGCCTGGGAAGCTAGATTTGAGATAGGCTCTGTATTTTAAAACAATCTGTGGGTAATTATAGGTCATCTTTTTTCAGGAGCCATCTGCCCTAACAGGTGGGTGGTTTTCAGATAATGTGCATCCTGGGTGCGTCTGGCAATTCAGTTTGCTTCTTACACTGGAAAGTCACCTTTGCATTTGTTGGGAAATAACTTCACATCCAACACATTTTCTCTATAGCATGGTTCATATGGCCCACTTAGTAGCCACAGGTCTACCAAGGAAGTAAAGAGAACAAATACATTAAAGACAGCCGTGGGTGAGGGGATTCCACCGGCTTTGGTTTTCATAAAACTTTATAGAAAAGGCAGTCTAATATTTTTAAAGCTGTGGTTGTAGGAGCGAGGCTGATATTTGATGAAAATCTTCAGCATCAAGAGAGGAGAAGGTAAGGGCCACCCTGGCTATTTGTCCACAGAGGCTGGCAATTTTGAAGGAAAGAAGGGTATGCATGCAGACAGAATGGTCTTGACCAGCATCTGTAAGCTCCAGCTCAACTTTGCCTTCGCTCCTTTCTGTGGATGTGCCCCTGGCACAGAGGGGAGAGTGTTTCTCTCTGGCATGAGTGCCTCCAGAACAGAGTGACCCGATCTCACGTACTTCAGAAAGGGCGTGGCTGCTTGTGGGCCTACTCCCTTCTTCTCAAGATACACAAAACTGAAGCCAGGTGAAGTGAAGTGATTTGCACACCTCTGCGGCAGGCCACAAGAAAGCTAAGATCTCTCGGTGCCTGGACTGCTCTCCTGGTTTAGGCACTTTGTTTCTAATTCTTGCAGTATCCTTTCTCACTCTGAGAGCCGCAGAACACCTCCAAATTCTGCATGTTTCTACCTAAAACTTCTACAAATTTGTAAACTACTTTTCATGAGTCTCCTGAGATGGACGGCAGCTATTATGATGTTGTCACCCCAGCCAAGTCTCCTTTTCTGAGAGTCACCTGGCTACACACCACAGACCAGCTCTAAGCTTCCATGGGAGGTCTGTGCTGCCTTCACACTGCCTGACCCACCAAAAAAAGGTGAGAAAGACAATTGGTAGAAAAATGACTGAAAGAAACCACCGGAACATCGCAGTAACTATTACCTGACTGGGTGTGCACACGTAGAGTAGCCAGATCCTTCCTGGCTTCATACAAGTTTAAAAGGTGAGAGGTGGGAAGATCATTTAATAACTTGATTAAAATATCATCTCATAACCATCTTCTGATGGATTGTTTGTCTTGGGGATTCGTTTTTAAATTAGGAACTGTCTAAATCTTACAGCAACCTAACTCTCGAATGATCATGCATAAAATTCTCTCACTGGGTCAGTCCCTGTGTAAAAAAAAAGATAAGCGGATGAGATGCGGTTTCTGACTTTAAGAAATCCATGATCTAACAGAGCAGGAAAAGTCCCAGAATTGGCAAAACTCATCTGCAGCCTTGGCAGTCAGGAGGGTGGCTGTCCTCGGGGGTGGTTAGCCACATAAGAACCGTGAGGGACTATTAGTAAACTGACGCCCCACAAATAACAAACAAACAAGCAAAACCCCATGACTTTCTAGAGCTTGCCATTTCCGAGGTGTAAATATTGTCACTATGGTGTCAATTTCTTTCTTTTTTTTTTTTGTATTTATCATCATTTTTTTCCTCGTGATGATTCAGAAGGTCAAAAGTATTCCTTTTTATTTAATATAACAAAATACATTTCAGCTGAGGGCTAAAATAACACGGTCAATATGGCATTATGTAAAAATGTGGATGTGTAACCGATATGGTCAATTTCAACTAGCAAATAAACAGAAAAAAAAATAAAACCTATAAAACATCCCCATACCCATAGTTGGGAAAAGATGAACAGAACCTGCCCTGGTGGGCCTGCAGGGGCAACTCAAGGACATCAGGCCTGAGCACGTGTCCTGTCTGGGTCTGGACCACACAGGAAACGTACACTTGTGTCCTATGCACTTGTGTGTGCCCACGTGATCACTTGGTTTCACTTCAGATCTGCCTTCCTGTTTGTCCTTTTAATGCCTATACAATTAGATGGCTCTATCTAAATTTTTAAACTGATATCTTCTTGTTGGGCATTTTTATTAGTTTCCGATTTTCCCTATTGTGAATTGTACAAGGAACATCTTAATAAGTACAGACAGCTTCTATCTTCATTCACATTATTTCTTCAGGATACCGTCAACGTGGAATTTCTGGGTTAAATATTAAAAGACTGGTTGACTTGCACACTCTGAAGCCAAGCTTACTTGCACACTCATGAAGCAGCTGCTTCATTGTCTCACCATCTTCAGGTAATGGCATTATTATTTTTGATAACTTAAAAGTAAGAAAAAAAGAGAAAGTTGTATTTTTTAATCTGCATTTCATTGATACTCACTAACATTTGAACATTTGGCCATGTATTCTTTTCTATTTATATATTCTGTTAAGTGTCCCTCATTATACTCCTTTTTTTAAATTATCTATTAGAGTCATGATCGTTTACTCATTTACTTTTCATGTTATATACACATTTTGTTTCTAAGGATTGTTTTACACATATTATCCCTAGATGCTGTGGCTTCTTTGTTTCCTAGTGTTGTTTTAGAATTATTTTTACTTTTATTTACTTAAAATTGTCAATATTTTTGGTTTTATCCTCCATCACTTCAAAACTTTGAAAACAAAGTGTTTTGATTTTAATATTAAAAACTCCATCTAGTTCCAATTTTTATAAGAAAAGTTGGAAAGTGTTATCTAAAGTTCTTAGTTTTAAAAATTTCTAATATTTAGTTCTCTTAAATTTGTAACAATTTTCCTTTATTTTTTTCTTTTTGATGTTTTGTCCGTTTATCTGCTAGTTGTTTTGCAGTGCTGGGGTTTTGCAGGGCCTGGAGCATGTTGGGAAAGCTCTCTACTACTAAGCCATACCCCCAGCCCATTTTAATGGGTTCTAAGGAATCCACACACATTCTCCTTTGGTTGATTCTTTGTTTTCTGGCTTAATCACTCATGTGACTTTTCTCCACTTTTTCCTCCCACTGCTGTGTATTTAATAACCACACTATATTTATGTTTCTCTTTCTTTCCTTATTATTCTGTAATGTACCTATTTTTTATGTTTCTTTCGTTACTTATAAAACATAATGCTTGAGTGTAAGTTCAATTTTTTTATTCATCTTTGTATCTCATCAGTAAATAAAACAATTATAGCACATAGGAGCATTTCTTTATTATTTAAGGATTGATTTACTATTATCCACCCCTTTTTCATTGTAGAAAATCTAATGTCATATTAGATGATATTATTCAAACATTATATATTCTGCAGGCAGCTGTAATAGAGATGTTGCATGGTGGAATTAGTTTTTGATTAATTTTCTACTCTATTAGAATAGTTCTTTTAATTAAAATATTACTTCCTTTATAGTGAAAATTAAAAGTTTAGACTAGATAGATGTTCTAACAACCAAATATATTCTAAGTGAAATTGTTCTTTCTACATGCAGCAGGAAGAAAAACTTTTATATTCCAAAAATATTTCTGGGCTTATAATTTCCACAAAACTACTAATAATCCAAGAATGAAATTCCAATTTTACCCAGGTAAAATTCCAATTTTACCCATGCTGTTCTACTGGAATAAATAAAACCAGATTATAACAAATTAAATAATAAACAATGTCTAAAAACAAGGAAATACTTATGACAGATTCAATCTAAAGTGTTTTCCAAACTGTAGGAAAGAGGCATCTAAACTCACATTACTTACAATATGGATAACCAAAATACCATTCCATTTTATATTGCAGAAATAATTCATTAAAAGATGAAATACAACCTGTCAAGTATATGAAGGCAAAAAAAAGTTAGTCAAACATTCACATTGTTTTAAAAAATTAATCAGATACACTGACTGTCTGACCAGATGGTTGGAGGCTGAGAAAGATGATTGATCATCCAGTGAGTATTGCCACACCTGCAGAAAATTCAAACCATCATAACATAAACTTTTTTAAAGGCTTAATAAAAATAACCTATAATTCAACTTTAATCATATCTCCTTTTGGTTTCTATTATTTTAGACAATCTTCCAATGCAGTGTTCATATTGAAAACCATACCAGGCAATGTGAGAATTTACCTTCTTGCCTTCGGAGTTGCTGCTGACAGCTGGCCAGGTAAGTTTCCATCCACACCCTGTCAGGGATGGGAATTTATCAGCTCAGCTCCTCCCACAGTGGCACTTTTCCATGTGTCATTAATCTAGGGTAAATTTGTAATTGATTGATTAAAGGGAAGAGAAAATTGTGGCAGGTACTTTTAAAAACAAATTTGTATTCTTGATTCTTTCAATTAAATTAAATATTTAACCTAGTATGCTTATATTTTCTTTGCTCTTTCCAAGTGGGTCTTTTCATAGAGCCCTCAAAGTAGACCTCAACCCACATTTTTCTTCCCAAATCTCTATTCTAGATTTTTAAAATGAAGACGAATGGAGATCTATTTTACTTCATATACTTATTCCATGGATGATCTCTTATATTTGAATGTTTATTATTCTAAAATTTTTATGTACAACTTCTATAATATGGACTTGAAAACATGTTTTCAGCTATTTTCAGTTGTTGCCGTGGTTGTTGTTTTCCCTGCAGCAGTGTTGGGGTGGCAGAGGGCATTACTATCCATCTACCAGAATAACTGGATACCAATCAAAGCACAGAAACTATCTCCATATGCTGAAAACCAAAGAACTGGTCTAGATGTCTCTAGAAAAGCTGCCCAATTTAGCCTCCTGAGGCCTATGACCTGCCTACCTATTTTTCTTATTTGTTTCACCAAGAGTTTTAAGGCCCAAGACACCCCAACGTTTTTTTTCTTAAACTTCTGAAAAATCTTTCATAGGAGAAACATGTTCAGCCACTGTGGGAGGGGGAGTTTTTAAACAAAGCCAATAAGATTCTGATGTTATCTGTTGTCCTAACCCACTAGGATCCTGATATGCCTGAGCACTTGGGGTCAGTTACAAAGGCTATAACAACTTGGAGGTATCTGAGGAGAGCCAGAACTCTGGGAATTTATTGATGTGAGGATTCCTCCCTGGCTTGATGTCCTCTCTAACCCATGCATATTTCTTTTCTAACTTATTGTCACATAACAATGTCATCTGAGTGTAGTCTCACAAATATGAGGATATTAGATATAAGGAAATTCAAAAGAAAAAACTCTAAAAATGGAATGTTGCCTTTATGGAGAATAAAAATGACTTAAGTACCTAAATCACAAATGAATAAGTTAAAAACTTATTTTTTATAAAATAAGATATTGGCCAATGGAAATTAATGCCTACACATCAAGAGGTTTTCTCAAGTCTCAACAGTAAGCAAAGAAAACAGCTCTGCTATTTGTTGTCCTCATTCCATGACCACTGGGAAACGCTTGTGTGTTTTTACTCTAAACGCTTCCACAAAATTCTAAACACCAGTCTCGCCATTGGTCACGATTTGCAAAATGTTAGAAAATTTCAGCATGCAAAGCAGTCAGTTCCTCATGCCAGTTGCTCACTAACTACTTCATGCAGTCATGGCCTATCATAGCCTTTCTGAAAAGGGTACTATTTACAGGTAGAGCAGGATGATTTTGCCTGGCCACCTGGATTTACAATTGTCACATTTGTTATTGATGGCTGTTGATATAACAAATTGCACTGGGTACCTGAGCAGATTCAAAGCCTGTCTGATTATCTTTAATCTAGGATTGCATCTGATTATCCTCTCAATCCAACCAAGATCTAACTATGGATGACTGTGCCCTACAATCCTAAAAATTTGGCGTGGTGTGATTGCTCAACCAGTGATGGTAATATCTGTCAACTCCATGTAACTACATGTGAAGGAAACTTGATTAATCACTAAAGAGGGAATGAGCACTTATTGAGCACTTCATATGCCAGTTAGGACATAAAATCTCATTCAAGATTGGTGAATGAAAGTCAATCTCTTCAATGTTGGTGACTTCAGAGAATTACACTTCAGTTTGAAGACATTTTGGAGGTCAACCAGCCTGACATTGCTAGCCAAGACAGTCTGGAAAATGCTTCTGTGTCAATAGACCATAAAAATGGTGTCTGTTCAACCAAGTGTAGACTTATATGATTCCTCCTAGATGTTACAACTCATCTTGAGTTGTAGCCAATCAATTAGCCTTTCAGTGACTAGACTTTTTCTACCTGGAATAAAAAATCCAGCAATGCTAGAATGACTCACCAGCCAACATCTTTGCCAGCTTCTGATGCAACACCATGTGATTAAAAGACTCCTGTTGGTAAAAGCAGTATTTTTTAAATATCGTGAAGAAAATGTTTGCAACTAATTTTACAATCTCAATACTGAAGAAACAAAATGTTTATAAGAAAAACATCAGCACGCTTTTTATCTAGTGAAAATGTATCTTTATCTGAAATAGATGGTTTACTGACATCCATTATTTTATACTCCAAACTTCAAAGTCTGATTACAAAAAAAATCCAAAATTAGAGGGAAAAAAATCCATTAAGACAACAAATAGCAATAATAAAGACAGTAAGCAAAGAAATCAAGTGTGCTATTCATTGTCTTCACTCCATGACCACTCAGAAATGCTTGTGTGTTTTTACACACAAAATACACACACAAAAAAAAAACTTGTTTTAAAACTTATAGTCACCCTTGAGATATCACCCTTCCTGTAAAAGCCCTCAGTTCTTTCAGAACAAAACTAAAGCTTCCAAGATTGGAAATAATGCCAACTGCCAACTCGAATACGACAGAGGCATGGGACACAGAGACAGACAGAGCAACAAGACAGCAGAGGACACAGCACAGGAAGAACAGAACATGGACAACCAGGGACCCAGATCTCGAGTCCCTCTAGCCTGAGACCTAAAGCAATTGCCTCATTCATTAAAAAATAAATAGAAATAATAGTAGCTGTTTCTGCTCTGTATTGAAATGTAACTGCATAGAATTTGTACTGTATTAACTTTTGTTTCCTACCCATCTTTATGAAATATATTTATTTCTTTCTCGAATTGTAAATCAGGCTTCATCCTTCAAAAAAGTGTTCACGAATTAGAGCTGCTGGGGCCAAATTTAACCCATTGCCTGTTTTCTTCAATAAAGTTTTATTGGAAAGCAGCATATTGTTCACCTGCTGCTGCCTGTGGCTGCTTTAGCTCTACAACAAGAGTTCAACGGTTGTGAAGAAACATGGCCGACAGAGCAGAAAACACTCCTTGGTCCTCTGCTGAAGTTTGTGGATCCATGCTTTAAGTGATGAAACGTCATGATTTTTAAGGACTATGAAGTTTTTATATCCTTAAATATACAACCATTCCTTACACAAAACTAATGTGTGATACACTGATAAGAAATACACTAAGACATTTTTAATTTCTTAAATTAAAAATATGTGCTTAGGTTTTATGTTAACCCAAGATTCTAATCCCCTACTGTATTGCAACAAAATTGTGGAACGCCCATAATCAGGTGCTCACTCTGGATGCACAATGAACAAAAGCACATGTTGTCCCCCACACTCATGACATCTAGTGCAATAGGAGTTTGCAATCCAGGCTCTATTACCTGCATCTAGATATAATAAGCATTTATTGAGGACCAAAGATGTGCAGGCCCTTTCAAACCTATTATCTCATTCAGTTTTTCCATTGAGGCAGAATGGGAGACATCATTATTCCAGTGTGATTAATGAGAAAACTAGGATTCAGAGGAGCAGGGTTGTTCAGTTGTGACCCCAGAAAGTAATAGAATGATCAATAATTTGATCAACCCCTCCCCTAACTCTCTGATCCCAATAATAAAGATGTGCAACACCTAGGGCTTCAAGAACAGGACAACTGACTCCAAAAGCCCTGGCCATCCACAGCAGCTTGTCCATCTCTCAGCACACACCAAAAAGCCAGAGAGAGCAGTCCCAACTAAGGTCTGAACTCTGATGCAGCCAGGAGGAAACAGCCAACAGTAAGGAGAGGTGCTGAGCAAGCAGTTCTGTGACACTGAAGATCATGAATCAGGATCTTTTCAAGCCGACCTGCCGCTACTTATTTTCAGGATGCCACAATGAGGAGCTAGAGCCTTCAATCAGCAGCTGCTAAGAAGCCTGAGCTGCGCATCTCTTTTCCTTGCTCTCCCTAAATGACTTACAGAGCCCTTCAAGCGCTGAGCTATACCATGAGTTCCTCATCCATAAATGGAATAGATGGCATTCGGGAGGAGGGTTTTCATGTCCCTTCCCAGTGCACCCCCCCCCCCCCCGGTGAGTGAACAGAGCAGGGACAGGGCTGTGGGTTCTGGGCCAAGCATGAGACTGCACTTCCCAGGCACAGTGGACTTGTCCCCCAGTTTCTGTTCCCTGCTCATCATGGCCACAGCTCCACGGCAACCAGGACAATTCCCTGAGCATCCTCACCATCCATTCTTATCCTTCTGGCATCTCAGTCTTTACTAACAAATACAGAACATCTCCCCCTCCTTCCCTGCTCTCCTGGTTCCTTCTCTTCATCTTGGTCTTCCTCAGCTCCACCATGCCCTACCCCTGGGTTCCAGTACATCCCTTTCTCCCCTGTCTCTCCCTCCCTCGGCAAGGCCATTTCAGATGGACTGACTCACCTGCATGGCTTACCAGATGTTAGCCGTCGTCGTGAAACATCAGCTCTTTTCCAAAACATGGTGAATGTTGTGTTAAAGAAAATAACACATCCTCTAAGGGGCGGGGGGTGAAGCTATTGAGAGGTCCTTCAGTGTGATTTGCTGTCTTGGATTTTTACAGAAGGCTCTTCCTCATTAACTAATTTCAGCACAGCTCTCTCCAGGTATCTGGAAATGCATCCTAGGCCATGACCCAGTGAGAAGCACACACTGTAGTTATATAAAAAAATTCAGGCCACACTCCATTCCATGAGAAAACTCATGGATCTATGGGGTGTTAAAGTTGTAACTGCCTAACCTAGATGATCCAAAAGCACATGGAGTATCATGTGACTTGCAAATAAGGAATGGCATTTCAACCAGCCAGATTTAATACATAGAATAATAATATGGATTTAGAATATAACTGTGAAAGCAATAAGAATTTTGAATGAAGGAGATGGTAGACAAATTGAAGATAGTAGGGCCTAAATGAATTCTAAATAACTTGTCATTTGAGAAAATTTAAAATATTGAGAAATGTAAAAAAAAAAGACAATTTATAGGCCCATCAAAAGCTATAATATCCTTTTTTTCTATGTGCTTTTTTACATAGTGAAGCTCATAATGAATTTACAATTTTAAACCCTTCTCTTTCTATGTAGTACTTTGACTTATCTCTCTCTCTCTCTCTCTCTCTCTCTATATATATATATATATATATATATATATATTATATAATAAATAAATATATATATTTATTCATATTTATTATATATATATATTCTATAAATAAGTGTTACTTTTAAGCTGAGTGTGGTGGTGCACATCTGTAATCCCAGGGGCTCAGGGTGTCTGAGGCAGGAAGGTCCTGTGTTCAAAGCCAGCCTCGGCAACTTATTAGGGCCCTAAGTAATTCAGTGAGACCCTGTCTCTAAATAAAAGATATTTTAAAAGGGGGCTGGAGATGTGGTTCGGTAGTCAAGTGCCCCTGATTTCAATCCCTGGTACCAAAAATAAATAAAAAAGAATTACTTTTAATGTCTATGTAAACATGCCATCAATCAGTCACCCATGCCCTTATTAAACATTTAGGTGGTTTCCAATTTATATAAATAGTGCTATGTCAAATCTTTTAACCTTTTAATCTGAATCTCAGATGTTCTTCTCAGCATAGATGTGCAGGTACTGGATAAAGTGCATGAACATATTTAATTTTGAATTTGTCGCATCAAATCGGACTCCAGAGAAACCCTGCGGGCAGAGCCTGGGAGGGGCTGCCTTTCCAGGGGGCTTTTTAACCAGTTTTTTTCCTCTTCTAAATCTGGCAGCAGCCTTCTGTCTCCTGAGGGAGCTCCTCGAGAAAGGAAGGAGAACACAGTGCCCTCACCTCCTTCCACCCGAGGCCTGCCCTGCACAGGCAGACCAGAGAACACGGAGGCCTCCCAGGACTCTTCCAAGTCGGGTTGTGAGCATCTAAAACTAGTCTGTCACCCTGGGGTGGGGACAGGGTGTAACCACCTAATTCTCTGACTATTCTTAAGGGAACACCAAAGCCACGCTGGAGCCTCCCTTGACTCTTTCACCCGGGAGCGATGCTCAACCGCCGCATCCTGAGCTTCTTCAGGGGCACCCGCATGACTTCTGCGAGGAGGGCCAGTGAAACCCCGAGGAGGTGTGATTATCTGCTCTTTTTAGCTGGATGTGAAAAAGAAACGGCGTTCTTGAAGGTGCTTGTGTGGCAAGTGACCTGGCGGATGCCCATCTGGCTGTCCCTTTCACCCTGAGGGTTTCCAGGAGAGCCATCACCCCACCACACCTCCCTGCAGGGTGCTTGGGGGATGTAACTCAGACACAGGTGGCACAGAATAGCAAGATATAATGCATTCCACTGTCATTTATTTTTTAGATCAATAATAAATTTTTTTTAAAAGGCTTTGCTGGCTTTTATTTATAGATGGAGTGGAGTAGGGCATCTGGCAGGCAGAGAGGTCTTGGCTGAGAGGAACTTGTTTCCTGACACAGGCCCAGGTGAGAAAGCAGGGCCCCTGAGTGCTGTCCTCTGCTCTCTCACCTCCTAGAACCTCCTTCTCCCTGCTTCTAAAGATAATAGTGACAAAACCATTGTGACAGGCTGGCCACACCTCCTGGTGCTTACTCAGTCTGTTGGAGAAGTCTGAAAAGTTTGTACATACGTTTTATTTTTTCCTTTTTTTAATTCTTTTTTTATTTTTTAATTAATTAATTTTTTTATTATTTCTTACATACATCACAATAGACGAGTGCATTACATTCATAATTTTTTGCATTGCAATTCTTAATACACCTTTATACAGCTGCTGATGAGAATTACAGGAGCCCTTGAAAGTGTCAAGGTCATAAAGAGAACCGGATGGTAGGAAGGAGAAAATGGTCCCGGTGAGTGGGAAGGCTCAGTTCTCTTCTCACAGATGGAACCGAGGTGGATGTCACCTTTATATAATGGCCAGAAACAAAGGGGGAGTTTTCAGAGAATTTATTCCTATGAAATTTATTCCAGTTACCTTGGCATTTTAAGGAAAGAGTAATTAATTGTACATCAAGTCAGGGGATTTGCCTCATTTTATTTGTCTCAAGTGACTGTCCTCACTTTAAATAGGGTGATACCCAAAGCAACACCCAGGAAACCTAAGGCTGCATGCTTATGCACAAAACCTCAAGGACAAAGAAAACCAGATGTGTGTATATGTACATGTGACAATCATTTCAAACTTCAGGGAAGCGCTGTCAAATTCTGACAGACTTATAATTGCCCGACATCGCCCCAGTCACCAAATCTGTTTCTTCATCACAACTTACTGACCCCTCCGCCTTCTTCAAGCCAAGACATAAAGCAAGTGTACAATGTAGGCACTCAAACATGAAACCTCCAAGTTCAGGTTCTGTCAATCAACAGGAAGTCACAGTGGCAAAAGAAGAAAAAAAAAAAAAAGGGCACAAATCAAATTGGTGGCAAAGGGTCCCGAAAAGTTTTCTTCTCTTGCTTTGAGACATATGATGAGAACACTTGGCAGGTCGCCTTGCCAAAGCCACAACGTATTTTGTCCTCTGCTCAATAATTCAAGAAATCTTATCACAAAAAGAAATTAGATTCATTTGGCCTGACTTGTTCTTGGTAAATTCCAGGTAATGCAACGACCCACCACTTCCTTCCCTAACGGCAAACGAATGCCGTGACCATCTTCTGTACTTTTCCTGTGAAGCACATCAGCTTCCTTCCTCTGTCTTTTATTCAAGCTCTGCTCTGTTCTGACGTTGGACACCTGGAATTTTTCATCTAGGCCTGTGCACCGTTCACCCCTGGTTTCAGACGCAGCCTTCTCTCTGTTTTGCCTGCTGCTTTCAAACCTGATCAACAAGCTCTTTGGTAGCTTATGTTTTTCTTTAAACATTGTTTCTTTCCCCTTTCATTAGTTTTCCTGTATGATGGAAGAAGAATTTTAAGTCTTCTTGAGTCATAATCCCTCTAAATGTCTCAAGACAAAGGATAAGACATTTCTTGAGGTTTTTTAAATGTATTATAGAAGGTGTATTGGGCACACCTCAGTTGTCCCTGCATCCTTCACCTCTGAACTCTGGCCTTTGTCTTCACAGTACCCAGGGCTTCCTCTGCCAATACATCTTCCCCCATTGGTCAAAACTAAATCCAGAGTATTGATTGTACTTTTATTCACTTAGGTATAACATTATCAGTAATATTATCAGACCCCAGAAAGGAAGATTTTACAATTTATCCCTCAAAGAGTTTATCCTAAAAGATTAATTAATTTGTCCTAAAGACAAATAATATCCCAGAATTTTCTGTTGAAAAGCCATTCTTCCCCCATTGAACGGTGTTGGCACCTATGTTAAAAATTGATTGACCATAGATGTAAGGACTGATTTCTGAATTCTCAATTCTATTCCATAGATACATACATAAAGCTGAATGCCAGCACCTCACTGTCTTGATTCCATATATCAAACAATGGAGTTGGACCCTACTTGGCACCCTGCATGAAAATTAACTAAAAATTGATCAAAGATCTAAATGTAAGAACTAAAACAAAAACACATTTATTAATGCATTATAGTTATACATGACAGTGTGGTTCTTTGCTCCATAATCATACATACGCAGAATGTAATCTGCTCCATGTAAGTCCCCAGTACCTCCTTTTCCCTCTCCTTCTCTCACCCCTGTTCTCCTTCCTCTATCTTACTGGTCTTCCTGCCATTTATTTATTATATTTGTAGTTGATGCTTTCTAAGTACATACAAAGGTGGAACTCACTGTGGTATATTCACATATGTACGTAGCATAGCTTGGCCAATTTCATCCCACAGTTCATTCTTTTCCTGTCCCTCCACCTCCTCACTCAATCCCCTTCTCAAAACTAAGACATTCTTTGAAGGAAATATAGAAGTAAACCTTCGTGAACTTGGGTTAGGCAATGATATCTAAAATGTGATACTATAAATATGCCACCAAAAGAAACAGTAAATAAACTGTAATTCATCAGAATTAAAAACTTTGTTTTGTAAAAGATGCCATCAAGAAATTGAAAAGAAACAATGTGTGGCGGTGCATGCCTGTAATCCCAGCTTCTTGGTTGAGAGGCTGAGATGGGAGGATTAAAAGTTCAAAGCCAGCCTCAGCAACAGCGAAGTGCTAAGTAACTCAGTGAGACCCTATCTCTAAATAAAATACAATATACGGCTAGAGATGTGGCTCAGTGGTCAAGTGCCCCTGAGTTCAATCCCCCGTACCAAAAAAAAAAAAAAAAGATAGCTGAAGATATTTTCAAGCTATATCTTTGATTTTAAAAAAGGCTTGTATCCAGGACTGGGGTTGTGGCTCAGTGATAATACACTTGCCTAGCATGCATGAGGCACTGGGTTCGATTCTCAGTACCACATACAAATAAATAAAATAAAGGTCCATCAACAACTAAAAAATATTTTTAAAAAAGACTTGTATCCAAATTATACAAAGAACTCTTAAACTCAATAATAAAAAAGAGAAATTACCCAATTTGAAAATGAGCAAACTCTTTCAATAAAAATTTTTTCGGAAGGAGATAAACAAAGGACCAATAGCTGCATTTTAAAATTTTCAACATCATAAATTGTTAGGGAAATGTAAGTCAAAACCACAAAAAGGGATCACTTCATGCCCCCTGAAACTTTTATAATAAAAAAGACATAATAGCAAGTGTAGGCAGAGATGTGGGAATATTGGATCCTCATACTTAATGTTTTAGAATATACTGTGAAGCCACTTTGGAAAACAGGCTGGCAGTTTCTCACAATCCTAAACACAGAATTACTCTATGACCCAGCAATTTCATGCCTAGGAGTATATGCCCAAGAGGATGAAAATACATACCTATATTAAAACTTGTATGTGAATGTTCATACCACTACCATTCACAACAGCCAAAAAGTAGAAACAACTCGAATGTCCATGAATTGATAAACAAAACGTGGTATGTCTATCTACCCAGCGGAACATGATTCAGCCTTTTAAAAAAGTGTCATGTGTTTGCCACAACATGGATGAGCCATGAAAACATTATGCTAAGAGAAAGAAGCAAGTCACAAAAGGCTACCTGGTGTCTCCTCCATTCACAGGAATGTCCAGAATAGGCAAGAGCCACTGAAAGCAGCTTAGAGGTTTCCAGCACTATACGAAGGTAGAGATGGGGGTTGCCAATGAGCACCCCGTTTCTTTGGGGGTGACGAAAATGTTCTAAAATTTGTTGTGGATTTAGTTGCACAATTCTATTGGTATAATTAAAACCACTGCATTGTACACTTTAAAACGGCGAATTTTGTTGCAAGGGAATTGTATCTCAATAAAGGAGTTTTCTTTAAAAGAATGAAAATGTTCGATATGTTGCTTTCAACATGCTTCTTCCACCAGAAGTCCAAGTGCTTGAGATCCATCCATACTTCTGTATCTTGTTTCCATGTTGCTTTTATATGAACATAAAAAATTATTGAATATCAATTATATAACAAGCTGGATGCTCCTAGAAATTAATAAGACAAACCCAAAGTTAGGATCAGCAGAATTCCCATGATATATCTGGAAAGCGTCAACCATTGCCCCCAAGTCACCAGTTTCAAACCCATCCTCTTTCCCTATCCACTCACCCAAATATGTTCCTTTGTGCTCTAAACCTATTATTTAAGTGCAAAGACTTTATAATATTTTAAGATAATAGTAGCAGAATACTTATAAATATTAGTCATAAAATATAAACTAATAATATAATCTATCTTGTGAAGATTATGTTTAATATGCATTTAATACTTGAGTATTTTTAATACCAGGCACAAGGAGGGCTTTGTGATGACCTTTGGTTCACATAATGTTATAAATTTGATTGTCTGTGGTTGCCTCCCTAGAAAATCAGAATTCTACTGCTTTGTTTTAGTTTCCCAAGCTTCCAATAACAATTAATTGGGCACAAAAGAGTAATCATACAATTCATTCACATTCATAATGAATTTAGAAATATGGGTGTAGGCATCAGTCAATCAAATTATCTTTCAAGCATTAAACTGTCCTAGCTCTATCATTAGCCACATCACATCATCGGTCAAATAAGCCTATTGTGCCTTTCTATTATTCTCCTTTGGTCACACCCGAATGCCATTTTTTCATGTTCTCAGTCTATCAAAACAGAGAACAGAGTGCACCAGGTGAATTAGGTACAAGACACCAGTAACCTACAGGTGAACAGGACACAGTCTTTTCCCAGAGTAACACGTAGTCTGTTGGGAGAGATGCAGAGTGGATTCTTGGCCAGCTTGATCTCTGCACACCAGCCCCCTCACAGGGCCCAGCTGACTCAAAAAGAAAAAAAAAGTTGAAATGAATATATACTTTTTTGATTCTGATAAACATAGTTTTATGTAATAAATTTAATCTTTTCCTTGATAGTTTCTTTGGTTACTTTATAAAATCTCCCCCTTTCCAAAAAACAGATGATGCTTCATTTTTAGTTTCTCCTAGGTTTTATTTTTTAACTTTTTCTTTTTAGTTCCCCCAAGAATTTATTTTGTTGTATGGTGTGAGGTAAGGACTTGAATGGATTTTTTTCCCATTAAATACCTAGTCAATGTTCCCAATACCATATTGGGAATTATCAACTCCTTCTCCTTTGACTGCTTCTCTTTCTAGTCAATTAGTTTTTTATATGATAAAACTTTGGTAAAATGGAAATAATAATAATAATGGTACCAACGCTATAAAATTTTTCTGATGGTGAATGAATTAAGGATCGTCTGATATAATCACTTAGTGCCTCAAAATCCCCCAGTAGAAGATACCAATTAGGTAAGTCCAGGGGAGATCAGTTTCCATCCCATCTAAACAACCTTCCTTGGGAGGAATAAATGGGTGTAGAGATTGATGGAAGCCTTCATCCATCTCTTCTTCCTTCATGGGAATAGAAAAAAAAGAAGCTTCTTCTATGAGAAAGACAATGTCTCCAAATAATAATATTTCTAACTTTGGCCAAAATGACAAAGAAGAGAGACTCTCTTGTTTCAATTTGCATTTCTTTGATTAATTCTGTTAAGCATCTGTTTGTGTTCTTTTTTTGGCGGGGTAGTTGTGGATGAACAGCTTGCCTTTATTATTTGTTTACTTTTATGCAGAGCTAAGAATCAAACCCAGTGCCTCACATGTGTGAGGCGAGCTCTCTGTCTCTGAGCTACAACTCCAGCCCTGTTCACGTTCTTCAACAGTTGGATTTTATTTCCTTTTCTGTTAAGTATGTCTTTGTATCCATTACCTCTTTGTTTCATGAGGTTGTATATATTAACTGACCTGTTGTGGAGGTTCTCCCATTCCTGTTATTTGACCTTCAAACTGACTGTTATTTCTTTCAAAGTACATACATTTAAAATTCGTGTTAAATCAAGTCTGTCTCTGTTTTTCTTAATGACTTTTCTGAGAGAACTTTTTTCTTCTTTTTTTAAAATTTGAAACCAATTTCAAACCTACAGAAAGTTGCAAGAATACTACAAAAAAAATGACTACATACCCTTTACACAGTTTTATCAATTATTAATGTTTTGTCTCATTTCCTTTTCTTCCTCATTCACACACACACACACATACACACACACACGTGTGCATTCAGAACTGTTGGTGAATGGTGAATAAGTTGTAGGCACCATGCCCCTAAATATATTGTTGTGAATTTCCTAAGAAACTTACATTCTCTTACATAACCCACAGTACAATTATTGAAATATGCTCACTTAAAATAATTCACACTTTATATATCCATTTTTACCAATTGTCCCAAAAATGTCCTTCATGGCAAATTTTTCTCAGTCCGGGCTTCAATGCAGGACTGCAGGTAACATTTAGTAGCCAGGTCTGTTTTCTCTCTCTTTTTTTTTTTTGAATTTGTTCTTTTTAGATAAACATGGCAGTAATGTATTCGAATGAGGATCCCATTCTTGCGATTGTACCTAATATGGAGTGTCTCTGGTCATGTATTCATATACCTTTCTCGACTTCCATGAAATTGACATTTTGAATGGTACAGGCCAATCATTTTGTGAAATGTTCCTGTTTGGGTCGTTTGTTCTTTTTTTCCAGTTTTTTATGAGTAGATTCAGGTGGCTTGTGCAGGACAAGAGCATGAAGTGAGCAGCCCTGGGCCCTTCTCAGAGCCTCCCAGGGAAGACCAGCTCCTCTTTCCCCGGCTCCTGACATTGCCTCGATTACCTCGTTGTGCGTATGCCCTTTAGGTCTCTGCACTGTGAAGTTCCTACTGTCCCTTTTACTGGGTAAATTTAATATAAAGGACAGAGGTTTTGAAACCGTAAGTTCCTTGTTCTCATCAAACACTGTCAGTTTTACCATCCATTGACATTTAAATCAGTTATTACTATCACTGTTGCAAAATAGCAATTTTTAAATCAACATTCCATCTAATCTGTTAGTTGGTGATATGGAAAGCCATTCAAATCAATAAACCACTGGAGAAAACCCAGCTGAGCATAGTGTATTCTTATTTTGCTTTCAAACACTCATCTAAAATATTTTTCAGGAAAAAAAATTCTCCTTTTTTTTTTTTTTTTTTTTGAGACATTGGCTCTGTTCCTGGGAAATCTGAGGCTGTCCCACATGAATCTGTGACTGGTCTGTACTAATCCGTTGGTCATCGTGTGCTGTGAATAAGTCCATGTTTTGCAGTTTCAATTTCCAAATGAGTTGGTTGCCAAGCACACACCTTTACAGCCACCCAGTCATTATACCAAAAGAAGCCTGAAGACAAAAGGACTCTTACAAAGTGTAAACTACAGAAAAAACAACTCGCAAGACAAGTCCTGATGACGAATGGACAGAGGCACCATATTCCACTGCCAAGGGGTGGGTTCCTGGGGATTCTCCTTGGTGGGTTCCCCCTCAACACCACTTCTTCCTTCTGGGGAAAATAGAGATGAGAGAAAAGAGGGGGAACACTTTTATGATTTTCAGATTCTTTCTTCATGTTCCATTAATCAAATATAAGATCAAAATCAGTAAGGGTCCAGCTGTTCCGTCCTGCCAATGTCATGCATTCGTGATAAGCTCATAAGACAGTTTTGTGAGTGGGAGGTCATTTGGAAAATCCAGTCCTTTTGTGAGATAAAGTCTACAGTAAGGAACAAGATCACTGAACTCAGGGCCCTCTTACTTCAGTACGCACCTGCAGCCGTCCACAGGTGGTCTTGACTTATTGCGTTTTTGTTTGTTTCTTTGTTTTTTTTTTTAATGAATGGTTTCCTTCAAAATAGAATATCAGTTATTATTGACTTTACCATTGCTTTTGATTACACCATTGAGCCATTTTATTGGATTTTGTTCTTCATTTACACAGACACGTTAATTTGACAATATTGCTGAGAAATCTCTCACAAAGCATGTGAGTCCAGGGAGTGGGATCAATTTTAATAATCATGCAGCAAAGCAAAGATGAATCGAGTCCGGGACAAGCAAAACTGGAAGCAGTAACGTGGTCCACGAAGTCCAGATTCTCAACACAGTGGTCTCTCTGCATCCCCGCCTACCACCCCCACAGACTTTTCGTCAGAGGTGATACACAATATTGAACAATTCAACCCATTCTCGTGCAGGAAGCATTCTTTTTATCTAAACCTATAGTACATCCCCCAAATTTCAAAAAGCTATTAAGATTTCCACCTGGAAAGATACCAAGCGGGAAAAAGAAACTACCCCTACTCCAAATATGTATCTTTCCCACAGACTGGAAGGTTCCTGTAATTGGTAGAATTGCACATACATTATTTTGGCCATGAAAATGCAAACCTTGGGAGAGTGCACTCAGGGGGAGTGGCCAACTCACAGCTGTGCTGTCATCGTTGCAGAAGGAGTTACGCAAACTAATCTCCAAAGCACAGCTCTGGATCTGCAATGGCACAATCAGAACCTGTTCATTATACCATGAGGGAACCTGGATTAACATGTTTCTGGAAGGATTAAAACTATCACTCTGTTTCATTATCTCTACAATTAAGGGATTGGACACAGGAAAGTCTCATGCCTCCCAGCTCTGACACTCTGTCATTTCAGACTCAGCAGGAAGTGTAATAAGATACCACATTTGTTCACAGGAGAGTGAATGGGAGGATAGTGACTGGATTGACTGATGATCACATCAAGATGTCAAGGCTGGAAGACCCCATACTTGTGATTTAACTTTCTTAGAACCCCCAACATTAGAACTTAATTTTTGGGGGGGGAGGGCAGTGCTGAGGATTGACCCAGGGCCTGGTGCATGCGAGGCAAGCACTCTACCAACTGAGCTATAGCCCCAACCCCAAGAACTTCATTTTTGATTCATTCGTTAATAAGCATGTAGTAAGTGCTTACTATATATCAAAGATTTACATAATAAGGATCTTTTATTATACCCCAAGTCAGTTATTTCAGACTTAAAAGGTTTGGGGACACTCTATAAACATATCTTGGGTCTCTGAAAACAAGAACAGTGATAAAGTTTGCAGTTCTTGCTGTGACTGCAGTCACAGTTGTTTTTTCCATCTTTTTAATCATCCTCAATATTAAACATCACCTAGAAGCCAGATTTGTACCACCTGGCTCGTAGGTGCACCCTGGAGATAGCAGCTCTTTAGCAAACTCTTTCCTACCGAACTCCAAGAATCATTTGCAGGTACCATGGAGACAATCTATTTGATCTTTAACATCTGCAGTTACCATGGAGACAATCTATTTGATCTTTAACTCCCATGCTCTTGAAGATGAGTACAGGGCGGGATAAAAGACAGAACTGTAGAGTAAGCAAAATTTTTCCAAAGTTTATGTCTCCACCTCCAACATCTGCACCACTGTTCTGGACACCCAACCCAGGACTACATCACGTGAGACCCATTCTTCTCATCAGCATTCTCTTGCTGTCCCTCAAACTCCCACCATTCAGCCCCAAGCAGAAACTGACCTTTCCATCATTCCTACTGAGGTGGAAGATGTCACTCAGTAACTAAGATCTAACAAGGTAATGATAAGTGCCACTTTAGCATCGTGCATGTAGCCTTCTCTAGGTACCCCTGGCTATAATGGGCACCCATTGATATATGACTGTATGGAAATACTCCCTGGGGAGAATCTTCAACACATGAAAGGGGATCTCAGGGTCTTGATGAACTTGTAAATAGAAGGCTAGAAGTAAACAACTCCCAAGTCTTGGAATTCATGGATGACTGTGTCCTGCATCTGTCTGGCACTGTATGCCATCAAAATGGTGTCCCCAGTCACCAGGTGGATGATAAGGAATAAGCAAAAGTAAGAGCTAACATCCAAATGACCCTGTGAACTGTCTGATGGGTTCATATTAATTATAATGATGTTATTGCCAAGATATTGGATTTAATCTTTTGAATCCATGAGAATCATGCAATTTCATGGTATCTGCATGATATGGAACGGTAACCATCTTAGGTCACAACTACTGGAGGTATATAATCTCTGCTCCCAGAATGCCCCAGGTGTCACGATTTGGATAAAAAAGTTCTTCCACTACAACCAAATACTATTTCCCCAGTACCCAGACCGGAACTATTAATAGACATGATTATTTCATTTAAAGGATCCCTTAAATATTTGGCATTTATTGCAAATTATGCATATTAAAAATAGGTATAAGGCTGTGGTTGTAGCTCAGTGGTGGAGCGTTTGCTTAGCATGTGTGATGCACTGGGTTTGATCCTCAGCACCAGATAAATAAATAAACAAACAAACAAATATAAAGGTACCGTGTCCACCCACAACTAAAAAAAATAGTTTTTTTAAAGAAGTATTAGGATGATATTTAATTCAGGATAATGGAGAAGGCAGCATTAACAAAAATGTCTTAAAGATTTACTATTGCCAGGTACTAAACAAGGTATTTTATTACTTTTTTTCACTTGACCTTCAACAGAAGCTAGGGAATATAATCTCAGTCTTACAGATTAGGAAATGAAAACTCAGGAGGTCCAGTGACCCCTCAAGGCCTGTGGACTCCTTAAACTCTCGTGATTCAAAACTGCCTTTCTTACTCTGAAATCTGTGTTGCCTCTGTATTTTTCAATTGTACATCTGTAGTTTTCATCCCACCAACAATATTTTTTAGCTTCTCAGTGAAAATCATGTGGCCATCCATCCCTAAAAGAGAGAAAGTTCCAGGTGTGGTCTATGTCTTTGACAGTTTCTCCTTCTTCTCTGTGAAGTCAGTGTTAATTGCAACTCATAAGTTGATTGGAATTCAGCAAAGGTCTCAAAAAATCAAGCAAAGGACCCTAGGATCAGTAAAAAGAAGACAAATTGAACAACCCAAGGGAACACTCCTTATCCATTGTGTACATGAATTCATTATTATCAACAAATGCTGAGCTCTCCCGAGTGTGTGAGGTTCGTCAAACCCCAGTTGTACCCCTGGCATACCCGTATACACACTCTTCAGATTGTAATGTTGTCATGAAAGATTTAGATCCATAGTGTCCTGGGGAATTCTAGGATTTTCAAAACGTATTGTTTCTTCCTTCCATGCAGAGAATAGTGAAGTATAAATTATAATTCTTAGTGAAAGAACAATGTACATGCAAGTACCTGGGATTTAGTAGCTTATCCGTAATGCTTATTAAATGTGAATCGGAGTTGCTGAACTGTTCAAAGTCCACCACCTGCAAGAGGCTTTCCCAACTTGTTCTCCCCCTCTCTAGCCCACCCCTCCCATTTAAGGATACTGTTTTAATTATTGCTCCTTTTGTGACTCACTTAATTATACACTTGTCCCATGCATATCATTGAGGGAGTGCCGCAGTCTGTGAATGGCATGTTAAATAACCTGCAGGAGTTGATAAGTACTCATGGTCTCATTCTGTTGACTGACACAGTTTGATTCCAGGGGCCCAGGGCAACTCTCGGACAGAAGATATATTTTGGAGACAGCACCATGACAACGACTTCTGACCTTCATCAATATTACTCTGATCGAGGTCTCTCTCATTCTAGGGTAAGAAAGGGAAGCCAGCCCTGAATCCAAGGAAAGAGGAATCTTCCTTCTTCAAAAGCCGAGATGTGGAGGTCAGGGGAAAGGGGTAGGCACAGACCTGGCTGTCCTGCAGCGTCCCTTAGGAAAATGGCAGGGAGGGTGAAAATTGATAAACAACAGCAACAAAATGGTGATGTCACCATGCAGACCTGTGGCCCTGAAGGCTTCACCACTGAGACATCCCCCACCCTGTCCCTAAAGCAGACCCCTGGGCTAGCCATGTTAGTGTAAGCCTCTGGTCACCAAAGAGCTTTGCTTTAGTGGACGGAGACAAGGCACCCCTGCAGAGCCACCTGGCTGGGGAGCTACACTTCCAAGTCACCTGGTTCGTCCAGCTGGGGTGACGTATCCAGGATCCCGGTGTTTCCAGGGGACAGTGACTATCACAACAGAATGGGACACCTCTACAGATTTTCTCATTTCCTTTCCTCAACATCACAGCATCGAATCAGGAATAATTTCTGGGAGGGAGCTCCTGAAGAAGATAAGAAGTATGAAATAGATGACTCATAACAGAGCCACTTAATCTGAGTGGAGGAAGGTAGCCTAACCTTGTGTCCAAAATCAATGAACAAGACGTTTTTAGGTGATATATCATTTTTTAATTGCATGATTCTATTTTCACTAATTTGAACTCCTCTCCCACCCAAACCCCCCCTCCCTCTCTCTCTCTCTCTCTCTCTCTCACACACACACACACACACACACACACACACACACACACACACATGCAATTATGCATGATACTCCTCCAGTTCATACAGCAAAACTTTGCTGGTTGTTTACTCTTATGAAAAAGTATCCCGATACATGACTTTATATTGAAGTCCTGAAATCTGGGGAGTAGAAAAGTGTCAACACATGAGACGCAGCTCATGAAAAACTGAGTTCTATCTATTTCCTCCAAACTGGTTTTCCTCCCGTGTGTCTTGTGTCAAAGAATGGCCTCACCATCTGTTTGTTTACTTCTGTCTGAACATCTGGGGAGTTTTGTGGATTTCTCCTTCTGTTTTAGGCACTTCCACCATCCACTGAGCATCCGGGTGCTTTGTTTCTACCTGTGGGTTTTGCTGCCACTCCCTCTCCCCTGCTGTCCACCCTCATTCCACTGCCTTGGTTGAGCCTTTGTGATCTTTATTCCGAACTCCTGCAACAGCCTCCCACCAGCTGTATCTCGTCCTGAGTCCCCGAGTTCCTCTATGCAGGCTGCCTCCCCTTTTTCTCAGCACATCCATGTGCAAATGCACATCTGCCCCCGCCCCCAGTGTGAAGGATGATTTCCTGATGTGCTGTCCAGAGCCTTCCCACAGCCTCCTTCGCTCTTGTCACACGCCCGGGCGGCATACTTCAGCCACATGGGCCTCTTCTGTGCCCCCAGACACATCTTGACCTTTCACTGTCCCTGCTTTCCTCTCCCAAAAATAGCTTCCACCCTACCCTCCCCCTGCCTGAGCAATCCTCCTCATCCTCCAGGGCTGGGTGGCACCAGGGCTTCTGCCACCATTGTCCCATCCTGCAATTCTGGTCCTGCGCATGGTCCACATTAAGGTATTAGATCACTCAGAGCTTGTGCTGTGCATAAGGCCACACCCTGCTCTCAGGGGACATCTCACCTGCAGGGGAGGGTTACTCATGGCAAACATCTCTGAGGAAGAGCAAGAGCCTCACACTCGGAAGCTGAGGATAAAAGCATTGGCATGGATGACAGATGGTCCCCAGGGGCTTCGAGACAGCTCCCTGACTGGTGGGTTGCACAGGCTAACTGCACAGAGACAGGCAGGGGGTGCACCAGCCTCCAGGGGCTGAGATTCTTACCCTGGGATCCTTGGAAACTGCCTGACTCAACTGTGGTGCTTGGCTCAGAATACTTGCTCCTGGGCCCCACCTTTGAAAATAACCAGAACTGGGAGATTCTGATGCACACAGAATTTCTCAGAGTCTAGGGAACAAAGCCAGGAAGGCAGTCAATTGGTATGACAAGATGAGAGGGAGCACAGGGGTAGGACTGAGGAGGAAACAAAGAGCAATTAGCAAAAATCCAAGAAAGAAAGCCCCTCCCTGACCGCTCCCAGTCCCTTTTGAAGATTCTAAAAAAGGAGAATCATGATGGTCACTGTCCCCCAGCCCTACACACCTGGTGCTCATGGAGCTACATCAGGTAAGTGGGGACTGAGCTCACTGGCCTCTGTAGGTAGGCATGCATGCAGAAATGAGGCCCTTGGGCATTGTCCCTACTCGCTGAGACCCACAGCTGCTGGCCTCCACAGGCTACTCTACCAAATACTCTGGTCTCCACACACTGAACTGTGCAGGTAACCCATAGTCACACAGGATGCAAGATGAGGTCCAGAAAAACTGAAAGTAAAGAAGCTGTGAAATCAAAATGAATGTGCACAGAGGCAGAAGTGGACAGTACTCACAGAGAGTCCTGGAGCTGTCTTCCAGCTTTCCTCTGGGCCATAGGACTCAAATAACCAGGGGGGAAGGGGACAGACAGTGTAGGTTTGCCCTCCTCTCCTGATGTGCAATGCTGTTGGCTGCGGCTCCCTTTAACTCAGCGTGGAACCACCTGTAGGTCTTCCTATGTGGTACTTAGGTGCCTCCAAAACACTCCCATTGTAGCCTGAGCACCCCCAACACAGAGGGTCCCAATCCCTACTTATCTTCTTGTTCTTTCTCTAGTATTGCCTACTCTGACTTAAAGTAGATGGTTTTCACACTATAGGACAGAGTCCTGTGGTTCTGAGAGCTGGAATAGCATAACGGACTAAGCAGTAACCTCGAACTCAGAAGATTCAAGGGTGGACCACCTCTCCTACTCTCCAGCTCTACTACCTTGGACAAGTGTTAAGACTTCCCCCAACAACATTTTATTCCCCCTTCAAATGCGGGGGAGAAATAATGCCTAACTCTTTTATAGGGCTTTTTTGTTGACTTTTTTACATAAAAATGTTTATACATTATAAAAATAACATATGAAATATAGAAGGTCAATTATCCCCAGAAGCAAAATCCAAGCACATCTTCGTAAGGAACAACAGTTCCAAGAGCTTAGACGGGGACTTGTGACTGAAAACTCTTCACTGGTCAATGTTAAAGTGGGTCCCCTGGGCTGCTGTTGGAAAGATCGTCCAGCTGGTGCTCTGGCTGAAGGAAGAAGAGTGCACCTGAACTCTAACATTATTCTCAAGTCCAGTTCCAGCACATGGTGCCCTGGGGACAACTCCAAGCAGCTCCCTGAATGACGTTGACATGTCCATTCAAGGCTATGAACGTTAGTTGAACTCTTGGTATTAAAAAAATCCATGAAGCCTACAAAGATGCAAAATGAGGAAAATGTTATGTTGCCTTGTAGCGGGTGGGAAGGACAAGACCCTCAGAAAGGAAGGTGACATTGAAAAATTTCTGGCGGGAACCCAATAAAAATGAGTGGGAAAACCAGCTCTGCCAGAGAAAGCATCTGGTCTCTTTTGTCCACCACTGTACACAGAGGCCTAGAACAATTTCTTGCAAGCAATAGGTGTTCAGTTAATGTTTATTGAACTTGAGTTGAACTGAATGAGCCCAATCTTGTTGTGCCTTTCTTCCCTTCTGACAGTAACTGCAGTTTTTATTTTGAATTCCAAATTTTCCAGTAGTCAGTTTATATTTTCTACCAATGGTAAAACCCCAGTATTATAAGTAGCACATATGACAAAGGCACAACCCAACAATACCTTGCATTGCTCTAACCTCGATTATCAGTTCATCAAGGAATCTGTCACAGCTCCCACATCAATCATTTCACCTCTGAATGTTCCCCCTGAATTTTGAAAGGGACGCTTCATACCCAAACTATGACACTTACTGAGTGTTTACTATGTTTTGGGAAGTGGTGTAGGCACAAAACACACAAGGTCTCTGCCCTCATGGAGATTTCCCTGGAGAAGAGGAAGAAACTATTGAACAATATATACATACATATTTCTTAATACATATTTATTCTTACATGTATGCATGTATACATGTATATAAGTGTGTGTGTGTGTGTATGTGTGTACATGCAATGTAGACTGGATAGACAAAAAGTAACACATAAGGTAACTTAGGAATCTATTTCAGTAATCCTAAAATCATGGAATTTAGATCAAGAGAGGCTCAGCACAGAAGTGGGTGAATTCGAGAAATATCAGGATACAGCAATCAGTGCATGGGGCAAAAGAGAGGAATTATTGCAGAAAATTAACTGAGTACAACTTGGACAATTGTGGGGATGATGTTGCCATATAAAAATAAAAGGAACAGAAGAAGAGGAGCAAATGTGGGAAATCATGATTTCAGCTTGGGTGTCAGCACTCGGGTGTCTCTCTGACCATCATAGGCAGGTGTCCATTGGGAAATTGGATATGTGGCTGGAACTCTGAAGATTTGAGAGCAGTCACTGTACAGCTAGTAATTGTATTGATCAGAGACCAGAGAATGAGCATATCAATAAGGGAATTGCATCAATAACAAAAGGAACCCTACTGGTTTAACCTCCAAGTTACATAAGGAACTTCAACTCAGTTGTACTCTCCCCCCAAAATAACTGATAACCTAATTTTAAAATGGGCTAATGACTTGAATAGACATTTCTCCAAAGAAGACATACAAATTCCTAAAAAAAAATGCTCAACATCACTAATCACCAGGGAAATGCAAATCAAAGTCCCCATGAGGTATCATTTTACACCCTTTAGGCTGTCAAAAGATAACAAGTGTTGACAAGGAACTGAAGAAATGGGAACCCTTGTACACTGTTGTTAAGAATGTAAAATGGCATAGCCATTAGGGAAACAATATGGTGGTTTCCCAAAACATTAAAAATAGAATTTCCATATGATCCAGCAACCCCACTTCTGGGTATATATACCCAAAAGAATTGGGAGCAGGATCTTGAAAAGATACTACAACTCCACAGTCCATGGCAGCACTACCCACATTAGCCAAGATATGGAAACAGAGGCCCATGGTAGAAGGAGAAGGAGGAGGAAGAGAGGGAAAGGCACGGGGAAGGCAGAGGTAGGGAGAGGCAGTATAGACCAGCACAGACCCACAATAGAACCCTGCGCTGCATTAAGGAAAAAAAAAAAAGAGTCTGCAATATGCAAGATCGTGGATGGACTTTGAGGACACTGGGCTCAGTGAAATACCCTGGTCACAGAACAACAAGGCATGATTCCACATATAAAGGTGTCTAAAATAGTGGAATTCAAAATGTGTACATGTATCAAAACATCCTATTTTACCCCCATAAACGTGTGGTGAATTATGTGTGAAAGTTTAAAATAATATAGTAAAATCGTCAAACTCATAAAATTCATGGATGGTGGCTGGCAGGGAGGAGAGGTGTTCCTGGTGAGCAGGAGTCAGGTTTGGGAAGGAAAAGCCCTCAAGTAAAAGCCAATGTTACTGTATTGCTGTACCCTTAAATTTTTTGTTAGAAGGGTAAATGTCCTGTTAAGCACTCTTACAGCAAAAAAAAAAAAAAACCCTAACTAACTCATCAGGGAAGGCTGTGGTCCCCTGGCTAGAATACAGCTGTAAGGAGTGTTAACATCCAAGGGGCTGGCACGCAGGAAGACTCGGAGGTGCCTGTATTTTGGCGGCAAGGGCAGAGAGCGCTTCAAGAATGTCCCCCAAGAAGCTGGGCGGAAGGTCCCAGCACTGGGCACTGCCGGAGTGGACAGGTCTAAAGGGCAGCGGTGGCAGCAGGACTGGAGACCCTGCGCTGCGCAGCCATAGCGTGACGAACAGCGCCATCTCGTGGAATGCGAGGCGATCAGCAGCCAAGTGACCGGTTTTCTTGATTAATAATCTTCACCTTGAGTTTGGAAGGAACCTTGCAAGAGATTAATATCTTACAGAAGAAACAAACGCCACGGAGGCTAAGTTTGGTTTCCCCACAAGTTACAGCAGCTCTCGGGTGACAGCGCTGGGATCGACTCCTGGGTCATCAGCTTCCAAGACAGTACCCGTGTTCAGGCCTCCCCGGGATGCAGACTCCCCAGAGAGCTCAGAACCCCATTAACTGCGACCCGAATCCGGGCAGCGGGGCGGGGGTGTCATCCTGCTCCTTGAGGTCTGCACAGGTTTGGATCAAATCCACAATCTCTGCCCTCTGGAGTGTCCACTACCTTCCCCGAGCCCTGCGTGGGTTCCTGGTTATCTCTGGTTCAGAACCTTCCTCCAGAGAGTTTCCCTCCACAACTCTTGTGTCTTAGGGCGCTTCCCCTACTCAACCCAGGTTCCACGCGAACATGGAGACAAAGCCTTTCTGCTGTGTCATGGTTGAGCCAAGCATAACCTCAACCCAGGCCAGCACAGAGAAGGAGATCACATTTGAATACACGTTTATCCAAATTGTATTGTGTGCATGTACAAATACATAATAAATCTCACTATTATAATGCACCAATTAAAATGGGGGAGACTCTTTCTTTATATTATTTTTGGCTAGCTCATCACACTACACAGAAACTGTGACATATAGTTAATCTCCCAAAGCAAGACACTTTGAGAGTGAAAAGGGCACCAAAAATAATTTAAATTGTAGGTGGAAACATAGAGATAGATGAACTCCTCACCTGCTTGTCAACTGGTTTTATTATATCGAAGATATACATGCATATATCTCCCTTAAAATCATTCTATGCCCCCCCAAAAAAATGCTCTTAATTTTTTTAGCTCAATGTTTCTAAAAATGTGTACCACAAAATTAGAAGGTATGACCAAACACAATAAATGACATTGATAGACTCACCCCATACAACATGTGACAAAACCACAGGTGTGTGAAGGCCTGTCTGTGTGCCTCGTAACAGGACTGCTCGGCCTCGATTGCCCAGTGTTTCACAAACTCTTCTCTCTTTCCACCCTCTTCCTGTTGACCTCACCCAATGGCAGCCTTGGGGCTTTGCACACATCAGGGGGCTGAGGCCTTGACCCTCACACAAGCAGCCTCTATGTCCAAAGCCGCTTGCAGCATTTCTCCCAGAGCTCCCAAGGAACTGGTGTCAGCCCTTGATTTCACCTCCAAAGGCCTCACATAGTACCTTGAAAGAATGATGTTGGTTTCATGGTGTCCAGAAAGACTCCAGGGAAATCCATGAAAGGAGTGAACAAATCGATGAATGAATCAATCAAACAAACACTGATTTTGTTACTATGAATCGCCTTTCAGATCTGACCATTTGTTAACATGAAAATTCTGTTCACTGCACGTGAGTTTCACACTGTTAGAGAGGACGGATGTAGAGCTAGAAGTTGGGAAGGAGGGTTCTTCCCAGCTCATTCAGGATTATTTTGAATTTTATGCAAACATTAAGTGTAATCTATGTGTTAGTCCATTCTCTGTTACATGAGGCTTAGTAGCTTCACAGAAAGTTGGGGGCAGGGGGGTCCTTAGCTCACTTGGACTTCAGGCTGATAGTCCAAGCTTAGGCAGCCCCATTGGTCAGCCTCTGGTGAGGGCCAAGGGCAGATGGCAGGTGGGAGCACATGTGGGAGCCAGAGGTCACACCAGGAGGCGCGTGCATTCTCTTAAAACAGCTTGCTCTTGTATGAACGCAGGGGTCCCACCAGAGCCACCTTAATCCCTTGCAAGGTCAGCTCCCCAGGGATCGACCTAAGGACCTCCACTGAGAATTTTCATATTAAATGGTCAAATCTGAACAGTGATCCTTAATAATAAAGCCAGTGTTTGTTTGATTGGTTGATTCATTCGTTCATGCCTCAATTTGTTCACTCATTCATTGATTTCCCTGGAGTCTTTCTGGACCTGATGAAACCAAGATCGTTCTTTCAAGGTACTAGGTGCAGCACTTGGAGGTCAAATTAAGTTCCTAACACGTAAACCCTCTGGCGACACACTCCAACCACAGCACTACACCGAATGAAAATTTAAATCTGGGACAAATATTAAACCAGGCATTCTGAAGACAGAGGTAAAGTGAGCACAGTTGCTTGGCTTACTTAGAACAATTCCATGCTCTCCAGTGCCCCCCAAGACATCTCCAGGTGCCTTTGCAGGTTGGAATCTCTGACAGCAGGTGAGTTTGGATGGGTTTTCAGCAAGCACTCTGCTGCCCTCTGGAGGTCACTGGAGGTGGTTCGTTCTTCCCCTTCCTTTACAGAGCACAGAACTAAGCTGTAGACTGACTACTCGCCAATGGTTACTTACAAAACCTTAAATTAGAAAGAAAACTTAGAAGGCTGGTGATAGAGCTCAGCTGGCTTGCACGTACAAAGCTATGGGTTCAATCCTCAACACCACAAAAAAAAAGAAAGAAAGAAATTGAGTGATTCCAATGTAAGAGGAAGCCAATCAAATTTTTCTCCACTTTCAGAAAAGGAATTACTTTGTATTTGCATTCTTCAGTCTTTGAAAATGACTTGTCAGCTCACAAGAAGATCCTTTGGATAAATGGTAAGCAAAAGTTGTTCCCTTAAGTTTGGGTGTTTCTGTCATAACTTTGTTCTAGATCAGGAGCATGTCATCCAGGTGGATTCACGTATTATGTGCACGATATAATCCTCCTGATAGAGCAGGAAGACTCAGATGTTCCTCTCAAATCTTGCTCAGGTCAATGAGAGCCCAGCAGATGCTTTCTGCAGCTCTTGATGCTTTGAATCATGTCCTACTTGGTAGGACTCCTCCCACCTCTCTGTGGAGACCATTTCCCTCTTCCCACCCTCCTTCCCGAACTTCCCAGAGTGCAGCCGTCTGCCTCACTCTACTCCCAGGCCATGATTCTGTCTCCACCCTAAGCCGTTAGTTCCTGACCCTCTCTCAACCTCTAAACAGAACAATAAATGTTGGCAAGGATGTGGGGTAAAGAGTACCCAACATACATGGTTGGCAAGACTACAAATGGGTATAACCACTCTGGAAAGCAGTATGGAGATTCCTCAGGAAAGTAGGAATGGAACCACCAATTTGATCCAGTTATCCCACTCTTTGGTTTATATCCAAAGGATTTAAAATCAGCATACTGTAATGACACTGCCACATCAATGTTTATAGCAGCTCAATTCACAGTAGCTAAGCTATAGAACCAACCTAGGTGCCCTTCAACAGACGATTAGATTTTTTAAATGTGGTATATATACACAATGGAATATCACTCAATCATAAAGAAGAATTACTTTATGATGTTTGCCCGTAAAGGGATGGATCTGGAGATTATCATGCTAAGTGAAATAAACCAACCCCAGAAAACCAAAGGTCGAATGTTTTTTCTGATATGTGGATGCTACTAACACACAAGAAAGGGGGAGCAGAGAATATAAGTTCAGTGGACTCGACAAAGGGGAATGAAGGGAAGGGAGGAAGGATGGGAATAGGAAAAAGAATGGAATGAATCTGACCTAAATTTCCTATATACATATATGAATACACCCCAGAGAATCTCACCATCGTGTACATCCACAAGACAGGGATCCTAATTAGAATAAGATATATCCCATGCTTGTATATCAAAATAGATTCTATGGTCATGCATAACTAAAAAGAACCAATAAAAAATAAATAAACCTCTGAACGGAAGTCTTCCACCCTGTCTCCTGTTGAGCATTCCCTACGTACCTCCGACTCAATGCGGCTAAAACAAGAATCATCATATTAAAAATTAAAACAAAGAATCAAAACAATTCTACTGCTCACCCTATACTGCCCAGGTATGGTTCCTGAAGTCTATCGAGGGCCGCACTGCCTCCTACAGGGCCTCACCTGTAATCCACACTCAGGAACTTGCCGCAGCCTTTGGATTTACATTAGGTGAACAGCTCTCTAGAGGTGTGCCCTGTGTGTTCTGTGCCCTGCTGTCTGACTCCACCCAGCGGCTCAGGCCGTCCTATTTTCTCCTGGGTTCCTGTCAACTGCCTTCTTTCTTGCCCACCACCAGCCAGCAGCAAGGACACCTTTCACAATGCAAACCGAAGCTCTCCGTCCCCTCCCTGTAGTTTAGAGATTCAAAGAGGGTTTCCCTCAGGGTCGGTCTGTGGATCCTGCAACTCAGCTGTCTTGAGACAAGATAGAAATGGAAAGGGCGTGCGCAGAAACCTCAGGGCAACCCACAGAGTGATCTTACCTATGGCAAATCTAATCATAAAAATCTGGGGCTTCGATTTTGAGTGTCTTTGTTTTTTATTTTTTATTCTTAGCAACTTATTTCTGTTTTGTTCCATGTGGATCAAATATTGATCCATGACGAACTGGAAATCACAAAGGAAAAGCAAAGCCTGCTCCTCTCCCAGGGATGCCGGGAGGGCACAGGACCCTCAGCCTCCTTCATACACCCTCCCTCCAGCTCCCCTTCCCAGGAGTCCTTCCCAGCTGGCACCCAAGAGCCAGCCCCACCTCCAGCTCCTCCGCCCTGTGATTGCTGCTCCCTTCCTTGGTTTCTTCACCGACTAGTGCTCTCCCGCTCAGCTCAGCTCCCGGAGGCTCCCTCACACGGAGCCCCGGGTCCTCCTTCTCTGCTCCTTGCACCTCCAAGACCCCCATCGGGCTCTGACATTTGCTCATCTTTGTTACATAACTTGACTTCTGTGTCTTCTTCCCGTCTCTCATCTGCACACGTGGCCCGTGTCCAACACAATCAGTCAGTATCCAGTGGGTCAGTGAGTAAATGAAGGATCAGACTGGTGAGAACTTCCCGGAGAAGCTTGTGGACAAGACGAAGCTAGGAAATGATGGTCTGGTTTGGTAGTTTCATGGTTGGCTGTCAGACAGCGGCCTATGGGACACTCCATATGATTTTATTAAGGGAAGAAACTATTGGATACAGAAGTGTAAGTCTCATTCTCTGCTGATGTTCCCACTGAGATAAATTTTGGTAACACTCAAGATGACTCTGGTGTCAGCGGTTTTGCAATGACGCCTCCCCAAGGATGGGCAAACCTGTTCTCTCCATGGGAAGCCACAGACCTAATTACCCTGCCCATCGAGTTCCTGCTTTCCCCTAGGTCAGCAAAGAAGAAGAATTAGAAGCAGGGAAAAGAGCTCACCTGATTCCCATAACTGGCCTTCGATGGCTGACCAACTGTAGCAATCACCACTGGCTCTTGATAAAGGCCGGTGCACGAGTGCCCATCTCTCCCAATACCCTAGCTTTGGTTCTTAGGCATAAAACTTCCTTTGTGCCAATGCCCGCCCTAAGAATGAGGGAATTAGAGATGGTAATGACCTCTTTTGGGAACCACATATTTAATGATGTGGAGGCAAGGATGAAAACCAAGGAGTTAAGATGGTCTCAACTTGCATCACAGTGAGCAGGATGCTCCTTGCCACATTCCTGCTGTTATAGGTACCCAGCCCAGTGCTCCCCACTAGTTCCCTCCCCGGGGAGGCACATCCTCCTAAGCATGACCTGTGTCCTGAGATGATTTCCTCCTCCAATCTACCCACTTCTAATTGGCCTGATTTTACATAGGATCGTTGTTAGCCAGGCAAGACATGGAACTGATGATGTCGATATCAGCCATGGTAATAATATTATATTGATGAGTGACTCTGGTTTCATTTCTCTTGCAAATGTTACCGAGGACTGAATGTGCCATTGCTGGCTTTCACGGCACTTTCTGGGAATTCAACGAAGAGATGACCAGCTCCTCAGACAGACCCAGCCCACACCCGGGTGCACTGCTACGCCCACACCCAGGTGCACTGCTATACCCACACCTGGGTGCACTGCTACGCCAGTCAAGGAGGAGCGTGACCTCAGCCTCTCTCACCCTCCCCCAAGGAGACCCTGGTGTAAGGCTCCACCTGCACAACTGTAGGCAGCAGTGCACAGGTCGGGGAAAGCGCAGATGAAGAGAACAGCCTGGCTAGCCTGCAGGGAAAGATGCAGTTCTGGTTTTTATAATTAGGAAAGCAACTACGTGGTAAGGGGGGAAAGCTGGTTGCTCTGCCTTATGGCTTCTGACCTCCCTCAGTGACCTCTCTGGGGCAGCTGGAAGAAGAGTCGTTTCCGCACTAACGGGAGGCCCTGGAATTGGCACACTGAGTCCTTGTCTCAGATGTCCCCAACCACCTGCCAGTGGGAAGGGGAGGACTGCACACGACCACACCTGCTCACCTTGGGGAAGCCACCGCGGTTCCCAGTGTCAAAGAGGAGCCTCAGACCCTTGACCGTGGTTTCGGGGACAGGGGTGGTGGTGGGTTCCACCCACATGGATGGAAGATTTGAGCTGTCTCTGGACTGTTGGTGTCGAGAGAGTCCCAGAAATCGCCGAGGAAAAGGCCTCTCCCTCCGCTGCAGGGACAGCCTGAGCCCCTGATAAAGTGGGTGGGTGGGTGTTGGGATCCAGGGCTTCCTGCCTCCCTGTGTAGGTCAAATCTGGGTTTTTCTCTGCAGGTCAATTTCCCAGGTAAGTGGACTCTCCCCAAAACTCCCAAACTGTTTAACAGAAGTCCTCCAAGACGGGGTGTGACCAGCAGGTTCAGAGGTCATAGCAATTTAGGAAACAAGCACTGCACCCTCTCTCAGAGATTCAGAAAGCAGACTGCCTTCCCAAAAGCCTAAAAGTGGATTGCAGAACTGGTTTAGCTTTGCTCAACACGAACTTTTCAAGGTTTCCCTACCATGGACTCCTGTGGTTCTCATCCCCTCCGCTCAGGCTTTTGGAACACTGAAGACTCTCCTTTGCATCTTGAAGAAGAAACCCCTTGTCTGGCCGAGGGGATGACCAAGACGACCTAATACATGGACAACCCACCCAGTCAAACCCTGTTTTCCATCCTTCAAAAATATGCCTTGAGGGGCTGGGGATGTGGCTCAAGCGGTAGCGCGCTCGCCTGGCATGCGTGCGGCCCGGGTTCGATCCTCAGCACCACATACCAACAAAGATGTTGTGTCCGCCGAGAGCTAAAAAATAAATATTAAAAATTCTCTCTCCCTCTCTCTCTCTCCTCTCTCTCACTCTTTAAAAAAAAAATATATATATATATATATGCCTTGATATTCACTGTTTGTTAGAGTCTAGACAAGGAGAGGTGGCAGGTACAAAGGAGCCTGCGGTGGACACAGGGAGAGTCCTCTCAGAGACAGGGGCCTGGGGAGACTCCGGGAGGCGGTCCAGGGACTTGGCCATGTCCTTCCCCTCTCTAGTGGAGAAGGGGCGCCATTTGCTTGTTCTGTTCCAGGCTTGGGCAGGAGTAGCGCTTCAGTGTGGATGAAAGGCTTCCCTCTCCTCACTTGAAAGGCTCTCACAAATCCAAGCAGCTATTATGGTCAGGGAAGAGGAGGGTGACAGAGACAGAAGCCACCGAATGGGAAACGCCCGCGTCCTAAATCCTCCTTGACAGTGGGGTGGGGCTAGGGTAAGAATGTTGTAGAAGTGGTTTCCAGTCCAAGAGCCAAAAACCAGAAGAGAGGAGGCTTTAATCCACTGTCAATCGCAAATGCACACAGTGGACTGAACAGTACCCCTGAGGGAAAATGGAACTTTTGAAACATTTTTCACTGTTACATTTAGCCAGAAATATTTGAAAAATAAACACTTCTGGAAGGTTTACTATTACCATGTAAATAGTTAAGTGTGATTTATTTTTATCCACATTCTTCTAACACAATAGAAGAAACTCTGCCTTTGAAGGTAAATTGTTTAATTCACCAAGTAAAAGTAATCAGAGCATAATGATCAAAGGCAGGGATGGCTGGGGGGGCGAGAGAGCTGGGGATGGAATCTTAAGCATAAAACTCCCTAGCCATGTGGACTCCGCGTGATTTTCTGTTAGGTTTCTGAACTTCAGACCTCAAACAGGTGTAGATAAGGCTGCTGTGGAAGCCAAATTCTAATGTAGGTCATGCTCAGCCAAGTTCCCAGTTCACAAGACTGACTCCAGGAGTGAGGGATGATGGCAGGACTCATAATTAGAAAGAGTCATGAAAGTCAGAGAGAGGCACCAGTAAGAACTGCTTCACAAGACCATTTGACACTGACTACCCAGACAGTGACACAGTTTCTGACACAGAAATCCCATCCCCAAGTATATACGTGTGTACATATGTACATATGTGTGTGTGTGTGTGTGTGTGTGAGGATTGTGAACATATTCCACCAAAATAATTTGCTATGAAGGCTAGATTGTTCAAATAATAGTACTCCTCATAGTTGCCCAAAACTGGAAACACCCAAATGCCCATCAAGAATAGAATAATGTGTTGAGATGAATTCACAATTCATACGACAGGGTACAAAATACAAGATGAGATGACCTACAGCCACAGGCAAGGACATGGATGACATTGGCACAGCCACACAGAAAAGAGAACATGCTGTAGGGTTCCACTGATATGAAATACAAAAACAGATGAAAGAGAGAGAGAAAGAGAGAGAGAGAGAGAGAGAGAGAGAGAGTGTGTGTGTGTTAGAAGACACTGGTTCCCTTTAGAGTAGGGTGGCAAGGAGAGTGACAGGAGCCCCCTGGAGCAGTTTCAGAGGCTCTGATCTGGGTGCTGGTCACGTGGGTGTGTTCAGCTTGAAAACGTCACTCAGCTGTGCACCCACATGTACTTTACTGTATGTATTAGACTTTTGAAATTTTTAGAAGGAAAATTACAGAGAGAGCACTGTGTGTTGTGCAGAGACAATAACTCACGGATGTTGTCAGCAAGAGCCATAGAGCCTCGACTTCCCAACTCCTGCACTGGGGTTTCTGGATCTACAATATGTGACAGCGTTCTTGGGGGACTGGGTAAAATTAATGTCTGAAAACATCCAGGTGCTTCGTGTCCTCTGTGAAAGGAGGCGCCACCTCACACTGCCATTGGGGATTTTCTGATATTTTGATTGACGTGAACGTGGGGTTAATGTTGGAGATTGAAATGTTATTAAATGTCATCTTTAATGTAGCTTCCTTCCTCAAGTATAAAGATTTGAAGAAAGAAACCAACTATTGTCTCTCTTTTAAATCTTCACTTTCCTTGCAGCAAGGTAATTCAAACATCACTGATGGCTCATTAATTAAACAGCTTAAAAGAAGAACTTAGGGCTTGTGAGGAAAATTATTCAAATGCAATTTTGAGATCATTAACACTTGATGTGCTTTAGCAATGACTCACCTATCCAAAATTCAGCTATCCGTAGACTCATCTTTTCAAAATCCAGTTGTGAATCCAGAAGAAAGGAAAATCTGAGCTGCCAAAGATGATGTTGAATTAAAAAAAAAAAATTATTCATTGAACCTGAGTAATGTTATACCATGAGAAAGCCTATTTGTACTTTCTCAGCCGATTAACTTTTACTTTACAAACAATTCCAACAAGTGAATGCCTAACTTCCCAGCTACCGAGGGTAGCTAGAGGGAAGTGGTGGCTGCCACCAGGGTCTCTATGACTTGAGAAGGGAAGTTTGCCCTAACCCTACCTGGCAGGACAAAACTGGAAAATGCTAAAATGCACCTGACCTAGAAAGCTAAAACTTTGTACAGGGAAAATCAGTTGGAGACATCTCAAAAGACCTTGGAGATCATCACAGTGGAATAATGAATGAGAACAAGAGGTGAGCCATAAAGAAAGCGAAGGTATATTGGTTTTTCTAAATTTTCATTCAAAATGGTTCAAATAAATGTACTGAAATTAAAATTCAGAGGAGCAGAGCTTTCACTTTGGGAGGCCCTGACCCAGTTGGCGTGGGCTTGAGTCCAGAGCCTTCCTTTCCGTCTTTCAGGGAAGAAGCAGCCGGCCGTGGCCGGGAGGTCTCTGTGCTGCTCCATCTCGCTCTCCATTCTTCAGCAGACTCCAGAAAACTCCCCTCAAAATGTTTTCTCTAGAACTTTTCTTTCCAACTTGTCCTTAAGGACAATCAGTTCATTTATTTAAAAAGAGAGAGGAAAACGAAATTTGTGTTTTTATGCCCCTGAGGACCTGAGGTCGCATTTATTCTAAATTTCTCAGTCATTTGAGATGTCAAATGAATCAGAGACCTAGAACTCAAATGCCTGGACTCTGGCTTCTGAAATGCACCAGCGAGGCCTCCTGTGGGCAGGGGGATGCTGGAGGAGCACTGGGTGGAAGGGACGCTCCCCTCAACCAGGCCTGCGTTCAGAGTCCCAGGCCGTGCTGCAAGCAGCCGGCCAGCATCTGCCCTCCCCTTCCGGGAGGCTTACCACAACAAGCGGCTGCAGCAGGCTGTGTAGGTGGCACTGGGCTCCTGTCCTTTCACAGGTGCTCACCCTCCCAATTTCAAGCACCCGGGAAAGCACTCTGAAGTTTGCCATTTCCTCATGATGTGAAGGGGTGGCGTGGAGCAGGCTGCCTTTGGCTGTCCCTCTGGACCAGAGCAGGGAGGTGCAGAACTTACGGAGCTACATGCTGGCCCATCAGAAGACCACACAGGCAGTAACGTCCTGGGCCCTGCTGCCATCAAGCCATGGGGTCCCCAGTACGTGGGGCAGTCACGACTTTGACCTGGGTTCCTGCCCTTTCCCTGCAGGGAAATTAGCCCCTGACTCTACAGTTGCTGTGAGAGTAGGCAAGTGCCATGACTAAGCCCGTGGCTGGTGGACCCTCTGACACCGAGATTATTCTGGATGATAAGAAAAGAACTGCCAAGATGAAACGATTATTCAGAAACTTGTAAAGAGAGAAGATATGAAAGAGAGAGGAATTCTCTCAGGTACCCCGATGTCCATTTGCCAGTGATTAGTGCCAGTTGGAAGATGGGGGCATTGAGCATGGGAGCTCTGGCTCTGGCCGCAGTGTGCATGGGTTCAGATCTGGCCACCAACACTCAGCTGTGACCGTGAGCTGATTAAATGTCTTGTCCATTGTCAGTTCCTCATTGGTGAGAGGGGGTCATGGTCTCCTCTTTGAGTTTTTTTGAAGGGAGCATAGTGGTTTATCAGTGGGCTGCCCTGGGCAGGGTGGTAACAAAGCACAACCCAATTCTTTCTTTCCCATGCCTTTTCAGCCCTGCTCTGCCCGATCTTCTTCCCACCCCCTAGACGAAATCCCCCAGACTAAAGCTTCCCCAGCCATTTTCAGACATTACCAGACATTTTCAGAAATGATCAAGCCCAGAAATCTAAATTTGGATTCAGTCTCTTCTGACTTAAAGCCTGGCCATCCACCACAGCTGGGCTGTGACCGAGGGCTCACTCACCCACGGGGAAAGGCAGCGGAGGTGGCCTTGCTCACCATTTCTCCCCTTCCCATCCCTCCCCCCCCATTCTCACACCTCAGGGGGCAAGGGCAGGAAGCAGAGGGCTGAGCAGAGGGGCCTTAGGAGACTGGTGCGTGGCCATCTCCTGTGGGACTTGCCAGGCTCCCAGGGCTGGCTCTTCCTCACGGTGCTCTGTGGGTCCTCTGGAGGCCCCTCGCCCTCACTGCACAGACCCTCTGAACAGAATCTCCTTCAAAATGACCAAGCACGGCTACTCCCACCTCACTGTGGCTGACAGCACGCAGGTGTCCTTCCTCCTCCGTCCAGCTCCGGCCCTTCTTCATGCTCTGCCTTAGGGACCCTGCACACTGCACCTGTCCTTTGGGTAGAGGCCTGGCCCTCTCTCCTTTGCACTCTTGGTCTCGTGGGCCCGGAGGCTCTGCAGTGGGACCTGTTCTGGACATTTGGGGTGTTTAGAGATGTCCTCCCAGAAGTAACGATAAAAATGACCCCGAAAGGACAGAACACCCCCAAGCCCAGTTGTAAACCACCAGTGTAGACTGTCCCAGGCAAGTGTTAGTCAAAAAGTTCCGTGTTTCCCAAGTTCCAGGGGACAATGGAAGCGCCCTGAACACTTGGCTCAGGAAACTGAGCCTTGACACTGCCCTCCCTCTAAACACTCGCGGTCCGTTTTCACCGTCATCCGTCTTCTCTGTCATAACCCGGGAAGATAAGGAAGACGAGCCAAGAGTGGCAAAGGTGGGTTGAGGCCACTCTCAGGAATCCTGCACAAATGGCCTTTTTTAGATCGGGGGGGGGGGGGGGTGTTGATCAGCATTCGGACTCCACTTTTATTGCAAGAGGACACACATCAGTCCAAGAACGCTGCAGCAACAGAAGGGGGCTGATGACTCTGAGATCCAGAGACGACATGAACCATTGAAAACAAATGAATGTGGTACCGAGAAAATGCACTTAATAAGAAAAGCAAATAGCTCAAACCTACACGGCTTTACTTAATAAAGTTACATTTTGAGGGAAGGACCCAGGTGAAAAGGGCTGGATAGCAGCTCCGTGTCCTCCTAAGGTTCGGAGTCATGTGACTCTGCAGGGGTTGAAAGTCATATGACACCTCCCTTCTCACCCCCAGCCTTTCTTCCCTTGGATGAATGGGGCACAAAAGCCCTTGGCCAGAACAGAAGGAGAAAAGGGTAGCATTGCAGTTCGGATCTGGAATGTCCCCCAGAGGTTCCTTGTTGAAGTCGTGGTTCCAAATGCAGCAATGTTCAGAAGTGACTTAGGATATGATCCTAAGGGAATCTGACCTCAATGGATTAACCCATGGATGAGTTCATAGTTGAAGGAAATATTGGGAAGTGGTGGAAACTGTAGGATGCTAGGCCTAGTTGAAGGAAGTAGGTCACTGGGAGCATGTCCTGGAAGGATCTTATCCTTGGCCCCTTTCTCTCTCTCTCTCTCTCTCTCTCTCTCTCTCTCTCTCTCTCTCTCTCTCTCCTGGCCACCATGAAGTAAGCAGCTCTGCTCCACCATGCCCTTCCACCGTGATGTACTGCCACCACCCCAGAAACAATGGAGCCCGCTAACAATGGACTAAAACCTCTGAAACCATGAGCCAAAATAACTTTTCCTCCTTTATATTGTTTTTCTCAGGTATTTTGTCATGGCAATGGAATACTAACTAAAATAGGCAGTAATTATCCTTCTCCTTTTTAGTTTACCTCAATCCCTAAAAAAAACATTTTTACACAGGAATGTAAATGCATGGCTTGGTTCTGTTTTAAAACAGTAATTCTAACATAGTGAGAAAGAAATCAAGACACATAATTCAATAATATTTTATTGTCAATAGCACAGAAAAATGCAATATTGAACCATCAGATGAGGAAAAACCTATTTACAAGGAACAGATAGAAGGAAGGCTGTCACAAAATCTGCAGTAAATATATCCTTTTGGTAGTGAATTAATACATGAGCCTGCAACATGAATAGCCAACTAGAAACACTTTACAATTACTATCAATGTAAATTACAAAGTCACAATCTAAATTAACTATAGTCATATGGTGAAAAAAAAATGTGTCAAAACATTGCAAGTATTTTAATAACTTTACTTCTAAAGGTTTTAGGTTCCTTTCCTTTTCCACTATTTATCACATTAGACAAAGAGACAAGTTCTTTTAACATTCATAAAATGATTTTGTTGACTATTTATGAATCCCTGTGTATTCCAAGCCCATGGTGTCCAACATCCAAACCATTCTGAGCCAGCTAGAAGACCCTGCCACCAGCCCAGCAGCAACCAAATGACCAGGTGGGACAGCTCTCAAAAATGAAAGTCACATTTTTTTTTAATAAAACTGAGCTTCTCCTTGGGGTCTCATATTTCAGCTACTTTATCTAACATTTCACTATAAAAGTTCTGCAAACTGTTTTCATAAGCTAGTGACATATTCATTTGTCAGCAAAATTTGACCACTTATGGGCTGGAGTCTTGATTTGTCTATTTTATGTGAATATTTTATATTTTGTTGCAGAAATAATATTAGGGTGTTGATTTACAGAGTACTGTTTCAGACCCTGTTGATGGAGCTCCATAACATACCAAAAGTGCTAGACCCGATGTGCAATATATGTTTCTAAAAATCCCAAACTTTCAGAGTTTGAAAATACATGTATCTCTCAAGGCTTAACATAAGGACTTCTGTGCCTACAGTAGAGAAAACAGGTGTCCAAGTTTTGTAGGTCCTATGCACCATAGTTTCTTTAGACTTTCAGGAAGTGAGAGTATCTAGAGTATTCTATATCCCTGTGAAGAAAGGCAAAGTTCTGGCGATAAGATCCTACAGACCTTCCTTATAGGAATTTCTGTATGGAACACTGTATGTCTCTCCAGAATCCTGGACAGTTTGACAAATAATGAATAAATATTTTTCCTCTAAGGCAATTCCTTTTCATTAAAAGCATATGTCCTTTTTTTATGGGGGAAAAAAAGGAAACAAAAGAAAGAATTAGAAAAGAAGGGCCTGTTGTGTGAGGGCTACACATGATAAGGACCAGCTGCTTCCTGATCTAGTAACAGTAACAATTTATTGTTTTTAGGAAATGAATCTCTGGATGCAGAGTTTATAGAAATCTGCATCCAGAGACAAGTCAAGTGGGTCTTAACTTGGGCTAAGCCACTTCAGGAGTACAGAACTTGCCAAAGAAAATGATGTTTCGGGTTTTGTTGTGCCTGATGATGTAAATAAATGGGTGGTCGGCGTTAAATTCATCCTTGTGTTGCAGGATCCGGGATCCTGGCACCTCAATGGACTCCCCACCATCTTCATTTATTTCTAGGCACGCTCTGTGAATGACATTCGACAGGGCCACTCCCTTGGTCTCTGACATTCCAGAGAAATCAGATGTATCTTCGTTAAAGGTATTTTTCAGCCCTAGGTTTTCCAGACTAGACTTGGGGTCAATGATCTTTTCCACCTTAAACTTGGGAAGGGAGAGTTTGACTTTGGCATTGGCCATGGTGCTGGGATTGGTCCACTGCAACAGCGTCTCTGAGTTGAGTTGTTTTTCAATCTGAAGGACAGAAAGGAAAGGAAATTAGTTTGATGTATCTCCCACTGTAAGAGACCTTGCTTGATGGAAAACATAAAGAGTTTTTGTGAGTCTGATTCTGAATCAGTCTGGGTGGAGCATCATCAGAGATGGTGGAGTATTTCTGATAGGAACCAGTGTCTCTTATAAGATCCACCAGCCACGGGCTCTGTTCTCCTCCTCCCCTACCACAGTGCTCCCTCTGCCCTGAAAGTTAAGAGGGCATGGTTTTAATTGGTTTGCTTTAAAGTACAAACTAGCTTTTCAGAAAACAGATGCATGGGGTATGATGCTGCACCCATGAGAGTTTTCTGGATTATTATTATAATTTCTCTGTAAGGAAATCTAGAATACCCATGGGCTGGGCATGGCATAAAGTTTAACAACTCAAATTAAAGGTAAAGTTATTCTTTTTAAAATTGGAACTTGAACTGTCTCTGAGACATTCTTCAAGTCATGGGTGGTAAAGTGGGAAGTACCTCGGAATGTGACATTATTTGAAATAAGGTCAACTGCAGGTATAATTAGCTAAAATGAGGCCATTAGGGTGGGCTCTAATCTGACTGAATTCCATAAAAGTAAGAAATTGGACAGAGACAGACACACAGACAAGGAGAAAGCTATGTGAAAGTGAAGGAAAACGTCAGGGTGGAGTGTGGACACGCCAAGAGACAGCAAAGGCTGCCAGCCACCGCCAGGAGCCAGGCGAGAGGCACAAGCCCAGTCTCCTTGAAGCCCCCAGAAGGAACCAACTTGCCAACACTCCAGCCCCAGGACTGTGGCCTCTGGAACAGCGAGAAAATAAATGTGCGTTATTGAAGCCACCCAGGTGGGGTTCTTTGTTATGGCCGCCATCACAAACTCATCCAATGGGTATTCTTACACATTCCTTTCTGAGACTCAAAAGGCCGTTTTCTTTAGTTCTATTTCCTTAAGAAAAATACTGACACATTTATGAGAGTATTTGAAGTAAGGTAAAATCCAAGACAACCGAATAATCGCGAAAGATCAAGACATGAAATAAGAGAATAAAAAAAAAAAAAGACTAATACATCAAAGAAGAATGAGGGCAGAAATTCATTCAGGTCATAAAAGGATGGAGGCAACAGTAACAGGTAAGAGGGGGACTGGTTAGTACCAGAGGCCTAACTGGGAACATACACAGCCTCTGCTCTTCAAGAGCCCCCCTTCATAGGTAGACCCCTCTTCATAGATATGTAGACCACAGTCCACACAGCCCAGGGCTGAGGCCCAGGTGAGGAGAGCTAGAACGGAAGCCAGGGAGGGGAGGTCCCAGAGGGAACAGGGAGGCCTCGGGCAGCTAGGCAGAGACTGAGCCCAGGGGGAAATTAAAGCTCATTCACAAGCAAATAGATCTGCCACTTTCATTGAACTTTGTGACTATAACAATCTGAATAAGTGTAATAATATCATAATTGATATCACATAAAAATATATAAACTATATGTAAGTATACCTTTTATATTATAAAATAACAATAATATAATAACCTGCATAATACATAAATTTGAAGTATAATGAAATCTTGTGTGGGGGTATATGTATACATATATGTGTGTATATGTGTACGTGTGTGTGTGTGTGTATGTGTGTATGTGTATCAAATTTATTACACAAAATTAACCCTAAGATAAGCTGTGGATTTTAGTTAATAATAATGTTATCAATGCTGGGAGGGAAAGGAAAAGTACTGGCGAGTGAGATCGATCAAACTGTTATGTGCATATATGACTATGGCATAATGAGTCCCACTGTTATGTATAATTACAATGCACCAAAAAATTCAATAAAATAAAAAACAAATAAAATTTCAAAAAAATATTTCAGTATTGGCTTTTCAACTATAACAAAGTACCACCCTAATGCAAGATGCTAATAACTAGAGAAACTACAGGATTGGGAGAGGGAAAGAGAGCATACGGGAATCCTCTGTACTTTCCACTCGCTTTTCTGAAAACCTAAAACTAAAACAGTGTGCTAATAAAGAAATAAATGAAGCTTCTGTTCTCCAGACAGCGGGCCACGCAGCGCATAGCCATTTGGGCTCTTCCTGCTGACATGAGGGAGGCACCCTCACCTGGGGGAGAGAACGCACCCAATTTCCCAGGCTCAGATCCTGGGTCTACATATCATTGACTAGTTCTGTGACCATGGACTGGGTACCTACCCCTCTGTGCCTCAGTTTCCTCGTTGTTTCTAACCACAGGGCTGCCGGAAGAATGAAATGAGATCATGCACCTGGGGATGAAGCACCGTTCCTGGCACATCCTAAGTGCCAAGTAAAAGTTGGCTGTTCTCATATTAAAGAGGAAAGGCCCCGAAGCCCATGGAGATGACTGAGCCAGTGGTGTGTGAGGCAGCTGGCCACAGGCTTCTCACGGCCCCACACAGCACAGTCCAGGGGCCTCTCTGCCTCTCTGCCATGGCAGGGGCTCCTGCCTCCCTGTACATAAGCACTGCCTCCTCCTCACCTTCTCCAAGCCCGTCGACTCATCCTCCACATCCTTGGGTAGCAGGATGAGCATGCTGAGGTGCTTATTTTGGAAAGGAAGCTCAATGATCTTGCAATTGATGTCATCAATGTTGCCCATACAGAATGTGGCCTCCATGTTCATCATCTGCACAGGCTTGGCGTCTGTCTGTTACAGGAGACAAGTTTGGACACGTTAACAAGCAATTACTTTCAAGCACAAATATATATATATACACCATACATACACAAAAACATAAATACACACACCACACCCCTACACAGGAACACACATAAATACATAAATATATAGGAAGATACCTATATACACACAAATTTGTTCATATGATTTCAAATCATTGTGGCTCATGATCCAGCCTCTGGGATCCGAGCCACACTGCACCCAAACCATCAAGCACTGACCTGTGTTGAGTTTATAAATCCTTTTCAAAAATTATCCATGTCCTTTATAATTCCATGTGCTATATATTATGTAAACTACATATAATACTATCTTTGCATATATAAAATATTAGCAGTAAGACAGTCTGAAAATATATAAAAAGTTTTAAGTTCGTCTCTATAGACACTTAGGGGATTTTGAGATCTTTAAACAAAGTCTTGGTGGAGCTGACTTCAAAGTAAATTCTACTTGCAAATCCACATACCTATTTACACAGTCAGTGCTTCCTTAAAAATGCCTAATCAAAAAAGATGTGGCATATAGAAGGACAAAACCTTATTTGGTTTGCCCTCTCTGTTCGTCTTTGAGAGCCCTCCCCCTGTCTTGTACCTACTCAGATCTGAGCAGATGGAGAGTCTGGATTGGAGATATGAAGCCCAGGTCTTGGTCCCAAATGTGACACAAGCAGATGCTACAACCTAGAGCAAGTCTCTCAACCTAAGTCTCTGTTTCCTTGTCAGTGGAACGAGGAGATTGGAAAATTCATAATAATAGCTATGGCTGGGGAGGGAGGAAGAGAAGGGAACCAGCGGGGTGGGAAGTGGGGGGACACACACAGCAGCCCAGCTGTTGTGACTTTTTTTTTAAAACTCTCTAAAATAAGTAAGACAAAATGTTAAGTTCATGAAGTTGGTTGGTAGATACTCTGGTGTTTCTTTTATTATTCACTATAATTTTTGTGTGCTTGAAATATATCATGATTTTAAAAGATGAGAGTGCTTCTTCTTTTTTTTTTTTTCCTTTTTTCTGAATCCTCCAGCTTCCATACACTCCACGCTCCTCTTGCAACAGGGCTGTGAAAGGGCCGTAACCCTCAGGCCTCTATCTCCAGGGACCACGCGGGCCTTTCCCTCTCTGGGCTCCCATTAAGATCCAGTCTCCTACCTCTGCTATCGAGGGTTTCTGAAGAAAAACTTATTCATACTAAGAAGCGAAAGACTGATAGTAGTTTAGGGTAACTTACTGTCGTCATATGCACCTCCCACAGGATAGTTTCCTGTTAATCTAATCTCTTTAGGGGGAGACTTCCAGCTTCATGTCAGTCCTTTAGGGATAACATCACAGTAAAACCTGTACCTCTCCGGGATTTTTCAAACAGTAAGCCGCACCTTACCCAGCACCACTCTCAAAACACAGCTATGCCTTCCTTATTTTGCTTTTTTGTACATACCTCTATCTTAGCACTTGCCACAGTGCTAGGAACATTTTGTGGTTATCTTTTCACCTCCCACCTCAACTGGAATATAGTCATGGCAGATACAGTCATGTCTTGGTCCTGGGATATCCCACCAGATAGTACCTGTTTACTAAATATTTGACTGATGGATGATTGAAGACTTCAGTGCTAAAGTATAACCAGAAAGCGAATTATGATAGGAAAACATGTTGCTTTAAAAATTCACTGATAATTCTTCCATTTTTTTAAGAAGATACAGATTTGTCTAAAAATTTCCATCAGGCTAGACTGCCAATAGTTTCTGAACATGCCACAGAGTTGTGTCCTCCAAAAGTCATCATCGATTTCACTTGTCAGCACCGAATTTAGGCACAACAATCCCATTTTTCTGAAATAAGCTTTGAGACATATTTTGAAAACAGGACTAAATAAAAACTATCCCTGAAAATACAATATAAATAGAGATTAAGCACCCCTATCCTGAAAACCCCAAATGCTCTAAACTCCAAAAGTTCATGAGCACCACCCTCATGCCTATATGAAAACTATGCCTAACATGAAAATTCCACACGTGACCTCAGGTGACAGGGCAAAATACAGGGCACTAAAAATGCTGCGTGAGATCACCTTCATCCTGTGTGCATAAGATGCAAATGAAACATCAATGAATTGTGTGTGGCCCTGGGACCTTCAGAGTGATGCCATCAAAACACGTCTTAGATTTCACTTCGGCAGGCCCAGGGACCGTCCGCCAGCCCTTCCTATGAAGGAACCAATCACCGGTCAAATGAGCCAGAGGAGGCTGGCTCCAGGATGGGACAGTGGGGTGGACCACACTCCTCCAGGACTCTGTAGAGGCTGTAAGGTCACCTTCCACTTCAGCTCCACAGGAAAGACAACACTAAGAAGGTCCAAAGCCATGCTTAAATCTCAAGAAACCGTAAGTGAAAACTTCGGAGTGTGAAGAGTCCAATGTGTCCTTGGTTCCCAGGCAGGCCTCTGGTGCAGTCAGTCCTGTCCCTAGCAGCGAGCTTTGAGAAGACCACTGCAGTTGGGAAGCTAAGCTCAGGAAGAGGAAGGGGAAGGAGGACCTCCTGGCTCCCCTCCACACCCTGGATATTTGAGTAGGTAAGAAGCAATAATGGTGGTTGTTGGCCTCTCCTGGGACAATGTCCCAATAAAACCCAATGAGGTTTCATCTCATATTGACTGTTTAAACAAACTAAGGGGCTGGGGATGCAGCTCAGTGGTAGAGCTCTTGCCTACCGTAGGTGAGGCCTTGGATTCAGTTCCCAGCACTGCAAACTGAGTTTGGGGGATTGACAGGTCATTCATTCAACAAATTTGCAGACAACCTTAATGGCATGTCACAGTCTGCCAGGAACTTCAGACACTGAGATAGAAAAGCCATGGCATCTGCCATGATAAAGCCCACACACCAGTGGAGGGTCAAAAAAGGGCAAACAATTAGATTTTACTGGGAAAAGTACACTTGAGGGTGGGCAATGTATGACTAAAACCCCGTGGAAAAAAGCAAAAGGCACGGAAGCCGGTCCCATGAGTCTGTATCTCAAAGGGCTTTTCTCCTGGATTCTAGCATTAAGGTGCTGCTTATTAGGCAAAAACAAGTGATCGATGCCAGGTACTCGTGGCTCAGAAAAATTAGAATTGATGCGTAGATTCGTCAGGGTAAATAAGCTACCTTCAAGTATGGCAGAGACTCAAAGACTGCTGTGGGTCTAACTTCTTCAGGCCACTCACCAAACCACATCTTCATATGGATCCCTGCGTTGTCCTGGGTTCTCCCATGAAGTGGGTCAATTTTCCAGTCTCAGCTATTTCATTTCTTTTACAAAAGAAATGCTTCACCTATATCTGAGTTATTTTTCACATGGTCACCTCAACGCTATTAACGAGACCGCCCTGCAAAACAAGCTTCTCACCCTGCCCTGGTGCAGATGGGTAAGCTGGACTTTTTTCTTCAGAAAGTCAAGAAGTGCTTCAAATCATCTTTTAAGTTAGACATTAAAATATCCAAACTGGGCTGGGGGTGTGGCTTGGTGATAGACAGCTTGCCTAACATTTGTGAGGTCCTGGGTTCCATCCCCAGCAATGAAATTAGTTAATTAATTTCATATTCAAATCATGTGCTTCACTGTCAATAGGTGAGAAATTGAGATCATAGAGTAGATAGTCAGGAAAAAGATTCCTAAGTGGTCCAGGTCTCACAATAACTCAAAGGCTTCTGCTAGAAGGATTTAGTTTGCTTGTTTTCTTTTCATTCCTCTTCCTTTCTTGCTTAAAGCCCCATGCCCTCATTTTCCTTGTTGGAATGAATTCTGATACCTCCTCCCCACACACACACACACCCCTCCATTGCCATAGGATCTGTGCTAGGATCCTTTAACCATCCCATATGGCCACATACCTTGCTGACTCTGAAAGGGCATTCTTTTGTTTCTGATTCAGGGAATTTCTTCATCCACTTTCCAACAAAGTAGGCAGCATTAACCACGAGGATTTTGGTCTGGTCATTTACACTGTTGTCAGACAAAATGTTCTCAAAGTGGCCTGCAAACAATTTTAGAAAACCGAAAACAGCAGTTACCCTTCCAAACTACATCGGTTACACACATGCATGTTCAGTCACTGGGGATTTACTGCTTGCTGGACTGGCACCATGTAAGGCCTGATAGGACTGCAAGTCAGATTTTCTTGTGCTCCTGGGCAAATTCATGGTCCCTTGCTGTATGCCTGGCCCTGTGCTCAGCCTTTTCATATATATTATCTTACTTTTTTCACAATGGCCCTATAAGATAAAGATCATCATCTCATTTTAAAGTTGAAGAAACTGGGCTCAGAGAGGCCAAGGGGCTATCAGCTGAAAAGCTTGTCTGACACCAAGACAGGCCCTTCCCTTCACCCTACGTCTCTCTACTTCTCTCCCAGGGGTACTCCTTGCAGGCAGGTTATTTGTCCCAGAGTCAACTTAATCACCAGAAGCTTAATCACAGCTGCAATTATTATGGCTCTCAAATTCTCAACAGACAAAGCAATTCAACAGTGATAATCTCGTAATACAAAGAAATCCCCATATTTGAATAGCACTTGACATTTTTACAAAGATTTTCACATCAATTCTTGGATCCCACTTCCTGGGCTTGGACCATATGAAAAGGACCCTGTCCTTGGTTTCATGTTCTGCTATCACATTCTTAAGATTTTAATAAAATTTTCAGTAAAGGATTATATTGAAATCCTGCATTTTTGTTTTCTCACGGACTGTGCAAATTATGTATCTGGTCCTGCCAGATATGTGTGTGTTGAACACATAATCGTTTTATTGGAGAAACTTGAAGAATAAAGATGTTTTTAATCCAGTAAGTGGCAAAGCTTCAATTTAAATCCTGAGCCTCCATTTCCAAATTTAGAAGTTTTTTCATTCAACTACCTTCTCCAGTCAAAAACCTCAAATGCATTAGGATTTTAAAACAAACGTCTCTTTGAGAGAAAATACAATTGCTTAGGAATTCTAAAAGTAAAGTTATACCACAGCTATTGAAGCAGGAGCTGCCTTTTGTTAATAATTTTTAAAGATGTGCTCAACCTAGTATTTTATATATATATATCAAAGTTTCTCTTTACAGAAGAAATCAAGAAAATTTATTTCAATAATATAAATATAGGTAGGTAGGTATGTGTGTGTGTACATGTGTATGTATCTATAGCTACCATTTGTTGGTATATGTTATCTAATTTGATTCTAACAACAACCACATGAAAATTAAATAGATTAAATAGCATGCCCCTCGCCCCCCTCCCCTGATGTTTTACGGTTCCTTAAATTGAGGCTCCCTGTCCAAATGCCACAGTTGATAAGTTGTAGTGCCTGGATTTGAACCTAGGTCCTAAATGACTCCAGAGTTCCTGTCGATTCCATGTCCTTACAGGTGGACCTTGTTATTCGTGAGTCAGCACAGAGGCAGACCACTCTGGGCTCTGCTCATTCACGAAGGAGGTATCCCCGGAAGAGTATCCTTCCACACCAGCAGGATCTGCCTTAGGCTTCCTCCCTAAACTAACACTATAAATATAGCCCCTGGAAAAGGACATAGTCATTGGCCTGCCATCCAAGTCACTTCACTTCCAACTTCTTCCTATCAAGGAAGGCAATTCACCGGGAGGTTTAATGGAGGGTGGAGGGGTCTAAACAGGGAGAATCCTGAAGCACTGAGCAGAGGTGCTGCCAAGGGACATGGGACCATCAGGGAGCACAGCAGCATAAGGATGGCGAGGTTCAGGATGTACCTCCACTGCGTTTGTTTTCTCATTTTGTCTTCCTGTGTTTATCTGTGAATAAGACCTTTTGTCCTCTTTAATAAATTGGTAGAATTTTTGAGCCAGAAGTGATATCAAGGATCATCAAATTATACCAATCCTTCCATTTCTAGACTATAAGACTTTAAAACTGGCCTCATGCTTTGCCCAAAACCCCACTCTGTTAGAGGCACAGCTGTGGCTCCACTGGGGCGGGTGGCAGCTTGACAGAGGGCAAGGCAAAGCAGACCAAAACTGAAACTCCACTGATTTCTGCCAAGCGATGAGATGATACAAGAAATTTCTAGAAAGGCAAGTTGTTGACATGTCTTGATGGACAAAATTGAGCCTGGATAAAAGCATCCAAGGAATCCTCCAGATGCTCAATTTTCATGAGTGGCTCAAGGATTCAGGAGAAAGGAAGGTCTGTTATTCAGCAGAACAAGTAAAGTATACTTGCCGTCAGTGAGATCCTTAATGGAGCTGTTGATCTGACCTTTCGTTTCTTCCAGTTTATCCTTGAAGTCCACGGTTTCCAATTCTTTTGCATACGGTCTCTTTGTAGAGCTGATGAACTCCTAAAAAACATCCAGTTTTGTAAATTCACAAAGTACTTATAATCTATAATCAATCTATTACATTGTTACACAGTTCTAACAAAAGGATTCTTAAATATCTATTACCATGGGTACACTTTCCAATTTGGTAGCATGAACTGTTTCATTTACTCAATTATAGGACAATATCAATTATTAAATGCATCCACCAATTTAGTATCTGCTTCTGGGAAACAAAAAGAAACTATGTTAAATATGCACAATTACAAAATGAATGGCAGCTTTCTGTTCAAATTCCGCTGAATAATATGAGAATTGAGCAAATTGAATTGAATACGAGTTGCATTCTGATATAAGAAAAAAATGAATTCCAATTTCAGAAACATTAAAAATGTGTATATATCATAGAGAAAATGTACAGAGAAGAGAACTATGAGCAGAAAATCACTATCCTCCCTGAAATAAATAAATATGCTAAAGACCCTGGATACTCAGATAACCGATACTCAGATAACCGTCCAAGGATGAGGAGCCACATCACCATCTGGGATCTTGATAGAAATCAAGAATCTCGGGCCCCACCCTAGACCCACCGACTCAAACAAGACTCTGAGGCATTTAATCTGCATGTTAAAATTTGAAACATAGTGCTATAGACATCACAGTGGTGGCTCTAACCTTAATGCTTGTTTAAAATGCAAAACCCTAAACACTATTTATCAAGACATCTGAGGCCAAGAATTTGCTTTTCTGACAAACATCCAGGTAGTTCTGATGCAGATCAGCCCTCTTCAAACCACAACTGTTTGTACTAGTTAACTAGAAATTTCCAGAAGCTATGAGCTCAGAAAGAAGAGCAACAGAAAGCAACCTAAAAAATATAAAATTCAATTAAAAATAAAAACCTTGCAACTCCTAGTTTGGCCAAAATTCCAAATGTTGAAATGAAGGTTAAACCAAACTAAAAATAACTTGAATGTCATGTCCCTTCACTTCTAAGCACAGGGCTCCTGCACTTCTTCAGAGCAGCTAAGGCCTGAGCCAATTAACTTAGCTTCAGATAACTGCAACTCAGCCTTGGGACTGACTGAGTCAGCAGGCACCAACTAAGAACTTCAGAAAGGCTCAGCAAGAGGAAGGCCCTTCATTGTCCTCTCTGCAACAAAGATGAATTAAGTATCTCCTCAAGGACCACCTGGGGGCCATGAAAGTTTTTCCATGCCCAGCACCAACTCACATCTCAATTTTTAATTTCCCAGATGATTTTTAGAACAAAAATGGTCGCATATGTGTGTCTTCAAGGAACGAGAATAAACTCACAGCAATATCTAGCCACTTATGTGTCCTCAAAGGGTCTCAACAAAACAAATACCTAATACAGAAAGGTATAATATAAAGACAAAAAGGCTTTGATGGAGATCAAGCGTTTAGATTTAGGAAGTTTGAAATTCTGACCAACCAAACAAGAACTGAATCAACTCTTACTAGAGAGAGAATCTCCTTGTAGTCTAGACGTTGGCTATGTGTTTCAAAATAGACTTTAAAATATTATGTATGATACACCCTGGGATCGAGAATCACAATGTTCTTTACAAGACTGCTTCAAGAAATGGCTGAACTTAAATAACCAGAGCTGCCTTATATAGACCCACATCTGACCAGCCTCATAAAACAAACAAAACCAACTTGTGGCTGATGAAGAGTGTTTATTTTTTTAATTGATCTTTGAGGAACACCAGGAGAACATTCTGTACAAAAACAAATGAGAGGGGCTGGGGATGTGGCTCAAGTGGTAGCGCGCTCGCCTGGCATGCGTGCGGCCCGGGTTGGATCCTCAGCACCACATACAAACAAAGATGTTGTGTCTGCGGAAAACTAAAAAATAAATATTAAAAATTCTCTCTCTCTCTCTCTCTCTCTCTCTCTCTCTCTCTCTCTCTCTCTCTCTCTCTCTCTCTCCCCCCCCCCCATCTCTCACTCTCTCTTTAAAAAAAAAAAAAATGAGATGGGGATCCTAAAACACCCTGGAGCCAAATGTCCGGCTATTTAGAAATTAGAAATTTAACTCAAGAGGTTTTTGCACTTCTTGTCTCCAGGGATACATTTTTTTTTAGGCAGTTGAATACCCCATTCTCTCAGAAAAGAAGCAGGGAAGAGGCATAGGAGGTGTGAGGGTTTGAGAGGGAAAGGGAAGCCCACAAGCCTCTCTCCACTTGGAGCTGGAAGGTGTTGAGTCCCACAACATTCAACCTCTCCAGGGGGACTGGTTAATTTTTAAGAAGTCTTAAATCAAAAACGAACATCTTAGAAATGAATGTTGCAGGTCTGCCAATGTGAAACACCATTCCTGGAGGAAAAAGATACATTCTGCTAATTGCTTTCAACAACTTACTGTAGAAGGGTTCAGTGATTTGTCTACGTAGAGCCGCTTGATTAGTTTCAAAGAGTAAAAGGAACTGAGTTTATTTACATCCGAGGTGACTGTTTGAAATCCGAAGGGCACATCTTTGACATTGTCAAAATGAAGGACCTGTTAAGAGAAGCAGCTCATTAGTAAAAAGCATTTCCTCTTCCTGATGAAGTGGACACCTTGTGACGGCAGCCACCTCTGCACGCAGAGCCCTTTTGCTCTGATGCTCCCATAAAGCCAAGCCTCTTGGCCTCTGCACTGTGGACATTTGGGGCTGGGCAATTCTTTGCTGTGAGGGCCTGCCCTGGGTGTTGCATACGCTTAGCAGCCTCCCTGACCAAGTAGGTGCCAGCACCACTCCTCCTCCTGTGCATGACAGCCAAGACATGCAGACATTGTCAGATGTCCCCAGAGTGGGCCGGGGAGGGAAAAATTGTCCCTGTCTGCGAAACACTACCATAAAGATTCTCTTCTTAGTAAACCAAGGAAAATGTGCCCTTTCTTCAAAATGATGTCACTTAGCACTCACACAAAAGGATCTCCCCCCTGGGGAAGATTAAGCTGGGTTATAATTTCTATCCAATTTAGAGACGGAAACAAGAGATTCACACCAAGAGAGACAATCACTAGGCAGGTGTGAGTCCGGGAGGGAGGTGCCCGGAGCAGCAGTCCAGTCTCCCTGAGATGCTTTAGCAAGTGCTAAAGGGGCTGTTGCACCTCTGACAAATGCGGAGGAGGCGCTGCCTGGGAGAGTGAGAGTCTGATAGCCTTGCTGGAATCCCAGCCTTCACCTATTAGGAAGGTAATCTTCTGTAGACCGTCAGATCCTCACCAGCCCCTCTGTAAAATGAGCCGAGAATGCCTACTGGTCTGAGTTCTGAGGATTTACAGGTATTACATTTAAAACATGTAAAATGCATGGATTCAAACTGTCTATTATCCTTACAGTGATAGTCTAAGCCATTTAAAATTCAGATGCTGTCATTTGAAGGGCTTAAATCCTTTTATTTTCTTCCTAACTTATATTTTGTTCCAAACAACAGTCAAGAATCTCTTCTGCTCTGTGGCACTGCAAAAATGTGACGTCAGCTAATTTAAAATGTGACTTCTCTATTAAAATAAGTGAGGATATATTCTAGGACAGAATGCTTGCATTATGCTTGCATCTTAAAATGAAGCACAAAGCTATAAATAAATTTTGCACTAATGTGGAAAGCTTTGTTCTGTCTGAACGTAGGATGGAGGTGGAGGGTAAATTTACACTCTTTCTGCTCAAGGTATTTTCAGTGGAACATTTAATATACCTCCTTGATTAATCTTCACAATATGACAGATGAAAGACATCAGGTGACTTGCCGAAGGCCACCAGCAAATGGCACCCTATGATTGCCTAGCAGATCCCCAGTTTCTCCATCACGACCAGGTGTCCATACTAAGCACAGGCTGCAGGACACAGAAATGAGCTTTCACATTTAAAAACAGGTTAAGAGAATCCTGGAAATGACACGACCCTCCATCCTGATCCACCCAGACCACCAAGTCTCCATTTCTTTCTCTGATTCCTGCTATGGATTCTGATAACTGCCCACTTAAAGTCAAAACGAGGCATGAGGCGGTGTGGTTACCTGTCCAATTTCATTTGCTGTGTCACCTTTGGCGCCTACTTGAGCAAGTGACAGAGAAGTGGAGAGACAGATTGGGGAGAAGAGGACATTGCCCACTGGCTCCTTTTCACACAGTTGTTTGAACAGGTCAACAGCAAAAGCCGAATTTGCCAGTCGCAAGGCATCCATCCTGGGCCTGGAAATGAAGACAGAGGAGAGGTGAATCTTCAATGTTTATTTGAAGTGTTCTCAACTGCATTCTGTCAGCACAATAAGAATTCTATTTCAACAAAGTAATGGTCTTGGGTAGGAAGAAGGAAATTCCGAAAAAAAAGCCAGTTGTAAAGAGAGCTGTGGACAAGAGTCCGAAGGCATGTGAGGTCTTCATTGTGTGCCACTCTGCCCAGAATCTCCGGGCCTGGTCAGCCACAATGGCCATGGTCCAGAGCCTAGACGTCACACTATCTCTTCATATTAGTGGTCAAGTGGTTGACAGCACCAATCAAAATCAGTCGGTTTTATTTACCACATATTGTTTCAATTAGAGTTTTGTTTGGGTCATACAAAATTGACTTTTTTGTAGATTGCAATCAGTCATATTGCATCAGTTTGACATGGTCCGGTTGATATTTATTAAGTGATATAAGTGTTTCCTCCAAAAAGACATGTTGAACTCCTGATTCGTAACCTGTGAATGTGACCCTAATTGGAAATGGGGTCTCTGCAGATTTAATTGGTTAAGATAAGGTCATATTAGGTGGGCCCTGACCCAGTATGACCAGTGTCCTTAGAAGAACAGGAGAAAAGTCACAAAGACAGACACACCAAGAGGGAAGATGGCATCACACCAAGAGGGAAGATGGCATATGTGTACACAGACACAGAAAGCAAAGATGGCATCGAACACCCCCAGGCAGCACCTGAGCCCTGGTGTCAGGGAGAAAGCTCCACTATTCCAGATGGGGGACTTCCCTTGGCCAGGACCAGCAGATGCACAGGATGGCAATGTACACCTTATCCCCGAAAGAAATTCATAATGCAAAGCCATGAGAATAAGATCAAGGAATGGAACCCTGATCATCAAATATTTCCTCAGAATTCTTTGATGGGACATATTGCTTGCATAGAATGGACTCAAAAATATAATATGTCTATATCTCAGGTCTGGAAAAGCAAGTTCATTAGCAGGAAAAAAAAAGCCTGTTGACCCTATTCATTTCATGCTCACTGGTCATCCCCCCATCCACTGACTTCCTCCTTCTGTTTATGTCTCTGGTAAGTTCAGCAAGTGCACTCAGCCAGAGCACCCCTTACAAACCTGCTACAGGTGAGCTAAAGTCATGGTGAGCTTTAAAGCCCACAACCGTCTTCTCCTCTTGAAGCAGGGGCAGACCTAAGGGATGACATCACATCCCAGTGGAAGCTGACCAGCATTAGGTGTTACTGAGACCACTAGAGTGTCCTGAGACAAAAATGAAAGACTGTGGAGTGTTTCAACCAGCACATCCACCACTAGGGAAATTATAAAGAACTCTTCACAAAAGGTTTGGGGGAGCCAGGCATGGTGGCACACACCTGTAATCCCAGCAGCTCGGAAGGCTGAGACAGGAGAATTGCAAGTTCAAAGCCAGCCTCAGCAACAGCGAGGTGCTAAGCAACTCAGAGAGACTCTATCTCTAAATAAATACAAAATAGGGCTGGGGATGTGGCTCTGTGGTCAAGTATCCCTGAGTTCAATCACCAGTGACAAAAAAAAAAAAAAAGGTTTGGGGAATGTGTGCAAGAGACTTTCAGGAGGTCTGGCTTCTTCCTGCAGCACATTTAACATTGACAATGTTGAATTTATCTACAACTAACATTCAACATGTACATGGAGTCATGAGCTATTTCTTCACCAAACTTAGATCCCTGCAAACTTTTCAATGCTTCCACAACTTGAGGCCTAATCTCACAGAGATTAATATGAAAACATACAAACTGCTTTAGCAAACACAAATAGTTCCCCCTAGAGAGGGTTTACTAATCCCCCAAGAAGACAAATGGTAATAATTTTGCATAGTCAATAAAATCAACTGTGATTTTAGTGATTTCTTCTGGGCACAAAAATTGTGCTGAAGAACATGAATTAATTTGTTGAAGGAGTTTGACTACAAACTCTAAGAATAGGTCCAGGAAGTGGACCAGAAGTAAAGAAATAACCCATTTTACCATTTTGTTCGACTAAAACATCATTCATTCATAATAACACTTTGAGATACATTTACCCTAAATGACTCCATGAATACGGCTTTTATATAGCTAATTACACAACACATGCTATATTTAATACAAGACTTAGACATCAGGGTGCATGACTTACATTCTCCATCAGGGACCTGGATCTGAGAGGCTGTCCCTCTCAGTGAGTTCCTTTCTTTGCATGGTTGTTCTCAGTGTGTGAGTCCAAATCTGTTCACCTTCCTGTCCTGATGCTGACTGGATCTTTTCTCAGAAAATTTTCTATGCCAGTGAGTAAGAGCATACAGCCCTTAATATTTAAGGTCCCTATACAGCATCACGGGTTGATGCTGGCCAAATGTATCAGAAACATGTACATGGTAAGATTGTAGTGGCACACAACCACCAATTAAGAAATCAATGAAACACTGCATGATAAATCTCATCAGCTGTTCAGCGTTTAGTCCCAAATGACTTAAAATACTATAGAGCTGATCTGAGACAGCTCAAGCCATGACTTTGGCCCACTGCCACCACTGTGTTGCAAGACAATCAAAGCATTTAAACAAATCTCAGCAATGTTAGCAATATATTTCCAGGATACTGTCAAGCTCCTACACAGATCATTTTGTATCAAACAAATGTTATAAAAAAATTTTAGGTACAACAGTAGAGATGAGCAATTCCCACACAGTGAATTTACACATCTAATCACTTGTGTTCAAAGTATTAAAATTGCTATAATATTTTTCCATTTTATTATCATCACCTTGATACAGATAGATTTATCTGTCTTCATGAAAACCTGGTAATGACATTAATAATGATAAGTTTGTTCATAACTCCAATATAGAAAACACCACACCTTTCAGGTACTTCAAAGTTTTGAAAGTTTTTTTGTTTCTTTCTTTCTTTTTTGTGTTTTTTGCGGTGCTGGGGATCAAACCCAGGGCCTCATGCGTGCCAGGCAAGCACTCCACCACTGAGCCACACCTCCAGCAAGGCACTTTTATTTTAACCAGAGAATATTGAGATGGAAATTTAATCAGTAAAACAAATGCAGTTTTAAGAATGTATATTAAAGCCGCTTATTTTTGCAATTTTTTGTGAAGGTGTTCTAAAATCATAAACTTCTAAAGTGGTTCAAAATCTTGGAGTGGGATCTAGTCTGGCTCCGCCTCTTCATTTTGCAAATAAGGAAAGTGAAGCAGGATGAAGATGAAGTGATTCTCCCAGGCCACCCACGCAGGGAGTGAGTGGCAAAGCCAGACCTGGAACGCTTTTCTTCTACCTCCACGCCTAGTACTTCCCACCACACCTTACCACCTTCTTTCTTGGCAATTCTGGCTTTGCTGGCATTTACTCTCTCAGAAGTTTCTCAGGTTCCAAAATCCCATGTGTCCCGAATGACCCCACTTAAAAACACCAAGACATCCTGTGTATTTTTTTTTCATCAACCCATAACTTTTTGCTAATGATTTTCTTACTTGAAGGCGCTCTGGTTCTTTCTGCCATTTACATTGCAAACTCTTAATATTATAAAGCTGTCATTTAATGGGCAGGTCAAGCACTGAGGCCGGCATTCAGAAAGCAAAGGTGAGCACAGCAGGCACCTGCCTCTATCTATCTATCAGTCAACTGGCTGGGGCAGGTGAAGTGTTTAGATAAGGAGCACAAGTTACCATGGAAGCACTTAGCAACACCAAACCCATACTGGAAATGTCAGTAGACAGTGACATCCCATAGACAGTGACATCTGAATGAGTCACACTCAAAGTGAGTCCTAAAAGAAAAGTAGAACTTAGCCATGCAAAGATATGGGCCAGAAAGAACTAGCACAATTCAGAGACTGCGAGTGGCCCCAAATGAACAGAGACTCATATAGTAGAATGGGGGAGGGGTACTCATTTCCCTAGACTGCTAGCTTATCACTGTCCCCTCTATAAAGTTTGTACGGCATCTAATCCAATGGGCCCTAAACTTTTTGTCTTTAGGCCATTTGAGTGAAATGAAGGTCCTTTGGAGAGGGTGACTCTACACCCCACTTTGCCTGGGACAGTCCTGGTTCACATCTGTTGTGCTGGCATTAGGAACTGTGCCCCATCACTGAAAAGCATGTTATCTGAACACTATGGATTCTTCTACTCATAGACCATCTACCTCACTCTTCTGCACACAGGCATGTGTGTGAACACACACACACACACACACACACACACACACACACCTATATGTATAGTTTTTTCATTCTTTAAAAACTGAATATTGACTCTGTCCAGGTACTGAGGTATCTTTTAACCTGCCTCATTTTACAGAAGGAGCCACATATTGAAAAACTCTTTCTTGGGTCTTTAGTGCAACCAATACTTGGACAACACCTCGAGAAATCTTGCTATTATAATATAATGGAATGGAATGCCTAAATACTATAATGGAATGCCTAAATACTCAGCCTCTCTGGTTCACATTCTAACTCTAGGAGTAAAGTCAGTACCTGGTTAAGAAAATGAGATTCTTTTTACCTTTTTCAGAGTGGAAGAATATTATGAGGATTAAATGAAGTGATTATGGGAGTAAATGAGTATGGAAAGTGCCTTAGTAGGAGGAAAGTAGCTGCAGCCATGAGTAATAAAGATCATTGCTTAGCCTTCCAGTGGTAGAGGTGTCTCTGCTTGGCCAAGATATTCTGAAGCATCATGTCTGCTCCTGTTTCTTTAAAAGCCTGTCCTTGACCACAGACCATCCCACTGCCACCTTATAATAAATGAATGCCGAACTGGGCCACATCAGAATGGCCCAAATTGCTGAGACTGCATGCCCCAAAGTCAATTTGCAAAGACCAGAAAGACTGAAGTGGCACAATTCAAGGCGTTAGGAAGCAAAGATAAAGCTGCTGACTCATTTTCTATGGCGAGTCCTTTCCTCATACAGACTCCCTTCTCTCCACTCATCAAAGAACCCTCCAACACTGTCCCTGACTGACGGGGACTAAGGTGCAGAACCCACTTACTCTAATCGAAAACCTCTTGGGAGATGGAGTGGGTCAGAAGATGTTAAGAGCCTGGGGTGACGGTGGAAAGCCGGATCTGTTTCAGCAATCCCACTACAAGCTGTGAGTCTTCGCGTGGCACCACTTCCACCCTGTGGTCCTCATCTACAAAACAAGAGGGCTCCACACACATGTGTCAAGTCCTCTAGTTCCGAGAATTCAGTTACAAGTCTATGGAACAACATGACACACGTTAAATGGATTTTAGGTTTGATTAGCTTAAAGGAAGCCATAAAAAAATAATAATAATAAAATAGATCCTATGAGGAAAAAAAACTACAAACCAGCTCAATCTAAGACAACTTAAAAGTCCAAGAATCCACTTTGTTTAAAGTATTCCAAACCCCAGAAGTGGAGAGGGAAAATACTTTCTGCCCAGAACCATGCATTTGACGAGTAGATGAACATTCATGTGATGCTTAAAGCGCCATAAAGTAGAACGATCCATAAAGTCTGAATTTTGACCCCACAGTGCGCGCACACACCTTCTCAACTTTCTCCAGCTTTAAGAACCACGCCCTTTCTGGGACGAGCATTGCAAAATCCACCCGGAGTTCCAAAGCAGGGCTGAAAACGTCCTCCGTGAACCACTGCTGCGCTCCACCACCACCAAACCCTCTCGGCGGGCTATTTCTCCACCTTCTGACCGTCCGTGGAGTGATTTTAAACCCCACAGGGCGTTTCTGGGGTCCAAAGGGCTGGAAGCTGGAACCACCGCTATGGGGGATGCAAGGCAGCGGGCCACCCACGAAAGAAACCCATCCCGTCCACTGGTTCACCACCTCGAGTCAGCTCCAATAACCATCCCATGAACTGTCCTAGAGGGGAAGTCCCCACTTTGCTTACCTGGAGTTGCAGTTATCCTGGGGAAAGAGCGACGAGAGAAAAGGCAAGCGCGGAGCTCAGAGGCCTGGATGTGAAAGCGAGACGCGGTGGCCTGCAGGAGCCGGCTCACCTGAGCCCCGCCCGCCACTCCCACCTGGCCACGCCCAGCTGCGCCCTCGGTCCGCCCACCCGGGCGCTCTGGGCTCTTACTCACGCCTCTTGGCAGCTAGTCCGCGATTGAAAGAGATGATTCAGGCTGAAGTTGCTGCTGTCTGCACAGCTTCGAGGGCCTCGGACATGCTCAGGCAAGAAGTGGCTGTCGGTGGGTCCTGCCTTGGGCTAAATACATGCATGCATCAGTAAATAAAGCCAACCCTACTAGACAACACAGGTCCAGAACGCGAAGCATGAAATAGAAGGAATCTGTGTGTGGTGGTCGGAATACTACAGACCAGTTAGTGACAGGAAAAGTACTCTCTTTTCCTCCACCCTGCCCGAGTAAATTGCAGTAGCTCGTTCTGCTAGATGTGTGTGTGTGTGTGTGTGTGTGTATGAGAGAGAGAGAGAGAGAGAGAGAGAGAGAGAGAGAGAGAGAGAGAGAGAGAGAGAGAGAGAGACAGAGAGAGAGAGATCATTAGCAAAATACTTAATACCAAGTTGATAGGAGAAATCATGAATCATGATGGGTGGCTGAGGGAGTTCCAACAGATTGCGCAGTGTTGCTCTGAAATCTCCATGGAGCCTGCTCTTGACATGGTCTAGGTTTCCCACCTTCCTGCAGCACCTTCATTCCATGGACCTCCTCCCCTCCTATCCTGTCTGTACTCAGGAAAGTACCTGAAACCCGGCCAGTTGCTTCTCTGCTGTGCTCGCCCTATTGTTCATTGACTATGTTTCATCATCACCTATTTACTTTGCAGTCTCCTCCTCATTCATTTTGAAACACATGCACACAGCAAGGACTTGACATACAGCATGCACTCAATGAATACTTGCTGGTTAAATGAATGAGAGCCACTCATTAGCTAAACTAAAATTAATCGATAGCTTCCCTACCTGCTTGTGCTGCCCACCCCCCTTCCTGTATTTTACTATTAACTAGGATCAAAGTCACAAACTAAATGAGTTGAACTCTGAAAGTAATATTTCAGGCATTAGTGGAGCAAGTAGAGGCAAGGTCATAGGAGGGGGTGTGGGCAGAATGCCTCTTAAAATTTCATTATCCAGCTGTAGTGAGGAAAATGTGTGTTTGAGGGCAGAGTCATAAATTTGCAACCTGACTCTACCACTCATTGCTAAAGAAATCCTAAACAGAGTACTTACTCTCTAGCCATGATTCTTTTTCTGTAAAATAAGGCATACATATATACAAAGAGACCATACTTGTGAAGTGTGTGCACATGTGCTCCCTAGTGATGGTAGTTATTACCACTTTGCCTGTTTTTCAAATGGACCCAGGAATATCACAGTGGCCAAAAGGTTGGAGCATGATATTGAGATCTCATTTACCACAATTATTTATTAAACACCTACTGAATGCTTACTACTATGGTCCATGGATTGTAAGTGATTTGCACTTAAATCATAGAGCTATCCTCCCTTCTGATGTTTAATTCCCTGGGCAACACTCTGATTCAGTGCTTGCCCACTCTAGGCAGAAATATTTCCAGTGACAGAAGTTCAGCAACACCCAAGGAGGCCTGAACATAATACCTTTAAGTGATTCTGACTGTTCGAAAGTTGGAGGCACCATTCCATTAGGGATACAAGACACCCTCCACAGAGATCTTTCAACAGTTCCATCAGAAGATCGGAAATGAAAGCAGTGAAGTGTCTTGCAGCATATAATAAAGAATGTAAGCCTGATGCATGGCACAAAGGGAGTTCAGAGTCAAATAGGACCCTTTCGTCCTTGGAGGCAGGGTCACTGGACATCAGAAGACCATTCGGGCCAGGAGCAAAGCATGAGCAAAGGTGTGGAGCTGGGATGACACCAGGTATACTGGACAGGGACGTTAACCAAAGGTTCCTGCCCAAAGCATTCGTGTGTTGAAGTGTCTGAACCAAGCAAGGCAAGGACTCTGAGTCTCAATGTAACATCATTGACAAGACAAACACTGATTGAGCCACATCAGCGGCTATCACTCCGTGGCAAGAGCATTAAACTTGTGAACTTTTCCTCAGTAACACATCTTCTCCACGGTGGCCATCAACTTAATTCCTTTTAAAGTCCACCCCAAAACAGAAGAGTCAGAGAGAATGGAGTTATACCAGCAGTTCACATTTATAAAGCCGCATTTTCAAACTAGTTCCTAGAACACAACAGCTGAGAAATTCTAGGGGGAGAATGGCCTCAAGAGTTTCTCATGCTCTCCAACATGGGAACTCCGCCTCCTGCTTTCAACTGGACACTCTGACTAGAGTCTGTGATTAATTGATTAAGTACCTGTTGAACAGGTGTCAGACCCTGGGCAGGATGCTGGAACAAACAGCAAGTAGAGTTGGACCTAGGGATGGCTCTCAACAAGTCTACAGGCTGGCAAATGTCTATGAATCTGGGATTAGGATGGCTGTTACAGTGTAAGATATATACAGCTCGAAGGAAAGGCCTGGAAGGAACAATACTGTCAGTTACATTGCAGGAGGAGTTTATGGGCAGCAGACATAGAAGAAAAAAGTTCTACTGAAGTCAGAGAGCAACAGTATGGAAACAGCTATAGGTTACTGTTACTATGTGCAGTTATCAGTCTCTTCTCATGTGGAATCTTGAAAATCCAGCTCCAGAGCAGTTCTGATCTTTCTTCCTCTGGGTAAAATTCAAACCTATGAAAACAGACGCAAAATCAGATTGTACAGTTTCCTCTAGAATATAACATACAATTTCCTTATTATGCCTACTATTAATGGCCTCTTCCAGCTAAAATCTAAGCAGGATTTTTTTTTCTGTTTTATTCTCTATTCCAAGGACCAAACAGCATCTGACTCATAGCTGAGTACCCAGCACACAGTGGAATGAATGGGAAGATAAGATGAGGAGGTGGCAGACTGTATAGAATGTGGCTGATTCAAATAATGATGAATTCAACCCACAAATTTCAAATCAGTTTGAAATTTCCTTAAATACCAACTATCTTTCCTCCAGTTCTCTTTATAAACACCCAAGGCCACTGCATCTGATCCATCCCAAACAGCTTGCGTTTATAAAATAAATCTATCTTTTTAAAATATTGAGTGGGCAATGATATACCTGTTTGTAGGAAAGTGCATTTGCTTTATAATTCCAAAAATAATTCATAACATTCTCTCTTTCAATTGCCACAAAAGCCATTTTGTTGACTAGGTACCAAAAAGAGCTTTTTTTGTTTGTTTGTTTTTGGAGAGAAGAAATACAGTTAAAGAATAAATTATCCATTCATTCGTTATATAATTTTATCCAACAATAATTTCCTCTAGTTCAACAAAAGCAGTCATTGGCCCAAATATTTAATAACCTAGGAGACTGTTTTATTAGTGCTTTTTCTTGCCCATAGGTTGAAATATTGCAAACATTATAAGTGGATTAGTCAGCATTCTGGCTGAGGAGGGCTTGACACACCCAGCCACTCCCAGGAACAACCAAAGGAGCTTTGTTACAGCATGCTACCATCTCCTGTCTCCCTCTCCTTCTACACACACACACACACACACACACACACAAAACCTTCCCTAGACACAGAGAACCATTATCTTTCTTTAAAATGTGGAGAAACTGAATAGAAAAGGATCAAGTAGTGCTGGGGACACGGCTCCGTGGTGAAGTGCTTGTGTGGCCCTGGTTGACCCCCAACACTGCAAAATAAAAAGATAAAACATTTATCTTGAAGTTTCTGAGACAGAAAAAAAAATGTTTACAAAAGCTCAGATTTATAATACTTTCCCCTAACGACTCCATTTTGAGACTCCAACAGTTTGATAAGACAGTTTTTTTTATCTTATCAATGTCTAGAAGAATTTTATATTAAATGATAACCTAAAAAATAACTTATGAAAATTTTCTATTGACACAAATACTTATGGCCAAAAAGCAGACAATGATGAAAAATAGAGTTAAAGCAGAACCCCAGAGTTAAGCCACAGACAACCAGGTTTTCTTAAAAGTGGCACAGTTTGCTTTTAAAATGCTTAGTACCATATGAAAGGCACATCCGAGCAGGACATTTAATATCGAATCACTTAGGTTTCGTTATGGATGTAGAGAAGATCGAGGTGACAGAGTGGAAAAGGGAAATGGTCTTGGAGCTGATCCTGAGCCACACTCTGCCACTCAGTGGGGACTAGCCATCTGTAATCTGCAACTTCTCTGGGCCTCAGCATCCTCCTGTTAAAAAAGAAGAGGTGGGGGGGATGCGGACAGGTCGTCCTTACATAACTTTCAGAAGCAAAGATCCATCAGCAAAATCCTGTTTTTCCCTTACCAAAAAAGAGCTTAACTTCTCTCTAAAATGAGTGCTGTGGAATGTATTTGGATGTGACACAAAAATGAAATAAAAATTAAACATGTTAATCAGTTCATTAATGAGTGGGTTTTAATTTATTGGTAATAGAGCTATATGATCTTGTTACTTACCATTCAGTTGTCCTGACATTTGTATTGCTAAATGACTTTATAATTTCCTTTTCATGTGTAATTCTCAGAGGACAAAAGGCATAAGTATAAGAACGAAAATAACAACCTTTGCAAAGTATTCAGTAAAAATAAGAATTTCAATACAGCATGTAAGTTGATGAACTCTTCCAGGAAAATATTTGACTGTATAATAGTAATAATTTATTTATAATAATTGGCTGTATATTTTAATATCTAGCTCCTTTGACCCAATAATACACCTTTTTAGAAATCTTTCTTAAGGAAATAATTACAGATTAGGTCAGGGATTAAGACATAGAAACCTCTGTGGTAATATTTATAACAGAAGAACTGGAAACCAGCTGAATATCCATCAACAGGGAAGTAACTAAGTATATTTTCAGAGTAATGTTCACAAAACTGGTTTGTGTATGAGTAGGTTACACGGCACATGTAAACCGCAAACCCAATTTTAATTTAAAAAAAAAAAAAACAACACAATCACCTGTGGAGTAGGATTTAGGAGCCTTGGCTTCTTGCTCTGATGCACTTGAAGTTTGCTTAATTCCATATTAGAAAATGATACGGTTAGAAGATTTGAAGAAAATTTTTTAAAAATTAGCAACAGTTATTTCTGGCTGATGAGTTTAAAGATGATTTTTATTCTTTCTATAGTTTGTGATATCACCCAGATTGTCTAGTCCCCATATATCATTTCTTATGATTAAAAAGTTAGGTTTCTTTTTAGAAGTAGAAATTCCAGCGCTTCCTTTGGTGAGGAAGAGAGGACCTCGCAGCTGCCCAGTAGAGTCTGGTGTCACAGGGAAGGCTCCACCTGCCTCAGGCTGAGAGGGAGCCCAGCCAGGGGCGCAGGCCTGCCCCTCTGCCTTCCCCCTCCTCCCTCAGCAGCACCCACCAACGTGCTGACCTCAGCTGTGGGCAGCGACCCTGCATTGCTCCTTCCTTCAAGGAGGAACCTGAAGGAAGCTTGGAGATCACCAAGTCCACATCCCGGGTTTTCACCTGGTGGGAAGTCCACCCACAGCGTCCTGCGTGCACGTTTTAAAGTGGTATTAGTAAGACCTTTTATAAATGCTCTGCAAGGACATCTTACATAAGGCCTGTTTTTATAGCCTTTTACAAATGAGACGGAAAAAATTCCTATGTCCAGAGCTGCTGAGTAACTCCCCAGCCCATACATTAGTGAGTGGTAGAAATCAGACTCAAGTCCAGGCAGAGCTCTTAACAAATACTCCACACACTCTGCTACACAGACCTGAGATTTAATGTCCCCATCCCTGTGTGGGCTGTAAGAACTGATCCTTCCTCTAATAAGCACTCTGTTCTATGTGATGACAGGACCATTCAAACAGAGGGAAAGAATTAGAGGTCTCAGAGCTGTGGAGTCAACTGGCTTCATTTGGAAAGGGAGAGATTTTTCATGAAGTCTTCAAAGGAGTTTTGAGGGGTAACGAATGAATCAACTTATATTATGTATGCAAGGCACCATGCTGTGGACCTTTAGGATAAGAACGTAAGTCCTGGTCTCTCTCTCTCCTAAAAAAAGGTCTTAAGAGTGATTCCTTCTATCCATTACCTTCAACTTCCCCCAGACCTGGGGGATCCGGGGATTCACTTATTGTAGCTCCAAGTGCTTCTAAAGTACAAAATTGAGACCAGAAGTTTCTTCTTTGAGTCTACCCCTGCGCTCACACCTACACGAGCTTCATTTGAGCCGGGTCCCAGCCTCCACCCTAAGCCTCATGGAGGGCAGGGACTAGGGTTCCCGTGTGCATCCTCACTTCCTTCTAGAACTCAAAAAGCGCCTTCCACACTAAACGTTAAGTAAACATATCTTAAATTTTTAAAGGACTCAGAAGCAAATGTCTAGTAGAAATCAATAAATCATCTGTAACAACAGCATAATGAAGGCAGTGGTTATTATGAAAGGAAGAGGTGTTCAAGAAAGACAGGGTGGCTATTTTAATATTTTAAAATAAAGAATCCATTATAGTAAATAAATTAAAGGATTTTTTTAAACCCCTTTAGGTCAAAATACTGCTGTTAGTGGGTATTCAACATGACCATGTGTCAGAAGCCCTAAGAAGTGGCAGGCAGGAGAAGATATTGTGATTCCATAGATCTAGGGTGAGGCCCAGGAATCTGAGCTGGGTGTTTAAACACCACACTTTTGGATTTTCAGCAGCTTCTGCACTGACTTGGGCTGTCCACGACTGGCTCTTTCCAGCTCTACTATTTATTCCATACCCTTGAGCAAAATCACTAAATCATACTTTGCCTCAATCCCCACATCTGTTCAATGGGGGTGACAGCAGAACCCCCCAGGGGGTTATAATGAAGGGTAAATAAGATAATACATCTGCTTAGAATGTTGCTCAAAAAAGCTTTAGTGACGTTATGAGTCTCAGAGAGTAGTTTCACATCTATGGTAAGAGTATGGGGAAAATAGTAGACTGTTTTTTAGTTAGGAGAAAAACCAATAGTCTTTAAAGCTTGAAAGGCATTGAGAATCTTTGATCAAATGTGCACACACGTTTATGTGAAGTTTTCACTTTCTGCCTTTGGGTCAGAGTCTTATAAACAAGAAAAATAAGAATAAAAGTGAAATTTACTCAAGAGTTAAAGAGGAGGATTAAGATTTCAAAGAGAGGGGTATATGTTTACTATTTCATATTAAATTTTTATTAAGTAATGAATAGTTATCATTACTATCACTATAATAATTTATACCATCATGATTATGGTGCTTGTCATTTATAAGTGTTATTGCATACCCACCACCCTTTACCCCAAAGCAGTTATGTAGAATGTATTTTTTTTTTCTTCAAAGCTGACAGTAACCTGGTCAGTTATGTATTTTGATCCCCATTTTACAAATGAGAAAAGTGATGTTAGAAATGTAAGTAATTGCTGGTAGGAAAAGTCTCGCTCACACTGGGGACTCAGTGAGCAAATACCACGCCACCTTCCACTATTTAAAAAACAGGGTGTGGTAAAAATTAAACCTGGAGTCCTAAATATAGCTCAGGAAAAAGAGAAAATGAATGGACCAAAATTAATTCCCTTGACATCTGTCATCAGTTTCTTTTTCAAGGGAGATGTTGAAAGGGAAGCCCAACAGCTCATCCAAGGTCACAGCACCATGCAGACACCACCACATTCCATCCACCCCAGAAACTTGGCGCCTTTCAGCCCTCGGGAAGTCATGGCTGCCCTCCTCAGTGAACTCTCCAGGGTCCTTCCTTCCGGAGCTGTGATTCTGAGAGTCCTCAAAGGCCCAGGAGCTGGAGGCTTGGTTCCCAGAGGGGTGTTCCTGGGAGGTGGTGGAAACGTTAAGAAGCAGAACCTAGTGAGAGGTCCTTAATCGTTGAGGACATACCCTCAAACAGGATTGGGGGACCCTGGCCTCTCCCCCTCTCCCTCTGTGGCTTTCCCACCCTGTGGTGAGCGGTTTTGCCCTCCCCTGTGCTCTTGCCATGATGGGCTACCTCACCACAGGCCCGAAAGCAGCAGGGCCAAGCCCTCAATGCCTGGAACCTCCAAAACGAGAGCCAGAGCAACCCTTTTACCTTCATAAGTTCATAATCTCAGAAGTTTGAAAACGGATGGCATAACTCCTCCCTGTATTACCTTGTTAGCTAGACCAGTTGTTGGTGTAACAAAGATGGTACATTTGCTCTCCTTTTGCAGCAGAACATGTCCCTGATACTAGTCTTAAATCTACTTTTGTCGAGCTCTTCGTATTCCAGTGTTTCTCTGTTTTATCGCTCACAACTGCACAGGAAGGTGTCCTTAGCCAGGGAAGGAGGAACTTCAGGAAAGTGGATTCAGAATAGGAGGAGGCTGTGTAGGAGGGGCAGGGTCCCTCCCCCTTCCCCTCCTGTGCAGATGACAGGGCATCTGTAAGTGGCTGAGCAACCATAATGTCAAAGCTGGCTTTAAGTTAGGGAAGGAGGTAAAATAAGGGAATGTAGTTCCTGACGCAACAACAAAAGAAAAGTCAATAACCATGAATTAAACAGAAGAAACAGAAGGAGCAAATTAAGCAGACTTTTCTCATCCAGTAAGTCAAACAGGTAGCATTGGAGTCGGGAACTAAAAGCCTTCCACAGTATGTGGAAGGCATTAGCAGCTCTTTCCAAAGAGAAGATGAATTGGTGGCCATGGTAAAGCTCTCCAAATGGGACAGAGGGTAGAGAGTATTGTCAGACGACTAATATAAATCTAATGTTAGAAGGAGGTTTCTGAGTTCCTTTCCTTTGAAACGCCTAAATTGACTTGCTTTCCCTCACTCTGCCACCACTACCAGCTCACCAAAGTCAGGCAATTACAGGCTGCTGGGGCAATTAGTGTGGGTGGAGAACACAGATCCCAGGTATTCCAGCTCCAAGATGCTGGAAGTACTGTCTCTCAAACATCTCCACGTTAAAAAATCCAAGCACCAACTCAAATGGGGAAAAGGTTGATACCCAGGAATTGTATCATCTCTTGTTTTTTCTAGGCTCACAAATAATGTGATCTTTCAGCAAGAACTGACAATGTTCAAGGAATAGTGAAAATATTACTCTCGCTTTACAGGAGACATAAACAGCATCCACTGAATAGTTCTAACCAAGGTGGGGGGAATATTACTCTGGGCTCCCAACTACCTAATGTACAATAACTGGGGAATTTAAATACAATTTTGTGTTCTTATCACACCTTAGAGAGATCCATAGTGGCAAAATGTAGCATATTATTCATTTACAGTCATCTGACAAACACTTTCTCAAAGTCCCCTACCCTGTGTCAAGGAGTACAATATCAAATACTTGATCAATAATGGCCACACCACAGCGTATCCTCAAGTTTCTGCACATAGCGCCATTTGCAGTATCAGAATTGAGTCAGAGAGCTCCAGCTCCCTTTTTCTCTGACCCTCCCTGTACCACCCCTCCCAGAGGATGAAATTAAAATTGAGCCATACATAAATATTAATCTCATCTCCCATGGTGACGCCCTAGGAGCTTGGGGCAGGTTGCTCTCACATCTTCTTCAAGTCTCCATTTTCTTATCTTCAAAATAAAGATAATAACACCTACGTCTTGGGGAGATAGGAGAAATAATTAGACCTGAAATGCTTTGAAGATGAAAAGGGCCACATTGCTCTGGTGTTCATTTTTTTCTGGCACCAAAATGCTGAAGTTTCCATTTGCATTGGCAAGTTCCTCAGGAAAACCCAAGATGAGACATTGTGAAAGTGTGTGTGGCTGACTCCTGGCACAGGCCAGCCTCGTTTACATTCGTATTCTTCTATTGTCTTAAAAAATACACTCTCCTACCAGCTTATTGTTTTGAAAACTAACATAAAGAGAAAGAGTCCAACATTGTCGTTTTTTCCTGTGCAAATCTTACATAACTAAATAGTTATCGAGTCATTTTCTCTTACAGGTATATTCTTGTAAATAAGGGACAAGTGATAGGAATAGAAACCCTAATGAGTTAATACATCCAAGGCTGTGATTATCCAGGGCTGACACCACCACAAAGAAAGACACAGACATTGTGCACTTCTTCAACATCACTTTTGAAGCTGTCTTACCAAAATAAAACAAAACAAACCTGAATATAATTTGGCCTCTAGATCTTGCTACAAATTTCAGGAAATATGGAGAACAAAGGAGAAGTTTAACTACATCATAGAGATTTAACCAACAAAATCCAGACCATGGGAAACTCACACAACCCATTTTCTTCAAAATGAAACTTAAAAGGGAAACAGATACCAGGGGAAACCTATCCATCCGGGTAAACACGTGAGACATATCAAATAATCACAACTATTTGCATGTAGCTTCATGCAAACTGTTTTAAAAGCCAAGGAGATTTGAACGCTAATTGGATATTGATATTATTAAGAAACTGGTGTAATGATGATATCAGTATTCCAATTCAAGTAGAGATAGGCACCAATAATTTTACAGTTAAAATGAGAGTTCATTACAGTATGCTCTTGACTTTTCAATATTTTTAAATATTCCATAATAAAAGTTTTTTTTAAGAAAGAAAATTGTAAAAAAAAATATTAAAAACCAATAAATTTAGCTCTGAAGTGGGGAAGGCTGCTTAGCAAAATTGGTTATTTTTAAGAAAGTTTTTTTGGTTGTTTTGTTTTGGTTTGGGTTTGGGTTTGGGCACTAGCAATCTAACCCAGGGGCATTTTACCAGTGAGCCACATCCTGAGTCCTTTTTATTTTTTATTTTGAGATAAGGTCTTGCTAAATTGCTGAGTGAGTCACTAAATTGCTGAGTCTAGCCTTGAACTTGTGACCCTCCTGCCTCAGTTTCCTAAGTTGCTAGGATTACAAGCATGAGCCACTGCATCCTGCATGAAAACAGGTCATTTTACCCAATTAAGCAAGGACGTCAGGGGGCTGTAGTATCAGTGGGATGAAAAGGAACCAAAGAAGGATCAGGATCGGGAAGAAGAAAATCTGCCCACAAGGGAAACAGCTTAAAGCAGGGGATAACAAGTGTCGGTTGTAAGTAGATTGGTCTCGCGTAGCTCAGGTATTGGACAGCAATTGATAGCCCAGGCTCTGGATTCAAGTTTAACTACTGGCTTCTCACTTCTAAGCTGTGTGGTGTTGAGCCAAATGCTTACCTCTCTGTGTCTCTGTTTCCTCTTGCAAGGTAGGAACAGTGGATATAAGTTCCTACCTAATGGGCTGTTAGGAGGGTGGAATGAGCAAATAAAGTCAGGTGCTCAAGCAGAACTTCACATAACAGAGATATGTGTAAAAATCGTATCTTTAAAATCTCCTCCATTGATGCTTAACATTACTGATTATCAGGGAAATATAAATCAAAACCGCAGTGAGGTTTCACTATATACTCAGAATTGCTAAACTGAAAGCCAGTGGGCAAGGATGCAGAGGAACTGGAACTCTCTCACATTGCTGGTGGGAGTGCAGAATGCCACAATTGCTTTGGAAAGCAATTTGGCAGTTTCTTATAAAGAAAAACATACACTTAACATATGGTCCAACAACTCTGCCCAAGAGAAATGAAAACATGTGTCCACACAAAGACTTGCACAAAAAAATACTCATAACAGCTTTATGTGTCATGACAAGAAAAGAGAGAACAAATGTCTCTCAGCAGATAAACAAATTTTAGTATGTTCATATAATAGAACACTGTTCTGAAATTTAAAAAATGAACAACAGAAACACGGACACGTCTAAAAACACCATGCTAAACTTTAGACAAAAGTATTATATCAATGGTAATAGTAATTCCCTGATTTGGGTACTTTTACTATGGATGTGTATAAAAAAAAAGTTTGTTTTGAGGAAATACTCAGTGGTAATAAGGCAACATATCTGCAATCATTCTCAAGTGATTCAGGGAGAGAGATGGACAAAATAATAAGACAATTTTGCTAAGATAATAACTTTTGGAGAGTTCAGGTGAAGGCACATGGGAATTCCTTGTATTATTATTGCAAAATATTTGTTTATTTAGGGCTGCACTCTGAATGGTGTGATTGTCATTTACAGGAAGAGCAGATGGGTTTTGAATGATCCCAATCTGTGATATTGGAGTGTGGTGGTCCCAGAGGCTCAGGAGAAGCAAATGTAAACCCCTTCTGGAAGCAAACAACCCTCTGGCCTTCAACTGAAATCTCCTAACAATACTGAACATGTAAATGCATATACAGTAAAAAGAATAAATACTAACCTGGCATACTAGGAAGCAAGACAACATGAACGAAGAACAAGATGAAAAGAAAGTGACAACCAAAATAGACCCAAAAGGACTCCAGATACTGCATATTTGGTTGAATGTTATTCTGGGTATGTTTGTGAGATTAACACGAGTTGGTAGAATGAGAAGAGCAGATTGCCCTTCACGTTGTGAGTGAACGTCATCTGCTGAAGGGCTGGATAGAACAGGTGAGAAAGGATTCTCTCTTATTCCCTCCCCAGCCTGTCTTTGGATTAGGACATCAGTCTTCTTCTGCCTCCAGACTCAAACTCAGACTGGACATTCCACCATTGGTTTTCAAGGTTCCCAAGCCTTTGAACTTGGACTGGAGCTATACTGTCAGCTCTCTAGGGTCTCTAGATTGTCAGCTGCAGATCTGGGGACTTCTAAACTTTCATAATTATTGTATGATCCCATTTCTTATGATAAATAAATATACATATATACATATGTGCTTCCTATTGGTTTTCTGTTTCTCAGAAGAACTCAGTTGAGTATAGGTCTTGGTACCAAGAGTGGGTGTTGCGGTAATAAATCCTAACCATGTACAAGCAACTTTGGAACTGGGTACTCAGTTATAGTTAGAAGCCGGGTGAGTTTTGAGGTACAAGTTAGAAACATAGACATGAAGAACACTTACAGTGAAGTCTTGGTTGAAAATGAAGGGCATGTTATGAGAAACTAAAGAAGAGATGATTTTCTTCATAAAATACCAACTATCTTGGCTGATCCAGGTTTGTGTTCTGGTGTTTTGTGGAAAGTATCATTGATAGTCAACAAAAGTGGATATTTAGCTGAGAAGATTTCTAAAGCAAAGTGTTGAAGAAGCAGCTTGGTTCCTCTTGAATACTCATAGTAAAATTCTGGAAAAGAAACATGAACTCAAGATGGAATTGTTAACCAAAAGGGAATATGTGAAGAAATCAGAACCTTCATATATTTCTGATTGGAACATAAAATGGTGAAGCAGCTTGGAAAAACAGTCTGATGGTTTCTTAAAATGCTAAACAGAGTTACCACATGACCCAGCAATTATACCCCTCAACATATGTCCCCTGTGAAAACTTACACCCACAAACATTTATACATGAGCCTCTGTAGCATTACTCTTAATAGCTAAAAGTAAAAATAACTCAAATGTCTATGAACTGATGCACAAATGCAGACAATGTGCTGTATTCATACAGTGGGACATGATTCAGCCATAAAACAAAGTTTGATACATGCCACAACCTGGACGTCCCTTCAAAACATTACGCTAAGTGAAAGGAGACAGACGCAAAAGACCACAGAGCATGTGATCCTATTTAGGTGAGATGCCAGAAGCAGCAAATCTAGAGGGACTGAAAGTAGATTAGTGGTTCTCTGGACTGGGTGGGGGTGGGGCAGGTAGGTGTAGTGAAATGCGGAGTGACAGTCACTAAGGCAGAGTTTCTTTGGGATGGTACTAGCAGGTTGATAGTTGAACTATCTGTGAATTAGACTTTTTAACAAACATTGAATTTTATACTTTGAAAGGGTGGTGGGCTTCCTGGTGTACACATTAGATCTCAATTTGGCTATTATCTTTCTAAAACTATAGAAACGTCACATAAACAATAGTAGGGAGCTAGCCGCAGGTGGAGGAAACCCACGGCTGGGCTGGACACTCATTAACCAAATCTCGGGGCAGATGCAGAGGTTCTGGGAGAAAATGAGAAATGATGGGGTAATGGAGCAGTGGGTGGGGCGGCTAATGACAGAGTCCAGTCATCCCCAAGCGACTGGGTGCTCTAGGTGAGCAAGCCTGAGTCAGCCCAGAGCCACCGCCTCGCCCAAGCAGTCTGGCAGCCAGTGAAGTCACAGACGAGGCAAAGAAAAGATGACAGGACCTTTCCTGTGCCCCCCATAGAGGTTGTGTCCGCTGAGAAACACTGCAGTGGAGGGCCCTAGGGAGGGATTCAGGGTCAATATCCCCTTTCAGTTTTTATTCATGAATTAATGCTCACTGGGCTGCAAAACAACGACTGAACTTGGAGAAAGAGGGGGCAAGTTTCTAGGGGTCCTGCCTAGGAGGAAGAGATGGTTTTCCTTCAAGGAGTCCCAGCCACAGCCAGGGGACAGGTGAGGGGAGACTAGACCTCCCTGTCTCTCCCCATGGCCAAGATTCCTCCTAAGTCAGCAACACCGTTCTTACTAGTTGACAAGGTTCTGTCCACTCCTGATCACTCATCACCACCACCTAAGCTTACAGTTAAACTACACTTCAAAACAGATTCCAACAGGGCAACTTCCTATCAAGGCATTTTAAGATTTTTTTTTTTTTTTTTTTTTGTACCAGGGATTGGACTCAGGGGTATTTGACCAGTGAGCCATATTCCCAGCCCGATTTTTGTATTTTATTGAGAGACAGGGTCTCACTGAGTTGCTTAGCACCTCACCATTGCTGGGGCTGCCTTTGAACTCGAGATTCTCCTGTCTCAGCCTCTCAAGCCGCTGGGATTACAGGCGTGCTCCACCGCCCTGTTAAGGCAGTTTGATAACCAATTCATTTGAATTCTAAAATGGAATCCAACAATTTTGTTTCTCCAGAGCATTTCTCAGTGGAAAGAGAGAGTAAGATATATAGATGAGGCATTTGGCCCCAGAATCCCAAGCCAGCTCCAACACTCATAAAATAAGTGTTCTCAGATTATATGACTTTTCTGAACCTCGATTTTCTTGTCTATAAAATGGAAATGATTATTCCAAACTCACAGAATTGTTACCAGGATTGAATAAACACCTTAAGTTGCGAGTGAATGCCATCCTCTCTGAGCATACAAGTGAATGTCGTCTTGCCGCTCAGCTGTCTAGTGGGATCCTCCCTGCCCTGGCTACACATTAGGATTACCTGGGAGCAATAAACAAATACAGTTCCCAAGCCCTACTGGGAGAAATTCTGGTGTCATTGATTTGGGGTGGAGCCCAAGTATTAGTATTTTTAAAAAGCTTCTAGGTAATTCTATAGAATCCAGGGTCAAGAATAACTGGATAAGAGTGTTCTCACATTGAAATCTGAGAATCGGTTTCAACAAGATCACCTGATTGATCATAAAATGAGGATTCCAGAGAAGGGCCCCCACCTTTTGCCTACTGATTCATAATTTCTGGTAGGAACCAAAAAAAAAAAAATCTCTATTTTTAACAGCTTCCCCGGGTAATTAGGATTTTTAAGACCAGTAAGGAAGGGAGAAGAAAATCTAAGTGAACCAAAACTTCATAAGTGTGGGGAAAAGATAATTTTTTCTTCACATCCCTTCACATCTTAACATCCCTTGGTCCTGAGATTCGGGGACCAATGATCTAGACTTCCACCACTTCCATCATTCAAAGACAAAAGACTAACTGTATGATTACAGGATCCGAAACCAGGATGAAGATGCTCTTAAGCCAAGTTACCTCTAGCATTAACCAGAAAGAGTGTGAAGGCGACGCAGCAGCCTGTCCCACCGGGAAGGAATGTCAAGTTCGTATGCTGAGGTTCCTCTCCTTCCCTCTCCTCTTTTGAACTTCTTCCCCAATTTTGAGGAGCAAGAGGACAGATTTTCAGATAAAGATTCTCATGAAAAAAAAAGTCAGAGTGCAAAACCTTGACTCCCCAGGGCGCCGCCTCAGGAGGGGCATTCGCTCTCAAGGGAGGTGGACAGGCTGCGAGCAGCCGGGAGGTGGGAGAGGACGGTGTGGAAGAAGGAGAGTCCTACCAGGGAAGGAAACCAGCAAGTCCCTTTGGATTCTCAGGGAGCTCCAGATATGCTTCCTCAAATACGACACTACGAATGCTAAAGAATCGCTTTACAAGAGTGACAGCCAGTCAGCAAGATCCACAGTGAGATCTCCAAACCAACGCACCTGGTGGAGTCCCTGAAAACCCAGTGTGTGTCAAGGACATGACCATGATCCTTTCTCCCAGGTCCACACCTAGACTCAGCCTGACTGTCTCCTTGACTTCTCCACCCCTTACCCGCCATCTCTCATTACGTCTAGTGGCTTCCATTCTTTTTTTCTTTTCACCTTTTCTTTTCAGTCCTCTCCTTACCACTTCCACTGCAACTAGGAGTTTTCCTGGCTGTGTATATATATTGAGGATTTGTGTCACTACAAGGCTAAATATTATCATGACGTTCACGCAGATGAAAGGAGATGGATCTCAGGGGAGTTGGGTAATTCCCAGGCGAGGTGTCCCCCATCAGTAATGTGTGGTCCTCTGTGTCCCCTGCTTGTACTCTTGCTGTCCTCTCAAGACTCCTTACTGAGCCATCAAAACTACACTACCCACGCCCATCTTTCTGGGTTTCCATAGCTCCTGGTACCTTCTCATCAGAAGCTGTTCATGCTCTTTTTTTAAAAGCTCTCCCCTTAGTCCTCTAAAGTTGGAAGAAATTAAGAGAGAGAAAGAGGGAGACGGAGAGAGAGCTCCTCCATTGGAGAGGGCTGGGTCCAGCACAGCTATGAGGGGGAAGGGGAGAGATGGCTCAGACCCTCACCTCTGCTTTTCCAGCTTCTTCTCATTATCCCCTGCTGCCTCGTCACCAAGCAGCCTCAGTTCTCTCCAGAACCTGTGTTCAAACAGGAACACGGACTCCACTTCCCTTAAGCACCTACCACCACCGACCACAAACGGAGGGCTAAAGCCACAGACTTCCTGAAGACCTGCGGGCCACAGAGGAGCTTGGCACTGGAGGCAGCTTCAACGTGGAAGTTCAACGCCTCCAGAGAACATCTGGTTGGCCCTCCCCTCCCGTCTCCAAGACTCCTATTTTTAAAACCTTCAGAGGAAATGAAACTCTTAACATTAAGGTAGGAAGGAAGGGAGAGAAGGAGGAAGGGGTGAAGGAAGAGAAGACAGAGGGCTGACCGCAAGGAAGGCCCCGTGCCACAGGTGCAAGCAGAGCAGTTCTGCTCCCTTGCTCCCAGTGTCTCTGAGGTTGGTGTGAAGTTATTAAGAATTTTTACCCACAAGGGAGCACGTCCCTAGAGGACAAGCTCTGCCACTGCATCCTGGGAAGTGGCAGGAGCCTGCCACAGTTTTTAGAATAGTGGTAGAATGAGCTGTGTGGTGTGGCACCTGAATTGATGGTATCAGCACAAATGCAAGATTTTCAGTAAGTAGCTAGGTGTATACAGATATAAATGTATACGTGGGTATGCTTCCTAGGTCTGTCCACCCAGAGAGCTGTGACAGCTGAAACTCCGACATCAATGAGCAACCAGTGTCCCACACTTCACTGAACGCTCTTGAAGAAATGGTGGGAGGAGAAATAGCTGGGGGTGAAGTGCAAGGAGAATACAAAATGAGCCAGAAAGTAAGAAAGTTCCCAAAGAGAGATGGCACATGTCAGGGGACACAGGAGTCAGCCCAAAGGTGCTCCCATTGACCAAATTGGAGACAAATTGATTATAAAAACAAATGATCATAGCAACAGATTATAAACCCTCCTTACAAACAGGAATCCACCAGTCCTCATTAACAGAAATAAATGATTAAATCAATGAAAGAAGACGATTTTTTTTCCTTAAAGCAGAAAGCAAAATGCTTGATTAAAATCCCAAAAGGCAGAAAAAAGTGTGGAAGACTAAAACAGGAGAAAAGAACAAGATAATAAATAGAAAAGAACAAAAAATATGACAGATATTAATCCGCATAATGTGAGGAAAGGGGAAAAAATCTCAGGGAAGAGCCACCCTGTCGAAATGACTGCATGACACCTTTCCCAGAGGTCCACGTTATACATGTCTATCATGGGTATTTTCCTGGACTGGCCAAGTTTCCCCTCTCACTATGAAAGAATTTCAAGGTAACCTGATTGTTTTCCATAGGATGATATTTTGTTTTGTACACCAAATGTTGGTAAGGATGCAAAGAAAGTAGCTCTCTGTATATTGCTAATGGTCCAATCCCCTGGAAAATGGTTTGCCAGTTTGGGATATGACTCAGCAATCAAAAGGAACAAACTATTGAGAACACCCCAAAACCTGGATGAATCTCCAGGGAATTATGCTAAGTAGGGAGGAAAAAAATCTTGAAATGTCACACAATGAATGATTTCATTTAGATGGTATTTTCAAAATGATAAAATTAGAGAAATGAAAATGAGCTTAGTAGCTGCTGGGGCCAGGGGTGGCAGGGAGTGGTGGTGGGTTAGTGTGATTATCAGAGGTTGCTCAGGGGAGATCTTTGTGGGAATGGAACAGTCCTGCATCTTGGTTGTGATGTCAGCTACCAGCCTCTGTTCAGATGGCTTAGAACCACACAACCATAAACATCATAAGTTTCCTGGTTTTGATACAGTTGTACAGTTTCCTAAGACATAATCAATGGAGGAAACTGAGTGAAGAGTGCCTCTCTGTACTATCTTTGCAACTTCCTGTAGATCAATAATTATTTCAAATTTTAGTAATCAAAAAGAAGCTCAGTGGAGCACCTCTGAGAAGTGGCTTGTCCAGTTTTCTTTTCAGGGTGCCTGGGATGTACAAGCTGTGCCCGTTCTAGAATATATTTGAAGGTGAAAATGAGGAGATTCCTCCTTACTCCAGATCATGAGACTAAAGGTGCATAACTTTAACACCAGACCTTTTGGTGTTACAAAGTCCAAATATAAGTTTCTGAGAGCAGATGGAGCAGCTCACTGAGCGCTCCCTAGTGCACTATGCACTAAGGCAGGTGCAAAGATCATCAAGCCTGGACCCTACAGCCAAAGCTAAGGCAGTGGACACAGGACTAAGGCATGAACCAAGTACCTCCAGTTTAAAGTACAAGGGGAGAAGCACTGGAAGCTTGCAAAAGGGGCATCCAACCTCTACCAGACCCTGTGACCCCACAGGATTCTGCTGGGCACTGGGGATGCATATGAAATAAGGCCCCATCCCTTCTGTTAGGGAGTTCCCAGCTAAACAAAGAACTGGGCACTCACACAAACAACTGCGGAAACCTTCCGGCTGAGTGAAGTAAGGCTTCCACTGGTGCAACTCTGCCTGACCTGCCTGACCGCTGCTTTTGGAGGCCGCGCAGTTTCCATCAGCAGGGCCTTGGTAATAAGCAAGCAGAGAGCAGGGCAAGCCACAAAGCCACAGAAGCAATGCTGGGCAGGACCACAGCTTAGCCCTGGGGTGCTCGGGTTCCCTATCGGCAAACTCAAGAAACCAATACTGAAGAGCAATGGGTCAAGCAGATCCTTTGGTTGCAAGTCACAGAAACACAAGCTTGTCCCCAGAAGGGAGCGGTATTCGTTCTTTTAACCCAGTGCATAGGCCAGGAACTCCTCCCAACCAGGACTGTATCTCATTCAGCTCTGCCTTCCTCCTCATGTTGCCTTCCGTCTATGGCTGCAGGTGGGCTTTCCCAGGCAACATAGGAAAATTTTTTAGCAGTTAAAAAATAAGGCTCACATCCAGGTCCTTGGTCACCCTTGCAATGGAGTTAACTGAACAGTATGCTTGGGGAATGAATGCTGAATATTCACATCCACCAGCTAAGCATCACAGTATCCTGTCACCAGAGAGCACAGAGCTTTACCCTGCAGCCCCAGTTGGAAAGACCCAACCACAGTTTTCTGAATGGCCTGGCTCTGGTCACATGCTTTCTGCAGACCAACTACTACTGTCGGAGTCTGTCGTCAGTAAAGTGCACCCTACAGCTCCTTGAATTCACACTTTTCCATATTGCAGAAAGGAGGATTCCTCAGATACCTTTGCAAAGACCCAAGGTTAGTTACCATTGTGATGATCAAGCAATAATCACTTTACTATTAAAAAGTCAAAAGTCTTCATTGATTTTGACTTCACTAATTTGAAATTTATTATTCTCATACATGCATGGTGCTGGTTTGTATTTGCTTTAAAGTACAAAATAACTTTTTTAAATTTATGAAACATCGATATACATCAATTTTATAAACATATAAAAATGTGTTTTCATGTAGTTTGACTAGTAAATATAGGTATCTCCACTTATTATATATTTTAAATTAAATTATATTTATTTTGCAATAGTCCATAATTCATAATTTTCCTTTACCTAGACTCATTTTTTTCCAATGATTCTAAGCCAACAGGGGTTTCCTTCTCTTTCCTTCTTTCCTCTCTCTTACTCTGTCCAAACTTCCCCAACTGCTGCTCCCATAAAATCTCTAAAGAGCTCATTTACTTCCTCACAAGACAAGATATTTGGCTCTAGGATACAAATGTGATTGGGCAGGTTCTCTGCCCAGGGACCAGGCACAGCTCCAAGAAGGCTTTGTTCCAATGGAGAATCACCCAAACAGGCCCCTACAAGAGGATCTCTGGATTCCAGTTTCTAGGAATTAATGCATCTCTGTTACACGGTGCCCCACACCCTGTCTTCCCTGAATCTTGCTCAAAAGGATGAGCTCATGCTTTGAGAAGGGTGGGGAGGGAATTCTTTTTAGCAGTTAACGAAAGGCTCACATTTCAGGTCCCTGGTCACCCCAGGAATGGGGTTACTGAACTGTACCCTTGAGGAATGAGTGCCGAGTGTTCACATCCATCAGCATGACATGCACCTCACCTTAGGGAAACATTTTTATGTGGTAGTAAGTAATAAAGTACATATGCATGCATTTCCAGAGACATATTTACATGTCACAGAAGTAGGAGCAGAAAGATGGGGACTCTTTAACTTCCTGTCGGCGATGGCTCCCAGTGATGCTTCTTGCCAGTGACTGACATAATCACTTTCCCATTCTGACAGCACATTTGGAAGAGACACTCAACTTGACCCGTCAGACACACTCTGTGTGTGTGTGTGTGAGTGTGTGTGTGTGGGTGTGTCGTGTGTGTGTGTGTGTTGTAATATTTTCATAAGCTACCATATGCTTTTAATTTATTGCATTGTCAAATGTTGGCACTTACTCAAAGTTCAAAGAAAGTTTTACTACCTAAGAAATAAAATAGCTAACCTGTTTCCAACCACAACACTCTTAATTGAATAACTTTAAAAATGAATGAAAGGTGAATTTTTCAGAGCCATGGTACAAATGGTTCATAGACCACAAGATTACGCCTATGTACTCTGAATTCCCAGGGCCCTCACCTTGACACCTCCCGCAGTTCAGGTACCTGCCACCCCAGTACTCTCAGAGCAAACTCTGACCCTGACTTTCTTCCTGAATAGCACTAGTTCTCCCCTTGCCACGTGGCCCATGTCTCCTTCCGCCACTCTGAACCACTTTAGAATCCTGTCCCCTCATGGACAGAGTGAGGTGTTTGTGTCGGTGTGTGTGTTACTGGACGTGGCTTCCACACTCCCTGTGAATTTTTCACTTCCGCTCTCGAGCCCTCTCACTAACCCCACGCTCAGCCCGAATTAGCCTCAAAGATGTAAAACAGGAAATATTTGAAAGGAGGATGATAGAGATGACCCAGGTCTCCTAGGCCCCACCCCTGCTCCAGTAAAAGACCCTCTGATTTAAGAAGGAAAGAAAAAGAAGATTTGGAAAGAAGGTGAGAGACGAGATTCAGTGTGAAAGCCTCACAGTTGGCCTGTCCCTGGGGCAGTCAAGTGGGTGGAAGGAGAAGCCCCCTTTTAAGGTGTCAGAACCCTGAGGCTCAAACGCAGGGAGGGGCCCAGGGACCCAGCAAACTCCTCAGACAAGTCCTCCCTGGAGTTATGGGTTGTGGCAATCTTAGAAGGAAGGGTAACACAGAGTGTGCCTGGGCATGGGAGGCCATCTGAGGAGCCAGGCCAGGCCCCACACGGACTATGTGATATGTAAGTGACTTTGGCCCTCTGACACCACATCCCTGGTCCCCTGCAGCATCCTCTGATGAAAGGTGAGTTTCATCCAGTTGTCCCTCGAGAGAAGCATTCCCTAACTTCTCTCTTCCCCCCGAATCTAAACACTGTAACAGAACTTTCTCATCATAACATTTATTTTGCTTAAAATAGCTCGTGGTTTTCTCAGCTCCTGGACTGAGGTCCATGTCTTTTTGACTGCTTCTGTTCCCCAAGATCAAATCCAGTGCCTGTCCTGTAGCCGGCATGCAGTGGAATCTAGCAGATTCTCTACTTAGAAACTTTCAACTCAAAAACTTTCCGTTGTTACATACAAGCACATCTGGAAGGCAGGAGTGCGTCACATCTAATCGCCAACAAGGTTACAGCCTGATCATCAGTATAGTTATTTGATTATAGTTAACTCGTAGCTGAGGCAAACAGGTGGGTTTGGGTTTTGTTTGTTTGTTTGTTTGTTTTGGCATATGGCCCTCTCCTCTCTGACTCAAAGAATGACTGTTGGAACACACCTTTCTTCCCAGAAGAACCATCTCCACTTCTTGGTATCTTTCTCAATCTTCAAAACCCAACCTAAAAGGGTCCACATTCTATATCTTATTTCAGGGGAAAATTCAGTTCTACTGGGAATAATTCAACGAGACTGTTCATTTTAAACGGTCTTGAACTTGATTGACTTTTGCTCTCCCAGTTATGAGCAGACCTGGGGACAAAGTTGCCCAGTGCAGAGAGCAGGTAAACAAGAAGAACCTCAAGATAGACGCCAAGTCTTAGGAGGGCGGAGACATGCTAAGACATCCTAACAAGCGTGGAATGGCGGAGACTGACACAAGATTCCCTTGCCTACAGCATTCCTGGTGCTGGCATTCTAAGCCCTGCTGGGAACAGCAGCCCAGAGCCTGCATACCATTTTTTATGTTTTCCTCAAGCGCTGAGCTCCTGGGATGTGTCAAACACTCGGGGCACAGAGCGGAAAGGCATGGATCCTTGTCCTCAGAAACCCACAGTCCAGCAGAGCAGGTGACCACAGTCTGATGTGAGACAGATGGTAGGACAGAGCCATGGGTGGGCCAGAATGAGAGCAGCAGGGCGGAGGGAAGCTGGAACTGCAGCAGGGGGAAGGATTAGGAAATGGAAGGGGTGGGCTTTCCTGGGAGGGAGCAGAGGAGAAGGAGCTAAACCCCCCCTTCCACAGTCAAGAGCCAACAGATAATGACCACAGCTGGACAGTCCACAGGTAGAAAGAAACGTGTGTAGGTTTCTTGGAGAATTGGAAGTAAATTCTAAAACGATTAGTTTGAATGGGATGAAGACGGTGGCGTCTGAGCAGGGGAGAAGTGGAAAGAAGGAAGCTGTGTGACACTCTTGGGTCCCCGATAAAACCCAACACTAAAAACTAAAGAAGAAAACAATCTCATTTTGAAAACTGCATCATGTGGAGTGCATTATTGCTAAGTAATTTCTCACAGTTGAATATTTAAGTTCCTAATTTTAGCCTAACATCAATAAGGCCACAGCGACCAGCTTCATCCACTGATCTTGGTCTGCGTCTCTTTTTGCCTCTTTAGGGTAGATTCCACTTCTGGGGCAGAAGGCCCAGAAAAGTTGCACCCTTTCCCTTAGCCCAGGGCTCCTTCTGGTGAGACCCAGTGAAAGAAATTTAATTAGTAACTAGTTTAACTATATACTGATTTTAATCAGTTATATGTTAATTGTTAGTTTAACTTCATGAATGCATCTCAGTTCTGTTAGCCCACTTCAGACCCCCAAGGGAATTCAGGGGTGTGAGCCACAGTCTCGGGGTGTGCCAGCTGTGCTGGCTCCAGAAGAAGCAGCTGTGTGTTGGAGTTGAGAGAGCCACAGCTTCCAGTGACGGCCACCCCAAGAGCCACAGAGACCTGCAGAAATTGGGAGGAGAGACACAGTTCAGCCCAGTAAATGGGTGTGCAGCATCCAAAGCCAGGATCATGCTCATATTCCACGGCTCCTATTCCCAGAAATATAACTGTGGTTGGAAGCCTGAGCAATTGAACCTCTGTATGTGATGTCAAGCCATCTTCCAGAACCCTTGGTCCCACTTTGTGCTCCATAGCAATGACACAAAGACACACTAACCTCTTGGTCCAGTCAATTTATTGATGTTGGATGATCTCTTTCTTTGTGGATTTTGGACAAATGGTGAGATGTTACCCTGAGATATGAATGGCAAATTGTGGAAGAACAGCTAATGAGACGTGCCTAGACCTGTGGGCCACTGGGCACTGAAATGTGGCTGGTCCCTACTGAGATGTGCTACACAGGGGAAATACACACTGTGGAATGTAAATCATCTCATTCATTTTTTATATGAGTTGTATGCTGAAATGATAATATTCAGGATATATGGGAAATAAATCTAAATATTTGGGAAAAAAACACACTGTTGAAATTAATTTCACTTGTTTCTTTCTTTCCTTTTTGTGGTGCTAGGCAAGCACTCTGTCACTGAACTACACCTCCATCCCCCTCACTTGGTTCGTTTTTCCTTTTTTTCTTTTTATGTGGTCACTAGAAAATTTTAAATTACATATGTGCTCACACCTTTTCTATTGAACAATACTGTTCTATAAAGAAGCATTCTTCAATTCCATCCAGAGAGCAGAGAGCCAAGACTTACTTCACAGCGGCTCCCTAACCGGCCCCTGCCCTAAGGCCACCACCTCTCAGAGTTTTTATGGGGCTGAAACAAATAGCTCCCTTCTGAATCCCTGTGACCTCAGCAAGGATAGAGAATCGTAATTTCTGAGAATCACCACTAGGGGGACCTCTTACCACACCAAAGACAGAAACTAGGACATTCTCTCTTCCCACCCTTGTTTGGGATATAGGTTCTTTTAAGCCAACTCGAGATTGTTAATTAACAGATGAGTTGATTGAACTAAGAAATTAATTAATATTGAGTGAGAGAAATTCTCCAAAATTTACAGACGAACCAAATATTGGGGAACTGTTCCCATAGCCAAAAAAATCATTTAAAGAAATGACAGTATTTGAACTCCTCTTTTAAATTTTTTCTTAAACAGTTTGAATCACAATTTTTTAAACATTGATGAATAAAATTCCAAAATCTCCTGTTGTAATTGCTGTATTTATAAAGGAGCGTTGTTCTGTCATTTGTATAAAATATTGACAACCAAAGGGTGACTTGATAGTAAATATTAATGTCCTATCATAATTAATGTTCTTAATGGCAGTTACTTTTAAAGTTAATTGTGCCCGGGTCCTGCTTCTCCTTGGAACTTTCTGGAAATATTTGGATCATGAATTTGTTTAAGTTGACATTGCTGCTATTCAGGTCTCACTTGCTGACTGGTGCCCTTATAAGAGGGAAATTTGGCCACAGAGACTCAGACACACGGAAGAACAGGACACATCAATGATGGAGGAAGGGATTGGAATGGGTCGGCTACAAATTGCAGGCAACCCCCAGAAAACAGAAGAGACAAGGACAGACCCTTCTCTAGAGCCTACAGAGGCCACCTAACGCTGATGACAGCCTCCAGAACTGTGAGGGAATCTATTTCTGTTGTTGGAAGCCACCTAGTTTACATCACGTGGCCAAAGCAGCCCTGGGAGAGTAAAAGACAGGGGTCCCTTGAACAGGGAGTGGAGGGTTGAAGCTGACCCACCAGAACCCCAGCCACAACCTTCTCCTTTATGTGCTAAGTCATCTGACAAAGTATCTTTAAAATTATTTTTTAAATCTTTCAATTTATCACAGAAATATTTCAAAAGTTGCAGAGAATCAGGAAATCTACCTATCTACTATGCTTAGATCTGTTTTCATAAATGTGAATTAATTCGTGAATGAATCTTGAAACTATAGATATAAATACCACCCAACCCCGCCTGTCGTATGCGTCTTTGTGAAGCCGAGGGAGAGATGGCATCCCCCATTTCATCGCCAACCTGCTCCCTCCCACCCAGTAACTGCATGTGCTCCACCTCAGCCCTCAAAATAACCCAGGATACTGATCCTAACTGTGGATAAAATCGGAGTGATGGGGACAAATGATGTAGCCAAACGCATTCAGTGCCTGATGCACACTCATCTTCTCTAGGTTAGACTGAAAAGGAATGTTCCCAGCAGAGATTAACTAACGAATTGATTGGGAAACAACCTTCCCTTAAAAGTTCTCTGGAGAAGAATCTGCATGAACCATGCAGTTGGCATGATCCTGCTCCCATACCTTGGCCCCTGCCTTTGCCCCTCTGCAGAGCCCAGCCTCTCCTCTCCTTCCCTTAAAAGACAGCTCAGTAGTCGTTCCTCCTAGTGGCCAGCCCAGCCCAGAGCAGCTTCTCGTCCTCCTGCTGCTGCAACACTCTGCTCACCCTCCTCACACACAGCGCACATTGTTTGTTTCTCCAGATGTGAACCATTTGGAAACTTCAAAACAGGGATCCGTGCCTACAGAGAGCCAACCATGAGTCCCAGGTCTGAGAATAGCAAATGATAGGCACTCAGAAAGAGGATAAATCAGTTATTTGAAGTTGATTCCCAAAGAAAGCATGATTGTGTAGAATGTAAAAGGTTCACAACTTTGCTTCTTTCAGGGATTGCTAGTGTTATGGGCCGAGATGAAGAGAAGGGGCCAAGGATGGCAGAAACCCACGCTGCTCTGTTTTGCTGAAAGAGGGAGCGTCCAACAGCACTCACGATGTGATAAAAACGCAGATACTTGGAGCAAAGGAGACAGAATGTGCCGGGGAAGGTGATGAGTAGGAGCCTGAAAGAATGAGAGAGGACAATGCCAAGTGGAAAAGAGGCTTCCTTCAATCAGCATCAGGGCCCCGACTTGGAGCCCGTTGGGGCTGGCCTGGCCACCTGCAAAAACCTGGACGTTATGTGTCAGAATTAACAGCAAAATCTGAGTAGAGACGTTAGAACGATAGCATCCAATACCCTGGCAAAGTAATGGACCCCAACTACAGTCCATTAGTAAATTTTCCTAGAATTTCATACCTGACAGTCTCATTACAAAGGTAGCTTTCTGCTGTGCCTGCCACAGTGATTTCTAGAAGGGATAGATTGCTATGATGGCTATTTCCTTTTCCCTTAGGAATAATGCTACACCTTGGCATCAAGCAGTTCATAGAGGTAAAAATAAAAAGCACCACCTTCTACTGAGTTTCCACTGTAGGCCAGACACCATGATTCATTATCTCTCATCTTTGCAGCAACCGTGTAAAGGAGGAATTATTAGTCCAGTTTCAAAGATAAGAAAATTAAGTTTCAGAGTAGTTAAGTGTCTGTCCTTGAGTCTCACTTCAAAATCTCTTTTATATCAGTGCCTTAAGAGTCAGGCACAGGGTTGGGGTTGTGGCTCAGTGGTAGAGCACTTGCCTAGCATATGTGAGGCACTGGGTTCAATCCCCAGCATCACATAAAAAACTAAATAAAATAAAGTTATTGTGTTTCTCTACAACTAAAAACATTTAAGAAAGAAAAAGAAAGTAGTTTTAAAAAAAAGAAGCACAGAAGCCAAGTTGCGCCTCTGAGCATCATAGGAATATCAAGTGGTATAATTATACTGTGCTTCAAGCAACTGGCTTAAAGCAGCAAGCAGTTTGATGGAAATGTAGCTCAACCTCTTTCTTCACTGACAAGCAAACTCAGACAAGAGAGGTTGAATCATCTTCTCAAAGCCCAAAATCAAGACAGTGTTCCAGCTGAGCACAGAGCTGGGGTCTTGTGATTGACTCACACTGTCTTCCAAACAAACCCCTAACTCTCTAAGTCACCAAAGCTGTTGAGTGCAAGTCAGGATTATGACCTAGGACATCAAGACTCCAAGCCCAGAGAGAGCGCTTTCCACCAGACCCCAACATGCACATGCAGCACAATAAAATCTCAACGTCACAGTTGGCAATTGTAAAATAAATTTGTGTGGTAATACGCTTGAGTTAGACAATCAATGCACAATGCTGCTTTTTTTTTTTTTTTTCATTTGAGAAACTTAGAAGGACCATGGAGGGTTAGGTGTCTTTCACACAATAGTCACCTCAATTTAGATTTGTTGATTGACATATTGGCCACTTGGATCAATTACATGATACTTTACACTCCAGGGTCTTTGAAGAGATCCAACTTTTAAATCGGCTAATGTCTCCATCTCCCTCCAAGGTATAGATTTCCTCTGACCTGAATCTACCCCTTAGGGGCTCTTGTAAAATCCATTTTCTGCAGTTTCTCACTTGTCCCTGGAACAATAAAACGACATTGTTTAGGGGTATTCCTTGCCTTGATAGGAGTAATGCACTTTCTCTTTTCAGAGGGAACTTGAACCTTTTGCTTCTACCAAGCCCCACCATTGAAAAAATAGGCCCTAAAACACGGAGAGGAAAAGCCAAACACTTCTGTCTTTCCACGTCTTTATTTGCAGTGCTCCCAAGCATGACATCTCATTACGGCGATGTTTTGAGAAGCAGTGAGGACTTGTGATGAGCACTGGGATCCGACGCGTCTCGCCCGGTCCTCACAGACCCAAGTTGCCTCTTCACAAAACCGATTACAAAATTGCCTTTTGGATGGCTACCAGTTGTCACTCATGTTACTGAGCATTCTGTGTGATACTGTTTGGCCCCGTGCTTCATGATGCTGGGTTTGTTAAGCTATAGAATTCTCTAGGAGGACCAAGGGCAGAGAATGGAATTTTCCAATGAAAAACAGCCATTTTGCAACTTGGAAATATCACTGGCCAGGAATTGCCCTTGGGAATCCTTTGTCTGGCATAGCATAGCTTATTTTCCCAGGATGACCTTAGGATATAATTTGGTAATGAAATCATTTGGCAACCTGGAACTTTAATACAGTGAAATTAAATAATTGAATTGGCTGTGGTTTTTAACTTCTCCTTAGTTTTCCAAGGTGGACTCTGGCCAAGATTATGAATAAACATTTGGCCTTTCAAGACTTCCATTTTGTAATTACAATTTGAATAATACGAAAAGACAGCTCTCCCCAGTAGCTCTGACTCTCTTTATACCCACAAGTAAGTTCCTTTGTGGTCTCTAGTTTCCCCACAAGGTACAGTTCAGGCCCTACCTTTTCTAGAATCACTGCAGCCAATGTGTCTCTGCACTTGTTTTTAACTCCTCAGATGTAAATTGTCTTTATCAATAATTTCTGTTTGTATCTGCTTTATTTTTCAACTGTCTTAGAGATTTCCAGAAAGAAGGGACCATATGTGATTTCTCTTTGGGATTTTGTTTTTTAAACATTAATTTCAAGTGCGGCATACCTGATAGAATCTCGATTAGCATCGGTTAAGTGGTTGAAAATTATTATTGGTTCAGGCACAGCTGTGTCACTAATTCTACAATCTTTCCTTAGATTCCCAGGGTTTACATCTACTTACACATGTAAGTAAGAATTCATTCCATATGTTTTGATTCCAAAATGCAACACAATTACAACTCTAGTAGAACAGGAGTACTGAATTTCATACCTAGTTAGAACATTGAAATAAATCATTTTCAAATCTGTCTTGAAATACAAAGTAGAGAAATGAATAAATCACAAAGCAGAAAGCTACCTGATGATTTCCAATCTTAAGGTTTTATTCAAATTGATCTCTTCTTCAGGAGTGGCCAGCTCTGTCTCCACACCTCCCTCTACCTCAAGTACTACCCTCACTCAAAAATTTACCAAAGAGCCATTTACTAAAAGTTTAGCACATTAAAAAACCAGCCTTCTCTAAGTGTCATGTGCACAACCACAACCAACTTAGTTTATTTTCCTGGCACAGATACATTGTTTAAAAATGTTTTTAGGGTCTGGGGTTGTGGCTCAGTGATAAAGCACTTGCCTAGCACATGCGGGGCCCTGGTTTCGATCCTTAACACCATATAAAACAAAATAAATAAAATAAAGGTATAGTGTCCAGCTACAGCTAAAAACTAAAATATTAAAAACATTTTTAGTATCAAGAAATGACATATATTGATGCACCTCAAAAAGATAGATGACAGCAAAACTCAGGGTCTTGATACAGATTTGCTTGACGTAGTTAGAAATGAGCTTCTAAGAAAGATGAAAGGGAGCATTACACTGCTTGCAGACGGGAAAAACACTCTTAAACAGATACCAGAGTTGAGTCCTCTCTGGCACAGTGTATAACTGCTACTCTTACAAAGTATTCGTTTTATTTCTGCTTAATCTTGTTGTCATATTGACTTGATTTAGCAATCAAATGGGACAGTGCACAACTCCTGCACACTATAGTTCCTGGGAAAATATTCACTTAGATAACAATTAGCTCATCAGGAGAGTCATTCACTTGATGATGATACTGTTGCTGTCTATGAGATGGTGCCATTCAGTGCCGGGAGACGTCCTAAGATAGAACTGAAATTCTCCTGGGTCCTTCTCCAGAAACTAGTCCCTGAGATGGAGAGGTTATGTTTTAGACTAGAAATGATTCCACCCTAATTCCTCACACCAGATCTCTGTGTCGACTTAGTGGTGGAGATCATGGAGGGTTTTGCCTGTTCTAAAGACATCTGGAATGAGTCTCTCTGGAGAAGAGTGCTTGGTGGACAACAGGAGCTTCAAAGTCCAGGGGAGTTTTGCCACTGGGATCCACATGGGTGGATGTGGTCTGAAGTTAAGTACATTAGTCCAATTTCTGTTACTGTAACATCTACCTGATAAGCAACTCATAAAAATAAACGGTTTCTTTTGCTTCCCGGATTTGGAGTTTCTGTCCACAGTCAGTTGGTTCTATGGCTTTTGGGCTTGTGGCAAGGAAATACATCATGGTGGGGAGCATGTCCCATGGAGAGGGAACAAAAAAGAGGAAGAGAAAGAGATGGGGTCCCACTGTCCCCTTCAAGGGTGCTCCCCTAGCAACTTGAAAACCTCCCACCAGGCCCCACCTCTTGAAGTGCCACTGCCTCTCGACAGCACCACACTGGGGACCAAGCCTTCAACACAGGGGCCTTTGGAGGATGCTTATCCAAACCGTATCAGTACAGAGAACTGATGCCCCTTTTCTAAACTGAGTGCTTCTCTTCCACATGACATACTAGGACAGCACTGTGTCATGAAGCCTTTCTTATAAGCACCCGTGATTAGTCACTCCATTTTTAAATCTATTTTTGAAATCTTAATTAATGCAATAATTGTCTTAGCTTCCATAAAACAAACTGTAGATCCACAAATGTTACGGTTGCTTGTAACTACTGTATTCAGAATACAAAAATCTCACGCGCGTCTCTTATGTTAAGAGAAGAGTATTAATTTCTCCTGTCTCCTTTGTATGACTTTGGTGGGCACACCCTAAGGTGGCCCCAATGAGTCATGTCCTGGGACGACCCCCTTCCCCTTGAGTGTAGACAGGACCTGTGACTTCCTTCAAACTAATAGCATGTGGCAGGAGTGAAGGGATGTTGCAGACACAGTCAGTTGACCTAGAGTCCACTAGAGAGGAGAACCCTTTAAAAGAAGGCCTGAGCCTTCCCTGAAGAGTCTGGAAGCAGCAGAGAGGGAGACAGACATGCCACGGTGCCCTCATCTGGGGGGTGCCCTCATCTGGGGGTGACGGTGGGGCCCTACAGACTTCCTCAGGGCAGGAATCTCCTCTTTTCTTCTCTGAGGACGCCTTGCGTGGCATTGCCCTGTAAGGTGACAATGACAATGACAAATGGCAGCCTGATCCCCACACCCTTGTCCCGTGAGGGACTGACGTTGATGGGTTAATTCCCGAGTCCGCTTCTCACTTCACAAGCTCGCTGTGGCTTCATGTGAATAAAATGTGGAAGAGCACTGAGGGAGAAAGGGCGGGGCCTCAGGGCAACTGAGCTCCTCCAGAAAGGTGTGCCACCTGAGGTGGCCCAACAGGTTTCCGGCCTGGTAACTGCCTGTGAGTCACCTCTTTACACGACGACCAGTTCTGTCAGCACTTGGCCTTCCTGAGAGTTGCTCTCCAGGTCAGGGAGGAGCTGGCAGTGCAACAAGAAGAGACCTGACTTCTGGGAGCACATGGGTAGCTGTGCAGGGCATCGTCAGGGCCTTCTGGTGTACACTGCGTTTCAAATGGCCCAGAAGACTGAGATGGATTCAGTCTTGGATGGTCTGCATGAGAAACCCTGCAGTTTTATTTTTATTTTGAGACAAGTTCTAAATTGCTGAGGCTGACCTCTAACTTTTGATCCTCTTGCCTCAGCCTCCTGAGTTGCTGGGATTACAGGCTTGTGCCATCAAGCCCAGTGTGACACCCTTTCAAAGGCTGAATCCACATACGTTAACTGTGATCCCCTTTGACTTCCCTCATTTCCAAAGTCCTTGATCATAAGCAGGAAAGTTTCATTTCACTCAACAAACTTTGACTATTTAAGCATATATTCTGTGGGGGTATATGAGGTGGGTAGGAGCAGAGATAGTGACAAAAGTGAGTGAGGTAAAGTCTCAGACCTTGGGGATTTTACCATTTAGAAAGGTAAAACACTGTCAGGAGGCTAACAATTTTTTAAATACCTGCTGTGTGCCAGGCACTGTGTTAGGCACTCAGCATACATTATCCTAATGCAATTTGAGGTCCAAATTGTGATGAGTTCAGGTTTCCCAAGGAAGTAATTCAGATATCCTGTATTCAAACTCCAGCTCTGTCATGCTAATTGGGGGGAACTCCTGATCTCTGAGGTTCCACTTCCTCACTTGTAAAAATGGGACATTTACCCCCTTCCTCATCGAATTCAGTAACATGCAAAAGTTCTTATACCTGTAACATCTTTACATTTTAAACATGTAAAGTTTCTATTCCACTAGAATATAACGCCCCAGAGAACAGGAATTTTAAAAAAGAAAACTTTTATTTTAATACCATATTTACAGAAGAGTTGCAAAGGTGTATAAAGAATGCCCATATACTCTTCACGTAACTTCCCCTACCACTAACATCTTAAATAACCACAGTGCAGACATTATAACTAAGAAATTAACATTAGTGTAAAATATTAGCTAAACTACAGATTTTATTCTCATTTTTATCAGTATTTCAACTGATATCCTTTTTCTGCTCCAGGATCTAATCCAGAATCCAACATAGCATTCAATTGTTTGTTTTTTTGGTCTTCTTAGTCTGTGACAGTTCAACTGCTCCTTTTTTGTTAAATTAAAAAAAAAATTAAATTGATTTTTTAAAAATAAATGACAGCAGAATGCATTATCTTATTTCACACATACAGCACAATTTTTCGTATCTCTGGATGTATATAAAGTATGTTCACACCAATTCGTGTCTTCATACATGTACTTTGGATAATGATATCACATTTCACCATCCTTGCTAAACCCCTGCCTCCTCCCTTCCCCTCCTACCCCTCTGCCCTATCTAGAGTTCCTCTATTCCTCTCATGCTCCCCCACCCTACCCCACTATGAATCAGCCTCCTTATAGCAGAGAAAACATTTGGCATTTGGTTTTTTGGGGGGACTGGATAACTTCACTTAGCATTATCTTCTCCAATACCATCCATTTATCTGCAAATGCCATGATTTTATTCTCTTTTATTGCTGAGTAATATTCCATTGTGTATATATGCCACATTTTTTAATCTTGCTCCTTCTTTCATGAACTTGACATTTTTTAAGAGAATAGTTCAGATAAATTGTAGAAGTAGACAAATCCCTCAAAGCAGTTTTTCCTTTTTCTCATGATTAGACTGAGGTTATAGATTTGGGGGGAGAACAATACAGAACTGATGTGTCCTCTTCACTGCAATGGGGTTGGGGTATGTCATATCAACATGACCTTCATGGTGATAGGGGATTTTGACTGGTTCGTATCCAATATCTAAAATAGACTTGCTTATGGTAGTACTCATTAACACTCAATGAATTCTTCTTTTTTAAACTCGGTCTGTGTCTTCCACTGATTTTTAAACTCCTAAATGGCAAGTACTATACATCATCATATTTTCTGATGCCTGGCACTTGTGTTTAGTTTTGGTAAAGATTTAGGGATTGAGGGCCTGAAGCTAGCTCAGTGGTAGAGACATGGTTAGCATGGCCCTCGGTTCAATCCCCAACACACACAAAAGGGTGCAGGGAGGTTTGAATTGAAAGGTAAGTCAGAGTCTGGTTGTACTTTCAGGCAAAATCAGGTTTATTTGATAGTCATTAAAGAACCAGTGATACCAATGATGTGAATCAATCAAGGCTAAGTCCCATTTCCCCAGATGTTGAAGACTGAACATCCATGAAACTCCGAGGCAAGGATATAAAGCAAGTTTATTTAAAGGACAGAACAGAGGTAGACTTGACAGAGAAGGGGGCCACAGAGTTGGGTATCTGAGTAAGTGGGGTATCCTGCCCCTTTTATACATTTCAGATTTCCTTTGGTCCCGGCCCCCACATCCCACCAAAGGTGAGCCAAAAAGGCAGCATGATACTGGGTGGGAAAAGGAAGAGAGTGGGAGGGGGTCATTCATGAACAACTCCTGCAGAAACAATTCCCTGGAGGTAGGTCACCATGGCAACAGGTGAAGGGGGAAATGTCCTGAAGGTAGTAACATTTTATTTCCTCCTGAATCAGCCCCCATCTTTCTGACCCAATCATTCATTACCTACATTGACTGTCTTTTTGTCCCCAGGTCTCAACAGTATCTGATTTTAAGCAGTTCAGTTAAGCACCTAATAATAATTAAACATTTACTAAGTACCGGGCATTCATTAAGGGCTGAAGTCCCTACTGTAAAGGAAGGCTTGAGATGGAGGGCTGAGAGGAAGCTTTGAGTTCTGAGCCTGCATGATGCAGATTTGGTGAAAGCATTCTAAGAATGAGAAACCAGAGGAGGACATTTGGGCTGTAAGAAATTAATTTGGTTTTGAATGTGTAGAATTTGTCTCCAAGAAAAACCCTGTAAAACAGAGCTCAGAAGGCAGGGACAGTGGCCCACATCTGTAATCCCAGATACTCCAGAGGCTGATTCAGAAGTCCTTAAATTCAATGCCAGCCTGGGCAACTTAGCAAGACCATCTCAAAATGGAAATTAAGAGGGCCGAAGGTATACCTCAGAAGTAGAGGGTCCCTGGGTTAAATCTCCAGTACCACAAAACACATACAAAAAAACACAAACACCACCACCACTCCCCATCTCTAAAAGGCAATGTTAATGCTGAGCAGGCCACACGCTAGGCCTAGAGATTTAGATTGAAGCCATTTCTAGTTGATTGACAGATGAAACACAGGAAGAGGGTAAGAAGGGCAGACTGTATTGAGAGAAGCTATGGGCAGACAGAAAATTCTGTATTGAGGAGTAGAACTGGGAAATACTAAGGGGTATAGGGAAGTTATATAAAGAAGTTATAAAAGAGAGATTTCAAGGATTGGTGATCACACCAACTAAAAAGGGGAGGTGAGTACTTATTTAGGACACGCCAGATGATTACCAAAAAAAATAAGGAAAGAGAAGGAAATAAAATGACAGAGTGATTACAACTATTTTGCTTTCCTTTGAGAAACCTAACCATAAACAGAAAGGAGGGATCTGTGTAATTGAGAGGCCGGGAAACGGCTTTATTGCAGTTCTGCCATTAATCTCTCATCAAGGTGCTCACACAACTTCCCTTGTACATATAACCGGTACAGGTGACATTCTGCAAGACAGGTTCAGAGCCGGCCTCCCACCACGCGGTAAGCTCCAGGGCAGCGGCCGAAATGCCCTATTTATACCAATCATCGCCGCGGCTTCCTCGAGCGACACGCTGAAGCGGCTCTGTGGGGTCGACCAGTAACTGGGGCAAAGTCGCCTGTCCTCTAGCTGCTGCCCATCACCTCTGCGTCCCCCGTCGCCCGGAGGAGCGTACCACGCGCGCCCCATTTCAGACGAGGCAACGATGGGAGCGAGGAAAACACTCCGGACCAAAGTCCCCGGAGGTCTTGGAGATGCCTTTTTCGCACAGACGTCACGGAGTGGCAAGGCGAGAAAGGAGTCAGATGAGCCAAAAACTCATCGTAAAGTTGAAGAATATGGGGTGGGAGAAGGAAAAAAAAAAAAAAAAAGGAAAGAAGAAAAAGACCTAACCCGCGCTGCCGCTTCTCCGGCTCTATCGGACGCCAGCCAGCCCGAAGGCCTGAGTCGCAGTGCGCCTGCGCCACGCCTGACTTCCGCCAGACTCGATCCGGCTTCAGGGCTGCCTCTCCCCGTCTCGCGAGGGCCCGGGCTGCAGTGAGACGCGTACCGTGTGACTAGAGAGAGCGCGTGCTGATGACGAAAGCGGACGTGCTCCGGTCGGAGGTGTGTTCATAGCCCGCAGGGGGCTCGGGATTGCGGAAGTATCGTGAGGAGGGTCCGGCGGCGAGGAGTGTGGAGGGTTGTTTTGCTCGTTCCCGAACTGAGGCGGCTGTTCTGGATCCGAGAGCCCCAGCTTCTCGAAGTTTGCGGCTGTTACACGGGCTTCGCCCCTGTTGGCGCTTCTCGCCCCGCGTCACTCCTCAGAGAGCCACTTTGGATCCCCGCCATGGCATCAGCTGGGGCCAACCTTCAGGTATCCCTTTTCCTCTCCCGCCCCTTTCCGAGAGCCGGAGCCGAGGGGCGGCGCGAGCGGTGGGGTTGGGGCGAGGAGGAGGGAGGAAGCGGCCGCGCCCTGGCCGGGCAGGGGCGGGGCGCCGGGGAGCCGCTGGTGGGACCCTGGAAGCTCTGCCACCCGGGGGTCCCCGGCCGCGGGCTGTGGGAGACTCCTGAGTTGGTTGGAGCTTTAAAAGACGAGACAAAACAGCCTCGAAGCAAGCTGGGCAGGTCTCTCCAATAACTGCCAGGAAGAAAGTAAAAGCATGATTTTTGCAAAGCACTACTTGGACCAGTTCAAACTAGGATGTGGCTCTCTCTTACTTTCTTATAAAGCAAAGCCCTTCTTTTTGAGTTTGTTTGACGTGAGTAGAAAAATGAGAACGGCCCTGGAAGCTGTGGCTAGAGCCAACTTACATAATTCATTGAACGTATGTGTTTATGTGCACGCTCCCAAATGGCAGAATGTAAGATCAGGAAGTATTTTTAAACCTTTGTGGCTCCACTTCTCCAGGCCCAAGGTAATGAGCACAGTGTTATGTACATAAATGATGGGCTACTAAAATTGTAGATTCAGTCGTTAGTGCTTTACGGAATGGAATTCTTTGAGAAAACAAAAATTCTGTAAGGGTGCCTTCCATCTTCAAAGGATCTGTGATTTCAGTAGGGTTTGGAATGTGGCTTAGCCTCCAGGATTTCCAGCCTAAAAGGTCAGTTTGGGACAACAGAATAGCATGAAATATCTATATTGAATATCTGTCTTGGATTTACACTAGTTTATCAAACAGCAATATCGATCGACTGTTACAGATGTCAAATAGAAAAGAACTTCTTTACTCGAAATAATTGGTCCTGAGCAAAGACCACTCACGGTAGACCTATTTTAAACAGAGATCAAGTTTTTACCAATAAATAAATAAATAAAAGCAAGGGGAGACTGGTTTGCAGCTCTTTTCTTGAAAATCTTCCTTAAAAATATGAAAATAAATGTTTTATATTTTTTTCATAAAACGTTGCAATTGGAACTATGACTCATTTCTTAGAATAAAGAATAAAGTGCATAAAGGTTGTTTGTTGGATGTTCTCTAGTGAATCAGCTAGAGATTGACATTCACTGAAGGTATAGTTACTAGTGATAAACAGGAAGGATGTTGAGTAGTTTTATTAGGTGTTGGTTCAGGTGTGCTTTCTCAGTTAGCCTTTCGACCTTCTAACCTAGGAAATTTGGATGCAGAAGAGTCAAACAATGAAGAACTCTCCCACTGAATGAGACAGAAATCCCTGTAGCCAGATACTACAGGGAGTGTACACAACTAAAAATCAAAATTATGAAATAATTTTATGATACTATAATAGAATCATAGGTTAATGTGGAAATGTAGTGTGGAAGAGCATATCTTACTCTTCTGAGATCAAATGAGGAATGCTTCACAGAGGAGGTGATGTGATCATAGAAAACACAACTGTAATCATCTTCTGTATGTTTGATGTGATCTCATGTAATAATGGAATAATATTCCAGGTAAATATTATTCCAGTTTCACAGTATTAGAAACCTAAGCTTATTAAGGTTTGTGTGCCCAAAGATGTAATTAATTAATTAGTTTTAGTTAAGTAACTGGTTAATTAGTATTAAGGTTTTTTTTAATCCAGATCTGTCTACTTACAAGCCTGGCTTTTTCACTGCAAAATTCTGACTCCTTGGATGCTTTCCCAAGGAGATAAAAAAACAACTATGCACTCAGTAGTGTAATAAACTTTGCAGAGGTTGGAGGAAACTGCAGGTAATACAATATGAAATAAAACTTCCAAGTTGACTCAGTTCCTAAATATTTATTATGTCTACTCTGCCATGCATGTACTAAGTCCTGGGAAATTGTAAAACATATCTATCTATCTATCATTGGTGACCTTTCATAGCTTATGTGAAAACAGACATATTAAGTGGCTTAAGATACAGTGTGATCTTTGGAAAAATGTACAGGAGACAGTGGGAATCTATTAAGTAATGTAGGCTGAGCCATCTTAAGGATATTGGGAAGGCTTTACAGCAGGAGGACAAGTTCTCAAGAAGCTGGAATGTCACAAGAGAGAGTATAGAGTACAATGTATGCATACAGAGGCATGCCACTGAAGTCCATTGGGGTTGTGCCAGTAGTTAGTATGATGGGAATTCAGTGTGCAAGGTCGGAGGCACAGGCCTGAGGAGGTATGCCATATCATGAGGAGCCTTGTGTGCCACATACAAATGGTTGGTCCTCATCCATGGGGAGTCATAGAACAGTTTCAAACCATGGAGTAGCATGCTCATACTTTTGATTTAGAATCAAACTATCATTTGTATGTGGGGGTGGAGTAAACATGACTGGAAGCAAGCCTGGTGCACAGAAACCAGTTAGAAGGCAGAGGCCTGTGTGATGGGACATAGTAACTGACCAGATTAGTGTTGTACTTATTCGAATAAAGAAGAAAGGCTTGATCAAAGGAGAATAATCTTATATCTATAGTAAAAAAGTGAGGAGGGAGGAGGAATATGGGATTTCTCCCAGATTTCTGGATTAGATATCTTGAAAGGGTAAGAGTTGGTTCTGGGAATACAAAAAGAGGGGTACGTTTAGGGAGATGCAAAAATAAATTTAGTTCTGAACTTGCAGAATTTGAAGTGCTTGTGGGGACTATCCAAGAAAAATGCTCAGTGAGCATTGGGGAGTTATTAGCATAAAGATGGTAGCAGAGGTTGTGGACATAGGGAATCCCATCTTGGAGAGCTTACAGAATAAGAAAAAACAAGGAGTAAGGCAGAAACTCTGGGTTGTTGAGGTTTAAGGAAAGAGCAAAGGGAGCCTGAAAGACTCTAGACCAGGGTGAATGGTGTGATGGTCAGTCAGGAGACACTGTTAGGTGTTTGTTCTGGTGTTCTGCACGAGCCTTGAGAATCAGCAGGCAGAACACATTGCTGTGGAAGGAACAGGATATCAAGAAACCCGATGAACCTGGGGTACTCTTTGGGATTTTGCTGTGGAGGTGAAGAGATGGTAAGAGAGTCGGTAAAGAGAAATCTAGGGACTGAAGAGAGTTGGTTATTTGAATTCTGTAGATGTTAGTCTGAGGTAAGATTTAAACATTTTTCTGCAGAGGAGAGACCTAAACCCCCCCCCCCCAAAAAAAAAGGAGAATAGTAGAGTGGCATATCTCTGATGGAGTAAATGTCAGAGTGGAGGGGGGATGGGTTCTGGAGCATAGAGAAAGCATTAGTATTGTCAGACAAGGAACGGGACATTTTTTCTTCTGAGACATGTAATTGTAGAATTTACCATTTCCCAGGGTTTTCTAAGGTAAATACACCATAGGCTCCTAACCTGAAAAGGACAGTCCCAGATGTTCCCTATCTTGATTCTTTCATATTGATTGACTGGACCATGACTGACCATGGGGTAGTGAAGTCACTGTTTTTTGCCATCCCTCTGTGCCAGACTCATGCAAAAGTGAAGACAACAGACATAAGTAACTCCTGTCCTTATGGAGGTTACATTCCAGGGGGATAACCAAGCCACAAAAAAAAAAAAATCACAGAAGCAAAACCCACTTATGCGTACAGGTAAACATTTGGATGAATTTTAAACTTAGGAGCAATGTGAACAACTGTGTTTTAAGATGGAATAAATTTGATAGTCAGCCTAAAGATTATCGGTGTTAAATCATTGAGACATCTTACTTAAGGAGGGAGTAAACAAGTGAGTCCCATCGCAAACACAGAGGAACATATTTCATCACATGCCAGGAGGATGATCAACAGAGAAGCTGCTGGAGAGGTACAAGAAAATCAGGAAAATGGGGCTTGGGTATCAGTAGAAGATAGTCAAGAAGGAAATGAGAAACTTTATGGAATACAGTCAAGTCAGGATGAAGCCAGAGCTTGTCTTTGGGTCTGACACCATAGCCTTGATCTGAGCAGTTTTATTCATGTGATGAGGGTGTCTTATTCAGCTTTTTTGCTGCTGTGACTAAAGGATCTGACCAGAACAACTATAGAGGAAGGAAAGTTGAGAGCCCACAGTTTCAGAAGTCTTAGTCCATAGAAGGCTGGCTCCATTTCTCGCGTTCAGGATGAGGCTGAGTATCATGGAGGGGTGTGTGGCAGAGGGAAGCAGCTCACATCATGGTAATCAAGAAGCAGAGAGAGAAACTTCACTCTCCAGATACAAATATATACCCCAAACCATGCCCAATTTCCTCATCCTCCAGCCACACCCTACCACTTTAGTTAGTCCCATCAAGAATTAACTCACTGATTAGGCTAGGGATATAATCCAATCATTCCTCCAAACTTTCTTGCATTGTCTCACATGTGAGCTTTAGAGGGGCACCTCACAACCGTATCAGTGGGGAAGAGAATAGAGGCTAACCCCATGAGATTTGGGCTCTGAAAGGTAGCAGAGAAAAAGAATTAAGCTGAAGGGTGTGTTTCGAAGGAGGCATTTTGAAGGAGGGCTATTTGTGTGCTTTCAGAAATATTCAGTGTAGAGAAATTGTTAGAGATAACAAGAGACAGAATAACCAAAGGGAGGGAGATTTTTTTCACTCATTCAGCAATTTGAGTACCTACCTTCTGCCAGCACTGTTCTGAGGCTCGGAAGCTCCAAGTGAGGCTCTGTCCTCACAGAGCTTAATTAGTAAAGGAGAAGGCCTGTGAGTGAATACACAGGTAAATACAGTGATGGTGGGTAAGGGAGTGCAGGAATGAGGGGAAAGCTGGAAGCATGGGTGGAATACAGCCTCTGCTATGCAGATTAGGGAGGGCTCTCTGAATCTGCCAGCTGAACTAGGACTGGAGTGTTCTAAGAGAGGTCTGTAGTGCCCAGGCTGCCTGAGTGAAGGGGAGGTCTAGAGGGTTATAGCTAAGATCCAAACATAGCTGGGGCCATGGCCCTGTGAGGCCCTGTAGATGATGCTGCAGCATTTGAATTTCATTATTTACAGTAGGAAGCCATCAGCGGTTGCTATGTGTACTTTAGAATACAAGGGTGAAGGCAGGCTGATTGCCTCCTAGGCTAGGTGTAGTTTTGATAGATGTGATTGTGGATTGAACCAGGGTTATAACAACAGAGATGGTAAGGATTATATTCTGAAAGAATCATTAGCTCTCCTTAATCATACTAATGACATAGTTAATTTTGTTTTAAATGCAGAATGCTAACAAAACCAAGGGTGAAATGGGGGCATTTATAAGGAGAAAGAGTCTTAAAAGTTTAGCATATGCTATTCAGTACATAACAAGTGGCTATTTAAATAAAAATTCACTCTTCAGTCACATGAGCCACAGGGCTCAGCCATATGTGCCTGGTGGCTTCCATATCAGACGGTTACAGACATTTTCATCATTGGAGAAAGAATAGCTTCATCTAAGTAATTGTACAGTGTTTGAAGCTTAAATACCAACCATAAGAATTTCACTTTAAGCTGGATGTGATGACTGATTCCTATAATCCCAGTTATTCAGGAGGTTGAGGCTGGAGGATCACTTGGATGCACAAGCCCAAGATTAGCCTGGGCAACACAAGAAGACTGTCCCAAGAAAAAGGAAAAAAAAGAAAGAAAGAAAAAATATATATGTATGGAAAGAGTTTTGCTTTAACAAATGTCAATGTGGTATCTGACTGTGACACCACAATAAGAGCTGACTGTGAATGAGGGGAAACAAGTGGCTAAGGAAGTAAGTGACATAGCCTTTCAAAATAAGAAAATTATCGTGAAAATAAGAAAGAATTTATTTCTGCTGTGTGGCTTTACTACAGAGTCTTTGGGATACATTCTTATGTGACCAGTTTCTCCAAAGCAACAGTTGACCACATGCCAAGCTTCACTTCTTACATCGTGTCTAACTTACAAAACTTGAAAATTTACCTATTTGGACTATGAAACATGCAACTACAACATTTTATCATTTATAAAACAGTACCATTTTTTCCCTCTTATTTCTGGACAAAAGAAGCGTGCCCCAGTAGGAGACCTGTTCTCCCATTGACAATCCCCTCTGTATCCCATCCATGAGCAGCTGCTTCAGAATGTAATAGTCTTACACATGATTGTTCTGGGAATAGTTTGGATGATCATTTTCTTTTTTGTTGAGTCCTCTGTTGAATAATATAGTTTCACTACCTAAATTAACTTAGTTGGAATATTTTAATAAATCATGCTTGTTATTCATATATGTTTGTGCATATTTTTAAAAGTTAGATAGTTTTTAATGAAAATTTTTGAGATAATTGTAGATTGACATGCAGTTAGTTGTAAAAACAATACAGAGATCCAGTGTACCCTTTACCCAGTTACATCTTGTCAAACTAGTACAATATCCCTACCAGGATATTGACATGGAGACATTCTGCAATTCTTACTCACATTTCCTTACTTGGACTAGTATTTGTATGTATTTGTGTGCACTTTGTTACAGTGTGGGTTTTTGTATCCACCACAGTTGAGATAGAGAAAAGTTCCATCTGTAAGGTTCCATCATGTTGCTCTTTTATGACCACCATCATCTCTGTCTTTCCCACCCACCATCCCTGTTCTCTGATGTTAGTCAGTTTTTGTAGCTGTGATCAAAATACCCAACAAGAACAACTTAGAGAAGGAAAAGTTTATTTGGCTCATGGTTCCAGAGGTTTAACCCATGGTTGACCTAGTCCATGGGTCTGGGCGAAGCTAAGGCAGATCATGGTGGAAGGGTGTAGTGGAGGAGTGCTGCTCTGTTCATGACAGCCAGGAAGCAGAGAAAGAGGGGACACTTAATCCCCTCTATTTCCCATCCAGGGGCAGTGAACCTTTCCAGGGGATGCCCCCAGTGACCCATCTACTGCTCTGGCTATACCCTACCTATTACCGCCCAATTAATCCATTGAAACTTGGATGGACTGATGAGGTCACAGCTCTGATAATCTAATAATTTCACCTCTGAACATTTTGCATTAGCACAGGAGCTTAGAGAGACATCGCATGTCTAAACCTTAACACCTGACCAATTAACCTGTTCCCAGTCTCTAATTTTGTCATTTTTTGAGAGGTTTATATAAATGGAATCATAGCATACAATCTTTTGGGATTGGTGTTTTTTAGTCAGCATGATTTCCTCAAGATTCATCTAAGCTAGGTGTAACAGTAGTCATAGTAGTACTTCATGATATTGATCTACCATGGTTTGTTTAACCATGAATGAAACCGTTAATGTTCATGTACAGGTTTTTGGTTTTTTTTGTGGACATAAATCTCAGTTTCTCTGGGATAAAGACCCAAGAGCCCTTTTTCAAATGGTAATTGCATTTTTAGTGGGGTTTTTTGTTGTTGTTGTTGTTACATTGTAGCAAAAAAAATTTGTCTAGATTTTTCCCTTGTTCTGAGACTTTCTATGAGGCTGAATTCAAAGGTGATGGACTAATAAATTAGGCAGAAAAAATTTCTATTCAGCACACCATTCAGCCAGTGGCACAGATTTTGCTGGCGGGTTTTAGCCAAGTTTACTGTGATAATCAGGAGTGGAAAGCAGAGCAGAAAGACTTGAAAAACTTGCAGTTTGGCCAGAAAAGTATGAGTAAAAGTGGATAATACAGACACTAAAGAAATGCTAAATACTTTAAGCAGAGACAATAAGAAACGTGGCTTATGGGCATCCTAGGAATTGGCAAGACCACACCCTCTCAGGCTCTAGGGAGTAAAAGTAAAAATTCCTTTGAGCAGAAACCCTAGAGGTACCTGATTGCCCAGGGGCACTTTGGAAATTCTTTCACTTTGCTCAGCTGCCCACATTTTTAGTTGTGTAGACCGAATAGAAACAACCAATTTCCCAGAATGGCTGTACCACTTTATATCCCCCAGCAAAGTATGAGTGGTGATCCAGTTATCTGCATCTTCACCAGTGTTTGATGTTGTTACTATTTTTTATCTTAGCTACTTTTCTTTCTTTTTTTTCTTTTCTTTTTTTTTTTTTTGGTACCAGGGATTGAAATCAGGGCCACTTAACCACTGAGCCACATTTCCAGCTATTTTTTGTATTTATTTAGAGACAGGATCTAACTGAGTTACTTAGGGCCTCACTAAATTGCTGAGGCTGGGTTTGAACTCACAGTCCTCCTGCATCAGCCTCCTGCTGGGATTATAGACATGCGCCATAGTGCCTGGCTTTATTTTAGTTATTCTAACATGTATAATTATGTTTCATTAAGGCTTGAACTTGCATTTCTGAACTTGTTAATAATGTTAAGCATATTTTCATGTAGTTATTTGCCATAATACTCTCTTTGGTGAAATGTCTGTTCATGTCTTTTGCCCATTTTCTGATTGGATTCTTTCTTAACTGTTGTTTTTTTTCAGAGACCTTAAGGTAGTCTATATACTAGTCCCTTATCAGATGTTTTGCAAATGTTTCTCTCAGTCTGTAGCTTATCTTTTCATCCTTTTAGCAGGGTCGATTAGAAAACAAAAGTGTTTGTTTGACAAGGTCCAGTTTATTATTTTTTTCCTTCTGTACATTGTACTTTTGATATCAAATCCAAGAAGCACTCACCTAACCCTTAGACCCTGATGGCTGTCTGTTTTTTCTAAAAGTTTTATGATTTCATGTTTTATATCTAAGTCTATGATGTCTTTTGAGTTAATTTTTGTAGAAAGTGATAGGTTGAAGTCAAAGCTTCTCCCTACCCCTTATGGGTGTCCATTTGCTCCATCACTATTTCTTTAAAAGCCTGTCCTGATAGTAGAACATTTGACTAGCTGTGGCAGCCCCTGGTTTTGGTCCCCAATGAGAGAAACTAAAAACCTGTCATTCTGTCATTGACTTTTGTATCATTTTCAAGATTCACTTGGATACATTTATACAGATTATTTCTCATAGGGTTTTTAAAAAATTTAATATTATAAAGGTAGTTCATGTTCATAATGGATATTTTAGAAGATGTGGAAAAGTAGAAAATGAAAAATCCATAAAGTCTTACTCATCAAAAATAAGCTCTGTTAAATTTTTCCCATCTTTTTTCTTTGTCATTTTATTTTTTGCTGCTGTTGCACATAGTTGAACTTTTACTGCATATACAAAGTTTGTGTCCCGCTTTTTAAAACACCCATCAGAAACACTTGCCATGATATTACAGATGTTTCTTCATTTAATGCTCTTAATAATCCTTTAGTATTCTGTGTATGTTACTTAGGGCTTTACTAAATTGCTGTGTGGCATCCTTTTGCTGTTAAAAGTTTAAGTTTCCACATTTTTTTTTTTTTAAGAATTCTTATGTTTAATGTCTTTGCCCGGTAAATGTTTAGGTTCAGTACTGGGTTAAAAGCTTTGATATTTCATTGCACAGTTACTTCTGAAGGAGTTTTAGCCAATTAAATTTCTCCTGTTTCTGTATGCTCTAAATGGTGGCACTTAATTTTTAAGAATTTCCTTAAAGAGATTTTTTTAGAAATAGAAAAATAAGAGGCCCAGAATTGCCAAAGCTCCTTAACAAGAAAAGTAATGCAGAAGGCATCATAATACCAGACCTTAAATTATACTGCAGAGCTATAGTAGCAAAAACGGCATGGTATTGGCAAAAAAATATAGAACAGAATAGAAGACACACAGGCTATCCACATAAATACAGTTATCTCATAACTAGACAAAGGCACTATAAACATACATTGGAGAAAAGATAGCCTTTTCAACAAACGATGCTAGGAATACTGGAAATCCATATATAGTAGATTGAAATTGAAGCCCTGGAACTCACCCTGCACAAAACTCAAAGTGAATCAAAGACTTAATCAGAGACCCTGCACCTTCTAGAAGAAAAAGTAGGCCCAACTCTATCATATCGGCTCAGGAACAGACTTCCTCAATAAGACTCCTAAAGTGCAAGAATTAAAATCAAGAATCAGTAAATGGGATGGCATCAAACTGAAAAGCAAAGGAAACAATCAAGAATATGTACAGAGTGGGCTGGTGTTGTGGCTCAGCAGTAGAGCGCTCACCTCACACATGCAAGACCCTGGGTTCAATCCTCAACACCACATAAAAATAAATGAATAAAGCTATTGTGTCCAACTACAACTAAAAAATAAGATTAAAAAAAAAGAATATGTACAGAGAGCCTATAGAATGGGAGAAAATCTTTACCACTTGCACCTCAGATAGAGCACTCGTCTCTAGGATATATAAAGAACTCAAAAAACTTTAACACCAAAAAAACAAATAATGCATTCAGTAAATGGGATAAGAAACTGAACAGACACTTCACAGAAGAAGAAATACAAATGGTAAAAAAATATATGAAAAAATGTTCAACATTAGAGAAATGCAAATTAAAACTATACTGAGATTCCATTTCACTCCAGTCAGAATGGCAATTATCAAGAATACAAGCAAAAATAAATGTTGGCAAAGGTGTAGGGAAAAAGGTTCATGCATACGTTGCTGGTGGGACTGCAAATAGGTGCTACCACTTTGGAAAGCAGTATGGCGATTCCTCAGAAAACTTGGAATGGAACCACTGTGTGCTGCAGTTATCCCACTCCCCAGCATATACCCAAATCAGCATACTATAGTGAGGCAGTCACATCAGTGTTTATAGCAACTCAGTTCACAATAGCCAAACTGTGAACTGTGAACCGTGAACTAACATAGGTGCCCTTCAGCAGATGAATGGATAAAGAAAATGTGACACATATACACAATGAAATATTACTCAAAGAAGAATGAAATTATGGCAATTACCAGTAAGTGGATACAACTAGAGAATGTCATGCTAAGCGAAATAAGTAAATTCCAAAAAAACAAAGATCAAATGTTCTCATGTGGATGCTAACCCATAACAAGGACATGAAAGGAAGGGAAAGGGGACAGGAATAGGAAAGACAGAATGAATCGGACATAACTTTCCTATACTCATATATGAATATACATCCAGTGTAACTCTATAACATATTCAACCACAATGGGATCAAAACTGTAATGTGTTGTACCCCATATATGTATAAATGTCAAAATAACTCTACCGTCATGATTATCTAAAAACAACAAATAAATAAATTAATAAATAAATTTTAAAAATTAGGCAGAGATGTAACTAAGTAGTAGATTGTTTGCCTAGCATATGAAAGGCCCTGGTATTTTGGCACTACCAAAAATAATAATAATATTTCAAAATTATTAACTTCAAACTTTTATTTATGTTTGATGTTATTATTTTTCATCTCAAACAGAAAGCAATAGATCTTGCTAGCAAAGCAGCACAAGAAGACAAAGCTGGGAATTATGAGGAAGCTCTTCAACTTTATCAACATGCTGTACAGTATTTTCTCCATGTAATTAAATGTAAGCTAAAAGTTATTTTTTTATTTACAAACATGCAAAGGAAAAAATTACTCTATTTCATTTATAAAAATTGAAATACAAACCAGAAAATTTTGAACCATGCATTTGCCCCCCCCAAACAAATTCTACTTTCTTTCTAGTAACTATTAAGCACTCAGACTTAACTATCAAAAGTTACAGCTATCATAGTTTTTACTTTGTTTACACAAACATCTTAAAATGTCCATATTCAATGGAAACAGCTTTTTATTTTAATTATAGTATGCCCAAATTATATATAATCTGAATTTACTCTGTAAGCATATGCTTGGAAATAATTGTTTTTTAAAAAGGTTGGGAAACATTGTATTCTTTTATTTAACAACCTCGTATTGCACGTTGATCATGTGCCAAGCATTCTTCTGGGCACAAGAGATACAATGATGAGAGAAAAGTGGGTAAAAACCACCGCTCAGGGGCTGGGGTTGTAGCTCAGCGGCAGAGCACTTGCCTTGCACATGTGAGGCACTGGATTTGATCCTCAGCACCACATGAAAATAAATAAAGTAAAGATATTGTGTCAATATCAGAAAAGATCTTTAAAAAAAAAAAAAAAACACTGCTCTTATGGACCTTACACCTAATGCAGTTATATACATCAAGGTTGTCTTTTGAGCTTCCCTATTTAATCAAGAGGGCTTATGCCCAATTAAAGTGAAACTAAGAACATAATACACAAGCTGTATGGGGGCAATTCCTTGTATCACATGTATTGCTGAAGTAGACTTTTGAAAATAGCCCTGACATTCTGTTATGTAGTAAAATTACTATGTTGTTGGTACATATAATATATGAAATTTCCATCACTTTGTATACTCTTTGAAATAAAACTTACATAGACATTAATGGAAATAGCTAATACTGTTTCACTTCTGTTTATCTTTTATTTTTTATTAACATGAATGAATTTTTTTTGTGTGTGTGGTGCTAGGGATTGAACCCAGTGCCTTGTGCATGTGAGGCAAGCACTCTACCTAATGAGCTGTATCCCTAGCCCAACATGAATAAATTACACCTCTAATGGGGTTCATTGTGATACTTTAATACACACATAACAGTATGCACTGAGCAAATTTAACTCCCCTTTATCCACATACCCCCAACCTCTAACTGCTGTTCTACATTCACATTGTTTTTCTTACAATTGGTTTTGTGTGAGACAAGCAGCTTTAACTATTTTCAAAATGTAACCTATATAATATCAAATAATTTCTTATTTCTTAACTTAAAATTCCTGTTGTCTTGCTCAGTTCTTTTTTGTATCAAATTCATTGTTTGTCTCCAACCCTTTGGGGGGAAAAAATAGAAAAGAATTGATAATCATTGATTAACAGTGAGTTAGAGATGATCTTTTCCCTCTCCCCCAATGTAGAATTCCTTTGTTTAAAGGAATATGTCTTAAGAGTTTTAAAATATTTCTGTACAGAATACTAATGAAAATCTCATTCCCTTCAACAGATGAAGCACAGGGTGATAAAGCCAAGCAGAGTATTAGGGCAAAGTGTACAGAATATCTAGATAGAGCAGAGAAACTGAAGGAATATCTGAAGAAGAAGGAGAAAAAACCACAGAAGCCAGTAAAAGAGGGACAGCCAAGTCCAGCTGATGAGAAGGGGTATGTATTTCAGAGTGTTGGATTCCACTGTGTCTTTTAACTTTTCCTCTGTGAAATACATTTCTTTTGTTGCCTGTTTCTATCAGTAAAAGTTTTGTTGGGACACAGCCTCGCCCATTGCTTTACATGTTGTCCTCCAAGGCTGCTCTGATACTGTAAAAACAGAGTGGAGTTTTTGCAATAGATACTGTGGCTGCAAAACCTGGAATATTTACTGTTTGGTCCTTCAGAGATAAATGTTTCCTGACCCCTGGTTTAAGGGATGATACATCACCTAAGGTGACCCTCCATGACCACTTGCTAGTGATAGGGGAAGACATTTGTAAAAATGGCATGGAATGGCTTGGAATACCCTCTGACCATCATGTATATATTGAGCGTTAAAGTTATAGGAGTGACGTGTGAGTTAAATCTTTGACCATGTGGACAAAAAGAAAGATAACTTCAGTAATATAAATAATCGTTTGGATATCTTAGGCAAAGTTTTTTGATGTGAATTTGCATTGTATTTGCTTAAATTTCTATTAAATTTGTCACTGTGAAAACAATAACATAATTTATAAAATTGAAACTAATTATAAATTATAACCCATTTTATAAATTACAAAATTATAAATTAAAATCCATGTACAAATTATATAATTTATAAACTTTGAAACCCATTTTTGGAATATCTTCCTAGACAGGAAATACATCACTTATAGAGACAGAATTTATTTATTTGACATGTAATATATGAATGCCTAGCTCTGTGCTAAGCAGGTGGAACATCTTTCTAACCATATCCTTTTTGACTATTTTGCTGATTGATGCCAGAAGTGGTTCTAGGTGACACACTCTTAGGAGAAGAATGCTCTTTGCTGGGATGATTGGGACTGATTGGGGTGAAAGCAGCAAGATTTTGGTGAGCTTTAGAGGATATCATACAGTTGATGTTCGTAGTGGCACGGGTCCCTAGATAATCCCTGCAGTTACAAGGAATGAAAGTAACAGTGCTTTTAGAGACTTTGTGGCTTCTGATGTAGACCATTTTGAAGAACATGAGGATATAAGAACTAAACCTGATTGGCTGTTTCAAACTCCATAACAGGAAATTGGAGGTTTAAAGTTTTATATTCTCCGTTGAAGATATGGTTAGGGAATCAGGGCAGGAATTTTCTGTGACACTGGAGAATATTTTATCTTCTGCATCCACAGTATTAACATAACAAAACTCAGATCATGATTTCATTTTGGGAATTATTGAGTTTTTACTTGGTGTTTTTTACGTGAATGAGCATTGATGTAAGGCAGGAACTCCAACTTGAAATCAAAATACTGGGAAAAATTCAGTGCCCAGAGCCTCCAACTCTGACTGAGACTCTCTTGCCTACAGAAATATTTTGTCTTCCTCTGTCTATTGAGGCTCTTCCAGTCTTGTTTGAAGACCCTGTAATCATCTCTCCTGTACTGGTTATTGAGGGGTGCCAGTTTTTATCCTATAATAAACAGCAGGACTCACTTTGGCTAATTTAAACAAAAAGGGATTTGTTGCTGGCTATTGCCTTATAGAAATCTGAGAGTCTGAGAATAAAGCATAGATGCCATATCACTAGGAGAGGTACCCATTATGCCATGTGAGGACATGTAGTTATGAATTCATGTGTATGTAGATACGTCATGTTCAGATCCCACTGCTGCCAGTTTCCTGCCAAGTGCTGCCAAGGCTTGGAAGCACACAGTAAGACCTCTGCCACACTTCCTCAGTAAAACCAGTGCTTCCGTCTGAAGATTTGGTCTCCATGGAAGCAACTTCCACCTTTTTAGAGGAACTTGGGTCTCATGTGGAACCCTACCTATAAGGGAGCCTACAAAGGGCAGTTTTTTAAATAAGTACAACCTTTACAGTAGAAAGCATGATGAGGGTGGTTGAAGTGAGAGTTGCGTGAATCATTCCTATCTCACCCATAACCCTACCTAACCAAGGCAATCCCATTTTGGCATAAAACCTGTCAGAATTTTCATTTCCTTTATATTTTTTAAAATGTGATAATGCCAGATGAGTGTGGTGGCACATGCCTATAATACCAACTACTTGGGAGGCCGAGGCAGGAGGATTGCAAGTTTGAGACCAACCTGGGAAACAGAGCAAGATCCTGTCTTAAAATAAAATAATGAAAAGGGTTGGGAATGTAGTGCAGTGGTAGATTCCCCTGGGTTCAATCCCCAGTATTGAAAAAAATATATATATTTTTTGCCCTGTTTTTTATTTTGTGACTTTTTCACTCAACATTGTATCAGGAATATCTTTCTGACAAACTATTTCTTCAACATCATTTTTAAAGGTTGCAATGTGTTCTATCATATACTAATTGCTATAATTTAAGTTGCCAGACCAGGTGTGGAGCACACCTGTAATCTCAGGAGCTCCGGAGGCTGACAGGAGGGTCACAGGTTCAAAGCCAGCCTTAGCAAATTAGCAAGGCACTGTCTCAAAATAAAAAAATAAAAAGGGCTGGGGATGTGGTTCTGCAGTTAAATACTCCTGGGTTCAATCCTCAGTACAAAAAAATAAGATAAAAAGTCATTTTAAATTACTATATGTGAACTGCTGAGTTGCTCATTGTTCTTTGGGTTCAGTTAATTTTCATCAAGAAACCTCACTCATTCTTTGTAATTCTTAGACTAAGGGTCATAGATCTTGTACCTTAGATAATTAGTATTCTGGATTTTTTCTCCCTAGAACTAATTCTTGTTCCAAGTCATATTTTGCCTGGTCCTGATGTTTTATTGTTATTTGCAATTCCTTCTCTGTAATATATCTTAAATTCTTTGTGGAATAATGTGTGGAGCATGCATTTATAATTCATACATACATAAGTATATCATGGAAATTTGGAGATAGTTCTTGACTTCATTGTAGTCTTTTTGTTCCTTCCCTATTTATGCCTCCCTCTTAATTGATAATATACCTGCCTCTTATTTAATATAATATTAAGAGTAATAAAATAAACATAACTTTAAATGTGAATGTCTTATTTTGCCATTTAAGTTGCAAATATTTCAGGTTATTATTTCTTCATTTTTACATTATTTGATGGAAATGAGTGGTCATTTGAATGTATTAAATTCTTTTTATTAGGAATGACAGTGATGGGGAAGGAGAATCTGATGATCCTGAAAAAAAGAAACTACAGAATCAACTTCAAGGTTGCTTTAGATTTTATTATTAAACTTACTGTCTTCTTGAAAAGACTCATGGTGAATTTGTGTATTTTAATTGTTTTTTTCCCTTTCCCTCTATATTTAAATGAGGTTAAACTGTCATTTATAAGCTATAAAGAATTGAATAACTGTCTTTAACATGTGATAACGGTGTTCCCAGTTATCACATGTTGGCTTTGTTTAAAGTGTTTTTTATATGGTTTGCCCTCAGTGGTTTGATATAGTTTTTTTTTTCCCCATGGAATAAAAATATTGCTTGTTTTTATATCTGCCTTTAAAAGGCTATCAATCAACTTATTCTTTTTCATTTGCCCCCTTGTAGAGAAGATAGTATTTATAATATTAGCACACTACAAAATTTGAAGGCATTAAAATTTTGCTATTGTCAGAGGAAAAGAAAGAATTAGGAATTACAATTGGTTTTTATTGCCATTTCTTTGGCTGATTTGAAGATGGTTTATTTTGTGTTTCCTACTTGCTCTTCCTCATCTGCTTTTCATTGATCCTATTTACATGTATCTGTATATTTCTGTCTTAACTGTTTTACATGCCACACCTAAATAAGCCCATTTCATTCCATTCTGTAGTGAAGTACCGTGGCATAATGGAAAGAAAGTAGGTTCAGATCTGAATTCTACCTCAAACTTGATCACTTAAAAGCTCTCTAATTGTGGGAAAGTTTCCTAACCTCTGAGTCAGGGTCCCCATCTCTAAAATGGAAATTTATAATATTTTCTTTTCATGGAAGGAAAATAAATGACCGCAAATACATCATAATATTTTATATGACAAAATTTAGGGACTTGATAAATGGTAGCATTGTGTATGTAAAAAGGCATCTATTTAATTGTTGGCCTTCTAAACTGCTAAAATGTGATTGTTCTTTGATATGTTAGTTAATGTTTTTTTCCAAATTTAATTTTAAGCCCAATTGTTGGTAGTATGTATTTGTTTGTTTGAATCTTTTGAAATAGAATAAATGACAGCGAATAACTTTCATGATGCCGGCTCAGCCTTGGTTATTGAATAGTGAATATACCTAGCTTAACCAGACTTTTAGCCTTGCTGTACTAATCTCCATTTTGCCCATGTTTCTGTCTTACACATTCCAGCAAGATGTGTTGGAGAACACTTAGGATAGTACCTTGAAAGCAGAACAGTTGATGAGGACAGCTTTATGGAGAGAGAATCCACTGTGCATCCCACTGCCTGAAGCTGTGCTGTGTACACTGCATGTTAGCATTTATTAGGTTGTCCAGTGTTCTGTGACATGTGACCTTATTTCAGTTGTAAAGCAAGACAGTTTTTTCTTTCTGCTTTATTGGTTTTGATTTAGTTTCCCCTCTACTCCCTGGCCCCCTGCCCCTCACAAGAGAAAATCTAAAAAAGATTGTAGCTGTAGCTCAATGGTAGAGCACCTGCCTCACACATGTGAGGCACTGGGTTTGATCCTCAGCACTAGGAAAAAATAGATAAAGATATTGTGTCCATCTACAACTAAAAAAATATTTTAAAAGATGTAACCACTTTTTAATAGATATTTCTGTAAAATCTCTGACAGTTATAAGCATGAGAGATGTGAAAAAAAATACAAATGGTTAAAACATGTGAATGAGGAAATTTATTTGGAATGTCAGGATGAAATAAAATAAGAAAGGAGCCTCGGCCTTTCATTTATAATGTATAAAGTTTTTGCCACATTTTAATTTAATGATTTGGTAAGGGATTTTATAGTATAATATCCTTTTTCTGAATCATCTTCTTTTTCCTGAAATAAATCTTATGTTTCTGCTTTAAATTATGATATTATGTGTAATATATGGTTGTCAGAATTAAAAACAGGCTTATGATTTTTGTTACCTAACTTAGATATTTATTGACTTTTGAGGTTGAATAATGTTTTGATGTATGCATAATATAATCAAAGATTGGATAAATTTATGTAATAAGGTACATTCAATTATTTATATTCTTCAATTAATCCCACCTCCCCTTTTAAGGTTTTTTTTTTAGTTGCAGATGGACACAATACCTTTATTTTGCTTATTTATTTTTATGTGGTACTGAGGATTGAATCCAGAGTCTCACACATGCAAGGCAAGCACTCTACCGCTGAGCTACAACCCCAGTCCTCCCCTTTTTAGTTTTACAAACCATTAACTTTTGATATATAAGTTTTCATCAGTAAACATTCTAAAGTCACCTTTAATTTTGAGGACAAAGGTATTAATTAAATGTGAAAGTAAGCTTTTCATACTTTTAAAATTGCACAAAATCTTAGTTAGCTAGATGATTCACATATATAAAGTAAATTTGCTTTTGTATAACATAAAATCTTATTATATGATGTAGGTATTTTCTTCTGTGGAATTACTAATCTTAGTGGAGCATGAAAGAAAAAGTGAAGCTTTATATGCAAAAGTATTTATGATTTCATTTAATTTTAGTCCGACAAAGATTTTCATAATTAGAAAAGTTGCCAAATGGTCTTAGAATAATAGTTAATATTTTCTAACAAGCAGAAATGACTTATGAAACTAATTCCCTAACCAGTAAATTGTGTGATAGTGTTTTCTTATACTTAAAACAATTATATGTCATCTTAGAACAGGCTGCTTAGTAAAAAGTGTAGAGTTGAGCAATTTCTATAAACTAGAAAATTGGAAAAGCTTTTGATGAAAGATAACTAGAAAATTTTGCCAGTAAACTGTATTAAAAGGTCTTCTTGGAGTCTTCCTGCAACAGTTGCTATGGCTTTTAAATATATTGCATTCAGCAAATAAAATTATTCAAGTAACTTTGTTAATTTACAAAAATTATAACTAGGTCTATTTAGAAGCCACATGTGAAATCTCAGGAAAGTACTGTGGATCTATAAAGATACACATTCTCTTTTCCATCATCCACTTCTGCTTCCATTCCATTCCTTTCTGTCCTCCTTTCCTTCTCCCTTCTGTGTGTCTTCAGTTAAAGTTATTAAGTGTATTTTTGTCTCTGTGGTTGAAGAGAACATTAGATCACTTCTCTTTTGGTTCACGAGAAATAGTAAATCAACCCCCATTGAACCAAGTACATTTGATGCTCCAGAATTAATGTAGTCAAATATTATAACCACTTTATGTGGTGTTGGGTGCTTTTCCAAACACTCTTAATATTCATTGTCACTTGATTCTTACACTAACCTAAGAATTTTAGGTTACACTAACCTAAGTTGGGCAGGTAGTATTATTTCAACAAATAAGGAAGCAGAAGTAGATAAGTGTCCTACCCTAGGTTATCTAGCCACTTACCCAGGTTCCTTACTCCTGCTGACTACTCCCAACAGTTACTACTTCTTCATTCCATTTTTAAAGAGTCATGACATTCTTTCATAGATGAAGTTTTTTTCCCATCTTTTAATTTAATGGTTTGCTGATAAATTTCATAGTATAATATTTTTTTGGATCTTTTTTCCTGAAATAATATTTTAAATCTTTTTCTTTTTAGTTTATGACATTGAGTAAATGATTTTATAGTTTTTAGTACACAGAACTTTTCCAGACAGATACATAATACATTTCCTTTAACATTATTTCATGCTATTTTCCAGCTTTGATGAGATTAATTTAAAGATGACATAATTTTGTAGGTGCCATTGTTATAGAGCGACCAAATGTGAATTGGAGTGATGTTGCTGGTCTTGAAGGAGCAAAAGAAGCACTTAAAGAGGCTGTGATATTGCCGATTAAATTTCCTCATCTTTTTACAGGTGAGATGACTTTTAATTAAATTTTATCTGGCGATTTTTTTTAAAAGAAGGCATTAGTGACTAAAGTATAAAAAACATTGTGAATTCTTGTCACCATATCATGAATTTTTATCTTAAATTCTGATAGTTATAAGTCAGTGATACATCTATACACAAAGATGTTTTATTTCTTATATGTAACTATGCTTAAGCAGAACAACCTATATATCAATCAATAGGGCAAAAGGCAAATTACTAACATTCAGTGGAGTACAATTCACTAAAATATAGTGTATATCTGTTAATAAATTTAAACCTGTACTATAATTAATTGAAGGATGTCTACATCTATAAGATCAAAAAACAAGTTATAAAATGCATATAGTATGGTTCCTTGTTTATTAAATAAATGGGTATGCTAAGAAGTGGTTGACTTTATGTTTGCTAATGAGGTAAAATTATAGATGATTTTTACATTTTGTTTTGTCTTTCATCTGAATTTTTTGCAATAGTCATGCTTTAGTTTTTAAAGAGTATTTCCATTTCTTAAAAAGTGAAGAATTAACTTCACAGCTTCAGGTGAAGTACATATCCTCTAGGGACAAAGGGACAATTCATTATCAGAGTGTTGCTTAGCCACCATCTGGAGAAAACTCAAGCTCTGGCTCAGGCAGTCAGTGCCCTGTCTGTGCTAACCTTGCCTTCAGATCATCCCTTTTGTGACTGATGACCTGTGTCTATGATATGGCTACACCCACAGTCCAACGTCTAGCAGAGGTGTTTCCTTTTGAAAACAAGCTGGTTTATATAGAAAGCAAATCTGTGATGTTGGCCTCAAACTGAACAGGTCCAGACAGTGAAGTCGCATAGAGCAGTGATGAAGAAAGCAAAGCACCTGTGGGCCTCGCGTTGTCCACCTAGCTTCGGGGTGCACCTTACAGCCTAACTTCAGGAACACGAGACACACAGTATAAGTTGGCAACATAGTGCTATAAAGGTACAAAAATGTGGTTGAAGTCATTTTCTGTTATGTTACTTTGCCAGTGTTGCCCAAATGTGAGTCATTTGTGTATCATCTTCATGAATTTTTCCATGTATGTGTATCATTATTATTTTTAAAATATTTTTTTTAAATTGCTCACTTTTTAGAACAAGCTTTTTATTAAAGTATGGCATAAATACAGAGAGACATGCAGGAACCCGTAAGTGTTCAGCTTCTTTAATTATGACAAAGTTAGTATGCCTATGTACTCATTCCCAGCATGAGAAATGTTAATATTGTCAGTAGCTCAGTGTTTGCCCTCTGCTTCTGTCCTCTCCAGAGGTCAGCAGTCTCTCTTGACTTTTAACAGTATAGACTACTTTGTCTGTATTTGAACTCTAAATCACCTTACTTACTTTTGCTGAGTAACATTAAAGACGTTTCTGTCTACTATAAATGAAAAAAAAGTATCTAACACATTAAAAAGACAACTATATTTAAAAAGTATTTGTATACCACTCTGCAGTATTTCATCTGATATCAGTGGTATTTGTGCTCTGGTCAGGGAACACTTGACTAATTTTCTTATATTGAAAAGAGGAAACCTGGCGTGGTGGCGCATGTCTATAACTCCAGCAACTCAGGAGTCTGAGGCAGGAAGATCACAAGTTTGAGACCAGCCTCCATAATTTAGTGAGACCCTGTCTCAAAATAAATAAAAAGGGCTGAGGGTGTAGCTCAATGATAAAGCACCCCGGGGTTTATTCCCAGAACCACCAAAAAAAAAAAAAAAGGAAAATAGAATTCAAGTAAAAACTAAGTTTTTTATAACAACAAAGATAATAATATTTAGGGGGTTTTGTTTTTAATGCTGAGATTGAGCCCAGGGATATCTTACTGCTGTGCTATATCCCTAGTCCTATTGGGTTTTTTTTTTTAGAGAAAGGGTGTCACTAAGTTGTCAAGGCTGGCCTTGAACTTGTTATTCTTCCACCTCATCCTCCCAAATAATGTTTACATTTTGTTAGTGATCTACACATCATTCTGGTAGACACTGTGTGTCCATCCACGTTTGTATACCTAGTAGTATTTTAATGTGTATTTGATATTTTATTGCCAGCTATAACAGCTTGATTTACTTTAGGCAGCATTGTAATTTCTTATTAGCAAAATTGAGGCACAAAGATTGATTTGTTCCCTTGTTACATTGTAACGAAACTAGATTTAAAATTAGAGCTCCCATATCATTCTCCAACCACCAGTTATAATACCTACCTTATCTTCCCTATGGATTCAAAAATTCAGCAAAACTTTGAAATCATCTAAACTGTTAGGTTCATTCCTCCAAAGGTCATACATATTTTTAAAAAATTCTTTCCAGCTGCCCTTCCTTTATGGATGCAGTTTCCTGCAATATCTAGGTGCTGAGCAGTGCACACAGCAGATAGTCAGAAAATGACCTCTAGCCGGACTCTTTTCCCCACTAGACTTGAAGCCTGCATAGGTAGAGATCCTTCTGTCTTGCACATGCTGATTTTCAGTACGTATTGGTCAAATGAATGAGCAATCAAATGACATTCTTACTAGGTTTATATTAGTGTAAATACACTTTTGACAAAGTAGTCTCTAGAAAAAGCAAATGCATTTAGGACACACTTACGTCAGATTGATTTATTTTAAAATACCTTTTTATGCTTACAAGTTTAGAGTGAAAACCTTTTCACATCATTCTTCAGTATGAGTATTGTCTATAGTAACTGAGTAACGGTCTTGGAATTCTCACATTATTTTTCTAATCAAATTTTAGGCAAAAGGACCCCTTGGAGAGGAATCCTATTATTTGGCCCACCTGGAACAGGAAAATCCTATTTAGCCAAAGCTGTAGCAACAGAAGCAAACAACTCAACATTTTTTTCAATATCTTCCTCTGACCTTGTTTCTAAGTGGCTAGGTGAAAGTGAAAAGTAAGTAGTAAATCAAGTTTTTTTAGTTTTTTCTTTGCCTCTTAGTTACTATATTAATCTGTAAAATTATATCATTAGTAGATATTCAGAGAAGCAACATAATGTAGTGGTCAGCTGGGCACAGTGGCACATGCCTGTAATCCCAGCCACTGGGGAGGCTGAGTCAGGAGGATTGCAAGTTCAGTGCCAGCCACAGCAAAAACGAGGCACTAAGCAACTCAGTGAGACCCCATCTCTAAATAAAATACAAAATAGGGTTGGGGATGTGGCTTAATGGTTGAATACCCCTGAGTTGGATCCCCTGTTCCCCCTCCAACAGAAAAAGAGTTAGTCCCATAATGCATCATTCCATAATTAAGAATTATCGGAAAAAGTGCATTAGTAAAAATTGTAAAATGAATTATCTAGCTATTGCATTCTTGTAGCATTGGTATATTGCTTTGCTTTAGTCTCATATTAGTTTTTTAGATTCTGAAAATTTTTGTTTTTAGACTAGTTAAGAACTTATTCCAGCTTGCCAGAGAGAACAAGCCTTCTATTATTTTCATCGATGAAATTGACTCTCTCTGCGGTTCAAGAAGTGAAAATGAAAGTGAAGCTGCACGAAGAATTAAGACTGAGTTCCTGGTTCAAATGCAAGGTAGTAATGCTGATTTTCAAAATAGCTTCTGTCTATTATATAACCATTATTAGAACAACAGTGGGCAATAAATTTAAGTAGAATTTCTTCTTTCTAACATTCTTTCTTTATGCCATGTTTCATTCTGATTGTTTTCCTATGCATACATAATTTTTAACCAGTTGTAATTATCTTATAGGACTCAGTTAATTGAAATACCAGATAATAATGTATACACTTATACCAGGAACAATATCAGTCAAGGAAATATTTTGGAAAGAATATAAATGCCTAAGTCTTTGTCCCATTTATGTGGTGCTGAGGATTGAACCCAGGGCCCTGCACATGCTAGGCAAGTGCTCTACCACTGAGCCACAATCCCAGCCCTTGAGTTTTGTGCATGGTGAGAGATAGGGGTTTAATTTTATTTTGTTATATATGGATTTCCAGTTTTCCCAGCACCATTTGTTGAAGAGGCTATCTTTTCTCCAATGAATGTTTTTGGCATCTTTGTCTAATATAAGATAATTATAATTTTGTAGGTTAGTCTCTCTATCTTCTATTCAGTACCATTGGTCTACCAGTCTGTTTTGGTGCCAATACCATGCTGTTTTTGTTACTATTACTCTATAGTATAGTTTAAGGTCTGGCAGAGACCCTGTGTCTAATAGAAGAAAAAGTAGGTAGGCCCTAATCTCCATCATGTGGGATTAGGCCTAACTTCCTAATAAGACTCCTTTGACACAAGAATTAAAATCAAGAATCAATAAATGAGATGGACTCAAACTAAAAAGTTTCTTCTCAGCAGAAGAAACAATCTGGGGCTGGGGATGTGGCTCAAGTGGTAGTGTGCTCGCCTGGCATGCGTGTGGCCCAGGTTCGAGCCTCAGCACCACATACAAAGAAAGATGTTGTGTCCATCAAAAACTAAAAATAAATATTTTTTAAAAATTCTCATCCTCCCCCCCTCCCTCCCTCCCTCCCTCCTTCTCTCTCTCTCTCTCTCTCTCTCTCTCTCTCTCTCTCTCTCTCTCTCTCTCTCTTAAAAGAAAAAAAAAAAAGAATCTGTGAGGTGAATAGAGAGCTTGTATCTTGGGAGCAAATCTTTACCCCTCACACATCAGATAGAGCACTAATCTCTAGGGTGTATAAAGAACTCAAAAAGTTAAACACCAAAATATGAATAACCCAACAATAAATGGGCCAAAGATCTGAACAGACACTTCTCAGAAGATGATATACAATCAGTCAACAAATATATGAAAAAATGTTCATCATCACTAACATTTAGAGAACTGCAAATCAAAACTACTCTAAGATTTCATCTCACTCCAGTCAGAATGGCAGCTATTATGAATATAGACAACAATAAGTATTGGCAAGGATATGGGGAAAAAGGTACACTCACACACTGCTGGTGGGACTGCAAATTGGTGCAACCAATATGGAAAGCAGTATGGAGATTTCTTGGAAAATTGGGAATGGAACCACCATTTGACCCAGATATCCCTCTCCTCAGTCTATACCCAAAGGACTTAAAAAAGGCAAACTACAGGGACACAGCCACATCAATGTTTATAGCAGCACAGTTCACAATAGCTAAACTGTGGAACCAACCTAGAGGCCCTTCAGTAGAGGAATGGATAAAAAAAAATGTGGCATATATACACAATGGAATATTACTCAGCAATAAAAGAGAATAAAATCATGGCATTTGCAGGTAGGTGGATGGAGTTAGAGAAGATAATGCTAAGTGCCAATCCCAAAAAACCAAAGGCCGAATGTTTTCTTTGATATAAGGAGGCTGATTCATAGTGGGATAGGGAGAGGGATCATGGGAGGAATAGACGAACTCTAGATAGGGCAGAGGGGTTGGAGGGGAAGAGAGGGGGCACAGGATTATAAATGATGATGGAATGTGATGATCATTATTATTCAAATTACATGATTGAAGACATGATTTGGTTTGAATATATTTTGTATACAACCAGAGATATGAAAAATTGTGCTGTATATGTGTAATAAGAATTTTAATGCATTCGCTGTCATACATAAATTTTTAAAAAGTGGGAGAAATTAACAAAACAAAAAAGGAAAAGTATTCATCTGTAATCTAGGAGGTTTGATTCTTGGGAATATTTGCATTATATTATACTAATATGACATTTGATTGAGCATAGATGGTTTTTCAGAGAGACTCAAGATGAGGCACTTCAATGCTGAATCACTACATTTCTTAACAGAACATACAGACAGTTTTTTAAAAACACCATAATGACCCAATTATTTAAAATATTACCTATTTTAATACAGGGGTTGGTGTGGACAATGATGGAATTTTGGTTCTGGGAGCTACAAATATACCCTGGGTTCTGGATTCTGCCATTCGACGAAGGTATGACATTCAGTGAAAATCCTTCATATAAAATCTTTATATAATGATTACTATACAAGTACAAATAACATAAGTAGATGTTTTAGTAAAAGAAAAATTAAGTCAGTAATTGTTAAGTTGAGTATGAAAATTCAGTTATAGGGAAGGTAGGAAGACTTCACTTTTCACTGCTTCATAACTCCCTTGAATTTAATTGTGCATGGTTAAAAAAAAAAAAAAAAAGCACTTCAGTCCTTGCCACATTTATCTCATTCATGGTTTGATTTGCCAATATGCTAGATTACCAGTCAGTACCAAGAAAGGAAATATGTTAGGTACTTTTGAAAAATAGCCTGATTCCAAACCCATCTCTAAAAGTAACAAAAACTTTTAAAATCTCATAGCCATGGAGAGTTACCTAAAGGAGAAAAGTCTACAAAGACCAATTAAGTTGTCCTTCATCACTTTCTCCCTATCTCCAAATACTGAAACTCTAAGTATGCAAAATGACTATTAATAAAAGCATAGTATTTGTTATTTATGATATAAGATTTTTTAATATACTCATTATAATAAAGCAGACATGTTATATAATGTTTATTCTGTAAGAGTTTGACTAATTTTACTATTTTAAATTTAGAAAATTATTGTTATCTCTGTTTTATTATGCATTAATTCTTTGATCAAGAGATCAAAGAACAATTTTTTTAGAAATATTATTCTGTAGGATATATCTTTTTATGTCATGAATTCCAGGCATATAATAAGCCTGGTGCAGTGGCACACACCTATAATCCCAGCATTTCCAGAGGCTGAGTCAGGAGGATTGCAAGTTAAACGCCAGCCTCAGAAACTTAGCCTGTCGCAAAAATAAAAGTACTGGCAATATACTTCAGTGGTAAAGAGCCCCTGTGTTCATTCCCCAGTATACAAAATCAGTGAATTCCAGGCATGTAAACACTATGGCCAAAATTACCCAAAAATTGTATGAGAAAGATTCCAAACTGATTTCCTAGCTATTTTACTTTTACTTTTTTTTTTTTTTTAATGTGTCCTTTATTTAACCTAAATGCATGTTTAAGTCTGGCACATTGTTCCAGTTGGTATAACTGAGAATGTTAAATATCTGTTTCTTCTTGAAAAAACCCTAATTTTCAGTTAAAATTAGTATGTTTTAATATCCTTGATATTATTTTTTTTAAGATTTGAGAAACGAATTTATATTCCTTTGCCGGAAGCCCATGCCCGAGCAGCAATGTTTAAACTACACTTGGGCGCCACTCAAAATAGCCTTACGGAAGCTGACTTCCGAGATCTTGGGAAGAAAACCGAAGGCTACTCAGGAGCAGATATAAGCGTCATTGTACGTGATGCACTTATGCAACCTGTTAGAAAAGTGCAGTCAGCTACGCATTTCAAAAAGGTAAATAACTTTTCATGTGTTTTTAAAATGAAGTTTTAAGACCATCATTAGTTTGTCTTCAGAGGAGTTAGAGTTCAGTGTTGTATAATAATATAATAATTGGGTTTATAGAATAGACTTTTTTTGTTGTGTTGAAAATAAGTTCTCCAATAAAGTTTTTTAATAACCATGGATAGGGCTAGGGATGTGGCTCATGCGGTAGCGCACTCGCCTGGCATGCATGCGGCCTGGGTTCGATCCTCGGCACCACATACAAACAAAGATGTTGTGTCTGCCGATAACTAAAAAATAAATATTAAAATTAAAAAAAAAATAACCATGGATAGTCCTAAAGTGACTTAAGATTTTCTAAGTAATAACTTGAAATTTCTCCATATAATTTAGACATAGGTGTACAAATTTATATAGTTGTAAGGCTGCTGCTGATGTAGCTAGAAAAACCTTGAGCAGAATTGGTACATTTATACCTGAAGAACAATAATACAAGCTCATGTCTATTAGATATTCCCATTGTCTTGCACTGCACTCTACTCTTATTATTTTATTTGGTCCTCACAAAAACAAAGAGGTGCACATAGCCATTCATCTGTTACTCGGATCTAACACAGTTTGTCTAATGTATTACAACCAAAATGGGGCAGAGGTGTGATCAAGTATACTGAAATCACAACCATTTTGCTGTCCTGCCATGCACTTTTTCACCTGCTTGAGGAAGTTGGAACATAGATGGCTAAGATAACAGTGTTGTAAAAAGACCTGGTCTTGAGATCCTGACTTAAGTAACAGTGGACTAGGTAACTCAGTCCAGCCATCTTGAGGCTTGAGGGTAGTAATATCTAGTGTTACTCATAGTAGTATATGTGACAGTTTATATATATATGTGTGTGTGTGTGTGTGTATAAATAAACTATTAGAAAAGTAATCACATAGTATATAAGACCAATATACCATACTAAAGTTTTTCTTTTTAAAGTTAGAGCTTGAATTAAAATTTTAACTTAAAGCCAAGAATCATGGTTTACCTATTTAAGTCTCATTTATCTAAAATGGAGATAAACATTGAAGTGCTGTTGTGAGAATAAAATGAAATAATATTCATAAAACACTGTTTGTGCTACCTATTTATCTTCTTCAGCCATTTCTTTACCAAGAAATATAGTAAGATCAGGATTAAGTTGATGCCACAGCCATTATATTTCCTTTAAATTCTCTTTGACATTTGGAAACAATAAATTTTTATCCAGAATTTATCACTCCATTTTATGTCTTAACTACCAGGGTCAGGACATATAACCATGAAGAATGGTCCTTGTTGGTAGCATAAAAGTGAAGCACCCAGATTGGTTTTAACACTGGGGCTTTGGATTACCAACTACAGTAGATATCTCTGTGGTTCCATATTTTCCACTGGGTTCCCCCCACCTGGTTCTTTTTTTTTTTTAAAGAGAGAGTGAGAGAGGAAGGAGAGAGGAGAGAGAGAGAGAATTTTTAATATTTATTTTTTAGTTCTCGGCGGACACAACATCTTTGTTGGTATGTGGTGCTGGGGATCGAACGCGGGCCGCACGCATGCCAGGCGAGCGCGCTACCGCTTGAGCCACATCCCCAGCCCACCTGGTTCTTTTTTTAACATTCAGATTCATTTTAACATTATTATAAAGGCATGGAATATAAATTGCTCTAATTCAGTCCCCAATACTCCCCCTTTCCCTTGCCTCCCCCACCCTCCACTACTAGTTCTCTTTCTTCTGCTCTACTGATCTTTGTGCTATGTACTTAAAGGGTTGTTGGGTTTTTGTTTTTTTTATTGTTTGTGTATTTAGTTTGTGTCTTATGGACATACATGATGGTGAGGTTCACTGTGGTATATTTATATATGTACATAAGGAAGTTAATTTAGATTCATTCCACTTACCTGGTCCCTGCCCACCTGCAATCTAGTCCACTGATTTTTTTTTTTTTAACTCCCCCCAAACCGCTCCCCACCCCCCACCGCTACCTTATTTTAGACTAGTTTCTCCGTGGCAGACAAAACATTCAACCTTTGACTTTTTGGGTCTGGCTTATTTTACTTAGCATGACAGTCTCCGGTTCTATTTATTTACCAACAAATTCCATAATTTCATTATTCTTTATAGCTGAGTAATATTCCAATATGTATATGTACCACATTTTCTTTATCTAATCATCTGTTGAAGGGCATCTAGGTTAGTTCCATAGCTTGGCTACTATAAATTTTGCTGCTATAAACATTAATGTGGCTATATCCCTGAAGTATGCTGACTTTAGATCTTTTGGATATATATATCAAGGAGTGGGACAGCTGGGTCATATGGTGGTTCCAGTCCTACTTTTTTGAGGAATCTTCCACAAGCTTTCCAGAGTGGTTGCACTAATTTGCAGTCCCACCAACAATATATGAGTATACTTTTTCCCCCACATCCTCACTAACACTTGTTATTATTTGTATTCTTGATAATTGCTAGTCAGACTGAAGTGATATCAATGTAGTTTTGGTTTGCATTTACCTAACTGCTACTGATGCTAAAGATTTTTTCATATATTTCTTGGCCATCATTTTCTCTGTTTTTAAGGCCAACTATTTCAATTAGCAAGAATTGGTTTGCCCTTTTATTAATTTACTTAATCATATGTCTGAAGTGTAAATCTGGGCTCAGAGTTACAAGAAGGTACAGCAGCTGAAAAAGGAAAAATACTTTTGACTTCATGCAGCTGTAATTTGGAAAAGGAAAGATAGACAGTCGAATATACATAAGTAAACTGAGAATGCGTATTTCTCCACACCTGCACCAATCCTAAAATAATACTTAAAAGTTGATCATGATAAGACATACATGAAAGCAACCCCAATTTGATACAAATCTATTGCTGTCTGAATAGTATCATGTGACTCTATGTCACAATGCTTCATTTTCTGGATATTGTTAAAATTTTATTTTAACAAGTTATGTATCAAAAATTGTTAGCATTTGATTTTGTACTTATATTTGGAAAAGGTTTTGTTAAAAGAGATAAAAGATTCAGTAATTTCAGACTAAAGTTGCCAGGCATCACATTTCTCGGCCATGAAAATAGTAACTTAAAAAATTTTTTAACTTGTCTATTTTTGATCTCTAAGATTACTATCACTTAATAAGCATTAGAGGAAGCAAAAGGAAAGTATAGCTACTGTAACTATTTCTTCCTTAACCTCCCCATAATACAATGTATTATAAACATAATCAAAATGTAGAAAAAGTCAAGAAAAAAATTTAAATCAGCCAAAATCTGTCCTAAAGTAAAAATTTTAATGCAACATAAAAAAAAATATTAATACACTTTTAGTTTTCCTGTTAGTGACCTAAGTCTTGATTTTTATTTAATTTGTTCAAGTAAATGTTTCAATTGGTGGTTTCTTACAGGTTCGTGGACCTTCCCAAGCTGATCCTAACAGCATTGTAGATGATCTGCTGACACCGTGCTCTCCAGGCGATCCCGGTGCCATTGAAATGACATGGATGGATGTCCCTGGAGATAAACTTCTGGAACCAGTTGTTTCCATGGTTTGGAATTTTATTTGTTCTTAAGAAATATTTTATTTTATTTTTTTTTAATCTTTTTTTTTTAAGAGAGAGAGGCAGAGAGAGAGAATTTTTAATATCTATTTTTTAGTTTTCGGTGGACACAACATCTTTGTTTGTATGTGGTGCTGAGGATCGAACCCGGACCGCACGCATGCCAGGCGAGCGCGCTACCGCTTGAGCCACATCCCCAGCCCCATTAAGAAATATTTTAAAACATTATATTGTATAAAATTTGCTAGAAATGTTAATATGTTTAAGCTCGTTTACTTAATACTATTATAAAAATTATAAAGATAATTTATGTTTTTTTGGTTTTGTTTCTTTGGTACTGATATTGAACTCAGAGGCACTTAACCACTGAGCCACATCCCCAGCCCTTTTTTTAAAAATATTTTATTTTGAGATAGGGTCTCACTGAGTTGCTCAGGCCTTGCTAAGTTGCCAAAGCTGGCTTTGAACTCACAATCCTCCTGCCTCAGCCTCCCGAGCCGCTGGGATTACAGGCCTGTGCCACCACGATCGGCAATAATCGACCTTAATCAAACTTAAAATATAAAAATGATTATCTTTAAAATATTTTCTTGGGACATGAACTTTAAGTGAAAAAGCTGCTTTTTGTTTGTTTTGTTTCAGTACTGAGGATTGAACTCAGGAATGCTTTACCACTGAGCTAAATACCCAGCTCTTTTGGTTTTTTATTTTGAAAGGGAGTCTTGCTGAGATGCCCATGCAGGCCTCTAACTTGGGATTCTCTTGCCTCAGCCTGCTTAGTCTCTAGGATCATAGTCACTGGGGTTATGCTATGGGCAAAAAGCCTACTTTTAAAACTACAGTTCTCTGATTTTATAGGTCTTAAAGCTGGATCATCCCCCATAAAGCTCATATATAGTATATAAATTATTTTTAAGACTCACATTTTTCAAAATAACCAGAAATGTTAATTATAGTATGTATAATGGGTATTTTTCTGTTTTACTTCTCAAGGCTCCATGAGAAGTATAAATAATAGAGATTTTAAAAATTTTAACTGAACATTTTTAACTTTTTCTTTAAAAAAAAATTTAATTGCCTAAACAGTTTTAACCACAAAAAGTATATTTCTTTAGTTTATAGTGCAGGAATTAAAATGATTTTTATAAGGTATATTTTTAGAGAACTTAGGATTATTGAAAAGTTATGTTTATTATTGTTTGTTTTCTTATTGATGAATTTTTCAAAATTTTCTGCTTCAGCTAAAGGAGCATTATGATAGGTTTAACAGTAACTTAGAAGAAACTTTCATGATATATATAGACAGACATAACAGACAATGTAGACATATGCACATACATGTTTGTGTACATATATGTATGTGTTAATTATGCTTATCTGCAAAGTTGTTCAGAAATCCTTTTTTGTTTGAATCTTTGATGTGTTGCTATTAAAAGTTTTTATAGGCTGTTCAACAGCTTTGAAGAATTTACAATAACTTAACAATGGTCTTTTTCATCACTTTTCCTTACACAGTTTTATAAGAGACATTTTTTTTTTGTTTGCTTGTTTTTTGTTTTTTTTTTTTAAAGAGAGAGATTTTTTTTAATACTTATTTTTCAGTTTTCAGTGGACACAACATCTTTATTTTTATTTTATGTGGTACTGAGGATTGAACCCACCGCCCCGCGCATTCCAGGCGCGTTACCGCTTGAGCCACATTCCCAGCCAAGACAATTTGTTTTTCAGTGTATCTCTGATATTAGCATATTTTCTTATATTTCAATCTTAAGAGTAATTTTTTAAAATGCTGGCTACTTGATTTTGAAATAATATTAGTCTGCTTCACTTAAAGTACAAATGACTGCCCTACGGAAATGTATTTTTGTGGTAAAATTGTAGTAAAATTCAGTAAGTGCAATTTAAAAGTAGTAATAATTTTACTACAAAAAACATTTCTATAGTTTATATTGGAAGATTTAAAGTAATTTATACGATTATATGATGATATAAGGAATATTTAGAGAGAGTGATTGAAGAGAGATCTGTAGTAAACTACTATCTTCCTTATGAATTTGTATAAACTGAGGGAACATCAGAAAACCATAAAGCCAGAAATTACATCCTGACCCAGGTGTAGAGAGTCTTAAAACCTCAGGCTGATGGGGTCGTCCTTCTCATGGGTATCTGGGAGCATTGGAGGGTTAGATCAGGACCAGGGAAGAAATTGAAAGTTTCTACACCAAGGAATGACATGATCTCAGATGTTCTCCAGAAAGAATAGGGAAACTTGTCATCAGTAGCTTATGGCACTGTGCATATTCATATTTTACTTTAAAGTTGGTAACGATAATGATGATGCTTCCATGTTGTTTGGTTTATTAGATCTGTCATTAATACCATCCTCACATTCCTCTCCCTGACAGTCGGATATGTTACGGTCGCTATCGAATACAAAACCTACAGTCAATGAACATGACTTGTTGAAGTTAAAGAAGTTTACAGAAGATTTTGGCCAAGAAGGCTGAACCAAAGACAACAAGGAAGATGTTTACCATATGTATTCTTTCTTTCATAGATACTTTTGCCTTTCTTGGGTGGCATCAGATTATTTCCAGTTAAGCTCTTGTACTACAGGGAAATATACATCTCACTTCAGATTCCTTTAAGTTTTATACTATACTTTCTTCCATTACTTATTAAATACTCCAACTAACAAAAATTGTAAAATAATGCATTTATAAGGAAATGAGTAAAATGTAAATGGCATGAAACTAGAAATTACCCAGTAAAAAGAATATTGAACATTGATTGACACAAATATTTAGAATTTTTTATGAGGGGTGGATTTAGCAAAGAGCATTTGACTTTTTTTTAACAAAATGAAACAGGGCTTTATATTTTGAAAATAAATTGTTGAACATTCTTTTCAATGTAAAATTTACTTCATTAAAAAATTTTAAATAATAGAAACTTCACTCTCAGGGATGGGCAATAAAACAATAAAGAGTACTGTGGTTGGTTTAGAAAGATTTTTGAATTGTGTTATAGCCAGTGTTCTTATTGATTTTAATAGGTTGATTTTTTTTTCTGTATAGATTAAAGTAATTTCTTTAAAGGAAGCAAGCTTTTGTATTTAACTAAATGATACCTTTCACTGTGCTTTCTCAAGAAAGACTTTCTAAATTAGGCATTGTCTTTACCTTGAAGAATAAAATTGTCAATCCCATTATCTTTTTGTAGCAAGATTGACCAAAACAGGTGGTAAATAAGTATGAATTTTTAAAATTACTGTCATAAAATACTGTAATGGGAATCTTTACCAATAAGAAAGTGGCCTCCCTTTGGATTATGGGAAGTTTCCTGTGTGTGATGTGGGTGTGTACATATATATGTATATATATATAAATTTTTTTAAAAATATAAAGTAACAGGGGTCTTGTCTTTCATCCTTTAAGTTCAGGAAACAGTTTTTCCTGGAAAGCTATATGTTATCAGTATAACACTTATGAACCTTTAGAAATGAACTGATGTTCATATAATAAAATATAAACATAATAATGTTTTTCCATCATCTTCAAATAAATATTCTGAAGGTATGTGTTACACATTTCAGCATCAACACTAAGTTGTGCCTTGTACATTTGCATTGATCATACATGCAAAAGATTATTAAATTAGCTAGAATGAGGTAGATTCCTTAGTTACTATAAATTCTACCTTGCAAATGCTATATAGTAACTTGCGTTTTAAAGTATTTTTGCACATTTTACATATTATGCTATGGGTTTTACATATTATGCCTTTGGGTTTTCTGTACAGATTGTTTTTGTTGATATTAAATAGAAATCATAGGCCCAAAATATGCTGTTCTTATGTGAAGTAAATTGATGTAATCTCTATTGATTATATTCTGTGTATGCATCTTTATTTGGGGAACTTCTATATAGGAGAAAACATGATCTAAAGAAGGACAGATTGACAGCTAACCATAGGAATTAATCTCCTCTAGAACCCTATAAAATGACAAAATATTTTTAAAAGACAGAAAACCAGAACCACAAAGATAGTTCTGAAACGAAAATACTTCAGAGAGGTGCTGCTCACCCAAACTGCCTCCCTGGTTTGGCGATGCGCTGGCCTCCCTCGCACTGCAGGAACCTAAGTCGGAGATCCTGTTTTCTGTATCACTTGGCAGCAAGCATAGGCTCTTGACCTAGCCTTGGCATATCAGAGCTATCACTCAGGTTCTTCAATCTTGCACACATAACAAAGAGGACAAGCCATTCAAACTAGGATTGTAGCCAAGAGCAGCAGCTAGTGGTAATCTGGTAAATTGCAAGACAGCTAATAACACTAGTGTCAGGGAATCAAGTGTACAGTGAGGACAAAGCAAAAGCATGAGAACTTCAAGGACAACTGGTTGGGATCAAGGTGCAGGGGTGGAACCCCAGGGATTTTATATAACTGCTAAAAAACCTTCCTTGCAGCCACCGTGCTAAAATCATCAAAAGCCAAACAGTATTTTGTCCTGAGGGTTGCCAAATTACATCAGTTGAATTCACAGATCTACCAAGTTTTTATGTGAAAGCAGGAAAAATGAGTAGGAAAAGAGCAAGACTTTAGTACTGGAATATATGTTTGTGAGATTTTGGAAGATGTGTGAGAACAGATTATGTTGGCACACAGAATCTGAGTTTCAAATTTCAGATAAATTTGAATATACCAATATAGGCTCAATCAATGAAAGAGTGATTTCAATTGTTGGCTTGACTGGCTGAAGAAACAGAACCTGACAGTGGACACTCTACCAATATAAGTGTTCGATATATTCAGGAAATAGAAATGCTGGAGCAGATTTATCATGGGAGAGTCACCCACAAAGCGACAGTGTTCCTGGAGAAGACCACAACCCAGTCTCTTTACCAAGGCTTTTGACAGGTGAAAGGAACAGAAATAATGTCTGGCAAAAAACTGATGAGTATAAGAAGACATGCAGGTAACTCCAATTATTGTGGTTCATATCACTGCATTACAAGACATCCCAAAACTTTAGGTTTAAAATAACAATTATTTTCTGTCAGTTTCTGTGGATTGGGGATTTAGGAAGGGCTGGACTCTGGTTAGGAGTCCCTTGCCAGTTGCATTCAGACATTGGCAGGAGCTGGAATAGCAGGGGCCAAGCTTCTGGGAGCTGGTAGCCCAGCTGAAGGCCTCTTGGAGTGATTTCTCCCCATGGACGAGCTTGGGCTTCCACACAGCATGGTGACCTCAGGGCAGTCAGGCTGCTGTCTCATGGCTGTGACAATTGTACAGGAGCAAGTGTGCCAGGCAGCAAAGCCAAGCTGTTACCACCCCCTGTGAGCTAGCCTCACAAGTCACATAATGTCACTTCTGCTGAAGCCTGTTGGTTGAAATAATCACAGAATCCCACCCAATTTGAAGGGAAGAGGACAAGGGTCCCACTGGACCCTGGGAGGAATGTCAAGATGACATTGGAAGAGCATGTGAGTTGGAAGATAGGGATGTGCTTCCCAGTGAGATGCAACATGAAATACATTTCATGAAGTTCTCTTACCAGAAATGTGTAATCTGTGTCTAATCAAGCAGTAGTCCTAATTGTTGGGTTACAAAAAATGCTGGGGAGAGAAAAATATATAGCACCACAAGGTAGCAATCAGACAAAAGAGAACATAGGTCATTCTAGAAAATGACTGGCCTGGTTTATAGAAAACGCCAATGTCATTAGGAGAAGAAAAGCTTGAGGTACTCTTCTACTCACCTAGATTAAATGAAATTGAAGATAATAACAGGATATTTGAACCTTGATTAGATCCTAGTTTGGAAAAAATGGTAAAAGAATTTTGGTGCAAGTGAAAAAATATGAATATGGACTGATACAATATTATGGAATTGTTCTGAACTGTCTTGGACATGATAATAGCATTGATTGTGTTGGTTGGGCTGTGCCCTTAATTTAGGAGATCCATGCTGAAGTATGCACTTAAGGAATGAATTACCATGCTAAGGTTGTTCTCACCTTACTTAGAAATTATTCAGCAAAAAGTATGCACACACACATACTCACACAAAGCAAATGTGGTTAAATAAGAATGAAGGATGGTCTGGGGTTGTGGCTCAGTGTAGTGAACTTGCTTCGTATGCCTGGGGCACTGGGTTTGATCCTCAGCATCACATAAAAAATAAATAGATAAAATAAAGATATTGTGTCCATCTACAACTAAAAAAAAATTTAAAAAAAGGAATGAAGAATGAAATTTAATTTTGGAAGAGGCAAAGCATGGAGCCAATTTTGAAAACATAGAATCTCTGCATTTCCCATACACTTGACACAGATCTGTGAATAATCTGTGAACAAAGTCATGGAGCTCCCTCTGTTACAATCAGACACCATTCTTGGCTATAAGATATTCCACTGTAGATACTTTAGATTTTGGAATAGCTGTGTCTTGAAAGATTGCCAAAACCGTAAGACTTGCATATTTCATTCCTGTTTTCCAAAGACTTATAAAATCGTCAGCACATTCTTAAAGGCCTAGAATATACCTTGTGGGGCTGGGGTTGTGGCTCAGTGGTAAAGTGCTTGCCTGGCACATGAGGCCTAGAGTTTAATCCTCAGCACCACAAAAATAAATAAAGACATTATGTTCATCTACAACTAAAAAAAAAAAAATTAAGATGTCATACTTTGTAATTCAGATCACAAAACTTTTGAAACACCATATTAAACAAAATGTGATTACATGAAAAAGTATTGACATGCAAAAAAGCTCGAGGTTATTAAATGAAAATATTAAAATGGAAGAAGTTGGTAGTAGCTACATGGGAATGGGAAGGGTGATGCTACAAGTGGTTAACAGGTATAGTGTGGGTACAGCTGTCAATAGCTATTTCTTTCCAGGGCAATATTTCTAGAAGCTTATTAAAAGTACACATACACACACACCCCTCTTTTACACAGAACATTACTTTTCCCAGATGCCTTCTACTTTAGATTTGACTACAAAGTAGATAAAACACTTTGACAATTCTTGTTTTACTGTTAGGTGAGTCTCCAGCTTGCAGTGAATGTTTAAGTCTTGGGCACTCCCCAAGTAACTTCAAAGTGATGTAGACTGCTCCTTCAAATCCTCCCTTTACATTATCACTAAATCCAGGCCTGCCATGCTGTCAGGAAAGATCTGTTATCTTTATTTGACTTCTGCTTTCTCAAAGGATTGTACCAAAATCCAAGAATGTTCTATGGTCCCCAGAATGGGAGATAAACCTCTGATCCCTCAAGTCTGTCACCAACATTTTTATTGTGCAAGTGCATAGGCCTCTCACAGCATTCCCTTTCTTCACCAGGAATGAAGCATAAGAACCTCTGTCAAGGCTGCAGCTGCTTAGTGCCTGCCAAGGCCCAAGCCTGCCATCCTATCTGGGCTCAGCCACCTGCCCAGCTTGCTGCCCCCGAGGTGGGGGGACTGATAGGTTCGACCTAGGCCATCATCAACACCCTGGTGAGTTGAGACCTGTGTCCCCCTCCCTGCATTCGAATGTCCTTCTCTCTTGTTGCTCTCAAAAGCATTAATCTCTTCAGTGACTTGGGACAAGGGTTTGTTGGTAGGGAGAGCTATGAGAAAGGGAAGTATTTTTTTAGGTGATTCTGCTATAAAGGAGCACAAAAATTCTTGTCTACTTCCACCTACAGAGGAAAAATGATTATCTAAATAAACCCTTCCAAGAATTATGAAGTCACTTGGAGAAGTGTCCTGAGGCAAGTCCAGAGCCAAATGCAAACGGCCTTCTACCCCCAACCCCTCCTCTCTGACATTGAATTAAGAGGGATTTAAGTTTTTTCTTTATTTTCTAAATGTTATGAATTAGTCATTTGGGTTTTTTATTATGTATATATAACATAAAATTTACCATTGTAACCGTTTTTAAGTGTATAGTTAAGTGGCATTAAGTACATTCACAGCATTGTTCAACCAATGGCACTAACCATTTCAAGAACTTTCTCATCATCCCAAACAGAAGCTCTGTACCCATTAAACAATATCCCCCGCATTCCTGCTTTCCCACCTCTCCAGCCCTTGGTAATCTCTAGTTTACTTTCTGACTCTATGAATTTTTCTATTTCTACATTGTGCTAAGTGAAGTAAGTCAGACACAGCAGGCTGAATATTGTAAGATTTCTCTTATACATTCAGCCTTTAGTGTCTGGCTTGTTTCACTGCTATCATGTCTTCATGTTTCAGTCATGTTGTAGTTTGGGGCAGAATTTTACTCCCTCTTAAGAGTGAATACTATTCCATTGTGTGAACATACCATATTATGTTTATGAATCTATCTGCAGGTGCACATTTGGGTTTTTCCACCTTTAGCTATTATGAATACTATTGCTATTAACATTGTTATGCAAGTATCCATTGGAGTTCCTGGTTTCCATTCTTTTAGGTACACAACTAGCAATGGAACTGCTGGGTCACACGGTCATTCTGTTTAACTTTCTGAGGACCCATCAAACTTTTCCACAGTGGCTACGCCATTCTGTATTCCTACCAACAATGCAGTTGCTACATCCTTGTCAACACTTGTCCTTGTCCACCTGAGTTTGGCTTTCTTTTATAATAGCCATTCTAATGAGTATATTTATTATTTTCTAAATCAGGAAAAACACTGTAATCAATAATTAATATGGACCATGAAGGAGATGATGGCAGTAAGAATGTAAGTAAACCCATTACAAAGTTGTTTTTCATTCAGTCAGTCATGTTTTAAAAAAATTTTATTAAAAATTTTGATATTTTTCATTGTAAATTTTTTTCTTTAATTTTGTTTTTATAAAGGCTATTGTCTTAAAATATTACTGATTTTGATTACTGCATGTTTGTTTGCATCTCCTTGATTTTGTGCCAGAGTGGACTGAGTGCCTCATTCACCTCACCCTGGCCTGGTCCTGGAGTTGCTGATGACCTGGAAGCACAACTGGGTAACCTGGAATAAGATCAAATTTGGTTGGCTTGCGCTTTGGGCTTTCCTTTGCTAAACCTATCAAATTAATAGTATTTTACACTACAACTGATCAGAGAAGAGCCCCGGCTGGTATGCAGAACAAGACCATTTAATGTCCATAAAACAACAAAGGGTCAGCAAACACTTGGGGTTTCATGAATTATTCTAGAATAATACCAAAAGTACACTTTTTTCTTTTTTATTGCAGTTGGATCTAGAATCCTAGACTCTAACCAGGTTCCTTTTACCTTTCATATAATTCAAATGTAAAAATTTGAAAAAAGCAATTCACATCTGGATTTCATAATAGCTAAGAAGGGAGGTTGTCTGGTTAAGGTTTGTATGGTGTATGTCCACAGGTTGGTTCCCCAGAAACAGCCAGAGCTGGAGTTTAGAGGAGGATATTTATTACAGATCAGCACCTGAAAGGGCAGAAGTAATCAAAGATGGAGAGTTCCTACGTAGCCCAAGAACATCCTCTAAAGGAAACATATAAGGCTGATGCACTGATTCACACCAAGAAATTTTCCTTAGTACGACAACAATAGCCAAACTACAACTTGTAGTTTCAACAACTTGTCCTCGCATGTCCTTTTTCTGTTCCAGGACCTGATCTGAGATCCAGCGCCTTAACATACTCAGGAATCAAATACAGTATTATTTCTTAGCTCAATTATACCAGATTCCTGAAGGATGAGGAACCTATCCTGTTTGGGGAAACTGATAGAATTGCAGGGGCCAGGGAAATGTCCTCTTTCCTGAAGTTTCACTGGAACAAACGAACAAATATTAAATAGGAGAGAAATCAAAAACATTTTATTCACGTGCAAAAGGGAAACAAAGAGCATAGGGCTTATCACAGGAGGTAGTTACCCACTAGCTAAGCATCACTCAGAACCATATATACCCCTTTTTTCCTGTAGGGGAGGGGGAAATGAAGAATGCAGACAATTTTGAGGAGTTATGGATGATTATTAGGGGATAATAAAACAGAAAATAGCTTGTAAAAAATATTCTTTTTGGAATCTGAATGAGCCTGAGAGACAGATGTCATATGAGAGTCGATCCAGGTGTGGTTACATTTCTGTCTTCTTTCCTGAGATAGATGATGGGACTGGGGTGGGGGTGGAAGGCAGCTGTGTTACTTTTTGCAGTTTGCTCTGAATACAGATAAGGGTATTCCAGGGAGAGTCTCTTCCTAAGCTTGCGTGGGCAGAAGCAAGATAAGCTTTTCCTTTTGGACAAACTCTTACTGTGCTCCAAAGTGCCATATTCTTTGAGGTATAATTCTCTGAGCCCCAAAAAGGGTCAAATGGAAACTTGCCAGTCTGAGTGGCATTGTTCTGGGAGACACTTTGGTTACATGCTATGATGATGAACTGGACCAACTATTGCCGGATGCTCAGAACTCTACTGAACCACTACTTTTTGACTCTTATATTTGAGGTTACGTTTACTACCATATGGTGATACAGTGTCACACTGGCATCGTGTGTGAGATTATAATGCCCTGATGGTCAGATGTATTGGGAAATTGAGTTAAAAGCCTCTGATTACAAACTGGTTCTTCTAGGTGTTAGGCACATGTTTGTTTTGCTGTAAGAGAACTTTGGCCAGGCTTGTGTAGTTAAGAATTCAGCATTGTCTTGAGAGAAGGTCTGGTCTCTGTCCTTGGTTTCTGGGAGGCCCCAGTAAAAACTCTTCACACAAGAGGCTCAGGTGGGCTTCCCTGGTTGGCAGTACTTCAAGCATCAATACTGGGAAGGAAACAGCCTAATCCCATGGGAGATGACAACAGAAGGTCTATATTTAGAACCCTCTAGACTTTGTCCTATGTACTTCTTTCCTAGGCTGATTTTGATCTGTGCCCTTTCCCTGTAATAAACTATAATCATGAGTGTAATAGCTTTCAGAGACTTCTATGAATTCCTCCAACAAACTATCACACTGAAGGTGGTTTGGAGACTCCTCCCCAGACTTCCAACAGGTTTAGAAGTCTTGAGGACTATACCCTCGAATCTCACAGTTTAATTCTGGACAGTAAGTCAAGAAAGAAGAAAACTCAATTCCTTTTGCTCTTTAGCTCTTTGGTATTTGTACTATAATAGCATTTCCTTTTTTTTTTTAAAGTAAGCAAACAAAAATATATGCCTTATGCACATCAAACCCACAGTATGACCACAGATAACCAGCATTAGTGAGAATGTAGAGAAAAGGGAACTCACATAAAGTGTTGGTGGGAGTGTAAAATGGTACAGTTACTTTGGCAAAGTCTGTAATCCCTCAATTGGTTAAGCAGAGTTCCCATGAGATCTGGTTAATTCCACTCCTAGATCTACACCCAAGAGAATTTAAAAGGTATGTCCACACAATAATGTGTACATAAATGCTCATAGTACCACAGGTGTAGTGAGCGGGGCAGGATATACGGGAGATTGATCCCAGGGTTTCAAATACGCTAGACAAAAGCAAGCACATTAACCTCAAGCTACAACCCACATTCCAAAAAGTGGAAACCACCTAAATGACAGTGAATGAATGGAAAAATAAAACACAATATTGCCATAAAATAGAATATTATTTGGTAATGAAAAAGTAATATTACACATTGTCTACCACGAATGAACCTTGAAAACGTGCTAAGAATCCAGACACAGGGTTACATATTATTATGTTTCCATTTATATGAAATATCCAGAATAGACAAATCTGTAGACTGATTAGTGATTGCGTAGGGCTGGGCAGGGTTTGGGAGAAAATGGGGAGTGAGTGCTAATGATTACACTCCTTTGGGGGTTTAACAAAATGGTATGAAATTGTGATGACAGTTGCACAACTGTGACTATTAAATGCCAGTTATCATGCACATTAAATCGGTGAATTGCATATTTATGGTACGCGAATTAGATCCCCATAAAGCTGACTTGTTTAGTTTTGAACCTGCCTTGGAAAGTTGAACTCTGAGCTCAACGAAACCAAATCATCTTGGTGATTTTTCAAAACTCCTTGCGAAGGCTTTCCCGGTCCTCTGAAAAAAAACGAAAGTGGGCTGTGACCATTTTCTAAGTACGCCAGGAAACATGAACTGGAACCTAGGATTCAGCGTTTGATCTGTGGCCTGCACACCGAGCACGATCCGAGCTCCTACAGCCACTGTTTAGAACGCTCTCGGGCACCCCCTAGGCCGGGCGGGCCGGATCGGGAGGCGGCGGAATTCCCAGGATGGAGCGGTGGCGGCCTCGGCCTCGCGCCGGGAGAAGGAAGGGCTGGAAACCGACTCTGCGGGGTCCTAAGACGCAACCTCAGCGCACTCCCGGAGCAAGTCACCCTTCCCAGCAGCGCTCAGAGGCGGTGCTGCCCGGGGTCGCTCGCTCGCCTAGCGCGGGGAGGCCCCACCTGCGAGGAGAGGTGGCAGGGTCCCCACCTTAGGGGTGGAGACCTCCGGGCCCCTTGCTGCGAGTCTGTCGGCCTCCCCACCCTTGGCCGCGCCTTGCTGCGCCGCGCCGCGCCGCCCCGCCCCGGTGCGCCCCTCTCCGGCTCCTCCTCTTCCCCTCGGCCTGCGTCCCGCCCTCGTCCGCAAACCCAAACACTTCGGCTCCTGCTGCGCCGGCCGCGCGTGATCCCCCAGCCTCAGCCGCCGCCGCTAGTGCTGCCGCTGCTGCCGCGCGCCTGGGCGCCCGAGCCTGTGCCGCTCCGCCCGCCGCGGCCCGCGGTTCGGCCGAGCGATGCTGCTGCTGGCCGCCGCCTTCCTCGTGGCCTTCGTGCTGCTGCTCTACATGGTGTCTCCGCTCATCAGCCCCAAGCCTCTCGCCCTGCCAGGGGCGCACGTAGTGGTGAGTGGCCTCCTGTTGCTGCGCCCAGACCTCCCGGTCCGTTCCGCCAACCCGCGACCGAGGCCGACGAGCCTTCCTCCAGGCCGGGGTCCCCGGGAATGGACGGCAAAAGGGGAGTCACCTGCCGCCGTCCACCCTGGCACTGCCCCTCCGGGCCGGGCGCCCGGCCTCGAGGACCCGCCCTCCGTGGCATCTGGCTCTCCCCGGGGCCAGATCGCGATGGACGGGATCAACTGCAGCCTACGGGGTTGTCGGGCTCCAGGGCCTCTGTAGCTGCTCCTTGGTGCCCAGAGCATCCCTGGGATGTGGATGTTTTGGTCCTCGGCTTTCCCGATGAGTCAACAGAGTGGCTGAGAAACTTTGCCAAGGACGCAGCGGTCGGCGGCGCGCAAGGTGCCGCGCCGACCCAGGGGAGAGCAGCCGCGGCCTGCGGGGTCGAGAGGGTGCACCGCAGGGAAGGGGGTCACGAGCCATCAGGACCCGCCGAGGAGGCTCGGGACTGGAGGATGGCCCGTGCGAGGGACAGAAAGGACAGTTGCCAAAGGAGTGCAGGAAGTGACTCACCTGGGGGTAACTGCTCGCGGAACCCAGTGGTCTGGAGGGCGAGGGCGGCTCTGTCGGGTCTGCACTGCCTTCTGTGAGCGCAGCTCCGCGTCCGTGATTGCTGCTTCAGTGAGATTCTTTGCCACTTTCAGAGTCAAAGAATGAGCCAAATGACGTGGCTAGGGCTTCGGGACTGAAGGAGAAGTGAATAGTTTGGTTTCTCACCGGAAGCTCCCTTGTCCCTATTCTGCAAGTGTGGCACCTTTCTCAAATCCTGTGCCCAGGGCTTCACTGTCAGTCAGCACTGGCTTTCTCGCTAGTTTTCTTGTTTGGACCCCACAGCCTGAGGCTCACTGAGGCCTGGAGTTATGAATAAGGAGAGCTAGTCACTAAGTTGGCAGTGTACATCATCTTAGTGCCTGAGGTGACATATACCTGTTGCTGCCATCTCACCTCTCCACTGGACTGTTACAAAATCAAAATAGGGTGGTTATTTATTTTAGTGTGCTTTAAGTCTGAACGAGGGTTTGTGAATGATAAAATGTATTTTCTTTCTTTCTGTTTCTTTTCTTTTCTTTCTTTCTTTCTTTTTTAAACTATGGGATTATTTTCAGCTCCTGCTATTCCTGATGTGGAAGATGAGGAGTTGGGTGTAGATTGACTAGAGAGAGGGAGTAAAATCTAATAATCACACCAGGTTTTGAATGGTTCACATCCACAAGAGAACTTGTGCCTCAAAACCTGGCTTTAAAAGTTGGAGTCTTTCAGAACTTGTGCTTGCAGAGAAGAACTTAGGGAGAAAATGCAAAACCAAAATTGGAATGAAAATTTTAATTCAGTATTTATAAGAAAGTTTATTCAACCTTGATGCTAGTCCTTCTTTCCTATCAAGTTCCAGGTCACAGGTAAAATAACAAGTGTCCTGTCTGTTGGGACAGACAAGGAATTTCTTGTCCCACTTTAATACTAAAAATAACGTACATATACAACCACTGAAAAGGATGTGAGCTTGACATGAATAATTCACATGATCTCACCATCTGTCTTTTTTAATGTCCTCAAAAGAGTAAAGTGTAATTTACTTGAGATTTGTTAGGCATAGAGCAGCACAGGAGCTAATCTTCGTGAAGGATTTGGAGCTATTTCCCGATTATAGGACGATTCCTCTGTGCTGGTGCTGTCTGTCTGTGGATAGTGACCCCACGCAGCACATATTACACACTGGTGCGTGTTTCTTTTGGATGGTGGTGAGCAGCTTTGGTGGCAGTAAGCCAGCTCCTGTTGCTCCCAGTAAGGATTATAAGGTGTTATTAAAAAGAGAGTAACATTGAAACAGTATTTGCAATGGGCAGTAAGAGGAGTGATACAGAAAGGAAATTAAACTGGTGACTTTAGTGTCCTCCACTTGGGCTACTACTTGTCAGACAATATGCATTTGCCTTTTTTTTTTTTTTTTTTTTTTTACAGCCATTGTGAAAGTCCTCTATATGAACTTGCAACATTCAGAGTAACACAGCCCAGAGTTGGCCTTAGTGTGTTTTTGGATACCTTCTAAGAATTAGCTGGCTTGACTAGAAGGTAGTTTCCCAAGAGCCTTGACCCGGAAGTGGAAGTCCTACTCCTGTTATACAAAAATCTTAAAAATTACAGGGCTTAAGCCTTGTTTTTTGCCCTACAGCAAATTTACATAGCTAACTTTCCTACATACAGCCTAGAAAAGGACAGCCATAACTATAGCTAATATCCACACAGCATATAAATTTTCTCAATAACTCATAACTTCCTCTTGCATTAATTGATTTTATAATAATAAGTTTACAAGTTCATTCAGCATCCTGTTTTCTAGGGAAATGGCATCACATTCCATTTTGCAAAATAATGTAGGCAAATGTTTATTTAGTGACTGCTTGTTGCAAGGTTCTGTGCTAGGAATGAGAGAGATCAAGTGCACTTGGCATTTGTCCTTAAGGAACTGAGTGGAGTCTGGAGGGAGCCAGGATGTTAGTAAAGTCACTTCACAGGCAGACATCAACAGGTAAGGGCAGGACTTTGTGACAGAGTCAGGAGAAGCTTCATGAAGGAGGGGACATTTGAACTGAGCTCTGCAGGATCAGAAGGGTTTGGAGGTAGAGGTATGTGGTGATATAGGGTGGAGGGATAGTTTAGCAGCAAGGACAGAATCATAAAACAGGGACATTTTTAGGGCCCCTTCTAGTTGCTATCTGGTGAAACCTAATAAACCAAAACAACCCGTGAAACATCCAGATAGTAAAGACTTCCTCAGAGCCTGCTTTCAGCCCAGGCCACAGGCTCATTTTTATAATAACCTTCTATAGATAATTGGTTAATTATCCACCAGAGAAATCTCTCCACTGGTGGCCAGTTGAGGTTAGGAGAAATGAAGGGTGCCTGCAAGTCACAAGGAGATAAGCCTTGGTGTGGGAGGGGTTTCATGGTGTTGAAGTCACGGGATGGGAGACGTTCCCTAAAGCATGATTTATATCTAACAGTAAAATATTCAAAATAACCTGAAGGGCTGACTGTAGGGAAATAGCTATATTTTCAAACTGCTCTTTAACGTAATATTATAAAGTCTTTAGTTTTTTGTCATAGACTTTATGACTTTATTTTATTTTATTTTATTTTTTGCCAGACCTGGGGATGGAATCCAGCATCTCACACATGTACCTCTAAGCCCAGCCCTGTACATAATCTTTTAAAAAGCAGGATGTAGTATCTTGAGATATATAATTGACATAGGAACTGTTATGGGGCAGGCTATATGGGCAATAACCAAACAGACTCCATTTTACCCCGAGACACCATATCATGTAAGAAATGCTTCTCCCAGGGAAAGCCCCACCTCTGTACCCATTAATAGTTACCTGGCATAACAGGACCATGACCAGAAAGACAGCTCTGCATTTGTCTGATTAAGTGAAATATGTATAGAGTCTCCCCTGTGCCAAGTGCTAGGAATATAGTGGAGAATGGAATAGCATTGGGATTTCTGTGGAGTTTGTGGGATGGTGATGGGAGAAATGATTGTGAATCAAACAGTCACACAGATGTATGACTGTTGGGTTGTGTAAGTACCATAAAGTAAAGAAAAAAAGAATGCAGTTCTAAAAAGTGGGCTGGGGGGCATATCAGGATACAGTGAATACTTACCTGAGGAAGTAGTGTTTGAGCTGAGATTTGCAGCCACATAAAAGAGCAGGAGGAAAGCATTGGTAGCAAGCAAAATAGAACGTGCAAAGGCCCTGTGATGGAAGGGTAAATGGAACTGAGGAATAGAACACTGCAGGAAGAAAAGTGTGGTATTTCAGGATATTCTGATCATATATTATATAATAAGGAGTCATTTAAAATACAAGATATACACAGGTGACCCCTCTTTCAATCTGTTGTAGATGTAGTATTATATAGATGTGCAGTAAGGCAGGAAAATTCATGTGGATTTTGAATTCAAGGCAGACTAATACATTATTTATTAGCTTTCCCTCTAGTGAACTCAGAAAATTATAGGTGTGTGCTTTACAGTTCAGCACTGAAAACGAAGCAGTTGGCTCTGCTGACAGCATAGTTCTTCATGCTTGCACTAACTCCATACACTCAGCCTGGTGGGAAGAAGCTGCAAGAGCTGGGCAGTTCTTGTAGAACCCCTAATAGTTACTCTGTTCTATTCTATTCTGCTCTGTTCTGCTGGGGGTAGAGCCCTGGGCTTCATGTGTGTAGGCAAGTGTTCTACCACTGAGCTACACCCCCCCATCCCATCCTAATGATTTTAATGAACTTCCTATGGAGGAAAGATTGCAAGTGCTAAGATGTCATTATTTTGTTCATAGGTTACAGGAGGTTCCAGTGGCATTGGAAAGTGCATTGCAATTGAGTGCTATAAACAAGGAGCATTTATAACTCTGGTTGCACGAAATGAGGTAGGTGTTCTTGGTTCATTATTGCTGACTTACTTATTGTGCTTTAAATTAAGCAGCGAGGCTGTGCCAAGAGTTCTAGTACTCACAGCTGTGCTGGGAAGTGCTCCCCTCCGTGATGTGACTGTGATACTTAAACTACTGGTTCTTTTCTGTGTTTAGGCCTAGGACTTCTCTGTTGAAGTCAGATCAGTTCACCAAATATCTAGTTAGTGGCAGTAGCATATCAGACAGCATTATTGTAGACATTGTGGATCTAGAGATAGGCTGAAGTGTGGTTAAGCAGCGCACCTGGGCATAGGAGGCCGAAAGTGCTGGCAGCAGTGATTCTGAAGCTGATACCCGAAGGTGTGTAGGTGTTTCACATTCTGAAGCTGAAGCCCAAAGGCGTGGAGTGTTTGTCTATGACTGCTGACGATGTGATGTATATACATCTCTAGGGAAATCCACGCACCACGGGACTCTAGTCCCCCCTGACACTTAGGGCCAAACGTATTTTCTACTTCAGGTTGATGCAGGGTCTGTTTTCTCTTTTTCTCAGGGTCTGTTAGTCTCACCAGAGTTGTTTTAGAGGACAGAGCAGTGACACTGTGTGCACAAGAACAGTCCTAAAGTCCTCTTGACCCCACGTGGGGCCGAGGAAGTGGCTGTGACTGTGTCCACTGCCCTTGGGAGCAGAGCATAGAGCGTAATGCTTGGTGCACAGCAGGCACTCAAGACAAATTTGTTGAATGAAGAAATGAGGGAAGGACAGAGAGGATGGTAGTGCAAGCATGGCCTCCTGGCTTTGGGATGAACCGCTTCAGTAGGGGTGGTCGGCTGAACAGGGCCCCTAGGAAAGGCAGGCCAGGGTGGACCTCGGGGGACAGTGTTCAAATTATGACCCAGAATCAGGCTTGTCATCCATAACTTTTTGTTTTTCAAAAACTGGGAAAGGCAGAATTAGCTACCTTTTATTTATACTTTGACTCTCTAATAATTAATAATTAATTTGCTTTGGCCGGGAAGCCACCTTACATGAATGGAAGCACAGATTCAATAAGATGCATTTTGCGAGCTTTTTCACAAGGGCTGGTCCTCGTTGCAAGATGAATGAAAGAGTACTAGGGGAGGCCCGTGCTGCAGGGGTCCGGCAGGGGTCCTCCCCTCGCTGGAACTGAATGCCCGTGAGAGCCTTCTGGGCTTTGAGAAATTCTTTATCTTCTAATGTAATTTTTCATACCGATCTTGGCTGTCCTATGTGTATCTTTATGAAGAGAACCAGTAGTTTAAGTATCACAGTCACATCACGGAGGGGAGCACTTCCCAGCACGCACGATTGGAAACCTTGTGGGTCCTGGGGAATCACCCGACTCCCTTTTTGTTCTTTTCTATTTTCTCAGGATATATTTAAGTTACTTCGGTGGCAGATTAAGATTCTGTAAACTATCTTTTTTTTTCTCAAAAATAAGCAAAACAAACAAAATTGAAACCTTGGGAAAATTACTCATTGGCTTGTCGAGGAGTGGTTTTTTGAAATGGGCCGGGCATAGCTTTCCCTTCTCTCGTTGGGGCCTTTGGATGATGGCTTACCAGCACCCGCACACCTGCAGCTGTGTGAAGCCGCTCGCGTTTTCCAGCACTACTAAATAGTGTCAGATCAAAACATTTGTTAGAGCCACCCTCAGCGATCCATGCCGCATATTCACGATTTGAATTTATTTATTTTTCTATTTCTCTGCAATAAATTTGAAAATGTATTCATAGCTTGAAATATTTTAATTCTTTCTCTCATGGACTGGGGCCTGTAGCTACTTAATGAAGGTGCTGTCCTGTGTAGTTTATAGAATTTAAGAAATATTTATACAAACAATTGCTTTTCCTGTCCTTTTCAGCAAACCAGCAGTCAGGCGTGCAGCCACCAGCTCTAATTGTTCTGTGTTGCTTTCAGGACAGGCTGCTGCAGGCCAAGAAGGAAATCGAAAAGCACTCTATTAATGACAAACAGGTAAAGCACCGTCTTCAGGAGGCATTTTCTATAGCATCAACACAGTTGGAGAAAGGAAAACCAGGGTTACTTCAGCTGGATCACTGAAAGCAACTATGATTTTCCTGGCTCAACTACACCAAATCAGACTGTTGAAAAGGTGAAATTGTTTCAATTGGCTAGGAACTCAGGTTATTACCAAAAAAAAAAGTATAGACTCTCTCTTTCACACCTGACAGACGGTCATTTCAATTAAATATATATATATATATATTTTTTTTCAGTTATTTTATATATATATATAATTTTTTTTTGGTGCTAAAGATTGAATCCATCTGTGCTTTATCACTGACCTACACCCCCAGCGCCATATTTTTTTTTAATTTTGAGGCACGGTCTAGCCAAGTTCTCCAGGCTGGCCCTGAACTTGAGATTCTCCTGCTTCAGCCCGAGTCACTGGAAATGGCCTGGGCCATTCAATATGAAATGGCCTGGGCCATTTCATATTCATATTCATTTAAATAAAATTTATACAAATGCTTAAGAGGATAGAGTATTTGAAACACTTTTGGTTGTGGAATTTTTTGGAGAATAAAATGGGGCAACTGATATATATTTGAGGATGAAGCATAATGACAAATTAGTTACTAGACACCTGTCACTCAAGTTAAAGAAATGGAGTTTAACAGAGTATCCCCCACACCAGCCTCTCATCCCTGGAGGACACCCCGACCTGAATTTTGTGTTGATTCTTCTTTGCTTTTTAAAAAACTTCTACCATTCTTAGTAAAATCTGCATGATCTGATAGTGTTTTTTTGTTTTGTTTTGTTTTTTTTAAAGTTCTGTTTCTTTTTTAACTCTCTGGCATCTTCTTTTTTTTAAAACTGCTTTCTTGAGATATATTCGCACACCACACAAAATCGCCCCATTTGAAGTGTGCAATCTTTGCTTTTGAATATGAATCACAGTTGAGCAACCACCACCACAGTCAATTCTAGAACACTCCCTTTACCCCATAAAGAGTCTCCACACCCGCTGGCAATCTCTCTCCCGCTCCACCCACTCTCGGTCCTGGGCAATCACTAATGTACTTTTGGTCTCCATAGATTGACATGTCACCATTCTTTATGCATTTTTGCACAACTTTCTTTCTTCATTCAATATTATTTTTTTTTAGTTTATTAAAATATATGTTTTTAGTTGTTGCTGGACCTTTATTTTATTTATTTGTTTACATGCGATGCTGAGAATCAAACCCCGTGCATCACACATGCTAGGCAAGTGCTCCATCACTAAGCCACAACCCCCAGATCTCAATTTTATTTTTAAAAAGCCTTTTATATTGTTGCATTACATAGGAGTTCACTTAATTTTTCTACTCCTATATGGTGTTCAATTATAAACTACCTTTTGTTCACTGGTTCTATTGTTGGGTGGATTTTTAGGTTGTTCCTAGTTTTTTTGTGGTAGTTTGTTTTGGTTTTTGCTATTGTAAGAGCACTATCTCTTTGTACACGTGTGCAGCAATGGTACATACTTAGAAATGGAATTGCTGAGCTGCTGTACATGGAGCCATGTGTCTTCACCCTCTCCAAATTGGTTTTACTCCCAGCAGTCAGTGTGGTTTAGGTTGTTCCGAGTCCTTGTCGACACTTGGTATTAGCAGACTTTTAAGCTTTGCCTTTCAGATGGGTTTTAAGTAGTATTTCACTGTGGTTTTAATTGCTTTTCCCCCATTCATGAATTTAATACAGATCTTTCCATCCCAATAAAAATAAATCTCCCTCATTTTTTCAGATCGCTATGGCACACAATATGGGGGACCCCAGAGTTTGTTTAATCAGTTCCCTATGGTTGAGCTGTTTCCACTTTCTTTATTTATTTATTTTTGGTGTGTGTGGGGGTCAGTGCTACAGCCTAAGCTACAGATAAAATTCCTTGTCCACAGAGTTTTTCTCTAGGCCTGTGGCCCCTGACTGTACCCCATTCTCTGAGACATCAGAAGGTGGATGTAGCCCCCTCCGCTTCCCCTGTGTTCACGGGACTCGTGATGGACAGGAAGGTGGAGTAAGCTGGAAGGTGGTAGCTGAAGGCCGTGCTGCCTGCTGCCAGCACCATCCCCGCTCTGGGCTTTAGGTCAGGTGGAAGATAACTTGTCTCCATCCTGTGGAGGGGGCAAGTCATCAGGGCTGGGCAGGTGAGAGCTTGATCCTTCTGCCTGGACTGGCTTGTTTTTCCCAGTGAGGAGGCCCTGCAGGGGGGTATTTTTGTCCTGGTAATTCGTTAATATTTTTTTTTGAAATTTCACTTGTCTGTGGCATAGGTTTTATGCCACAGATGGTCTGATACTTTGTGAAATGTATTAAAAGACACATTTTAAAATTAATCCTATGATGCCTATCCTCCTTTTAAAAAATGTTTTCTACATGATGACTTGGAAATAAAATCTACTTGGGGTGTATTACAACCAAGGGCAAAGCCCTCTTGTCTAGAATATTCCAGGTTGTGTTTATGATCGGGACTGTTTCCTTTTCTTAGGAATTTAAATCTTTTGGCTACAGTTCCTTCTTCCATTAAATAAAAATTTCCACCCTGCTGTGTCAATTTCTAGAGAAATGAGTCTCTTTTTTTGTTGTTGTTTATTTGACATGGAGTCTTGTTATATAGCCCAGGCTGGCCCTGAAATTCTGGGCTCAAGAGATCCTTCTGCTTTAGCCTCCGAAGTAGCTGAGACTGCAGACACACACTAGCACACAGCCGCTCACCTCCTGGCACTCAGGAAGTGAAGACAAGGGAAGAGGCTGGGTCCCAGGATCCTCTTCAAGGGCCTGCTCCTGGGGGCCTGTCTTCCTCCCACCAGGCTCCCTCTTCTAAAGGTTTTCTAGTTTCTAGTGGCACCACAGGCTGGGGATCAAGCCTTCAACACATCAGCCTTTGTGGGGACACTCAGCCAAAGTGAAGCACCAGGCATTCCAGATGGGTGCCAATGCTCTTCCCCATTCCATAATTCCTAGGTACAACTGTCTTAACTGCATCACTAACCGGTTTCAGTCACTGATCTGTACATTCAGAATCATTCACCTTTATCATAAAGGATTACTTTTAATTAAAAATAACTTTAAAATTGGTTTCAGCACTTGCATGTCTCTGACATTTATTTGTTTTCCTTAACAGGTGGTGCTCTGTATCTCAGTTGATGTATCGCAAGACTACAACCAAGTAGAGAATGTCATAAAACAAGTAAGAGGTGGGGTTGACTGGAATTAGAGCGCTTGACTTTTGATTGGTTCTTACCATTTTGCTCTGTGACTTGGAATTGGTAAATCTTCCCTGTATGTTTAACAGTTTTGTAGGTTTCATTTACTGGCCTTGATTTGCTGCTAAGTGATTCTTTTCTTCTCTCTCTTACTTTCCCTTTGTTACTTTTTTTTTTAGGCTCAGGAGAAACTGGGCCCAGTGGACATGCTTGTCAACTGCGCAGGACTATCACTGTCAGGAAAATTCGAAGATCTCGAAGTTAGCACTTTTGAAGTAAGTACAAATGTTTGCTTCCTGGGGCAGCCCAGCTACAAAAAGCAGAACAAGGCTTGGGTAAGGGCTTTAAGAATAAAGTAGATGAGTGCATTCAGGCGTTCATAGATGCTTGAGAAGACTGAGGAGGGCTGACAAGGTCTTGGTCCCAGGGCTGTGACCGCTGAACCTTAAGAACATGGACTGGTCTCTGAACCTCAGTTTTTCTCAGCTCTAAAATGAAAAATGCAACATCTCCTATGACAGATTACTGCAGTGTTTGCTGCGATCACATAAGATGTTGGGTCTTCACGTCAAGTACCAGTATTAAGCAGGTTTTCCAAGGAACCCTTTTAATAATTTCTTTCAATATCAAAGAAATGGGCGTTAGATTTGAAATCTTTTTTAAGGGCACAGAATTTTGCAGTTAGCGTATATCTGCCACGTTTTTCTGCTCAGGCTTCAGTGTGCTGATGGTTTTGAATTTTGCTTGACTCTGAAGTTAAACTTTTATAGAGAAGGAGACTGCTGAGGCAATTTTGTAACTGTCTTGCTTCTGGCGGCCGTGGGAAAGCATCACCAACTCTGGATTTACTTACGGCAAGCAGGAGAGTCAGGGTGTAGATAGAAGGACAGTGGTGGGATGTGTCTTCGGGCTTCTTTATCAGTTTGGCATTAAAAGAGTTGTCCAGACTTGTATACCTTCATGTGGAAGGAATGGGAGGGAGATTTGAAGATTATATCAGCAGCTGTGTAAAGAATTAATTTGGGAAAAACAGTTCTTATAGTCTAGGCATGAAGTGATGAGACAAAGAATTTGGGGGGTAGCCAGAAAAGGAGTAGGCGTGTGCGTGAGTGAGTGTGTGTGTGTGTGTGTGTGTGTGTGTGTGTGTGTGATATGGGGTGAGAACCCACAGACTCAGTTTGACTAAACATGGGGATGAAGGGTGGATGGGGGCATATATAGTTGCATGGTTGTGATAAACGCATCACTGGGACCCCAAGAAGGGGTGGTGTGCGCCTGGACAGCAGGAGTAGGCTTTGTTGGCCTGCTTGTCTGGTGGTGGAACAAAGGCACTCAGTGGGTGGTGCGTGGGGGGTGTGACTGTGAACAGGAAACTAAGCGCTCACGCCAGGTGAAAGTGTGCAGGTATCAGTGACAAGCAGAAGGTGTGAAGCTTGTGTTGTTTCAACTGATTGTGTAAGAGCAGGTCCCCCAGGAGGGGAGGGGACTGTGGGAAACCTGCACCTGGTTTCTTTTGGACTTTGTCCCCAGTGCCTTTTCCTCCACCGATTTTGTTTGTATCTTTTCCCTGTAACAAATCTTCGTTGTGACAGTGACTACAAGCTGAGGATTGTGAGGCTTTCTAGGGAGTCACCCAGCCTGGCGAGGTCTCTTGATTTCCCTTTTCCACGGTTTCTCCACGCTGTGTCTTCCTCATCCTGAGCCCTGGACACTGAGAAGTCTTCGTCAGTTTCCTTTTGTCCTTCCATTCTGTCTGCTTCCTTGTTTATTTCTTCTAAGGCGCCAGGGTGTCTGTCTGGTGTTAGGGGCTTTGCTGGGGTGGCCGCTGATGCCTGACCATGTGTGTACATTGAGATCAGGACTCTAAAGGGCTAAAGGGGAGTCCTGTGCTCTGGGTAGAGCCGTCTCATCTGGCCCTCTGTGATAGGGCCAGATCTGGGGTGGGACCAGGTTCCATAGGTGTTATTTATTGGGTTGAACAGAAGCCGTAACAAAGAATCCTGGCCTCCTGCCTGGGAGACATGCACTATCTGCAGTGTCCTGAGGGCAACCGTGGTGGAGAGTGGCGGTCTCCATGTTCAGCAGACTATATTAAACCTGGACTCATCCTCACTAGGAGCTACACCTCTGTCCCGGCCACGCTGGAAGAGGGGCCGTATCTGCTCTGTGGAGAGGGAGGCCTCTAAGATCGGACTGTCCTTTTTTTTTGCTTTTGTCCTTGTCCTACATCAATTTTTTTAAAGTAAGGTGAGATTCATATAAAATAAGCCTCTTTAAAGTGAACAGTTAGAGGCATTTACTGCATTCAAACGTTCACAGTGTTGTGTGACTGCCACCTCTAACTGCAAGACATTTTCATCACCACAAAAGGGAACCCCCTATGGGTACCAGGGATTGAACTCAGAGGCGTTCAACCACTGAGCCACATCCCCCGCCATATTCTGTATTTTATTTAGAGACAGCATCTCACTGAGTTCTTTAGCGCCTCGATTTTGCTGAGGCTGGCTTTGAAGTCGTGATCCTCCTGGCTCAGCCTCCCTGAGCTGCTGGAATGACAGGCATGTGCCACCACACCTGGCTTTGGATGTTTTTTATGAGTGGAGTCCTGTGATCAGTGCCCTTGTGTCTGGCTCCTTTCATTCAGCATGGTTTCTGAGGTCCCCCGCCTTGTAGCATGTATTATGTTACCTCCCCCTTTACATGGGCTGGTAACACTCCACTGAATGAGGTGTGCTTTATGTTTATCCAGTTGTCGTTGATGGACATCTGGGCTTTCTACCCAACTGCCTGTACCCTGACCTCCTGTCTCTCAGCCCTGCACCCATCTAGCCCTCCCCATCCCACAGTGCTCAGTGCTTCTTGAGCCATTTTTAGGGTCCAGTCCTGTTTTGTTTTGTGGTACTGGGGATCGAACCCAGGGCCTTGGGCATGGGGCAAGCACTCTATCAACTGAGCCGTGTCCCCAGCCCCAGTCTATTCTTAGTTTCTCCACTCCTGCTAAGAATTAGGTTGTCCACGTTCTGCTGAGTTACTCCTCACTGGTCCTCCTGTTCTTCAACTTGCAAAATGCTCTTGTTCTTATTTCCATTTCTATTTTCTTTTTCTTATGTGTTTGTCCAGGAAGTGGGATCTCTAAAGGTGCCAAAGTGAACATTGTGGACCGCCTTTTTTCAGATTTTTTTAAGGATATTTTTATTATCAAAACAATATAATGATACTAAAACATAATCACTTATGATTTAATATATTTCCGTGATTCTATGCTTGCATATGTATTCTTTTATTCATTATTTAAAATAGTTATAGCCCTGGTCTAAAGACACCTGACCTCTGTTTCTTAAAAACCAATGGCATAAGTGTTTCTCCATGTCACTCCTGCTGTTTGGGGCCATCTTAAACATATTAAGATGGCACCAAAAAGCTAATATTTCTACAAGACTCTTAATAGAGAAACATTTAAATGCAAGCATTCTTAGATTCTCAAGTTAAAGTTTGAGGTTTCGAGAGTTTTAGGAAGAGGGTAACGAACTCTAAGTGCCCACTTAAGCCCTTGCCCATGGCAGTATAAGAGCCAATGCGTACTGGCTTGCCGTGGGCCAGGAACTGCACTAGCATTTAACTTGTATTTTCTCTTTTAATCCCTGTGGTAATTCCAAGATTAACCTTCTTTTCAGCTGAGAAAATGAGCTGAGCATCTGACTTTCTGATTCATTGTCAAATCGGTACCAAATGGTAGAGCCAAAGATTGAACCCCCAAATCTGAACTGGTAACCACTGTCCTGCTCTGTTTATGGTCCTTCTGTAGCATAGACCCAGTAGGACTAGAAACATTTGGAAGCTCTTTCCTAAGACTATCTTTCAAAAAGTGTTACCTGCAACGTGTCGTATACGTCACAAGAGGAAAACTAATTTTGACCAATTTTCAGCGAAGATCTAATTGGTGTCATTGTGAGAAGGCAAGACAGGATTGAAGTGGCCCTCAAACAGAAGGTGCTGAGCATCTCCTTTGCAGCATCCTGTAGATGTTCATTCATTTATGGACTCTTGACCTTGTTCTCTCCTCACATGGCTTCTCTGTTCCCTACAGAAATTAATGAGCGTCAATTACCTGGGCAGCGTGTATCCCAGCCGAGCAGTGATCACCACCATGAAGGAGCGCCGGGTGGGCAGGATCGTGTTTGTGTCTTCTCAGGCGGGACAGTTGGGATTGTTTGGTTTCACGGCCTACTCTTCATCCAAGTTTGCCATAAGGGGATTGGCGGAAGCTCTGCAGATGGAGGTAAAAGTTAAACTCTGAATTTATTCCTCTCAGTTCAGCACTGAGATTCATAGATGTGACATTAAATCTGAGATTCGTAGATGCGACATTAAATTTAATTAGAGAGGGCTTTAAATTTGAGATTTGTAGATTTGACATTAATGAAAGAAAATTGACTCCACCCTGAGTTTTGCAGTTCACCTTTCTCGTTGCATAGAGATTGTACAGTAGCAAAAATGGTTATGTTTTTTGCCTACTGAATACACAAAGTGCTAGTAATATTGTCATGGTGTTTTTTGGCCTAGTACTGTGTATATGTAAGGTTAACCAGATATTTTTTTTCCCTAGAGATCTTCCTTTAACAAAAAGATCTATCCTGATGAGTAACAGAATTAGCAAACCTTGAGGGGAAGCCCTTGAATCAGGCAGTGACTCTTGGCTTTTAGGCAAGACATTTAACTTGGTGTCAGTTTCTTCATCTATAAAATGGGAGGGGTAGAATAAAAAAATCAGTTTGGCTCTCCTAATACTTAAGTTTTTCACATCTTACAAAAATGTCAGAGAGAGTAAGAAAGTGTCTCGGTGCGTGTACCTCTCAGGTGTGAGTGGACTCATACATTATGGTCACACAGGGAGGCTCAGAGAGTGTCACTTGGGGTCTATCCAGGACCACATAAGGTAGAATTTCTTTTGCCCACAGTCTACACTGGAATGTAACACTACCTCACGACGTTAAAAGCCCAGAAGAGACCTTGCATGGCCAGCCCCCTTGTAGTAAGTGTGCTTTTGGAAGTACTGGTTAATCGTTTAGATCAGTGGTGAGTGATTTTTTTCCTAGGGAAGGGCCAGATAGTAAATTATAGGCTTTTGAGGGCCAGATAGTGCTTGTCACACCTGCTGATGTCAGCTGTGGTAGCAGGAAAGCAGCCACATAAATGAACAGGTGTGACTGGGTCCAATAAAACTTTATTTATAAAAGTACACACAGGCTATAGTTGTTAATCCATGTTGAGAATATACCAGAAGAAACCTGGATGGTGTGTGACAGAGAAGCACATGGTCTAAATATTGGACAAGTTATTGGGCTAGTGACTGAGTCCTGATGGGCCACTTGGAGACTGATAAACCGTGTTGTTTTCCTACCAAAGGAACCAGCCACATGTTTCCTTGTTACCAGAAATAGATCTAATCTGATTAAGATTAATATCTTAATCAGAATAGATCATTATAGTACACTTAACCAATAGGGCACGCACGACTGTGAGATTTCAGATAAGAATCTTGTTTTTTTGTTTTGCAGTTTTTACTTAGAAAACTCCCTTTGTGAATAACCATTTTATTTTATTTTTTGTCAAAATTTTTTGAAATACATGAGGCAGATGTTGCTAAACCACCTTATGGAAAGAAAACTGAATTTTCTGTGATTTCAGTGAGTTTCTCAAAGTCATAGAGTTACTTGGTGAGAGAAATAATAAGAAGGCTTGAGTATTCACCTCCACGTGTCTGGGTCTTCCACAGTAGAGGATGTGTCTGGGTTTCAGGTCAGAAGTGCTCTCATTCACCTGGCTGTTTGTCTCCAGCCCTTCACTTTGGTTGTAGAGTCCATGTGGGTGTGGCGGGTGTTTGGAGATAAAAACGTGGCTCACTGGGTTGTTTCCTCTGAATCTGGTCTTGCAGAGACAAGTCTAGATCACTAGTTGAGGGCAAGGTGTGGAATCTGGGTGGTCTGGTTTCACTTCTGGTAGGACAGAGATGCTAATTCAGAAGAGAGAAAAGAGAGCTAGTTGCCAGTACAGAGTTCCCTCAGCCTTGGTGACAAGTGTGTTTTGCACATAGCAGATCCTGGGTTCCCAAGTCGGCTTGACTTCCATCCGTATTTGGACTCCATTGAAAATATCCTTACTTAAACAACAACAACAACAACAACAACAAAAATGTACCCTGAAAAATAGCCTCTTATTTGGGAAGAAATAAATCCTGTTTTCAAAATCTAGTTTGTTCATAGTAGATCTTCCACCAAACCAATTGTTTCCCTACAAACCGAGAGCTGTTTTGAAATCTGGATAATTCAGTCAGTTTCTGTGAATGAAACCAACATAACTGCTCAGATGGAATACTTGCAGTAATCCTTTTGCTTTAATAAACTTTCAAGTCTTCCTTCCCCTTGGTTTTGTCCCCAGATTAAAGTAGGGCCTGGGAAATGCTGTAGATACACTGGATAATCCTGAAGGCATACATATTTTTCTTAATATGTTGGTTACAAATATATCATTGAAAGATTTTAAATTTTAATCTTTGTGGAAAGTAGACTTAAGGTAGGAGCCAACATTGTGCCATCAGAGACCTAGAAAAAAAAAAAAAACTGATCAAGCCCCGCCCCCTCCTCCCTCATCTCTGCCCATAGCGGTCAGAAAGTAAATTGAAGCTTGAATTCTGAAGTTTCATGTAAATAATCTTCTCTCCATCCCCTGTGCCTTTGTTGTCATGGAATGAGGAACAACAGGTCTTATGTGGGATCATTTTGATGGTAAATCAGGTCTTTGAGCGGTTGGTCTTTCTGTTTGAGGTTGATCCCAGGTGGAAGGAAGAAAGAGGACCGTGGGAGTCGGGGCACAGTGGGAGGGCAGAGGGACCAAGAGAAGCAGGCAGTGGCTACCTAAGCAGGACCTTAGTGAGTGGCTCCTACGTTCTTAGAAAGTGGTGATCTCAGGGGTGGGACTTGTCTAACCAAGAACAAGTGAGCCCAGACCACCCTCATTGCCTTTGCTGATTGCTATGAGGTCAGTAGTTCAGGAGGGTATATTCGGTTCTCTGCTCTTAGTAAATCAGGTGACCAAGAGTTTCGGGAGACCAGAAGCTCCACAAGGACAGGGATCAGTTAGCGTGTTCAAGGCCGTATGCTGCATTCTAGGAACAATATTGGCCCATAGTAGGAATTCAATAGGTATTTGTTAGATGATTAAATAAAGCCTGCATAAACGGTTAAGTTACTAGCCCTGGAAATATCCAGCCTTTGACTGGGAGAGTCATTTGGCTTGATAATTATAGAGAGGATACCAGCCCAAAAGGGGATTGGCTTGGTTTCTCTCAACCCCAACAATCTAGGGTCCCACCCCATGAGAAAATGTTCCAAAAAGCTCTGTTTAACCACTGCAACCATAGCCTTGAGTCTGAGACTCTGCTTTGAAATACTGTCTTATGTTAGTTTCCAGTCCTTACTTATTGTGGGGCAGGGGCAGAGAGATGCACAGAAGTGACCAGCCTAAGCATCCAGGGTCAGTCTTTATAAGGCCTCTCTAATTTCCTCTTATTGGCTTTTTTGGGCTGTTTTTCCTTGGTCCATGCCCAGCAGAGGGCAAGGCCGTGGGAGACAAGTTTTTTTTTTTTTTTTTTTTTTTTTAAGTCACTGTCTCAAAAACAAGTGGAAGAGAAATTGCTTGCTCATCAACCTCGTGGCCTGGCCCCCCTCCAGAGCCATTTCTGAGCATAGCTGGGCTGGGAGGATGAGCTCTCTCACGCCCTCGTGGTGGCGCTGGAACGGAACCAACAGAGGCATCTTTTCCCTGTCGCACATTCTGGAATGGCTGGCCAAGGACCTCTGCTTCTCCTGACCCTTGTAGATCCCCATGTTTGACTTCAGAACTGTGCTTCACTGAGAGAACCTGGGAGAAATGGGCAGCGTGATAAGAGGGGGACCCTGGCGGACTCCTGGGGTCTGCAGTAGGCAGCAGTATTGGCGATTTCGCTGTCCTTAGGATTTGCAGTCTAGGCTACCTCTGCTTCCAAAACCAAGAGGTGACCAAAAAGTGAGCCAGTAGCAAACAGCATCATAGCAAAGAGATTCTGATGGTACAAACCCTTGCCCCGAGAGCTGCTGGTTCTCAGGGCCAGGTGAGAGGGCAGGGGGTCTCCCTTACAGAGTCACCCTGTTGCTCTGACCCCCTCCTGAACATCGGGGCACCCAGGGCGGGTCAGTGGGGCAGGATGCAAGATGGAGTGCCCTTGACCTTGCTTCTCTGCCGCAGGTGAAGCCATACAACGTGTACGTCACGGTGGCCTACCCACCCGACACCGACACCCCCGGCTTCGCCGAGGAGAACAAAACCAAGGTCAGTGCACCCGCCTGTGGCGGCCCCGTCTTCAGCGTCATAAGCCTTTTTTTTTTCTGATTTTCTATTCTTCGCTCCAGCTTGTGGTCAGCCACCGGTGTCCGTGGGGTGTCCTGGGGGTAGAGCGCTATCCAGGGCCTGAGGTCCTGCCGGGTTCTGCATAGGAAGCTTCCTCTTGGCTTGTTCTCAGGGCCACCTCCTTCCTAACGTGTGCCAGGGTGGCTCGTCCTATGACACCCGTCACTCCACAGGAGTCTCTGCCTTCTGTCACCCACTCCCGATGCCCTCTCCTCGGGCTTCACTCAACCCGTCCATGAGGCATCCGCTTATTTATTTATTTATTTATTTATTTATTTTTAAGATTTAGAGATTATGTATTGGTTTTCTGCCGTGGAAGATATGATCTAAGACCCCCGTCTATCTCCCCTTCCTGTGTTCTCCCTGGGTAATTTGGTTAAGTCAGATCAGTGTCTATATTCATGTGACTTTATAAATATCATTCACACCTGAGCATTTCTAAAATGACATTTCCTTTCTGGCCTTTTCCTCTCTTGACTTTGTGTGTGTGTGTGTGTGTGTGTGTGTGTGTGTGTGTGTGTGTGTGTGAAGTGATTCACAGTCTCAGACAAAACTAAAAGTCTCCTTTTGATCCCAAACTGGGTTTTCTGTTCCTTTTCATTCTGTTTTCCATGAAGCCGTTCCTCCTGGTCTCCACCTCTGGCCTGATCCAGACCTGCAGGTCTCCACTCCTCTGCTCACCGTTTTCCTGCAGGATCCTGTCCCTTGCTTTGTTGAGTCTCAGGCTTTCCATTTTGTTGCTGCTGTAGTTGACCTGCCTGATTTAGATGAGCTTCTGTAATTTCCTGAGGAAGGGCACATCAGATGTCACCTGTCACCCATGCTTAGAACCTGTGTGTCTGAAAACGTTTCTCTCTTCCCTGTTTGTCCTGAGGTTGTCCTGTGGGGCACAGAATTCTAGGTTGGAAATGAAGCCCCTTCTGATTTGGGGGGCATTTCTCCACTGACTTTGGGCTGGCATCACGATAGCCCAACCCTTTGCATAGAATCAGTTTTTTTTTTGGGGGGGGTTATTTTTGGAAGCTTTTTGTCCCTTTTTATCTTCACTTAATGTATTTTGATGTAGAGTGTTCTCATTTTATATACTAGACACTCAAATGAGCCCTTTTATTCTGATAACTCATGCACTTTGGTTCTGGAACATTTTCTTAATATTACTTTTTTGATAATCCAAAAATCTTTCCATCCAAAGTATGTTGAGTGTTCTTTCTGGAGCTTCTGTTACTCAGATGTTGAACTTTCTGGACTTGTCCCCTATTTTTCTTTGTTTCTCTCTTTTTTTTTTTTCTTTTCCAACTTTTCTGTTGAAATTTTTATTTATGCTGTCATATGTAAAAATTTTTCCAGCTCTTTTCTTTGAATAGTTTACATGTCAAAATGAACCCCACTCTCATGTATGACTATAATGAACTAATAAAAGCATGTGTATCTTGTCCTCCTTCCTGGATTTCAAATTTTATTTCTGAGGATATTCTTTCTGGGGTTTTGGTCTTGTTTTATTTTTGTGATTGTTTGGCGTTCTGTTTTGTTTTCATGTGGGTGTTTGTGCATGGTACTGGGGATTGAGCCCTGAGGGGCTCTGTGTCCCCAGCCTTTCTCTCGGTTAATTTTGAGACAGGATCTTGCTAAGTTGCTCAAACTTGTAATCCTTTGCTTCAGCCTCTCTGCTGACTGAGATTAACAGGGGTGTGCCATAGCGCCCAGTAGGTGGTTTTTTTCTTTCCTTCTTTTTTTATTTTAACTGCCGTCTGTATGTCTGTATCAGTTGTCTGTTTTCTCCAAGTCTCTCTGGTCATCGTTGCTGCTGCTGTTTTAGGCATTCCTCAGACTTAGAGGTCTGGCGATCCGTGGTCATCCACATTTAAGCCAGCTGTAGTGCTCTGGCTTCTGTCTTCCCACTTCCCTGCAGGGCCAGGAGGGGGGACTGGCTCTTTTTGAGGATCCCCGTATGTCCATATCGGCTGTCCTTTCTCATGGCTGGATCAGTTTCCCCAGTGAGGAATCACAAAGCCAGCTCTCTGCATTGTGAGACCCAAGCAGGGCAGGAGGTCTGGGCAGTCACCATCAGTGCCAGCCTTTGCTTGATTTTTTGTTTCCAGCAAGATGCCTCATAGCTTCCCTGAGTGGTGACATGTGGTAGTCATTCTCTGAGTCCAAAATCCCAGTGACTCCAGAGGCTGAGACAGGAGGATCACAAGTTCAAGGCCAACCTCAGCCCTAAGCAACTTAGTGAGACCCTGTCTCAAAATAAAAAATAGAAAGGGTTTTGGATGGTTAAGCACACCAGGGTTCAATCCTCCATACCAAAATAAATAAATAAGGTGGTAGGAAAGGATTTACCCCCTCAAATCGAAGGTGATCTTATCTTTAGTTTTTTTTTCATTTTATTTTTTAGATTTTTGTTTTCCTCTTTGTAGTAATTTTCAGTAAATAGGAATCTCTACAGCATAAAAATTGGTACTTATATTTCATATTCTGTATATTTGCAAAAAAAGATGTTTATGGGGCTGAGGATGTGGCTCAAGCAGTGTCGCGCTCGCCTGGCATGCGTGCGGCCCGGGTTCAATCCTCAGCACCACATACAAACAAAGATGTTGTGTCCACCGAAAACTGAAAAATAAATATTAAAAAATTTTCTCTCTCTCTCTCTCTCTTTTAAAAAAAGAAGATGTTTATGATTTAGAAGCTTTTTCCCCCCTGTTCTTTTCTCTTTGGCTCTGCATTTTTTAAAATTACTACTGTTTCAAAGAAGTAAATTTAAGCCAACTGTCCTGCCTTGGAATAAGCAGAGGCCTGCTAAGCAGATCTTCAGCATTTGGTCTACAGTCTCTTAGTCTGAAGTCAGGGCCGACACAGAGTGGTGACTTCCCTAAGATTTGATTTTGTGTTAAGTCGGGGGTTTTCCTCCTATAAAATACTGGGCTGAGTTCAGGTAAATCCAATTCTGCATTGATCTGTGGACCCTTTAGGGGGCGACATAGCACCTTTAAATCTCCTGTGCATCTGGCTTGGTTGTGTCAATCTAGTGGTTAGAAGAAGGAATGGTGGCCCCTTCAAAGGGGCCTTTCTCTTCATTCATGTTCATCAAGAACCTGTCAGGTTCATCCTGACTTTTATGAACTGCTTTGCTTTCTATTTTAAGAAAATATGTTTATTTTATTTTCCTAAGTCTACATGGTAAATAAAATAGGCAGCCTCCTGAAGATTAAGGCTTTAGTTTGAAACGCCCTTCTAAAGAATTTTTAACACGTGTGTGTGAAGTGCCACAAGAAGAGCCCAAGATAAATGTGAGGAAAAAAGGTTCTTATCATAAGCTGCTTAGGAGATCAAATGTAAGTTCAGAAGTCAGTATAATATATGTGAAGGCAGGAATGTTCAAAGACAAGATTACTGCCAGTTGAGGATTCAGGAAAGGCATTTTGAAATAAGATTTAAGAGGGCCTTGAGCCACCTTTTGAAGGATTTGGGACTGAAACCCCAGCCTTGGAATAGCACTTCACCAAACTCTGGGCCACTGAGTGTTGTCTCATGAATGGGTCCTCTTTCAGCAACCTGTCTCTTTGCTGCTAATGCAGGTCCTTTAAGAAACACCTGCAATTCTTGACCAGGGGCTGGGTTGGGACTGTCCCTGTCCAGGGCCTCAGTTCTGTCCCCAGAAGTCAGTCATCTGCTGTCCTGGGAGTATGGTTAGAAACGGGTGCAGATTTTCCCAGGACATAGGGTCAGGCATCTAGCCAGCAGTGAGGAGTCAGAAGTCCTCATTGAAGCCGAGACCACATACATCCTCTAGACAATCCATGGTCTTCTTGTCTACCTTAGCAGCTGGGCTGAATGTTCCACGGTGACCAAGTAGAAACTGAGTTAGAATCCAGATAGACTTTATTCTAAAATTAAGACTCTGTTTGAAGGTACATAATCACAATTACTTACAAATTGGGGTGCTTATTTTTAATGTAATGGTCAATAATGGCATTGATACAAACATATTTTTCACTTTTAGCCCTTGGAGACTCGACTGATCTCAGAGACCACATCTGTTTGCAAGCCAGAACAGGTGGCCAAACAAATTGTTAAAGATGCCATAGTAAGTAAAATCCTCGTTTGTTTTCTGTACTATTTGTGGTTATACTATATTTCTGAAGATATTTACTCAAGGACTCATTTCAAAAGAAATATTATTTTAACTCTGTGGTCAGATTCATCGTGTCTAATGTCAGACTCTACTTCTCTTCCCTAGACACTTTATTATATGTTATATACCTTAACCTTAGGAGTAGTGTCTGGAACTCGTGTTCTTCAAATGAGACTCATCCGTAGGGTTTAAACCCCACATGCATCCTGTTCTCTTCTTTCTTCTTCTTTCCCACAGAATTTTCAGTTTTTAGATTAATTTGGGGACCTCATTGACAGGTGATTGATTCTTTTCCCTTGCTGTTTCCGAATATCATTTCCCCAAAAGATAACTCCTATGAAAGTGCAGCCAGCCTGCTGGGTCCCTCCTCCAGGTATCCCAGCCCATGTGCTTTCTCAGCTACTGAGTTTGCGGATAATCAAAAATGGTATCATCAGAAATCATGTGCCGTTTTGTGGAACAACAATCCCTGTGTGTCACATGCCTTTTAGCAACATTCCTATTGACCCACATGCAGAAAAATGTACCTTTCTGAGGTCTGCCTGTGATCCGCAGACCCACAGAGGCTTTGAAATATCTTTAGGACCATTGGAGTGAAGGTATCAGCACAGTGTGGTGCAGCCTCAAAA